>NC_134037.1:96949712-98279712 GCF_965140245.1 Athene noctua
TCCACATATTTAGGTGTCTGCATAATTTTATAACTTCTATCCACAAGTTTGGGTTCATCTCCCTTAATTTTACCCATCTAGAAATGACTGTGCAGAACAACCTCTGCCTGGATTCCTGATATAGGATGTGAGGACAGATATCTTCAGCATCCAATTCAGACAATGCTGTGTTGTTCAGCAGAAAGTGACTCGTGGTTTCCATTACCTATAGAGGTTTGTCAAACATAAAGTAACAGATCACACCTGTATCCCACAAATTCCAAACCACTGACTCATTTTATAGAAAAAAGTAGCCTTCCTACAGACCCAGTAGTATGGTGACTCCATGATGTCACCACAGATAGGCAAAAAAATGAGTTGTAACAACCCAGACTCCAAGATTTATAAATCAATAGGTTTTTAGGGACAAGAAATTTGTGGTGTCTAAGATCATGTGGAGACAAAAGCACTAACAATGCACAGGTTGTACTAACTCTTTAGCCACATGCAAGGAAAAAAGCCAGTGAAGCATTTGTGTTTAATCCCAGTCGTCATGCTGCCATGCATTTAGTTAGTTATGATATGTCTCAGCTGTCACATACTTCGGGCAAGAGAGTTGGGCGGGCTACCAAATAAGATCTCTTCTGAACTTCGTCTGTAATCCCTTGGAAAAAATGTCTTTTTCCATGGGTCGTGATCAAATTTACATGTAGCTGCCCAATTGCTCCTGCTTGGGTTTGGGGGTAGTTCCCAGCCTAGGTGCTGGGGCTCCTGCTGAGGGCTGGTTGCTCAGCAACACGATTTCCTCCAGCAGCAGCCTCCCCCAGCAGAAACAGTGGCTGATTATTATTGTCATTTCTGATGTATATTTATTTTCTGTAAAGAAGAAGCCATTTGTTTTAACCTAACCCAGTTGAAAAACAGGCACCATTTAATTGTAGTTGGAAGCGCATCATGCAAAGAGACTGAAAGTCTTCACCTGTATCACAGAAAAAGTACCTCGCCTTAAAGATAACTTAAGGCATATCACCAATAACAAGGTTAAAACGTCCTTTAAAAGAAGGTCACCACAATCCTTGTTGGACAGAGCAAATTACTCTGGTGCCTTTTTCTTGAAGCTATGATTTTGTGCACTGACCTTTTTAAAATATGGTCAAATAGCCTTTAGCAACAGTTGTAAAGCATAAGATCATTGCATGGACACTGAATTCATTAGGTAGCCCTGTATAAATTAACATTACTTACTAGGGGGTATGCAGCCAATGGTACTGAAAAGAGGTGAGGTCTGTTCTATTCTGTATGCTATGCCTGTAAGTGAAGAGAAGCCTTCCTGTCTCTCTGCAGAGAAACAGCTGCCTTTCTGTGCTTTGGTGCAGATGTGAGATGTTACAGAGAGTGAGCTC
Organism: Athene noctua; assembly: GCF_965140245.1. NCBI lineage: Eukaryota > Metazoa > Chordata > Aves > Strigiformes > Strigidae > Athene > Athene noctua. Next base: position 96,951,095 of record NC_134037.1, read on the forward strand.
CTGTGCCAGATTTTTTTTCTAGCAGAGACCATGCAGATCGTGTAAGGGAGAGAGCAGCGGCCATGGACTCTTGTGAAGCTAATCTGATTTGCCCCAGGTAAAGATGTCATTCACTGTCAGATTTTTCATCTTCCAGTAAAAAAACCTCAGGTCAGATTTGACCCTCCCTAGTGTCTGAGCACCTTCCAAGGTAGAATGGAACAACAGTGAAGTCCCTTGTAAACTCCTAGGAGCCTCCAGCATCTCTCAATCAGAGGGGAAATCTGCCTGGGGTTTGGTCCTTCTGGTTGTTTTTCCTTCTTTTAGCTTGCTAGGTTTAGACATGGGAAGGGATTCTATTCTGGCAAGTGCCATTCTCATGATGGCATCAGTTTTGAAGCAGAAGGCTTGTTGGGCACATCCTAAAGATTCTTAGTTTAGATTTACCTGATTTTTTCTGAGATTATTCCCCAGCTGAATCGTATCCACTAAGACTGCCAGTGCTGTGCTGACAAAAACGTCCTCTACACAGCTGAGCTCTCACCATTTAAATACCTCTAAACCTTTAAACACCCTGAAACAGCCCAGCAGTTTCAGGTTTGGTCTGTTTTAACAGATGAATTAGCATTCAGGGTCACTTTTAGTTTTTATGGACCAGTTTGCTAATTTCCCATGAGAAAAGTTAGCTCTGTCTGAACCTCACAGAAGGGGGAAGAGAATGAAGGATCAACAATAAAAATAAAACTGATCAGAGAAAAGTTTAGGTAATGAATTATAAACAACCTGCTAGTTATGGCAACTGTAGAACAGTTACCAAAATTACTGAAAAGAACAAAGCACTGTTCTGATACAGCGTTAAAAATGTCCATTCCAGTCGCAATCCTGACACTCAAACTTGTCTAACTCCTTTAATTGATCTTCTAAGTCTATTCCTTTCTGTACTTCAAAAAAACCCAATAAGAACTAGCAGGTGGGAGAGGTATATCCTTCTACATAGTCCCTTCCCTTGATTGCATTCAAGAAGCTGATAGCTGTCAGGTCCCACAAAGAAAGTTTGGAACCCTCAGGGGTGTGTTTTGTCTCCAATAGCATTGACTGGAAACACCCTGTATACTTTCTCCAGCAGCTAAAGACCATCACTTGGAGCTTTGTTATCCATGCACATAAAAAAAGGTACCTCAAAAGGTAGCTTGACATATTTTCTGCTACTAAAGAAGGGACAATTTTCACTTGCCGCTTTACTTCCCCAAAGCTAAATTTTATCCATGATTTAAAGTAGTGTAATGGCAGCAGAATTATCTTCCTTACATATTTATGCTTAGTTTTGGGAAGAACTTAAAAATGCTGGGTGCTGTACTTGCTCTTTAGATTCAATTTTGGTGTGGTGGTACCAGCTGAAGCAGGGTACTCTGACACAAAACCTGGGCATGTACAAACTTCATACTGTGAGTTCACTTAAGAAGCAAAACATGCCTAAGGAAGAAATCTCTCTTCTCACTTTCTGTGGATGGGGAGCAGGAGCAGCGAGGGCTGAAATGGGGACAAAGGATGAAGTGAACTGGGTCCTGGTCTCTGCATTTAGGTGAGAGGGTGACTGAGGAGCTCAGACTAAACGCAGTCTTTTAGCTGCAGCATATGCTGCCATCTCCTTCCCTCTATATTCTGTAGCTTGCTTTGATCTAGGATAGGCTTTTGTCAGTGTGTCCTTGCATGTTCATGGGCAAGCTAAAAAATGCAGTTCATGTTATACTAGTGTAGAAAGGGAATTTAATCAAAGTTCTTTAACTTAAGTTTCAGTTTGGATCCATTTTCTGCTGAGACCTTTCCATTTAATTCCAGTCTGAGATCCACAGAGCTGCCCAGAACAGTTAAGGTTCACTTCTGCTTCAGGAAAAAATCATCAGTTTGAATCAGTTTAGTCTGAGACTAATCAGTGACTTTTTAATAATAGTTTTGCTTCAGGTTCAGCTTGAGAAATGAGTATTTCAGATTTTCCTTGAGAGGCAGGCTCACCACATACTCTTACTGCTAAACAATGTTTATGCATTATTACAGATCTGTCCTGGCAAATTCTGATTAGTAGTCCTCTGTCATACTAGAGGATGTCTCAAGTGTGGTTTCAGAGAGTCTGGTACTACCCTGCTGTCTGTACTTCCATTCACAGACCCAGTGATGGAATAGAGTGCACTTACTAAATTTGCAGACGACATAAAGCTGAAGGGGGCTGCAGCACTCTAGAAAACACGAATAGAATACAAAGTGATCTTTGCAAAAAGGAAAATCAGTCTGGAATTAAAAAGGTATCATTCAATAAACTCAAGTGCAAGACAGTTCAGGCAGGCAGGAATACTTCAGACAGGACAGAGAACAACTGTCCAAGTGTTTATTCTGCAAGAAACTTTCTTAAGACCACAGAGGGTCACAAAGTGAATGTTAGTCTATTGTGGCATATTTTGGAAACAAAAAAAATTCCCAAACTCTAATGTCACTCCTAGGTGTACGAACAAGGATATGATCTATGACACTGAAAATAACTCTTCTAGTCATAAGACCTCAGCTGGCATAGTAAGTCTGTTTTAATGCATGGAATTTCAAGAAGAGTATGGAACATTTGGTCTGATAAAATTGATGAGAATCAGAAGTACAGATATCTAAAAAATGTCATAAAATCAGGCGGAAAAAAATAAAGAAGGAAAAAGAAACCAAAGAATTAATTATTCAGCTCAGAGAAAAGAAGTTAGGAAAACATAATGTAGAATGCAAAATCATCCTACAAGGAATAAAGAATTAATCTGTTTGTATACCTGGTGGATAGAACAGGAGGTAATGCATTAGGAAGTCAGGGAATTTTTCTAACAGTAAGGTTAGTGAAGGACTGGAGAAGTTTCCTGTAGGAAACAGTTCTGTCTTTTTACTGGAGTTCTTGAAGAACAGATAAAACAAATGCCCATCAGGAATCTTTTGGGTATAGCTGATTCTGCTTTGGAGTAAAAGGATGAGTTAAGATGACCTCTTGAGATGGCTTCCAGCTCCCTCCTAGCTTTAGTCTCTGTTCGTTCCACCATTTCTGTGTTCCTACAACAATATATCTGAAGGCAGTTAAAACGTTAAAAAACATGTTTCATATTTTTTGCTCCTAAAACTAACAAATTAATGATACTAATAAAAATGGTTTGCTCACTGAGGTCCCTTAGTGTGCTCTAATTACAACACTCTGAAATATTTGTGCTTCATATGGGAGCTCTGCTTACTGCTGAGATCCAAACTTGTGTCATCTGCTTTTTCATAGCTGAATTTGCAGGCAGCAATGGGCACAAAACATAGTCCAATCTTAGTGAGACCAACAGCAAAGGAAATGTGAGCTCAGCCTTAGTTATCTTGGCAAAAATAAGTACATACCTTTCCCAGACTAGCAAAAGCAATCATGGATACATGATACGCCATCACAGCTATTAGTCTGCCTACCCTTAACTTGCACTGCCCTTTACCAAGTGTCACTGAACACATTAGCCAAAACTTATCTTTCCTGACATTTCCCAGTGCAGCTCTAGCAGGTAATGCCCATGTTAAATTTGGTTCTTTCACTGAAAGTGTCTGCTGGGTGCCTGAATTACAGCAGTCACGGAGTACCCCCAAGCCTGCTTGCTGGGACTCCATTCCCCGCAGAGACTCAGCCAGCCCAAGCTGTTTGGCGGCTGAACGCAGGTTTTGTCATCTCAGCTATGCAACTGCTCCCACATTGGCAGGATCTAACTCTGGCACACATGCACAGGCTTTTCCTGGTTATACTTGCAAAAAGCTCCCAGGATGGTGCGTAGATACAGTCAGGCTATTAATGAAGAGCACAGGCTTAAAACACCATGGATGCCAGAGCAGCCCTCAGAATGCTTGTACAAGGCATGTCCCCAGTCAGAGGCAAAGCCTTGTTTGCTCTGCCCAATCTGTGCTTTGTGAAACGGACCATTCCTGGCTCCTTGTCTTCTGCTCACACAGCAGTTTCATGTTGCTGGGTATCTTTGTGCACGAGTCGACATTTGGTCTCCCTTAGATGATGACCTTCCCAAAAGAGCAAGTTACATCACCCTCGTTGCCTCATTGTCAGAGTGGATGAGGGTCCCATATGTGACCAAGCAAAGAACAGTCCCAGTTTTGTAGTCAGCTCACAGGGTCCTGCCCCTGGCACCTGAAGCTCTGCCCCATTGATATAAACATTGTTTTGGCCTATTTACTGGGGGTAGCAGCAACAATTTTCCAGTCCAAATGAAGCCAATGCCTATAGTGTACTTACAGTATTGAGTATTCCCATCACCTAGTGTGGGACAGTATCACAGCAGTCTTCCTGAACCTCTTTCTGTTAACTGCTCACATACTCTCAGGAAACAAAATACCTTTCTGGACTATTACCCTATATTTTTACTCTATATCCAATACACTGCCTGGCCAAGAATAACAAATAAAAAGAGAGGATGTACCAATCTTCTGTATCTGGAGGGAGAAAGAGAAGAAATAAAAAGAAAATAAAAGAAACTGTTAACTATTCCAGCCCTTCTGGCAGTCAAAATACAGAGTAAATGTTGAGAGGGCATGCCTCAGAAGTCTTGTCTTTTATATGGAAATACGGAATGTGCTGTTAAGAACAGATTAACTGGTCTGAATTAATAAAATACAAACCCTGAATATTTATTCAAAATTCAGGCCAAACTTCAAGCTGCTTTATGGTTCACAAACAAAAACAAAGACTTGTACTACCTTCCCTTTACATTATTTTTTTTTTTGCCCAGCGCTGAAATATTACAGCGCTGGGGCTCTGTCTCAGCAAAACCCAGTCACACTGGAATGCCACCAGAAAATCCTCATGCATCCATCCAAATTTTGCACTCTAGGGAGATTCAGGTAAATGGGATAAGCTTGCCAATTCTTTCACCTTTCAGAAGCTTTCTTGTCTTCAGTAATTTTTCATTTTCTGAATATTTCTCTACTTTGGCACAGAGAGCAAATGCTAAGGATGTGCCATACATACTAACCACTAGTGAAACTATGTTGAAGGAGAAAGCTTTTATTGATTAAGTTGCAAGGGGCATTAAAAGAAGACAGTTCCTTTTAGTCAGGGAAAGGAAGGAAGATTGTCCTTTCTTTCTGAACATCACTATTTTAATACCAATAGTAAACCTCCCAAGACCATAGAGAATTATTAGCCTATAGTACTCATCAGCCAATGGTATCTTTCTTGGTCTAAGAAGAGCAAAATAGATTCATAGTATTTTCTTTTTCCAAAGACTATTAATACAATGCCTTATAAGGAACACACCAGGCAATCCACTACCCATTTACAGTCTTCTTTTGCAACATCCTTTCCTTTTCTATATGTGTTGTCCCATGGGAAAAGAAAACAAACCTGTCTTTGACAGAGAGTCCCCGACAGAACCAGCAGCAGGAGAAATGAATGTTTCTGCATATAGTGAGAGTGGGAGTGCTGGATGTGAGTGTATCAGAAGGAAGAAAACACAGAATTTTCTTTTATATTTAAATATAATAAATATAACTACTAACATATACATTCCCCAATATGGATCACAATTGAAACACTAGTTTGGATAATAAATGAATATGTTCACTAATTATACTCCTTTTAATAGTCTAATACATGGAAGTTTTGAGATAAATTGAAAGCCAGTGAGTGAGAACTTAAAGTAATATCTTTGCTTTTCTAAAGGAGACTAACAGTGGCTCACAAAGGTGAGTTTTGTTAATGTAACTGTGGAGGAAAGTTTCTGACTGTGGTATGAGAAAACATTATTATCCATTAGGACATGGTTTACCCTTAATGCTTTAATTTTAAAAGATATCAGGAGATAAACTAAAACATAAAATACTAGCTACCATATCTTTTTCTTGTGTGGCACAGAAGACGAATGTTTCACCTTGTGAGTGTTAAGGATTTTCAGCAATGAACAGCTTTATCTCACTCTTATCACCTTCTCCACCCTCTCCTTTCACCCTCCAGAATATCCTAGTACCTCTGGTAATGACACAGGTCCTCTTGCATGTTGCCACCATAAGCATGTCCATGAAGGCTGTATGTATCATCAGCCATCTTACACTGGCTACAAATAAAATGCAAGAGTGGCAGGAAGTCTCAAAGAAATTTCCAACAGTAACTGTTCTGAATATCTGGCACACCCCATCTTCAAAGAACTGAGAGTCTTTTAGGGAATATATAAGTTAGACATATTATTGTAGAGACAGGGACCAGTGATTTTCCCATGGTAATGAAGAATATCTGTTGGAGCTGGACTAGCACTCCAGTGTGTCACTATCGTTTCCATCTTTAACCCTAAAATCACCTCATTTTTACAAAAGAAAGAGTGAGCATTCAGATGGACCAAATTAACAGTGACTGAAAAATTCCAAATAGATGGCTCTTGGTGCAGATCTTCTATTATTGTGGTTCTCTAAAACATCACTAAAATTTTGATGGTCAGAACAAGGAAGTTAAAGCTGAAAGTTACGAGAACTCTGTTGCACCAGCAACAGGGCTGAATGACTACAGAGGGGATGATAATAAAGTAGATAGTCAGTGCTATAGATAATGGGTTATCTCTAACATAATGCCCAGTTTTGAGGCACACCAATGCAAAACTTGCAGTCCTAATTTATGGAAAGTGGTGTAATGTCCATAATAAGATGTGCTAAGGGATGCACACAGATAGCTAATCCTGAAGCATGGTGCTGCTATCAAGACAACAACATGAGAAACTGCAGGATGCTATGATTAACAGAAAGGGAGTAATTTCAGTGTGGATGGCCCACCCTGACCTGGGGCACCACTAAGAGACAACACATGTAAAACTGTGGGACACTATATGTAGCAGTTGGGAGGTGCAAGCTTGGTAGAATTTATAACGGAGGTAGGAATTACCAGGGCAGCCCTATCATAAATGCTAATTAAAAGTATATGGTCAACAATACCCGTGCTGGACGGGAAAGAGTAACAAAGGTTGTGCTTCTTTGAGGAGGGGATAGTGGGAAGGACTTTGTGGTGAGCAAATGGAGAAGAAGGAAATGTAAAGTGAAGCCACTCAAATGACTGGGGCTGACCTGCTTCTTTGTTTAGGCCATATGAGGTTGTCACTCTAGTGTTGGCCAGGGAGTCTCCAGAAGGCATAGACAAAACACCCTGACTTGTCAATTCACTCCTTTTCTTATTTCACAATTCCCAATTCCCTGGTATTTGAATGTGTACTGAAAGCAATGGTAGACACTGTGTGTTTGAAAGCCGAGGACATTGTTCCAAAGAGGCTGTGCTAAATCAGTGAATGGTTTACCCACCCTAAGAACACTGCAGAAAGTCACAAGCCTCCTACAGCCTGAAAGATGCCAGTAAATTGGAAAGGACTCAGAGAAATGAAACAACAAATGATTAAGAGACAGATGGACTCCTGAAAAAAAAAAAAAATTAAAAGAACTGAATAGTTTGGATAAAAGGAGGTCATGCAAGGCAAAGAATGTAAATAACAAGGATAAAACAAATTATTTAAGACTGTAAAAGGAAATATAATCTACTGTCACTGAATAATGTTGAGCAGAAGAAAATTCAGTCATCAAACCTGGAAAAATTCCTTCTTTTCTGGTCCAATAGGTTGAAGAACAGCCTCCCAAAGGACATCATGGATACTGTATGGCCTGAAGAAATTTAAACTTAGAATCACAAAAATCAAGAATAGATGGAAGCAGGGGTGGAAAATCATTCTGGAAATAGTGAGCAAATTATATATGCTAAGAGAATTCCCTATTTCTCGTGTCTTTTCTTTTTTTTACATCTTTGTTGTAGTAACAGTGAGAAAGATCATATATGTATGTTTTATTAGTTATTATTATTTGGTCTATGTGTTGAAGAGAACTTCCTTAACCTGCTAGCTAAATATTTATCAAGAAATTGTGTTTCTCTCAGAAACATTTGTATTATAATGATACTATTTCAAATGTTTTGAAGTCAGAGATTGATCACAAATATTTTGATGTTCAACCTGAATATCTTAGAAAGGTTAATAATTAATTCTCCTTGATTGGATGATTACTTGCAATGCAAATAATAGTATGTGAACACTTAAATTTCTGAATTTTGGAAAAATGTATGCATATAGTTTTGAAATTTGCCTTTCAAGTTTGTACCGGTTGCACAAAAATCAGGTGGAAACACCAAGTGAATACATAAGAGACCTGCACTTAATCTTAATAGAAATAAACTGATTAAATGTATTTAGTCACAGAACTTTTTTGCAGTGTTTTCCTTACTCTAATTTACTTATAAAGCACTCTCATTCCTGCTGAACAATAAAGTTTGCTGCAATTTTTCAACAGACATACAATGAACCAAGATGTTCAGTGTTGACTGAGGGGGGATCCAGGAGTAGGCCCTATGGCCAGAGCTCAGGGAAATATTTCAATTTGTGCCTTTTCAAGGCAGCAAAAATCAAATATTTTCTCAGAAAGAGAGACCCTTTTAATTGCCTCCTGAACAAAGGACTTAGGACTGTAAATTGTTACATGTGGGCAAATGGGCCTTATGAATGTTTGATCCTACCATCATACCCTAATATAATCTTAGAATCATAGAACAGTTTGGGTTGGAAGTGACCTTACAGATCATCTAGTTCCACCCCCCCTGTCATGGGCAGGGACACCTTCCGCTAGACCAGGTTGCTCAAAGCCCCGTCCAACCTGGCCTTGAACACTGCCAGGTAGGGGGCAGCCACAGCTTCTCTGGGAAACCTGTTCCAGTGTCTCACCACTCTCATAGCGAAGAATTTCTTACTTATATCTAATCTAAATCTACCCTCTTTCAGCTTAAAACTATTACTCCTCATCCTAAAATTACACAGCCTTGTAAAAGTAAGTCCCTCCTCATCTTTCCTGTAGCCTCCTTTAAGTACTGGAAGGCTGGCATAAGGTCTCCTCAGAGGCTTCTCTTCTCCAAGCTGAACAACCCCAACTCTCTCAGCCTGTCCTCATAAAGGAGGTGCTCCAGCCCCCTGATCATCTTTGTGTCCTCCTCTGGACTCACTCCAACAGGTCCATGTCCTTCTTAAGTTGGGAGCCCCAGAGCTAGACACAGTACTCCAGGAGGGGTCTCACAAGAGCAGAGTAGAGGGGGAGAATCACCTCCCTCGACCTGCTGGCCACATTTCTCTCGATGCAGCCCAGGATACGGTTGGCTTTTTGGGCTGCAAGCACACATTACTGGTTCACAGTCAGTTTTCCATCCACTAATATCCCCAAGTCCTTCTCCACAGGGCTGCTCTCAATTCACTCATCACCCAGCCTGTATCCGTGCTTGGGATTTCCTTGACCCATGTGCAGGACCTTGTACTTGGCCTTGTTGAACTTCATGAGGTTTGCACAGGCCCACTTCTCAAGCCTGTCAAGTTCCCTCTGGATGGCTGTACTGGTTCAGCTACGATAGGGTTAGGTTTCCCCAGCAGAGAGGGGGAAGGGATCTCCAGCCGCGTTATTCATACCGTGCTGATGTCAGGTCCAGCGTGACAGGGCAGGAAGCTTTTATTCCTTTGTGGCTTTGGTGACGGGAAGCACACGTCAGGCTGTCCGTAACCATTGCAGTATTTCTCTGTATATCTCTTGTCTTGTTTATTGTTGTTGTTCAGATTGCTTATTACGCTGCTGTATTAAATTTCTTCTTATTTTAACCTGGGGTTTGTGCCTCACTTCCAGCCTGACCGGCTGAGGGTGGGGGAGGGGCAATGGCAAGACAAAAGATATACAGAGAAATACCACAATGGTTACGGAGAGCCCGCTGTGTGCTTCCCATCACCAAAGCCACAAAGGAAAAAAATCTTCCCGCGCTGTCACGCTGGACCTGACGTCAGCATGATATGAATAACCCGGCTGGAGATCCCTTCCCCCTCTCTGCTGGGGAAACCTAACCCTATCCTAGCTGAACCAGGACAATGGCACATCCCTTCCCTCTGGCATGTTGACTGCACCACACAGCTTGGTGTCATCAACATACTTGCTGAGGGTGCGCTCAATCCCACTGTCCATGTCACCAAAGAAGATGTTAAACAGCGCCAGTCTCAATACCAACTCCTGAGGAATGTCACTCATCCCTGTTCTCCACTCGGACACTGAGCCATTGACTATAACTCCTTGAGTGTGACCATCCACCCAGTTTCTAATCCATCAAGTGGTCCATCCACCAAATCCATGTCTCTCCAATTCAGAGATAAGGATGTCATGTTGGACAGTATCAAATGCTTTGCGTAAGTCCAGATAGATTATGTCAGTTGCTCTTCCCTTATCAACCAACACTATAACTCTGGTGGTCGTAGAAGGCCACCAAATGTGTCAGGCATGATTTGACCTCAGTGAATCCATGTCAGCTGTCACCAATCACATCCTTGTTTTCCATGTGCCCTAGCAGTTTCCAGGAGAATCTGCTCCATGATCTTGCCAGGCACAGAAGTGAGACTGACTGGCCTGTAGTTCCCCAGGCCTTCATTTTTTTTCCTTTTTATAAATGGGGGTTATGTTTCCCCTTTTCCAGCTAGCAGGAATTTTACTGGACTGCCACCACTCCCCAGTTATGATGGACAGTGTCTTAGCCACTTCATCCACCAGTTCCCTCAGGACTTGTGGCTGCTTCTCACCAGGTTCTGTAGGCTTGTCCACCTTCAGGTTCCTTAGATGGTCTTGAACATGATCTCCTACAATGGGTGATTCTTCATTCTCCCAGTCCCAGCCTTTGTCATCTGTGACTTGGGTGGTGTGGCTGGAGCACTTGCCAGTGAAGACTGAAGCAAAAAAGTCATCGAGTACCTCAGCCTTCTCCATATCCCAGGTAACCAGGTCTCCCATTTCCTTACAGAGGGGGTCTATATTTTCCCTAGTCCTCCTTTCATCACCAATATATCTATAGAAGCTTTTCTTGCTGCCCTTGGTATCCCAGGCTAGATTTAATTTTATCCAAAATATCTATTCTAATTTTCTCTAGAAGAAATAGAATTAGATAGAATACCTATTCTAATTCTAGCTGGAATATCTATTCTATTATACAATTAGATATAATAATATAATAATGATATGCTGTTAAAATCTACTTCATGGGAAAGGCACTCGAGGAAAGTACATCTCCTGAGGAAGCAAAACAGGAGTTTGTCATTGTAGACTGTGAAAAATGTTTTGGAGGATGGTGGCAGGGGGTAATAACATACAGAACCACCTCTTACCTTCATGACCACAAAGATGCTCCCTGTAATTTTTCATCCATATCCAACAGTTCAAAATAACCCAGCCACTTTCCTGAACTGGGGTGTGTGCCTGTGCTAGACTGTAGCACACTCAACAGCAAAGGAGCAAAAGATACAGAAACAGTTTTCTGTAACAGCTCCAAAGGTATATTTATGCCGTACCTACTACACCATCTAAAATGGACCCGCCTGATGCGGGTCATTTTAACCAAAGACAGTTTAATGGGTAACTTTAAAATCTTATTTGAAAGGATTTTCTCAGCTCGGGCCTGGAGTCCATTGTTTAGTTGTCACTTCTAAGATTATTATATCCCACATGGCCAAGTGGTTCCACTGTTTTGGGATCATATGCTCCATTTTAAATATAAAGCATATTATTAGGTGTAATATAGAAATGACTTGTCAGCATTAGCTTCCCTGTTCCCTTGAATTAACCTGTTTAATGTATTCTTTAACTTTCCACTTAGGCAGCAAAAAGCTGCTTTCTGTTCTCATTTGCCTTAGGATAAAGTCAGAATTACTCTGGCAACGTTAACAGAGTTACTCCTGATTTCCATCAGTTAAACTGGAGGCAAGATTTGGTCCTTGAGATTCAGACACTGCATACAAAAGAGTCTACTACTGCTACAACACTAAGGGAGAAGAGAAATAATTTATACTATAAATAAAAGCTGTAACCCAGTAATGAGATCTCTGTGGCTAGACTTGGTATACAGAACTTTCAATAAGAGTACTTCAAACACACACTTTAGATAAAGTTCCTCTTCATCATTGCTGGGGCAGGTAAGCAGAAAGAAGTAAAACTGAAACTAAATGGCCTGGTTTTGTTTTCTCTTTTCACGTGAATGCCTACAGTTAAGTCAATGAGCAATAGGATTGAACATCATCTCTACAAACTAGCCCAGATATTTAAATCCCTAATTTCAGAGTCTGGGATACATGACTTGCCTAGGGACATTGAAAGCATGAAAACCCCAAGCAAAGAAGGTGCATTTTGGGTATACGTTAATTAGCTCTGATGTATCTACAGAGCCTTGAGCATCACAACTATTGTTAGTACAGGCCTGGAAGTAGTTCAATTGTTTCAGCACAGCCCTCACAGAAAAACAGAATCATCTAGTCTGGAAAGGACCTTAAAGATCATCCAGTCCAACCATTACCTAGCACTGATATTTCCCAAATACACCAGATGCCTCAGCGTTATGACAGCCCGACTCTTAAACACTTCCAGGGATGGGGACTCCACCAGCTCCCTGGACAGCCCATTCCAACGCCTAACAATCTGTTCTGTAAAGAAATACTTCCTGACATCCAGTCTAAACCTTCCCTGGCACAACTTGAGGCCATTCCCTCTTGTCCTATTGTTCATTACGTTGTTAAAGAGACTCATCCCCAGCTCTCTGCAACCTCCTTTCAGGTAGCTATAGAGGGCGATGAGGTCTCCCCTCAGCCTCCTCTTCTCCAGACTAAACACCCCCTGTTCCCTCAGCCGCTCCCCGTACGACCTGTGCTCCAGACCCTGCACCAGCTCCGTTGCCCTTCTCTGGACACGCTCGAGTCATTCAATGTCCTTTTTGTGGTGAGGGGCCCAAAACTGAACACAGGAATCGAGGGGCGGCCTCACCAGTACCGAGTACAGGGGTCAGATCCCTTCCCTGTCCCTGCTGGCCACGCTATTGCTGACACAAGCCAGGATGCCATTGGCCTTCTTGGCCACCTGGGCACACTGCTGGCTCCTGTTCAGCCAGCTGTCAATCACACCCCAGGTCCCTCTCTGACTGGCAGCTCTCCAGCCACTCCTCCCCAAGCCTGTAGCGCTGCTGGGAGTTGTTGTGGCCCAAGGGCAGCCCCCGGCATTTGGCCTTATTGAAACTCCTCCAGCTGGCCTCAGCCCATGGCTCCAGCCTGTCCAGGTCTCTCTGCAGAGCCTCCCTACCCTCAAGCACATCAACACTCCCACCCAACTCGGTGTCATCTGCAAACTGACTGAGGGTGCACTCGATCCCCTCATCTAGATCATCAATAAAGATGTTAAACAGGAGTGGCCCCAAAACTGAGCCCTGGGGGACACCACCCGTGACCGGCCGCCAACTGGCTTTAACTCCGTTCACCACAGCTCTTTGGGCCCGGCCATCCAGCCAGTTTTTTACCCAGCAAAGCGTGTGCCCATCCAAGACACGAGCAGCCAGTTTTGCCAGGAGAATACTGTGGGAAACGGTGTCAAAGGCCTTACTAAAGTCAAGGTAGACAACATCCACAGCCTTTCCCCCATGCAATAAGGAGGTCGCCCTGTCATAGAAGGAGATCAGGTTTGTCAGGCAGGACCTGCCTTTCATAAACCCACACTGACTGGGCCTGATCATCTGTTTGTCCCGCATGTGTTGTGTGATGGTACTCAGGATGAGCTGCTCCATCAGCTTCTTGGACACCGAAGTCAAGCTGACAGGCCTGTAATTTCCTGAATCATCCCTCCATGCAGGCTAAATCAGTCCAGCTTTTCTAATTGTTCCAAGCACGGCTGACAATGTAGGCAGGACTGCACTGTGCTCAAGACCCACATTGGCTCATTTAGAGACAGATCAAAAAACCTGTGCAAAGCAACATTTTGCTCAGCATAACCCATGTAGAGTGCCTCATCTTGGTAACTGGGAAGCTGGGTGCTGAACTCAGCTGCCCTCAATTGTAGACCAGTAGTTTAGGATTGGACACCTTAGTTATTTCCCTCCTTTATTCAGTCAAATATTTTGAACAGCTGGCTGCTCTTTGCAAGGCTAGAAGTGGGGATGGGCAATTTCAGCATTATAAGGCTAAAATGCCTGTAGCTTTGTACGCAGTGTACTCTGTGTGACTGTATGCAAAGGCAGGGAGATGAGAAATGTATTCTCCAGGAGCTATTTAATGGCCAAAGCAACACCATGTTCAAACAGCATAAAACCTCAATTCTTCTCATTATGCCATGATATTAGGGTAAGGATTGCCTGACAACGAAGAGAGCATCGACTGAATCATGAGCAACACACTCTGCATAAGTGTCATGAAAGCTGGGCTTCCAAAGACTGAGCAGTATCCATGCCATTCATCTCAATCATGACTGTGACAGCTCTTCTCTTCACTCTTCACTCTTCACTGATTATGGTTAACAATGGCTGAGCATCCAGAAGAAGAGAATAACTGGTTCACAGTAGGCAGAAGATTGACCTTGTTTGGAAAGATAATAGCAAAACTGGTGGCCACAGGAAAAGGCACCTGAAAAGCCCAGTATCTCCTTTAATAATGCAAATACTATACACAGGAAGAGATCTCTCCAAAGGAAAATGGCACGTACTTGTGTCAAGCCTCCCTGCCTGCCACCATCAACCTGAGTTGTTCATCTCTTTCTTCTACCTACAAACTAACATAGATATACCTGTATTTACTACTGATTTTTTTATGGGTGGCAGAAAGGGTTCTCCAAATGTTCACCTTTCTAGAGCCTGTTAGATTAGATGATGAACTGATAGTTAGGGCACAGCTTTGCTTATCCCCCCATTTTTGGGACACCAGCATAGTCATGTTAAAGCCTCAGGAGAGATAAGCCAAGTGGATGAACAGGTGAGATGAGATCATAAAAAAGCCATCCACTGCCTACTATTTGCTGCTCCTGGGTAGGATAAGATGTTTGAAGCAGTTAAGAGCATTAGCTTTTCTTCCCAGGAAATGGGTTAAGTTGCCTCTCTGAAAGAATTTCATCAGCATGCCATTTAAAGAAAAGCCTTTGGGATTATTCGTTTGTTTTAATCACTGAAACAGGGATATTTTTCTTTTAAGACTTTGATGGCCCATTGCCATCCTTATTTCTTTGCATATCCAGACATGTCTTGATCGTCAGGAAAACATCTTGTGCCCTGTGATTCTAGTTGTCTATTCATAGCCCTGTTAATCACCTGTCCAAAAAGTGCTAGCTGTGTTTTGTACTGTAGTCAGGAACAGTGTTGCAAGAGGAAGTCATCACCTACACAGCAAAGGAGATGGTATGGTGGAATAGCAGGAAAAGTGACACAGCTGTGAATGGCTACATCTGGACTACAGTCATAAGTGAAACTGCTATTGCCTCCAGCTTGGCTGGTCTTTCATTTTACTGGTAACAGGGTAGTTCCACTCCTTACCAGCCTTATGTGCTCAGTCCCTCCTTGATGTATTTCCTAGTGGGAAGATGAGATTGGTTTGGCACTGAGCCACAGAACTTAGAACCATCTCTGATGCACAGAGTTGAATATGGTGAAGGTGTCAGCCAAGATGGAAAGTTCGGACTCAGGGAGATCTAGATAGCTCCAAAGTTCAGATAAAGTTAAATAATACCTCAAAAATCTAAGGATAAACCAAAAACAAATACTATGCTTTAGAGGGGGAAGGAGAAGCAGAGGGGAAATAATTTTAAAATCTCTTTCCCGTTAACATGATTTTAGATGAAACTTCAAAAATAGCACTTACAAGGAAGGAGTAAAAGAAGACCCAGCTTTCTGTATCTTTGAGGCATAATGGATTAAGAGAAGTGACAGGCAGAGTGTAGTTTAGAAAGCTGTATTTTACTTAATATTTTATTTAAAATTCTTTTTGAGTGTGAAACAGCTAACTATAGAACGCCCTTTTGTATAAGGGCATGCCTGTCTGCTGGATAAAGCAGCATGCAGGACAGAGAAAAATGCTTTGAAGTCTCCTAGGAGAAAACAGCTCTACCTCGATGAAGTCCATTATGGAGCTCTACTTTCAATATAGAAAAGCACATTCAAACCACATCTAGCCATGAAAATGAGACCCTCTCATGAAGTGTAAAAGTTGTGACAAGCCAGCTACAGATGCAAATTACAAAGTTTTACCTGCCACAGACAGCTCAGAAAACAACCCAAAGTGTACTAGAGCCTCAAGGAGTAACAGGATTTCAATCAGGGCTCAGTGAAATCAAATGCAACTGAAAATGCATTAGCTGCACCATGCATGTATTTATGACAAGGTAAGAAATACATGAGTATGTGGTTTTCTTGATAATATCTCTTCAGATGTAAGGGATGTAACTACCTGATGAGGCTGGCAGGTTATTTATGTAGTTAGAATGGAGGTGTAAGACTCAGGAAACTAGGTTTGCTTTGCAACCCTACACAGCCCAATTCTTGCTTGACTTTTTGCACTTTTTTTTTTTTTCATGCTTCAGATCCCTCTCTGTAAAGTGAAGACAACACTGTTTTATTTATTTATGTGCTTATTCTTTTATAACATGAGTTTTCTTCTTAGTACAATGGAAAATTATCTTGAGGTTTCCAGGTTAATAAAGTGGAAATGATAAAAAAAAAAAAAAAAAGTAATAATGTTCTGAGTTAATTCAAGATGGTGCCTCCTGCTGGCTTTATTAGATCTGAAGTTGCTTGGAACAGAGTGAAATCACCCTCAGCTGAGAATTTTACTTTTGATGATTTGAAGACACAGTTGTTGAAATCTGTTATAAATAAAGGAAAGCCATACTGTTTTATTTTTTAAAAAGGCACCCATAAAACTGAATCTTTTGACACTAGATCTCACTAGATTTGCAGAACCATCCATCACGTATGTCTAGGTCTCAGTGGGACCAGCAGGCAAGAAACTGAAATCCCCCATGGAAAAACTTTCAATCATATGCACAGAGAGCTGGCACTCTCTCACTTGAAAGCCCATTCTGATGAGATTTTAAATGAACTGCTGCATGTTTTACAGATTTGGAGAGGTTTCAAAAAAACAAACTCAAACTTCAGACTTTTTTCCATCATGATAGAGCAAGTGGTGTGAACCTGCCACAAAAGGGGAGAGTCCACAGGTTCTTGCACCTATACAGTATTGCTCTGCACACATGATTTTTACGCTTTTCCCATCTGTAAAAAGGTGATTAAGTTTTCTGCTGGGCTCCTGTGAAGTTTAAATGAGTGTTTTGAGATCTTTTCTACCATCACAATTTAGCAAAGCTTTGTTTGCAGAAAAAGGACATGTGGTCTGTAAATCTGCTCTGAAGTTCATTCATCATTGACCTCAGACATCAGCGCACAAAATGACTGTGACTTTTATCTGTGTCAAAGATCCTAATATCAGGGTTCCCCTCAGAGGCACCTCTGTATCCAAAAACCAAAGGAAAACAAAAAAAAAAAATGTCATCTTTCTGGCTGCTGCAGACTGATCTCTTTGGTTTATCCATAAACTCTAATCCTGACGGTGCGTACTGACTGATCTGGGACATTAGAAGAGCAGTTCCATGCTTCTAGAAACCCTTTACATGGTAATTCATCTTTGTTCATGCTGTCTTTGCAAGCAGAATTTAGCCTCATAATTCTATGAATTCTCTCCTTCACTCTCCCATATATTATCTTCATCTTGCATACCTCTAAACCAAAGTAATTTTATTACTGATGAACAACATTTATATAATGTTTGTCAAGATATTTGATCTGAAGGATCCTAAACTTCATGTCATGATTTTTTCTCCAAATACTGGTATGCAGCTCTCTCCAGTGTGGAACAGAGGAATGGCCTTGAAGATTAGAGGTGAAAGTGAAGAAGTTTGCAATTGAAAGCGACCATGAAAATTAGTGCTACACAAAATTTTAATTATTTATTCAGACCCTGAGTTCAGCAGTTTAACTAAAATATCCTGACTTTTTCATAAAGTGCCAAGGACTCTCATCCTGTTATAAAAATTGTATAATGCTGTGGTGGTTTGACTTTGGCTAAATGCCAGGTACCCACCAAGTCACTGAATCACTTCCCTCCCTTCCCCTTTTTTTCTCAACAGGGCAAAGAGGGGAAAGAAAATAAGATAGACCAACCCTTGTGGGTAAAACAAAAGCAGTTTTAATATAAGCAAAGCAAAGCAAAGGTCCACACGTGGAAGCAAAAAAAAGCAAACAGATTTATTCTCTACTTCCCATGAACAGGTGATATCAGGCCTTCTCAGGAAGCAGGGCTCCAATAGGCGTAGTGGTTGCTTTGGAGGACCAAGGGTGACACCACCCCACCCCCCCACCCCCACCACCACCCCCCCCTTCCTCCTTTCTCCCAGCTTTATACTGAGCAGACGCCATGTGGTCTGGAATATCCCTTTGGTCAGTTCGGGTCAGCTGTCCTGGCTGTGTCCCCTCCCAAGATCTTGCCCACCCCGTCCTACTGGTGGGGGAAAATGTCGGCAAGAGCCTTGGTGGTGTGTAAGCACTGCTTAGCAGTAGCCACAACACCAGGGTGCTACCAACACCCTGCCAGCTCCCAGCATAAAACACAGCACCGTGAGGGCTGCTAGAGGGGAAAACCAATTCTGGCTCAGCCAGACCCAGTACAAATGCTTATTGTGCAGACCACATGGCAGTGCATTCTTGCAGCACCCAGGCAACACACAGCACAGATACATCCATCCGGAGGAGGGAGGGGAACTCTCCTCATCACGGCTCATGGCCAGCCTGCAAGGCTTCCCTCCACAGCATCATTCCCACAACTTCAATAGGAGGTTTGAACCAAGACAATTGTCTGAACATATCTAAACTTTCTGTCAATCTCAGCATTTGACACTGAAAAGATGATTAATTAATCACAGAATCATGGAATCATAGAATCACAGAATCATAGACTGGTCTGGGTTGGAAGGGACCTTAAAGATCATCTAATTCCAACTCCCCTGCCATGGGCAGGGACACCACTGGGCAGTAAGAGGACACATTTCCTACACAGTAATTTTTTTAAGGTCACAGCACTCGTTTCCTTCACCCATATCTCCTTGTCTGTTCAAACAACCAGCTATTGCACTTATCAGTGAGCTCTGAGGCAGATCACCCTTTTGAGCAGAAGCTCCCAGTGTTTTTTGGAGGCAGCATGCATACAAGCACTGACAAAACATCCTCCTGCTGAGATTCTCTAAATCCCTACAGCTAAATACAAGAGGGCTAGGGAGAATGTGCAGCCATTAGTTTGCCATGAAATCACCTTCTGTAAGTGATAGCATGGTGTCCTGACATGAGTTTGGCCCACTAGCACTCTTCAAAATAACAGTGAGGTATAGGTTGGGGGCTAGCACAAGGGTCAAAAAGGGACCAGAGCACACCAGGGACTTTCTCCTCTACTCAACAAAACAATTTTGGCTCCCATCTTGCTACAAAATCTTCCAACACCAGTGTAGCCAGTTTTGACCCTTCTAGGGCCAAAATGTGCCTCCACTCAGAGCCAAGTGTTATGAAGTATGGATGCAGGCAGTTTGTGGCCTTGCTCTTCAGGCCAAAAAATGGTCCCTGGAGATTTTATTTAGCAGTAAAAATGTAAACTCTGAATTCCAGCAAGATCCTAGTCCAGCTGGCATGGTAGTGGAGGGACTGACAATATCTTTGCATTAGATTTTTTTGATCTGAGTAGAGACAGAATTCGTTTCTTTTCATTGCTGTCATGTTTGATGGATGATCTCAGGTGATGGTGGATTTTCAGCTGGATTTAGGAGATTTACTTTTGTTGTGATAAAGGGATAATCTCACTTAAAGAATCCCTCTTCTAATTCGCTGCTCATTCTACATTTACACAGCAAGCAGAATAAATAGAGACTGAACTTGCAGGGAAATGACATTAGTAATAATAATAATAAAAACAACTACCAAGCAACCTGGAGGCAAGAGGGAAGCAAAACGGCTTATGTTTAGTTTTGATTTTCGCATCGATAACAAACAAAACAAACAAGAAACAGTGGAGTTATCTTAAACCATGCCTCCATGTGCAACAGAAGGGAAAAGTCACTCTGAAATCTAGGTTAACCAGAAATTTATTGTGTCAGGAAATACTGGATCTAAGACCTAGTCCTCATGTCAATCAATTTAATTTTTTCACATACAGTGGAAAATATGTCTTTCCCAGTGTGCAATATTTAATTAGACCTTCATGAGATTTGAAAGCAGGCTCCAAGGATTTTCATAACTCCATCATCTTGTAAGTTCACATGCCAAATTTACATAAATGGAGACAAAGAGATTAAAAAAAGCAGGGAATGTAATGAAAAATGCTGTCATCTAAGACCTTAGGAGGAACAAAAGGGATAAGAGGAAAAGATCCTTAAAAAAATATGAAAAAAGAGATTAATAAAAGAAATGTGCATGAAAAAGATACTTAAAGAAGAACCCATACCGTATGAATGGCTGACAAAAATAATAGATATTTTAATCTGTATATCTTGTACTTCAAAGTGTAAAGGAAAGTTCATTGTTGTAATTTTACTAAAAGGAGGAAGCTGAGGTATCACATTTGGTTTGCCCAATGAGGACTCTGATTCACTCAGTGACAAAACCAGCATGTCGGCTGTGCATGAAGAATGAGCTCTCTGATCTCCCAGCTGTTGCATCTATTTCCTGCTGCTTGCACATCCATGCTGCCTACAGACTTCGGTCTCACTGAGATGCTGTTCTTAGTGTTTGATTGCAAAAGACTCCAGGTAATGTACCTTGCATAAATATATAGCCTATCCAGAAATGGTCTACCTCTTTTTTTTTTTAATATCCTAAACTTAGTTTCTCTTTGAATTATGAGATTCCTCAGAGTTAACTCCTTCTCAGGCCAAAGGTGTAGCTGCCAAGAGGCATCCAATTTCTGATCTGGACAGGTTTCTTACAAGTGACTTAGCACGTTCAGTCTTCAATGCCGAGTCCCATATAAGCTGGAAATCCTTTTCCTTGTACAGAGTCTGTAACCTTGTCAGTACTTAAACTGTGGATGATTTTAAGTAGGCAATAAATTAGAAGGTAAGCAGAAAAACAGTAACCAAAAAAAAAAGACTTCAAGAGACTTGCCCACAGCCAATCACCTAGTCAGTAGCAGAGTCAGAGACATCTGAAGCCAAAAAGGACACATGGATTTGGGCTGAAGATGGCACTGTTGCAGATACATGATCTTCTTCCAATATACCTCAGAGCCATCTCTCAACACAGTACCTGCAAAAGGATGACAGGTCCTCTCCTTTCTCTCCATCATTTAATCTGCCTTCATTATGACTCCATTTTCTCACTTATGCTTCCTAAGGGGGACCCAAGAACACTTCATCTTTTTATAAGGTCAGGACTTCATCTTCTTATAAGCACCATTGAAAGGTGGACAAAACCTGTTATGTTGATATCAACAGAGATGCTGTCCTAACGTGGTGCCACAACAGCAGAAAGCATATTGTGCTTCACTGCCTTATTCTTCCTCTTCTTGTTGCTAACTTGTTTCCTGGTCTTTTCTCTTTTTTTCACAAAAGCAAGTTCTAATCAACAGCTTCTTTCAAGACTGTCTCCAGAGGGTAGATCATTAAAAACTAGTGTCCAGCCAATGGCATTCCCCATTGTCTCCAACAAGGACCTTCCTGGTATATAGCTCATGCAACAGCACATTAGACAATTAGAGTCAAACTACCTCTACACTCCTCTCTCAGTCCCCTGAAAACATTTTAGAAAATTTTCTCACTCTTCTCTAAACATGTAAGGAGGCATGCACACCAATGATAAAGCATGACATGATATTTTCATGCTATCCCTGACACGTAAGAATTTTTCCTCAAGTTGAACAAGGAAGTTTTGTGTCTGTCTTAGTTCAGGAGCAGCAATGAAACATGCTTCATTTGGCTCTCTCCTCTCACTGGCTCATGCTGGGATCAAATATATATAAAGCCAAATCCAGATCCTTACAGAATGCTCTCACTAGGCTGAGTTCTTGAAAGTCATTTTATGCATCTCTTCAGGGTATTCTCAGCAACTGAGTCATCACTGAGTAAAAAGATGGGGGAAGCAGAGGAGAGAAACCTTCAAAGAAATGATGTATCATAAAATATATGGTTTTTTTTAAAAAACAGATTTGAGAAGTAATGATTGTCATTACATACACCGGAGGTTGAAGGCCGAATTAATGAAATAAGGTGTGAAGCAATGATTAAATAGTAGAGTTAGATCAAGAAAAGGAGTGGATGAGAGACGGCATTTGAGCAGGACCATACTCTGAAGAGTCAGAAGGCAGACTCTGAGTGTGTCTAAATACTCTGCCACATTCCTGCTCCCCCTATCCCTCTATCTTGGTATCGCAGCTGCAACAGGGACACGTCACTGAACACCGTGAAGTTCATTCAGGAGTGTCAAGGAACAATGAAGATGATTTTCACAGCAATATGTTGCATTGCTTGATATGGATCAAGACAAAAGCAGCAACAAAAATTACACCACTCAAGGTAAGAGGCAATAAGAGCTGAGAAGGCTGTTAGCAGGTTAAAAAGAAGATTTGCAACGATGCAATAAAGATAAGCAAGGTGGCTTCATGACTAATGATTGAAAAAAAAAAAAGGAAATTATGTTGATGAGGAGGGAAAAAGTGCCTACAGACCTGTTCACCTAAATAAGATGTGTACAGTCCAGAAGTGAAAAACAGCTTTTCTTCATCCTGCACAGACTTTGATTAACTGCACAGGCAATAGAGTGGAAGAAAGATCCAGATTTTATAATTCATTATAATAAAATCCCCCATAGCATGTCCTTACAAGCCTTCCCAAGGTGGGGAAATGGCAGCCAGGCCATCTTTCTCCCCTGCAGGAGATGGACGACAGGCAAGTTGTCACTACATTTCTTCCTATTTTGTGAAGGTAGCAAAGGACCACTGAGTTTCCTGGTCACCCTGGCACTTGTCCTGACCACTGGTGAATGGAGAAGAAAGAATAGGTAGGAGAGAAGAAGGTTCCATCTGAACATCGGGAAAACCTTTTGTACTGTGAGGGCGACTGAGCAGTGACACAGGTTGCCCAGAAAAGTTGTGGAGTCTCCATCCCTGGAGAGACTGAAAAGCCCTCTGGACATAATCCTGAGTAGCCTGTTGTAGGTGTCCCTGCTTGAGCAAGAGGGGCTGGACCAGATGACCTCAGAGGTCCCTTCCAACCTCAACCACTCTGTGATTCTGTAATTATGTGGAAAAGTTCATTAACGTTATGGAGATTTTTGACTTACATCCCAGCTTTTCTTACATCTCATTTTGAGTTTGGAAAAGACATTTCATCCCTTAATACTTCCCTTTCCTCATCTGCAAATAGGGTTTAATTATACCTACATCCCAGGGAAACACACTTCATTAGGAGTGCAATCCACCCACACACAGAAAACCTATGCACAGTTCAAACCTCTAAGAGGAACATAAGTGATATCCAGACCTTGTGGCTAGTCCAGGGAGTTGGGATAAATGTCACTCTCCCTTTGCAAAGCCCCTGGGATCCTGAAATTGGAAGAAGTATTAACAGTGCAAAACATTCCCCTTATTCTCTGTGTGGGCTGGGGAATGCCACAGCTACCAACACTTTATGATTCCAAGACATTAAAATTTGTCTGTTGTCATAATCCATACGCTTGGGTTGTTATTTTGTGTAGTTAAAATCCGAACATGCTTCTCCGCTGCAGCTAATTAGTGATATGCACATGGGAGATGTTACAGTTTGTAGGCTAGTCTTTGCTGTGACAGAGTTGACAGTGATGGCAATGCAGTCTGTTCCAAAAAGGGGAAAGGGAACAGTGTTATCTGGAATTGATTTTTATCTTCATTAAATTCTCTGCTTATTCACTATTTTCCCCTAAGCATACCTACTGCCTAGATTTATTTTAAAGTATAAAACTAACTTTTTACTGGTTCACTTTTATTGGAGGGGTTTTTATGTATTTTAATACACTCGAAGCTTTTTTGAAGGCTAACTCTATATTCATCTTTTGATGCTGTCAGGTTAAACAGTATACAAGTTTAGTGTTTATTTCTAGATGCCAAAGGGTAAGTGGTATATATTCTAAAAGATGTGGGATATCGGTATTCACAATATTTGGGTTACAGCAGATTATGAGGACAGCTAAATCAGAAATTTGTAGAAATAGTAGTCAATATAAAGGTGAGCTGTTTCAGTAATTCAGTGGTAAGGGAAAGTGAATGCGTGATAAAGTTTTTTTGTGGTGATGATACCATTATGCTGCTAAAAATCTGCTCCAGCCTTCCAGCCCAGTCCCATCTCTTTTCTCTTTCTTTCTAAATGATCAAAACCACAGTTAAATTCAGATCTTTCTTTAAGAATAATGTAGACAAACTTCAAGATCTTTTCTTGAGACTCTAAGAGAACTACAGGACTGCGGCGGGCGGAGGAAGCAAGCAGCCGATTCAATGTGAATGATAGAGCAAGCTTCAACTTTATTGACAGAAATCACACCTTATATAAGCACTCTACAATAATCATGCATACTACTCACAAATCTATTGGATACATGTAAAAAGCTACATTATAATATCCCAGCCCCCTGTGGCATCTCAGACATGTCACAACATCTTCCCTCTTCTGGCCTGCCTCCTTTCCCAAGGTTGTTTTTACCATCAAGGCCATTGTGTACCTCAGTTTCTCTCTTTGTTAACATAACAGTCTGTTGTTTGGCATAACTGTACCCTGGGTTTATTCCTTTGTTTACCTCAGATGGCTGCAATCAGCTTCTGCAGAGACCCATGGCCTTGCTCTCTGCAAGCCGTTCTCCAACAATTCCCCCTTTTTCTTTTTGTGCAGGCTGCACAAGCATAAATTTACTAATATTTGTCATTATACAACTATATGCTATTTTAATAATTACTACAATCAATAGTACTATTCCTAATCACCGCAATCCTTCTTGTAACAGACCTTGTAGCCATAGGGACAGACCAAACACAGATTGTAACCATTTGTCTCAAGGATTGACAACCACTTGTGTTTTTTGTAAACGTTGCTTCATCCATTGTAATTGGTTTTGCATTAATTGACTGTGGTTGGATAGATTAAAACAACACATCCCATCAAAATCTTTACATCCATGCCCCTGGGCAAGCAAAAGAAAGTGTATGGCAGCTCGACTCTGTAATACAGCACACCTTAAACTGTCGAAGGTACCTTATCGAGTACAGAGCATCCCACATACTATCGAAGAGCAATCACATGAAAGCAAACAAACTAGGATTGGTTCTATACCACTGTCCACAAGCCTTCACGCCCTCTATGGTTGGTCCCGTTATGGTGTTCACACGTAGTTCTTCTGTTAGGCAAACATTTTATTTCCCACAGTCCAGCATCCTTATTTCTTTGCTACTCACGCAGTTTCTCATCCTCTTGGCCTTGCCGGTGTTCTTCCCAACAGCTACAGCCTGATTACAGTGATGCCACTCAGTCTGGATCACTCATAACATGTCCGCTGTTTCCCAGGCATTCCACAAATCCCCCTTTTTGTTTTTGAGTGATCCAGACCCCTTTTATTGTTCAGTCCATCGTTCTCATAAAACACTTCCACACACAGGTTAATATCATTAAAAGGATTACAATGACAATTTAAACTGTTATTCCATGTAAAAACAAAATAATTTTTTAACCATCTAATAATTGGTAACCTTTTAGTCAAATCATTATTAAACTTTCTTCCTTCTTCAAGATGTAAATTTATTGTATAAACATCACTACAAAACCTAGTGCTATTCACCGGTACTGCTGAAGGAGTCACATCTTGCCATCTCAGCCAGATTGTCTGATTATACCAACCATAATGACTAGTACAAATGGCATACCAAACAGGTCTGAGATGGGTCGGCAGCAGTTGCTAAGCCCAGGCAAAATGCCTACTGTCCTGATTGATCTTTCCCTGCCACCTTGGCACAACTCTGCAGTTTCTTATCTATCTTACGAGGCCTGTTCTTCGTCAAAGCTTAGCTGTTTGTCAGAAGCTGTGTGAGGCCGATGCCTCCCAGCCCTCCCTTTTCTTTGTTTTGCTGTGGCACCTGCAAGACTTGTTTGAGAGCTGTATCAATTAAGAGTTAGACAAACTTCAAAACACAGCATACTTAGAATAGTTCTAATTAAAAAGAGTAGACTAATTTCACTATCCATATTTAAGGGATATGACTAAATAGTACAAAAATAAACAGTAAGGAAAATACGGTACTAACATTCAGATCCGCAATTGCTGGGGAACCCTGGATGCAGCGAGAATTCAGAGTGCCCTTCCTCACAAACTGGAAACCCTACGTGATGCGTCCATCCGTAGGTGAGACATCCAAAGTCGCTGCAAGCAGGTCCAGCCTTCAAAGTAACAGGCCAAAATAACTGGCAACTTCCTTTGAGCGGAAACATCTGATTTCATCCTCCTGTTGGGTTCCACCTGGAGCCTGGCCAGTACTCCAGGGGGAAAACCAAGGGAGTTTCTAAATAAGGTTAAATACTTGAGCTCTTAATTCTTAATATTACTAAACAAAGAAAGTGGAATACATATATTCTTACAGTATCTTATCCTTATTAATAACTATATTTTATCTAAACTACATTTTGCACAAGTGACTAGTAAGCCTATATATTTCATTAAGGAGTTACAATTACTGTTAGCATTTTCTCTTAAAAGAATTGGCAACTGTAGTGTAGTTTGTTCTGTTGCAGTAGCAAACATTACTCAGACATTCTGCTTAAAAGATCAGTCGAAGAGACCGCAAACTGTCAGCACAGGGGCACCCACAGCGCCCACAGCTGGATCCTGAGTGCTGGCTGCCTCTCACCCTCAGGTGTGGTTGCACACACCTTGCTGGTGACCATTGGAGACTGAGACCTGTGGAGACACAAACACAACCTCTTCCCCAGGTTATTAAAGAAAATGGTCCTTCCCAGTTACCCCTTTCTAGGTTTTTGTTAACACTTGAGCTTTGCTTTGGACTTCTTGTTGATCTGGTATCTATGATGAAAAATGACACAATACTGGTGACACCTGTAACACAGGGGAGATATTTAAAAGGTTTGAAGAGATGGAGTCTGTCTGGTATTCAGGGCAAGTTGCAGTGATGTTTTTAGCTGGATACCTTGATAAAGAAAACTGGTTTGTGTTGCTTCTGGTGGAAGAAATGCATGCGTTTTACAGCAGAGCAAATGGTTGATCTGGAGCCAAGATCTCTCCCCCCTTTTGTTTTTGCAAAAGCACTTTTAAGGTCTGGTGCGCTCTTTCTACGATGGTTTGTCCTGTGGGGGAATGCAGTATACCGGCGATGCTTGTTAGCTATATGGTGAAGATCTTGTTTTGCTTTCTCTGTAAGTACTTTGGGTGATGTCAGTGAAGGATCTTTTCACAAAATATCAAATAAGCTATGCAGATCATAATGAGTTAGGCCCATGGCTGTATCTAATTTATGGTTCCTAACAGTGTCTGTAAATCTTTTAAAGTCTTAATAACAGTTTTAAGTTGTTGCAGGACAATACACACAGGTGATTCGGTTCACAAGGTTAGTGTCAGGGTGGGTTTCAGGGTGGGTTGTGCTACAGTGGTGATTAAGACAAATTTGATGCAATTTGAGTTCCTCATTGAGTTATACAGTTATGACCCCAAAATGCAATAGGGGTTTCCAATATAAATGGATGAATATTTGCTACCCAATTTTCTGGGCCTCTTACATGAATGAGATCCTTGCTTTAAATTGTTACAGCATGACACCAACCCTGAAAAGCATTTGAGGTACCAGGGCTAACAGCCAATCTGCTCACAGATATTATGGTCACATTTGCAGCAGTATCTAAAATGCCTGTCAGCTCGACAGATTTTTTAGCTTTAACGAGAGTACATTTTACCAGAAGTTAACCTTGTGTTACTGTTTTAGTCCAAAAATATTTAAGGGGTACCTGTTGATCCAAATCCTGAGTAATTGCAGTGTCTTTAACAAGCTGAACAATTTTTTACTTTTTTTTTTTTTTTTACTTTTTTTTTTTTTTGTTTTGTTTTGTTTTGTTACAGAACACAGGGGTACAGACCATAATTTTGATTTTTCTCTTCATAATCAGCATCTACAACCCCTGGTAAAACAAACAACCCGTGTAAGGTTGCAGATGACTTTTTAACAATATTTTCGTTAGGCAGATGGTACAAAGGTGCACTCTCCCCGCAGAGTATGCACCTAAATTCAAAACAACAATCAACACAGAATTACTGCCTCCTGCTAGAGGTATTTTACCTTGTAACAGTTAGAACACTGAGCCCAAACAAACCGCAGCGCCGATGACCCAGCGGGCGGGCACTAGGACCCTGCAGTTCCTGGCCGGCCGCTTCCCTGGCCGGAGAACTCCGCAGCTGCAGTGGGCCGCGTCTCACACACACACACACACACACACACACACTCACACACACACAAAAAGGAGCTCCTGACACTCATCACTCACAACATAAAATGACAAATATTACAAATACGAAGATTCCATTAAGAACATCTAAAGCCTGTGCTGCATAACCCTGCCGCTTTTGGCGGGGGGGGGGGGATGGTGCCGAGAGCGCAGTGCCGGGCTCAGCCGCAGGCGGCCGCTCCGCGGGGGGGTCGGGGAGGCCCCGGGCCGCCGCCGCCAGCTCCGAACGCTGAGCACGGAGATCCACACGCTCGTTGTTTCAGATAGAATACTGTCCCGGCGTAAATGCCGTTTTTTCTTCTTAAAAGTGTTAGCCAATTTCTAGGGGGCCAATCGATATCCCTGAGCCATTGCCTCCAGTACAGCTGTTGTAGTCTGAGTTTTTGCAGCCCGTTCTTATTAATGCTTACATCTTTAATAACAGAAAAATGCCGTTCTTCCCAACGTAGCTGATGACTCGGCTCATAGCTTACAGGAGTAAGAATTCTTCTTGCCGTGTCCATATTCCCTTGCACCAAAGTTATTTCGCCTCACTTTTACGATTTTTTCGCCTCAGTTTTTTCTATGGATCATCCCCAATTAAAGGAGGATACAGACCAGACAGTCCAGACTCTTTTTCAGGATTTACAGCATCAGGGTCTAAAAGATTATCTCACCATTCTGCTTCTTCAAACAATAAATTTGGCTCTTTAAAGTGTCCCTTAGCCTTGCCCAGACCAATCAGCGCGGCTAAGTCTTTTTTAACGGACCTACTCCCCGCTTTTCTAAAAAGCGCTGTAAAAGTTGAATGGCTACCTCTCGTTCCATGTGGCTGCCCGGGCAGCAACTCCACAAATTCCACAAATTCCACACCCCTGGCGCAGCTGACGACCTTCCTTAAAGTCCGATCAAGTAGCCAAACACCAGGGAGGCTTTTCCTGGGTCTCACCCCTATTCAGCCTTAAATTCCTCTGGCCTTTCCTGGGTCTCACCCCTATTCGGCCTGGCCTTTCCTGGGTCTCACCCCTATTCGGCCAATAACGGGGTAGCCATCCACGGACACCAAAATCTCCTGAAGCCGGACCAGCTGCCTCGATGTCAGACTTACGAATCCCGACGCTTTAGGAGATGGCACACGTCTTACTGCCGTCAGCAGCGACCTTATCGCCTTCCAGCTCCGTAAAATCCGTTCCGCCGCTTCCCGGGTTCCGTCTGGTGGAAAAAGCAGGGTTCGGGTAACCCTGTTCGGTGCGCCACTTGCGGCGGGCGGAGGAAGCAAGCAGCCGATTCAATGTGAATGATAGAGCAAGCTTCAACTTTATTGACAGAAATCACACCTTATATAAGCACTCTACAATAATCATGCATACTACTCACAAATCTATTGGATACATGTAAAAAGCTACATTATAATATCCCAGCCCCCTGTGGCATCTCAGACATGTCACAACATCTTCCCTCTTCTGGCCTGCCTCCTTTCCCAAGGTTGTTTTTACCATCAAGGCCATTGTGTACCTCAGTTTCTCTCTTTGTTAACATAACAGTCTGTTGTTTGGCATAACTGTACCCTGGGTTTATTCCTTTGTTTACCTCAGATGGCTGCAATCAGCTTCTGCAGAGACCCATGGCCTTGCTCTCTGCAAGCCGTTCTCCAACACAGGACAGTCAGATGGTTTCATAGAGAACACCTTTTTTATTCCAACTACTGGATGCGCCTTCATGTTCCAGCTTCTGGGAGTACAAGCCATAAATCAGAATCCATATGGAGATTTTTGAAATGTTACATGTGCCAAACAGTGAACTGGGTGCATTTTGACTTTTGTAGGTCACGGAAATTGAGATTTGCATTGTATGTATTTTGGTATCTGTTATAAAAATGTTGCACACATTTAGCCTGAGAAGAATATTTTAATAGTCGATTCACATACACTTTATGCCCAGCCAACCAAGTCCACTTTATCACTTTGCTCTGGTATGTCCATTAGTGATCACATTTGGAAATAAGATAATAAACCTGATATGCCTGCTATGTGATTGATTCAGCCGCATTAAGTGTTCCCATCCACAGAGCAAAAATGTGATTGCCTAACTTACACATTCAAAACACTCATCCCTTATTTCAAGGGAAGTCTAATAAATGCTGCCATACCAGTGCTCCTCTCTGTATGGTGGTAGCTACACAGAGAAGCTCTCCTCTTCCCAGCCTACAAGATCCATCACAGTTCTCATACCTTGCAATATGCCATGTATTGTACTCTGAAAATTAATGGATCCTTCTGTCCTCACTGTTTTCGCCTGGAAGTCATGACAGGTTTACTCTACTGCCAGATTAATTCACTTTCCAGTTCCTAAAATGATTAACCCCTGTATTTGCAGGCAAAAATTAGTATATCCCTTAAAACCTGAGTTTCAGGTCTTGGAATATTTGTCCACTGATGTCCAGAGCCTCAACATTACAGATTACACAGCTGATGGTGATTCAGTTGTAAATCATAGCTGTAGACCATAAGTGTGTTGGCTATGCTTGATGACTTCACAGAAAGCATCTTCCTGCTCATTTCTTTCCTTGTTTTTGTCGTCCGTTGTCCAGTCTTATATGCACCCAAAGTTTTCAGGCTAATTTTTATTCCATTTATAACTCTATTGACAAATGTTTTCTTGTCACCTGTGTATTCAAAACTGACTCAAAATATATTATCTACTTGCAATTTTTTTTTTTCCATGCACCATGAGGTCTTGGACAAATTATCAAAAGTACATCACTCATTCTTATTATTCCAGTATAATTATCTGTGGAACATGACAGAGAAAATAAGAAACTGCTGCCCTCTTAAGCTTCACAAGTATTAACAGAAGCAATACCCTAACATACCTGAATATTATCAGTGACATCCAGCCACACGATATAATTTTTAAAAAAGGAAAAATAAATAAATCCAAGGCATGTAACTACTAGCAGAAGGAATTATACATTTTATGTACGTGTATTAATCACAATTAGCCTCCAAGACTTCAGAACTAATTGCTAGAAGTAGTAAGAAAAGTTGTTAGAGATACAATATCTGTGCAGACTTCTTTTCCTTCTCAACAGGATTACCTGAAATGAGCATAGCATTGTACATGACACCATGGTACAGGATCAGTGCTAGCACCAGAAAATCGCCTCTTATTTGTAAAATCTTGACAAAACGCATGATAGGATATATGGTACAAGTACAAATTCAGGGGTCTCAGGGATTGAAAGCAAGCTTTAGAGCTTTCAATCTAGACATAGGTATGTAGGCATAGGCAGCATGGTTGATTAAAACCAGCAAAGATCTAATAATTTTTTTTCCTGTCAAAAACCAAGTTTCTGTCCACAACTCCTACCTCTTGATGTTGAGAGATTACATGTTTCTATAGCCATTCTTTACAAGAGTTTTGAGACGAGATTTTTTTTCTTTTTCAAAGACAAAAAGCCATACTGAGAGCCTAAGACACATATTTTGGGAAAGGACTACCACTAGGAGAGAGCAAGAGAAAAGAAAAAGAGGGAAGAAGGAGATGTCAAAGAATATGAGCAGAAAAACAGAAAACAAATATGAAGATTTACAAAGATGCATAGTGAGAGGGACTATTTTTGTTTAAAACTCATGCTTATCCTTTAATTCAAAGATGCATTCTGACAAGTTTTTGTGTGGACTCTGTTTTTCAAGGGAGTGCAGTCAAGAGGAAACTCCAATGTTTTCATGGAAGTGGGGTTTCTTTTCTCCTGTTCCGGGTAGAAGTGTCATTAGCCGTGTTGTGCAAAACAGCAGCTTATTAGCAAAACCACAGACGATTGTCTTGTGAACAGACAGATATTCAGCCCATGTCCACATGAAATTGTAACTCCCAGAGTCACCAGGCTTGTCAAACTGACAATATTAGTTGTTTGTGGAGGGGAGGGAGTGAGAAAAAGAGGAGAGAAAACAGAAGTGAGAGAAAATTTTGCCCTTTCTTAAAGTCACACAGAAACTCTGAACATTTCACTGGTTTCAAATGAAGCAAATATCCCCATCCTGAAATTACGGGGAAAGAGGATGCTTCCCATTTCCATTTGCCTTAAAATTTCCCTTCAAAACTGGTTCATACCAGTACCATCAAAAACTGCAAACGCAGAGCCAAACTTGAACCAGGTTTATAGTGAAGTGAGGTAGAAAACAGGTGAGGATGGCTTTTTCCCTAGTTCTTCCCAGATTTGTAATGAAAGGTTTTCAGAGCTCTAATTATAAATCAAAGCTCAAGTTCTTCTGTGAATCAGCGTTTGAAGGAGCTGCAATTTTGCCCTTTAAAGCATTTCCTCAGCCAGATAGCTGGATGGGGGAAGGGTAACTTTCCATGTTTTATAATGTGGGCAGTGAAGGACAGTCAGCTGCAGAGACTAAGGCAGCACGGATGCCCTGCCATTAAAGAGAGTCATGAACAAGATTGTGAATATTTTTCTCCTCACCCAACAGCTGTGGTAAAACAGCAAAGACAAAAATAATTTTCACTGCTGAAAAAAAAATCTGTTTGAGTTCAGTCTGTGACACAAAAATATTGTGTGGGTAAAGCACAGATACATGTAAAGGATCTTTCACCTGACTCAGTGGAGGGAATATGTCTCAGTCAGTGAGTTGCTAGGTGATGTTAAGCATATTGTCCAGTCTTACACCTCTCTTATGAGGGCAGGCTGAGAGAGTGGGGTTGTTCAGCCCAGAGAAAAAAAGGCTCCAGGGAGACCTTATAGCAGCCTTCGAGTAGCTAAGGGGGGCTATAGGAAAGATGGGGAGTGACTCTTTTTCCGGGGTGTAGTGATAGGACAAGGGGTAACAGTTTTAAACTGAAAGAGGGCAGATTTAGATTAGATATAAGGAAGAAATTCTTTCCTGTGAGGGTGGTGAGGCACTGGAACAGGTTGCCCAGAGAGGTTGTGGCTGCCCCCTCCCTGGCAGTGTTCAAGGCCAGGTTGGAAGGGGCTTTGAGCAGCCTGGTCTAGTGGAAGGTGTCCCTGCCCATAGTAGGGGGGTTCAACCAGATGATCATTAAGGTCCTTTCCGACCCAAACCATTCTATAAGTCTATGATGATTATGCTTTTCTAGAGAGTAGGTAGTGGAGATAGCAAGTCCTAGCACTTGGGTGTAGTGAAGAGCTGTAGAGGGTTATGAAGCCTTCAGATATTGAAGAAGTGAAACCAGAAACTTTTAGTTATTTAGAAAAATAAGAGGATAATCCACTCTCATCTACAGCAGGATGCAAAGAATTGCTTGAAAAAACCTCCATGATACTATCTAGATGATTCCATCTCCTGTTTGAAACTCAGTAACATCTGGGCAAAACCTGTCACAGTTACACTGGACTTTTGACAAGCTTTGCTACTTATGAAGGTCCTCTGTGTTTACAGAGCCCAATCATTATGTTTCCATAATATTCTTTTTCTCTGCACTCACTTTTAAAATGATCAAAGCTTTCAGATCATCAATTATGGAACAATTACCACTTTAATGATATTGGGAGTAAAGCTCCCTTGTCATTCAGCTGTTTTCCTCTATCCGGATTACCAAAAGCTTCTCATCATCATGTCTTTGTAAAGGGAGTAGGCAATCCCTGAAACCAGATTTCCCTTTACCCCAGACTGGCTGTCAGTCATGAACAACTTTACAAAAATCAAGAAAGAAGAAAACCAGCTCATATGAGACAGGCATTCAAACTCTGTTATTATATTTTACAAAAACTCAAATATTTTTTATAGTAATTCATGTGTGTAGCCCTATATCAACTGTGATGTCTTGGATTCATGTAAACATCAAGGGATGCTTCAGAGTTACCACATCTGAGAAGCTTTATAAGAAATAGAACACTGATCAATGCCTCTACTTTACCTGGCAATTTCACACACATTAACCTTTTCCCTAATTGCTTTCCTAGACCTCACAAGCTCTTCTCATCACAGGAGCCTCAGGAAGAACTGCCCCACAGGGGTAGGTTTCTGTTTTCAGGACGGTTTGAATGCCTTTTCTCACAGCTGTGCCCAACTGTAGGAGCCTTTCCCTAGAGCAGGAAGGAAAAAAAAAAAAAAAAAGCTTCCTTGTCTGCATCATTCATAAGGAACTCTCAGGAAAATACTTGGAAAAAAACCCACATTGTCATTCGTACAATCTGAGGAGCAGAATGATTGTATGAAAATCACACTCAGTCCTGCCATGGAGACAAGCTTTGTCAGGCTTAACAGCCTAGACTCTAATATGTCTCTCATCTGAAAATTATAATTTCATTCAAAGGGATAAGCCAATAAAAATAATTGTTATAAAATTAGTTAGAGGAAGGGCAATGTATGTCTTTGCTTTTGCAGAGTTTATTTTTCTCAAAAAAAATTTAATTAATACCAGAGCCTTTATTTAGACTAAATTACAAAAGAGAAGAAAATTAAAAATGTGATGCAACAGTTAGGAAAGCTAAATAGAAAAATTACTTGATGTGCATTGCATTTTGAGTATTCATATTTCCACTGTGAGGAGAGGAATCACTCCCACAAACAGAGAACTGTGCAGTTCAGATGGCTTCAGGTCTAAGTTTCCAGCTGGTACATAAGTCTCTGATTTATTTAGTGGCATAAACCACATTTTTTCTGACATATTAGGGTCTAATCAGTACCACTGGATCACAACAAATGTCATCCCATTGTGCTGGAGAATACAAGCAAGTTGATTTCCTAACAACTAGAGACAGTAAAATAAATCTTAAAGAAATTTTTTCCTGATTTAGAGACTCATTTTTAAAACATATTTTTAACTGCTTGCAGTTATTTAATATGTGATTTATGTGCACTTACTCTACCTCATGGACAGCATGGATTGTTTGATATGAGGTCTACTGACTTGCAGATATAGATCTCTGTGTACGTATGAATTCGTGTCACATGCCGCTTTAAAAAGGGTTTTAAACTGAGTGGTTGAGCGCACCTTGTCCTTGTTAGTATAAACTGTGCTTAAAGCAATAGGGCAGAAAGACAATTGTTGATTGTCCTACAGACAACAAACTTCAGAGTGTCATGATAAGGTTTGGCCATGACTTGTGGAGAAACAACAGCCAGAAGGCACTTTTTTTTTTTTTTGAGGAGAAGGAGGAGGAGGAGGACTAGGAACACCAGTATAATATTAGCTATTAAGCTTGAGAGCTCAGTATTTCTGTAAAAATGGCTTCCTGGAGGAAGTCCATCTGAAATCTGCAGTTATCAGAATCTGCAATGCCGCCAGTTTCCACAAACATTTAATAACAAAAAGCATGCTTATATTCATTTTATCATAAAAGCAGTGCTTCTGGACAGGGCATTCAGAGTTTCAAAGTGTAAACAGAAACTGTATAATGAGGGACAGCCAGCGGGGAGGGTTTGTTCCTGAAACACTCATGTCATGCTGGGAGGCCCTGTACATCTCCAGCTTCTTTTACACACATGTGTTCCTCAGACCAAGATGCTTATAGAAAAAAAAAAAAAAAAATCATCCTAATTGCACCAGTGCCTTCATTAGGGCTCCACTTGCCCCTTGCTAAAGCACAGTGAACAATCCTGTCATATCTCTGAAGTGAGACATGGGAACTGTCACAAAGACAGAGGCTGAGTAACACCAGTGCTGGCATCTCTTCCCTCTTTTTGATTTCAACTTCCACCCACTGCTCTACAGCCCTCCACAAGAAATCCAGCGTTCATCACACAGAAATGGAGGCAGCCAGTCCTTTGCCGTCATGTATGACTGGACTGGCCACTCTCTTTCCTGTGCTTCATTTCAAGAGCGTACTGCATCCCCAAGCTTTGTAAAACTGGAACTGATTTGTTCCTGCTCACACTCAAATGAATGAACCCTTGTTTTCATTTGTTAAATTAATTTTTGAAATGCATTGTCCCAGTAAGCAGTTAATTCCCCCTTCAGTAATGACCTTATTATGTGACAATGGTTTAAAAAATTACTTGCAGTTGTTAAGAAAATTTTAATTTCCACTTTAGAAAAAGGCCAAATTATTTATTAAAATTAAGTGCCTGTAACTTTTAACCAGACAAACGGGCTTAAAGTCATTTATTGTCCTGGTACAATATAACAGACTAATTGTGGAAATTGTAATACATTTCTCACTCTTGAAAGTAATGATCTTACCTGGAACAAATTGGGAGAAGAAACTTCTCCCCTACCCACTTTGGTTCTGCAGACTTCAAGGTATATCTTTGAAGTGTGAGCATATTCTATTTCATGTTGTTTACTTTGAAGAGGAATAATAAAATCCTAGATTTACATGACAATTTTAATCTAAAAGAGTATAAAAGCTTTTTATAATGATATAGTGCAGATTATAACACTGTTGAGAGGGGCATGTAGATTTGTATGGATACATATACACAAGCATTTTTTTATAAATGCATCCACATATATACATCATGCAATGCAATGCTAATAGACATTTATATTTATAGTAGAGTGGGCAAGTGCTTTTAAAATATATGAAGAAGTAAAACAACAAAGTAACTTCTCTTCCATTTTCAACACACATAGTGCACAGGCGTGAACGTCCCCCATATGGGTGAATTTTAGTGGAGTTTAAAGGAGTTAATATAAACCTGCAGGAAAGAATAGTGAGGATGAATCTGCAGTATGTGCCTGCACTCTGAATGCCTTTCTTCTCTCTGCCTTGTACCCTCTCCCCTCAACCTTTTCCCTTGATCTGGTCCCTAGAGGCTCCTGCAGCTCTCTGTCTTTTGGCACATGACCCTTCTGGCAACCTGTGCTTGTTGTACCAGACAGTATAGGACTACTTTCTTCAAGTGAACACCCAAGCAGCTCTCCCCTGGAGCCAGACTCTCTGTACTTGCTTTAGGACATTCACACTGCTATTGGAGTTGACATTTCTATATGGTGTCTTCTTCGTACAGAACAGGCATGCCCATGCTTGCAGAGGTTGCTCATGAATCGCTCTAAGGGCACAGAAAGAAGTGTTTTTAAACAGACCCACCAGAAGAGAAGGTGTTGGTCTCACCAGCGCTCTGTCTCCCCATGCCCTGCAGGGATCCTGCTGTATTGCCCCTTTCAGATTCTGCATGTTCTCCCCCAGGTCTCCAGCACACCAGAAGACTCTGCCTTCCCACGTTTCTTACTCCTCCCCAAGGAAGCTTTCAATCCTGCAAGTCTTTTAGACCATGCCTGTCAGAAAATTGAAGGCTTGCTGAAAATCAGAGATAATGAGCAGAAGCAAGAAGACCAACTGTGGAGAAAGAAAGTAGACCTGGAGGCAAGTTCATTTATGCAAATCCATTGCAAAATGTTCTCTCACAGCTGGGCTGAAGTTGTCTGCATAAGATGTCCAGCCATAGGTAAAACTAGATTTAGAGCCTAGCCTCAAAAAATAAAATAATAATTAGAAGAAAACAGTGATTTGATGTCCATGCTCATGAATTTATCCTTTT
This sequence comes from Athene noctua, assembly GCF_965140245.1. NCBI lineage: Eukaryota > Metazoa > Chordata > Aves > Strigiformes > Strigidae > Athene > Athene noctua. Next base: position 96,988,930 of record NC_134037.1, read on the forward strand.
CAATTGCCAGTTTGTTTTTCTGAGACAAAAGGAGGACTCTTACAATAACAGCAATTCATGTTTTCAATACAGGAAAGCTTTATTTATGAGATATAGTGAAGCTCATCACATATGTCAGTCTCTTGTGTTACATGTCAAAGGAGCTAGGAGAAACAATGTATGTAAAACCTTCTAACAGTAAGCAAAAAATACATCCACTATGTTTCAAAGTTATGATAGGTCTTCACTGCTTCATTTCCCCAACATTGTTGGGGTTTGGGTTTGGGTTTAGGGGGTTTTTTTTGCACCAAGTACAAACCTGCTTATGATTTTTTTTTTTTTAATATATTATCCTCTAGGAATTGTAAAATCTATTGGATTAAAAAAAAAAAAAATCAAATCAGACCCATAAAGGCAAGCTGAACCCAAATTTAATCAAGGTAAAAACCCACTCATTTTATCAACAGATCCAGTCCTGCTATGAAAACACAAAAAAATCCTGATGTTCTTGTTCTGTAAAATGGAATCACGTTTATGATAAAAACAAATCTCCAAAGTCCAAAGAAGCCACCAACTCTCAAGTGAGTCTATGGTCTCTACCTTCCCGTCAGACCAAATTCCTAGACCACTGAGAGTTCCTCAGTGTTAGAAACCAGCCTCATAAGCAAATCAGGAAAATGTGTTCTCAAATTAATGCAAACTTGCAATTAGAATAGTTTACTCATGGTCAACTGGAGAGGATTTTTAAGCATTATACCACAGGCTTTTTGACCTGGCTTTGGTTTTATTAATGATTTTAATTGACCAGAATGAGGATGTTTACAAAAAAAAGTGTAAAAAACAGGCTGGACAAGATTGCAAGCTCCTTGGAAAACAGGATTGAAAATAAAATACATTGAAAAAGTGGAGACTCACTCTGAAATCCGTAAGATGAAATTCAATAGGCACAAGCCCAAAGTAAACCAAGTGGCAAGTGACTAAGCTGACTGCACATAGGAAAACCATTGAGTACAGCACACCACATACTGCATATGATAAAATTAATAGAATGCATTGCAGAAAGGGAAGGTCACACAGGACCACATTATGCAGCACTGCTGGGCAGAAGAAACCACACTCATGATTCCAATTCAGCTGATGCTGGCACCAAGGCACAAATGACTATTGCCGGTGTTGGACAACACATTTTGAGAAAGATAAAAGGAAACTGGTGTAAAGAGAAAATCAACGAGAAAGATAAGAAGATGAACTGACATAACCTCTGAAGAAAAGCTAAAGGAAACCAAACTTTAGGCTAAGAAAGAGAAGACTAAGGGAAGACATGGTAACATTCTTCCATTTTACAATTAGTTGCTATAAAAATAAAATCAATAGCTCCCTCTAGAGCCAGTAAGGACGGAAAACAAATGAAGGAGGAGTTTGTAGGAATTTTATATGGTTTAACAAAATCCTGATTCTTCCAGTTAGATATTAAGGAAAATCTAAACCAGAGTGAAGCATGGGAATAGAATCTGTAGGAATTGCTGCAAGAGATATTTTCCTGGAGCTTTATAAGAATAGGTTGTACAAATATCCAGTAGGTTTGGTCACAGTATATTTAATGTGAGGTAAAGCAGAGAGCCATTTTTGTCTCTTGAGGTCTTTTCCCATTCTGTGTTTCTGTGATTTAGTGTTCACAGGTATTTGGAATATTATTTTTAATGAGCAAATTTCTGCTTGTGGATTCATTAAAAACTATTCACTGTTTTAAACAATATATATTGGTCATCTCCTGTAGCACATCAATCTTATGATATTATTTCTGTTTCCTGACAATTCAACATTCTCAAGTATTGTACTGTAAGCTTCTGTTAGAAATATATTTCTATTGTGTACTTGAAATTAATTTTTTCTAGGAGCTGATCAAAGTGGTGAGTGCTATTTTATGTAATTATTTCTATTAAAATTTTTAAATTATGACAAATTCTAAACATATATAATTATAAGAACATATATTTGAAAATTATCATAGATGCTTATCAAATTCTTATATTTTTCATAAATATCTGGTGCATTTTTGATGAAAAAATATCAACATGATCATACTTTTCTTTTTAAATGGAAAAAATGTCAGCTCTAATTCATGTAAACAAAACACTTCTCATGCAAATGTTCATCAAGAGCAAATACAAATTGCCACAGGCATGGCAAAAGCAGAATACTACTTGCTCCAGATGCTTTTAATCCATTTCTCCCCATATTAATCCAGTTTCCTTCATAGCAGAAACAAAAGCAAAAAAAGTAGAAAGAGAAACAAACATAAAAAATGCCACTGCCTGGAGGACTCAAGGTTTCCCCTACTTACAGTTTTGTAATGGTATTTTAGTAAGCTGTACTGCTATTTCAAAGACAACATCAAGAGTGCATTACTTTTTAGCATGTGGAAAAGTGTTCCCACAAAAGCATATATACCTTTGTAACAGCACAATTGCCTATTATGATGGAAAAAGAGCACAGGTTTGCTAGGATAGCTAGATCAACAGTAGGATGAATGCTAGTATAGATAAATCTGCCTGGGATTTCTCTTCTTCCCAGCCCAGATCTACACAGCTGTGCTAGCATAAGCCTGAGGTGTTGATTTGGCTTCAGACATTCTGCAGTAGGCACCTGACTCACGATCTGGAAGCATCCATTTTTCTCAATAGCCTCTAAAGGAAGCTTAGTACGACTGGATTGGAGTCATATAGCAATCTTTTAGAAGTACAAATGAAATTGCACTCTTTTCCCCAGTCTAAAATGGAACAGGAATTGCTGTCACTTTCTTAATATCAAACCTCACGAAATTACTGTAAAATCAGAACAATGCCTTGAGGACTCTTAGAAATGTTATCAGTGGAGTTGTGTTTCTTGGTGAAGACTGCAATCATTTACTTGATATAGTTAGAGTGAAATAAGAAAAGACATAACTCCACAAAGGTACCTGAATACTCATTTGCATAGTTACCACTGATCCCCTCAAATAATGATAATAAAATGTTTTCAGGGAAGATTCTGACTCCATGTCTTAATAAAAACAGCAGAAAATGTCCCGAGACCACCAACAGTTCATACAACAGTATGCCTAATTGCCATAAAGTCTGTGACTGCCAATAAGTCCTGTCTCTAGCATTGTAAGAGAGGACAGGATTGTCTCATTGAGCCCAAGCGCACCAAGGCACATCTGAGAGAAGCCTTTCCCCATGACACAGCAAAAATAGAATATTGCATACAGAAATGTCCCATTCCATTCATTTTTACTGCATAGTGTCTTAAACTAAACTCAGATGAAACCACCTTAGGATTCTGACTGCTAATGCAGACAGCATCAAGAAACCTACCTGTCTTAATGAGGGCCCCTCATGTGGGCATTGCACATGGCCATTGGGTGCAATGAGTTATTTTACACGAAATGCTTGAGCGCACTGAGAATTGATTTGTTCTAAAAGCAATAGAAAAGAACAAATCAAATACAGCCTTGGAGAGGAGGAGAAAGCTGCCACTCCATACCTTTACACCCTTCATTCTTCTGTACTGTAAATGTCTGCTCAATCAAAAGCCTGACCTGCCCAGTGCGCCTGCCAGCTTCTGTGCTTTGAGATCTCTGTCAGAAGTGTTTGATCCTGGGAATTTAAATCAGAAAGCCTGCCACGTTTTGTGACAGGTGAAATTGACTTATTTTGAAGCCCAGTCGATTTATCAAGTTGTTGGAATGGCAAGATTGTCACTTGCTATTATCGATGACATACAGTTCAGAGCAAAGTTGGCCATCCAGTTAACTGCAGGCAAATTCACTGGGATGCCAGCTGCAGTACAAACAAAAACCACCACTCCATTATTTCAGGTATGGAAATGTAAGTGACTTCTGGCTGAAAGCATGAAGAAATTCATAAAGCTCAGACAGTTGAGGAAAAGAAAGCAAAGGAAATTTTGACAAGGTAGTTTTAGGCAGTGTTTACTGTCTTCGTCTATTGCATCTTGCTCAGAAAACATGAGTTATGACGGAGGACATCAGTGCTAGATAAGGTTGTGCATTCCCCTTGTGTTATGCCACCTGCAATGCCACAGATGTCGATGAAGTTGCACCGGCACAGGCAGTGAAGAACTAGGCCAAGCAATTTCATCTGAGTTTTTGTTTAAATGCATTTAAAAGACTCAAATTTTTTAACCTCTCATAATAAAAGTGATATAATTTTCATTAGATTTCTGTATATACAAAATAAATAATAACCTACACTAGCAGGTACCTGTGCACAATTAACAGGAATACATTCATTTTGAGGTTTGTTTTATCTGAGGGAAATACATTGCTGTGAACACTTCCTCTATAAATGATGTGAGTCCATGGAAAATCAACTCAAAATATCCCTTGTATCTTGAAATGTAAGTTAACCTGATATTTCAAGTTGTCAAAGAGCACAGTTGTGTTACTGTTGGCTAATTCCAGGCCTAAGCATTAGTGACTGGTTGTGAAGTGTAGGTTGCCTATTGACCTCTGGGGAAAAAAACATGCTTCCAAAAATGGCACGATTCTGTTTCACTTTCTCTGACCGAGATCATAAATTACTCCCTTAAAAAGGCTAATGAAGTTTAGCCATGTATGTTTTAAGGTGTTTTCAATTCCCTGGGTAGAAAGACAAAGCTCTGTTATTGCTGAAATGAATACAGATATGTGAGAGCAGAGAACCAGATAGTTAAGCAGAGAATGTTTCCCAGGTGAAGAGGCAAAAAGAGCAGCCCTCCCTTATGATGGTCTCAAAAGACTCTGTTCAACTGAGGCCTCGTTATAGAATGCTTAATGATACTGCATTGTTAGGACTGGATAGCTTATCCTTCCTTTTATGCTAGAGATAGCATTGAAAATGATGAAAATGTTCCTGAATTATACACATAATTTTCCAGGAAAATAGGGAAGCAGGGCTACACCTGAGACAGGTGCTAGACATGTTTACTAGAATGCCAGGTCTTGATGAGCAGGGAAATAGAGCATGACATATGAAAAGGAGATATTTAATTCATTTATTTAATAAATTCAGTGTATCTTGTACACTGAACTCATCCCTCAGAAAATACAACCATGCCAAACAAGGATATATAGGTTGTCACACCTATTTTAATTATTTTTTTAAAAAAGGCACAACATTTCTGTGCTGGATTCAAAATTAAGTCAGAATTGCTGATTTTCTTTATTTTTTCCTCTGCTTCCCTTTTTTTCCAAGTGCAGCCTCATAGGAAATAAAAACCAGTAAATTGCTGCTATGTATTTCTGTATTTCTCTGGGTTACACTGCATGAATTATACTGGTGAAAATCAGTAGGATTTTCCATCTCTACTTCTTTGTAAGCCATCAGTTTAAAGCCAAACATATGCCCAAAGGCCAGTTTGTTAGGCATTGTTTCCCTCCCTAACTCCTGTTGCTACCTGTCATCCCCCCTCCTCTTGACATTCTCAACTTTTATTTGTGTTTAACATCTGCATCAGTTTGTAAAGGCCATTACCATGCTGCTGGACTCTAATCAGAATAGACATTGTCAAGGTGAGAAAAAAAAGCATGATTTTCATCAAATGTGAGAAATCACAACCTGGTTTGCTGCAAAAACACTAGGGTTTTCATGTACTAGTACTTCATCTCTTTCCTTGTCCATCTAGCATAAGTGCAAGAAAACAGTCTGATAAAGAGGAATCAATCTGAACCCAAACAAACAAACAAAAAATTGTTCATCAGCCTTCCTTTGCTGCAGCTGAAATATCTGATTGACATTTTCATTAGGTGTTTTTTTTTTTTTTTTTCACACGTTGCTGCATGCCAATAACTACAAATGCCACCCAGATTCATTGCAATGTGTGTTGTTCCCAGCCCCAGGTGATCTTGTGGGTGCTCAACTTCAGAAGAAATCCTTGTGAAGCATGAGAGGGAAGTGAAGAGAAGTTGGGATCCATCCTAGTGTGCCATCACTTTCTGTAAAGATCTGAGGGTCAGATCTGGTTTACTCCCCTTAGCTATTTAAGCTGCAAGTGTTTGTGGTCAGCCTGTCATGGAAATATTTCTCGTAATCCTTAGTTTACTTGTGGAGAAATTCTTCTCCCACTCTCCTTGTTCATCCCTGCACTGATTTTTTTTTAATTTTCTTTCTATGGAGAGAAGTTATACTGAACTTTGGTGCAGACCTTGCTCATGACATCGTTGTCCCAGACTGCCAGGACTCCCACCTTTGGGACTAGAGACCAAAATCCCTCTCCTCTGCGTGAATGGGTCTCACCCTTAACAGAAGCCAGAGATTAACTATCTGTTTCCGAGGCTTTCTTCCTGTCACCAGCCTTCAGATCATATTGAGAACTCATCTGTTTCAGCCTGCTGAAGATGCAAACGTTGTTCTGTGGCTACATATTGGCAAGGCAAGGAATTGTTTTCCTCCCTGCCTGATTGTGCAGAATTATTGTAGACTGTGTATTTTGCTCATACTTGTCAGTGCAGTTGTCTCATGCTTTTTAACAAACCAAGAAAACTTATAGCTGTTTACAGCACCTGGGTTCTTATTCTCAAATTAAGGCAAAAATCACTGACTCTTTCATGCCCAAGAGTCCAGAAAGAATGCATCAGTGAAGTTAAATGTAAATTTTCAAAGGAAAATGCTCCTGTATTAGATAAGCATGGTATCTAAAACACACACTGGTAAATAGATCAACAAAAACCATTTTGCTTTTATTGTGAAAAAACAGTGATCTCCACGGTTGGTTTTAGCATGGATCATGGGTTCAGAGAATCTCATTCTTGCACAGAGGGTGGTTTTGACAGAATTGCTCAAACCCAGCAGCAACCACACTTGCTAACACACTTGCTCTTTCTATAAGCAGAGTAGAACTGCAAATTTTGGAAGAATCCTTGTTTCTTTCAAGCAGCTCCACCTTAAATTATAGAGGACACATGGGCAACATTCAGGCAGTTGATTTTGTAGCACAAGGGAGTATAAATAGTTAAGATTTTTCCTGGGAAGTGTAGCTGCAAATGCCTTCTGTCACTAGAGGCCAGAGTAAAGGACAGGGACAGATTCTTTCAAGCATGTTATTCAGCTTCCAGTTGCCATTCTCCTGAAACACGTAAGGTAGTGCTGAGAGCTAATCCAGATGTGGGTCAAGAATGACACCCAGTGGACTGACCATGTGGTAGTCCCAGACGATTTCTGTGGTGTCTATCCTGTTCATTTTTCCTGATTTAATGTACTTCCATGTAATGAGCCATATTAGACTATTAAATGGGATCTTAGTCTATAAGACGGGAGCTTTTTTTTTTTCTTCCCTCACCAAAATTTGAATCTCCAGTTAGGTATTTCAGAGGATTTTCTCTTTTTTTCCCTCTCTCGGCTGATTTTTATACATACAATATGGACAACTTCCCATAAAACCCCAAAACTATGTAGAGCTGGATTAATTTATCAGTCACATGAAACTGACCTATTCAAAGAGGATTGTTTAACCATAATAGAATAGGTTCATAATAAATGTTTATGCTACTTTGGTAGAATACTCAACCTGTTTTTCTTTGTCATGACACTATTAAAAAAAAATCAACAAGAAAACCAGCCATGCTTGAATCTGGTGTGATTCAAATCCATTTTTCTCACCCAACAAGCGTTCATTTGTACCTAATACAACAGTGAGGTACCATGCTCCCCTATCCAAAGGAAAGAGACCTCACAAATAGTCCCTCTCTGCAGTAGGGCAGGGCCAAGGGGCCAGGATTAGACCCAAATGCACAGCATCAGGGAAGAGAATGAAGAGAGATTTGAGGAAGAGTAGAGAACTAGTTTCTGAGTATGAGTCCAGATAAGTGGGAGAAAGGGTCAAACCATGAGCAAAGCTTAGGTGATACAGGAGGGGAAGCAGGTTTTTCTGGAGGCAGCTTTGTACAGCCAATCATGCTAAATTGCCTGAACTGCTTTTAGCAGAGTCTGAACTCCAGAACCACCTGGCCTCCACCCTCACATCACCAGCCTCATTACTCCTCCTTTAGGCAGGTTTTCCTTTTACCTGTATCTTCATTGCACAAAGTGAGTGCAAACCAGAATCCTTAGCCTTTCTTCTTTAAAATATCACAAGATGTTAAAAAAGATCTCCTCAGAGAGCAACACTTGCTTACCTCTAACCCTCAGGGTTTCATACTACGCCCTTATTACGGACTGCACTACTAATATGAACAAGCAAGGCATGCTCCTTGTTATGGCAAGACATGTGAACTGCTTAGTGCCAAGAAAGGCCTAATGCAACCAAAGGTCACGTTTTCCTATGCCCATGGGGAAGGATTTTCAGTAGCGGTGGTGCAAGTGATTTTATCCTGTCTCACTCCCACTCCTCCCCCAGGGTGGTGCAGTAGCAAGCAGGTTGCAACTCAGTGCAAATGCATCTCACTCCCCATTTGTTTGTCCTTACTGCTCACATAGTCCCTTCTCTGAGCAAATAATGCTTTTCATACTAATGCCTACATCTGTTTGGGTATGTCTCCTGCATTATTAATAGCTGCAACCTGCAAAGAAAATTAACTGTCGAATTTGCTTCTGAATTCACTGTTAATCCCCAGTGAGCTCACACCTCCTGACCTTGTTAACCTCAGCTTTGAACATCTAAAATAAAATCCTTCCTAGTAGGCCATTTCAGCTCGGTGGTTAATCCGGGAGATCTCTCAGGTCAAAGGCTTAGATTTAGCTGAGGCCCTACTGCAGCACTTCTGAAACACTCTACCCAGGTAAAGAGCTTTGGAAACCTACAAAAAAGGGTCAGAGGCAGAATTTATAGCATCATATTTTATCAGATTCTTCTCCAGGTGCCTCTAAGCAAAGATTGGTTGCACACAGCAGCACCATGCTTCCATTCAGTCAGGCCCAGCAGGACACTTAGTCATAACAAGTGCTGGTGTCAGTAAGCCATCAGCTCACCCAGCGTGCTGGCCCTTCCTCGGGCTGGGGTAGTGTTCTTCTACCACCTTCTCATCTCAGCCTCCCCATGCTTTCATCCTCTAGAAGAAACTCTTCTAGTGTCTATGTTTGATGTTTGGGGTTTTTCTATATGTGGTTTTTGTTTGTGGTTTTGGGGTTCTTTTTTTTTTTTTTTTTCCTATCCACTGACATTTCTACTTAATCACCTTCCACAGCAAATTGCTGTATTTTCTACACAGCTACAGCTATAATAAAGACTTCTTCATTAAAGAGAAAAGACTAAGAAACACACTGTTAGACACACTGGGACAGTAGAAACAAAAAGCTAACAAATCTAAACTTCCTTATTTTAAGATTCTTTTTTTTGAGTCTACTATAAAAACAACTAACCCTATTCATTATTCCTTACCTCACATTCCTCCCTATATTGGGTTTTTCCACTATTCTTAATAGCAACAGGGCAACCATTCTACTGTATGCTTCTAAGTAACCAAACTTTTCACCCTGTTACACAACTTCTGTAGAAGTAGGGATACTAAATAATTTTCCACACCTGATAAAAATCAGGTTTCTATTAACAGTGGGGTTATGGTTGGGCTGTTTTGTATTCTATCCTGTATCTTACTTTTTTTCATTTTTTAAAATTGATAAACTCACACATTGATGGAATCTCAAATGTAAACATTTGGGAGTTTGTCATCATTAAACTGTCTCTTTTTCCCCATGTGTCTTAAGGGGTCATCTGAAGTCAGAGAGAGTGCTTCTTCAGTGGGAAAAGACAGTGAAAGAGGAAAGCAAATACAATGCTAGGGAAAACTTTTTCTTTTGAAGGTTTGGCAAGTCACAACAAAGAGCTAAGGCAAGTATCCATGCAACCAGCAAAACCATTGCTGAAGTTCCCTTTAGCAGCATATTCTGTGTTACAACATTTTATTGATGTTTGTTGGTAGTGAGTGGTCAAAGGTGTCCTGGTCATGAGATGAAGCTGAGAAGATAACATCAAGGCATATAAACATACCCCCCATCAGGAAGACCAGTTTATTCATGCAATGTGAGGGGAGTCCTCAATAACATTTAAAGACAGTAGATTTACAATGGACAAAAAGGGTATTATTTTCCAACACAGCAATCAGTAAAATTAATCTGCTTATTATGCAACTCTCAGTTCCACAGTGTTATTTCTCTCAATAAGGCAAAAAGCTCTGTAAATTTGAAGAAAGGATTTGGCAGGTATGTGCACAAGATTAGCATCTGCTGACTGTTATCCAGGAAAATATTGCAAGAGGAAATATCTCCATTCCCATGTTTCAGGATACAAGACTGTCTATCTTTGGAGGTCAAGGAGATTTCCTTTTATACCGTTACAGAATTACAGAGAAGTAGTACAGCGTAGTAATACTACAGTGGGTTTGTTATGAGGACAGGTCATAAATTTTCAAAATGTGCAATCTTTATGAAATGTACAAGCAAACTGTTAACTTCCAAAAATAAGCATTGTTGTGAAGACTATTTTCCATTCTTTGAGCATTTGCCAGATTTGTTAAGAAATCCCTATATTTCATATTTTTAGAGGTTTTTTAATCCTGAACATTGACACAGAAATTAAAGATATATTTGTTATTTTCCTTATTTTGTTTTGATTAGTGAATGCTCACCCATTAAAGGAAATTCTGTGCTCACTTGTAACAAACTGGTCTTTCTTAGTAGATATTTGCCTGAGTAGAGGACAGTAGAAGTCATATCCTTATAAATTATTAACTGATGTGCATACAGCAGCATGTATCCAGACACTTTATTGCTAATCTCTGAATTTAGTATCTTCTACACCACATATTCCCCACGTAATTACCCAGATACTAAATGGCAAGTGGGAGTGTATCTCAAAGGATGAACTGCTTCTGGACTTGATACATCTGATTTCTAGAGGCAAGAGACATTGAAATTTTGCTGTAAAGGAAAAATCAGCTTTTAAAAAAAATATTTTCTCTTGACCTCAAACAAAACTGCCTTAATTATGTCAAAATGCTTTCTTCTGTTAATGTGAAAACATTATAACATAATCTTCAATCTTCAGTACAATATACCATTTAAAATCTCATATAAATTCAATACAAATAATTAATCTGTATATAACAAAAATCAATTAATCAAAATGGTGCAGTCAAAATAATATGTTTTTACCTTAGCAAAACAAAATGTTTTGACATTACCAAAATAAGACAGCGGAAGTGATTTCTTTTAGCCCCTTTCCAATGAAAATTTCATCAAAATTGACATATTCCCCAGGAACATTTTGATGCTGATGAAACAACATGTCACAATGAAACACGGTTCTATTTACAGTGGTTTTATTGCCCTTAATTTTAGGAAAAGGAAAAAATACATCCAAAGGGCTGGCTGCAATGACACAGCAGATTTTGCAGCCGTACATTTACAGGTGCTTGGAGGTACTTGCAATTAAAGTATTTCTGGCCACTTATGTTTTTAATTGTCCTTTCAAAAATAACCCAATAAGTTTCTACATTGTGCCTTGGGTGAAGATGACTCTAAAAAGGTTTGTCATTCCCGATTCTTTGCTATAGTGTGAGCACAGGAATAGCTGTAAGCATTTCATGATATCTCTCTCTTCTTGTCTTCTTTATTTTATGATTGGGGGTGATTTTTTCTCCCACACACTTACCCTTCAAGTCCCTTCTTCTCCTCATTTCCACAGTACAAAAGCTTGGGCAAGCTCCCTTTTACCTTTTCCATGAGTATACATAGGTTTAATTAAGTTAAACTCAGCTTGTCTGATGTGAGAAGACTTATCAGGAGTACTTAACCTGTGCAAATAATATGCATAGACTGAAGTATTCCTTCTGAATGCTAATTAACTATCATACAAGACTTCATACATAATCAAATGTCCAAATGCACCAGAAGCCTTACAGGGAGTGGAAGACAAAAAAAACACCAACAAAACCACCATCAACAAAAAAAGAATAAAAGAAAATAAATGCTTTAGAAAGGGTAACAAACAAAAATTGTATGCTGGCAATTCAGAGCATCCCAATAACCTCGAGCACATTTACTGACTCATATTGTGACACTGACTTCTAATTTTAACTGGGGAAGGATGAAGCTCATTCATTCCTCCACCTGGGCTGCAGAGACTGAAAGATGGTGAAGAAGGGATAAAAAAAGCTAGGAGGGTCATCCAGCCTTCTTCTTTTTCCAGGACCATATTTTTAAACTGAATCTTGCAGAAAGTAAGTGATAATTAATTCTGTTTAGCTCTCTTTAGAGTGACTACATTTGCATCTATGTCTTCCCTTCAGGCTTTTCTGTTTTTTTCTTTTAGAGCATCTTACCTTAGATTACAACTATCTCAGGTCATAGATCTATCTTTACACAGACTAGTCCTCCTAATATTCAGAGAGGAGTCCAGCCAACCAGACTGAGACCCAAGTAGGTCATGAACCTGAAGATCACCAAGAAGGTCCCCAGGACTTGTTCACTTGGACAGCCCGGAGTGGCACTCTGACTCTGGCAGTGTGATTGATCTCACTGGACCTAAACATATATGATGCACCTGTCAAATCTGAGCCCCTTGCCCAGGTGCTGCCTACAATAAAAACAAACAAACAAACAAACAAACAAAAAAGAAAGAAACTTTGGGACAGGAATGCATTCAACTTATTTCTAATATCTGCATTTGAGTGGGATGAACTGTGCTTTAGGAGAGCCTCTTTCTCTCCTGTGGCTGTATGGTAGCTTAGTGCAACAATGACATGAATAAACATCCATTGGGTTAATGCGTAAAATCAGGCAAGATAAGTCCCTCGCTAGGTTTACTAGTTGGACCATGCTGTGTCATAGGGTACCAAATTCATCCACACCAGGACCAGGCATAAGTATGCCACGTGCATGTGAAAGGGCTGGTGCCCACCGGACCATGTCCAAATACAAAGTCAGGAACTCGGTGGTACCATATAACAGCTCTTTTGGGCCCCCACAGACTTCCATATCCTGCTGTATGAAAATCTGGAGCACAAAGAGCTACAAAGCACTTCAATCAGTGCACCTAAAACACCCAAAGCCTTCTTTCTACATGTGTTTCTCATTATTGTTCAATTTCTTTCACTGTTAAGTAGGTCAACTCTTCCTCTCTCTTAACACTCCATCTAATTGCAGTGACTCTGTACCGTAAGAATTCAATTTAAGAATCTTTTGCTGCTATCAACCTTAATTTTTCCCTTCCACAGTTTCCAACTCTTTCTTATTATCCCTTCATCTTCTGATACACTGAATTAGTTTTCCCTTTCCATCTTTTATATTGCTGTTATGAATGCATCAAGCTATGATCAATTCCTTTTCACCTTCCAATCCTGTCATAATTTCTTTTGTTTAAATTTGTATTTAGTCATTTTTTTCAAACCATTTCTTCTTTCTCAAGCTCAGCATGGAAAAAAATGGACCATTTTGCAAAGCTACACAGAACGCTCACATCTTTTCATGAGATCCTATAAAATGTATAATCCAAACTACATAGTCCAGTTAGATACTGCTGTGTTCTGTTATGTCCTCCCCATTCTTAGGCACACAGTATCCAGTTGCCTTTTTGATCTTCTTCCATCAACAGAAATTTATTTTATTGTAGTCCTCCACTGTATAGGCATGGGTGTCCATTACATCATAGGACAAATGGACGTGGTAAGTTTTATACTCATGTAAATTCTGCTTTTTTTTAAATTCTGCTGCAAAGTGGTTTGTTCAGAGTCAATGTCTTAAAAATAATGGTGGGAACATGGTATGTGAAGACCTACCATTGCATCTTGAGCAGGGACTGGATGGTTTGGTTTTTTTTTTTTAGTTCTCATTGTTATAAGCATTTCTATTTTCACACTTAAAATAAATCCTTCCTTCAGTCTTCTTTCCTGTCTTTAGTTCAGAGAATATTCTAATATCCAATGTTGTTGAATATTAGAATGGAGAACTGTACATAATTACATGTAGTGTGCAAAGATAAAATAATTTACTATGCATGAAATCCACAACTTGAATGTAGGTTTCAGTTCACCTATGTTTTCCTTAAGCCCAGCCACGCTTTTTAAAGGTCAGGATTTCATATTTTGAACCTTAAAGACATTGAAGTTTAGGTCGAGTTGGGTCTTCCATGTACAAATGTGGTGCAGTGGTCTGTCTGTAGTAGCACCAAGGGTGCAATATGATAATATGTGGTTACTCTTCCTGACCCTAGCATTTGCTACTAATGGTTTCCATTAACAGAACCAGATAGCTCAAGAAGCTCAAATTTAAACAGCTTCTCTAAGTCTCTGCTTTAAATCTCCCCAGGGAGGTAGTACTCGTAACAGTACATTTATTACTTCATCCCATTTTGTTTTTCAATATGCACTTGTACAATGCTCTCTGTATGCACACTGTGGAAATATTTGTGGGACTTTAGCCACCTAAGTAACAAATCCTAAACATCTCTTACTCAAGTCAGCCATGTGAAAGAACCAGAAGCTACCACTCCTTAGGACCAAACTTCCCTGCATAGGGCCCTGCTAGTAGCTCCTTAGCAATCCACTGTCTTATTTATACTAGAGAAAAGGCACAGCTTCAGCATTTAGTAGCCAGCTATTCAGTCTGCACACAGCTTTTCAGAAGACATAAGAATAACTGGTATAAACCCACAACAGATTTTTCACATTCAATTAAAAAATTATTTCTACTGATATACATGTTTTCTTTGGATAGTATTTACCAGAAAACTGATGTGTTTTGAGTTGGCTAGGCAACTCACAACAGAACTTAGAAGACAAGATATAAAGAAGACCTTTGAAGGAATAAATATGCAATGGTAGAAAGGGCACTTTTCAGCTGACTTTATTCTCAGTTACAGTCAGACATGATTTTTGAGACTATTAATTTCTACATTATTTTAAAATCTGGTTGGATGTGAGAAGCAATATTGCAGAAATGAACCATGGTACTTCCCATTATGTGTTCTCAGTATGTCTTCTGAGTCATTTCTGATTAGCTTGCTGGAAACATATTGTCAACAATGCAGAGAAAGCCAGCTGTGTTATCTTATTGTCTTCTGAGCAATGCAACATCAATAATGAACAGCTGACTTGATTCCTCTCTATTTTTCACCACAGTAGTGAGGTGGTGTGCTTTTTATGCACTTGGCAGGTTTACCTTTCTAGCAGGCTGAAGAAATTAATTTTGAGCTAGAAACCAAACTATCAAGTTCACTGGAAAAGGATCCAGAAAAAATGCCAAGATTTTTTTTTCTTCATAGCCTCAGTTTTTGGCTTTAACCACACAGAAGGAAAAAAAAAATAATTTTGTTTTCTAAATTTACTTACCTCATATATTAAATGTAATTTTTGTGATGATAAGGGATGTTGTAGTGATTGCTCTGACAACAGGTATCATTTTCTTCTTCATAAAGAAGCTACAGCAAAGCTCTCACTTCGGCATCAGTTCCTTTATTAAAAATGCCTTGTTCTTCTCTGCCTCAAAAAAGAAGGCTTCTTCTTCCAAATCCCCAGCATAATTACTCTTTTCTGCCTCCGTCCTGCCATGAATGGACTTCTCATCCTGGAAGAATAGCTGAATCCTCATATTTCCATATATTTCTGTCAGGTAGTCATTTATTTCCAGTCATACTTAGTAATTCACATGACTATATCTGTTAACCAGTAAATAGCCCATATATTTGAAGCTCATTTCTCAGTTACAAATGAAGGCCCATTGGATATTAGTAATTCCCCCCACATGGCTGATCTTTAACAATGTGAACTAAAATATTACTGAATATGGTCAAAAAGCTTCTTTTATTTTGTGTAGACACTTGGAAATTTCTACCGTAAAACTCCAAACCAAAATACTTCCATCACACACTGGTGTCTCTGTTCCACCGAAGAACTGTGGTTGAGGAGTCTTGAATTCGTTCATGCCACCCATCTGAACTCATTCTTCCTACTCTTGTGGTCTTTCTTTTTGGCAGAGGAAGGTGTCCATCATTTACTATGTCATTTATTACACATTGATCTAAAATCTAAAGAAATATTTACAATAATTTTTGTCTTCCCTCTCAATCTTTACTATTTGATTTTTATAAAGAATTAGTATTGTCTTCAGGGATCAAACAGAACGCACACACACACTACCAAACAAATTACCTAAGCAAAAATCTGCTTTCATCTTGAGCTGTTTCAAAGACAACTTCTGAGAGGAAAATGCAGATAATTTCTTATTTTTCAGTCTTTCTGAAAATGCTATTGCCTGCCCAGCCTGGATTAATCTGAATATTACCGTGATTCAGATGCCATTGAACTGATTTCTGAGATTGGCAGAAGAAATGGTGGCACCTGGTCAAACTCTGGTTTTAAAAGTGAGTGAGTACTAGAATAATTATGCTTTACTGTACCTGTTAATTTCTCCTGGAAAATACCTTTATAAATTGATTGCATGTTTCCAGAAAACCTGTAATGAGAGGATTATTTACAAAGGCTACATAGAAGCTGTTATTAAAAAGCAGTCATAAGGAGAGAGGAACAATAGCAGGAATGTTCAGTGGGGAAACCATAATGGTGGGGGGTTTAGGATTTGGTTTGTGTTATCTTGCTGACATTCTAATTAAAATGTATTTCTTCCATTTCATTACTGTCTCACACTTTATCTGAATTAACTTTCACACTTGGTTAAGGAGAAAATAATTTTCATTACACACCAGGATAAGGTAGTGTCCAATGTCTTTGCTTTTTTTTTTCTCAGACCTGAACCTGCAAAAGCCTAACGTTCAGATCTGGATTCTGCTCATGTTGGATTTGAGAGTGCTGTATGAGAGGTTTTTCTGGGGCATCTGCAAGCAATAGGGTCCCCATGGCTTGTCAAATGAACCCTGTAATTCTGCAGGATATGAAGGCTTTAGCCAGACTTTTCCAGACACAGATTGGAGCCTGTTAGTTGATTTAAGATGCTGACAGCATGTATAAACCAACCAAATTATTCAGCCCAGTCCTGTTTTAAACATTGAAAAATTTAAATTGTAACTGGAATAAACTTCATATTACACAAAAATGGCATGTTATACCAGATTACCCTCTCTTCCCCCTCCTCCAATTAGGAAATAGGTTTTAAAAACAAATGAAGAATTAGGAATCTGGAGAATTTGAGGTGTGAGATAAAGGATTAAAAAACCTAAGGATAAGTGATTGCTCATAATTAATTAGCATATGTTTGTACAGCCCACAGTAAATCCAAGTGCTACATAATTGTAGCTACTGTGAAGGACATCTACATGTTTAGGAAGGCTGGGTTTAGGATAGTGGTACCAGCATCTGAAGGACATAAATTCCAAGGAGGGAGAAGAAGCATGCAGGATATGAGTAATCTTCATGCTAGAAAACAGCAGAAGGGCTGGAGACTGAACCCCACATGGATGCCAGGCAGGCTCAAAGCTGCTTCCCCAGGCACTGCTCTCACTTCTTTCCCCTGCAGTAATGCATCCAGATGGGCAAAGGCTGGTAGTTTACCCTGGGCCTAAATGTAGAACTAACATAAAGGGTTTTCTGAATTCTACTCAATTAGTTTTTGTAGGACTTACTAAGAAAACCTTACAAAATGTTTTTGCTTTTATTTCAGATAAGTTTGTGGGGGAACAGAGTGTGGGGCAGGGGGAAGTACTTTTCATGGAAATTCTTGAAAAAACACATGACCACACCCAGAATGTTTTAAATGGGAAGCAGTCTTGCCGTATCTCATGGGAGCTGCAGATAAGTTACATCCTTTTTTGTAGTTGTGCACAAGATTAACAGGTCAGACATCTGCTCTGGCAAGTCTCTAGTGTGGGCAACCACTACCTCTTTTCTCTTAGGAAGGAGACTGCAAAGCGTCATGGGAAAGATGCACAACCACCTGTCCCCATTCACAAGGCTGGAAGGGACTGTGAGGCCCACAGATAAACTCTGGGACATGATGACTTCCCTCTACAGAGTTGGTCAGTTTGTGTTAGGATCTCTTCCTAGACAAATGGTAAGGTGATATTACCTGAATCACTTACAAAGAGGCTGGGTATAGCTTTCTCTTTGTCACCACCAAAACCATTCTCAGTTGAGCTTGTTTTTCCTTATCCACTTCAAAGTTGGTGTCAGGTTTGAGGTGCTAAAAAAACAGACTATGAAGCCCATAAAGTGAAGGGGAAGAAGTTGCTCTTGCTATGTGTAATAAGACTATACAATAAAACTCATTCTGTGTAGCATCTTTCAAAATAACTGTTGTCTAAAATGATTCAGGATTAAAAATCGAAAGACAGCAGTGAATATAACTTATAGGTTATATTAAACCAGGCTATAAAGCCAAAAATTAATACAAACTTGTGAGTTTAATAAGAGACTTTAAAGAAAATGAGAAAGACGAGCATGATGAGGCACATTCCTAGCAGAGGTGCGAAACATTATAAAGACACAGTGATGTGAAGCAAGACAGAACCTTCTTCTAGGCAGCAAGAATTACAGAGGAGGAATCACATCGAGAGCAGCAAGCCAGGAACAGACAGTGACATAAACCACAGTAAAAATAAGGAAAGAGAAGCCTAAGAGGGTGGCTGCAGCAGATATTTGGAGAAGAGTTTAGTACCAGGATTATCGGCAGACAATGGTGCTTCTTTCCGAGCTCAGGTTCCTTCTGGGAACAATCCTGACAGGTACTCGGATCAAATGTAGGATCAAAACCATCTGCAGGTTTTTAGCAGCTTCTTGACAGAGTCCTGGTGAACAAAGTGTGGATATATTAGAGTCTTGGCAACAAAATCAAACCAGAGGTTGAACTAAATGAAGATGATCAGCTCTGGGTCCTTTGATTCAGCTTTTCTCTCCTGTGAGGATATATCTTTCTTACTTTCCTGCTTTTTTGTTACTGTTTTTCTTTAAGGTGAAAACAAATTTTACTCCAAAGCAAATGTCACTCCCACTTGTATGAGTTTTGTTCTAACCAACAGCACTTTTTTCCACCAACCTGTAAATCCTCAGAAGAGCTGAATGTAACAAAACCTTATATCTGGCAGTTTTCTTATAAAATGTACAGGCTTCTGGCAACTAATATAGTAGAAAATGATCATCGCTATTACACTGTTTAGTTTTATCGTATGTTAAACTACTGATGTACCGATTCAAGAAAAATGCCCTCAGCACATAGCTCCATGTCAAGGCATTCTTTGATTTAAGGAAAAGCTGACTCTACCAAGGATCTGCAGTACCACACAATAAGCTCTAATCTTTACTCATATTAGAATCTGTCTATCTACTTCTTTACTATGGTATCTAGGGATCTTTTATGATACCAAATGTGTAGCAGTTTTTCAAATAAGCATGACCTCTAACACTCTGCACATAACATCGTATGAAGCCTACCATCCACCATGAAACGTCTCTTCCCCCTGAAGCTGGGAGGAATGCATTGCAGGATATTAAGCCAAATCATTGTAAGTCCAAACCACTGCCTAACACTTCAACTGAAAATCCATTGAGCAGTCAGTGCAGTTTGCTGAACACTGATATAATCTGATGGTCATAGAAAATGTAATTTTGATTTCTGCAGAGTTTCATTCCAGGCTAGAAGTTCCCAGGTAGTTTCAGAAGCACAAGAAAAGTAATGAATTAGTCTACACTTGAGATGACAGGGGTTTGGTTATCTGGGGCCAGATTTCCTACTGGAGAAAGCATGGCCCAACTGGTTTCTAAGCACAGAAAGAAACATAATTCTGACAGAACAGAGATTCCTGCCTAACAAACAGCAAATGAACTGACAGGGTCATGAAATGGATTGGGAAATGTAAGTATCCCTCTCTAGATACATTTCCTCCATTAGAAGTGGTAGAAATGTAAGTTCACAGTTTTTCAAGTTCTCAGGTCATACTGATATTCTGAAATTTCACCTGAAACAGTTCCCCTCAAAATGATCACATGGGACAATCCCCCACCATCCTCCTAAAACTCAAGAGTTAGCTGTAGTCAAAAATCTGCTTGTGACAGACATAAGTTTCTTCTTTTTTCTTTTCTTTTTTTTTTTTTTTTTTTAAAAAAAAGCCCTTCATATTCTAGGAAATTGCAATTTTTAATGCAAATTTATTTTGTTTGCTAAACTGTTTTCAGTGCTTTCCTCTGGCTGTCTGCCATCTGCTATCAAAGCTGAAGTAGGTGTGAGCACCAGTGCTAATGTCTTGTTTCTCTGAGGGAGAGAGAGCAGTCACGACATACAGTTCACTGAATCCTGTTCACATGAAGCAAGTGGTCTCTTGCACAATCACAAATCCCTGGCAGTGCTGGACCACCATATAACTTCTCATTTTCTTCTTCCAGCATGCATGTCAGTGGTGACATTACACATTCCCTAGGATTTACACAGAGTGCTCCATTTTAAAAGTTTTAAAAGGGGTTGGTGAGTAGACAGTGCAGAGCTGTGTGCTGAACTCAGATCTTTGAGCTAGACTAGTCTCTCAACAGATGTCTTCACCTCCTTAAAGCTGTACAAACACCAAAATAAGGACCAGGCTGCAATTCCTCTCTCCCCAGATCTCACCAAGCATTGGATTAGCCATTCAGGTATGTTAGAAGGATTTAAAAAAATGCTAACAGAGAAACAGGGGCCATAACAGAGGAATAGCATCATGACCAATGACACAAAGCCTAGCTTGAGGCCAGTAACTAGTGATATACCCCAGGGGTTGTTACTGGGTCTGATCCCGGTTAATATCTTCATTAATTATCTGGATGATGGGGCAGAGCGTACCTTCACCAAGTTTGCTAATGACACAAAATCCTATGGCAAGACTCTCCAAGCAAATAAGTAATTGCCCAATATTCCCTTCATTAAGGTGTCCATCATCCAGAGGCTTTATCAGACTTTCAAGTCCCTCTTCCCAGCTGCTAAATAAAGTAAAACTTCCCATTACACTGATTTTGTAGAGGTTATACATCAAGAATCACGTAAGGGTTGTGAATCAACAAGTCTGTATTGATCCAATCCACCCAGTCAGGTTCTTAGAAAGAGAGAAAAGAAGGCAGCCTAAATTCCATAATCTTCCTTGGGACAGATACAGTTGTTCTGAAGAAGTCAAAGTCAGTACAGGGAACTATATTTTGTGTATACTTCTATGAATAAAAGTGACTCATCAAAAGTAGAAATATGTCATCTTTTGACCCCCAAAATAAGACATTGCGGATTTTTTAAAAGATAATCCTACCATTCCCCAAGCAAACACCATTTACTAGATCATACATTCAGTGATACCTCACTCTTTCATCTTTTAGTATAAATCAGTATAGCTCTGCAGTTCATTTCAATTTTTTTCTTGGGCCCAGCCAGAATTTTTCTACTGCCTTACTCATCCACTTGCGATACTCTAGGAAGCTTTAAATATTTCTTTCCACATTCATAACCAGAAAATAAACTCAAATTACAACTTTATCTCTCTTCAGTATTTAAAGACCTTATCAACCAATCTTAAATCCTATTGGGTATGCATATATGTTTGTAGTATGTCTTTAATCCCAACTGTAACTGTGCACGTGTGAGTGCATTGCATGTTCCTTTGTTAAATAAAGATAAGGACACACTTGCAAATATAGGTACAGATAACTGGAGGCAGATGTGTTCATGAGCTTTTTATAGTTTACGGATACACATTCATGTCCAAGCAGGAGTGTATCTGTCTACAAAGCTTAGATTTCAAAAGTGCTTGGGGCTACCTTTGTTTTTAACCCTGTTTAAAGTACCTGGAATTTCTGGTCAAAGATGCTTTGAAGACCTGCCCCTTTTCTGATTTTTTAAAGTTTGCGGTCAAACAGATATAACTAGGAACAATGAGTGATTTGCCCAATGAATGTTTATTCATACACGCACATACAGACCACAATGATGTTCATGTGTATGTGTCCACATGCCTGCATATATATATGGTGTATGTATAATAGCAATCACGTAACGACTCAGTCTATTAACTGGAATCTTGAAAGCTCTGGAGGAAGATGAATGGATTTTATTTCAATGTAATTTATTTTCCCCATTCTAATGGTAGAACAGTCATGACTTAAAGGGCACATAGTAAGACAGAGAAAGGCCTTGAAATACTGCTCAGACCTCCAACATTAAAGGTGTATATGACTCTACAGCACAGCTAGATGGACTTATAAGTAAGATGAGTGGTAATTAAAGTTCCAGATTTACATCAGCATAGAGGAAACACAAAGAAAGCCCTGGAATTGAAATGCTCATGAAACCAACTTTGTTTAAGTTGGTAAATTGCTGTAGTGTCACCACATCCTAACAGCCATGGCTACCCATATGAAGATGCCATTGCACCATTTAGGAGCTTTTTTGTTATGACTTTTTATTTTCTTTCCATTTACCCATATTGAAAGTTGGTCCTTTAGGGACACCTGCAACTTCTCTCTTCTGTGATAATGCATGGGCATGTGTAGCTTTGAGAGCTATTTATGTCATATTTCCATTAACAAGCTGTAATTAAACCATCTAATTAAAAAAGCAGTAATCTATTTAACAGGGGTTTTATTTTTTTAAAAGAAAGCCTAACAGAACTGTGATTAAGTTCCTCTGTTAGATGAGCATTATGGCTTTTCATAAGGCTTTAATTACTCAACCCAAGATGTTAAATAAATTAAATTAAAGACATAATTTTATTTTTCTGAAAAGAAAAAAAAAAAAACAAACAAACAAAAAAACCACAAACTACACACTAGAGTAAAAAGCTGTTCCAAAATACCCATTAATACAGTAGAGATTATTTCTAATGTGTTGTGCATTTCAGCCTAGACAAAAGCTGATTAGTGATGTAAAATATAGTGAACAAAATCTTGCCCTTATTAGACAAATAGACATGTAATTGTACTTTTTATTCCCAAGACATGCTTACTATTAGAGTACAGAAACAGCCTTTTTGGGCCACAGCAGTGGTCCCCCCAACCCAGCACTTTGCTCCCAGTTGGGGTAAAGTGAGAGACTATCTAGAGAGAGCACACAGGCCTGGACACTTTCCCCTGTCTCCTTGTGTTTCCTCAGCATTCACGTTTGTCAGACCTTTGTTAGGGAATGAATCCCAGCTTGTTCCCTTCAGTGTCCATTTACAGCTCTGTTGTCTGGGAATTTTTCTAATACCATTTTGAGCTCACTATTGCTCTGCCTCTGCAACCTGCTAGGCCGGCAACTTCCAGAAGTTCCCTATCCACTGTGTGAAGAGCTGCTTTCTTTACCTGTTTTAAACTGTTGTTCTATTAGTTTTTGTCAAGTATTCTTTAGTTCTTACAAGATTTAGTGAATAAGAATTTTTCATTTACCTTATCTGTGATCTGCATCTTATCATAACCTTATCAGAAATATTCGTTTTGTTTTGCCCTGTTTTCAGTATCCAGTTACTTTTCTTAAACATGATCATTCTCATCAACATTTCCCAGGTTGATTGTCTGTCCTTACTCACTTTCACTAAAACAAAAGTTTCTAAGGGCAAAAGTCAATCAGCAAAAATGGGGTGCAATTGCAAAGAATGAAATTATTACTTCTCTGGCTAAAAAACTCCAAGGGTCTACTGAGACTCTGAGGAATCTGCTGAGACACTTTGAAACCTCTGGTTTTGCCAAGTTTGACAGGAATTTGCTGCCTTGTGGGAAAGGTACTTGACACCTCCTTAAATCTCTCATGATGGTCATGCTCAATCCTGATGGGGTGAAGCTTAGTGCTTAAATTTTCACACACTCATAAACTCCCCGCATGTTTGAGGTGCTCCTTGGGTAACACCCTCCCAAAGGACCTGGCACAAGCTGGCCGGGGGTGTAGCTGCTGCAACTAGGATGAAGCTTTTTGGCTGCTGCAAGGCACAGCATTGCAGTAGACGCAAGATCTGAGAACAACCAGTCTCTCCTGAATTTCTCAGTCTGCCCCTGGTGTTTACACACACAGACAGCAAGAAAGGGAAGGAGGGATCACGTTAATCTGAATGCAAATGGAAGGGGAAAGAGAGAAAATTAAGAAAGAGGAGCTAAAAAGAGGGGATCTGTGGAAACAAAATACAGCCCCGTAGTTCAAGCATATTTGTGGACCTGCTTGATTTGGACCCCTATCTTTTGCCATGTTAGGGTTTGCCTCACTGCCAAGCCCAACAAGAACAAACAAATTAGGCCAAAGGAGAATGTTGTTGTTTAGTTTGAACACAGAGCAGCGATATGTGAAATGAATTTCTGTATACTTAATCTTAGCCAAATGAGGCTGTCAGATGCTTGTTTCTCCAACCTACCTCAGCACTTTATATCAAGACGAAAATGTTCCCTGAGTGTAAAGCACAAGCAAGTGAAATGAAAAACCATGAATGTAAATATTTATCATTTTATTTCTCATTAGCATTCCTTACTTAAAAGCCAGAACGTGCTGCTTGTGCCTCCTCCATCTCTATAAGCTGCCTGGCTCCCTTGTTGCTCTTCCCACGGGCAGCAACTAATAACAGCCTGCCATGTGAGGTTGTCATGTGGGAGTGCTCCAGTGAGTAGGAGAGTAGGAGGGGGTGTGAGGGTTGCCCTGTGACATGCACCCAAACTTCCAGGAGCTGTTTTCTCTGCCTTACTCTGGGAGCAAGAAGGTGGGTTCAGGTGAAACTACCAGTTCCCAGTGGTTTCAGTGATCTTAGACTGACCTGCAAGGGTCTGCAAGTACCTCTAGCTCCTGAGCAGGCCCTAACTACCAGTCAAGGCAAACAGGACAAATGATGTTTGGATACAGCTCAAACTGAGAAAGTCAGGGCTTGGATTTCAATGCTGAGCTTTGAATTTCAGGAATTTTGGATCAAGGATGCAAAAACAATTCTTGGCAGATCTATATTCTCAGTTACAGCACAACACCCTTTAAACAGGACTGAGCCATTCACTTGGACATAAAACTGTAGGCATAAAGTCACATTTGACCAATATGAACTTACTGACAGCAACTGAATGGCAGGTTGATTTGTGGTTCAGCCAGGTTTTGATCCATGTTCCCTTCAGAGAGAGCTCTTCTGCAAATTTCATACACACAGGGATCGCAAATCTCACATAGGAATTGAACCAGGGAAGCCACATCCAAAACATCATAACTGTTTTCTCTGAACATTTACTTGCCCCTCTAAGCAGCCATGTTTGGGGTGAAATGCAAAAGGCATTGGTGCATCACTCTGAGTTCCATCCTGCTTTCCACAACACTGAAGCAGTCACAGCAGTGAGTGACAGCCATTTGCTGAAGGTTTGGGTCTGCTCATTGCCTGCTAACCAGAAACTCTGATGGAGTCCATTCAGAAGTGACTGACATGTCAAGGATGAGGACATTTCTGCAGCCAGAGCTGTCTTATTTGAAAAAGGGAAGAACATTTGCTTGGATTGCAAGGCCATGGCCTCCAGATTCTGATTTTTTTTTTTCTTACCGGAACAAAAGAAAAAATATGTTTTGATGGTGAAAGAAAAAAACAGAATTGGAAATGTGATTCACACATACCTTATCCTAATTTTTTCTTTTTTTTTTTTTTTTTTATGAGTGGGCAAGCTTATTCCAGTTTTATGGGGCATCACAGGCCCCAAAAAGCCCAATCTAGGCTAGAAAATCCTAGTACAAGAGCATCAGCTAGTCTGAATGTTGCTAGATATCTCAAAGCCAAGAATATGTGGTAGCTGCTCATGTCAGGGATGAGCTCATGCAGCTCATGTACTTAAGAAGCTGCTCTCAGAAATTACTTGCAGAAACAGCTTCCTGTTGTATGTTACTCGCCTTGTCCAAGTCCCAGCATGAGATGCTCCTGTTCAGTGAGGTATTACCTCCTTTAGCACTACTGGGAGGATCTTAAAAGATAATGGCCTACTTCACCTTGTGATGGTCTCCCACTGTTGACTTCAATTAAGTTATTGTGGTTTGAACTGATGTGATGTGAGGTCAGAACTACTTTCTTACAAGGAACATTTAGACACAGTATAATGAAAGAAATGGAGGCTTAACAACAGGAAATAACTTTATAATAATAAAAACACTGTACAGAAACAGATTGCCTGATAAAGATGTGGAATATCCAACAGTGGAGACTTTTAAGCACAGATTAGGTAAAAATTTGCCGTGCATAAGATAGATATGTGAGATCCTGTGTTGGGGCAGAAGGAGAAACTATATGCCTTCCTGAAGTCCTTTCCAGCCCATTTTCTGTGATTACTCAGTTCATGTTAACCATATTTAGCTAGAGTTGGATAACAATTTTGGCAGTAAGTCAAATGTCATATTTGACATTTGAAATTTGATTTATTATACTCATAGGCTGCTTCGCTCTCCCTAATTCTTCCTGCACTGTTTATTGGGGGCCTAAATCTCACAGACATGTTTACCAATCTAATTAAATTCTTCCCAGGAATCCAAGCAGCTATCATTTTAAGACCCAGTAGTGCAACATTTGATTTGTTCCATGAAACTTCCTTTTTTTGGGGGGAGAAGGCCATGAAAATATGTTAACAGAGTCTCATATCAAAGGGAATATCAAGGGGAAAAATGCCCATGCAGCCAGCTGGTTCTTCACAAAGCTCATTCACATACTCTGTATGTATGTGCTTGGGTGAAAGACAAATGGCAATGAAGGAAGTTTTAGATGGGATCTAAGAGTTACATAAATCTGGAGGAAAGATGAGAAACGAGCTTCTATAGGTACATGCGTGACAAAAGGAAGATTAAGGAAAATGTGGGCCCTCTCTGAAAGGAAATGGAAGAGCTAGTTACCCAGGTTATGGAGAAGGCTGAGGTTCTCAATTACTTTTTTGCTTCAGTCTTCACTGGCAAGTGCTCAGCCACACCACCCAAGTCACAGAAGACAAAGGCAGGGACTAAGAGAATGAAGAACTGTAGGAGAAGATCATGTTCAAGACCATCTAAGGAACCTGAAAACCTGGTGAGAAGCATCCACAGGTCCTGAGGGAACCAGTGGATGAAGTGGCTAAGACGCTGTCCATCATATCTGAGAAGTGGTGGCAGCCTAGTAAAGTTCCTACTGACTGGAAAAGCGGAAACAAACCCCCCATTTTTAAAAAGGGAAAAAAGGAAGACCTGGGGAACTACAGGCCAGTCAGTCTCACTTCTGTGCCTGTCAAGACCATGGAACACATCCTCCTGGAAATTGTGCTAAGGTACATGGAAAATACAGAGGTGATTAGTAACAGCCATATGGCTTCACTAAGGGCAAATCATGCCTGACAAATCTGGTGGCCTTCTACGACAGGGTTACAGTGTTGGTGTATAAGGGAAGAGCAACTGACATCATCTACCTGGTCCCATACAAAGCATTTGACATTGTCCCACATGACATCTTTGTCTCTGAATTGGAGAGACATGGATTTGGTGGATGGACCACTTGGTAGATAAGGAATTGGCTGGATGGTCGCACTCAAAGAGTAGTAGTCAATGGCCCAATGTCCAAGTGGAGAGCAGTAATGAATGGCGTTTTTCAGGGGTTAGTGCTGGGACCAGCGCTGTTTAACATCTTTGTTAATGACATGAACAGTGGGATTGAGCGCACCCTCTGCAAGTATGTTGATGACACCAAGCTATGTGGTGCGGTCAACATGCCAGAGAGAAGGGATGTGACATCCAGAGGGAACTTGACAGGCTTGAGAAGTGGGCCTGTGCAAACCTCATGAAGTTCAACAAGGCCAAGTGCGAGGTCCTGAACATAGGTCAAGGAAATCCCAAGCACAAATACGGGCTGGGTGGTGACTGAATTGAGAGCAGCCCTGCAGAGAAGGACTTGAGGCTATCAGTGGATGGAAAACTGACAATGAACCAGCAGTGTGTATTCTCAGCCCAGAGAGCCAACCATATCCTGGGCTGCATCAAGAGAAATGTGGCCAGCAGGTCGAGGGAGGTGATTCTGCCTCTCTACTCTGCTCTTGAGACCCCACCTGCAGTATTGTGTCCAGCTTTGGTGTTCCCAGCATAAGAGGGACATGGACCTGCTCATGCAGGTTCAGAAGAGGGCCACAAAGACAATCCCTTATGAGGACAGGCTGAGAGAGTTGGGGATGTTCAGCCTAGATAAGAGAAAGCTCCAGGGAGACTTTATAGCAGCCTTCCTGGCCTTAAAGGGGGCTACAGGAAAGATGGGGAGGGACACTATATCAGTGAGTGTAGTGATAGGATGAGGGGTAAAGTTTTTAAACTGACAGAGGGTAGATTTAGATAAGATATAAGGAAGAAATTTTTCACTGTGAGAGTGGTGAGACACTGGAACAGGTTGCCCAAAGAGGTTGTGGCTGCTCCCTCCCTGGCAGTGTTCAAGGCCAGGCTGGACGGGGCTTTGAGCAACCTGGGCTCGTGGAAGGTGTCCCTGCCCATGGCAGGGGGGTTGGAACTAATTGATCCATAAGCTCCCTTCCAACCCAAACCATTCTATGGTTCTATAATTCTATGGAATAATGAAGCTCTTTATCTTTCTGAACAAAGTCAAGAACAGAAAGTGGACGTAAATTTGGAAGTAGTAATTCTATCACCATATTGCTGAATGTAGATTCTTTTAAAAATATACTGATATCAAATGTACAGGAAACAGGAAATGAAACAGGTTGCATACAGAAGTTGAAATGGATTTGTTAAATTTCACTGTGCAAAAAAAAAGAAATTCTAAATGAGAAAAGGTGGGAACAAGGCAAGGAGAGGAGGGAAGAGAGAGGAGGGGAGAGGAGAGGAGAGGAGAACCTACAACAGGAAAAAAACATCAGTAGTTGTGGAGAAAAACAGCTTTGTGATTTGAAGGGATTTTTTTCTTTCTTTTTCTTCCTTGATTCTCTCTTTATTCTTTTCTGCTGTTACGAAACTATAGTTTCTTACATCAGTAGCTCACAATGGGTAGTAACCCTATTATGCACAGTTTCTGACCATTACAATATAGTATTATTTTTAAAGACAGATTTTAAACTAGCTTATTAAATGCATGTGTTGTGGTTGGCATTATCTCTTCAAAGGAAATTAAACCTTATATCTGTATTTCAGCTACTTCTTTATAAAATGATAAAAATCAATCCAATACCGCTTCTAGAAACCCTGGCCAAATCCAAATGCACGTTGCCATTGCAGATTTAAGCTAACTGACATCTCTTGATACGAAATTCTAAGAACCAGCATTTTGCTTCCATCAGGTATTGGGGAACAAGATATTTGTACATTACAAGATGTTTTTAATCCTACCTAAAACCTTGACAGAAATGTGCACTGAACACTTAGAGCTCTGCTTGCCTGGCATAGGGGATGGGGGGAAGAAAAGCAAGAGGAAAAGACAGGGGCTCTTTCTGGGAAGCAAGGAGGAGAAACTGTCAAACCTGCATACTAATTCATTTTTTTGAAAAGCACTGCTTTTACAAAGCACTGGATGTATAACACCAGGGAGAGTATACAAAGATACAAGAATCAGAGCCAGCATCTTTCTCCCTCTTATTTTCTCTGAGCTGCCACAATAGAGTTTTATATCTGGACTCTACTAAATGAAAAATCCATTTCCACTCAGATTAATGACACAAAAACCACTTTGGGCTGGAACCTAAAACCTAAATAGGACTTTATTCCAGCTGAACTCAGGAAGTAAGAATAATCATAGCAGCAGCAGCAAAGCTAGCAACAGCCTGACCATACTGATGTCTTTGCCTATGGGAGATCTGCATTAGTGATTCTGCTCCCATTGCTTTTCTGGAATATGGGGTACTGCAGAGAATGACAGAAGTGTCTTTACTTGGTTATGTTGGAGATACTACTTGTTTCATAAGCAGATGATATCTGGAGCAAGAAAGCTTTCAGGGCAAAACCAATTCTACTACAATGTCTGGTCAGGATCTGATACAGTGGTCCAAAGCCCAATTAGAGATAGAGCAATACTGCCCAGAGTGATACGTAGGATATGTGAGTGACACCCATGACATTCTTCAAATGCAGATTGATCACTAAGTTTCATTAGTGATAATGGTTGCTAGCTACAGTGAACAACTTATACCCCCAATCCAAATATTAAATCACTGAAAAATAATAATGAAGGAAAGATATGAAGTAAAATACAATAGCAAGTATGTGACCCATGTGTGTTTTCTGTCACAAACTGCCTGAGTTTTTCCACACAAAATGACAGTTGTCTCTGCAGATGACAAATTCTTGGTACACAGAAAGTGGAAAATCAAAATACTTGCCTAGCTTCATACCTAAAAAATCACATAGTTCTGCATTCCAATATTTTTCTTATGTCCATTATCTGAACAATTTTTTCTGTATTCACCTACCACAGCTGTTGCAGAAAGAGGCCTGTGTTTCAACCTGGATGTTGTCATAGGTGAGAAATATGTAGCCAATAATCTATTTACTTAATAATATACATGGTTGGTGGCAGAAGGGTCAGTATATTCTTTTCTATTACCTGAACAAGGATTGCCACACATACTGTCATGAAACTTGTTTTACTCAGCTGAGTGTAGAGAATTGGTAAAAAATGTCCATTGAAAGCGTTTTTTGTAATCTTAATGAAGTAAGAGGATAACAAAGCCTGCACCCTTATCAGAATAACACAACTAAGCAAATTTGGCTTTCAGCAGTACATTATTTTGTATTTTGAATTGGTTTAAACAAATCCCTCTCCTGCCTAAGGTGAGTATGAGTTTATAAGTAAATGGTCATTTCACATGTATAAGACGAGACTAACACAAAGACTACTGGAATGGTTTAGACCCTTCATTTTGTGCCAGAAAATTGCTGTGTATCTTTGACAATTTAGTGGCTTAGGAAGGATGTATTTTCGACAGCTGGCCAAAATACCTACTGTAAATTGTCAGTTCTTTAGAAGGTCCTGTAACCTTCAGTAAACATGAAGTATGCTTCTGAAAGGACTTTATCTGATTTTTCACTGCATTGGAGCTGAAGCGTCTCCTTGCTCGTTGAGACTCGGGCTCACTTTTTAACGCTAGACATAAATGCATGTCTCCTGATTTTCTTTTATAAGAATTACGTAGGGAGACTCCCTGAAACTTAGTTAAACAAGACTAGTATAAATCTGAAACACAGGCATCTCCTTGCATAAATTTACAAGCACCAATTCCAAAAGGTTAACAATATGGCAGATGGATATCACAATGTGTGAACTCAGAAAAGCCAAGAATTCAAGGTTTGCTTCCAAAAGCAGTTAAAAGTCTGAGCATTTCCCCAGTCCTCTTGAGCAGGCTTCCTTGACTGACGTAAACCACCTGCTGCTTCAGTTCAAGCCAAAAATAGTCCAAGAACAGCATTTATATGTCTTTTGCATTGCTTCTGCTCTTCATTGAGAATCTGAAAGCATGGAAGTAGAGGCAAAAATGCACAAGTATGAGCTACCCCATTTAAACAAATAAATGTCAGCCTCTGGAGAAGATAGTCTACTGTTCAATTCTGGGTTAAGGTCAAATGTTTTCAGTGCTCATTTTATGCTGAGATTCTTCCACTTGGAGAAACATTTTTGCAATACCAGGAAAAAAAATGTATTTTCTATCCTCTCTGCAAAAGCTGTTCCTGCATCCTCATGTATCTGATTTCACACTGTGCAACTTTTCTTCCTATGGATGCCCTCCTTTCATATGGACAGCCTGAAGGAAATGCAGAGAGGTGGAAAAACCTTGGACTAAAGCAAAATAGATACACTTTACTCATCTTTCTATTCTTTTCATGTATTATATTGCTGTGGCTTTATTTACTCATCAGAAAGAATAAGGATGATCTCCTATGACCTTGGGTAAGTAACTACTGAAAATATGTGTACACAGCATAAAGTAGAGCTATGCAGATGCCAAGCTACGTCTGAATAAATGGAAATGAATGGTGTAACTATACCCTGAGCCTCCATTTGTCTTGGTCTCTGGTGGTGCATGAAGCTGAACAAGATTAGCACCTCAGGCCCCATGCAGAAAGAAGTTTCCCCCGGGAAAAAGAGCTAACCCGTCTCAGGCAGATTCACCTCCTGCACAGAGTAGGTTTGCCAATACATTTAAAGTTTTCTACTTTAAGAAAGCCAAACCTCTTACTCCTCCTCCTCAGCGTGGTGCTGTGTCTCCCTCTGATGGCATCTGGGCCACACTTCCAGGCTGATGAACACACTAAAGTCTTCCATAACAGAGGATGTCTTTTTAGCTCAGCAAATGGATATATCAGAGGTCCCAGGTTTCAAACCTCCTATTGCATCAAATATGATTTGCTCTCTAGACATCTAATGAATCAAGTCATAGGGACAAATTTTCAGTAGGGGCCTGTTCTCATTTGCAACCCCGCAAGGATAGAGACACAAGGGGAGATTTGGAAATCAATACTTTCTAGAAAAGCTGTAAGGACTTTAGACATTTCAAAGTGAACTCCATAAGGCTACTCTGAACATCCAGTTCGTCTCAAGGCTGCAAAACAGCTACAAGAATATTTAATTTCCATAAATCCCTCAGGACTTGCCAGTAGATTTGGAGTTTGAAAGAAAAATGAACTGTGTGCATTTGCTGGTGACTGGGAGACTTCACCATAAAGTGTTAGTCCTTTGAAGGAGAGTCAGCGTTAGGTCCACTTGAATATTCTTCCATTTTTAATACTTCCAAGCAGGACATAATAGGAAATTCCCACTAGTAACTCGGTACTCACTAGTAACTGAGTTGGTTTGGCTACACTGAAAACCAAAGGTATACTGAGGGCCAGATTCCTTTCTTCTGCAGACAAGCAACAACTGTTTAAATAGGATTAAAAATAGTGTCTTCTTGTTGTATTGCAGTACAGCACTTCAGCAAAATATCTCAAGGCATTAAAAAAAATAAAATTATAATGATCCTACTATAATGAAACCAACCAGTGATCTAGAATCTGGGAATAAGGATGAAGCAAGCATTTCTTGTTACAGGTCGCATCATCTGTATGTCCAGGAAGAAATAAAAACCCTAAAACTATAGCAAAAACTTGTGAGTAAAATCAGCAGCACAGCCATTGATTTCAGTAAAGTCATTCTGGTTTTTAATATTTTAGGGTCTACCACTGAGCTTCAGAAAGAACAACATCTTAGACCTACTGCCTCTAGGTCTGAAACCTTTCCATCATGTCTGAATCCATTTTACTTTTCAAAAATAAAACAACCCAAAAATAATGTTATAACACAGAAGACTGATATTAGTAAGAGGAGACTGGAATGCTAGAAATGGCTCTGCGTGAGCGAGGACTAGTGCCCTTTGATTCTGCTGGGGGCATTGATACAGAAATTCAGAGGAAACTGTCTAATCAGAAGTAAATGCTCTTTCTGCACAGCACTCTTTTTGTTTCTCTAAACCATGTGTTCATAGAACGGTGACTGCCTGGTGCTAATGACTAAACCCAGGGGGAGTTTGACCTCTTTATTTGTGCCCCCATACAAATTTGTTAGAGAAGGCAGAGACTCCTTTAGAAAGTTCACATGTGGAGATTGCTGCAAGCGTGTGTGAATCTACTTTTCTTTGTCACTTTACACAGACGCTATAGAATTAGTTCATCGATCACCTTACTGAAAAGCACTCAAGTAGGGGATGTTTTTATATTTTGCAGGTGGCATAAGCTTGTTTTGCCCCTGCTATGCAGGAAAGGAACTCCCTCGACCTACATGGGAACCTGACTGGCAGCTAAAATATGTGACTGCAGTGAGTGTGGACCTGAGCAACCAGCTAGCAAGTCCTATTGAGGATCTGTGGGTCTGGGACATGCCTGGCACTGTCTTCAGACAAGGGGTCCTGGCTGATTTGAAGCATGGGCAGATAAAGCCAATGTCTGCCTGTAGAATACCACAGTCATTCATTTCCTCCATCACACCATTATCTGGCTTCCAGTTTGGCTTCAGCTAGTACTATTTTTACCTGCCTATCAGCTGAGTCCTGTGACTAGATGCTCACAGCAGCCTGATCACCACTGTGTTCTTGGCACGTGGTACTGGTCTCTACACAACACTGACAGCATTTTCAGATGGAATTTGTTCTAACTGAGGTAAGATTTATCACTTGGCTTAAGATCTCCCTTTTTAAGACTGCAGGTTCTTAATGGGAGAAACTTTTTTCTTGGCAAGGCTTAGCCAAATGGTTCCTCACCTAAGACAGTGGTTAGATCAAGACTTGGATTCCCCCCTGGCTGAGCCACTAGTTTGAATGCTTCTCTAGATATATCTGAGACTCAGTTAATGATGGCAGTATTTGTGCTGCAGAGTTTGGATTCATTTGGATAAGGTCTATCTATATTTTCCCCTCCCTAAATTAAATGATACATTTTATCTTATGTAAGACAGACACTGTCAGGTTTAACTTGTGAATGACTTTGTGGTGATCAAACACTGATATTTGGGAATGTAGGACATAGAAATGATGACAGACAGATGTAATGAACTTGTCCTGGCAGGGCAATAACAAAATTCATTTATGTCTTCAAGTCATTTGCTCTGAAAAAGAAAGGAAAAAAAAAAAAAACAAAAACAGGAGTCTTGTGTAGGATATGGCTGAGGATTTTTTTTTAAATATATTAACATTAACCAGACTACCAATCCCTATCTGCTTGACATAATGCATTGGAGCAATAGAAGGCCAAAGTACACATAGCAATGAAAATAAATGCTAGAAGAATCTGGGTACCTTGGCAGCAGGGATCAGCCAGTTTAGTTTTCTCAGACTAAAGGAAAAGTTCTGAAGTGTTGCAACAGGTAGCTCGTGGGTCAAAATACAGCCAAGGAGAAGGGACTGACCTGGACCAAATTAAAGGACCAAATTAAAAATGGGATCCTTTGGGCTAATTCTAGCAAACACTTTAAGACAGAGAGACATAGGAAATTAGGTTGACAAATTAGAGGAGAGTGTCCCCACTGGAGATGACAGGAGTTCACCATTCCCTTGGTACACCAACAAATATAAATTCATCCTGTTCCTTTCCTTGCTCTCTTTTTCATACACACACACACACAAATACATTTCAAGTAATGCACATAATTACCTCAGCTTTTGGAATTACACAAGGTAGAAATGGCTTCTGATGAAGGCTCTCTTTAACAGCACAGCTGGTAAGAGCAAAGAATTGCTCTGTGCACAAGGGCCATTAAGCCACAGGAAGGTGTCCATATGAGTGGGACCGAGCAGACTTACACATATGGAAAGAGAAATATGCGCAGGTTGGCTTCAAGGGAAAAGAAAAGAAAACATGCCCTGGAAATATAATGTGAATTGTGAAGGACCAATTCCTACTGGTCCTTCAAGATGAATAGCCCAGGGGACCACAGTTGCTATAGTGTAAAGTGGCATTGGTGTTTTCACAAGTAACGATTTAGATGAGCTCCAATCTAGATATGAACTCTTGAGTTACTGTGTATTGTTACAGTGTCAGTGCCTTAACCAGTACTCCCACTCATGCTTTATAGATTGTACAAGGACAGGATTTCACCAGTCTGTTTCAAACCCCTGAACAGTTAATCTAACTGAGGTTTTTAAGGTTTAGCAGGTCCCTCTAATAGCTGCCGTGGTAGTGTGCAGTTAACCTTCATTGCTGTGAGGGCCCTATTAAGAATGAGTTATGTTCATCCCCTTTAAGGAAGGAAGGATTATGCTTCCAGATGTGTTGATACACTTGACATATGCCCTGTGATTGCAGGGACTCTCAGGCACCAAAAGAGTGCTGTTTTCACAAAGCTGTAATTTTTGTTTATACAATATATACACATGCTTGTAATGGTAATTTGTGTGGCACTCTGAGTGATGAAACTACATAGAGAGAGAGATACTGAGTGAAGCAGTAAGACTGCACTGTACATAACACTGCATACTGAAAACCCATCCTCACAAGCACAGCCTGTGTAAAACTGGTTTCCTTTTGCTTTTTCCAATTAGAATATCCATAAACATTTTCAGTTGTTGTTATCATCACATCAGTTTGAACACATAGAATAGCTTGATTTGTAAGTATATGCAATTATATTTGTGAATGAAGGCATCGAATTTGGTTCATTTAGACTAGTAGATGCACATTGTGTCTTGCTGTTCACCATTCAGAAAGCAGCAAGGCAATTGCATGACTGTTGATGTTGCAGTTGCTACCACTAATAATTACTCATCCAGAAATCCATACCCAAGCCAAGGGATTTTTTACTCTTCTTCAAAAACTTTGCTATCTTATGCTCTGTGAGCGAAAGAAATACAATGGCTACATCTACACTGTAGGCTGAGTCTGGGAATGACCTTAACCCCAGAGTCCTGACAGTTCATTTCCATATTTCTTATAAAAACAGGAAACATGAACAAAATAGTCAAAGGGGATTTACCTGAAAGATGATTTTTACTTTTCCAATTCACATCCCATCTCCCAACCCTACTATTTTTGTCTCACCATATCAGTTGGGAAGATATTCACATGTCAATGCAAAATCTGTGGTTGTAGCATAGGGCAAAAATCCACTGCTTTACTGTGCCTAAGCTGACAACCCCTGACAGGCAAATTGGAAAAGCTTGAGTAACATAATTGACAAAGAGCAAGTCCTGACGACTGTATGAACAGAGAAGGTGGTTCAAAACTAATACAAGTCTCATAAACACAAAGTGTCTGACGTGTGAAGAATAGATACTTGTGCAATATGAGAATGAGCTTCAGAGAGAAAGTACCATCCAGTTTAGGAGCCGAGTCAACAAGAGGAATCCAAAGAGAATTAATAATTTAAATCACCTTCTGAAATCAATGCAAAAAACCTTTCTGGTTTATTTTACTTCCAAGTAGCTCAGACTTGAGGATTACAGTAGTTCTGTCATCTTCCAGTCATACACAGGCATATCTCAGGAATATGTACCTCTGCCTGCCAGCATCCACTCTACTCAGAGGCATGTAATACTGGATTTCATTCCAGGAGGGGACTAGAGTATTTTGAAGAGTCCAAGGAAACATCAGACAAGTCACTCAACTGTTAATGATTCTGCAACAAATCAATGGGAAGGTCATAAGCATTTGACCATTTTATGATGGATTGATCAGTGGATTACACATACTGATCACAAATGGTCTAAGGAATCTCTCTGCTGATTACAAAACAGCTGCAAATGATGTAGGAAAGTATTAGAGAACATGAGCCCACAAATGCTATTTTTACTTCTCCTCTACACCAGATCCACTTGGGATGACAACATTGAGTCATATCCCTTGCTTTATTTTAAACCTTGTGACATTTGTGTGGTTTTCCTTGTAGTCCGATGTATGAAGGACAAGTTCTGCATAAATAAAACCACAAACAGTCAGATTCTGAACAGGTTGATAAACACAAAGACAGCCTGTTTGCTCAAGAAGTCCCTGAGACAGTGAAGCTGTGACCCTACTTTACATTCACCCTTTTCTACGCCTGCCCAGGTACCTGAAAGTACCTACTGATGTAGATATTTAGCTAAAGAGACTTTTGGTCTGACCAAACTCTAAGATGTTGGTGGGAGTTCTTGCTTGCTCAGTTTCGCTGAAAACCTAGAAGCATATTTAAGTCTTGCTAAACAGATTTTAGATCCTGTTTTTAAACTCTGACTTTTAAGAATCTGCCCATTCTGATCGTAACACCACCACTGTTCTGCCCCGAACTCTGCCCACATGTCCTACTTCTTCCATTGTGCTTTCCAGTGAGAATGGGTTAAGGTATATGCTGATAAAAGACGACTTGTTCTAAAACAACACTTATATATGTATTCTCCACATTTGGCTTTAGCTGTTCCTTTATAACCTCTTAGTCTTCATTTTAAGTTGTAAGACAAAGATCAACTGTCCTATTTAGTGCAGTGTGTAGCTGAACATATCAGCTACATATTAGTGACCTAATCCTAAGGAAGCACCCTGGAAAAAACAGTAACATAAATATGAACATTAATAATTCGATTAAATTTCAGTCCCATCATGTCTCACTCTTCAGCAAGCCCTGAAGTGTTCATTTTAAAATAGATGTAAACACTTTGCTGAATAAAGATGGGTTTAAAACATATATCCTAATGTACTGCCACAGTAATGGCTGCCACAGGTATTCCAGATTAGAGGAAAGGATTCAACCCCTGCCCCCAGTTTGGTTGCTGAATAAAACAAAACAAAAAACAAACAAACAAAAAAAAAGAACAAAAAGCAATCAAATTATGAACTTCTTCAGAGGTTTGGGTTGATTTAAAGTATAACCCCCAGAATTTTAACTTAAATATACTGCAATTACATTTTTTGCTTCAGTGCAAAATAATTTGTTTTGTTGTTGGGTAAATTTATATTTCTAATAATTTATTTATTTTAGATTAAAAAAAAAAAGATGGTATTCAAAGTAAAAAGGAAAAAAATCACTTAGAAAATGAGAAAATTAATTATCTTACATTTCTATACTTACTTTTTTATCACTAAATTGGACCCAAATCAACAAAGCATTTTGGTCTCCCTAAAATCTGTCTATGATTATTTTGGCAAATTTATTATACAACAAAGCTTTTCAAGTGTTCTTTTTATGATTCATTGTATTTGTTCTTCTCGAACATTAACACATGAACACTTGTGCTCATAAGAAATCTAGAGAGTCATATGAATGTGCTACTTCTGTGGGAGATGCGATCACGACCGTTGCCTGGGACTGAAACAAGTAACATGCAGTAAATATGCAATGTGACTGCAGTGATCATTCACCGAACAGGGACTAGCTGCTGAGAAATATACTGCTGAAACATCTGCACACTGACCATTGATTTGATAATTTCAAACATGAGAAAAGCCTGTCTGTAAACACACGCTAAAAAGAGTGGCTAATCCATCAAATTTTTTGCTGCAGATGGTTCCCCCAGCTCTTTCTATAGGTGTGCAAATAAAAACAGATGACCACATAAAGATGACATAGAGACTTACTGGGTTATCTTGTCTACTAGTTTATCTCCAGTCAGGGAGCCCCAGAATCCACAAGTAAGCCAGAAGTGCTTATAGACATCTGATGGTTTCTGGAGAGGTTTAATTTTTATCTTTTCTGCAGAAATTTTTCTTATCTTGTGGGGTCTAGTACTACTTGCAGCCCCAGGATCTGCAACATGAAATGATAAAGAGCCAGAAAAAAAATAAAAAGAAAGATTTTTAAGATTGTGGTTTCAAAGAAACAAAACCAGAAAAAGCAGACCCTGGAAATGACAGTATATCACTTGCTGACACTGAACCATCAAACAATACTGTCCAGTGTTAATCTTAAGAGACAGAGCTAAAGAATCTGAATCAAAGAACCACTTCAGGAAGCCATTACAAGTTGTGCTTCAGGTTACCTGTGAGCACAAACCCCATGCAGGTGAGAACAGAATGTAAACCTAGAGATAAACCTTACAAGGTGTTTTGTGTTAATCCACTTGCAATTTTGTGAATTCAATACTGAAGTCAGACAGAAGGTGGACAAAGAATGTAAAAGAGAAAGAAAGAAGTAGTATGGTGGAAAGACTTAAAAGCTGACTGGTTTTGTGCTGTTACGGTCTGTCCATTATCATGGTTGGTACTGAATTCAGCATTTCAAGGCCCCACTGTGCTAGCTATGCTGTGAACACCCAGGA
Organism: Athene noctua; assembly: GCF_965140245.1. Taxonomy (NCBI): domain Eukaryota; kingdom Metazoa; phylum Chordata; class Aves; order Strigiformes; family Strigidae; genus Athene; species Athene noctua. Next base: position 97,028,447 of record NC_134037.1, read on the forward strand.
GCCACCAAATGAAATTACTACAGGCAATCAAAAATATGGGCTTACGATGCATAAGAAGTAAAGCCCATGGTCCTCACTGTAGTAAATGAAGAACAATAGGCATGGCCACAGTTCTGGTTTCTGCTGGGATAAAGTTAATTTTTCTTCTTAGTAGCTAGAATAGTGCTGTGCTTTGGGTTCAGTATGGAATTTGGTATGAGAATAATGTTGATAATATGTATTCAGCTGCTGTTGAGAAATCAAGGACTTTCTAACTTCCCATGTCCTACCAGTGTGCAGATGTACAAGAAGCTGGGAGAGAGCATAGCCAGAGCACTGACCCAAACCTACCAGTGAAATATTCCATATCATATAATATCATGCTCAGAATATAGAGCAGAGTTGGCCAGGAAGGAGGGGGTTGTCTCTTGCTTCTGGGATTGTGGTTTTGGGATCTTTATTTTTCCAGGATCTCTAGCCAGGAATAGTCTGGGTATCAGTTGGGGGGTGGTGAGCAACCTCATTGTGGGTTACCCATTTGTATGTTCTATTATTGATATTGTTTTATTTTATTTCAATTATTAAACTGTTTTCATCTCAATCTATGAGTCTCCCTATCCTTACCCCTCCAATTCTCTCCTGCATCCCCTGGGCATGGGAGGATGAGCAAGCGGCTGTGTGGTGTTTGGCTGCCAGCCAGGTTTAAGCCACAGGTTGCTCCAGCCTACCTAAGGTCTGAAGTACATGTTGGAGATTCCCTTGTTTCTCTGTATATAGTCCACCAGAGCAACTAGGTTCCCAATCAGGGGATGATATGAGATAAAAAGCTGCACACAGTTTGGAACAGAAAAATTAATCTAGGGATCAGCCTTGCTGACTCCAGAGCACAAGGCATTTGCTGCCTTGATGACATGGAACAGGGGCTCCAGCCAGGCTGGCCATGGCTGACTGGATGAGAAAGACCTGGAGGGAATCAGGCTGTGCAACACATTGGCCAGTGAACCAAGTGTGAAGGCTGGGGACACCATTCAAGCCAGGGCCTGGTCCTCAGTACCAAACAGCCACCATGAACAAGGGCTCCTATTTCCATCTACACCCAGTATAATGCAGGCACCTTTTCCTGCCTGCCGTGACCATGCCACAATTATACAGGACAGAGGATTAGATGACTTCAATTCTTTCTCCATGCAACTACACCTCCAAAATATTCAGCCTGAAGCCAGCACAGCATGCTGCAGCCTGACAGGCTGCACACTGGGAGCAATTTAGACCTTGCTCTGTGCATTTGTCTGACCTCTACTAAGCTCTCAGGTGGAATTCAAGGTGATGGTTTTAACCCACAAAGCCATCACTGCTTTGAGACCTTTTTAGCTTAGAAATCCCTCCCTCTCTCCATATCAGATGGTGATGCTGTCTGTCAGGGGACCCGTACCTATGTGGTGTGGCAGACCCCTGTTTTTGTTATCATTCTGTGCAAGCCATCAATTTTCTCCTTTATCTACAGCTACACTGAACAGCAGTGGATCTATTCACAGGTACACCCCTTATTTAGCCTGTGACTTGTAACTGATTGTTAAGGTGCCTGAGGCACAGAATGAGTACCTACAACTACATTCTAAAAAGAGCAAAAAATGAATAAAGGAACAGTTGTCTGCTGCGTCTGCAGTTAATTATCCACAAGCTTACTTTCCTCTCCCCCTCCCCAGCACCCACTCAGGACTGAGCTCACATGTCAGACGTCAGGCATTTGTGCACAGTATGGCACTGAGGAGGGTCAGCAACACGTGTTCACCACTTGGCTGTACTCCCTTCATCTACCACTCATGCTCAGAAATTTAACATTAATCATCTAATAAGGCAGAGAGACATTGACTCCTTCAACCATCTTCTTAAATATCTCCCAGCATGCTCTTTCGGTTCATCTGCTCTCCATATGATATTCTGTCACTTACCAAATTAGATCCCTCCTCAGCACTTGCTCAGAGGTCTCCTATGGGCCATACCACTTCCTTTTTGTTGCCAGAGAGTTTTCTAGTACCTCTGCCCCCAGCCTGCCCCCACTGTCTCTCTGTGCGAGCAAAATGACAATCATAGAGCTGAAGGTTACAGAAAGAAACCCACAAAGCCAAACTGTTTGCACGCACCTTGGTTTGTAGTGCTGTGCTAAGACCAGACTGCTTCAGCATTGCAAGAACTGATGCCTTCTGAAAGAACGAGGAGTGGATTTAGGCCAGCAATTTAAATACTAAACTGATAGGTGCTTTAGAAATGAGATATAGCGAGAATGCTCTCTTTTATAGCTGTTGTAAAGCTCAGCTCTCTGGATACTTTGGGTTCATAAGAATGACAGGTTGATAGCTCCCTTTCCATGCATTCAGAAGTGCAGGCAGAGCCGGCAGATGCCTTGCCTGTATATTAGGATACAGTGCACTGACTTTCCCGTAGATCCTACCAGAGCAATCAGTAGCCTGGAGACCTGCAACCAGCTGGTTATGCAGCTGTCTAATAACTGTCATATTGTTTCCTGCTAGAGGAGAAAGGGAGCTGAGGAAGATGAAGTGAAACTAATTAAAAAGGAAAACTTTGAATCTGTTGCTTTTAACTTCCCTCAGACTGGTAATTCAACTTCCTAAATTAGCACAAGGTAATGGAAAAAGACGGAAGGCAACTAGGGGCAATCAGTGAAATGGCATCAGAAATCTATCCACTGTCCATCTCTTCCATATCTTTCATTACAGTCATCAACATTATTATGGTCTTTTCAGTCCTTTATGAAGTCAGTTCTCTAAAAATAGGTGACTGGCAGTAAAAGAAGTAAATAGAAAGAGCTACCATCCTCTCAAAGGTCTCCAAAATGCTACACACAGTAGAGAGGAAGATTACATTTGACTGGAGAGTGCATTGGAGTGAAGAGAGAAGCACTTTATACCACTTCAGGTTTGGAAGGGTAAGGATTACATTTAAGGACGTGTGGAGGTGCCAAGTTTTGGTATGTGGCTGAAATACAAAACATTAATGGCAATCGCATTCTTTATTTTAACATTGAAATTATGAGCACATTTGAGGTTCAATAGTACATTTTGTCCAAAATGAAAATAAAACATGTTGAAATGCATTTGATTAAACAGAGGAGTAGATTCAGAAAGTGAATGAAAAGGAGGGAGTGCAGTACAACACGGCTGCTATGCCACTGTACTTGAATGGGGTCGAGTACTAGCCTAATGATGTTCAAACCAAAGACTCCAACTCACAGGAGCGTGTTTTAACCACTGAACTGAACAATGGTTGAAGATACGCCTATCTTGCTCTTGTCTTTTGAAGCTGATGTAGCAGTTCTTTAAATATTCACTGGCACAGAGACCAAAAACCATATAAATAACTCTAACCTCCTGGCTAAAGTCAGTTTTTCGCTTTGTGACTGTGAATATTTGAGGCAGATACAAAGTGGTTCTACTCTGAGCTTCAAAAGGACAGCTCAATTCAGAGTACACAATAGCTAGCAGTTGGGAGACTATCCTGAGGGACAGAAGACTTACTTAAAGTCCATACATTCTCAGAGAAGAAGAGAGAGGTGTGAACTCCTCTTACAACCCCAACAGCCTACCCAGATATCTTGTAAAAGGACAAAACAACAGTTCCTCCTACCCTACATTTGTGAATGACACTTAAATTCACAAGATGTTTATTTGTCAAAAATTATATGGTGAAATCTGCCTGGATATGTTACTAATTTTAAACAGATGCAAATGCCGTTTTTTAAAAAACAAATAGAACCCCTGTGTGTGTGTGTGTGCTTGTGTGTGTTTATGTGTGTTTGTGTGTATGCACCCACACATGTCTGTCTACCTACAATTACATTGAAATCCCCAGATCCAAACTAGATCAAATATAGATTGCATTCAAAAGTGGAAAACCCAATTCAAGCATAATTAAATATCAGGATAATATCTGCTCCCAGGAGATTTCAAACCATGGGATAAGAACCAGATATTTAAAAACTCATGTAATAAGTATAGCCAAAAAAAATAAAGGTAGAGGAGAGAGAAAGAAAGCGCAATAGATTTCTTTCAAGATCAGTTATCTTAGGAAACATCTCGCAAACTCCCTGCTTGTGAAAATTCAGCAGACTGAAATCCAGCCCAAAACCTTGGTCTACTGCAGCTTCAGACTCCATCTCAAGCAGAAACATCAGTCACAGCTGAACTATCTGCGTAAATCCTCTTCCACACAAGACCAGGGCATGCAGGCAGCTTGCTAGGTCTTCGCATGAAGACAGCCCATTTGCCAGTTATCTGACAAGGGTCAGAGAGAAAGTATGGAGTGCAGAGAGATGACAAATAACGATGTTCCCTTTTGAAAAGTTAAAATGGCTTTGTGCAGTGTATTAAAGCCTTTTGTGACAAAGCGGGAGGCACTGAATTAACTTATCTATGGTAAAGCCCACACATAAAATACCATAAGTCTGGCAATTTCCTCATCCTCCCAGACCTTTGAAATAACTTGTTTTACCAGGCATTCGTCCCTCTACTTCAGTGTAAATAGCACTGAACAAACCCACTGCAAAGCTTCTCAGAACCGGACAGGTTCCACAAAGGTCCACACCAGAGCAGAATATAAAGTAGAAGATGAAGAGATATCTCCTGTGCTGGAAAGGTGCAGGGAAGACCTCTCTTTTGGCTATTCTGGGGTCTTCAGGGATGCCAGGAGGAAGAAGGGTGCTTGGAGAAAGCGTACAGGAGCAAAAAAGGGAACTGGTGGGGCTGAAGCCATCTTTGCTTACACTCTTCTTCTCAGGACTCTGAGATGGAAATACTTCCAGGATTTGACCATGTAGCAGTTAATGCTACCTGGAGCCTCAGAAAGCAGAGGTTAAAATACTTGGCAATATTTCAGACCTGAACAGTCAGGCATCATAAATCAGGACACACAAAAGTAATAAGGTTTAAAAGATCTTTAAAAATGGGCTATTTTCCTGATTTTTTTCCTTACTTTTGGGACATACAAACTTGGATTGCATTTTCCAGTTTTCCTCTACAGATGTGAACTCTAATTGAATTATTTATTCTTAACTGAGGACTGATATTCATGCAGCAGCCCCACCCCACTCCCTGTTCCCCTCCACACTACTATACCACCAGATATCATGACTTTAAGATTTGTTTTTAAATTTCCATGAGACCACTCATCCTTCCTCAACATCAAGACAGTGGCATTTGTTCTTCTCTGTGGGTTTGCCCCAAACTATCCCAGCTGCCTTTCCTACATACAGTTGACTTTCCGTTGACTCCATTACTTCAAAGACTAAATCATGACACTAGAGTTAGAACTATGACTATTAATAAAAAATAAAAAGAATCCCAGAACAACCAGCATTTCTTGGACTGTTATTTTTCTTGTTGAGCAAGAGGGTTGAGGGATGGGTTTTGGGGTTTTTTTTCTGCTCATATACATACAAAACACAACCACTGAGAAGGGATAATAATGAAAGGCTGCTTCCTGGGTACCTGCAAACCTTTCTTAAATTAGATCACCAAGGTACAAATTCTCCTTCACAGTAGAGCAACATAACTCCTTTGAATCTGCTGGTGTTACACACACTTACACTAGCTTTGAATCCAGCTGTCTAACAATGTAGACAGGATGGCCAGGCAAAGAGCCTCATGTGGGTATCTGAGTACTAGGTCAGTGATGGGGAGTCTAAATTATCCAAACCCGGTGTTCTTCACATTTTCTTCCATACTACCAGCAAATGTAACACTTGGGTGTGGGCTGGAGATGAAAGAAAGGTTCCTTTGTGGCTCCAGCTTTTCTTCCTTCTTGTTGTTTTATTTATTCCCCACTTACTCTTGACACAGGAATTTGCTGCTCCTTTCAGGACACATGGCATGGAAAGAAACCCATGAAATCTGATGCAAGACCTCAGGAGAAACAGGAATGGAGAAAAATAACCAATGCAGAATGATCTGTATACACCTGGGTACTGAATATTTGATGAGGTTGCCTGTTCAAAAGAAGAATCAGCTTTGTTTCATTCAGCCCGTGAAAGTACTTTAATGAGCAGAGAATAATTTGTGCTGTATCGTTGCTCGGTGATAATGTACTACTTGGAAGAGATTTGCAGTTTCTCTCTCTTCTTGTCAATCCCTTCACACACATGTACCTGTGTAATGGCTACCATTTCTACTACAGTACTTCTAGATTACTCCATTATGTGGATTTTTAGAGCAGAGATAGTAATTTCAAAGAAATTTAAAAAAAAGCCAGGGTTGACTGCAGTATTTCTCTCTATCAAAGAAGGAAATACCCACGATAAAATTTCTTCTTGAAAGTGAGACGGTGACCTTCATTAACTCTATCACTGTTGGCTTCTCCATAATCTCTGGTTTTCCTAAAGTTGCCAGGATGTAAAAATACCTCTTGTATGTTCATTAGCAAGATCTAGTAGGCAATGCATGATATCTGTTTGCATCTAACTGATGTAACATTATAAGGTGAACAGCAGGTAAGGGTCTAACAAACCAGTTTTTCATCTCTATGTTAAATATAAGTTACAAGTTTTGTTGTATTATGGAAGAGACTTCAGGGCTGCTGGGGAATTTTCAAGCATAATGTTCTCATAGCTTTTCTACAAGTATTATGCCTAATGAACAATTATTTTTTTTTTCAGCTGAAAATGTTTGTGCACGTTCATTATCTCAGTGAATCTCAGTATTGTAGAAGGAAATGCAAGTTGCTTTACCTTTTGACTGGTAGTGTCATTAGAAATTTCTGTCTGAAGAATACTCTAACAGACTTCTTAGAAATTTTGGGACATGATCTACAGATGAAGAAAGAACAATTTTCTGAAAGCTTAGTTCCCAGTGTTTTATAGTCATATCCTAAGTCATGTCAGTGACAAATTTCACTTACTTTTTCTTCCCAGTAGCTCAGAGCCTATCCATAGATGAGAGAAAGAACTGAAAAATACCTGACTCATGATCACCACCTGCTCATCAGTAGAATTATTACCTGAGATTCAGCTGCAATGCCAAATTTTAGCCTGAGTCAGACCTGAAAAAATGGGCATTGATAGGGGACAGAGGACAGAACTTCATGCCAGAGAGTTAAGACAAAGCAGAATTTGTCTTGCACAATTCATGTTACCTGTGAGGAAAGTGAGCAGAAAAGCCACTTTTTCACCTGTTAATCAGGCAGGTTTGGGGGGGGTTATCTATTCAGGATAACCTCTGAATATTTCAGATAGGTTGAAACTTAAACCAAGTGTCTTGGTTTTGTCTGGGATAGAGTTCATTTTCTTCCTAGTAGGTGGTACAGTGCTGTGTTTTAGATTCAGTGTGAGAATAATGTTGATAACACACTGATGGTGTAGTTGTTGCTAAGTAGCGCTTATCCTAAGGATTTTTCAGTTTCCTATGCTCTTCCAGCAAGTAGATGCACAAGAAGCTGGGAGGGAGCATGGCCAGGACACCTGACCTGAACTAGCCAAAGGGATATTCCATACCACAGAACATCATGCTCAGTGTATTAACTGGGGGGAGTTGGCCAGGATCACTGCTCAGGCATTGGTCAGCGGGTGGTGAGCAATCGGATTGTGCAACCCTTGTCTTTTCTTGGCTTTCATTTATCTCTCTTTTTGCTGTATTTCTTTTCATTACCATTATTATGATAATACTTTATTATTATTGTTATTCTTATATTTTATTTCATTTTAGTTTTTAAACGGTTCACATCTCAGCCCACGAGTTTTACTTTTTTTTTCTATTCTCATCCCCATCCCACTGGAGGAGGGAGGAGTGAGTGAGCGGCTGCATGGTGTTTAGTTGCTGGCTGGGGTTAAACTACAACACCAAGCATCTGTTTCCTTTCTCTGTGGTGAATAAATGCAACAACACTGTGATCTAATTGGGCTCTGTTGGCAGGAATATCAGTGAGGACAATGGGTGATCCTTTCATTAGTTCAGATGTCTCAGTTTTCCAGGAAACAAATGACAAAAAACCCCAACAGAACATATGTCCTACTTCATATTTCTTCTACTCAGAATAATTCTGTCCTCTCATTAACTAACCGAATTAATATTAATAGTTGTACAGTAGTTACTGCTGTTGAAATAATATAGTAGATTCTTCATAAGTACCTCATTGTACCTTCTTTAAACAAGCAATTGCTGAAAAGAGGACAAATTTGACAATACAAATTTGAAGACAGGCACAGTCAGTAAGACTGCTGGTGGAATTAGGAGAGAACTAATGGGACTTTAGTGCATTTCTGTACATACTGCCTCCATACAATATTTGTCCCAGTCAATATAAAGGTAAGATTTTCTAAGCCGATTTCTCAGGGGCAGATTTTTTAAATTAAAAAAAAAAAAATAACCAGAAGATATTTAGATTGATCTGAAAGACCTGACTGGTGCCCATAGCAGAGACAGTTAAAGAATGCCAGAGTGAACAGGATCACACCAGTTTTGGAAGTGCTGCCAAACACAAAGAGTCAAACACATCAGTTTGCCGTAAAAAATTCTGTTGCTTAGAAAAAGACACAGTTCATGTCATTAAGCCTTTAAGAGACAAGACACAAAGACTGGTTTAGATATGGCCTGAGGAGTCTCAGAGGACCTGTTGAGAGGGGAGTGCCTGAAAGCAGAAAGATGGTCAGCACAGATTCTGCTTTGAAAGAGCTGCGTGAGGCTGAGGATCAAAGTCAATGGTGAGGCCCTGCAGGGAAGAACCTGGACCTCAAGTAGATGCAGGCTTGCAAGGGATGAAGTGCATTGATGGGGGCTGTGGAAGGATAAACTGTGTAGTGTTTGTCAGCCTAGCAATAAGATATGCACAACTATTTTATAAACAGAAGAAACGATTAAAAATTATATCTTCCCATGAGAATTGTCCTGTCTCTTGTATCCACCGTATGGTGCCTTCTGTTTTGCAGCTTGTTTCCTGGGCTTAACAAGGAAATCATCCTAGTGTGAGATACTACTTAAGCAGTCAATATAGGCAGTATAGTAATGAGAGTAATTAAAACACCTTATGGTACATATGTTTCTCGAACAAAGCCATAGCTGAGATACGGAGGCTGCTGGCGGAACAGAGGAACAAACCTGCCTCTTTGAGAAATGAATCTGATGGAGAACAGTGTGTAGAGACAAAAAGAGCTCTGATAAACTGATCTGAGTATGTTATGCACCAAGAAAGTGTGAGACTGCTAAAACTGTTAAGGGGTTTTCATGCTGCTCCCACAACCCATACTGACACTCTGAGACACACTCCTTGGACTTGGTGGCCTGCCATTCTAACTGATTACATTCTTATTTTGTATATCTTGATTTCACATTTAAGCACATTGTTATTCATCTCTTACACATATTTGGCTGAGATGACTATTTATGTGTCTCATAAACAGGAACTCTTTTCTTTCTTCTCCCCTTTTTGCTTCCAGATGGATTTATGGTATCACCATGGCAGGCTGCCCAGCCTGGCCAGGAAGTTTAGCAGGCAAGACAGCACTCACAAAAACAACATTCCCACAACCCACAAAAACAAAACAAAAAAGAAAAGGAAAAGGAAAGGGAAAGGGAAAGGGAAAGGGAAAAGGAAAGGGAAAGGGAAAGGGAAAGGGAAAGGGAAAGGGAAAGGGAAAGGGAAAGGGAAAGGGAAAGGGAAAGGGAAAGGGAAAGGGAAAGGGAAAGGGAAAGGGAAAGGGAAAGGAAAGGAAAGAAAAGAAAAGAAAAGAAAAGAAAAGAAAAGAAAAGAAAAGAAAAGAAAAGAAAAGAAAAGAAAAGAAAAGAAAAGAAAAGAAAAGAAAAGAAAAGAAAAGAAAAGAAAAGAAAAGAAAAGAAAAGAAAAGAAAAGAAAAGAAAAGAAAAGAAAAGAAAAGAAAAGAAAAGAAAAGAAAAGAAAAGAAAAGAAAAGAAAAGAAAAGAAAAGAAAAGAAAAGAAAAGAAAAGAAAAGAAAAGAAAAGAAAAGAAAAGAAAAGAAAAGAAAAGAAAAGAAAAGAAAAGAAAAGAAAAGAAAAGAAAAGAAAAGAAAAGAAAAGAAAAGAAAAGAAAAGAAAAGAAAAGAAAAGAAAAATACTACTGAAGAGCCTTCTAGATCTAGACTCAGTCTAATTACATGAAAATCAGCTAGGAACTGGGTGGCATATGGAATGGGTAATGGCTTACAGAACCATCTTCTCCAGGGGTTGGGCTAAAGGAGTAAGAGCATGATTCACCCTGGTTTCTACTTAAAGTCACATGCAGGAGTCACAAATAGAGCTCAGGATGGAAAATAGCTATGCCATGTGCAGCTGTTTTTCTCAGTACCAGCACAGCAGGGAATAAAAAGCTTCTAATAAACCTTGCTGCTTTTATCCATCACTGGGAGATCGAGTAACAGAGGTATCTCGGACCTCCTGCAATGCTTGACACATGGAAGTTTAGGTTGCCCAAACAAGATCCCGTGGAAAGGGTGACAAATCAGATCCCCATCACTGGAAGATGCCCGCAGTAATGGCACAAGTCAGGACTGCCAGTTTGTTTCTTGGAGAACGGCTTTCTTTGTCTTTTATATCTGCAGTGCATGGAGACGTTACTTGAACAATGACAGTAAGGCAGCCTTTATTCAGTGAGGACTGCTCACTGGATTTCAGGCATGGTGCAGATTCATCACTTGACAAAAATCACACCAGTTCTTAGGTAGCTGGTGGGGAAGTGGAAGGAAAACGTACCTCTCACTGCTGTGACACAAAAAGCACATTACTAAGGAGTCTGCCTGAATAAAATGACAAACATTTCTTGAAGACCACACTCCCTCCAGGACCTCAGGCATAATCAGAGGAGAGCAAGAGGCAGTATGCTGAAGCTCCTGAGCGGCAGTGAACTGTTTTCCCTGCATTAAACTCACAAAACATTAAGGAAACACATTCATCTTCAATTTTCAAACTCACTACAGACAACCCAGGAGAAGCAGTTTGCTATGCTACAAGTGTGCAATTCACACATGCACACATTTAAGTATTTTACTAAGGGCAAGAAACATTGTTTATTTTTAAAAAATTATATGAAAATAAGTATTTTTAATATAATAGCACTGAGTAAAAAATCATCCTGCGTGAAGTCATTGGCTGTATACAAGCCATGTATATTCTTCCATGATTTAAGGTAAATGTGTTTTAATGATGGGCTAGAGATCAGAGTGCTGAGCACTGTGCAAAATCAGTCCAGTAATTATTCTTCACATGCTGAATATGTTTTGCCTTTCAGTTCAGTAAATAAGAAGAAAGGACAGTGTTTGGGGAACACTGTAATAGGTAAGTGAATGCTTGAGCCACTGAAAAAATGCACTCATTATGGCAATGATCATTCATGTGAGTGTGCTGAACAAGGAATAATTATCTATACACAATACAAATAACTTCACTGGTCTACACACTGCAAAATGGAAGACAGTGATAAAAGCAGAGAAAAAGTGCTAAAAGCCCCTAACTATGCAGCAGCTTTTTGAAGCTGTATAGCACTGTCAGCAGATGAAGATTCACCTTCCCTGTCAGAGTGCTTTACCCCATTTGGGTAGCAGGAATGAATGAGCTCTTTGATGTCAAAGCTTAAAAAAAAAGGGGTTTGGCATTTGGCAAGTTTAAGCCTTTGTTGTTGTTGTTGTCGTTGTGAACTATCATGGGGATCTGATACAAGCATTATTCAGAATGATTCTACCAGCATTTTCTGCAGAAATAATTCATCATATGGGCTGTGTGAACATCATCCGTTGCAACCACTGCTTACAGACAAACACTATCAGTAAACCATTACTCAGATTGGGTGAGCAATTGTCCACAGTCTGTGACATTGTTTCTGACCTCCAACTGGCCAACATATGTCACTGAAGAGGTGGAAAACCTTAATAAATCATATCTGAGCTGCATGTTAACCAAGTGCAAAAATACCTACTGTATCTAACTCAAATATTCATAGATTGAGATAAATTAAGGCCAGAAAGGGGTAATATCTCAGCTCGCCTGACCTCCTGCCTGTCACAGGCCATTCAATTTCACCCAGTTACCCCTGTGTTAAGACCAATAACTCATGCTTGACTGAAGTGTATCTCTCAGGAAGGGATCAAGTCAATCTGAATATATTGGTAGAAACACATCTCTCCTTTTGTAATTTTTTCCACTGATTAATTCCTCAGACTTTCACATTTTTCCCTAATTTCTCATTTGAATTTGTTTGGGTTTTGTTTCCAGCCACTGGTTCTTGTAATACTTTTCTCTGCTAAGCTAAGTGCCCTCTCAGACCCAGACTTCTCCCCACAAAGACATGGTCTTTAAAAACCTCACCTCCCTTTTTGCTTCTTAAAAAGTTAAACATATCCAGCTCTTCCCCTGCAGCATTTTCTCCACCCTCAAGTAGCATTTGCAGCTCATTTATATGCTCTCCAAAATATGCTAGTTGTGCCCATGATTCTGTCACCCATCTCATCAAGGTCACATTTCGGAGTTAATCCTCCCCCTGCTTTTCCATTCACACACCAAAGGTTGCGTGACTCCTTCTATCTGCCATGTTTTTGAGATGGGCCTCCAGTTCAGCAGTGCGTCAGACTCCTTTCCAGAGTGGCTGCTCTCCCCTCCACCTGGAGAGCCTGATGCCTCTCTTAAATATATCTGATTTTAGCTTGGGCTGGGAACACTCCCACCCTACCCAATGGAAGATGGTCTCACTGTGTGGCTACCATGTCATTATTTTTACCACTCCACTCAACGGTACATCTCTTGTGGGGCGGATTATTGTTTACTGACACATGGTTGATGAAAATATTTAATAGGCCTGGCTTTAATATTGATCCTCCCTGTACCCCATTTAGAAACATCCTCATTCAATGATGGTTCCTTGCTGACAGCTAACATTTGAAATTGTCAGATAGACAGCTTTTATCTATTCAATGTTAACTTTATGATATTGCATAGTGCTTTTCGATAAAATAATTTAGTGTCATACTGAGTCAAATACCATACAAAAGTCTATTATGTCTGTGCAGTTTCTTTCATTGACTAAATTTATAATCTCATCAAAGAATGAAATTGGGTTTTCTTGACAAGATCTATTTTTCATGGGAAAAAAAAAAAAAAAAAAAAAGACTAGTATTAATTCTATTACCACACTTAATCTTGCATCAACTGATTCTTGTATCAATTTCTTCATTTTTTTTGCCAAGGAATCTTATCAGGCTAATTGTGCTATGCTTATCTTAGTTATCACACTTGCCCTCCCTGAACACTGGTATGGTGTTAACAAACATCCATATTTGGGGAATTGTAGCAACATTCGGATATTCAGCAAAAATATAATGTCATTGAGCCAGAAAGCTCCTTGGCTAGTTCCTCTGGGATTCTTGCATAGAAGTTATCACCATTGCTGATTCTGAAGTTACTCTAGTACATAATGTTTTTATCCCTCCTGAAATATCCACACAAATAAACATGAATAGTTATACCACAGTGATAGCCTGACTAACTTTCAGTAGCACCCTTTATTGCAAGTTCAACCCAAAAAATTAGTTTGGCTACTTAATAAAGTATAGTAAGAAGAGTGTATATTTTTCCATGACTCACATAGTGGCATGCTCAGAAACGCCAGGAGCAGAAACTTGTGAACATCCTCACACAAACTGAGACAAATTAATTACTTTGGTAGCCAGGGTGGCAGAATGAGACCTGTATTTGCAGGGAATTCAAGGTGTGAATGGTTGCCCTTTCCATGTAAAGGCTTTGTCTAAGTTTGACGGCAAGAAAACAGACAGGGTTGCAAACACCACCTAGGGTAATGTAGGGTGATTGCTTCACCAAAATTCCGCCCTTTTCAATAACTTTCTGAGAAATGGTACAAGCCCTCTTGGCACTGCAGAATGAGGATAGATTGATAGAAGACCTATTTCCTAACCAATAGCTTTTTTTATGAACAATCAATAGATGGAGCCAAACTGTTTCCCAGCAGTCTTTTCTTAGGGCAGAAACTGAACTTGTCTTCATCAAGATCCCAGTCCCAGCCATGACACCTCCCGGGGAGCTCAGTGCAGAGGCATACGATACCAACTTTCTTTCCCCTGATGTTTTTTAAAGTAGCTCCAGTTGGTGTACTGAAATAATTTCAGATACAAGCTGGTGTGATAATCCCTGTCTATCACCTGAAGGAGCAGGTTTTTGCACCCCCTGCTTCTCCCCCTGCAATCTGGCAATGACGAGCAGACTGTGAGATGCCCAGAGAGCGCTCTGGCAAAGCACAGGCCACACTCACAGCTTCTGGGCTACTGCTGTCTCTGAAAAATCTGCTCATCTTTGAATTCATAGATCCTATGGCACCTGAATTCATTAAGTTATCAAGTTCTTGGATGTCTGAACAAATTAAATTGGTTTGTCATTTATCTCTGTTCCCAAACTTGTGAAGGAAGATGGAGTTCCAACTGAAATCTAAGTCACAGAACACAGAAACCCATAGAAATGACATACATAACACTTTCTAAATCAAATAACAAACATCTTGTCTACACAAGTGATTTCCATTACCTCCAGCACTGCACAAAGTCATTAAAGTCCTTATTAAAATGAGGAATAGCTAGGAATTTGATTTTACAGATATGGAAGTGAAGGGTAGATAGTATTTGCGATTTGTATGATGTCACATCAGAAATCTTCTTCAGAGTTCAGACATATTTCCTCAGTTGTGGAACACAGGACTGATACGCTCTTGTCTTTGTCCTCCTGCAGATCCTCTGCAGACTAGGGAAGCTGTGATTCATGCATCCATGTTCACATAAGTATATCAAGTCTTTCTCAGGCCAGAAGTGTTAAGATCTAGTGATTGGATTTAAACCTTTTTGAAGAGAGGAACTGCCTGTTAAATTCAGGTCTGGATCCAGCCTGGAATTTCAGTTCTCAATTAGAGCACAAATAACTTGCACCATATAATGAGACAACTGTCTTCACCTTAACAAAACACAACCAGAACTGAAAAGAAAGGTTGCAATTGAAAGAAGTCTGAATTATTTCTGTTCATAAAACTTTCAGTGGACCCAATTTCTTCTCCTAAAGCATGACAGCAGAACTGAATATCTAACTGGTCAGGAAGAGATTTCTTTTTTCTTCTACTATTCTCTCAGGCTGCCAGAAAACAGCAGGCTCAGGATGGAAGTAAGTTGGGTTTTATCTACAGTCTCACAACTGGGTCACACTGAGCACTAAACAAACCTCAGAGCATTTATTTGTCAGGCATTTGGTTGCAGCCCTTTCTTATGGCCAGCACCTGCATGTTCTTCAGTTCAATGACTTTCTTTTCTGCCTTCATAACCCAAGCAGGACAACACTGTGTTGTAAAGGACTGTTGTTTTGTTTTCTTTTACTTATTCAAAGTGAGTTAAAGATGAGATAATGTGACGTTCTGCTGTAAAATGATCTGTGGGCAGCTGGGGAGGAAAGGTTTATTGAAGCTTTATTAAAATATATTGAATAAATTGAAGATGTGTTATCCAGCCAGCTGATTGAGGCATAAACTCCCTGTAGATATTTTGGTTGTACATTAAGAAAGTTGTCACAAGTAATTTGGACTGGAGCATGGAGTTATAAACTGCCAAACGTTGATTAATTAAGCCCATGTTTGGATTAGTTCTGCTAGATTGTTTCATTAGGGAAAATGACTGAAAATATGGAATAAAGCAACCAGGGGGAATCCAGGAAGAATTTACATGTAAGCGAGACCTTCAGCAAAGAGCAGGGGCTGGGACTGAACTGTGTATGTCCTTTGATGTTGTATGGTGCTCCTCGCTCCTCCCTGACGGGGGCAGAAACAGGCACCAGGAGAGCTGACTCATGTTTGTTGTGGCAGTGAATGACTTCACTGCAGTCATTCCCAACAGCTGAGGAATGTAGCCCTTTTTTGTCATGTGATGTTTCAACTTTAATACAAACCACCAATTTATTTCGCATGCATAATATCAGCCTAAAGGTGAGAAAAAATATATGATCATAGAAGTAATGATTGCACAATTATTATTTTAATTTCAGATTTGCCTCCATAGGGTTTTTCCCCCATAGTATTGTGGAAGAAAATGCCTTGATGAGACCTCCTGTATTGGGACTTTTCTTACTTGCTTAGGCTCCTGCAATTTTCTTGTAAATACACAGCCATGAGATTTCACTGAATTTAGCTGCATTCAAAAAATAGTGAGATAGTAGATTTTTAAAAAAATCTATCATGCCAAATTAAATTAAAAGAAGAAAACTCTGTGAGCTTTGGAGCTGTTACCTATCTGAAATAAATAGTCTCACTCTCTGAGCAGCCCATTAAGAGAAAAGCCTCTTCCTCCAGCTCATTTAGCTTTATTTAGCTTTAAGTATAAGGAGAAAGAAGTGGGGACTTGGATTGTCCCAGGCAGAAATCTGGTCTGACTTGACAACCCTGGAGTGGTCAGAGATATTAGCACACATGCCAGAGGACAGAGACCAAACTTGCATTTCAGGGAAGAAGAAAATCAAGTGAGGCAGTAGATGAGCATAAGTGTGTCTCAGCTGGAGAAGGTGACACTGCAGGTGCCTAGCACACTGCCCACAGAGCTGTAAGATCTTGAAACAGAGCATCACATTGCTGAGCCGCTGGCACCATGGTGGGAAGCTGATGCTTGTACTGCGTTAAGTGATGTTATAATTCAGAAAGTGAACTCATCATGCTTGTCATGATTCATAACATAAATCATTCTGGCTGTTTCTAAATACATTTCAAAGCCGTTGTGTTCCTGCTCATCCATGAGAGACACAGCCACAGCTGAAAGGAAGCTGCTGGGTAAATTCCAGTATCACCACCAAGCAACCAGAAGAAGGCAGGTCCCCAAAAATCTGGCTGGACCCATAGCATTGTCTACAGACCTCATTGATGGGTAAGATACATCAGAGGTTCTCAAAAGTGTAACTTTTTGAGAAATTAAGATAAAATAAATAACAGCTAGGCTATTTGGCTATTTTTCATTAAAATGAAGGAAAAGAAGTGAGACTTGTAAGCTATTCACTCTCTGAAAAAACCCAACTCTTTTCAGGCAGCCACTTCAGACAGCCAAAGTCCTTAGTCACCCTGGAGAATATACGTCTCCTTTCTCTTCCTTCCAAGCTTATTTTTACTGCAGTTTAGAAGATCTGAACAATTGAAAAATTAAAAGATGTTTTTGACCCTTGTCTTACATAGTGTCATCTCTATATATCGAACTCTCCACTTAGACTACAGTAGGCTAATAAGACTTTTGCCTTATTAAATCCATTGTTAGGTGCATTTTCATCCATCAGTCTTGCATGGAGAAGAATCACATGGACCTCAGGAGTGTTCACAGAGTTTTGAAAAACAAACTTTTTCTTGGCTAATGCAAATTCCTTCCATTTAGCAGATGTGGAAAATCAAAGTGAATGAACAGAGAAATTTTTTGATGCACTCATTTGCTCTGCTCACATATGTCACACCGGTCCTGTGGTGGGCAAAACCCTCTGATGTTATTCTTGTACAAATTTGTCACAAAGATCCATATTTATCTCTAGGTTACTCCAGGAGAACTACCTCTAGTCAGTAAAATTATACTAACAATTAACTAGGCTAATTCTGCTCAGCCCCTAGGTGGAAAATATGTTAATGTTTCAGAAGTAACAAAAAGTATTTAATGTCTCTCTGTTAATTGCTCATTTCCCTAGTAATCTCTGTCCCTGTTACTTCCCAATTCTCTGAGTATCCCCGCTCCCGTCCCCCCTTCTCCCAGCTTTCAGCCCTAGGCCACTCCATCTTTTCCAGTTCCCTCCAGCCTGGGCTCTTCTCAGTTACTTTGCATTGTGGCAAGTCAGCAGAAGTGGGTTAGGTACTGTTATGAGAGGTGGTCTTACATGTCAAGTGACAACTGCTTAAGCTTTCTGATTTTATTTAGCACCAGGCAGCAACATGGGGGCCTTTCTACAATTTCATTACTGTGTTATTAAAAGTCCATCTTGCTTTATTTCAAGCCTCATCTATTTCCATAAATTATATCTTCTTACCTATGTAGGCTAAGACTTGCAGTACCTGGTATCATAAATCGTTTGTCTCTATTTATCCTCTCTCCATAAAGCCCTTTGGTGCCATGTGTATGAAGGATATTATTTATACAGCTAAAATACACTGTGTTTATCCATCTTCTAAATAATAAACAGCTAGTAAAAACTGCCAAAGTTCTGTGTTTGTAGAGTGATATAACTAATTTTTTTTTACTTAATAGGTGCATTCACAGGTGAAACCATCTGCACAATTACATACTTATAAAATGACAATTTCCTATAAATACTGAAATTCTGTAATTATCACTCATGCTACTCATCAGAATTTGGAAACAGGTAAAACAGTGAAAAGGAGTAAAAATTTGACATTTATACCTACCCATCTTAAAACACCCACCAACAACTGTTCTTACAATGTACCCAACCACTCTGTAAGGTGACTTGATGCCACAATGCTGTTATATTTGTGCCCAGCCACAGAAATATAGTGGAAACAGGTTATTTTTAGTGAAAAACATAACCCGACAGCAGGCAACTGATTCTGAGTCTAAACCATTAGCTATATATCAGAAAAACTGAATTATTCTGAACTATTTTTAAAGATGTGTCCAAAGAGTTAATGCATCTTCTGTTAACTTGTGTAACATATCATGTTGTCTAACATATCATAAATTTGGCTTACTTGTCTCCTTACTGGTCAAACTGGAACTACAACAGCATAGATAACTCCCAAGAAAAGAAGCAAAAAGTGTGAAGGGAAAACAAGGACCAGCTGCCACTGACTGCAAAAGAGAGAACTGCACTTTCCAAGTGACTTGTCTTCTCCCATCACAAAGAATGTTGTGGGAAAATAATGGAAGATCGGTGGAGAGGAGGGTAAACATGCTCAAGTGACTTGCAGCTGAGGTGTAGAAAAACATATCTCACACTAATTGTTGTTTAGTCTTGTGGGTTTGACAAGTAGAACATCTGTGTTTAGATAACACAGACCTGTGATAGACTTTGAGGAACCCTATGGAACATGTTTGATGTGGGAAAGATCAAAGCACAGTGGTAAGCTACGCCTGCATGAATCCCTGATACACAGGTAAAAACAGCAGGTTCAGTGATCCTCTAGCATGGACCAAGCTCCACGGTGCCTGTGTCCCCACCTGTGTGCCTCTGCCTGGGTGCTGCTTCAGGGATCCCCCAGTTGGTGAGGTAACAAAAATAAATACTCTTTGCGTTTCATCCATGGTTTTGTGGTTGTTTCTGTGTCCTTCCTGTGTTGGCTTACACAATGGCATACACACCCCCCAATCACATGTTTTTTTTGCTATGGAAAATTGCAATCTACTTTTGAAATGATGGGTCACTTCTCATTAGGGATGGATTCAATGAAGTGTTTAAATATGGTCAGTACAGCAACTTTTCCAGCTGATATTAGCCAACGGTCTTCTGTTGACCAACCTTCTGTTGCATTTGCATCATCCATTCAACCTGAGAAATTCTAAAGTCCCAGATAATCTCACATACAGACACTGTCAGTTTTGAGGAGGACAATGGTTATCAGCTAATCTTGTTTCTAGTCTGTTCCTACTCAAGAAAACCATGCAGATCTCCAGTCCCATCGGTAAAACCCAAAACAATTACATGGAAAAAAAATCTCAATAGATCACCTCTTTATCTAAGTGGATAAGGAAAAACAGTGGAAATAGTTTCCTGAAATTCTGGGAAATGCCAGAGCACCATATCAGAACTTGCCCATTCTTTTCAGTCAATATCAAAAGCAATATGAAATCACAGCCTTATACTGGACCTTAGGCCCAGTTAGCATTATCACCTCAGTTTGAGATGAAAGCCTGATGCTGTGAAATGTCCAAGACTCAGCTGATACAGGGCTTGGCTGACCTACAAGGGACTGGAAAAAGATGGTCATTAATATCCTTACAGCTGCACATCCAGGATTCTCCAAATGCCTGGCTGCATTGTTCATACAAAAAGCTGTTCAGTTCCCCTTTTCAAGGCATTTACAAGAACTCAGAAGAAATGTGGATCCTAAAAGAGAGTGAGCCTTACAGGCCTCTTTATTTCTTCTTTTGGCCATGCTAGTGTTTTATTAACTGCAGTGATAAAAGCTGTTTAGAAGGATAGAGAATGGTCGTAAATGTCTCTCTCTCTCAGTGTTACCTTGGGGATCCACTCCAGCGGTGTTTCAGCACATGGCATTGCCATGAAACAATGGAAAATGGTGGGGAAAGATTAAAATGAAGCACCAAAGGAGACAGGAATTGCTTCAGGTACTTGTAACGTATAGGAATGAGCACAGGGAAACTGAATCTGGACAACTGTGCGTGTTTCCTAACAGTGAGCAGCAACAGTTCAAGTGCCCAATGCTAAGCAGGATAACTCATCTACAGGGCTTGTGGTCTCTTGCAGCTCAAAAAGCCAGTTAAAATGTCTAGGTTAGAACTGGCTCTTAGGAAGAGTGAAGGAAGACCCATTACTGGGATCTTTAAGACCAGAATGAGCCAAACACTGAAAATAATACTGTGGGGTCCCTCTCCTGCTCCAGCTCAGGGCAAGGCAGAATAGGTGAAATCTCAGGGGATCTTTTTTATTTTATATCTAGATTTTGAACAAGAACAATGAGACATAAACATAAATTTACATTCTTTCCACATTCAAGGGCTGCATATCCATGAACTGCATGTTACAGCTGTATTTCTATGGATTTGGAAGTATTCTGCCCCCAAAACAAGTGCTGGCAGCAGTCAAAGGTGATACTAGAGAATGCTAGCATTAGCAAGAGACAAAGCCCAAATACGGCATGTAACCACAGCAAAACTATTGAGGGTGAAGCCTGAAGTGATGAAATGATAAATAATTTATGCTTTTAGAACAAACTTTTCTTCCTCTTATTTCAGCATGTTGCATTTCTGGTGTATTAAGAAGGGAATAAGCAGCTTTTTGTCAATCACAAGATTATCCTTCCCAATTAGGTATAGTCAAGAGGTATTTTATATGAGAAAAAAGTAAGGAGCAAGAAGGGACATAGGTGGTTTTCTTCTGCTCAGATGAACTTTTATTACAAATAGATTAAGGCTTCACAGTTTGGATATTCACTCACTCAGCATCATGGACTCAGAGTACTCCAAAAGTCTGTGATGGAAATATCATGCAGATATATGGCATCTAGTCATGATTTTGAATTCTGATACTGCTGTGAAGATTCTTGGTTTTTTCTGTGTTCTGTAAGTCCCAAAACATCAGGGAAATTACTTTGCTAAGTCTGAGACAAGTGTTCGTTTTCCATTGAACTGAAAATTTGAACTAAGAAACTCATTAAAGGCTGAATCACGTCAATGTTTTAATTCGTTTTGGAGATTGTTTTAAACATTTAAGGTTAAATGTAGAAGATAATATTAACAGTCATTCTAAATGGAAATATCAGAAAGTTTAATTTTTAAAAGGTAAAAATAATGTCAAGCATTTTGATTTTTTTCAGAAAGGAGAGGCAAGTGTTTTTATTGATACAGTAAAAATTAAGTCAAACAAATGTGAAAACCCTTGTTTTAAAATAAATATATTTGACTGTGAAAAAAAAATTGCTGGCAAAAAATATCACGTAGCATCCATTTGATTCTCTAGCAACTGTCAAGACTCAAAATCACAGAAATCCCGTTCATTCAGACTGCCTATTTTTCTCTCAAAAGCTGCAAATTCTACTGCCAAAGAGAGACTAAATGTCAGACCAGCACTGTCTGCCTCTGAAACCTGAGGACAAGGTACTTCAAACTTACAAGGACAAACCCTCACTCCAGCACTCTCAGTATTAATGAAATGAGTAACAACCTGGGTCTGATGAATTTTGAGCAGTAGGAACAGGAAAGCTATGCAGTCACAGTCATTTTGCCCTAAACAATCTAATTGTTATTATCACTATTACAAAAACATATCTTGTGTCAAGGATACAGATATGTGTAATTTGGGCTGCCTTGGGTGTCATTCCAGTGTTCAGAAACTCATAAATGGCATTCCTGACCAGCCTTGCCCTCACATGTTTAAGGTCACCACTTGCATTATGAAACTCATTTTAAGGGGATGAATTTAGCACAGCAGATGGCAAAGCACTCTGCTGCATAATAGGCTGCCGTCCCAAGCTGGCAGTCGTCAGGGCACCCTGGAGGTCATGACCTCTGACTTTCGGCTTGTGTGGGAGGGTGGCAGCAGTTGCACACACCTCCAAGGGCTGCAGGGATGTCCCTGGATGTGGCTGTTGCCTCACTGCACAGACCCACCCTGCTCCGTCCGGGAAAGGCTTGGTTCTCTCCTTCCTTACTAATGACAGGTATTTTGGCTGACTGAACGCTCATGTCAACAAACCCCAGAGGGGCCACAGGCTTTGGCCCAGAGGATCACCAAGGTGAAAGCTCCTACCGAACGGGGGTTACAGTGGTGTATTTGCCGCTGTTGTTCTCCTGCCTCAGCAAAAAGCACAGTGAGCTGTGGCCAGGACTCTGGCTTCTTATTCCCAAAGTATTAACTATTCCTTGCAGCTCTGTCTGCAACTATCTTCATTTTAGCGTAATTACCTTCTAGCCCCCTGAATTCCCATGTGTTTTCAATAGAACTTATTCTTTTCTCCCTATAACATTTTTGTTGCTTCATTATGCCCCAGAGATGACGATATGTCACCAGCAGCTGAGTGATTCCATTATAGACAATCTGCAAAGAGCTTAGAGTCCCTTCAAGATGAAAGATGCCATCTAAATATAAGTTATATATTTTAGTAATATGCACTAAAGTGTAAATTCTGCTTTGCAAGGAACACTTAAGGTCTCCAGCAAGCTACATGGAGTTAATAAATTGACAGTCAGCAGTGGCAATCTCATACCGTGCTTATTTCAGAGCCTTCAACTTCTCCCAGGAAACTGCACTTTATCAGACAAAAAGCCTTGCTTGCTGCAGTGCTTCACTGTTATTGTAATGCTATTGACATCTTGCCTCTCCTGTTGCACTCAAACCTTATTATCAGCAGTGTAGTTTTAACATCCCCAACCGCAGCAGAGAAAATTAGCCCTTGTTTGCAAATCGATCATTCCTTCAGAGGTGGACACCACCACTGCCACCACACTGGCCTGTGGGAAAGAGGTTGGCAAACAGAATCCTTCGTAATACATTTAACATCTTGTACTAATACGAACAGCGATCTTTTGTTTCTTTGCTTCACAGGTTCTTTCGCAGTGTTTGGAAGCAAAAGACCTCCTGACCTGACAAGGTGCCCAAGGGGGTTGTGCTAATAATCCTATGGTAAGGCAGAGGATCTGGAGGATCCTTGAGCAGGTTAATTCTCCTTCTCCCTCCACTTCTCTTTTGTCAGTGTCTTACCTTTGCCCTTCTGTTCAGAGACCTGGACTCATTCCAAAGCCTGTTTAGTAGTATGGTCCAGTGGGATAAAAGCTGGCTATTCCCAGTCCCTAGATAGTAAAACTCAAAGTTGGAGGAAAACAAAATTAAAACCACTTCGTCCTCCCAAGCCAGATGGCTGCTTGGTCAGCGTATGTGGAGGTGGTTTCTTGGCTGAGCAGCAAACTTAACATCTCGGTTGCCAAGCATTACAGAGCAGAAGAAATCCTACTGGTGGTGGCATCAAGGGAGATCTGCTCTAATCCCATGGTCTGATCTGGAGATGTCCATTAGTGCCTGATTTAGTGGCCAAACAAAGGCACTGGGCAGATGGTGATTTCATTTAAGGCATATAGTAGTTTGCTGGAGATCTAAATGTGCAGCTGTGCTCTGCACCTGGGAATAACAGAGGGTTAGGACAATGCTTGGGTTTTTTTAATTTATTATTATTGAACTTAAGTGTAAAATATTTAATCCTCACCTGAGAATTACACCTTCCTCAATGTAGCTCATGTCAGGCTACACTTTCTGATGATTTTTTTAAATCTTTTAACATGGATTTTCAGAGCACAGGAAAAAGACAGCTCATTTTGCTTTCTTTGCATGTATTTTAACACATGTTTCTCAACACAACAGCAAACTCGTTGCTCCCTGCTGTAAGTACACACAAACCTCGTAACTGAACATCAGTTTCTGTGTAAGTTTGGGCTGAAATATATCCATCTGAGGTACAGAAGACTTTTTTTCTGCCAACCCACAGTAAGGGGACTGTAATACATGTAGCTGAGCAGCTCCACTTTCTCAAAGCAGGAGCAATAAACCCACCATCCATTGCTCTGGGCATCTTTAGTTGCAAAACACAGACTGCAGGTCAAATGAAACTTTTCTGGTAAGCAGAGCTAATGGTCAATTTTCAGACTAAAGGTACCCTTAGCCAAAATGTATGCCTTACTGGAAACTCATCCAGCAGCACAGTGACTGTTTAACGTGCTTTGCTGGGCTGCTGAGTAGCTGATCATAAGTCCATTGAATTTAGTGTCAGTGACTTCACTGGTTTCAGTGCCTCCGGACTAAGCCCGTGCTTGATACTGACTCATGTACTGGGCTGCTCAGTGAGCTTCAGACTGCATCAATACCACCAAACCCCTCAGTGTCTAACTAGCCTAATTGTTTTATGGGAAAGGCCTCTGGAAATATCCATAACTAGCTGAGAAGGGAAGCAGGGTACATGGTAAGGCAGCCTTCTCCAGCTGAGAGAGTCTTGAAACTGTGACTGTTTGCCATCTTGTGGTGAATGATTTCCCAGCTCTCATTTAGTTCTCCCCTGCAATGCTGCACTGGTGTTAAAGCATCAAGCAAGTTTTCCTCATATCATCCTTCTCCCTCATTTATGAAATCCCCATCTGTTCTCAGGCCTTTGTTCTAAGGCCCTTTTTTGCCTCACTGATTTAATAATGTCCTTTAACTCTTCCCCAAGTCCAAGCTTAATGAGACAGGCCTTCTGTTCATTCACCAGTGTCAGCTAACAGGCCTTTCACCCAAGTGCATGGTCTGCAGCATGAAGCGTGGTGCTGCATCTGTTACTGCCTCAGCATAAGTTTATTTTTACTGCTCCCAAAACAATTTTCCTCCCAAAATCTTATTTTCCTCTTGCACAACTAAAGGGGTTGTGCAAGGTTACTAGGGGTACCTGCCCTGATACAGATGATTGAAAATGTAAAGGAAAAAAATCAAAGTATCTCTTCTGAGGGAAGGAATTCCTATAACCTTTGCTGGACTGCTTTCCTTTAATTGCTTCTCTGAATCTTTGCTTTCTGCATTGCTAGACCAGCCTTGGTCTTCTAGCAATAGCATAACAGAGATTTTTACAGTCATAAACTGACACATTTATTGTTACAGGACTTTTAGTAAGATCCTGCCTAACTGTCAAGCTCAGATCCAGAGGTACATTGGAATGGTACCGCGTGCATCTGGAGAGAATATGAATGCGTGTGTGTATACAGGAACTTCCTTCATCTCTGAGCTGATGGAGTCATACAACCACTGTGTATTTTTGAAATAACTTAGAGACTAACCTTTCTTCTGAATGGGCAGGAGTAATCAACAATAAAAATAACAGCACAACCTGGCCATCATACATTACAATCAGAAGAAAAGGAAGTTAATCTCCCTCTTGTATTTCCGAAGTTTGGACCACAATTTAAGACAGTGATTATGTCCATAGCACTAAATAAAGTAGTTCTGAGGCCAGATAACACAGACTGGCTGTGTGCATGTGTCTGCACTTCATGGCACTTGGTCTTGGGTCTGCTAGGACCACAGAGCAACACATGGGATGTATAAGATAATTATTGCTTAATTTCCTTTTTTTCAAATTTAAAAGAGTCTGAAATACAGGGAAGTCTGTGCTGCTGCCCATCAGAATAATCAAACATAAAGATATTTCTTACAGTAGAAAATGAGTGGTATGTTTTACATGCCCAGGTGGTGGCATGAGAGCATGTACAGTGGCTTGAAGGCACAGAGCCTCCTGGGATTGGATTGGAGGTCTGTGGAGGAGGGAAGGATCCAAAGCTGACAGCATTATGGCCACACTGTCGAAATGATGCTCGACACAGCCTGTGCCAGCAAACTGTGCTTGGGCATTATCATGGAGACTGAAAGTTGGCACAAACCAAAACTACTAGGGCATGTATTAGCAATGGAACAACCTGGACAATCCACATGTCCAGTACTCAAGCACTACTTGCTAAAAAAATAAAGTGCCAAAGAATACTGTTAACTAAACATATTAAGAATCCCCAGCATGTTTCCCACACTCATATACACAGATGGCCTAAGCACACAGTCAAGGTCTCTATCTCACCCTACTTGGGCCCCTGTTCACTACCTACTGGCTAATGAAAGACAGAAAATTATACTTTTCTGCAGCTTAATTTGCCCTCACCTGAAAATATCCATCCAGCACTCCAGGCAAATGAACCTTGAGGGACCAGAGTTGGCTGGACCCACTCCATCACAGCCACCACCGTTTTAAAGTCTCCAGAGTCTTTTCCCTTTAAAAGAAATAGTAGTTGGAGAATGAATTCCCATCCTACCACAGTTCACCTGTGTTTGGTTTTCATGCTGCCCTTCTCTGCCCTGTTTCTACCTGTTCCTTATAGAATTTGCACTATGCCTCCCTTTTCTCTTCTCCCTGTCCTAGTTCTGCATTCTTTGGCAAATACAGTCTAAGACCAGTTCTTTCAGCCGATACTTCAGCTGAAGAGTGCTCAACAGGGTTTGCAGTTAAACAGTGAAAAAACTTGCCCAGTGTTAAACACTAATCAAATGCAGGCATAAACACCTAGAGTGGAGTTCATTCAACACACATGAAGCAAAGTTCCACGAGTAGAATAAAGCTGTGTAAAAAAGCAGTATGAAGAAAGATAAAAACCTATAATCAGAGAAGGAATTTAAAGCACTATTTTAGAGACTACTACACTAAACAATTCCATTTCAAAGGGTGGAACTTGAAGCAAGATCACTGGTGGAGGCTGCAATTTTTATGCAACTCAAGAAGACCAGTATTCTATTCAAAGATGATGATATATAAAGAAAAAAAGATATATACTTTCTAAACTAAGAAATTTGACTATACACTAGAAGAATCTGTTACTTTATGTTAATGGACTAAACCCATGCAAAATGTCTGGTCACTCATAGGTACCCAGCCAGCTTCTGTGAATTTACACTAGTTTTAAATAAAGTACTTTGAGAAGCATTTAATCCTATCTTTTCAAAAGGTGTTACCTCCTCAAAGAGGAGAGAGGTGAAATCTTTAGCTAACTGAAATTTGTGTCACTTCACTGCAATCTGTGGTGTTGTGCTGATCTATAATATCTGAAATTTTGGCATAAATGATTCTCCTTAGATTAGTTGTTTTTTCTTAAATAAATTCAATATACATATTAAAAACAAATGAACAAAAACCCAGCAACAACAAAATCAGCTGTCAGCATCCTGATACTGCAACTGACAACAGTGATTTATTTTGTTCACTAAGATCGATTACTGTCCCTGATGTATAAGCATCCAAGGGCAGAGACCAACTCTTCTTGCATAGTGGAAAGCCACTGCACAAAGTCTCAGGCTGCTCTCACTGCACTGATATCCCTTGCAGGTTTGCATACAAAAAAGCTACAAGGAAGGACAAAGAGAGAAAGCTGTTAGGTTTTCTAGTTAACAAGTCTACGTAACAGAGTTTCCAAGAGACCAACTGGCAGTAACTGCAACAAAAAAAACCCACTCTGCCTTCATTCCTTTAGCTCTCAGGTTAATTAAACAGTGTAAGAGTGGCTTATTTTTTTGTTTATGTTTTGTGGGTTTTATCTTTCTAAGGCACACAATTAATTCTCCAAAATCTGAAGTATTAAAAACTAGTTTGGATGTATTTCTTGAGAAAAGCAATCAGTCAAACATAGATTATTATTTTTTCTTCACTTAGTCTGTATAACCTATGTTAAACAGGCCAGACAGAACTCTTTCTGGCCCTCAAATGCATGAATTTATAAGTTCAGCAAAATGGCCTGGAAAGCATTGTCAATATCCATATGGCTACCTGATGTGCACTAAAGAACAGCCTTAAATCTGTCTAATGAAAGAGAAAATCCCTGCCTAGCACTGTTAGGATGAAAGACTACCAGTTCTGAAGGTGTTAACATGCTATTCATACTTCCCTTTACTCCAGTAACATTACACAGTTAATTGTGGTTCAAGGTTTATGTGATGGGACACAGGTCTGCTTTTACCATAGCAACCACGTTATAGAAATCCTTTCTGATATTATTAAGCATAGATGAAAAGCAAGCAAAACAGAAACATTAAAATACTTGGAATTCAAAAGTGATTTTTTTTTTTTCCAGTTTGGAAAAGCTCCTTTTTTTTTCATCTGCATCCAGTAAAGTCCTTCAGAGAGAATAATGCTTAAAATTCTCTGCATGGTACCAGAAGTTTTTCTTGTTAAAAATAAAATAACATATTCTCATTTATAAGGAAAGCTTTTTATGCCGCTTCATAAGTAGAGGAGGCCTTCATAAAGTACAAAATGCCTGAAGTCCATTCTAAGGCCCAATTAAATTACTTGAGTTTCTTAAAAGTCTTTTACTGTATTTATGTCTCAGGTGCAAACAGTTTATTAATTATTGGATTCTGGCTCAGAAATTATGTTCAATAAGGTGATGCCTGTTCTTGACACAAACACAAGAAAATATATGTAAGAGAAAGTAGGATGGGTCCCATCTCACTGGGACTATCAGCACATGCCGTTGGCATGCACAGACACAAACCAGTGACAAATTATGTCCCTGCTTTCACTCTCTCTTGTGCTTTTTCAACTGAAAATGATACTTTCTGAGCATGAGTGCACAATCCCTTTGGGCCGTCCTTCTCCCAGGGCAAAGCCTCAGACCTCCCTGGGTTCTCACAGCATGCTGCTCATGGATCTCAGCTGACTCTAAACTTGCCTCTTCTTGCCATTCACAATGCAGAAAACAACAGAGAGACTTGGAAAGAAGTTGTTCATAGACACAGACTGTTTAAACACTCAAAGATGGTTATCATTCGGTTTATCCAGGGGGGAATCAGCTTGCTGCTCCCATTGGTACCTGCACTCAGCAGAAGATCCCTCTTCAAGCACAAGGCGGAGGCACCTGTATGAAGACTAAGAGGTGTAAAACCCTAAGACCTATGCTTCTTTTCCTAAAATGTTGTAGAAGATTTATAATACTCTGCCATCCTCCTATTAACCTAACTCCTAAAAAGTCCCAGAAATAAGCATTTTTTTCTGTTCCATTCGGTGTTTAGACTCCATTTATGACAAACTCTGACCTCAGAATGTTCTGGGAACAATATTTTGGACTAAATTAAGTCAGTTCACTCGGCTCTTATGACTTCAGTTTCATAGCCCAAACTTAAAGGCTGAAAGCCACCTTTATGATTCTGTGGTTTGACTTATGCAAGCTGTAAAATTTCGTCAAGTTGTTCTTCTACAGAGTTTTTTTTCAATTTTATTCAATTACATATATTTTAGAAAGCTTTTCATGTAAGGACTTCAAGAGATAGTAATTAGATCATAGAACGTATAAATTCTTCCCCTGGTTGATTAATCTCTCTGAAAAATAAACCCCCCAAAAAACAGTTTGTAGTTTGAATCTGATTAATTTTATCTTTTAGGTGGTAAATATCCATACACCTCCCTATGATAGATTAAAATAATCCTCTACTGTAATATGCAGGTCACCCTCTAAAATTATTTTAACCTCCTTAATGTCAAAAAAGATAGTAGAACCAAGACCTCACTTCTGTTTATGATTACATTACCTATAGATATCTTACATTTGCTCTGTAACTCACCAGCTAATCACCCACCTAGTTCTCTGCTATGATCCACTTTTCTAAATCAGCATCTTACCAAAACTCTGCTTTTTTTTTTTTTTTTCCATGGGCAAAACTAGATCTTGTTATTGTTTATAAGATTCCTATTTTTCACTCAAACAGCAAGACAACAGGTTAAGGTATACAAAGTAAAAAGCATTTTTTTTTTTTTCCATTTTGTTTTTCTGGAAGAAAACAACAATGGTAGCACAGAGTCCTTTCTAAATTACTGGGATATGCTAAGATTTTAAGCATAATTTTTCCAATTCTTCCCTACCCCAGAGAAAACAGATCAGGGAGAGAGTAATACAGATTGCTAGCAGAACTCTTCACCAAATACAGTCTGTTCTTAGCTCCTGATGAATTGCAAAACTTGTCAGTCATTAGCATAAACTAAGCCCAGGAGCTTATGGGCCAGCAGATGAGAATATCAATCAATTTAAAAATAAATATACAAGTGGCCATGTAAAGCTGAGAAATACCTCACCTAAAGGCCTTTGTCTAACTATCAAATTGCAGCCTGATAGAAGCAAAGCTTGAAGTAGGATACCTGCTCCTGATAAAACCAGATAGGGAAAATACAGTGTGATATGATCTGCTGTTACTAAATGAAGCTTAATACACCTACACCACTTAGATACTGCATGCGTCTCAGGAAGCAGTGGTGTTCCTGGAAGTCTTAAGCTGTAGTTACTTAAATGGCTTAAGCCAGTCACTTGATGCTGTAAAAGATAGTTTGGTGCTTCCTGCTCCTGCTCAGTCCTTGGCCTGACATGAGCACTCCCTTGGCCACACAGCCAGCCACATCATGAAGTTAATGCAGCTGAAAACATGCTTTGGTGTAACTATATTCCTGTGGGATCTATGAGCTGACTTGGCTGCTTCCTCATCTGCACAAATCCAGGATAAGCAAGCCACAAAGTCATAATCTCACTGTGAACAGAGGAAAGAGGACGTTGGAGTCTTACATGGGTAATCCAAGAAAAACTGTCTTCTGGACAAGGAACATGAGTTGCAAGCAAGAGGTGTCCTGCATGGACCCTTAAATTCCCTCTATTCTTTCAGATTGCTTACAAAGAAGAAAAGAAGAATATGTGATGGCAAGTAAACTGAATGTTCACGGAGCAAGAAAATGCTGCCTTAGCCAGTAGTCCAAGAGGTACAGAAAAAGTCAGCTAATTAGCTTTAAGGCTAATACTATTTTCCTTGCTCTAAGTAGAGTCCTTGCTGAATATGACTGACTTTCTGTGATGTATGCAGGGACTCAAAGACTGAGTTGCATTTTTGTACAGACTAAAGAGAAGGTGTATT
The DNA here is from genome assembly GCF_965140245.1 of Athene noctua. Classification (NCBI taxonomy): domain Eukaryota; kingdom Metazoa; phylum Chordata; class Aves; order Strigiformes; family Strigidae; genus Athene; species Athene noctua. Next base: position 97,059,571 of record NC_134037.1, read on the forward strand.
CTGAGAGAAAATGCTGAATATATATGAGCAACTGCTGTAGAAACCCTTGATAAATTGACTGGGGACTCTTTCACCACTTATGCTTTCTGTGGCCATCACCCTAAATAGATGCATTGTTTATTCCTGAATCAATTGCATTTCAGCTTCATTTCATTCTAATCAGATAGTCAATAACCCCTGGATAGTATTTAGCATCTGGCAGCTGGGAAACCACTAGCTCTTGATTTTTTTCTTCTTAATTGCTGTTTGGAAACTTGTGTGTTCGGATTTCCTTAGTACAGCTCTGCAGACTTTTTTTTTCTTCTTTTCTTCTAATACAGCATGCAACTGACACATCAATTGCAGTACAGAAGGTTCATAGAATGGTCTTATTTTTTAATATTCCTAGAATTTGTGTAAATTGCAAAATCTGTTAGTCTGACATCCTTTAGTGTTTACTGTAACAAGAACAGATCAGGACAAAGTACCACAGGGATCTAGTTCCTGCAAGCTATCTTCCATGATGACAGACACCATTTAAGAAGCATGGTTATAAATTTATTTTGAGTGCTGCTGCTAGGTGCATGTATTGACAAATGGCAGTCCCTGAAACTAGGGATGTTGAAGGAATGATCCAGTAAAACACACAGTCTATAGGAAAAGCCAAAATTATTTATCTCCAGATTTCAGCTTTTATGGTCCACTTTTGGTTTTAATTCACAGAAAGGCCCTTCTTAAAGAATTAGGGACAACTTCTGTTACCTTTGCTCACATGAGCAGAAAAGAAGTGACCACAATGATGCTTGACAGTCAGCTCCTCTTAAGCTGCTCCAGCAGCAGAGAAGTCTTGGAGAGCTGGTATCACTGAACAGATGGAGGCTGAATTCATGCAGGAAAATCCCTGCAGAGCATACAGCCAATTCCCTGCTTTTGAGAGAAAGGGTAAGGCAGAAATGCCCCAGATAGCTGCCTACATCCCAGATTTGCAAGGCAAATGGCTACACATCCGTATAATACTACATAACTAAATGACATTTTCAGATCCTTATTAACACTTCCCATACAATGAAAATGTCCTGATTTGCATTAGAGGACCAAGCTGGTCATCTCAGTGCAACCAAGTGGATTTCAGCAGTTATACCTCGCTAACATAAAGGAGAGGAGAAAAAGCCCATGAGGACTGTTATGTTCCACACAAAAGTTGAATCATATTCAACAGCTTGCCCATCGGAGTAGGGTTGGAACTGGGCAGCCAAAGGCAAGATGGAGCAGCAAAGACACCAACGCTGAGAGGAAGTTTCTGTTGTGGACCAGAGGTAGGCGTCTTCCTTAGTCTCATCCTGAGACAGAAATTAGGGTTAGGGTTGAGCAGAAGGCAGAACCTAGCAAAGTGATAACCACCTCAGGGAGATGGGCAGTTGTGCATCTCAGCTGTCCAATGTCTGCTCTCCCCATCACAGGCAATCACCTCTGCCCCTTTTACAACCAAGCCTAAGACACCTGCTTTCATCTCCCTTCAGCATAATGTTAGTCACACGTGCTGCACAACCTCTGAGAAGTGTCCAGGTTTTTCCTCAGACCATACAAGATGGCTAAATGCCTAAACTTTATTGGCCTGGGGGAGAGGAGACTTGAAACTGTTGAAAACCTTAGAGCAGAAATCAGTCCAAGACCTGGTCTTTCACCATCATTTGTCACACAGCAAGATTTTCTTTTGCCTAGTTACAGCCTGGAACTCCGAACAGTTGAAAAGCTGTCACAGATTCCAGTACAGCAGGGTAAATGTTCAGATATGCAAAGCTAAATGTATTCAGACCCAGAACTCAGGGGTGTTTGCTTTCAGGGTCTGAATTATTATCATGAGGACAAAGGTGTCCAGTGTCATTTCACAGTCAAGGCTGAGCACAGTTTTGCATGTTAACAGAGGTTCAGCATCTGTGCACTGTACCCTGCCCCAAAATGAAGCACTTACACATGGAATTTAAAATCAGTAGAGGCAGAGCCCAGCTGTCAAATTAATATCTTGCCTCAGCTTGTGTTGGAACATAAAACTCAGCTAATTTCCTGTGACTGTTCACTTAATAAGTTTCAAAAGGCACTTGTAACAAAATAATAATGAAGCCATCAGATCAGAGTGTACCCCAAAACAGAGTTATACTGGAAGAGGTTACCAAGGGAGGAAACAAGACCAAGGACTCTGCAAACAGCCATGAACTCATCTTCCTGCTCTTCACAGCACAGTGTCATTTCCCCACACCTTGGCCATCCTCACCAGCTGTCGTTCCCCTGTGGTGGGCTGACCCTGGCTGGACACCAGTTGTCCACCAAAGCCTCTCTATCGCTCACCTCCTCAACTGAACGCAGAAAAGAAAATATATTGAAAGGCTTGTGGATTGAGATAAGGACAGGGACATCACTCACCAATTACCATCACAAGTAAAACAGACTCAACTTGGGGAAATTAGTTTAATTTATTAGCAATCAAATCAGAGTAGGAAAATGAGAAATAAAATAAAATCTTACAAATAACTCCCCCTCACCTCTTCCTTCTTCCAGGACTTAACTACTCCCAATTTCTCTACCTCCTACCCCGTAGCAGCACAGGGGGACAGGGAATGGTGTTTATGGTCAGCTCATCACCCGTTGTCTCTGCTGCTTCTTCCTCCTCAGGGGGAGCCCTCCTCACACTCTTCCCCTGCTCCATGGGGTCTCTCCCAAAGAAGACAGTCCTCCACGAACTTCTCCAACATGAGTCCTTCCCACAGGCTTCAGTTCTTCATGAACTGCTCCAGCGTGGATCCCTCCCACGGGGTGCAGTCCTTCAGGAACAGACTGCTCCAGTGTGGGTCCCCAACGGGGTCACAAGTCCTGCCAGCAAACCTGCTCCAGCGTGGGCTCCTCTCTCCATGGGTCTACAGGTCCTGCCAGGAACTTAGTCCAGCATGGGCTTCATGTGGGGTCACAGACTCCATCAGGCATCCACCTGCTCCAGCGTGGGATCCTCCTCGGGCTCCTCCCTCATTAACCCCCATGGGCTGCAGAGCACAGCCTGTCTCACCATGGTCTTCACCACGGGCTGCAGGGGAATCTCTGCTCTGGTGCCTGGAGCACCTCCTTCCCCTCCTTCTTAACTGACCTTGGTGTCTGCAGAGTTGTTACTCTCACATATTCTCATTTCTCTCTCTGGCTGCAATTGCAGTAGAGCAGCAACTTTTTCCCCTTCTTAAATATGGTATCACAGAGGCACTACCACCACATCATCACTGATGGGCTCAGCCTTGGCCAGCAGTGGGTCTGTCTTGAAGCCAGATAGCATTGTCTCCATCAGACATAGAAGAAGCTTCTTGCAGCTTTTCACAAAAGCCATCCCTGTAGTTCCCACTACCAAAACCCTGCCATGCAAACCCAGTACATCCCCTCAGCAGCTGGGCACAGTAGGCTGGGGTGTACAGACTCGCTGTGCAGAGGTGACACAAGAGTTGCATATGAGCTATTTCATATATTGGTATCACTTATTACTGAGCAACATGTGAAAGACCTTTACCACACTGCTTCCATCTCCATTTGGCATCACAGCCTCAGAGCCCATGGGAAGAACATGACTGTCTAATCGTTACATCTTCCTTAAAGTGCCATGGTCCTGTGATGAAGTTATTGCAATGACATGCTAATTTTGTAGTTTTACAAACATCACCTATAAAGTCTATCAACTTATTTCTGATCATAAAATGTCAATCTTCATACAAGATAGCCAGTAAAACTTGGTATCTGATGTTGCAAGAAGAGTGCCTCAAAAAAGAGCCAAAAGACAGAGATGTTTTGCTAACCTAGCCCTTTCCTGGTGGTATCGATATCTTACTCTGAAATGCTGAGGTTTTAAGCCAAAGCCCCAAATTAAGGTTGATATATGAGTGATTCCCACAGCCCTTCCCAAAGGGGGGTGAGTTTGCCTTTAGGCTTCCCTCCAGGGTGCGGCCAGCGGGGCAGGGAGAGCCATTGGGTAAATGAGCCCCCAGTGTCCCACATTAAGTAACCAAGGGTCAGGTGTCCCACTTAGGGATAAAAGCTGGGACCACTTGCAGGCAGGGGCAGTGTCTGTCTGTGAGGTGGATGCACTTTGTAGAGTTTCCTGTTGGGGAAGGACCTCCTGCCTCCCTGGGACTGGGCTCCAGTCAGGTCTGGCTTTTGTAAGCATGGGCTGTGTAGAGATTCAGTATGTGGCTTCCTTGGTCTTATGTATTTGGCTTGTTGACTCAGTTGTCTCCCATCCTTTCTATGGGAAACTGCATTTCACCATTTATTCCACCCATTGTTCATTGTGTGGTGTTGTTGTTGGGGTCAGTGGGATTGATGTTGATTATGTATAATCTGATTGACTTGTTTGTACCCCCAGTGCTCACCCATGTACTGACCCTTTTGTATCAAATAGAATTTGGTTATTGGTTCATCTTTATGCTGGCTGTGTTCTTTATGTTAGGCCTAATAATTGGCAAAACATACTTGCATACCAAAAGCTTGACTTATTTCAGGAATTTACCTGTTCAAGCACTTTTTTTCTTCTTCCTCTGTGCAATATATATCTGTAATATGTACATTGATGGAGATATTTACATGCTCTTTTATTTAGCTAGCCTAACCAGCATGGAGTAATCTGTTATTAGAAGAATAGATGTGTACTGGTACCTATTCCTCAGAAGCACTTAATTTAATCTATTTTAATTTTAGGTTAAGTTATATTTTCCTTGAAAGTAAAATTCTGGAGCTGGTTAAAAAAATACTTTGGATATAGTAAAAAAGCATCACATTAGGTGTTGCAGTTTAATCTTCATGCTGTCTAAAGCCCACCTGCCCACAGAGACTATATATGAGTCTCTGAGTTGTTGTTTTACTTTCTGGCAGATTTCACTAAATGGAGAACCTCCTCCAGGGCACACATTTAGAAATCGACTAAACACTTCCAATTTGAATTCTCATTTTTCAGCTGGCTGAATAATAGTCTAAGTATGAACTTGCAGCTTGAAATGAAGAATGCAGCTGTCTGCAAAACATCACATGGAAGGGAAAGGATTTTCTCCTTTTTAGACAGGAGAGAATGGGATCCAGAGTCAGCTGTGGTGCATCAGTTGACCAACAGATTGGGAAGAGAAACAGAATTTTCCAGTAGTCTGGATAAACTGAAAGGCTGTTGAAGGCTCCTGACACATGCAATTGATTAACAAGAAGCAGCCAGGTGGTTTGTTTGGTCTTTCCTAGGAGAAGAGCTGTTTATTCCACTACAAAGCATCTCAGAGTGGGTCCAAGATTTGTCTGAGGCATAGAAACAGATTGGCAGAAGCTACTCATCCCATTATCCCTTGAGCTGTGCTTGCTCTGTCAGCATTCCTGGAATCTTATCCCCAGGGCTCTATTGCTGTGGGTCCCTGAAATCACATGTCCCCATCCACTGCCATTTTTATCTAAAAAGAACAAAATGGAAGTGATAACTTCTGTTATTTCCATGGCTAAAGTCTACCTGTTATGTGGTGTTTTTTAAACAGGAAAACAGAATCATCTGTACCTATTATATCCACATTTAAACCAGAAATGGACAAGTATCTCAATGGTATAACTGGACTCTAAAACAGTATCCCAAAGCCATGGTGTTGTCTCCCATCTCAAGAGACAAGAATCTTACCGGGTATGTTACAGCAATTTGTTCTTTCAACGAATACTGGGTACTTTGTGAATTTTCATGTGTCAAAAATACCTAACGTTGCATTTTCTTCTTGTTATTTCCACCTGGATGAAATTAGGGAGAAACCTGCTTCAAAACCAAGGAAGCTTAAATTGAGTTTTAGGACTTTAGAAGCATTTCACATTTGCCTAGAGAAAGGGCTGAATTGCCATTTATTGTGTCTCAGGCTGTCTACATCTCCCTGTGGCAATTAATCTTAAAGGACATAAATATTTCAAGTTAGCAGGAGACTTTGATGAATATGCAAAAGGCCACACTGGCCTTGCCATTTGTCTGGCTATAAACAGAGCTACAGACAGAACTTTCATTCTCATGCCTCCCTGCAGGGTGCAGGTACAACCACCATGTATCTGCCTGGGGTCTGGTCCAGCACCAGAGCTCTGCCCTTCTTACTGGCCACCAAGATGAACACCCAGGAGATAAGTTATCCCAGCTCCTAGTAAGGCTGCCACCAGGCAAAGCAAGAAGAAGTCCTTTCACATGTGTTCTACTCAGCCAGACCACTTTCACCTGTACAGAGTGGGCTTAAAACACTGCCAATCAACCTTGCTACATGCTCTGCACAATTAGTGGCTTCCACCACCAACAGCCCAACATGACCATGATTTCAGTGCAATCCACAGGTACTGCACTGTACAAATCAGACCACCCTAGCTTCATATGGACTAAGAGTCCAGCATCCAGCACAAGCCCTAGGGCTGCTTCATAGGAGCATCTCTCCTTACCCTACACACCTGTTCCAATAGAGGAATGAGAGAGAGCTTATGGGCCAAATTAAGCTCCCAGCAAATTGTGCTGAATCAGCCCAAGAGAGTGTAACTGCTTCACAGGATGCACAGTAGCTGTAAAAAGTCTTCTTTGGGATACCTGGCAACTGAGAAACTGAATATGGCACTCTTTCAGATGCACCACCTCTTTCTGATCCAGGTCACTTCCTGGTTCTCTTTCTAGCTACATGGTTATGGAAAAGACCATTTGTCTATTCCCATGACTTCCACCAGGTGAGTCAAGCAACAGCCAAGGGCTGTAAGTTTCATTGTCTCAAGATGGCAAAAATAGCTGAGAAATTGTTGCAGCAGGAGTTGGTCTTAGCATAATACATCACAGACAGCAGGTGTCTGAAATATGTGGCACAGTATCTAAAATGCATGATAATATTATAAAATATAAAAGGATATTACAAAATTGTACAGTTTAGATGACAGATAAAATATACGGTTTGACATGCCATATATTTTCAGCTTTCCTCTCTAGGAAAATTGTAATCTGAATGCATTACTTTTAGTTGAAATACTCTGCTGTAGAGTCATATGGTCTAGGGACAGCAAGGGGAGGGGAAGGAGCAGGCAAAAAAAAAGAAATGAAGGCAGGATTCTGAGTTCACAAGTGAGTTTCTAACAGAGTTACTTCTCTTTTTTTCCACTCTGATTAACAAGAGCTGTATCTCAACCATATATCTTCCTAACTGCTTATCAGATCCTTTGCACACTGTTGGCACAACATAGGAGTGCAGCTATTAGCACATGGGTAAACACAGATTACTGTTTCACAGGTGTATGAGCACACAAAACTCAGAAGATCCCAGGCTCTGCGGTATGAAGGACTAGAAACACCGAAAGCTGGCTGGAATATGAATCCCATATCATTCCTGATCTCTCAGCTGATGGTATCTGACTAATAAACTAGAGAAATAAATCATTGATGTGTTATTTAGACCCTAAGCTTGAAAGTACTTGGGAAGCCACATCAGGAATACATGTTGGAGAATGGGAAAAGGACTGGAAAACAAAAAGCTTGTGTTTGCCAAAAGAGCCACATCAGTGTGTTCTTCAACAAAGAAACCTTGTCAATTTTCAAAGGTCCTTCAAGAGAATGAGTCTTTAATGACATGGCACTAAGAGGGATCTTGTTCTGTACTGGAAACCCAGGCTTTGAAGAGGAGTTTGCATACAGTTAAATGATTAGAAATACAGACAGTAAAAGACTGCTGTGTATAATTCTCAAACATTTTTAGTTTCTGCCTCCAATTCCATCCCATACCAAAGTGACAAGCCTCTGAAAAGAGTGGCAGGGTCCTGTGACACATTTAAGTCACCTAAAATCTCAAAGGAGCATTGGACATGACAGCACAGTACCTCTGGGAAGCCAATGCCATCACTTCAAGCAGTTTTCTGTTCTCTCAAATCTTGATTGCAAAAATAAATGTGATGACATTTCCAAAAGTTTTTCCAAGAGAAATGCATGAGGTACATCTGTGAACTCATATAGGGTCATACCAAGTCCCTAAGACCCAACCTGTCTTGAATGACAGCATACAGCTCCCTCATTCTAGTGACAGGATAAAACAATGGCTCAAAGGAACTACTTACTTTCTCTGCTTACTGGTGCTTACGTTGGTACCTCTTCATTATATTGGTTTAACTCTTCTCATAGATGTCTTCAGGAGTCATGCACTCTTCATCAGGCACCTCCTCTGGGCAGAGCACAGGTGTCTGCCTTTACTAAACACTGAGCACACCCATGAGGCCAAAAAAAAAAAAAAAAGTACTATTATGACTTTGGAGGCAAGAGTAAAATATTCATGGTAGTGCCCAACAGGATGTCATGAGAGTGCACCACCACTCCAAAAAAACATGGGTGAGGAATGTCAGGTGAGACAGAACCTACTCAGCTAATATGCTGTACCTGAGTAAGGAGGATAGTCCTATGCGATCACTCCCTCTGTCTGCAGCCACTGAAGAGAGAGACAGAGACAGTTTTCACAGCGAGACCTACACCTTACTTGTGTTGAATGTCCTCTGGAGATCCATTTTGCTTTGACTCTTGAGGGAGTTTAGGGCAAGAAAAATCCCAAAGGACATGCCTCATATAAATCTTTATATTTAGGTGAAATGCATCTTCATTGCACTGTTCTGTTTCAGAAAGGTCATCTGTCTTTGTTGAATGTCTTTGCCTAATGGCTTAAATGTTACCATGGAAAAGAGTGTGCTACTTATTACTGCTCATTAAGCACCTGCCTTCCTTTTCTCTATCATGGGTGAATGGGCAGAACTGAGTTTCTTTACACAATTTTCAAAGGCTCAGGAGCAGAGAAGATTGATCTGATTCAAAACTAAAGCTCTTTCTGGGAAGCACCAGTACAGCAGAAGTCAGAGGTTGCAGGTGAGCCTCAGCTCATCCATTTCCCTCGTGCAGCCAGCCCCCACTTAAGGGGTCCCCCATTAAAGTGAACATAGCCCCACAAAACTCTCACTCCTTAAGCCACCAGAACTGACTCTTAGAGCTGTTTCAGTTGCTGATAGCTTTCCTTCACCATCTCCTTTCCCTACTGCATGCTGCAACAGTACAGGTGAGAGAGTTTCCAGAGGTGCCAACATGCAACTTTACTCCTCTGTCATTTTCCTCTCCATTTGTACCAAAGACATATTTGTATCTTAATAATCTGGGTGTTGGGATAGAATTAAACATTTAGAAGATAATTTTGGCTCCTTGTGAGGAAAACATAATTGTTGGCATACCAAATGAAGAGTTGTTGGCAAGGCTGTGAGAGAAAATGACTGTCGGAGTCTAAAAATGCAGTTAAGGCACAGCAATAGATGCGGTAGAAATGACCCACAGTAGGCAAGGTTAGAAGCAGTAAAGACGGAGAAAGTGAAGGGTGCTTAGCAAAAGGAGAGAGAATAATATATCTTCTAGGCACTTCCCCCTCCTGCCAGAGAAGATTAGCTCCCAATGAGGGTGTCAGGAAATACCTTTGGATGTGGCCATTCAAGGAAATTTATCCATTTGTATGTTTGATTGCCCTCACAGTTACAGGGTGAATCCTTATGGGTGCTTGCCTCCCAAGCACGTATGAATGATCCTATACTCATGCTACATAAGCAGAACCGTGCCAAAAGAGATCCTAAACCCTGTGTTAGTTTTCCAGTTTAACATTATATATGAAAATGTAGACACCAAATACAGGCAGTCATGCCAAAATGCAGAGATCCTGTGTGACAATGATATTGCCTTTCCTTTCTTTAAAAATGCCCTTTTAAAAGATATTTCCTTTTTATAACGGTCCCCAAGTATGCAGAAGGCTGAGGGAGGCCAAAGCAAGCAGTATGTCCTCTTGTGAGATGAGCTGGCAAGGAGGTCTCAGACACTTTGAGCTCTCAGCAGAGAGCATAGACTTTCCCTGCCTTCTGCCAGCCTTCTCAAGGCTTCAGAAACAGAAACTCTGACATCCCCCCTGTGCCCTCTTACTGTCCATGCAGCACTGAGACCCAACTAGTCCCAAGTCCCCAGGCTGGGCTCTGTTTTAGGAGCAAGACTGTCAGAATCAGGTAACACTGACCTCTGCCTGGGCCAGCAGCTTGCAAGTGAGCTTCAGCCCTTTCAGCTCAAACGTGCAATGCCCTCTCCGACTGGTTTCAGAATGGGCTGATTAATAACATTATTGAGCCCATGTTTTCTTTCAAGCTCTGTCAAACCCAGAAGCACTGCCAGGTTCTTTTTATATCTAGGTTGGGTTTTTTTAATTTTTATTTCCCCAGACCTTTCTCTTCTCATAGAAGGTGGACACAATTACACATCACTTTGAGGAACATTCTTTTATTACAGGTATGACTTACACACACAGGGACAGCCCTTATCTATTAATTCTCTGCTTCACATGGCTCCTCTTATCCCAGCTCCAGCCCACCTCAGCTCAACACTTGCCCTTTGTAAGCAGCTCTCACTTTCTCCCTCCCTCCCTCCCTTTCTGTCCCCACCTGTCCTTACACCTCATATCTCCTTCCTTCATCCGTAAGTGTCCTTCATGCACACACTGCTGCCTTCCTCCTTATAGAACCTTTCACTCTCAGGTATCCTTCATACATTCTTCTTCCCTTAAAAAAACCCTCTTGTAATACACCCCTACTTTTTCTGCCAAAGTGCTTTTATTCTCTCACTCAGCCCTGATGGATTCTCCAGTGTCCCTTCTGCACTTACTTCCTTCAGCCTAGATAGTTGTAATTGTGCATGCTTCCCTTTTACTTTTCCTCTTTGCTCTTAACATGAGTTGCTGGGGGCATGAGGGAGAAGCAGCTGAGACACTCAGTAGGAAAACTGTGGGAAAAATAAGTCTTCCCAAGAGCACATGCTTTGCTGTTCCTTACAGGCATGCAGCTCTCTGTGGGGAGTACTGCAAGGTGGAGGTGTCCTGCCTAACAGATGTGCAGCCACCTGCAAGGCAGACAGGTCCAGGGAGAGCCAGACTTGCTATGCTGCCATGCTCTGACTGGCAGTTCTGCTGCCTAGAGAAAGACACTGAAACACACTGCTCTCCTGTGCCCTCCCAGCCAGCCTCAACCGTGCTGTCTGGGAAAGACATGCAGAAGGTATAACACAGATAGCCCTTTGCATTTTCTCCCTGCACTTTCATAACTACCAATGATGACCTGGAAATAGAAATGAGCGGTTAAACCACAGGTTTCCCAAAGAAGAACTGAATGTCTTTCTCTCCATAGCTCTTCAGTACAGCTATTGTTAGTATGAGCCAGGACAAACATGTTTGCTAAGCAGAGCAGAAGGAAAACATAGAAATATCCATAAAGCATACACAGCAGGCAGTTGGCTGGCAGGAGAGATATGAAGGGATGGGTATTTGCAGACAATGCAAAAGTTATTGTGACAGCTGCAGATTGCAAGCCTTCTGTGGTAAATGCAGAGCCCAGCCGAGAGCTTAGGAAAAGGAGAGGGAAGGAAAGCCTTAGGAGAACTCCCAGGTCCAAACTAATCCTCTGCAGAAAGGTGCTGTCAAATATTTATGGTGCAACTATAATGGGCTTAACAGCACAAGGACTTCATGGACATTGACATGCAGATACAGATAATTTCTAATTGTACCCTGTGACAGTCAAAGAACAATATTGGCAAAAGAGAAACTTTTCCTTTCCCTGCCTTGTCTGTCTTTCCTAATGACAGGGCTGAACTTCTCCAGGGCAGGGACTTTCCCATACCAAATGTAAGTAGGACACTGAGCAGAGAACTTCTAGTCGCTTTCTGTCATTTCCCAGCAGTCCTGGCTGACCGGGGAGGTCCCGACACATTGGAAATTGGCCAATGTGACGCCCATTTATAAGAAGGGTTGGAAGGATGATCCGGGAAATTACAGGCCTGTCAGCTTGACTTCGGTGCCCGGGAAGCTGATGGAGCAGCTCATCCTGAGTACCATCACACAACACATGGGGGACAACCAGATGATCAGGCCCAGTCAGCATGGGGTTATGAAAGGCAGGTCCTGCCTGACAAACCTGATCTCCTTCTATGTCAAGGCAACCTCCTTATTGGATGAGGGAAAGGCTGTGGATGTTGTCTACCTTGACTGTAGCAAGGCCTTTGACACCGTTTCCCACAGTATTCTGCTGGCGAAACTGGCTGCTCGTGTCTTGGATGGGCACACGCTTTGCTGTAATAAAAACTGGCTGGATGGCCGGGCCCAAAGAGTTGTGGTGAACGGAGTTAAATTCGGTTGGTGGCCAGTCACGATGGTGTCCCCCAGGGCTCGGTTTTGGGGCCACTCCTCTTTAACATCTTTATTGATGATCTAGATGAGGGGATCGAGTGCACCCTCAGTCAGTTTGCAGATGACACCCAGTTGGGTGGGAGTGTTGATGTGCTTGAGGGTAGGGAGGCTCTGCAGAGAGACCTGGACAGGCTGGAGCCATGGGCTGAGGCCAACTGGAGGAGTTTCAATAAGGCCAAATGCCGGGGGCTGCCCTTGGGCCACAACAACCCCCAGCAGCGCTACAGGCTTGGGGAGGAGTGGCTGGAGAGCTGCCAGTCAGAGAGGGACCTGGGGGGGTTGACTGACAGCCAGCTGAACAGGAGCCAGCAGTGTGCCCAGGTGGCCAAGAAGGCCAATGGCATCCTGGCTTGTGTCAGCAATAGCGTGGCCAGCAGGGACAGGGAAGGGATCTGACCCCTGTACTCGGCACTGGTGAGGCCGCACCTCGATTCCTGTGTTCAGTTTTGGGCCCCTCACTACAAAAAGGACATTGAATGACTCGAGCGTGTCCAGAGAAGGGCAACGGAGCTGGTGCAGGGTCTGGAGCACAGGTCATACGAGGAGCAGCTGAGGGAACTGGGGGTGTTTAGTCTGGAGAAGAGGAGGCTGAGGGGAGACCTCATCGCCCTCTACAGCTACCTGAAAGGAGGTTGCAGAGAGCTGGGCATGAGTCTCTTTAACCAAGTAGTAAGCAATAGGACAAGAGGGAATGGTCTCAAGTTGCGCCAGGGAATGTTTAGACTGGATTTTAGGAAGCATTTCTTTACAGAACGGGTTGTTAGGTGTTGGAATGGGCTGCCCAGGGAGGTGGTGGAGTCCCCATCCCTGGAGGTGTTTAAGAGTCTGGTTGACATAGCACCTAGGGATATGGTGTAGTTGGGGAACTGTCAGTGTTAGGTTAATGGTTGGACTGGATGATCTTCAGGGTCTTTTCCAACCTAGACCATTCTGTGATTCTGTAATGGAAACATCCCCAGCTGAATTCCAGCTGGCTCCAGCACACACAAGGACTGATGACTTAGTCATATAGTGCCCTTAGCACAGACAGAAACAGGTCATTTTTGGTGCCTAAGTTCAAGCTTCCATTTCTCTTGACAATTTACAGTACCCATAGATATGTTGGCTTAGCTTATCACAGTGAAAGCTGACAGTGTCTACCAACACAGAGGGTATTGCACAACTCGGGGGATATATGGCACAGAGACTTCAGGGAGTGATACCTTTTACTTTATTTCAACTGTTAATTTTACAAATGTTGTGGGACTTCTGACTGCAAACCCGTCAACAGCTTTTCCAGCAAGATCTCTTAAGGCTGTACACAGATCACAGTTCAAATAGCACAGAGGAGTCCTCTGCCCCTCTACTAGATACACTGCATTAACTGTTGCGATGGTTTGGCTTTAATAGTAAAATCATATTTGGAGCAGATGCACTGAGTTTTAACACATCTCTGAAAACAGTCCCACTTCATCACAGCTGTTTCAAGTTCTTGTAAGTGCATGGAAAACTCACCAGTGATGATCTTTTTTCCACTTGATTACTTTATTTAGGCACCATTGCAATTGTACTCATATCAACATCTTCAGCTTAGAGTGGGCAACCCATGGATTGCTACAAATGCTCAGCTTGGAAACAGCCAAACTGCTCAGTCACACACAGCCCACCTTGATTTGGAAATGAAGCAGAAACCTGTTGCCCCCAGGAGGGTCAATCAGCCGTCATGCATTAAATCAGCTGCATCTCCAAACTGCCTACAGGATAGCATTTAGTTAGTCAGCAGCATATTTATAATAATTAATACCTACAGTATCAGTTTAGTCTTGGGAACTAATAAGCTGCAAGATCTCATCCAGATGACAAGGATTTCTAATCACTAGAGGCAGATGATTGCCCCTGTCCACTTCTTGTTTTGATGTGTACCATTTATGGTCCTCACTGCTCAAACAATGAACCTCTGAAGTGCTCTCAGGCTCCAAAATGAAATGCTAACAAGCACACGGGTGCGGTACAGCAGGAAGCTGGCACTCACTGCAGACTGTCGGGCTGGCTCTAATGAGCAGAGAAGCGCATGCAGACCAGCATCTTCTCTGCCCTGACACATCCATGCTCAGAGTCCCAGGCAGCCTGTAGCTCCAGAAGGGAGGAAAAAACCACCACAGCATCCTAGAAACTTTTGGAGCAGCAGCAGTTGTTTGCTGAGAGCATCCTGCCTTACTGGGCTCATTAAGGGGCAGGTGCAATACAGTGCAGATGACAAAACTCAAATCCACCCTCAATGCCTCGAGTTTTGTTTTCAGAGACTTCTGCCCTCTGGTCTTGACTCCTTGTGCCCCTAAGTTTTGCATGTGTTTGCACATCTCTGAGAAGTCATTGAGAGAACTTCTCCAATTTACTTGATCCCCTCCTCACATCACAAATCCCAGTTGACAACTTCCTTTCTGTTCTTTACTATAGCCTCTTTATTGTTCTCTCCCTTCCAATACCACTTATTCCTTTAATTCTGCCAGTACTTCGAGGGAGGAGGGTCTAGGCAGGGAGGAGGAATGTTCTATTAGATGAAGCTATGATAGGTCATATTGTAACACTTCTCTGCATGCAGAGTGTCATGATCCATATGTTAGTTGGAGAAGAGTGGGAGAAAATCTGGAAGTGTTTTTTTCTCTCTTCTGGTTTTATTTTCAGTTTCTAAGATATATGGTTCTGTAACTAAGGTGTCAGAGTCAGCTGCAGGAGATCTGAATGCCATTCCTTGATTTCTTAGGATTCTTCTCAGATATTATAGCTGTTTGTGAGCCTTGGACTGGAAATAGCAAAGCAAATATGACAGCCTTCCTATTTTTGCAATGTAAGCCCATTCATCCCATTCTAATCGGGGAGATCAGAGCCGGGACTGTCATCCAAAATAAGTACATACCTCATCTGCTGCAGACAATGACTTCTTTTGGGACTTTAAGGTCTGCACAGGTACTACTACTAATTATTTAAGTAAAGATTTTTAACAAAATCCTGTGGTTAAGGATTTCAGAGGTGAGGAAAAAGTGTAAGAAATGGCAGTACGTGGGGAGAAATTAAATCATAAAATGAAGGCTCTTATGCTGAGTTCCAGTTTCTGAGAAGATCATTTCCCAGTAAATCTGGCCCGATAATTCCTAGTAAATAATTTGCCTGATGGTCTTCTCTCTGTGCTTTGTAGAGACAGCCACTAGCAGATTGTGATTGCTTCAGAACGGTTTATTATTCAAAATTATTTGATGACATTTTTGCAAGACTGCTTTTATCAGCAGCTCGCTATTCACAAGAGACCCGTGCAGTTACACTATGATTAGTGGCAGTATTTCTATTCCCCAGTTGCAGAAGTGTACGCCCTAGTTATCCAGTACAAATACTTCACTTTCCCAAGGTGCAAGAGCACAGAAGCTTCAAACCTGTTTTCTGTGAGTGAATATATAATTAAAACTCTACCTCATAGCTGTTTGCTGACAATAATCCTGAAAGGGCTGTGTATGCATGTAACATGTATCAATTCATTCAGGAAGTAAAAAAAAAAAGACAGAGAAATGCGGTTGGTGGCATTCAAATGTCTCTAGTGCCTGCTATTTGCACTCTTTTCCATACAGAGGGGTGTCAGCCTTCTGTATAGAGTCCCCAGTTACAATAGTAGAAAAACATTACTCTGTTCAGACTCCAACACTGTCATAAGTTATTATCATTATTATTAAGAACAATCCTATTTTACAGGAAGAAGCAGAGGCACCAAGAGTTTAGGTGACCAAGAATGCTTAAAGTCTATGACAGAACCAATAATGCAGCACAGTTCTCTAAATGGACAATGAACTTGACTGAAAGCAGCTCCCTGCTCTTCATCGCTTCCCTTTTGGGGATGTTCAGCTCTGTAGGGCTTTTTTTGCCTCTCACTGTGTCTCTGCTGACATCTTCAGTAATAATCCTGTGCTCAGAAGGAAGGAACATAAACGGAGAGACATTCCAGGCTCTCTGAAGTGATGAATGAGTCATGGTGGGGATGAAGGAAAAGGGCATCAGCTGTGTGTGCTACATGGTTGAGGATAATCCCAGCAGGGAAGTGTTGTGTTCTTGAACTTCAAAAGGGTTATTATAGACAGTTGGAGGTAAGAAAAAGAAATTCAAATCTACAGAAAGCACTTGACAGCACCTTTTTTAACATCACGGTTGATGCCTTCCAACCCTGCTAGAGTTCACTAATTGTGGAGAGTTATGACCACCGAGTCTGGAATAAAAATATGTTCTCCCTTAAACAGACTTTGAATATATAATTTGGCTTTAGCTTTCCTTTTCAAGGCAGGTCTATTTTCACATATTAAAATTCTGAAGTTATTAATAATTTCAGTTCCAAGAGCTCTTTTCTATGAACATTGTAATATTACTTTATTTTATCAATTACAATGGAGTTTTTTTCACTCAGGCTACTCTTCCTTTCTGTGTTCTTCTTGCTTTCATTTTCAGTTCCCAACTTTTATGCTACACCATGTTCATCTGTCAGGATACAGAAAAAGGAGAGACTGTCAGACACAGCATAAGCTAATCTTTGTGTGAAGATTTGTGTTGTCCTCCAGGTGATTTTCTCTTGAGCTTTTAGTATTTTCATTGTCAGCCTGAAGGGTAAAAAATGTGTGTAGCATGAGTATATGTGTATGAAAGAAAGCTGGGGGTGAAGGGTAAAAGAGACTTATTCTTTCCTTGTTACTGAAAGTAAAATGCAGACGGATATGCATACAACTCTATATTTTTTTTCTTATGCAGGACAATAACACAGTCTGTCAGAGTTAACATTGAAATCAAGCAGCTGCAATATTAGTGTGCATAGCTTTTCACCTTTCTCTTTTCCCCTCATCAATATGGTTAATGATATTTAGCCATCCAATAAAATGTGGTTTGGCACCTATACTATGCTGATATGTAATAGAAAGTTTCAGGTTCCAGTAAGTCTCATTCATTCCTCCCATCTGAGTAAAGGCTGGTTGTTATACAGGTAAAGGTTGAATGTGATGAAACTGTTAGATGAAGCATGTCCTAGTCCTTTGAATGAAAAATGTAACACTGAAGCAGGCTCCATCAGGCCCTTAGGAGAGATTTCTCTCCCCAGATTTAAGCTATGTGAACATTATACATCTCGTCTAATCTCAAAGTTTTCCCTACAGTCCTTGGATAAAGACAGGCGACTCCAAATGGACATCCATCCTCATAAAATGTCTAACAATGAGAGGATGACTTGTGGTTAGTTAAGTTCTCCCTCTCTGGGAGCCTAAAGATTACCTTCATCAAGTTACCTTGGATTCAGAGGGTGGAAGATAAGTAAGATGAATCCCACCTGAACTAGAAATCTGCTGACAGTGGTGTTGTGAAATGCTTCATTCCCCTCTCCTGCTCAAAGTCCCACTCACCAAGTAATGAGATTCAGGAACTTTTGACCCCTTTAGGCTTGCCAAGCCCAAACAGACATAGGAGAGGAAAACAGGTTTCAATGTGCTAAATGAATTGTCAACAGAAGCTTAATGAAGCTCCACTCCCAGAGCCTATTAATGACAATAATGTTGGAGCCAGAAAGAGTCCAGTTTGTAGTCAGGGTGAGAATTCAATGTATCATTGAATACTTCAAAGTTACTTTTCAAGAGAGTGCAGAAAAGTCATCAAAGGACAATAAACATGGACTCCAGTAAAAAAAATAAAACTCCATTATGTTTATGGAATGATTTTTGTAATAATTCTGGGTGACTTTAGTGTGCTTCACCAAAATTATTCCTCTCATCCATTTATGCATTAGGCTAGAAACATTATGATTCTGCTATTACCTATTTCCACTGCCTCCCTCCTAAAAAATGTAGGAATTTGGAGGTGCTGTTGTTGTACAAGTTGTATTTTGGAATCCCTTTCACCACCAAATGGGTCAAACAGGGTTTTACATCTGGGGCATGGACACTGACTGTCAGGGTTAAATTTTGTCACTGCACACAAAGGTAGTGCCTCACTTTACCAGGGTACTCATTAACCATTTTTGAAACACTGAAACATGAGAGTGGTGAGGACCCTTGAAGAGAAAGAAATATCCCATTCTGTCTTCAGATCTGACCAGCACACAGTAACTGAAAGGGTAATATTACCAATTGAGCCATGAGGGGAAGGGAGGGTATTGACTAGTAGCTCAGCAAGAAAATACTCACTGCCTGCACGCTGACTAAAACAGGGTCTTGGAAAGAAAACAACATGTGGCTATATATACTTTATAATGTATGTTCACAAGCAGGGCAAATTAAGGTTGCATAAGCATTTCTGATGCTGACGTTTTCTGATTTCTCAGTGCTTGACTTTGCAGCTTTCCTGTTGTTCCTTAATCGTAGATCTCTCTTTACTTCTATCTATGTATAAGGATGCTTTGTGATCATAAAGTCTTTCATCTCTCCCCACTTAAGAATACAGAGAGAGAGGAGAGAAGGTCCAATTCATGTTCTGCAGATGGATGGTGGCACATGAAGTCCAGGTGTCCAGCTCATACCTGTGCAGTCAAGTGCGACAGAACTGAACTGCTGCACCATGAATATCAGGTCAGTGCATTAAATGAGATGGACACTAAAGGGTAAAATAACGATGCTGAAGGTGTAAGAAGAGCAATGACTGCAAAGTCCAAACAGGATGTCAGCTGTTAAGCACCCTTAATCTCACCTCAGTGACAGTTACCTCCAGCATGGAGTGCAGAGACTGTCAAGCAAAGCACCGTGTGGATGCGCCTCTTCATTTCTTTTTCCTTTTGTCACTGACACTCCTCACAGATGGGTTCCGCATGACATACTTCCAGCAGAGACTGGTGACTGGTGGTAGTGCTAAAAGCCTGCTCTGGACCAGAAATAAGACACAGTTTCCTCATAGAACCTATTCCTGTCAGGGTGAAGGACACACTTCAAATCTCCTAAGAGATGCAGGCAGCTGGCTCAGACTGTGGACTCTACTTCTGTTTCTTTCCACTGCATGAAAAGGACTTTTCTTCCACAGATATATAGAGACTTTCCTGGAATTCACAGGGTTGCATGAAGCCTCCATTGTCAGAACTGTAGTGGTCACCCCAACTCTTTCATTTAAAGGGCATGCCAATGAAGGAAGGGACAGAATGAAGGAGGGAAATAGCCTGGCAGAAACTGGGAGCATGGTCATGGAACCACAGAAGTCAGCCCCTCACTGTGCTCCCCAGTTCAAATGCCAGTTTGAACAGGTATAAGTTGTCTTTCAGCAACACTTGCCTTGTTTCCCTGAGCTGTTCTGAGCTCAACAGATAATACAACTAAGGATCCAGGTAGACAAGCACATGATGAAATATGAATTCTTGCCTACTGCTGATCATATGTAATTCTGGGTCACATCTTCAAGATTAGGGACATTAAAATGAGAATGATACAGTGACACAAACATATGCAGCTTTGTTTCCCAGATAGTTTGTCTTTTGGAGAGTTATGCTCTGCTTCCTGTATTGTCTCTAATACAGAAAAATAAAACTCTGTGCAGATCTCTTATAGGCACAAGGTATGACTTCTTAGCTTTGCACTTCTCTGAGTATGAGCAACACAGGCAGCACTGCGGCTCCTAATACTAAGCTGTATACTTGTTTTATTAAAATCATAGGAGTATGTGAAAATCCAGCCTTTTGTTGAGCTTTCAAAACTAGCTACCAGTTAACCACTAATCTAGCTGTCCACTCATCTGCAGGCAGAACTCTCAGCTGGCTAGAGCTTTGAAGTCCGAGTCCCTCTGATCCATATAAAAACACACTAAGCCAGTAAATGAGAAAATAAAATGCCTCTCAAAAATGGTTACCTTTTGAATTTGGACCATTTGCTACTGTGGCATCAAATTCTATCATGGCTCCACATGGCAGGATTGTGCCACAGTACGAGGAACTTCTAGAGGTCAATTTCTGTATGACACACCAGGGATCACACCACCATACTCCTCTGTTCTCCACCTGCAGAGGTCTGTTATGATGGAACTTTGTTGACAAACATTGAAGAATTTCATATACCATAGTATGAGGTATGAAGCCCTTAACATTAGTGCCAGATTTGTAACCCAGCTGTTCCTAAGAAGGATCACTCTTTGACCTCAAGAAATTACTTTTAAAGCAAAGTAGATCAGGCCCTGAGTTTTTGTTCCTTCCTCAGTTTGTTCCCCAAATATCAGCCATTGGAGTAACATGACAGCAGCTGTATGAGAAAGAAATTGATAGCACCGCAACAAATTGAGGGCAAAGAGGCTATGATCTCTCTATTTGTCAGGGTGGAAGTAAAGGTTTAGTTATTCCCTGAAAACACAGGAAGTAAAGTGCAGCTAAGATTTTCCTGGCCAGAATATGGAGACAGGCTGACAGTACAGGGAAAAAAAAAAAAAAAAAAAAAAAAAAAAGAAGGAAATGAGAGAAAGCAAAACAGAATTAGACAAATAATACTGGTCAGCACAGATACTCTTATGCTCTTCCCATGGTAAATATGCTCATCGGAGAACATTTCTAAAAGCTTCTAAACCACCATGCGGTCTAAATCCGTATTTCAGAAGAGACCTAGCTCTGAGTAGCCTTGACTTTCTATACTATTTTCCTAAGTGATGTAGACATCACCTATAGTGAATACAGTCACTCTGGTAGTTACAGGTCCTATAGACTGGCTAAAGCTAGACAGACTCAGGAATCAGCTCACCATCACTGAAGCTGATCTGAGTGCATCAGGAGTTGCAATATTCAGAGTGAATAAAGACCTAGCAATCAGCTCAGGCAAAGCTCTGTTCTTCTATGCTTATGTTGGGGAAAATGTCCAACTGCTAGTTCAGGTATGTATCTCCAACATCCCTTCTGAACAGAACTTCATCCTGCCAACCTCTCAGATCAGGGAGGAAGGGATTCCTGAAACACAGCTGGCTGCACAATGCAGCATATGGCAGGGCAGGTCCTGAAAGCAGCCTGGTCACACGGGTGAACTACTGCCAGTTGGCTCATAAACCTGGCTTCCCATCACCTTAGCAACTCGGCAGAGTTACATGCCACCAAATCAGGAATGCCTATGCCCTTCTGTAGTGGAGATGTGACCTTCTGCATCTTTAGGAGTCTCTGCTCGTTCACACTACACCCCCACTGTGGTCACTGAATGGGCCTTTGGCACTCCTTGGCACAGGAGCAGGCATGTTTGGTTCCTAAAAGGTCACATCTCAACTGACTTCGCCTAAGCTGTGACTTTTCAGTAGGTCTCAAAGCAGGAAGCCTTCCTGTGCTGCTAACTCTGGAGAGAAGCAGGTCTGTAATATTGTCCCATAGAGATGCAACTCCAGCTGCATCTGCTGAGCTTTTAAATAATGTGTACATGTTCCCTGGCAGCTGGTTTAGGGGAAAGTTACTGCTTTCAAAAGGTTCTTTATTGTCTATGTTTTCTTATGTAGGTAAAGATTTTGCAACTTTACTCCTACTATATGTTCTTCAGTTTCTAAGGAGACAACAGACTCTGTAATCCATTTGGTAACTGCGTTGACAAATTTCTTTGAGGTGGTAGCTTAGCACATTCAGGAAACTCCATTTTTTTTAAATCAATGTCTTCTTTAGTTTATCTCCATGAAGTGCCTTCACTAATTAAATTCACTGCTCTCCCTTGCACCTGCAGCCATTCAGTACCTTTAGAATGTGACCACATTCTGCCCTTTACTCCAGGTTTGTTGGCAGTGAGTGAAGAGATTAATGTTTATCTGACTTTTAGCCCATTTCAGAAAATACTAAATCTAATGTATATCAGCCTGTGGAACAGGCCATGATCTTGTCTCACCAGCCAAGTCCTCTAAGACTCACCTCTTTATCTTTTCTCACTTTCCCTCTCTTCTTCCTTCCAGACCTCAGTTTTCCCTCCTGAAGACCCATGTCTGCTTCTCAAGCTAAGTTTTTCTATAATTCTTTGAGTTCAGCTGGTTCTCTCCTGAAACTGTTGCTAGGCAAAGAAGAAAAAGAAGGAAGGTGTCTCTGCAGAAAACTTCACGTATCTGAGTTATGTGGATTAGGAAGAAACTGATGCCTCGCAGTCAACATCTGCAAAGGGTGAAACGAGGTGAATATGAGATATGTAATCCTTGTAATTCCATTTGAAGGGTTTACTGTGTGTATCTGCTGTTCAATTACCTATAGGCCAGCAAGAAGATTATAAAGGGAAAGAATTTCCTGTGGCATACAAAGGGACTTAAACCTCAAGTGCAAGTGAGAAGATTTAGCAGGCTGAACACTATGTCTTTTCTTAAAGGAGGAAAGATGGACTTTTCCCCTGTAGAACCACAGGTTTTATTTCAGTTCAGTCCCCTACATTTTCAAAGTAGGAAGTGAACATCTGTGCTGGTTTTGGTTGAGATAGAGTTAATTTTCTTCACAGTAGCTAGTATGGGGCTGTGTTTCAGATTTGTGCTGGAAACAGCGTTGATAACACAGGGATGTTTTAGTTAGTGCTGAACAGTACTTACACAGAGTGAAGGCCTTTTCTGCTTCTCACACTGCCTGCCAGTGAGGAGTCTGGAGATACACAAGAAGATGAGAGGGGACACAGCTGGGACAGCTGACCCCAGCTGACCAAAGGGTTATCCCACACCATATGGCATCATGCTCAGCGTATAAAGCTGGGAGAAGAAGAAGGAAGAGGAGGACGTTCAGAGTGGTGGTGTTTGTCTTCCCAGGTAACCATTACGCATGATGGAGCCCTGCTTTCCTGGAGATAGCTGAACACCTGCCTGCTGATGGGAAGTGGTGAATGAATTCCTTGTTTTACTTTGCTTCTGTGTGTGTGTCTTTTGCTTTAGTTGTTAAATTCTCTATCTCAACCCATGCAGAGAGTGAGAGAGTGGCTGTGTGGGGTTTAGTTGCTGGCTTGGCTTAAACTACAACATCATCTCACTCCTACACTCTCTCCTTTTTGATTTATGGATCATGCAGCACAAACTTTTGTACATCCACTGCAAAGATGGATGTGTTATTATCATTTGCTCAGGGGTTGATCTTGGGAGGAGCTGGACTGGAACAGGCAAGCAAATTCTTGTTCTCATTCTTAGGGAGTGCCACTACTTCAGAGAAATATAGTGATCTCCCATCAGAGCAGATTGCTAGATCCAAACAAAATCTCAGTCCCTTTAAGGGACATAAATATAGAGCTTTTCTGCTTCATGTAGGAAGTACACTACTTGTGACACCCACAAATGGATAACAAAGATAACTTGGTGCTTCCAGAAACAACAGTTGTTCTGATGGTGCAAGACCTCACTAAATCTGGGAATATCCTCACTCTCCTCCCTGCAGCGGTGGGGGTTGCAGGGAGCATGTGCGCATGTGAGCCCTGCAATGGACTACACCACTTTTCTGCTTGCATAGCTGAATTTAGTATTTCCAGAGTAAAATTCATCCTTGTGGAGTAAACCAGAGGAAAACCTCAGCTTAGTTATAATAAGACCTTGCCTATAAGAAGGTTGTTTTTATCCAGAATAGTAATAGGTAATCATGCATCTTGTTGTCACGAGTCCTTATAGTGTGGTGACCTGCTGTAATAGGAAAGACATGTCTAACTTTGTGGAAGAACCCTATTTTTACTTTTTACACTCATACTACTGCAGCAGTCTAGGGGTTCAAACTGTGGGACAAGATTCTAGTGACCCCACAAATAAAATTTAATGCTGACATTATAAGCACCATTCCCTGGTCTTCAAAGGGCTCTTTGTCCTTCCCAGAGTCTGCAGGCATTAGCCTGTTCTGCTAGAGCAGCATGCACAGTCGTGCTGCACTCCGGTGCTGGGAGGAGGAGGGCAGTATTCTAGTCTTGTCTCTTCAGCTGACTCCAGCTCCTTTACACTTGGCTGCCCCTGGGTTTGTTTTAATAACTCAGCTATTTGAGCATCATTAAAATGGCTCTGACTGGAGCCTGCGATAAGATAGCAATCAGCATATGAACCGAAGTGACTCACTCCACAAATAATATTTGCCTGTACTGTTATGAGAATAATGAAGCTGCTACTGTAAGGCTCCCAGGAGCCAGGTGACAAGGAGAGAGTAGAGGGAGAGGAATTGGTTGTGAGTCTTCCTAGAAGGGAAAAGGCCTTCGCAG
The DNA here is from genome assembly GCF_965140245.1 of Athene noctua. Classification (NCBI taxonomy): domain Eukaryota; kingdom Metazoa; phylum Chordata; class Aves; order Strigiformes; family Strigidae; genus Athene; species Athene noctua. The sequence goes on from NC_134037.1 coordinate 97,083,947, forward strand.
GACTTGCAGTTTAATATAGTATCTTTCCTCTCAGGCAGTTTTGGCTAGTGATACACACTGCATGCTTCAAGTAAATGTTGCATGGGTTACAATTCCCTCCAAGCAAAGTCAAAACCAGCATATGTTGGCACTGGCAGTGGATGTGTCTGAGCTTTGCTGAACCTTCTGATGCACACAAACAGGCATGGTGAATCACCATATTTTATATCATTTTCTCAAAGGAGCCTGGATCTTGGCATAGAAGAGGGTTTGCATTTTGGAAGACAAGATGCTGACAGCACATGGTTCCAGTTTAAGGATGTTTCTTTAACAAGACAAAAAACTTTCCTATTCATAAATTCTCCAGCATTCCTGACTTCCTATACTTCCAAATAACATGGCACGAGGTGCTCACAGTTACCATGGCACTAATTGTAGGTTGCTTTGATCTGAAAATACTGCTACTGACCCAGGGTACAATTCAACTGCATGGGAGCTGAGGGCAGGTCATATCAGCATATGCTTATGCAGAGCAGGGCTGAAATGCCAAAGCAGGGCTACATGGGCTGAGCTGGCTCAGCATTTGCCTGTAGTGATTCTGACTCTACTCACTACTCCTTTACATGAGTACCAAATGTAAATGTAAGAGAACGGATCAAATAACAGAGGCTTGCATTCCTGCTCTGCCTGCAAAGGGATGTCTCAGAATATCTTCATTTGAACTATGTAGATATAATTAGTCAATCAGTGATAGGAACTAAAATCTTCCTTGCTTATAACCTGCAATGTGCCAGTAGAAGCTCTCTCAGGTTTCTAAGAAGCTACTTCTTATCTTGCCACAAACTGCAATGAAAGTAGAGGCGTTTCCTTCCTTCTGACAGTCCCCTATCTCCTCCCAGCACACTGTTAATTGATCTTATCAATTGTTCAGGAATTTCATATGCAGAGTTCAGAAAAATATTATCCTGACAATTTCCCAACAGAAAACCAAATTTTTGGATTTATATATTTTTTACATATTCCTCCCCTACTGCTCTCACCCTCCTATCCCCCCATAATGATTATTGTTTTAAAATTTATCTGCAGACAAGTATTTAAATGTGTGGACCTTTCCTGGCAACCTCCAGTGCTGATACTGCTGAGTCTGTGCCTGCTGATCCTGGACTTTTCAGTATTTTGGGTGGGATCCTTAGGTCTCTCTGGCTCCTTTGCTTTTCTCAGCATCACGGTGCTAGGGGCACTGATGCTGCATGGTTCTTGCTTTTAACTAAGGAGGACAGTTACTTTTTGCACATTTCAGCCTCCGAGAGAGAACTGATGTCAGCTACATACTTTCTTTTCTCCTCTTCCTTTCCCTATCAAAAATTGTAGTGACTCTGCTTGCTCTTGCCACTGCCTTCAGTTTGTTCTGTCTCCTTACTCCTCCTTACTTTGGAAAGAAGCTCCAGCAATAGCATCAAAAATATTCCACAGATACTCTAGGAGTAGCCTCATACGTAAGCAACCAGGCTGCCGGTCTGGATATGTAGAGCCAGCTCCCTTTTCCTTGTGTGACCTTGGATAAATTAATTCTGCTCAGATCTAAAAGGGAAGTGAAGCACTTAAAGTGGGACATAGGAAGATTCTGCAATGCTCAGAACTGCTGCTTGTCCAATGCTTCAATTTGAGAGGTTCCCCAGTTTTCAATATTTAAATCCCCCTCTCACTCCAAGTCTTGCTTCTGACCAAGGCCAGAGGCGACATGGTCTTGACAGGGCTTATGCTGTTGACCCACTAGGATCCAAAAGCTCTACTGTCTCCTGTATGTCTCGCCAAAGCATTTGAATTCAAAGATATACTGCAAAAACGTTTACTGGAACCGTCTGCAAAAGGAAAAGCAATTCACTTCCTTCCAGATGACAGTGGGAAGCTCTGCAGTGAACACTCACCCAGCAAGGGGAGTCTCTGAACTTCGACAGAGCCACATCTCCCTAGCTCTAGGGCAATCCCCAAAACACAGACCATGAGAGAAGCTGAGCTCTCTACAGCCTGTTTATTGAAGCTACTCTTTCTGGCATGAACAAATAAAAGATTCACTGGGCCAGAAAAAGAAATAGTAAAGGAGGCTGCATTTCCAGCTCATGGTTTTCATGGGAGGGGAGAATCTTGTGTTTAAGTCCCTCTTCCAAGGACAGTTTCTGTGTTTCTGGTTGTGACGAACTCATAGAACTAGTATGAAGTGCAGCTGGGAGATTCCTCCGTAAGTATCCTGACAACTAGGCTATAAGCTCCACAGAGGAGAAAAGAATGAAGGTGCTTCCCTGTTTCTCCATGTTTCTTTATCCGCTGCTTCCACTTGGCTCCTTGCTGAGGCTGGCAGTTGTCTTCAGTCTCATACAGGGACTTTGTGCTCCTCTGTGGTCAGTTAACCTTGGCCAGCAGCTAGCTGCCCAGCCAGCCGCTCTCTCACTCCTCCTCTCCACAGGCTGTATGGAAATACCTGCTCCACTGTGGTCTCCACGGTTTGCAGGGTAATCTCTGCTCCAGCATCTGGAGCTCCAAAGCCTCCAACAGCCCCAGCCTTGTGGAGCCACTAATGTCTGCTCACAGATCCAACAAGCACAGTGTGGGCACAGCTTGTGAGCCCCACACTAAAATAGTAATTAAAATTCTCTATTTAGTGGTGCCACTTTAAATAACTTAGTTACTCCATTAGAAGTGTTTCGGTAGGAATTGCCTCCTACTATGTGCATGGATAATATCTACCTTTATGAATTTGTGAATTATTTTGGATTCCTAAAGTGCACTGTAATATAAATAGTAAGAATGACTAAGTGAATTCACCTCATTTTCTTCCCCACCTGTTGTTCACAAGCAACCGCTGAGAGAAGATCACTGGAGCAAACAAAGAAATGTGCATGCATGTCAGAAGAGCATGGCATAGCAATGTATGACATCTGTTCAACTAAAAGAAGCATTTAGTTGAAACTTTGCAAATACTAGGCAAACTGATCAGAGAATGATGCAGATTAAGGATTATTTACAGAAATTATTCACCACCAAACAAACCAAGAAAAAAAAATGCTCTTTGTGGGCAGTTCAGGAACAGGAAAAGAAAAAAAATCAAATCCTAGAAGCTGTTCATCTAATGAAATATTCACCATGAATTAACACTAGTTTGTATTTATACAGTATTTAGCAACACAAAGTGATATGCAAGCATTATCTCTGTCTACAAAAAAAGGCTGGATGGGTTAAATTAAATCAGAGGAGGTCAAAGATATGAACAAAACGCATCAGCTGACCCACATGAAATTGTAGTTGTTTCAAAAATAATATAACTTTCTTATTTTTCATTTTAAACATGGATGCTGAAGGCATTGATGCTTCTGAAAATTGCATCAATATACCATTTTCCTGCCCATCTCCAGTGCAGATGTAAAGGGAAGTTATTGATGCTGAGTTTATGTATCCTTTGTAGGCTGTTATTAGAGTTCCCTCTGCTGCTGACTGTGCAGCTCTACTCGTACTTCTCAGGTTCTGGGTACTAATAAAGGCGTGTTCAACAGTATATATTACTGAAGTGAATAATACCTCAATTACAGACTGCTGGTCTCCAGAGATAGCACAGGAGAAGGAGGAATAAAAATCCTGAGACTCTGCTCCTGGACTTGTGGGTCATAGTTCTGATATTTCAAGTGAAAAAGAAATGTGAGTAATGGCCCATTATCATTTATCATATTTGCTCATCTAACAGTTGTGTAGTTTTACTCCCCAGACTTTGCCCTCAAAAATTATTTTACGGCCGCTAGGCACGTTCCTCAAAGTACAGTATGATGCTTGCCAGCAGCTTGGCAGAGCAGGTACAATATTTGGCTGGGAGATGAGATTGGCCGTTACACACAAGCAACCATATTTTGCAGTGTATGACAGAGCCTGTACCTAACTTCTTTTTCTAAGGAGCTAGGAGTTAAAAAATACTAGAAGCAGAAATGTCCTTCCCCTTTTCTTTTAAGCTTCAAGGTGGGGTGGAGGATGTTTCTCAGGTCCATTTCTCTCTTGCTTGGCCTCACTGAATTTTCTAGCAGATCTTGACACTGTCTCAAGGTGGTGACTGACCTCTACACCGCCATGATCATCAGTGCGGCACCCATGGTATACTGGAAACAACTAGGGTGACCAGCAGAACATTGGGGTTCCTTCAAGCTTGTGACTTACCCTGAGGCCAGCAAGCACTTAAGTAAATGCTCTGCTCAGTGCCATCAGCATTCCATGGCCATGGTCTCTGCCCAAACAAAGAAGGCAAAGCGAGCTCTGCCTGCCAGCACTTATAAATGAATCATATAAGAGAGGGAAAGCAAGCGACAAGGGAGGTGACTTACTGATGACAAAACAGAAATTGATCCCAAAGTAACTCTTTTAAGTCCCTCTGTGACATGCTGGCCCCAAAAGAGTCCTTCTAATTTGTGATCAAGATAGAAAGTTCTCCCAGGAAAGAGAATCTGACTGATTGATTCTTCAGGGTATATTTAATGTTGAGTTATTTCACTTCCACCAGTTTACAGAAAAAAAAATAATAAAGGGAGATTTTAAAATGTCCCTGAATGAAAGTAACAATATTTTCTTCAGTGATTTCATGGGAAAAAAAATGCCCTTCCTACTTTCATGAAGTTCTAGCTAAGTAAAATTCAGCCAGCTCCTGAATGTAGGGAAATATTTTCCAACACAACTGTCTGTCACTCCTCCTCGTTCTTGAGCATTTTCTAGGTCTCATCCTTAGTTACCACTGAGATGTTACCTTTGTTTTATTTTTGTAATTACTAACTTCTACCCACATTCTCAGAGTATGAGAAGTCCTTGATTACACTTAAGTGCAAATGAGGCATGGGCACAGATTGAGCCTATTCCAGGAGAAAAAGGATGAAATGGGAACAGAGATTCAGAGCTGAAAGTCTCAGCTGCCACAAGCCTTGAGGCACTGTACTGAAACTCTAGAAAGCATGAGCCAGCTCATGCTTTTTGCTTTGTGTACAGCTGAGTAGAGATCAGAGGATGGTGTCCACCTGGACAAACATAAGCCTCTGAGGCTGAACCAATGACTCAAAGTGCCATCCTTCTCAGCCTAAAGAAGGAGTCTGCGATAAGTCAGATGAAGCAGGGCTAAAAGTGTCTAATTCTACATTGACAGTATAACACAGAGTCTCATGTAGACACAGCAGAGGCACCTAGAGCTAGTAAGATAAATCCAGCCCCGAGTCTCTGATGGCACCAGGGCTGGGTATCCATCCCCATTAGGTACTTGTGCCAGGCAGTACAAATACTGCTCCCTCTCCATCCCTGGGGAGCTGCTGCTCAGTGAGACTGTGAAGGTGTTCTTGGATGGTGACCCAGTGGTGGAGGGAAGGTGGGATGAAGCATTCGGCATTGCTCTGAACTTGGGGGGGGGGGGGGGCATAGGAAGCACCTAAGAACCTGCTTCAATGAAATAAGTGACCTGCTTTGGTCCTGGGGGATTTGTTTAGGTTATCGAGGAAGCCCCTGACAGAGACAGATAAAAACTCCTCCAATCCCACAGAATAATAATTTCCCGTTAATCAACATGGAGGAAAAAGACTTCTTTCCTGCCATTGCTTGGTCTGTTCATGTAGACACTGACATTTTAGGATAAAGAGTTTTTTAATATGTTCAGTACTCAGTACAGGCAAACAGGTAGAGGAAGAAGAGTAAATGCCAGCCACTTGGTGTTTTGGTACTAAGTAATTGTAGAAATGGACCAAGATAGGCATCTAAATCTGCATACCACAGAAATATTTGAAAGGTGGATCTACATCTTGTCATTTGAGTATCACATGACGACACAGATATATAAAGGGCTATCGGTAATATCCACTGGAGATAGTCCATGACAGAGACTGACAGTCCATTGGCATTATGAGTTTCATTGAGTTTATCGGATTCTTCACAATGAGAAAAATGCCAGTGCATCCACAAAGAGGAACATCGCTGTCCTGCAGGCAGCTTTAAGGAAGATTTGGTTATGTGTTCCAATGAGACATTTAAAATTGCACTCATCAGTTTTCAGAAAACTCACTCATTTAAATTGTCACAGCTTAGTAGCCCTGGGATTTAAGAGTAGAAAAGGATAAGACTCATCAGCAAAAACTCCTTACTAATTTATCAGAGAACAGAAAGAGCAAACTTTTAGTGAAAGAAATAAAAAAGGAACTTGGTTATCTTTTCTGTCCCAGCTACTGGATGTCAAACAAAAAGACACATTGGTGTGGTTGCTGTTAACCTTGGCAGGCTGACAGAAGAAAGCAGGATTATCAGCTCTTGACTTTTTGTGCTGGTGAAATCAGGGGAAGACGGGGTTAGGTAAAGGGGAAAAGGGTAGCTCAAAGGAGAAAGACTCAAACTGGCTTTAATCCAGATTGCTCTGATCAGCTGCAGCCCAGCTCCTTCACTGAAGCTCTGCTGAAGGGGGAATGATGGCTTTGGGAGCAAAACTCGCTAAACAGCCCACTTTATAGATATTTTTTTCTTGACTCTGTGGCTTCAACCGCATGCTAAGAGACAAACAGCCTCACTGATGTTTCTGTCTCTGGCAGGTGAGCAGTTGTACATCTCCCCAGCTCTCTATAGACAGGGTCTCCCTCCTGCACTAGCTGCCAGGCCTTTCTCCAGCAGCTACATGCCACCTTGTCCCTCCTGCATGTTAATCTCAGAGACCTTCTCACATTATTTTTTCCAGACACATGGGTCTGGTAAGCATCACTAACACAGCCCAAGCCCAAGCTCTGCTATACAAAAGTGCTTGTCATATGTAAGACTAAAATTACGGTCTTATTAGAAACTTCAGCAGTATGTCCACCTAGGAATAATTTTCTTCTTACTTTCCTTTGTCTGTAAAGTAATGGGAGGTGACAAGAAAGAGGTGTCACTTCTCTGGATGGGAGACAGAAGGGAAGAGAGGTGAGACAAATGAGAAAAAGAAAAAAAAAAACCCTGCTGCAAGTGTTTTAAGAATTCAGTAGTTAAAGAACAACTTTAAAGAGCAGCATGTGAGATCCCCTGTGCCCAAACCTCTACGACATATCACAAGTACATATGAAGAGAGGAAAGGCTCTTTCCCATACTCAGGGGATTGCCATTGCATCACTGACCCATGATCATAAGGAGTAGAGAAATATTGGGCAGTATATGAAAGCTAACAGAGACACCTCTCTCTAGTTTCCAGTAGGCAGGAGTCAGCTACTGCCTGGAAACAGGCACATTTTCAGCAGCGTGAGGAGAAACAGGCAGAAGGTGAGTTAACCCTTCCAGAGCAGGCTGTAGAGAGCAGGCTAGCAGGTATAAGGGCAGGAACTGATACTGCTGCAGCCCTGCTACACCAGACCTGTGGATAAACGGGAGCTGTCTGCTGATTTTCTCAGAAGAGACAATCTAACACATCGTAAAAGCGCTAAATGCACTTACAAGGAGGAGGGCCGGGAGCAGAATGTAAATGCCTAATGCCAGTGAGATGGGTCAGTATCAAGCTGCAGGAGCATCCATGGTCAGCAGCATGGTCCTGGTCAGCACTCACCCCACAAGCACTGGCAGAAATTACCCCTAGCTGTGCTGCTGGGAAGGACTGCAGAGGAAGGGATACATATGAATAGGAGGGCACCTTCTATCTCTGGCCTCCCTGTTCTCATGCCTCTGGATCTGCTGCACTGCTGTGTACAACCTGAAATGGGAACCCATAAATGGGACTCAGTGGTGAAGCCACCTTCAGGTTCCTGCCCCTCACACTTCTGCCAGTCCCACAGACCATGAGAAGTCACAGCTGTGTTCTAAGAGGGTGGTTCTTTAATTCCAGCTTGAAGAGCTTGGGGATTTTTGTACTCTGAAAGGCTCTGGTTTAGTTTCCAGTCACTAGCATTTTTAGGAATGAAGAACAAGTTATAGTGTCTCTGCTCAACTCCCTAGCAGTACTTCACAGGTTTTGTACCCTGCTGCTCGCTGGTTTGCATGCTGTTGCCCAGCCCCTGAACATGCTGCTTCACAGGCGGACTGACTGCCTAGACTGAGCATGGCCAATGTAATCTGTGAGAATGGTTTCATGCTGGTACAGCCTTAACCATGGAGATATTTAAAATTCACATAAGCCTTTACAGTGTTGCCAGAAAGAAATAAGGCAAAATATCTACAAGGTAAGTGAAATAAACAAGTAGGTATTCATAAGTGTGTATAAGAGGCCAAATAAAGGTGGAAGACATGGGGAGGAAAACAGGGCATGGCTCCAGGACTTGAGAACTACCTGTCCCTGTAGTGTTCTTTTCCAGCTTTTCTCAGCTGCAAGCAATAAGACTTTTCTTCTGTGTCATAGAATCACAGAATCGTTCAGGTTGGAAAAGACCCTTGGGATCATGGAGTCCAACCATCAGCCCTACTCTACAAACTCCCCAACATCCCATCTAAACGACCCTTAAAGACATCCAGGGATGGTGACTCCACCACCTCCCTGGGCAGCCTATTCCACTGTCTGACCACTCTTTCTGTGAAAGATTTTTTCCTAATGTCCTTTCTGAACCTCCCCTGTTGCAGTTTAAAGCCATTCCCTCTTGTTCTGTCACTAATCACCTGTGAGAAGAGACCAGCACCAACCTCTCTACAATGTCCTTTCAGATAGTTGCAGAGAGTGATGAGGTCCCCCCTCAGCCTTCTCTTCCTTGAACTGAATAGTCCCAGCTCCTTCAGTCGCTTCTCATAGGATTTGTTCTCCAGGCCCTTCACCAGCTCCGTTGCTCTCCTCTGCACTCGCTCCAGCACCTCGATATCTCTCTCGTATTGAGGTGCCCAAAACTGGACACAATACTCCAGGTGTGGCCTCACCAGTGCAGAGCACAGGGGGACTGTCACCTCCCTACTTCTGCTGGTCACACTATTTCTAATACAAGCCAGGATGCCGTTGGCTTTCTTGGCCACCCGGGCACACTGCTGGCTCCTGTTCAGCTGCTTGTCAATTAGAGCCCCAAGATCCTTCTCTTCCAGACAGCTCCAGCCACACCTCCCCAAGCCTGTAGCCATGCAGGGGGTTGTTGTGGCCCAAGTGCAGGACCTGGCACTTGGCCTTGTTGAAACTCATCCTGTTAATGTTGGCCCACCGACCCAATCTATCCAAGTCTCTCTGTAGAGCCTCCCTATCCTCATGCAAATTGACCCTTCCGCTTAACCTGGTATCATCTATGAATTTACTGATGATACACTCTAAGTCCTTATCAAGATACCTGTCAATAAAGATGTTGAACAGAAATGGTCCCAACACCAAGCCCTGAGGAACACCACTGCTGACCAGCCGTCAGCTGGATTTAGCTCCACTGAGCACCACTCTCTGGGACCGTCCATCCAACCAGTGCTTGACCCAGCAGACCATTCACTCATCCAGGCCATGGGCAGCCAGTTTTTCTATGAGAATCCTACAGGAAACCATGTCGAATTCTTTTTGAAAATCCAAGTAGATAATATTGACAGCTTTACCCTTGTCCAATAGTTGGGTCATCTTGTCATAGAAGGAGATCAGGTTTGTCAGGCAGGACCTGCCTTTCATAAACCCATGCTGACTCTGTCTGATTCCCTTTTTGTCCATTATATGACTTGTAATGGCACTCGAGATGACCTGCTCCATGACCTTCTCTGGTACCAAGGTCAGACTGACAGGTCTATAGTTTCCCGGATACTCCTTTCTGCCTCTCTTGTAGATGGGTGTCACATTTGCCACCCTCCAGTCCAGTGAGACCTCCCCAGTTAACCATGACTCCAGGTAAATCATGGAAAGTGGCTTGGCGAGCACATCTGCCAACTCCCTCAGCACCCCAGGGTGTAACCCATCTGTCCCACAGACTTGTGTGCATCCAAGTGGTTCAGCAGGTCTCTGACCACCTCCTCTTCAACTGTGCTGACCTCATTCTGCTTCCCCTCCCCATCTCCCAGCTCATGAGGCTGGGTGTCCAGGGAACAGCCAGTTCCACTGCTAAAGACTGAGGCAAAGTAGGCGTTGAGCACTTCAGCCTTTTCCTCATCCTTAGTTAACATGTTTCCCTCTGCATCCAATACAGGAGGGAAATTCTTCCTAATCCTCCTTTTGCTGTTAACAAATTTACAGATACATTTTTTGTTATCCTAAACAGCTGTAGCCAAGTTGAGCTCTAGCTGTGCTTTGGCTCTCCTAATGTTCTCCCTGAATAGCTTCACTACATCTTGATAGTCTTCATGAGAGACCTGCCCCCTCTTCCAAAGGCAATAGATTCTCCTTTTGCTCTTGAGATCCAGCCAAAGGTCCCTGTTTAGCCAGGCCGGGCTCCTTCCCCACCTGCTTATTTTTCAGCACTGGGAACAGCCTGCTCTTGTGCATTTAAGACTTCTCTCCTGAAGTATGTCCAGCCTTCCTGGACTCCCATATCCTTCAGGGCAGCCTCCCAAGGGATTTTGTTAATCAGTCTTTTGAACAGGTCAAAGTTTGCCCTCCAGAAGTCTAAGGTGGCAGTTTTACTAACACCTCTCTGTTTCTCCAAGGACTGAAAACTCAGTCATCTCATGATCACTGCACCCTAGATGGCCTCCAACCTTTACTCCCCCCACAAGCTCTTCCCTGTTCACAAGAAGCAGGTCCAGGAGGCACCTTCCCTGCTCGGCTCACTCACCAGCTGCGTGAGGAAGTTTTCCTCCACAGACTCCAGGAACCTCCTGGATTGTTCCCTCTCTGCTGTGCTGTGATCCCAGCAGATACCCGGGAGGTTAAAGTCCCCCACAAGAACAACGGCAAGTGACCCTAAGATATCTCCCAACTGTTTATAGAAAGCTTCATCCACCTCACTGCTCTGGTTGAGGGATCTATAGAGGACTCCCACAGCGAGATCTGCTTTATTGGCCCTTAACCTAATCCAAACACTCTCAATCCCGTTATCATTATACTTGATTTCTGAGCTCTCATAGCATTCTGTAACATACAGAGCCACTCCACCACCTCTCCTTCCCTGTCTATCCCTCGTGAAGAGCTTGTAGCCATCGATTGCAGCACTCCAGTCGTGTGAGGCATCCCACCACATTTCTATTATAGCTACTATGTCATAGTTCTCATGCTGCATCATGGCTTCAAGCTCCCCCTGTTTGTTGTTCATACTGCATGCATTGGTATAGATGCACTTGAGATGAGCTAATGAATCCAACACCTTTTTGTGAGTGTGGGCCCCATTCCCTACCAGACCCTTCTCAGGTGCTTCCATGGTTTCTAAACATCTTTCCCTTCTCTCAAATGAAGTGGCAGAGGAAGAGCCTTCACCAGTCCATCATCCTTCAAGATTTGGCATGCTTCCCTTGAGCTTATTCCTAACAGTCCCAGTTATCTCCACGTCCCCCCTCATATCTAGTTTAAAGCCCTGTCAATAAGCCCTGATAACTCCTGCCCCAGAATCCTTTTCCCCCTCTGGGACAGCTGCATCCCACCTGTCTCATTTGTTGCCAGCAGACCAAGCGCGTTATAAATTTTGCCATGATCAAAGAACCCAAAATTCCGACGGTGGCACCAGTCTCTGAGCCACATGTTTATCAGATATGTTTTCTACCCTCTTTCAATGGTTCTCCCTTCCACTTGAGGGATTGATGAAAACACGACCTGAGCTCCCGAGCCTTCAATTAGCCACCCCAGTGCCTTGAAGTCCTTTTTGAGTGACTTAAGACTTCTCTTTACCACGTCATTGTTACCTGCTTGGATAACCAATAAAGGGTAGTAATCAGAGGGCTGCACCAGAGCAGTGTGAGAGACAAGAAACCAGGCCTGAGAGAAACTAAGAAAAACAGCCTGAGAAAGCAAAAGTTGAGGCTGATCAAAGAAATGCCTCAAACACTCTCAAGACAAAACTATGAGTCACAGGGTGTATTCTGTGGAGGTCAAAGCTGATAAGGTTGCTCAGATAACACAAAATGCAGCCGGAAGAGGGAGCTGTGTGGAGACAGGATGGCTCTGCTCTGGGGCACCTGAACAAATTTCAAGGGCCATCTGTCCAGTGAATGACCTTTTCTTCATTATCCATGAAATGCATATTAAAGTTAACACCCCTCAATATGTTAACGAAGGCTAACATGATCATGCTAATTACATCATCCCATGAAACACCTTACCCCTCCCCGTGCATGGGATACGTAGGTATGTGAGTTGACCTAGGGGATGGACCCAAGAAAAGTGTGTATAAATCAAGGGGGAGCTCTGGAGAGAGCAGGGAAGCGAAGAAGACGGATGTCAGCAAAAAGGACGGCCACCTCTTGGAACTCTCGCCGGCGGGATCAGCACAGGAACCCAGACCGGTGATCTGTATTTCCCCATTCCGTCTATCTCCCTCTTTTCCTTTTTCCATTAAGAAATGCAAGACATATTATATTGCTTACCACAACTTGCTCTGTACTTAGCCAATTATCATGTGTTCAGTTAGTACATTGTGGGTAGTTAATAAATGCTTGGACTTGGAGACTTGTTGTCTGCTCCACTGGGGATTTGCAAATCTGAGTCACTTGTCCCCCTCGTCTGAGCAGGACGTGACAAGCAGTAACCTCCCTTTAAATATCTCTAACCTGTATGCCAGGGAGGCAGCAGACCTCTCTATGGTATGGGTCTGGTTGACATATGGGCCCCTCTGTACCCCTAAGAACAGAGTCATCTACTACAGTTACCCTCCTTTCCTTCTTAATTGAAGAAGTCGCAAGTTGTGGGGCTGAGGGACAAGCTGTTAAGCAAGGAGCTAATACCCTTCATAAATGAAGTGAAAAATAAATAAAGAAAAAGCAAATCCACCTGCATTCACAACTAAGCCTTCTTATTTAAATTCAGACTCCTCTTCCCCTCATGTGAAGTGAAAACTCAGCAGTCCCAATTCATGACTTCATTACCTCAGACTTGTGGCTGTGGCTGTGGCTGTGCTCCACAACACAAAGCCAGATGATAATTGCCTCACTCTGAGTCAGGCTGATTCGGGTATTCATGTTTCCTTGGGTATTTCTAATCAGTCCTACAGCCTGGGTAACGTTACTGTGACACTAGTAATGTCAGTGTGTCCGATTCTGAGAGAGAGATTTTGAGGCTAAATACTCAGTAAAGATTGTGAGGTCTTCTTGAAGCCTCCAGTACTATGGTCTGTATAATTAACTAAAACAGATAGATGACTGCCTCACTAGCTGCAACTTGTTTGTATAAATTATTCAGAGAATACTTCATGAAAAACTAATACAATCAGGATTGTTTCATGAACAATTCATGCACATGGAAAAAAGATTAAATTAAACAGTTTATTCATAAGTAACAACTGATTCAAAAAACTTCAGTAACTTTTACTAGCCTTCACCAGTGAAGAAACCAGGGGTGAAATAAGCTGCTGAAAGCCACAACAGTAACACCGGAGACAGTAAGAGAAACCCCTGGCTTGCAGTCCAGGAGTCAGATGATCTGGATATCTGGGTTTTGGTTTTGAGCCTCTGAAATTTGATTTATAAAATAACTCGAAGGTTTTTTCTGAAAGTATCAGATATGCAAAATGAGGCTTCACCAGTCTTTCCTCAGTCATACCTCTGACTAACAAGTACCACAATAGCTCTTCTGAAAGACAGTTACAAACATTTGTCCTGGCCATGGTAGAAAAAGAGCTTCTCTGCTAATATTGGCAGTCCCAGGATTTGGCTGCCTGTATGGTGCCTGCCAGTGTGGAAGTTCTTAACTGGGAGCTTAGGAGTTTTTATATTAACTTTATTATCCTCTGGCTCCCAAAAGCAGACCAAGAAGTTTTCTGAGAAAGGAGAAAGCCAAGATCATTGTAGTGACTCAAAAATGCAAGCAAGCTAGGAAAATTTAGAAGATACCATATTCTCTTAGTGTGGACCAGCTGTAACCAAAATTGAGATGAGCTATGGTTCTGCTAATTTGGAAAGCAAACTCAGCCTCTGAGTTTATACTGAAGTAATGTTTTCCAGGCTTCTCTCTAACCTTCCACAGATGTTGCCACAGACCATGGAAACGTTTCTATTCAGATGAGCTTTTATAAGATAATGTCTTTTTATGCTGCGTAAATTGTTTAACAGTCCTTTCTATTGTTTTTTTCAAAGTCACTTCTCTTTTCCCTGTCCTCACAAACAATTTCCTCAGTGTCCTCTCATCAGATCTGATCTTCTATAAGCAGATTGTTCTTCCTCTCAAATTCACAGTTATTGAGGGGCACACATCTACCACTTCCCAGACAAGACACTCGGGTACCAACTTTCATTTACAGAAGGGCTCCTTTTTATCCTGTTCTGATAAGTGAAGGACAGGTGTTTCTACACATTTCAGTGTAAAGAGAAGATATTGGCAGTAAGACACAGGTTCTCAGTTGAAATGAAATGGACACTGTTAGATTATTTTCTCTGTAAGATTGTGTAGAGGCCTCAATCAGAGACTGCAGCAACATTCGCACAGGTAATGAACATATTTTACAAGTGTATGGTCTTGTAACTGGACTCTGATGACTGGATGCTTATGTCTGCACTGAATCCCAGGGAATTAAGGTAAAAACACAAGCCCCCTCAGCTCCAGTGATTACACCAAAGTTAAAGTCCAGAATGAGTTTAAAATGACATTGAAAGAATAAATGGACACAGAGGATCTTGGAAAGAAATACCACAGCATCAGGAGAAGAATATTTTCAGATTGTTTTCAGATTTGAACATTACAGTCTAAATTTAGTAAAAATCCTCCGATAGCCCTGCATATAAGCCAAGTAAATATTTTTAAAGTTATATAAGGAAAAAGGATTTATTAGACTAGGCTATGAAAGCATAGAAAGGATTTATGAATGAAATATTCTTTTTAATAATATCAATATTTCAAGAAAGGCAAGGAAACCATCAGCAGGAATCAATATAATTGTCAGATATTAGTTAGAAACATAAAGACCTCCACTGAAGGAATAGCTAACATTTGCTAATTTGTCTTTAATTAGTGCTACTGAGATATCTTTTTCTTTTGGTCTTGATGTCTTGCAGTCATGTTTAAATGGGACTTTGACAATGCAAAATCTTCTCCAGTGATTAAAAGAAAACCCTCCTTCAATAAACTACTGCAGCAAAAGCTCACTTTTTCTGCCAATTCCAGAAAGCTGTATAGGTCCTTTTGTGAAAATATCTCACCACCTGAAGGTTTTCAGTGCATTATACCTATAATATCTTTGAAAGTCACAAAGCACTGTAATTTCCATTTCACAGGTAAAGACGGAGAAGTGAAAAAAGGACTTGTGGCCAGCTGGTCTATTCCTCACATGAAATGAGATACAGCAAAGAGAGATTACCAGACCTGAGAATTAAAAACAAACTGCCTATAGAAAAGGCCAGATGTAGACCAGATGCAGTCAGTGCAAGTGAAGAGATCTAGAGAACTTTCTTTGGAAACAAAATCAGAAATTTAGGTGATGAATTCAAACAAGTGACACAAAACACTCTACACCAGCCTAACTCTGGAAACACCTGCATAACATCCATTTTTAGGATTACAAAAGGTATCTTTAGAGTGCCTAATGCTTTGAGAAAGAAATTTGGAGCAGAGGACAACCACCTTGCTCTATCTGTACCCTGTATTTACCTAGAGGTCAGTTACAAGATCAAGCCCTTAGAAGCAAGATATGTGTGGGATCACATCCCACAAGGGTACCAAAACCAGATGTCCCACATTTTGCCAGCACCTAGGCTGGAGAATAGAGGCAGCTGTCCATAATAGATGGGATTGCTCAGAAAAGGACTTCAGGATCATTTACCCAAAGCAATATGTCTCATGCAGCTCTCCACCCTAGGAAAAGGAAGAAATCCCCCAGGGCTCGGTTTTGGGGCCACTCCTGTCTAACATCTTTATTGATGACCTAGACGAGGGGATCTAGTGCACCCTCAGTAAGTTTGCAGATGACACCAAGTTGGGTGGGAGTGTTGATCTCAAGGGTAGGGAGGCTCTGCAGAGAGACCTGGACAGGCTGGAGCCATGGGCTGAGGCCAACTGGAGGAGTTTCAATAAGGCCAAATGCCGGGGGCTGCCCTTGGGCCACAACAACCCCCAGCAGCGCTACAGGATTGGGGAGGAGTGGCTGGAGAGCTGCCAGTCAGAGAGGGACCTGGGGGTGTTGACTGACAGCCGGCTGAACAGGAGCCAGCAGTGTGCCCAGGTGGCCAAGAAGGCCAATGGCATCCTGGCTTGTGTCAGCAATAGCGTGGCCAGCAGGGACAGGGAAGGGATCTGACCCCTGCACTCGGCACTGGTGAGGCCGCCCCTCGATTCCTGTGTTCAGTTTTGGGCCCCTCACTACAAAAAGGACATTGAATGACTCGAGCGTGTCCAGAGAAGGGCAACGAAGCTGGTGCAGGGTCTGGAGCACAGGTCGTACGGGGAGCGGCTGAGGGAACTGGGGGTGTTTAGTCTGGAGAAGAGGAGGCTGAGGGGAGACCTCATCGCCCTCTACAGCTACCTGAAAGGAGGTTGCAGAGAGCTGGGGATGAGTCTCTTTAACCAAGTAATGAGCAATAGGACAAGAGGGAATGGCCTCAAGTTGCACCAGGGAAAGTTTAGACTGGATATCAGGAAGTATTTCTTTACAGAACGGGTTGTTAGATGCTGGAATGGGCTGCCCAGGGAGGTGGTGGAGTCCCCATCCCTGGAGGCATTTAAGAGTAGAGTCAACGTAGCGCTGAGGGATATGGTGTAGTTGGGAACTGTCAGTGTTAGGTTAATGGTTGGACTGGATGATCTTCAAGGTCCTTTCCAACCTAGATGATTCTGTGATTCTGTGAAATCCAGACAGGCCTTGTGCCCAGCATTTCATACTGACTACTAAATGCAGATTGGGAGCTAGCTGAATTGCCTCAGAGGATATCTATGCATGTAAATGCCCCTCATCTTCTTCAACCTTCCTGGAACTTGCCCAGGATTATAAAGGAGGTTCATAAAAGAGCATAAGTTGGAAGTTGAGTTGTCCAAGCTGCAAACCACCCTCCAACATATATAAGATGTGCCTTTTCCTACATATATAAAGAGGTTCCAAATATCAGACACACAGCAGGTTTGGGCTAAAGTATTTCGAAGACAGGTAGGGACTATCTATTTCACATCAATTTTAGTGGGAATTGTGTGCCTGAATGCACTGACTTTGGAAAATTTTGCCTTTATTTTTTCCTAGTGTTAGACTGTGTATTTTTAATTGCAGTTGGAAGAAAAAAAAACCCAACAAAATGAAATAAATATTCTAACCTGGAGTTCTTGAGCTGATATATACACATGAAGATCTCATACATCTTTCTTCTTCTTCTGTGTGACATATCTCTTTTCTTTATCCCCCCTCCCCTGCTGTTTTAAATATACCTACTTTGTTCATAGTCTGGGCTAGTTGGAAAGCTTTTAAGACAATAAGAATGAGAAATCTGATAATGCATTGAGTGATTGATTTTTTTCTGAAATGGAAGTGGATTTGTTAGTGGAATTTGAGATCAATATTGTATTTATTTATTCATTTCTGTCTTTGGTTGTTTGTAATCTTATAGTCCTTGGCACTTAGACCATTTGTTAAGAAGGCTGTTGAAGATGTTACAGTGCAATTTATTATGCAGTTTAACAGATTTATTTCCTGTTAGATAATTTGGTGGATGTTTCATGTATTGCATGCTGGATAATAATATAAAAGGACACTATGCTTTTAAAATTGAATGGCGTCTCTATTAGTGGAATAATTTACAGAGACACTACAGCCATAGTTGGCAATATCACCCTGCGTATCCTCACTGGCTTCCCAACACCTTTCTAAACTTTTCTCCTGGCTCTTTCTTCCACATGCCATGCACTGACCACTCACCCTTTCCTCCTGTATGTACTGATCATTGGTTTCCTGAGGACAAGAGAAACCACTGGTTATACCAGTGTACAAAGTTGTGAATGATATGGACTGGTAACAAATAGTAAATGAAGAACGGTGGCAGTGAGGTAACTAAAGGCACACAGCCAGATGGAGTCAGTTATAGCTCTCTCTCACCCCAGTACAAATCAAAAGATGCATAGAAACAACACAAACCTATGGCAGTGGAAAAAATAGATGCAGCAGCAGCACTCCTTTCAGCTGGACTTACTCCTTCCCCTACTCCCTTCGGCCCCTCACCCCTCCTCCTTTCTGAGGGTATGTGGCAGCTGGAGTTGAAGGCCAACTCTCTGCTGTCAGAGTGATGGTAAAAGGTAAAAGGGTTACATCCAGTCAGTGGAAAGTCACCTTGCTCTGCTCACATGGGAACTTCACAAGATCTTGGATGCCCACTGTCTCCTCCTTGTCTCCTCAACACCAATTGTGACTGATTACAAGCCAGTACCAGCAATGCCAACAGGACCATATCAGGGTCAGCACCACAGCTGTGAACAAGTCTGGCAAATCCTAGAAGTACATTTAGGGAAAAAAGAGTGAATGACTGCAGTACAGGATGAATGGTGTTCTCCAGACCACAAGTGAAAGTAGAAATACAGATCCAGTCCAGTTGTTTTTCCCCTGTTCTGACACAGTTTCAGAAAGAGTAAGGATATAGGTAAGAGACTCCCCTTATGGGCTGCTGGCAGTATATTCTTGCTTTGTCACATCTGAATATCCATAGTGCATAAAGCAGAGGCATCCGGATGCTGCAAACCACTGTGCTGCAGGATGATTCTTTCAGCACCCAGCTCCAAGCCTTTCCCAGGTCCTTGGGGCTTTATTTCAGTACTATTCACTTGGCAGCACAAAGGAGAGCCGAAATGGCCAACTGACTTGGAGTCACCATCCACACTATGTTTACTGCTAAGCATATTGCCAGAAGCTTTAGAGAAAGCCCTAACTAGCTCCAAAATGCAGCCCAATTCCTCTCTTATATGACTTCAGTGCAGCATAGTCTTCAGCCAGATTTAGTAGTGCCCCCAGGAGCAGACTTAGCATTATGGCACAGCAACAGGGTAGGTTTCTCAGCAGAGCTCATGCTGGCAGCCAGATCCTCCATCAATATAAAACTCCTTGGAGTTCAGAGAATTTTATGTCTCAGTGAGGCTCTGATGGTAGACTTTTAGATAACTGTGGTGTACTGGATTATGCCTGTAAAGTTACAACCTGAATCTGACCCTTCCAGATGTAAGCATGGCCTGGACTTTTCAGTGATGTTTAGTTCATCTCAGAGCATGGAAAGTATGGACACATGCTTTCACTGAGGGAAGAGCATGGATGGAGAAGGCGCATGTCCCTAATGCAGCCTATGAAGTACCCACTGAGGGAGTGTGGTTCATCCAAGAAGCACAATGATGTTGGAAATATCCAGCTCGTGTGCCCAGCTACTGCTTGCCCGCATCCGCACCTCTGCCAGGTCCTCCTTTGTGGAAGTGAGCAAATGTCAAGCTGCCTCAGCAAAAGGGTCTGGGCTTACTTGGGAGACATGCTTGGAGAGACCCTGAGGACCCACAGCTGCAGAAAGCAGTCCATGTGGGAGAAACTTGGTTGTTTAAGTGGTTAAAGGAGGGAGTAGGGTCCACAGGGAAAACCTGCAGTGACTGTGAAGGAGAAGTTGATGGTGATGCCTTAGATCAGTCCTATCGACTACATTATTTGCCTCGATGGATACAACCTGCCTAAATTGAGCGTATTTCAGAGCATCAGGAAAAATTCCCTGTCTTCTCCATATCTCTATCTTCTCCCAGATGTCTCATCCTTGTAGCATGTCAACACTGATGCTGAAGGATTACAGTTTTGCTCCATCCTGCACTCCCCAAGCCTTACTGAGCTCCCCGTGTTGTTTCATTACAGCAGGCATCATCCTGGGTGGTGCAGAGCTACTGCTGCTCCTCACAGCAACAGTGTTTGGCAGGATCTGGCCCTGCACTGCTTTCATCACAGTGCAATTTGCTTTCCACTTTCCCTCAGTAATTCTTCAGACCTTCTCCCCCCCACTCCACAGCATGATTCTTTCTTTTTTCCTAGCACACATATGGCAAGGTAGGCACACAAGCAAAAGCTAATTGCAAGACACGTAAAACACAATAGATGTGCTGGGAATCTATATATCAATACCGATGGGCATCCTTATGTGCACTGCATAGCTAAGCACCTCCGATAAGAGTCTGGACTGGGAATACATTGCACAGGCAGTAATGAAATACTAGCTACAACTCCCAAACCAGCTAAATAAAGGAGACTGACTTCTGGGTTTATTCATTATTCTTATAATCCTAAATTAACAAAAACTCAGGGCTGTGGTGGGGATAAGATGTTCTCCCACTGCCCCCTCCTACCTCCCAGTTACAGTTTTGGATTAGTTCAATGAGCTGCCTAGGGTGGTTTGGCCAGGACCCAGGCTCTAAAGTCAGTCATCCCTGACAACAGCTGAAGTCTAACTGCAGCAGCTGGGAAATCTTGGAGCTGGGCTGGCAGCCGGCCTGGAGAGCAGAGGCAGTTTCTATGTCTATATCCCGCTCCTATGAGAGTTGGGGGCTCTGCCTTCTGTCCTCCCCCACTGCCATGTGTCCACAATCAAGGGAAGCAAGAAGGGCTGAGGGAAAAGAACAGATGAAACAAGTGTCTCTACAGAAAGTCACCATGGAGAGTGGTAAGATATCTGCATCTCTATAGCTCCAGTCCTACAATAGTGTCCAACAGCATATGGATACAGAAGGATGAAGACTGAACAGCCCCCTGATATACAGTCAAGAGGAAACTGGGAAAACAAGAAGGGAAAAAACCAGGAATCTTACAGGAAGAACACAGTGTGTAAATTTGTGTCCTTCTATGCTATAGCTGTAGCTAAATGTAAAGTGGCAACTACTCTTAAAGACAATTGAGATTTTACATCCAGATACTGTCAGAACAACTACAACACTCAAAGGTGTTACCTCTTAAAACACTGCACTCTTCTACATTGGCAGAGGTTTTTTAATTATATTTGCTTGCTACACTCAGCAACAGTTTCCAGGGAAAGGAGGGAAAAGGTGGTAACTAGAAGGAGAAGATGAACTGTGGATATTTATGAGAGGATTGTTTTCTTGGAGGATTCCTTGGCTGGCAGTGATGATACCTGGCATCTCCCAGCACCTCCCCAGCAGAAAGGAAATTCAAGCCTGCCCAGGGCTGGCAGAGCCAGTGCAGGCACTACTCCTAGCCAGAGCTCCCAAGTCATTCAGCATGGTCACTGACATTTTGGTTTGCAGCTCTTCCCCATTTGGATTACGACTGGTCTTCCCTTGAGCTCACACAGTCTGGTTTCTGCCATACAGTGGCTTGAAATATACTTTAAGGAGGAAAGAGATGGTTCTCCTTAATGGGCTGCTAAATAGCCCTTTCAGGAAGACAGGGAAATACAGTGACGCCATTGAAAAGGGACTATTCTCTGGTTTGGTTGCTTTCTTTTTACTGTCTAGCCCTGTCACTCTTGATGTGATCTGTCAGTTAACTGGTGTACCAGTAATGAAGAAAGTTTTTCTCATACTGAGTGCAGACAAGTTGGACAGGAAAATAATGCCCATCTTTTCAGACTTACATACAGTATCTTTTCTATTAAAACAAACAGAAAATGCTTTGAATGTGTTTGCAAGATAAATGTTTGGACAGACAGACCAGTGATACAGTAGATGAATATAATGAGCCAGACTGACCTCAGCTCTAACTAAATTTACTCTATGTTTTTTTGAGAACTATAGGTGTTCCGCATCTCCAACAGACAGGTCTCAAGCACCTATCATTTTGGTAATCATATTAGGAGCTTAAATTAAAGCAGAACAGTAACATAAATATATCTCTGTGATAGTGTGGGCACCATAACTATCCTGAAAATGTTTCTTTTTATAATCTGACAGCATATTGACTGGATAATTGTGGAGCAGAACTTGTTAACAGGGAAGGGGCTTATCCTAATTACACAGCTTCTGGTTTCTTCTTATAGGCCCATTATTGCCATACTCTTTGATAAGCTTACAATCACAAATTTATTCTACCTTTGCAGAAAAACCGCTGTGAAATAAGGATGTCTTATTCTACACAAGGGTGAGGCTGGGCTGGAGACAGGTTCCAGCCTCTTCTGTAGCCTCTGATTTACCCTTCTCTATCCCAGTGCTGGCACCTGCTAGCCTTCCACAGTAGTGGGGCTTCATAAAATAGGTTCTTCCCCTGAAGGCAAGGGATGAAGGTGTCCCTCTGCCTATAGATGGGCCAGCACCCATTACAGACTGCAACACATGGTGAAAGAGAACAGCCCTGAGGGGCCTCTCTCCTCCTTCCAATTTACATCGAGATGCATCAAGTTCAGTCCCCATTTTGGAAGACAGGTAGGTCAAACTTGGGACAAAATAAGTCAACAGGGAACTGAGATACAAGGCAGATTGAGTAACTTATCTGGATGAATCAGTTGGGAATCCGCACTACACAGTACAGCAAAACTTTGAGGGAAGCTCCTTCCTCATCTTCACTCTGTTAGTGTGCATATGCATTTCCAGGCAAGGTTTTGCTGTGAGTAGAAATGTTCCAGTGATGACTGGTAATAAAATATTTCCCTTAAATAACTTTATTTGGAAATCCAAGATGGCCAGCCAATGCACTTTTTCCTTTTCTCTGCAGAGGTAATAATATACACAGGTAATGCTAACTCTCCAGGCTTTGTTTTCTTCTCTCCGGCCACATGGCCCAGCTTTTATTTGTCATGCCAAGTTCTGATATGTCCACGGCACTCTCCAAGAAGCACTTTCCTTCTGTAGTAACTGGTGCTGCAGCCAGGCCTTGCTCAGCCATTTCCATTGAGATGTGCACTAAACTGTGCCTCTGAAAGACCACAGCCACACTGTCTGGCTTATTTCATAAGAGGAAACACATTCCTCTTTTTTTTCTCTTCACATGCAAATTGCCAACACTTAAGAAAAACAAAAAAGACAGATTATACCAGTGGAGGGCATCCAGCTTTGAACTCCTGGCTCCCTTTAATATTTCCAGCAATAGCTGATTAGCTTCATAGTCTTAGTCACATCACTCCTGGTCATAATGTCAAGGACAACAAACCGTGGAATTAGAAGACGGTCGCTTCTTCTGAAAATAAGGAGACTCATTCTCCAGATGGGAGTTTCACCTTCAGATGGAGAACAGCACCTACAGGTCACACAGGGGAGTAGCAGGACTTCATCAGCACTTGTAGCAGCGCTTGGAAAAGCCCTGGCTGAAAGGGCCTGCAGCAGCCATATGCTTATCCAGGAACAAGGAGAGTGAGGAAGAGGGAAAGGCAACTTAGAAGTTTCCTTTGTTAATATAATGCCAAAACAAAAAATAATCTCTGTGAATGGACTGTACCAGGGGCTTCTATCTGACAAGCCAAATGAAATATGAGATGCTCTGAAGCAGGATGGCAAGCTTTATCAGGGAGGAAATGAGCAGAGTGTATATCTGGCTGTCACCGGGAGAGGAAGAAGGTGCCAAGCCCATATCTGCTCCCAGCACAAGCAGCCGATGAGCTGCCCTGAATGACAATAGCTCTCATCAGAGAAGGATACAAAGTGCCTGAGAAGTGATAAAAAAGCAGCCAAGCTTTTCATTTTCCTAAGTGCATCCCCTCATTATATTTTCTTTCAAAAACATCTTGTGACCAATTTTAATGCAGATTAGAAGTTGCCGGATTGACAGCCCTGGAGACTAAAGACCTTCCTCATTATCTGTAGCCTAGACAAGGGCAATGAAGCATCCCTCAAGCTCTCTCTGCTCTGGCAATGTGCCTTCTGGCCAGCAGAGTATGGAGTGGAGGGAAGGGAGCTCTTTCTGAATACACACTCAGCTCGACCCTTGCGTGGATCTACCTACTAGCCAACTACTCTTGCAGCCTGTAAGAAGTGTGGAACAAGAATGTACGGAGAATAATACTTTAATTTTATATTACAATAGTATAAGTCCTCAAGCAGCCTGCAGTATGTGGTGGACTGCATTTCACAAACACAGTGCCAAGAGAATAAGCATTGTGTGAGCCAACATCTCACACTGTGAGTCGGATTCTGTCAATCAGAGTAGGAGAAGTTTAGGGGGAAAAACAGATCCCTGCCCTGCACAGCAATAAGATATTGTCTAGCAGCAGACAGGTGACATCTTGACTCAACAGAGCAGGATCCACTTCTCTCATGTGCGCTCCAGGAGAGGAGTTGACTGTATGCAAGGCAGAGATTTTCCCTTTGCAGAAACAGTGGCACCTTTCCTTTCAGGCATTGCCTTACCTTCCTCTGGCGCCTGCTGAGTTTTGAATCTGCATGGAAATGAGAGACAGTTTACCCATTTTCTTTCAGCAGGGGAATCCACCAGGTGCTGGGAAATGATGCTTGGTACCAAGACACCTCCCTTCAGCCCTGATCGAAGAGGTCACACCGTTGTGCAAGGCAGCAGCTCCCAGCTCCTGTTGAGTTAGGAAGCATACTCCCTGTGCAACAGTGCTTCTGTCTCGCATCAAGTATTGAAAAAGACCCTTTTTCCCCCCCATTTTTTCTATTAATATAATAATCAAATTTCTGGTTCAAAGACCTGCATATTCGAGTTGGAAAATTCAGGGAGCTGACTTCAGTGGGCCTTTCTCTGCTAAAATATTACACTGTTTTTGCAGGACTTACCTGGGGAGAAGAGGTGAAGGGAAGATTGCCTGCATTAGAATCACCAAGCCACAACTTTCTGTGGCAGAGTAATGGGTATTGTTGTTATATCTGTTCCCATAGACATTATTAATGATATTATAATAGTAGTTACTATTATAGTTAATAAAATAGTACTATAGTAATGCTATTATATAGTATAGTAGCATTATAGTAATAATATTATAGTAGAAGCAACTGCTGAGGTCATCTTTGCTCATAACTGGCTGTATCTGCACCTGTGTATTCAGAGACAATCTCTAGCTCAAATTGTAAACTATTCTAAAAATAATAAAGAATGGTTGGCGTAGGCTTAAAATACTGTGTACTTTCCACAAGATGGTGAAAAAAAATTCAAAATGAGTGCAAGATAGAGACAGAAATGTGAATCAGATCATAAGATGCTGTTTGTGCTACCTCCTCTCTAAGTGTTGTACAAACACCTGGACTTGTTGTGTAACTTGCTTCAACATGACTTGGAGAACTTGCTCTTCAGAGAGAGGCTTTGAGCTCAGTTGAATAGCACAATCACTTCTTCCCCTGTAGGAGTTTTATCTTGCCTGCTCTGAGCCTCTTATTGCAAATCCCAGGAGATTTGATGTGTTTTTCAGGTCTGCCTCCAAGAGCATCAAGTAAAAAGGGTTAGCCAGGAATTTTCCCTGGGAATAGTTTTTCAACAAGAAGCACAGTCTCCACCAAACTGAATTATTTTCCCAGTCATCATTCTTTTTTTGGTCATCTCCTACAGGTTTATGAAAAAAATATGTTTCCCCAGATCAGATGATACTTCAGAAGTTTTCCAGTTTAGTGAGTTTACACAAAATGTTTTGTCTGCTTTAATTCAGAGCTGAAGTACACTCTGTCTATCATCCCAGATAATTCCTTGCTTTGTCTCCTTTCCTGGTTCAACCAGGTGGCAATTGTGATGTATTTAATGCTGTTCAGCTGAAGGCTCAGGTGCAGATAGCTCAGCAGTTACAGTTTTCTTCATGCTTACATATGCAAGGCAGACTCCTCTGCAGTAGGACAATGTTGGAATCCAGCATTACTGTAGATCATAATTTAGGTATGCTTATTCTCAAACTCTTTTTTTCCATCCCAAGCATATGAATAAGTACTTTAAAATGTTAAATATTATTTTAAAAGCTAATATTCTGGAGTATGCATATCTGATATAGGTCATCAAGTCTTATGTACATAATCTACTGCTGGGTAAGCTATTTCAACCCCAGCATCCATGGCTAGGAGATGCTGAGCTCTGCAGCAGTGTTTCTAGGCATGGGAAGGAATAAGCTTGACTTGACCAGCCTTGGCACTGGCCTAGAGCACCAGAGGATGCTCCAGTGATCAAAAAGCTCTCAGGTGCTGCTAGAGCAGCAGCCAAGGAGTACTGAGATGCACAGCTCCCTCCACCTGTCACATTTTCTGACTTTCTACAGGTGTACAAGCTACACCTTGAACAGATTGGAGGGGGGATTTTGTAGTTGTTTTCATTTGACTGGTTAAGCGTTTTTGGACCCTTTCTAGATCCTGTGAATGTTGTGAGAAAGGAAGCATGGCCAAGGTTTAAAAGACTGTTGCGGGAATCAGGGATCTTACTGACCTCTGAAGTTTAGATTGCCACTGCTTGATTCTCTGTACTTTGTGCTTATCACATTTTTCTTTACACTTTCAAAGCTAGCTATCATTCCTTCCATATGCAGAAAAATTTTAATTATTCTCTTTGGGAGAAGACACAGATGGGATCTCAATATTTTTTTGGTAGTGTTGGTACTCCTTTGACTCAGCAAACCAGATTTCACTTCTATTTAAACTGCTTTAAATCTAGTTTTCAAGCAGTATAAATTAGAGTTATCTATATCTGCATCCAGAGGCTACATAATTGCTTTTATGTTCAGCACAAACCACTCAAAAGCAACATTCTGAAGGAAAAGTTTCTCTGACAAATTCTTCTTATACCATGAATCACATGTAAAAGAAGCCACTTCCAAGGTGGGGAATATTTCTAGGAAAATTCACTCCTAAGATTCAGGGGTTTTTAGGATGGTACCTGATTTTCTTTTTCCTACTCCCTAGTCACAAACTGTTACCAAATCTTCAAGCTTCTGCATGATGTATTTTGTTCCATGGAGGTACAAGCGGCGTTTTTGATTGTGGTTGCAGAATGTTTTCTTTTTTAATATCCTGTACATGTATACAAACCAGACCTCCCAGTTACCTTTTTTTACAAATAAACATCTCCGCATTAGTTTTTCAGCCCACATATACTTTGTATGCTATGCTGTATAATTGTGTTTGATAAGATTGCAGGAAAGATGCTATTTTCTGATGTGGAGGTAGTATATCTCCCTTGCTAGTTGTCACAGCATTTTATAAAGTTCTTACAAAATATTTGGCTTCGTGTTAAGATCTCAGAGGTCCAGGGCAAGACAAAACAGGTTACATTTCATTAACCCGCTAAAAAGTTACTGAATTCTATGGGTGTAAACACTGGTACATCACCAGATATTAATTCTTTACATAAGGCACAAATGAAGTATAAAGTTTTGATAGCACCACTAATATTAACCTAGGATAATCATATAGCTTCTGGTCATTTTGGCTGGGTTTCTACATCTCACCTGGATCCTTTAAGCCTGAAGTCTGTATCCTAAGAGGCAGAATAAGCCCTGAGTTGTACAAACAGATAAAGTTTAGTTAGGGAATGGTTACTTAATTGTCATCCCAGAGTGAGCCTCCTGGGAATCTCTGAAAACTGTCGTCCTTGTTAGCATCTCATTATCCAGCATCTTGCTTTTATGCATTTGCTTTGCCACAGCTTTAATACAAACCATGACAGGAGGCACTTTGGGAGGGCTATTTAAAGCTTGTTGGGGACATACGTCCAGGCACTGAGTCAGATCCTCAGCTGGTATGCTATGGTGTGCCTCCATCAGCATTGGCAGAAGCAAGCTTGCTCATACACAGCAAAGGCACTGGTCCTGTAAATGCTATAGCAAATCCAGACGTGATTTCTGCCTGTCCTTTGAAATTCTGTGGGTTTGCTGCATATTTTTTTTTGTCTCTTTTAGCAACCTTTTGCTCTGTTCTGAGTCATGTCCTTCATCAGCCTCCCTCATTCTCATTTATTGACTCCATTTGCTTGTACTCATGATTTTCTTTTTTAAACCCCTTCTTTAAGCAGCTTGTGCTAGCACACTGTCCAAGCTGCTTTCTTTGCTATCTGCCCAATTACATGTGCTCGGTCTTTTGGGATTTATGGCATTTTGTGTGTTTTTAATGGCAGATGCCAAGTGAGCCCTTTCATTTGCTGCAATAAAAACATCATTGTTTTAAATTTCTCCTCTGAACTGGGTGCACATTTTCAACTCGCTGTTTGCTTCAAGATATCCTGTGCTTGATAGCTCTGTTCTTAGCCTTATTTAGTCCAAGGTCTGCTTTTGCAAACTGCTCCTTTTGTGGGTTATGTATGAGTAGAACCCAGACAAAAATCTGTCCCATCAAGGCATCTCTGAAAACTGGTAACATTGGAAATGCACTCCCATTTCTCTTAGCTCAGCTACAGAAGAGTATCCCTGATATTTTTTTTTTCTTCTCCCAATTAAATGGGAACATTTCTGGTTCATTTATCAGCTGTTGTAAATCAACATCATTGAAGTTAGCGGGGCTGTACTGATTTATGCTCATTGGGAATTTGGCACATGAGCCAAGCTTAGTAGCTTCTCCATCAAATGCTCTTTCATCGTAACTCTCTAGCTGTGCCTTTCTTGATGATAGAAAATTTGGACCTGTTACTGCTCTAACAACAGAACAACAGCATCTTTCTTCTGTGCTTTGTGTCTAGTGTCATCATTTAGCTCAGTATAAAATATCACTGTCAAATAAACTCACACTTCAGTCTGACAGCTTTTTATGTTGACTTTGCAAGGGTATAATTCATCTTACAAGTTGCGAGGTTATGGAAAAGCAGGTGTCCAAGGCCAGAGTATTCTAGGCTCATCCTCCTTGCAGTGTCCATGTGATGCAAATACCTGGGGATCTGGCTGCCACAAGACAACATTCTTCTCTCTGTATACTTAAAGTTTGCACTGGGAGAGAGTCAATCTGATCTCAGCACTGGGTACACTGGTGAGCCCAAAGATTCAGGGTTGCAGATGATCAATAGTTTATACTGTCTTCAAAACATGACAAGTCCTTCTAACTCCTGCTCTGGGGACACCTTGACTGAGTTTAGTCTCTTTACTGGGGTATATGCATGGTTCCCTGAAGGGTCTACATACAGTCTGATAAAGTGAACATTTGAATTCAAGACTAATGGCAGGAAAGTCCTGGATAGGAAAGGTGAGAGAAAGCAGTTTTGAGCAGTCTTAACTAACTCCTACAAATCCCTTGTTGGCTTGAGACTTGGCCTGGCTTTGCCTGCGCATACAGACAAAATCCTGCTGTTCTGACTCACGTCTGTTACTACAGCTTTATGACAGTATAATTCAAATCTGATTCCTTTTTTGCCTGCTTTTCTGACACTACTTACAGAAAGTGCTTCACTTCTCTTTCCTCATCCCACCTCAGCCTAATCTTTCTGTATTATCTCTTTCCACACATGCTGTCATTTTCCCTTGTGAGAAATAGCAACTAAAATACTTCTCTACTTTTTCTTCTTCTCTGCTATTTAGTAGACACTCAGCTAGGTTGTTTCCTTGGGGTATTTCTTTCTTAGGAAACAGAAAGCAGTCATTTATTGACTTACTCATCCAAGCTGTTCAAAGTTTTCTTTTCTTCCCCCGCCCCACTCTCTGGTCTGAGTTTTTAGCTGAGGAAGCAATGTTCATAGCAAGGCAATGTCTCTGTCTCTCCAAAGATTTTTGTTAAGGTTGTCATAATGATATCACCTTCTACCCCTTGCCTGCAGGCATGTTTATTGTCCCCTGACTGAATGAAAAGGCACAGTGAGATGACTTCTGTCTACAGATTCCCTAGGGTTGACTCTGTATTTTTAAAGATCTCAGAGGGCTATAAGCCACATGCATACTCCCAGACCAGATTCTGGCCCTGAGATGTCAAACTATTGTACAGATAGACCAAAATTACAGTCCCTGGCCTAAAGACCTTCCAAAATCAATGCAAGACAGTAAGAGAAATGAAAGAGGAGAGAAGTGGACCAGATCAAAAAGTGTTTCAGATAGCAGCAAGATTCAGGAAACCTCTCTGGATTTGGATTCTTTTCTAGGTTTCAGAGCCAAGAGAAGCATGCAGCAGTGCTGGGGAGCCAAAAAAATAATAGCTGTGTAGGGTTATCTCTGCTCACACACATGCGAAGCAGAGGGCAAAAACATGAAGGTGTTCACTGGAGCAATTAAAAGACAGGCACTGAGAGCTGCCACTCTAGGCCAGCTGGATGTATGGGAATTTTTATGTTGTATCTTGCAGATGGAAACTTCTACTATCAGGAAGCCGTTGGTGACTTTTCCCCATAACTTCTGCCAGTTGCATACCTTTTGCTTTGATCTAGAAAGCAGGTGAAATTTTTACTGCAGATTAAAGATCTGGAATGACATTTTGCTACCTGCTGTATGTTCTTTGCAATCGTATTTACTTTGTTTGAACTGATAAGATTGCACAATGAGAAATCAGAGAGCCAACACTGTTGCTGTTGCCTGAGTTGTGGTACAGTAGTTCTCTCTAACAGACAAGATCTGTTGCCAGGGCATGCTAGTTAGGTCTGCTTAGAGATTTGTTTGGGCATCTGTTGCTAATTTTGCAGGGCCACAGTGATCCTTCATTCCTGGTCCATGTGCAAACTAATGATCTATGTTGTAGTTTGTCTTTTAATTAACTTCCAGAGGGGTTGCTCACTGAGATGCAGATTATGAACTGAATTACTCACAAAGGCAGAGAATTAAGGAGGTGCATGCTCGCCTCCAGTGGCAGGATGCAATGAGAACCATGCCACTGAGTCTGAGAAACTGGCAAAGATCTTGCAAACAGGGTGAAGCTTGCCAACGATTATTATACCCTACTGCTACCAAAAGTGCTAGAAGCCAAGCAGATACTGGAGGGGAAGGATTAATTTGGACTTTCTTGTATAGCATCTTATGTGGGCACTGCTGTCTATCATTAGAGACAGGGTACAAGGCTACATGGACTGAGTTCTACCACTCTAAGCATCCTCAAAATTATCTTTTTTCCTCAATATTCAAGATGCTGAACATTTGGAGACAACTACAAATGACATACAGCCATCTTACTTAGGAAGTAGATGCTGTCCTTGTGCGTAAAGTCATGCTGTGACTGAGGAAACTGCAAAGACCAGCAGGTGGTAGGTAGCTGGGCAGTCTGTCTACAGACAGACCTATCTGTAAGCATCTCCCCAGCAAAGCAAAACACATGAAGCAGATTGATCCAGAAACTTATTAGATATATGCCAGATCAGCATGGACCTCTTGGATTCTTGGACTGGCTGGATGGCCGGGCCCAAAGAGTTGTGGTGAATGGAGGTAAATCCAGTTGGCAGCCAGTCACAAGTGGTGTCCCCCAGGGCTCGGTTTTGGGGCCACTCCTGTTTAACATCTTTATTGATGATCTAGACGAGGGGATCGAGTGCACCCTCAGTCAGTTTGCAGATGACACCAAGTTGGGTGGGAGTGTTGATCTGCTCGAGGGTAGGGAGGCTCTGCAGAGAGACCTGGACAGGCTGGAGCCATGGGCTGAGCCCAGCTGGAGGAGTTTCAATAAGGTCAAATGTCGGGGGCTGCTCTTGGGCTACAACAACCCCCAGCAGCGCTACAGGCTTGGGGAGGAGTGGCTGGAGAGCTGCCAGTCAGAGAGGGACCTGGGGGTGTGATTGACAGCCAGCTGAACAGGAGCCAGCAGTGTGCCCAGGTGGCCAAGAAGGCCAATGGCATCCTGGCTTGTGTCAGCAATAGCGTGGCCAGAAGGGACAGGGAAGGGATCTGACCCCTGTACTCGGCACTGGTGAGGCCGCCCCTCGATTCCTGTGTTCAGTTTTGGGCCCCTCACTACAAAAAGGACATTGAATGACTCGAGTGTGTCCAGAGAAGGGCAACGAAGCTGGTGCAGGGTCTGGAGCACAGGTCGTACAGGGAGCGGCTGAGGGAACTGGGGGGGTTTAGTCTGGAGAAGAGGAGGCTGAGGGGAGACCTCATCACCCTCTACAGCTACCTGAAAGGAGGTTGCAGAGAGCTGGGGATGAGTCTCTTTAACCAAGTAGTAAGCAATAAGACAAGAGGGAATGGCCTCAAGTTGCACCAGGGAAAGTTTAGACTGGATGTCAGGAAGTATTTCTTTACAGAACGGGTTGTTGGGCGTTGGAATGGGCTGCCCAGGGCAGTGGTGGAGTCCCCATCCCTGGAGGCGTTTAAGAGTAAAATCAACGTACCGCTGAGGGATCTGGTGTAGTTGGCAACTGTCAATGTTAGGTTAATGGCTGGACTGGGTGATCTTTAAGGTCTTTTCCAACACAGATGATTCTGTGATTCTGTGACTCAGTGATAACCCAGCCCAGGTTTGAAAGAGCGTGTGCATGTGTGGTGGGATAGCTACTCTGAATGCACCTCAAGCTCTTAACTGTGGCTTTTTTCCAGAATGGAAGAGGCGGCTTTGGGAGCACTGCCAGTCTACTCTGACCCTGCTTGTGTCCACAGCCTCTTAGGCTGCCAATTCAAATGAGATTACTTCCCAGCAGGCCCCCTCCTTGTCACCAGATACATCTGACAGCTCCTATTTATAACTGATCAGCATGCCCCTCCTGGAGGGAGCATGGCTATGTCTTTCCTTGTGACACATCATGGCTGAGGTGAGGGGAACGGTACAGGCCAGGATGAGCTAGCAGGGCTTCGAAAATCAATTCAGTTATGGAATAAATGCCATTCAGCTTACAACAAGCAGACAGGTGATTTACTGCCCTGACAGGAATGATCCAGGAGCTACCACTACTGTCCTGATCCTAGTACTGTGCTGATAGGAGCAGAAATATGCAGAAAATATTTTCTCTCTGGGAAACCACAACCCTTACCTGAGGACATTACTGCTCCATCTTTACTGCTGGAGATTCCAGGGTGGGCTCTATGGGTGGGCTTCAGCTTGCTTTAACCACCTAAATGTGAGATTTGCAGGCTGACATAGGTCTATGGTTGTCCCTGTACTGCCAAGATGGTAGGGAGATGATGCCACTTACAAAGAGAAGCTTACCTGAGGCTGGGGCAAGTGGTATGAGTTGTTCTCTGAAGGTGCCCATCCCTCTCTATTGACTGTGGAGGGAGCCTAGACACACAGCATAGGCTGAACCCCTCACTGAAGCTAGGAATAATGAAACCCTAGCTCAGACTAGTAGTTTCCACAAAGAAGGTGAAAAATATTTGTTCCTCAGCGTATTTTTTTATCTCTTAAATTGCATACTCGCTTCACAAGGAGGAGGTGTCAGTCTGATCTTCATAGAAAAAACAGGGATGCTTGCTAAATCTTAGGTCCATCATAACTTTTTAGCTTCCCACTAGCTCCCCATTGGACAGGACGCTGGCTGCTCCATGGCTTTTCTTCCCTGGAGCATGCTACCTGCCATCAAATGAAGGCAGTTCTTATTCCTGAATTTTAACTAAAAGAAATTGGGGCAGAAGGCAGACCTGAGTTAGATAAAGTGCAGGAGAGAAAGGTGAGGAAGGGGGGAAAGGAAAAATGGGAAGAGGGTACAAGAAATGGCAGATGGAAGAATGAGGTATAACAGGACCTGGGGGATGTTTCAGATTCTGGGGAAAGTGTAAGCTCCTGTATTTTGGGGTAAAGACTTCTCGCTGGGAAACAACAAGGTCAGGAGAAAGGAGGGCCTTCAGAAAGGCAAGATGGTCTTTTTCAAATGTATCCTGGAACATGAGTAGCCCCAGGCTGATGGTTAAACTTGAAGTGAGCAGTCCTGGACTTCTGCTGCTGCAAATCCTCTTCATTAGCAAGACACTATATTTAGATCTGTTCTGACAGGTGGGAGCACCAGTGATTGGCAAGCACGTTACAGTGAAATCAGAAATTACTAAACTTCCCTTGTTGCACCAGGTGAACTTGAGCTTAACCTTTGGGGGAATTCAAGAAAATTATTGCATTTTTTTTAACTGTTCATGCAGCCTTAACAAAGAAGATAGTGCTGTGTGTGATGCCAGATTTAAAATATGTACAAGCCTCTGTTGTTGGGAACCAAATCACATTAGTAGCAGTTCTAACAGTTATGTCCTCAGAGCATCAGGGACAGAGCAAGACTTTAACATATACAAGTCATGGCTTTCAGTAACTTTTACTCTTTTTTCGCCAGAAAATGAAATGTTAATCTAGAAAGGGCAGAATTATCCTAGGCTTACACCAAACTAGGCTTTATCCATGTCTTTGAATTTCTGTATGTGATACAGAAGATTTAGTCCACTCAGCTGATTACTACTTGGATTCCTAGGAAAAAGAAGTCTTTCCTTTCCTTTAACCCTCCACCAGATTGTTACTACAAGCCTGTTTGATTGGTTTTATAATTTATGCAATAAGATAGAATTTAAATAGTAAAAATCAAAAATATCTTGAGCTAACAAATCAGTCTAGAAGACAGACTATGTTGCCTGATACCATGAGAAAACCTGATGTTCCTAATACAATGAAGCCTTGCAGATGCCTTAAGACAGGTTTAAAACAGATAAAAGGATTTTTTTCCCAAGGTGTGTGGTACAACTTTGAAACTCATTGCCACAGAACGCTTGTGAGGGACAAAGGTATAAAAGGGCTGGGAAAAGGGTAGATGAATACACAGCAGGTTGATATCCCAAACAGTCATTAAAATTAATGCTCCAGACACTCTGGATCTGCATCACAGGAGATGAAGGTATATCCTAAAGACTAAAGAATTTATATTTGCCCCTTTTTTTTTCCCTCCTTTTTTTTTTTTTTTTTGTTAAACATCCATATTATTTATTTCCGCCAGAGGCAGGATGTGGGTCTTGATGGTCCTTTGGTAGGTGTTTGAACAGATACTCTTATGGTTTTGCACTTTTGCCTGTGTCAGCAGAGCAATACTGTCAGCCCAGCTACTGGTATTTAAGGAGGTGATAGGGCTACACAAAAATAGTTATAAGAGCAGGTGTAGCATGGGCAGATCCTTAGAAAATATTGCTCTGTATTCATGGGAAAAAGCCTTCTTCCTTGACATTACATCGAAAAGAATAATGAGTTAGTTCTTTATGCAGTTTCAGGTAATGAGCATCGTTGTGAGACTTATAAGAAGGTACAGTAGTTGCAAATTCAATACTTTATAAATGTAAACAAATCAAATCCCAGGTGAAAGGCATTGGCTGGTTTTAACTCCTGGGAGCAAAGAAAGTGTTTATGAATGAGAGGAATGTGTGGTTCTTCACACTTAGGAAATATGCATTAAATTTGCAAGGAACTGAGATAAAGCCAAATACCTTGATTAATCCTATCATGCATTGCTTGAATGCAAATTTCATTATAAAATGGAAATGGAAAGTATTTTGCTTTATTTTCTGACCCATGCTGAATGCATATAGTGGTTGCTGTTTAAAACTGGCATGGATCCTATATGATACTTAGGAATTGTTTTTTCCCAGTCTTTAAGTTGAACGTGATGGGTTGAATTTTTAGCTGTAGATGAATGGAAAGAGAACTCAGGTTTACATATATATGTTAATTTTGTGGACAGTTTAGTGCACTCAAGGTTGAGCTGATTGACAGATACTGAAGAACACTTGCCTCTCTAGGAAATAGAGTGCAGTCACTGAGACAAATACCTATGGGACCTCTGGATTTACTGCTTAAGTCAAGGTGACCCATGATGCCTTTCACCTTACAGACTAATGAGGTCAGGGACAAGATAGTTTTTTGCTTTTCAGGCACTGTGGTTTGCCTGAGAGAGGGCACTCCTAAGCAAATATTTCCAGATGGGAGTATTTCCAATATCATTAAAAATAATGCTCCTGGATATACCATGAAAAACTGGAGAAAACATAATGAAGATCTCATCCCCCTAAGCTTAAATGATGTAAGCAGTAGGTCATGGGCTAGGTCATAGGCTTTATGCTGAATCCCTGCCCTAGGGGGAGTTTCACCCGTTGCCACACAGATATCAGAAGTTTGTTGAAAATTTGCCAGAAACTTTTGGTAGTTGCTGAGCCTTGATTATGAGAGTAAAGGGAGAAGACATCCTTACTGACCTTATCCTTTTCTTGTTCCTATCATTCTGTGAACAAAATTGCTTATTTTCCTCTAGTATTTAAATAAAAACCTATCTTTTTTTACTTTTTTAACATCCTTAGCAATTAAGATCATTTATTTTGTTTTCTTCTTCTACCTAGAATTAAATCAATTTGATAAGAAAACCACAGGCCAGTGGTACAAAATGCATAGATTTTAATAAGACATCCTGCTAGGAAAATATTCTGGTTTTATTGAATTTAGAAACAAGTACCTTTAAAATAAAAGAATGCTTTAAAAACTTGGCAGTTCAGAAGAGAAAGGCAAATAAATCAATAAGGAGACATAGTTTGTATGTTGTTTTGGAATATAATTTCTTGCAACGGAAGATAGAAAAGCAACATTGATTTACCCTGGTTGGATTTTGATGGCTACAAGGAGCCATCAAGGAACTATCGAAAGTTTAGAAGTCACATACAACATGAGTAGTAATTAACTACTACTGGGCTAGAGAACATGATGCTGCTTCTGAAAAAAACAAAAAAAACAAAAAAAAACCCAAAACCCAAAGAAATAAGAAGAAAGAAACCAAGCAATGGAGAATATGTATAGTCTCCTGTCCTCACTTTAACCTGAAGCATGCTTAATTGTCTCATCAGATCTCAGGTGTGCAATGCATCCCCGGAAAACAAGGCCAAGCTCTTCCATCCTCACAGGTGGACTTGCTAAGTATCATTCTTTGTCTTAGTCACAGAGCAGAGGCACTGATCTGACACTGGAGCACACTTTCTGTCCTGCTAGGGATGGCATCTCGTGGGGCAATGCAGAACTGAAGTACCGACTACTTCTTTCATTCCTATTTTACCTTTAAACAACCTGGCCCCCAGTTTCGAGTGCACATGGAAACACTCCGTTTAACTGCTGAATACACAACAAAGTAGCACTCCCCCCTAAACATGTTTTCTGTCCCTTTATGAATATCAAACTCAAGAGTCTGGCCCCAAGAGGACTTTTGACCCCTCAAGGGCAAAAAGTACCATACTCTCCTCCTCATTAGGAATGTCACTCCTGCCACTGATTTTAGATGGAAAGCTCACTGTATAAGACAGTGATGGATGGCAGGTGATTACACAGAAACTGTGACATCCATTTTAGACAGGGTTTCCCAGCCAAATTCCAGGATACTTCATCACATTGTCTGCAATCTCAGCTAAATTTCATAGGCTATTTCTCTGACTTCCCTAAACAGTCATGCAGCTCCCCTCAGCAAAGCAGAGTAGCCCAAAAAGCTTTGCACTGTACACCCGAGTGAAATATGAGTTACAAGCTTCCAGCTCCAAGGTTAACATTGATGATGTGAATCCCTGAGTAAACAATATATTTAACTACAAATCACAATGTAGGCTAAAACATCATTAAAAAAAAAAAAAAAAAAAAAACAACAAAACAAAACACACCAAAAAACACCCACCCCCACCCACCCCCCAAAAAAACCCTCCAAAAACTTTGCATTTAGGCATTATTTTTATTTGTCTTCCACAGATACAAATTCCAGTATTTGGCATTTCCAAGCTTTTACAAGCAGCACATAGCTAACAAATTTTCTCCAAATGAAAGGCAAGGAATTCTGGCATAAACATGATTCCAGCTGCTTGAGCACTAAGGAAGACAGCTGATCACAGATGGAGATGAACACACTGGACTTAAACTAGTAGTTAGAAATCAATGTAGCCCCATTCAGATCAATGATATTTCACCATTGCAGAATCAGCCAAACATCTGGCCAGGTATCACTCATAAGAATAAAGTTGGATCCATCACAGCTATCAAAACCTGTTCTGTTTTCTGTGTATTTCATGAGGTCTGCAGTTTGCCTTACCAAGTGACTCAGTCAACTCCTACCAGGTGAAGACTCACACCAAGCTTGTCTCAGTTGGAGGCATTTCTGCGTGTACTGCTGAAAGTAGAACATA
Organism: Athene noctua; assembly: GCF_965140245.1. Taxonomy (NCBI): domain Eukaryota; kingdom Metazoa; phylum Chordata; class Aves; order Strigiformes; family Strigidae; genus Athene; species Athene noctua. Next base: position 97,121,741 of record NC_134037.1, read on the forward strand.
TATATATATATAACTGTTTGGTTGGGTTGGGTTTTTTAAATATTTTCCTTATAACTGCTAAATGAAAGGACTCCATTTTATTTTGTAACAGAATAAAAGAGCTGAGCCAAAATATGAATATATGTAAACACCAGGATAATAGGGACTCAGAGCAGGTGCTGCCTTGATTGTGCGATGAGTAAGGGACACCTTAAGAGCCATCCCATAGTCAAGCTGGCTCTAGCATGTGCAATCCTGTCTCACGCTACAACACTTCAACTCCTGCACTAGTATAAAGAAGGAAACAAGTACAGGAGCCTGTGACATAGCAGGCAGACTGTTGTGGGTACAGCTCTGCAAGGACAGAAGGTGACAGACACAGAACCACTCTTACTGTGCGAGATCCATGGTAGACGAATATTTTCCCCCCACACCACCACCTCCATGGGTTAACTCATGTCTTGACAATGAAGTGTTTGACTTACCTTCAACTCACATTCTGTGCCAAAAGGTCAGCAGATCATAGAAAGCACCCAGCCATGGGACCTTTCCTTCTCTACATCACATGGCTTCTAGGGGGCTCACTGCCACCTTCCTATGGCAGGTTGGCACAATTAACTTGTCCCTGCTTTTGCCAAGACCTGCTTCCTCCTACACCCACCACCTCCCACAATGACTCAGACAGAGTTTACCACCTTTTTTCTGCCCTGAAGACCCCTCCCTGTCCCTGTGGTCAGCGTTGTGCTGCTTACCCTGTCAACCATTCCCTGTTCCCCATCATATTCGTCTACCTCCCCATGAAGTGCTACCACCACTTCAACCCTCTAACACTTCCTGATCTTCCAATCAGCCCCTCTTTGGATCAGGAAACATGCCTCTGAAGGATAAGCTGTTGGTCCTCAGAAGAAACTATTTATCTCAATGTTTCACATCATTTAAGGTAACAAAAACATACATGCCCCACATGGAACAAGGCTGGAAAGTAAAGAGATGGTGACAGCTATAGGGATGTTCCTACATTAAGTCAAAGTACATGGTGAAGACCAGAACCTTCAAGCAAGGAGACATGAAGATGATGGGTCACCCTCGAGCCTTCTGGCCCTACAAGACACCGCATTCTGACAGATTCCTTTGGTTCACATGATATGATAACTGGGAAGGAAGCAGACACATGTCACACTGAATTAGCCAAGTGACAGTTATTTTTCCACCACAACAGAGTACTTTTAAGGAAAATCTTTCCCAGTTCTCAGCAGTGATGGCTCAAGCACAGCAACAAATACACTTTGGTCTGTCACACTCATTGCTGCTCAAGAAAAGTAGGGAGCAGAGAGCTGGCAAATGGCTTTTTAACTGTTTTAGTGGGTCATTCTGAAAGTATCAAGCAATGATGAAAAGCTTCATATTTACACCTAAATAAGCTGAGGTCTTCTTCACAAAATGACTGCCCTTTAGCTGCTGGGAAAAATTCTTCTTTGGCTGAGGGGTCAAACTAAGGTCCCCATCACAAATCGTTCATGATGCTTTATCACTGCAGAAGGGTTCATACAGCCTTCCTTTTGGCCTTGTCCAGAATTCTGGCTTGAACACTCTTTGACTACCTGCTCAGTCCCATCCTCAGCTCAGATGAAGTATCTTCCTTTGATTCCTGCCTTAAATTTCATCATAGGGACCTGCCGCATACTGCTGCGCTCCCTGACAGAGCTGATCACAACCAACAGTGGAAAAGTGGGAACCATCAAAACACAGTGCTCCTGGCTCAGAAATCCCAGAACAACTCTTAGCTGGGAGACTGTCCCAGAAAGGACCCTTTTGCCTGTGTGTAGTTCCTGTGCAGGTTCCCCACGTACCCATTAAGGGTTAGTGTCAGCATGGTGGGATACAGGCACTTTGCTGCAATTCTGGGGAGGCATTTCAAGTTTAGAGCTGCTTCCTCCCAGGAAAACACATCTGTTTTCTCTTGTTCAACAGGCTGTTTATTTCCCTGTGTTTCCCCAAAAGCACTGCACCAAAATCACATGAAAATTCAACAATGCAGTATGTTTCATAAGGGGGGCATTTCCCTGAAAAAGTACATTTGGAGAGAAACCAAGCATGATTATTATAAAAATCTCCTGTGCCAGCTCTTGTGCATCAGGAGGTCAGCTCCCTCCTCAACGACAGCAGAGCCAGAGACATGGGTCTCACACCGGGGCCAACAGGCAGAGCCGAGCAGCCACCAGCAGCCTGTCCTCCACATCTCCCTCAGAGCAAAAATACTTGACAAAGAGGAAAACGTTCCTTCCAAAAGACTTTGATTTGCCTAAATGTATATTTATGACTGAATCGTCTCCCTGTACACCCAGAGATTAGTGCAGGCTCTTTGGTGTGATCTTTCTCATCTCTGAACTTTAAACTTCACACCTTTGGTGATGATTTTTGGGTTTGCTCTGACCCCTGTGTGTTAATAACAACTCCCATCTCCCAGAGTTGTTCTACTTGACTCCAAAATCACAGTGGAGATGGGAACAACACAGGGGTGAACTAATTGGGAAAGGCATGACCTAGAGCCACACATTCAACCATGTGGCATTACTGTTTGCCACCCGTGAGTGTGACAACAGGCAAGAGCTGAGCTCTGCCAGCAAGCCCAGTCCTCCCCAGCTGCCGGCAGCAGAAATCCACTGCATCTCCTGTGTCTCCATAGAAACTTCCCTGCCATCTTCAACAGCCAGCAAGGGGCTTTATTTCTCTTCAGCCATCCCTTAGCATAATGTATATGGAAAAAAAAAAAAAAAAAAAAAAAAAAGGTGAGGAGATCAGCAGGACTTTCACATGGCAGCTTTTGGTGGGATCATGGCAGTGCTGGTGAGACAAAAGCAGCTTCATCCTGATATTCAAGCTGGGATGCTTCTCTATATCTTTGGCTGCAATTTCAAATCCACTTAAGGGACTTGAAGACTCAGCTCCCATTAATTTTCAATGGAAAGAGACCACCTAAATCCTCCAGGCAGCTGAGGAGTTATACAACTTGAAAAGACAAGGCATGGGCTACAGGTCTTCTGAGGATAAAATTCATCTGGAGATTTGTGGCATCTTGGGTGATGCTGGAAATCATAAGATATGGAGCTAGTATCCTTCTGGACAGAAAGGCAAAGGTTAAAAAAGGACAAGAAGTGATGAAGGAAAATGTTTTTTTAAACTCTTTTCTGAACTTATGTAAGCTTTGCCAAGCTTGAGGTGGGAGGACAAGTCATTCTGCTTTTTAATCCAAATCAGTTCTCAAACACATAACAGAATATATTAGAATTTTTGAAAAAGCAAAAGTTTTTATTGGTAGATGACTTTTTTAGTTAAACACAATGAAAAGTAAATAAGATATAGAGTCTATTTCTTGTGAAGTGTTGGATGTCATTCTTGAGCACACTCAGAATTTTTTTCTGAAACAAGAATTTTTATTTCTTGATAGATTATTTTTTAATTTTTAGTAAATGCAACAAAGAATTTCTAGAGCATATTCTATAAAATTGCAGTGCACTCTAAAAATAACAAGAACAGATAGAAAACTCTGTAAAATAGAACAGTTTGCAAGACTCCATGTAATATATATTTCTCAATTATTAATTTTTATCATCAGCCTTCCCCAAAAGTTTTCAATATGTTTGGGAACATTTTATCATAATACTGTGAAATAAATAGTAGCACCATTATAGCAACAGCTGAGTGCCATTTGTTCAGTTCACACATTCCTATATTCCTAATGCACCCACTACCATGGCATCTAGGCAGATGCTGTGGGAAGACTGGGCTGAACAGAAAGGTCTGGTCTCAGCTTTTCTCTATCATCTCTCCTTGACATCATCTGTCTAAAGACTTATAACCTGTGAAAGACTTATAACCTGTGCAGAGGAGAGAAACATGAAAGCAAGGTAATGAAGTGAGGAAGAAATATCCATACCCAAAATGTGATGAGAGAGCTAGGATGAAGAATATTTCATAGGGTATTAATATTTCCACTTACACTGTTCTGTGTGTGGCACCCAGATAACAGGGGAAGTAATACTTACAATAGACAGAAAGGTAAGACAGATTGGCTGGAATGGAAACAGTTTTAAAAATTTACTACTCCAAGGTTTCAGTGGGTAACAAGAATTTACCATCCCTGCCAACCTCAGCTTCCTTCAGAGACCTGAACATACAACATCACTCATTTTTGGGCAAACTGCTTCAGAGAAAGAGGTAAGGCCTTTATAAAGTTATTGTTCTCAGAGGTAATTAAAACTTCTGTCAGATCTCATTGAGAAGCAAAGAGGTATTGAAAGCAAATGGAGGAAAAATAATAATATTAAAAGAACCTCTTGCCTCATCTTCAATTAGATATGCCATCTCCGGCAAGTTAACTTCGTGGTTCATTACTGATGAATAACTACCATTAAAGTAATGGACTCAAATCGGTGAGACTGGGATCACTCATCTGGGGAATGTTTAGTACCAGACAATTTGGCAGAAGCTTTCCCAACAGACTATGAGGGGGCAAGAGGGAAGTGGGCTTTCCCCAGATAGGGTACTGCCAGAACAGAGACCAAGTGCACTCAGCGTAGTCTCATAAAACTTTTCCTCATGAGAAAGCACCATAAAAAATTATGGCTGGCTTTGTTTTGTTTTGTTTAACAACAACAACAACAACAACAACAAAAGGTGCAACAGTAAAAACAGATCATTCAAACAAAGAGGGATATAAAATTGTCAGTTCCCTTCTCCCTCATTCCAAGTAAAATCCTGGGAAGGGGAGGGCTTAGTGGGATGCAGTGGCCAGATTCAGTTCACTTTTACATAACATTTGTTTGCTCCACTTTTAAGCCTCTGAATCCAGGAAGTGGGAATCTGGTTTCAGTAACAGAGGAGAGAATCTGCTAAAGAAATGGAGCAAGTTTTGCTCTTCATCAACTTCACATATGTCTAGATATATTCCAAAAGTTCAGTGATCTGTAGCTTCAGCCTGAACCTCCTCTCTGTTGCCCCAGTTCCCAGCCTGCACAATCTCTGACAGCCACCTGAAGTGGCTCAGGCCAGAACTCTTCCACACTCAAAGCAAGGAGATAGGCAGTGCTCTGCAGAGCTCTTCCAGGAGACAGGAGTTTTATTGCAAGCATCACTGGAGATGCAGAAGATTCATTTAGAATATTGTGAAAGAGCTTAAGTCTTCCAGTGATAAATCCTGTAAGTCCTTGCAGAAACACGCACATCCTTGGCACATAAAAGAAAGAAATGGGAGACAGGTCCACTCATTACTTGACCTCCTACACCATCTCCCCAGCATAAAGAGAGATCAGGCCCTGTGAAGCAGGCAAGATGAGACAAAAGATGCCACAGTAGCAGTATGTACTATTTCCTTATCAGGATATACTTCTTTTTATGGCTTAACCACATAAACTAATTTCAAATAAATCCACAGCTAGGATAAATCAGCTAAAATCCCCTGACTTCCATTACAGCCCTGCAGATGACCAGGAGATGGGAATCAACCCATTATTTTATTGATCCAAAACTTTTCACTCAACAAGATGATGAGGATTTTGAGCATGAGTTTGCGCTTCTCTGTCCACTGCAACACAAAAATCTCTTCCTTCAGGAAACCCCAAGCCCAGGTTTGTTCTGCTGAGAGATGAAAAATAACCTGTTAGAATTCTGGGCAAGTGTTTTCCTTTCATACTCAATAGAAAAGAAATAGTTGATAACAGGTAATCAGCACTGAAGCAGATTCAGTGCGGTGTCCAATGGGCAATGGAGAGGATAGCACCAGTGTCATGACAGTAGCTGCTGCCTGAGAACTGCATGATGCTTGTCATTATGGTCCCCTGAAGCCCGTGGGGGAGTCACAGAGGAAGCAGCAGGGTCAGAAGTGTCCCTGGAAGCTCAGCCCTCAGCCTCATGAGCTCAGGAAAATGGGAACAGCAGGACTGCGCCACATAGCTGGCCCATCTGTCTCTGTCCAGCATCAGGCAGTGATGTGCATGCACTGCTATGGTACAGCCTTTTTAGTGCCTTTCCTGCGCATACATTTTAGCTCTCTCTATACAGAGCTGTCTGTAGCACTTTTACAGTTACAGAAACAATATGATTTCTTTAAGACGTTTGCCCTGCCACTGTCTGGCACTTTTTATTCTGTCAGGAGCTAAGCCTTGACACTTCAGCTGAATTTAAAGAGAAAAATCTTTCTTCTTGTTTCACCTGAATGGGAAGGTTGTGACAGAAAGACTTCAAGAAGGGAATGGGCTTGCTGTGAAAGGAGGGGGAGTGGGAAAGGGTTCAACTAATTTAAGCACTGGAGTGAGTTTGCTCATGCTCTTCCCAGCAGTGGAGGGCTTGTCCGCATTCTTACCCCTTCCTTCCTGGTACTCTAGGTACCAGCACATCCAGAAACTGAGCTGCACTCTCCTAAAGCTGTTCTGATTTTCCTGCTCCCCTGTCCCTGGTTCTGCCCTAACCCACAGCTCTCCAAAACCTGGTCCTCTGAGTATGGGGTTTCAGAAGTGGAAGGAGTAGCAGATGCCAGCATTAGCCCATGCCACATCACCATTCAGTTCAACCGAGCTGGCCTGAACTTTGTATAGTATAAAGAAGTCAAAATCTCCAACAGCAGCTGCAAAGCAAGTAACCACACTAATACTCTCTGTACTACACTCTGGGGGTACTTGGAGTAGTATATTAAAGGAGCCTTTTTAGTCTGCCTGCTTTCATTGTTTGTATTAACATTAAGGGGAGATATTGGAAAAAAGCCAAGCCTGGGGAAGAGAGTCTTTGGGGAAAATTACTTTCTCAGCCTTTCCTATCCAGCTCTGGACTAAGCAGCTCTGTCTTGACGCTTCCTTTTCAATTGGCTGCTGAGAATTGGCAGGCCATTTCAGTGAGAGATGGCATGTTGTTCTCTCGCTTTACTGGAAGTTTCAGTGCAGAAGTCTTGATTCAGCAGATAACTTTTTGGCTGTCGGCAAGGAGTTAGAGACCATTGTGGAATTTATGGAGCAAGAACAGCAGGGTCTTTAACACACAGACACGGGATGAATGGGAATGAATTTAGCACTGCTACCTCCCCCTTTCCTGAATTAAAGAATGATACAACTGAAAACGCAAGATCTTCTTATGCAGATAAGGATCAACCCTCACTCCCTTGACAGGGAAATATCCCAGCCTCAGGCTAAGTGGCTCCCATGATCCAGCATCTCTCTGTCATGAGCAAGACCCCAGCATCGGAGTTCACTCATCCCATGGTGATTATCAGTTGCCCCACACAACCTCAAAATCAGCCTTTATTCTCTGTCAGGGCCTGAGCCAGTGCCCCGTGGCCCTGCCACATGTACCATGCTCTAGCTGCTGCTTGTGTCCCCCATGGACTGCCGTCCAGACACTACATTCACACAGCCACCACAAACTGACCCAGGATCTCTATCCCACACACTCAAGGTTAATTCTTCATAAATCCCACTGCTTTTGTCCTGTTTTCCCCAGGACTACATCGCAAACAGTTGTCTAGATCATACTTTAACATGCCTAGGTCCTCATCTGCATACCAGATGAGTATGCAGACCATCCAGTCTCTTGTGCCAGGCTCCCCATCTTCCCTCAGTTCCTCAGCAGCACCACTGCCACCTCTTATGCCGTTCTGGGATGACAGCTCTTCAGGCTGCACCCGTTCCACACATCTGCTGTAGTAAACAACCTCCGCTTCCCCAAAGAGCCTGTTTTCCTACCGCCAGGGTTACTTCATCATCCACTCAAACTGTTAACTCGACTTCATCTGAGATCACCATGACTATAACATGTCTATGACATATAAATAACACTATTTCAGGTGCCTCACATTCACACACACAGACAGAGGACTTCTCAGCACTAGTCCAGGTCAGAACCCCCCCAGGCTGTGGGGCTCATCTGCTCACCCCCCGCTCCCTCGCAGAAACTGCACTTTCAGACAAGAGAGACACATTATTCCTGATATCACAATCACAAATTTCCAAGTGCTGACACTTGAAACAGCCCCATCTGCTTCATTAAAAAACAGAGTTGTGGGTCAGACTGTTTATTAGGTACTAAAATTTAAATTGAAGCCGTTTTTGAAGAGCAAACTTTCCCAGAGTGACATAAAAGTGCTTAGATACCCAAAAACTGCTGCATGGACAGATTTAGCACCCATCTCAGGTTTTGTTTGATTATTTATTTATGGTATTGTTCTTTTTTAAGACAAGAGCAGTTTATCTTGTGTGCTAGCTCCAGTTGGCTGGGAGGATAGAGACCTACCTGCAAGCACATTCACCAGTCTCTGAAACATCAAAGGTCCTCACTCCTCTCTAAATGGACAGTGCATTAAAACATATATGCAAAAGTCACAACAATACTGATACTTAACATTGCCTAACACTTTTCATTCAAGGGCAGCTTTTCCTAGATACATGTCAACACCCCAATCTGTAACTGTTTGGACAAAAAAATCTCCATGGCAGATGATGGCATAAGGCTGACAGAGACTATGCATGGTTCATTACCATCAGTAAAGACACTGAATGACTGAAACCAAAGCAGGATGGAAGAAAGCAGTAGGTTGGCAGGGTCAGTTTATAAGCCGCTTCTACTCTGTTTATTTTAATTTTGGCATTTTTCTCTGTTTACAGAGTAACAGATTGTAGTCTTTATTTTAATTAATGATTTTTAGGGTTTGTTTTTGTTTGCTTGTTTGTTTGTTTTTAATTTAAAGCTTTTTGGTCTGTTTTGTAGAACTTGTAAAATGAACATCTCTATCTCAAAGACCTGATTGAGCCGGAGTCATAGGAAATGTTGATCACGCCATTACCAATTTCTAACAAGCTGCACCCATTTCATGTACTGGATTATAGATATAAAACTTACTAAAAACTTCCATCAGGGCCACAGAGGTGCCAGATCCCCAAACAGGCCAAGTCATGAATGTACCTCAGTGCAACAAAACAGACCAACTCCTCTGAGCTCAGAGATTCCCGTCAGCTGGCTCTCAGTGCCATGCCATGTAAGGTGTCACCTTGGAGGGGCCTGGGACCCTCCCTGTGCTCCTGGGACCCATGTTATCTCCCCCAGGCTCATGGGAGACAGGCCCATGCTAAACATTCTAGCACAGCACTGCACCTCTGCTATTCGGCTCTGCTGAAGAAAGAGGGTTTATTATCTCAAGTGTAGTACCCAGCTACCACAGCTGGACTGTGTACAGATCGCAGCTCCGATGTGCATACTGCCAGGAGCTCTCCATGAATGCCCCATCTCCAGGAAATGACACAACGTATCTCTCCCCACAGACTGCACAGTGAACACAGACACCCGATTTCAGGGTTTAAATGCCTTTAAGGGGTAAATGCTTAGAAGTTAAATATTCATGGCCACAGGTAATGCTTAAGTTCTCAGCTGAAGGCCTCTGGTAGCGCCAATTCTCCTTGGAAAACCTGTCTCTGAATGGCCAGAACCAAGTTCTCAGTCAGGACCCAAAATTGTGTGATAAAACAAACTCCTAGGTCTTTAAATTACTTTTCCAAGATTTTATGTGAGTTTTGAAGTCACAGTCATTTGCCACAGACATGGAAGCTAGTAACAGATCTTCTTTATTTCAAATAAAATGGGAGATCATTCAAAATCACATGAGTGAAAGCAGTAAAGCTTTATAATACAGCAACACAACACAGCAAGCATCACAAGAATAGACATTATTCAACACTGAAAATGTTAAAAACCATAGCCTTTCAGAGTCAATTTCTCCTTAGTGTTTAAGGTTCCTAAGCAGAAAGTGCCTGTTTCTCTTTTTTTCTGCCTGAGAGCAGAATTCCTACCTTCAGGCCACCCAGGAGAATATCCTTAAATTTAGGAATATGGGAGCTGACAAGAAACAGAGAAATTATGCTGTAGATTAGAATGAAAAAAACAAATTATGGGCAAGGCACAGGATATGTATAACAGCTTTCAGCCTTCAGGACCCAGATGGATTAGGAATATTGTAGGAAAAAAAGAGAAACAGGCACTTTCTTCTCCCCCAAGATCCACTTCCAGCTTTGTGTAAGGACTAAAACTCAGAGTGGCAGAATGCTGGGGCTCGTAGACTCCCTTGACAGCCCTGTTGAGCAAATTCACTCTTTTCTTGAGATGAGTCCTCTTCCTGTTTTAGTCAGTGGAATAAGAAGCTGTCTTCATGGAAGTTCACCCCATCTTGAGACAGACCTCTGCACCACCAAGGGTCACTTAGGGGTTGTGTCAGCCTGAGTCCAGCCACCTGGACTCCTGGCACTCGCTCCTGCCCAGGAAAGTGGTTTCTGCCCAAAATACCTTCCCTGGGCTTGCTTTGAGTAACAAGCAACAGATGTGAACACCCACTCAAGCCTGACCAGTTTTGGCAGCCAATGTTAACTTGCAAAGACACCTGCAGAGATGAGGGGATTCAGAGTCTGATATTAGAACATTTTCAAAGACATTTAATTAGTCTGACAATAGCTGGGTTTTGCAAAGTGTGTCTTTTTACCTTGTGCCTGTTAGAAACCCTCAATCATTCATACCATTATAATTTATGGTTACGGTATTGTGTCCTAGTGAATAATTTAAGCTGCATGGGCTGTGAAACTTTTATTACTAGGTTAAGTCTTCATGAAATGCAAGCCACTGATGCTGTTACTGGTGACTCACCATCTTAGCCAGTATTTCTGATGTAAAAAAAAATCAATTATTAAATTCAGGAACTAGTCCTTGTCACTGATCCCTGTGCAAGGCAGGTATGAAGCTATTTATGGACAGGAATTACAGAGAGACCTGGACAGGCTGGAGCCATGGGCTGAGACCAACTGGAGGAGTTTCAATAAGGTCAAATGCCGGGGGCTGCTCTTGGGCCACAACAACCCCCAGCAGAGCTACAGGCTTGGGGAGGAGTGGCTGGAGAGCTGCCAGTCAGAGAGGGACCTGGGGGGGGTTGATTGACAGCCAGCTGAACAGGAGCCAGCAGTGTGCCCAGGTGGCCAAGAAGGCCAATGGCATCCTGGCTTCTGTCAGCACTAGCGTGGCCAGCAGGGACAGGGAAGGGATCTGACCCCTGTACTCAGCACTGGTGAGGCCACACCTCGATTCCTGTGTTCAGTTTTGGGCCCCTCACCACAAAAAGGACATTGAATGACTCGAGCGTGTCCAGAGAAGGGCAACGGAGCTGGTGCAGGGTCTGGAGCACAGGTCGTAGGAGGAGCAGCTGAGGGAACTGGGGGTGTTTAGTCTGGAGAAGAGGAGGCTGAGGGGACACCTCATCGCCCTCTACAGCTACCTGAAAGGAGGTTGCAGAGAGCTGGGGATGGGTCTCTTTAACCAAGTAATGAGCAATAGGACAAGAGGGAATGGCCTCAAGTTGCACCAGGGAAAGTTTAGACTGGATGTCAGAAAGTATTTCTTTACAGAACGGGTTGTTAGATGCTGGAATGGGCTGCCCAGGGAGGTGGTGGAGTCCCCATCCCTGGAGGTGTTTAAGAATTGTGTTGACATAGTGCTGAGGGATATGGTGTAGTTGGGAACTGTCAGTGTTACGTTAATGATTGGACTGGATGATCTTCAAGGTCTTTTCCAACCTTGATGATTCTGTGATTGTGTAAAGCTCATGGCTGGTTTACATGTTTGGCTGCTTAGTGCAATAAAATCCCGACAGGATCTGCCATCCTTTCTTTCTACAGGAACCAGTGGGTCACATCACTGAAAAAAATAATCACTGACTGTCCTAGTCATACCTTGTCCTCATCAAGGTAAGGTATTTCCTAAATTTTAGCAGTGTTATGGGGATGGATTCATGCTGTGGAGGTTTTGAGCCTTAGGAGCCTCTGACCAGATTGATCCCATATAGAAAGTCCAATCCTGTTGAGTGAGACAGGGACCCCAGTGCCTCATTCATTTTTTCCCCTCAGGGATGTGGGGGCAAAGCCTCAACTCTACCGTGGCTCAGATGCACTCAGAAACCTCATTAGGCAAGACTGAAGCATGTGCCACCTGATCCCTTGTCACAATGTCCCTGTGTGTGCTCTTAAGCTGTGGGACATGTGACATGGTGTGTTGGTTTAAGCCCTGCCGGCACGGGAGACCACATTGCCGTTGTCCCTCCCCCACCCTCAGCCGGTCAGGCTGGAAGTGAGGCACAGACCCTGGGTTAAAATAAGAAGAAATTTAATACAACAGTGTAATAAGCAATCTGAACAACAACAGTAGCAATGATAACAACAATAAACGGTAATAACTAAACAAAAGATATACAGAGAAAGACCGCAATGGTTACGGACAGCCTGCCGTGTGCTCCCCGTCACCCAAACCACAAAGGAAAAAGTTCCCGCGCTCCCGCACTGGACCTGACATGAGTATGGTATGAATAACCTGGCTGGAGATCCCTTCCCCATCTCTGCTGGGGAAACTTAACCCTATCCTAGCTGAACCAGGACCTATGGTGTGCAGTGGTTTGGCTGGGATTGGCAGAGGAAGGCACTGACATAGATGCTCACCAGACACCCCTGGGTGTTTTGCTCAATCCCAGGATGAGGGGTGCTAAATGTCAGTGTCTGCCTTGATCTGGCTCCCTGATGGTGTAACACCACTGAAGCCAAGGGAGCCGAACTCCAGGAAAGCATAAACTGTCACAGATCCACTGAAACAAGTGGAGCCACCACAAATGCTTGTATCAGCCTGTAATTTATTTCCTGTCAGCTTTGCCTGGGTCTGACTCAAACTACTACTCCAGAGGAGAAATGACCCTGTTTTCCAGACCCTACAGCTATCCAATCTTTGGTTATGGATTTCAGTTGCTCCTTGGCGGGTGCAGTTCAGCCTTGTACATATCTCACAGCAATCTGTTAAATCCAATAAGGAGCCCTAAGGCATGGGGAGAGAAGAGGATCACACTCTTAAAGGAGGCAATTAAAGCTTTAATGACAAATACACTACACTGAAGAGGGATGGAGGAAAGGAAGCTTCTGGTAAGATTTTTAGTTTAGAGAATTATGTTAAATTGTCTACTATCTGAGTTTTCCTAGCTATGTGAGGTGTCTCACTAGTGGCATGCATGGCATGCTATACCAGGTATTTAACACTCAATAGAAGTGGCATACTGTGGAAAATGTTTTATATCAAATAGTGACACTAGTACAGGAATACTAGATGACTTCTCATGCTTCCGGATGGAAATCCCCTTGTTTCTGTTGCTTCCAACACTGAAGAAGTTGATACTGCTAAAATGGCTATGAAATTTGCAAGCACCAGGCCTATGGGTTTGTTTGGTTGAGTCTCAGAGGGTCAAGCATTTCCACTGAGTTCATAGGTTTGAAAAAATACTTCATCATCTGAAGGGGCTACCTAGCACAGTTTCTTAATGGAGACTCAGTCTAAATATTCTTGTGCTCAGATTCACTAAATCCAGGTGTTTGGCAACAGTTCAGGGTATGTAATTCATAGAATCGTCAAGGTTGGAAAATACCTTGAAGATCATCCAGTCCAACCATTAACCTAACATTGACAGTTCCCGAATACACCATATCCCTCAGCACTATGTCAACACAACTCTTAAACACCTCCAGGGATGGGGACCCGACCACCTCCCTGGGCAGCCCATTCCAGCATCTAACAACCTGTTCTGTAAAGAAATACTTCCTGACATCCAGTCTAAACTTTCCCTGGTGCAACTTGAGGCCATTCCCTCTTGTCCTATCACCTTTTACTTGGTTAAAGAGACTCATCCCCAGCTCTCTGCAACCTCCTTTCAGGTAGTTGTAGAGGGTGATGAGGTCTCCCCTCAGCCTCCTCTTCTCCAGACTAAACACCCCCAGTTCCCTCAGCCGCTCCCCGTACGACCTGTGCTCCAGACCCTGCACCAGCTTCATTGCCCTTCTCTGGACACGCTCGAGTCATTCAATGTCCTTTTTGTAGTGAGGGGCCCAAAACTGAACACAGGAATCGAGGTGCGGCCTCACCAGTGCCGAGTACAGGGGTCAGATCCCTTCCCTGTCCCTGCTGGCCACGCTAGTGCTGACACAAGCCAGGATGCCATTGGCCTTCTTGGCCACCTGGGCACACTGCTGGCTCCTGTTCAGCCGGCTGTCAATCAACCCCCCCCAGGTCCCTCTCTGACTGGCAGCTCTCCAGCCACTCCTCCCCAAGCCTGTAGCGCTGCTGGGGGTTGTTGTGGCCCAAGGGCAGCCCCCGGCATTTGGCCTTATTGAAACTCCTCCAGTTGGTCTCAGCCCATGGCTCCAGCCTGTCCAGGTCTCTCTGCAGAGCCTCCCTACCCTCGAGCAGATCAACACTCCCACCCAACTTGGTGTCATCTGCAAACTGACTGAGGGTGAACTCGATCCCCTCGTCTAGGTCATCAATAAAGATGTTAGACAGGAGTGGCCCCAAAACCGAGGTCTGGGGGACACCCCTCATGACCAAACCAACCGAATTTAACTCCGTTCACCACAACTCTTTAGGCCCGGCCATCCAGCCAGTTTTTTACCCAGCGAAGCGTGTGCCCATCCAAGACACGACCAGCCAGTTTTGCCAGGAGAATGCTGTGGGAAATGGTGTAAAAGGCCTTACTGAAGTCAAGGTAGACAACATCCACAGCCTTTCCCTCATCCAGTAATCAGGTCTCCTTGTTATAGAAGGAGATCAGGTTTGTCAGGCAGCACCTGCCTTTCATAAACCCATGCTGACTGGGCCTGATCATCTGTTGTCCCACATGTGTTGTGTGATGGTACTCAGGATGAGCTGCTCCATCAGCTTCCTGAGCACTGAAGTCAAGCTGACAGGCCTGTAATTTCCCAGATCATCCTTTCAACCCTTCTTATATACAGGCATCATGTTCGCCAATTTCCAATCTGTCGGACCTCCCCAGTCAGCCAAAACTGCTTGTAAATGACAGAAAGCATCTTGGCGAGCACCCAGCCAGCTCCTGCAGCACCCTCGGGTATATCCCGTCTGGTCCCATAGACTTCTGTGTGTCAGTGTGATGCAGCAGGTCACCTCCTGGATTGTGGGGGAGTCGTTCTCCCAGTCTTGTCTTCTGGCTGAGGAGGCTGGATTCCCTCAATACAACTAGTCTTGTTATTAAAGACTAAGGCAAAGAAGGCATTAAGCACCTCAGCTTTTTCCCCAGCACTTCTTGCCATGTTTCCTCCTGTGTCTAGCAGGGGATAGAGGCTCTCTCTGGTCTTTCTTTTGCTGTTGATGTACTTATTTGCAGTGCGACGGAAAAAAAGAAATGTCTTTTTTATCATGCTAATAGTTATCCATTTTCTATCTTTGCTCAAGGACTGCTTGTAGTATATTACAGATGAATACTTCTCTGGGGAAGCGCTGATGAGAGCCCACCCTAAGCATGCAAAAAGCATAAGCTCCTCAAGTGCTTAGACCTGTAGAATGAAAACAAACAGGACTACGACAGCTGCGGAGCCTGTGTGTATTTTTGGATTTCACTGAAGCAAAGACTCTCTGGGATATAGATTAAGTTCTCTCACTCATTGTTCCAGCTGTCTTGAAACAGAGATGACAAAGTCTCTCATAAACATATTGAAAGGTCATTTGATTTCACTGTTGCTTTATTTGAGTACCTCTGTGTCCTCAACTGAAATGTTACTGTGTGCCTTCTTCAGAGATACTCCTCAGAGATTACCAATTACCACACATTAGGTGTTACATGGAGTGTTAGAGATCACAAGCCAACATCTGTTCTTAATTATAGTGGAATAAATTTAATAATCCCACTGACTTCAGCAGACACACTAATCGTTTACAGAAATATAAATGAAAACAGGATCTGGCTTTTGTAGTCTAGCCCTTACATTAAGGCACATCTCTATCTTCTGCTGAAAATTAAGAATATTACGAACAATGGAAATATTGTTAAGTCAGTAAAGAGTACCATTTCTAAGTCACTAGCATGATTCTCTTTTCCTTACAGTATGCTCAATATTGGCAGATGCTAAAAGTTAACTCATCATATGTCAGCAGAATGTTCCCCCCCACCAAAAAAATCCCTCTTCACCAGAATTCAAACTTTTGATAACGATAGAGTAGTTACTATGTCATACTGATTGTTTGTCACTTCATTTTTTAATTTATTTATCCCATTATAATACAAGGGTAAAGAGAATTAAAAGGCATAAGACGTTTTTATTTTCTTCATCTTAAAGCAATAATTTGTGTAGAATTCATTTCAGCATTTTTGATTTTTTCTCATCAAGTTCTAACACCAAAAGTCAGAAATATTAAGAATTCCTGTGAAAAAGCAAGGGGTTTTTTCCTCTATTTTGTAGGGAATGTCTTTATCTAAACACTGTTAACCTAAAGATTTTTCTTAGAAGTCAGTCATATTTCTATTATTTGCTAAAATGATAATTAGATAGATTAGTATTTTCATAAATTTCCCTTTTTACCAGAATTTTTTCCTTTTGTGTTTTTATATTTTGATGAAGTGGGGGGGAAAAAGAAGGACAAGCAACAGGAGAGAGCATATTAGGAGAGAGGAAACAACATCACTGAAGCCCCTAAGGCAATGGACTAATATATCCTGCCAGCAAAAAAGAATGAAGAACAAAAGGAAGAGGAAAGAACACATAGTTCCTGGCTCATGTTGCATGACTTCCCCTCAAAAGTCCACCTTTCCTCTATCACCAAAGACATCACCTTAACAAGGTTCTCCCCCTAATTTAAGCACTGGACGTACATGTGTAGCAGTAGGTGATAGGAGCTCCTGTGCAGCTCTTGTAGACTTGAGGACATTGGGTGAGCCACCACCAAATCCTCCCCAGCTGCACTCCCGTCAGGGCCGGAAAGCTCACAGCACAAAGTAAAGCGTAAGAAAGAAGTGAGTCAGCACTGGCATTTACCTTATTGGCTGATGTAGGGCAGCTAGAGGCATCCCTCAAGAAGCTACAGACCACGCGTTTCTGCTATGCTTGCAAAGGAGGGCAGATATTAGCTGGGGGGCTTCAATATTGCAAGCTGTGAGCACCCAAGGGCATTTTTGAGGAATGTATTTGGAGGGCTCAAATGCACCAGGGAAAAGGGTGGAGATGCTGCTCATTCAGTCTCTTGTTCAGCCTCGAAAGAGCCTGAGGCCCTACAAGTTTTCATTGAAGTATAAAGTCAATCTAGGAGGAAAATTGGAGGCATTATGCAACCTATGCCAATGGAAAAGGACTGAAGGTAGAAGCCTTTTATTTGTGTATAAATAACATCAAGAATGGGAGGAAGTAATGCCAAAAAAGTTATGACTTCACAGTATTTGCTTGAAAGTCACTACACTGTTCTAAATGTTATTCACTGTATTTATTTAAGGGGTAAATTTTAGGTATTTTACAGTTCTTCCATCTCTAAACTTGACTAGGAAATATTACTGTCTTGGATTCTAGTTATAATTGTGACTTCTGTAAGTCCTGAAGAAAACAGAACTCTGCTCTATACTTTACAAAGAGTTAAAATGAATACAGGTGAAAAGAAAGTGTAAAATAATTTTGCCCGATGCTGCTTAGGATCTCCTTCCTTTTTATTCAAACACAGAATGAAGAAAATACCGTGACAAATCTTTTCTGAGCCTGCAGAAGCTTTGTTTGGTGCAAGTTAGGGAAGACATTTGGATCATCCCTTATTATTTCTGTTACTTAGTTGATCCACTTATCTGTCTATCTAAATGTCCCCCATCATCTGAGCACTTAATATTTGAGGATCTATTCTGAGTCCTTGTTGCAGATCAGCAATAACAGAGAGTTTATCTATGCTACAGGTTTGTTTACAGGTGGTTACTTATTACCATTGCTGCTTGGTATCTTGTAACGCCCAAAACCTAGGATAATCTGTTATGTTAATTCTAAGTAAAACTAAAGGTATATGCAGGGACTGTGGAGACAGATAATTATAGAAAGAGCACCATCTATTGTCAGGTAAAAAAAGTTAGTGCTGTTTATAGGCATGAAGCTTCGATGATGTGGAGACAGCTGTGGGACTTGGACCTATGCCAGAAGATAAGTGAGAAGTACTCTGAATGCTTTTGGCCCCAAGATTAAATGGTCTGGGCAATATGAATGTCTCATGTTATGTCTCATATAATATGAGACACTGTAGCTTACATAGGGTTCAGAGGTTTTTATGCCAGTTTCTTTATAGGGACCTGTTAGGAGAAGTGGATCATGAATGAAAACTGAGTCACAGCTTGGTGAATGGGGGCAGTTGTGATATTTAATGGGATATTTGGATGACATGGGGGAAAAAAATTGAGGCGTAAGAAGCCCCAGTTATCTGCAGGCACTGCTCAGCTCTCGGTCATGGTGCTGTGTCATTCATGCCCAAACACAGTAGCTGCACAACATGTTGGCTGAGGCAGTGGGTCCTGCCTCTCCAGAAGATTCAGCAGCTCAGAAGCAGCCTTGATCCAACATGGACAGGGTAGTGCCAGGTATCCAAGGCCAGAAATGGTTCTCTGTGACATCTTCCATCACCTGGTGCAGACAAGTTCACATGTCCTACACTTACTCAGCCTTTCAGCAAATGCTGATAAAGCCCCTGGACTGGTCTGAGGTTTTGCCAGATTTATATTTGGAGACAGGAAGAAGGGAAGGAGATAATTCCTTGATGGCTATTTGGAAAGACTGACTCATTCCGGGCAACACAAGTTGTTATGCCAAGCACTTCATAAATCATTTATTCAGCTTCTCTGCATTTTCAGCAGACAACCTTATTATTGATTTAATGTCTTCATAAAACTGAAGGGCAATGACTCTCCAGACCAACTTGTGTGGCCTTTTCTGCTGCAAACAACAGAAAGGAGAGGAGGTGTCAAAGGAAGCCAACAGGAATGAATTATAACTTCTTTTCTTCATAAGCTTTTCCATGTAACTGATCCTGCCTTGGGACTTGTCACACACACACACACACACACACACACACACACACAAAAGACTCTAAGGTTGCAGAGACACTTCAAACCATCAGAAAGACCATCTCGCCAACGGCATGCAAACTAATGACTCAGCTGCTTGACACATGCGTTTGTGTCCCTTGGAAGAGCACTTACCAATACACAGAAAATTCAGCAATACAGGGGCTAAAGAATGGCAATATTTTTGTCCTCCAAATAGATGCATTTGTAAAAGAACATGCTTCTACTTGGACGCTTGTGCATGAGGACTGAAGTGGGAAATACAGCAAAATACAGATACTGGTCCAAACCGCTAGTGAGAAGTCAACTGTTTATAGCAGAGGTGAGGGAAAGTGGGTGCTGTGTGGGCCAGACAGCCAAGGGGTCACTAACACCTACCAACTACTCTGCAGGTAGACAAGCAGCAGATGGGAATGAGCAGGGAACAGATGAGGGAAAGCAGGCAGCGGTCAGCAGAAGCTACAAGCTTGCTTGTCTGGTTCTCTAGTGAGTTAAAAGTCCCTCTGGTCCCCGCAGCGACTGACTGTGAAGGAGGCTGTGCTGGGTTACTGATGCAGAGGAAAGAGGAAAAGCATGTTGACGTGGGCACAAGGTAGCTGACCATTTTTTCCTGATAACCAAAACTACAATTTCCTGCTTTTTACTGGAATCGGAGCTTGCTACTGAGGTGCAGAAGATACACCCAGAGATAACACCACCAATAGGAAACCTCACTTTTTTTTGGCTGCCTGTCTGTTTTGCCTAGACATGCAGCAGGTCCTTGCTGACCTCTTCCTTCACTGCTGCTAAAGGCTCCCTGCCAGCAAAGGATAGGGCCAGCCAAGTGCAACATGTGAAAGGCAATGCAGTGTCTGGGGAAGAACACTTCCAGGAAACACTGCAGACCCTCTCCAGCTTGGTTTGAATTGGCGAAGAAGGGGGCAAAGGTGATGTACATTGTATGCTCCTCCTGACCCTAGAAGTACACAACAGCCTGACTGTGTCCTGTTCCAATGAACAGGGCTTGAGTCAAGGTGCAAACCAGGGTTTCACCCTCCTTTCCTCTTCCATCCCAGATCCCCCCTTAGTTGTCTGTCTCCTGAGAGGAGTGCTCCAAGCACAATTGATTCACAGAGTGCAAAAGCATTTCTTTCAGCAAATTATGAGCAAACTCGAATCTGTGACTGAAAAGGAACTTTTCTACCCTACAGGTCTCCTGAAAATGCAGTTGGAATGAATGAACAAGTATCTTATGAAGCACACAAGAGCATTTGTTTCCTTCCCAGTTGTTTCATGTTCAGTGGTATTAACTGACTTAAAGGTCAAACCACTATTTGCATGGTCAGGCATATTTTTCTTGATGATTAATACATTTTCCATAAGGGATTGAAAAAAATTAACATCATCATTAATAATAATAATTAATAACAATAATTTAATGGATTTTGCATTGGTGAAAGGAATAGTGGATGTGGTGTTTCACATGTACACCTTCCTTGAAAGAAGTTCAGGACTAGAAGTCCATATGAATAGAAATCCATCTCTCTTAAGTTTACTGGTGCCAAACCACAGTGCCTTGTGTCTGTCTCTTACGAGCTCATGCCTCAGAAGATTTATGCAGCTCCAGTAACTGCACTCACAGACTCTCTTTTCCCCTTAGTGGTACTGTTTTTGGAGGAAAGAAGTACATGAGTGTAAATCAAGACAAGACAAGACAAGAGTGAAAATGTATGTGCTCTGGCTTCAGTATCTAAACTAGGTCAAGTATAGGAACCAACCAAACTCCCATTGAAAGCAGTGACAAGTTATTTTTTTAACCGCTATATCAGTGTACATAATCCAAAGAAGGATACTGCAGTGGAAAGGTTTTTTTAATTTATTTTTATGTATGCAGGCTGCATGATATCAGAGTTTATATTTCTCTTGAAGCATACTGAATCTGAGGTAGAGTGGGATTAATCTGCTTTATCTCCTCTGAAATCTACTGCAACTAAGAGTCATAGAATCACAGAATGGTTTGGGTTGGAAGGGATCTTAAAGATCAGCTAGTTCCAACCCCCTGCCATGGGCAGGGACACCTTCCACTAGACCAGGTTGCTCAAAGCCCCGTCCAGCCTGGCCTTGAACACTGCCAGGGAGGGGGCAGCCACAACCCCTCCAGGCAACCTGATCCATTGTCTCACCACACTAACAGTAAAGAATTTCTTTCTTATATCTCACCTAAAACTACCCTCTTTCAGTTTAAAACGATTACCCCTCATCCTATCACTATAGTCCCTGATAAAGAGTCCCTCCCCATCTTTCCTGTAGCCCCCTTTAAGTACTGGAAGGCCACTATAAGGTCTTCCCTGAGCCATCTCTTCTCCAGGCTGAACAACCCCAACTCTTTCAGCCTGTCTTGATAAGAGAGGTACTCCAGCCTCCTGATCATCCTTGTGGCCCTCCTCTGGACTCACTCCACCAGGTCCATGTCTTTCTTAAATTGGGGGCCCCAGAGCTGGACACAGAACTGCATGTGGGAGTTTCACAAGAGCAGAGTAGAGGGGGAGAATCCCCTCCCTCAACCTGTTGGTCACACTTCTGCAGGAGGGCTGAGCATGCACACGACCAATGTGATCAAGCAATGCCCGTTTATTACAACTAAGAAAGCCCTTTTATGATGTTCTCCCGCACACGTGAGTAACATGCAGTACAAGTCCTCAAGACTGGACAGTTAACCTAGCCCGCGCTTTAAACCTTCTTATGACTGGATAAAAAGTGCCCCATCAGCCTTGCCAGGCTTCCTGCCTTGTGGAACTTCCTCTTCCGTCCCAACCCCTTCCAGGGGTTGTTTGTCTCATCGAGTTTCTCCCCCCTCATTCAGGGTCACATCCTTATCACATTCTTGCTCGGCTGAGGCTCTTAGTCTTGTTCTCACGCAGGATTGCTCACATGTCCATTCTCTCGCAGAATGCCCTCTAGAATCCCAACACACTTCTCTTGATGCAGCCCAAGATATGGTTGGCTTTCTGGGCTGTGAGCACACACTGATGACTCATAGTCAGTTTTCTATCCACTACTCCTCCCAAGTCCTTCTCTGCAGGGCTGCTCCCAATCCACTCTTCACCTCAGCCTGTATTTGTGCTTGGGATTGCCCCAACCCATGTTGCACTTGGCCTTGTTGAACTTCATTAGTTTCACATGGGCTCACCTCTCAAGCCTGTCAAGGTCCCTCTGGATGGCACATCCCTTCTCTCCAGCGTGTGGACCACGCTACATAGCTTGGTGCCGTCAATGCACTTGCTGCGAGTGCACTCAATCCCACTGTCCATGTCACCAACAAAGATGTTAAACAGCGCCGGTCCCAGCACCAACCCCTGAGGAACAACACTT
The DNA here is from genome assembly GCF_965140245.1 of Athene noctua. Lineage (NCBI taxonomy): Eukaryota > Metazoa > Chordata > Aves > Strigiformes > Strigidae > Athene > Athene noctua. Next base: position 97,143,987 of record NC_134037.1, read on the forward strand.
GTCACTGCTCTCCACTTGGACATGAAGCCATTGACTACCACTCTTTGAGTGCGACCATCCAGCCAATTCCGTATCTACCGAGTGGCCCATCCATCAAATCCATGTCTCTCCAATTTAAAGACAAGAATGTCATGTGGAACAGTGTTAAATGTTTTGCACACATGCAGGTTGATGATGTCAGTTGCTCTTCCTTTATCCACCAACCCAGTTGTAGAAGGCCACCAAATTTGTCAGGCATGATTTGCCCTTAGTGAAGCCATGTTTGTCACCAATCACCTCCCTGTTTTCCATGTACCTTAGCACAGTTTCCAGGAGGATCCACTCCATGATCTTGCGAGGCACAGAGGTAAGACTGACTGGCCTGTAGTTCCCCAGGTCTTCCTTTTTTCTCTTTTTAAAAATGAGGGTTATGTTTCCCTTTTTCCAGTCAGTGGGAATTTCACTGGACTGGCACGACTTCTTAGATATGATGTGTAGTGTATTAGGTACTTCATCTGCCTGTTCCCTTAAAACCATCTTTCACTCTCACCTTCTTTCCTCCTTTATTATGCAATTGTCTTATATAGCCTTTTTCATCAGTAGATAGTAAAGTCCTCAACAGTGATGAGGGGTGTTATAGTCTGTATTTATTAATGAGTGAACTAAGTGTTGTGGTTTAACCCCAGCCAGCAATTAAGTACCATGCAGCCCCTTATTAACTCCTCCAAGTAAAACTCATGGGTTGAAATAAGAACAGGTTAATAAGTAAAATAAACTATCAAAACAATAATAATAATATTAATATTTGTAATTAAAGGAATATAACAAAAAAGAGTTAGAAATAAAATCCAAGACAAATAACGCACAATGCAATTACTCACCACCTGCCGACCAATGCCTGAGCAGCAATCCACCTCTCCTGACCAACTCTTCCCAGTTTATATATTAAGCATGATGTCCTACGATACACAATATCCCTTTGGCTAGTTTGGGTCAGCTGACCTGGCCATGCTCCCTCCCAGTTTCTTGTGTACCTGCCTGCTGGCAGAGCATGGGAAACTGAAAAATCCTTACTTTAGGATAAGCGCTACTTAGCAACAACTAAACCATCAGTGTGTTATCAACATTATTCTCGCACTGAATCCAAACACAGCACTGTACCGCCTACTAGGAAGAAAATTAACTCTATCCCAGCCAAAACCAGGACACTAAATAGAGAAAACTGCTGAAACCATGCAGTAGCAGAGATGGGATTAATACCCAACCTTCTACTCCCTTATTTGAGCCCCTCATCTACATCAGCTAATATAATAGGTTGTAAAGCAATACAATGGAAATACTCAGACTCTCATTTCCCACCTATTGTATGTTTCACTTGCAATTGCATTATATAAACCTGATAAAGGGAACAGCAAAATACTAATAAACTAATACTTAATACTAATACCAAACTGTACAGTGGGAAGAAAGGGAAAAAGTAAGAGCAATGTGCAACTCAACCAGAAATATCTTGAGAATTCATAAACACTGAAAGTAATACAAAGAAGTAAACACAAATTTCTCCCCTGTCAATTGAAGCAAGCTTCACCCATACAATATTCATTTTGTTATCTGAGGTTTATAAGGAAACTTTTTTTAAGCCTCAAGACCATGTGTGATAAAGTAAGGGTGAATTTTCAGAGCTGATTATTTGTTTAGCTATTTATTTTTCTAGACAAGATTAAATACAGCTTTCTTTCTGATGGAACTCCAAGGTGGAGTGTCAGGATTCAGGGGAAATTGTAGAGAAATGGAGAAATGACAGCAGAATTCTTGGACTTACACAGTGCCAAATGCAGCAGTTCTGAATGTGTGATTGGCTTGACTGCTACAGAGGGAAATGCTGAGCAGGAGATTTTGAGGTTTTAGCTAAGAATAACTAAGTAAGCCATGGCTGAAAGGGTTAAACAAGTGTCATCTTTAATATCTGCATTCATCTCAGCAGCAACATGTTCCCTAAATACCTATCCTGTAAAATTCTAAGTGATCTCTAACTTTGATAACAAACAATGGTAGAAGTTTTTCCCAGATGACATCCATCTGGTGACTTACCAGATGTGTATTGAGCGTATATCACGTTCAGCCTCACATGAATTTTTAATCTTTATAAGTGGTGCAATGAGATGTAAACCAAAAATGTTTCTATTCCCACGTCACCCTTTTTCCATTTAAAGAAAAAAATCACATGAAATGTTTGAAATGTAAGAAACAAACCTATTTTCCAAAAGGATAACTAGTCCCATATGGAGTTTAATTTTTGATAAATCAGTATTTCCAGATGAGAAACACTTTAAAGCTTCCTGGGTGTTCCACTTACTGAACTGAGCTCCAGTAGTGCTGTGTAAGAGCTGGCATCACAAAATTGCTCCATCAGTACAATTGTCGGGCTCTTTGCAATGACATCAAGATGTCAGGGGATCTGTGCTGTTCCCCAGCTTCAAGAGGTGTTGCAAAAGACAGGGAAAGACAAAGCTGTTATAGAGAAATACAGATGGGAAAGAGTGTGCTACATCAGTCCTCAGAAGACCTATATTCACCTGCGGTACTCCCCCAACTTTTTCTGATAGTTTGCGGAAGCGATTCACCATGTTCAGTTCTTTTTCTGTAAAAGAGTGTCTTAAGACCTCTTTCTCCCCCTATTAATTACTAGGAGTATAATCTCATCCAGGCAGGACTGTTTCTCACTGGCTATCTTCTGGAGAGAGCCAACATCCAGTGGAGGGAGGCCCTGATCTCACCAGCTCATTACTGTAGCGTTAAAAATAAAGACCAAGAGCACATTGCCAAAAGGGCTTCCTTTTCCAGGGCTGCCAGTTCAGAATCATTTGCCAGCACTGACTTTGTCTGAAATGATGAATACCAAGGTAACAATAACACGAGCCATCAGACCCCTGGAAGCACAGGTGAGCATGGAACAGACCCCATCAGGGAAGGCAGGCAGCGACAAGTCCTCCAGGAAAATGTGACCAGCAGTGGGCTCGGCTGGTATGAAATGCAAGCTGTGCATGACACGCCAGCAGATCAGAGAGACTGTGCCTTTCCAGAAGCAGGTGACACTGTCCCTGTTCTCAGAGGGACCACAGAAAAGCTCCCCCCCTCTCTAAAGCCTCAGGGCCATGTGCTTTCCCCTATTGTTAGGCACAACATGGTACAAGCCAAGTGGCTTGAGAAAGAGGAGAGATTTGGTTTTCAGAACCTGATAGATATTGCTTCCAGTGTCTAGATGTATTAGAGCTCGTTCAGTTGCTGGAGGGACTCAGTCAGGCAGTGTTTCTGCTAACACAGTTGCCCTTTGCTCAGTTGGGCGAAATGCAGTCAGCCCCTTCTGAAGATCCAAGTCCTCAGCTTTCTGACAGCTCTGCAGCCTGGAGTGAGGAGGCAACTTCTTCTTAACCGTTCTTCAGTTAATCCTTCTTTAGCGAGGAAGTTTTGGGGTTTGTTCTTCCTGCAAGTGTCTTAAGAACTTTGCTGTTCATGGGCATGAGAAATTATCCCCCTCCACGGCAGGAGGAGGTGTGGCCCATTACGTTTGGCATCCCCAACCAGGAAGGACAATGGACAGAAGGGATATTTCACTACTTTCTGAGTTTTCTGTGTTTCCTGTGGTTATCCAGTACCCAGCACACTCGCTGGCCACTGGTAGGAGCAAAGTGTCATGTTTGCAGTCTTGCAGTCTTTCCTGAAGCAGAACATCACACAGCATGGCAGTCAATAGGCTTGGTCCACCTCTGGCTGGGGAATGTGGCAGCTGTCTCAATAGCAGCAGCAATAAAGCCAAATATTTTAGGAGAGCAATAACTGTCTATGAGAGATGAACTTAGCCGATATACTTAGCCAATTATCATGTGTTCAATTAGTACATTATGGGTAGTTAATAAAAGTTTGGACTTTGAGACTTGTCTCACCATTGTCCGCTCCACTGGGGATTTGCAAATCTGAGTCACTTGTCTCCCTCATCTGAGAAGGACATGACACTCCCGCACCCTTGTTTCTGCGTGCTTCTCTAGCCTATCCTATTAGCTCTCTATGGAGATATCTTTAAACATAAATCCGCTTTCACAGTGGAGCCAGCTATTCAGGAGGAAGAGCATCAAGCTTGCAGAAAGGAAGGAGTTCTTAGAAATAAAATCATGCCAGGCTGATAGCTCAGGTGAGAGGCATTTTTGCCTGCTGGTGACTTGTTGAACTAGGAGGTAAGGAAGACAAGGACACCAGTCTGCAAAGAGAAGATGCAGTTTCCCAGTCAATCAAAGCAACTGCAGCCAATGCTCTTTGAGATCACTGTATCAGCAGAGAATCAATTAGACATGCTTGCCTTGTGCTGCTTGAATTCCTGCCCTAGCCTTCTGAAGAAATCTTCCCAGTATTTCAGGACTTCACCCATGGATAAATTAAGGACAAAATCTTAGTGATCAATGTCTGACCTCTGGACTAGTGCCCTGCTCCCATAAGCCAGAGTACAACTGAGAATTATGGGGAACATATTACCCTTCTCTTCACTTTTTTTGTTAATTTTCTTTTCCTTGAAATGTATCTCTCATTTTGAAGCCTGATGGAGGTATAGAAGATGGGAGGGGAAGAGAAAGAGGGAGCTTCAGCTAAACTGAAAATGAATAGAAGGTTATGGACAAGGTGATGAGAATAAATTGTATGTTCAGGACCAAAGGAATTACAGCATCTCTGCATGTCTTTGGGCCTTGAGGGACTGCACATTTTCTGAAGGAATTCTAAAGAGATTGGAGGCTCAAATGAGAGGAGAATGAGAGCAGTGTGAGGGCTTGAGCATGCATGACTGTGTGCGTCTGGCATGAAAATAATTGAGTCCTTCTCCCTCTGAAAAAGACAAAGAGGAGAGCAGCCCATGCCGTGCCTTTGGGGAAATCAGCATATGCATGGAGCAGCAACTGTGGTATCTTGGGCATATGCTGTTTCCAGCAGGGAACCAGTTTATTCCTTTGGAACTGCCTGGTAATTTTCATTTTCAGACCAAAGCCTTCTGAGAGGAGGAGGATTTGGCAGGGCAAAAGAGCACTCTCTGAAGATTTGTTTTCTCAAAACTTGGATCTGACATTCACCTACCATCTAATGTGTTCAAATATTTCTCTCACCTCCTGAAAGCAATGCACACACATACAACGCTTTTGCTACTCCGTTTTTTCAGTGTTACTGTTTATATGTGGATTGCAAGGCTCTTCACAAAGAAAGGCTAGTACCACCACGGGAAAAGAGTAGAATCCAGGACAGAAGCCATTCTTTCAAGGACATACAGCTTTACTGCAGCAAAATCAAAACTTGATACCAAATTTCCAGGTTCTCTAAGACTGCTCCAGCACATTATTGTGTGTGAAACCTGCAGCTGCAGCCTACTTTGAATAAGAAGTAAGTCAACACCAAACACTGTTTGGCAAACATTTTGAAATTGTGCTCATGATGAAGTGGTTTGAACTGTCCTGGTTTTAACAATCTCTTCATCATTTTCACAGGTTTTAATTTTATTTTCAAATATTATTGTGGCACAAGAAAAAAATGGGTTTGTTTCCTTTTTTTGGAAGAACCAAGTTTTCCTTATGCACTTAAAGAAGATAGGCAAAGAGGGCCCAAACCTGCAGAACCAAAGGCGCCAGAGTCACATGCTTGAAACTTCTTACAAATCACTGTGCAAACAACCCAGTGCTCTTTGTCACATAAGTATGGATTCAAGAGCTGCAAAAAATAACCAACAGCCCAAAGGTCTGGGCTGAGCCTACTATTAGTTTCAAGACAATTTCCCAGAGTGCTGCAAAATGTTGATGTCTACATCAACATTTGAAGATGAGTGATGTTGACATTAAGGCAGATTGTCTAAAAATTCACCTTTTTCTTGTCGGAGACAAAGACATTTCGTTCTTTGCTTGTCATCCAAAGACTATATAACTCCTCTGGCTTTCATTTCATGTGTATCTGAAAGCCTGTTCAAGGTAGTCCTGTATTCACACCATGCTCTGCTTGGCATTTTGCTCTTCGGGGAGCAGCGATGGAGACCCACCATGGCCACAGCTGAAGGGGAGCAGCCTGCTGCACAATCCTTGCTGCAATCAGGTTCCTGTGGCTAAATGGAGATTTAATTGATTTTAGTGGTGTTCTGATTTTTTAAGATGTCTTGGGAATGGGTAGTTTGGAGTGAACTTGCTATTAGTGTTTTCTTCCACCCTCCCTTTTATTTTCTCCTTAGTAGACATTAAAAAGATCCAGTAAGAAACCTTGAACCTCCATGCAGCAGATGCCTGAATTTCCAGCATGGACCCAACAGCTTTCTTCTGGAACTGCACTCCAGTGAGGAGAAAGCTCCATCCATGTATTACTTGCCAGGTTAGGGGGCCCTAGCTTTAGATGGGTGATTTCCATCAGTCTCTGAAAACATGTGCCAGGTGTAGATGCACAGGAGGCTGTGAGACACACCTGGCACACACACATACAGGAAAAGAAGTTCAGCTGTCTTCTCTAGGGGTTCCTGAACTTCCCTGTGCCTCAGTGTGTGTGTGCAGTGGGGCTCACCTGCTGAGCAAGTACTCTGCATTCGTCCATGAAGAAGTGAGAACTAGCTTCCATCTGTAAGCCTGAATCCTACAGAGATGGTTTCTTTATATACAGTATTCATTTGACTAGACTCCAACAGCAGAGACCCTGCTGGAGTGTGATGCTGAGTCTCAGCCAGACACGAGTATCTCCAGCAGAAAAGTGGTCACAAACACTTACTCAATGCCCCAAGCAACTGTTCATAGCCCTTTACAGCTTCTGCTCTTTGTGTCTCTTTTTTTTTACCCTAAGATTTATTATAGTAAAGATTTTTCTCTTTACCCAGAAGTCCTGGAAACTGTTACTTCTTCAGAACAATCAAAAATATGTAGAATGGATCAAGGTTTTGGTGAAAAACTTTGTCACCCCAGATGTCAGAGTAAGGAGAAGAAAATCCATGGCAAAGTGATTAGAAAACAGGAAAGAGGGATTCTGTGGAGAAGCAGTGACAAACTTTCAGCATTGTTCAAATTTAGGAGTAAACCCCCACAGAGGGATCATGCTACCTGCTGCTGAAAGGGCTTCAGAGCCTAAACAAAATTACTGCTATCCTACAGGGAGTATATGAGGCTTCCATTCCACTCTCAAAGAGCCCACATGTTTTCAGACTGCATTGAGGCACACCTCTTCTTTTGCAATTCACCAACCTGAACTGGCCTGAATTCTCTTAGACTCGTAGCTTTATTTCGTAAGTCTCTTTCTGAGCAGTGACTGGAAACTGCCTTTGTTCCTCTAAGTTACATGTCCTGTAGAGCCATGTTGGGACAGCAAACGTTTAACCAAGTCATGCAGAAGCAAAACAGCTTGCACCAGAGGGGCAGAGAGCTCCATCCTAGAATGCCCTGGCATCTGATGGCTCAATAAATTTTTATGATCTTGGAGAGAAGAATTCAGTTCCCTCCTCTGCCTGGAGGACTGCTCTGATGCAGCAGGACTGCTCTTACCTAGAGTACGCTACAGGGAGCAAAGGCTTCCCAAATTCCAGTCAAGCAGTGGCTCCATTCTCATCCTCTGATGAACCCAGATAACATCAGCTTGCAGGAACAAACCCTATTCCTTTCTCTTTAACGAGAAATTATCTCACCTTCTCTTTAGTGTACTCGGTGAATTTCAAGTACTGGCATTAAAAGACGTTTCACTATCAATCCGTACCTGGAAATCATGGCCCTAGTTGCTAATCTATGCCCCTACTGTCATTGCAGTAAAGTACGTATAACTCTCTGTTGGTGCAAAATTGCAACTGCAGTGCCGGGGGGGGGGGGCAAATTGAATCAACTCTCTGTACTTTGTCTTCCCTTTTACTTTATAGAAAAACAGGATTTAATGGTCTACTGCACAAATCAGGCTCTTCAGGTCTGCAAAGCTCTCCAAAACAGAAATTAATGGTAACACTTTTCATCCTCCAATATCAAAGTGCTCTGTGCAGGTGGGTGATTACATCGTTTCCTCCATTTTAGCAGCAGAGTAACTTTAAATATATGTCTCTCTGATCTGTTAAAGACCAGACGTCAGGTAAATGGCAGAAGAACTAAATCTCCTAATTCCTAGTCTGTGCTCTGTGGCCTGACATTGTAAAAACTGAGGGTGGGAGGCTAGAGAAGGGAGGGAGAGGTGAGGAGAGCTGAGACTGTGTCTCAGGCATTTAAATCAGAGTCTCCAAACACTCAGGAAAATACACTCTGCCAACGTGCCCGCAAGTGCTTAATGGCAGCTGAGTGCTTTCAGGGAGCCTGACAGACATGGGCACAGTCATCATTTATTGACAATTAAAAACAGAAATGTGGTGTGCAAGTGATCTGCCTACCACTTTGTAATCGAAGAGCACTTTGGAGTATTTGTCAGTTCTATGACCAAGAACACATGCATTTTTTAATAATTGCTCCATTCATGTCCTCACCACCACATACTGAACTTGGCCCATTTAAAAGCCATTAATTAATCATTTATTACTGATTACACTTCACAATGGCATCCCAGATTGCTCCTCTGGTGGTAGTAGTAAGCACGTCATGGCAATCCTTTGCTTCACATTCAAGAGGCCAGCACATCAGCTGCCTCTAATAGTTCATTACTCATACAGAAGTGCAACTCTGGAGCTCAGAGTAGTATAAGATCACCCATGGTATAACCTTGTTTCTTAGGATGTGTAATATGGCTGTGAAACCCTCAGCCAAGGCTGGAGAGGGTGATCGGGCAGGGCTGTTGCGAACCTACTACAGGATCAGATGATAATGCAACCTCTTCCAGAACTGAAGAAGAAGCACGGTACTTTCTCCTCTGGCCTCCCCTGGAGACACATGGAGAAGTGAATCCCCAGGTCATGCTAAGGTTTTGTTCCAAAGGCCGTTTTGTTTCAAAATTTCCCAGACTGTTTTGAACCACTAATTAGATCATTTCCACCTCAGCCATGAATTGTCTGTTTTATCAGTATGGGTCCATTTCTGATCTAGAAATTTCTTCTTAAGCTCTCTGAAAGAGTTCCCTGAGTCTGTCTCTTCCATTAGCTGTTCAGATCTCCTGTGAAAACTTCTCTTTCCCTTTGTTTTTTGCTCCAGCACAGTTTTGCTCTGTTCTACTGTGTAAATTATTCACCATCCAACATCCTTCACACCACCGTTTCCTGTAATTTATAGTGTCTACTATGTTGTATTATTTAACACTGAAAAACATTTCAGGATCCAGCTTGAGATGTATCAGGAAAGATGTAATGAATTGTGTTGTGTTGTATAAAACCCTAGCCAATAAAATGGAAAACTATTAATAGCTTAATGGCTGTTGTCTTGCTAATGTCTCAGTATTTTGCGTTCATAGCAAGCTTGTCACGTTTATTCCACTGAGAAGGGGGCAGAAGCTTTTAAACTTGTTTGCCTCTTCTTAGGGAAATTGTTTTTTCTTTTCAGCTAACACCACATGCTTGTTAATGGAGTATTAATAATATCCATGTGACAAGCTCCTTCCATCAGACAGTGAAGTCCACTAAATAATTTCCAGCAAAGTCTTAATCTAGATCATAAGTGCAGAAGGCAAGGCCACAGCTGCTGGCAGTTTATTCAGCTTTTATCATAGTGTCATATCAGACTAAATTATTGAAGATGACTGGCAATTTACATATCTCCTCTCTAAGTCAAACAAGCTAGAGTTCCCTTCACTGCATTACACCCCACTGCATTTATAAATCTAGACTATCAATCCAACTTGTTTGCATATTATATGGCGAGATGAATGTAAAATAAAGTTTTATTTGACAGTTGTGGAAGAATAGAAGCCTTTTCCAGGAAGAATGCATAAAGACTAGGTCAGCACCTCTTGACTGGTGAGGGACATGTTGTCCACAGCCTCCTAACCCTTTCATTTCAATGAGCATATGACTGACACTATGGGAATTTGCTCAACATTGTGGGATTATTTTTGCTGGGTTACTCTGTCTTTACACCACAGTAAGAAAGAAGAGAAATAAGTTCATTACTTTATATTGAAAGGAGCAAACAAGAGTTATAAATCCAGGCTAGTTTCTACCTTGAGTAACAATTTACCTTTCTATTAATTGTACTATGAAATTCACACTGGTTATGTCTTAAATGTATGAAGTTCAAACCCCTTCTGGAGCTAGATAAGGTATCCTCTGTTCCATGGCTATAAAAGTTGAGAGTCACTGACTTCTGTTTTACATTTACATTCCAAAATCACTCATTTAAAGATCAGGATAAAAACAAATGTATTATTCAAAACTGAGTAACAGCTTTCACTAGACATAGTGACGGCTAGATAGGATACATGGGTTTTTTATATGCCATGTAAACATTTGATACAACTTCAATTCTTAAGTAAAAAACTTTACTGAGAGGAGAATAACAGAATTTTAAACTCAACTTCTTAATGAAGATATCTATATGCAGAACTTACATCCCTACTTAGGCATCCACATTAAGTGGTTTCATTTTTTAGAAAATCAGGTCACACTGGATCTGATTTTGTCTCATAGCTTCTGAAATCAGACTGCTTCTGACATGCCTTGAAAAGATGTTTTGAGGTTTTATTCAGCTATTCATTGCTTTCATTGGGACCAGTCCACATCAATATTTTTAAATAACTTATTCTTAAAGTGCAAATCTAACCAACCTAATCTGAAAACCTCACCCTTTTTATATGACTGTTTATCAGGAACATGAGCTCAGTTTTTAGTCTTTCTGTAACTGTAATACTCATTCCACAGGGAAGTTACGATCTTTAATTCCTTAATAATAACGTGCATCTGGTTTTGCCTGTTTTGAATGACAGTGAATTCCTTTTCATTCCCTTGATAATGTCAGCCTTGTGTTTGCTACCCCAATTCTGTGTCAGTTCGATTAGCTACATTTAGTTAACATATGAAAGACCACTCACTATAGTAAGAGCACACCACCTATTTGCCTTACCTTGATGTTACTGTTATTTCTCTTGCTAAAGACAAAGGGCATAAAGTGTAATTAACCAATCAGTATCTTATCCAGAAAGTATCTAAAGAACCTTGAAAAAACATTGCAAATGTATTAAAATGTCTTAAATGTATTAAAATAGGGTTAGGAATGGGAATAGAAATAACAAGAAAACAATATAGATTAGTACTTTCCAGACAGATCTCAAAAATCACCATCATGTAGAATATCATATCTGAGCCCTACCTTCAAAAAATTGAGATAAATGGACATGAGAACAAAGTGCATAAGAAAAAAGTCAACTAAAGTCTGATACATGATTACACCAGCAATGTGCATTAGAAAACTGATAATTTCCTAATGTTAAAGCTTTCCTTGCCAAATTATAATAACTGGGGACAGATTAATCCAGGGTTATCCCCAGTGGAGCAGTAAGTAAGGAAATTGCAAGATAATGAAATCCACTGCTAAAAGAAAAAAAATGCAAACCCAGATATGTACATTGTCTACAATTTTTGTCTATGGGACTGCAGGATATTATTGATTATGTAGTACTAGACTGGGAAAAATGAAATGAGACAGCAAATTGCAGAATCAGTTGCTAGTTACCCAGAGCAGTCCAAGCTCTCTTACTGAAAGGTATCCCAGTAGGAGATTCTCCCTAGGTAGCTTCTCCTCTTTATAAAGCTGGTATTTCTTCAGATTTATAAAGCAAAATTCTTAGGGGATTGCTGGATGAAAAAGTGCTAGGCCATAATGGTTTATGCAGGCATTTGTTTGGGAAGTTTTGTGGTTGACAGTTTATCTATTTTTTCTGATTAAATAGGCCAGTCTAATAAAAGCTACTACCCATCTCACCATCCTGGCCTCTCTCATACCTGCACACCATCCCTCACTGTCCCTCTGATGTGTGTTATTGTCCCTTCCACTGCGATACATGCCTTGGATGAACTGGGACACATCCCTACTGCTGATAACGATATTGCAGCAGCGGGTCAGGACTGCCAGAGCTTTTCTCAGCCTGTAACTACCTCCTCGCCTTCCTGATGTGCTCCAAAGAATAGGGACACAGGTAAATGCTGTCACTGCACATTTGGTGTGATAGAGAAGGATTAGGGAGTTTCTCCTTGATCAGAGCATGAGTCCTCCCCCAGTAGCCCTCTCTGCCTCTTCTGCCTTAGAAACCACCACAATCCCCATGTCCTCTACAGAAAACAAAAATACTGGAGATTTCTAGAGAAACCAAGGCTTCGATAAACCACCATGTTTTCTCAAATAAACTTATCCAACTCCTTCACAGACAGAACAAAAAGAGTCTTTATCAGCTCAAGCATAAATGCAGATTTCACTCAAACAGGTTATAAAGCAGAATCATAAACAATGACAACTGCCATAGTACTGGGGCTTAAACCTTTACAACTTTGCTTATGCCATGTCTGTGAGGTGAGGAAATAAAGAATATTTTTTTACCAAAAATTTTGTGTGTGTCTAGTTGCCCAGCATAAGGCTGGGAAGATGCTCAGTCTTTAGTAAATTCAGTCTGTTGGTTCCCGTTCTGTAAGACAATAAGAGACAGGGCAGAGAAAGGCTTCCAGAATGTTGCCATTAATCTTCTAAGCAGCTCCAGATACAGGTGATTGTGAACAGAATCCAGAGACAGTGAATGCATCTCAACAGTTATACATACAGACAAATGCTAGGAATCAGCTATTCAATCTACTTCAAGTTATTGCTCTCAGAAAGTGAAGTGATACTTTAGTCCACAGAGAATCACCACTTTGTGATATTGTGCAAAATAATATGGGCACAAACATGTGCTATATTATGATGATGACCCTCAGTGTAACGGTTGCTTAAATCAACAATTTTCTTGTATATGTCCATCTACAATTTTACATCGTCTTTATTTTTATCACTGAAATGAGCCTAGAAATCAGTACAAATAGCAGGGGACATCCTAAAGCATAAGATTCAAGGAACCCAAATCACAAAAATTTCACTGTGTTATCTTAGGTTCTCCAATGCAGCTGCAGAAGGACAAAAATGAAGCAGATGCCAACATATCAGCAGATGCCAATGTATCAGCATGCAGGGTGCTTCCTGGGTGAAAAGGAAAGAACACTGGTATAGTTTAAAAGTAGTTATATCGCAGCTGATTAGAACAACAAAATTATCATGACAAGAAGAACAGACACTTTGACTGGGAGCTGTGTCAGGGCTAGCAGGTTTTCAAGGAGGTATCTAGTTCAAGGCCATATGTTACAAGCTGTCCTTAAAGATGTATTATGGGTGGAGGAGATGTCAAGAAAACTAAAGGACTTGGCAACCTATATCCATGAGAGACCTTAGACACTGTGCACGAAGCACCGTGATGCTACCTGAAGTAATGCACACTTACTCGGCTGGTGTCAATGAAAGACGTCAGCAAAGATTTCAGTCCATGGATCCAACTAAATGATCACTGCACCAACATACCTAGAACAGGCAGACAGATTCAGCTGCACCTTGTCTCTATGAAGCCCTCAACAATGTATAGCAAAGGCCATTTTGTAAAGGAAGAATTGCTCCTTCACACCTGAAATATCTAACATGCCTTATAACAATTGTGCCAAAGATTTCCACAAATTGTGCTGGTTCTTGACAATATAGGCTGCTTTCTGCAAAAGCATGAATACCAGTGTGTTAAGTAGACAGTGTTTAACCAGCAGCAGCAAGCTATTTAGTTTATTTCTATGAAAACATAACATTACATGTTTTTTCTACGTAATGCGAAAAGTCCTTGACAAGCTACATGAAGTAGAAAAGAGCACAGCAACATATTAATTTTAAAAATGGTAGTGGAAAGAAAGTTGCTAGAAGCTGGTAATGCAGTCTGATTTTCCTTTCAGTGAGACATTTGAAGATGTACCTGTTCCTTTTCCACACTGAGAGGGGAGCCTGCAGAAGTCAAATGGTCATCTTCCCCAGCTAGCAACTTCCAGTGCTACTCCTCGTCTGAAATAAAAAAAAAAAGCCTCTTCCCCTCCTGAAAAGTAACCTTGGACTGAGCATGATGGGAAGCAACACTTGTATGTCTTACTGCATTTTTTAAATTCAGTTCCTCCTCTCAGCTATGAAGAGAGAAAAAAACACCCAGAAAAATGTATAAAATGTCACTGCAGGTCAATTTTTTGTGAAATCTTCAGGATTTTCTGATAGATAGCATTGCCAAAAACCACCTGTTAGTATATTAGTGATGCCTAATGATACATTCATTTATTTACCTGGAAGAATGAACCTGTACCTTAGGCATGAGCTCAGGACAGTCAAACCCAGTTCCCGCCTGTTGCTACATCTTTCCTACTGTGACCTCGATCAAATCATTTAATTTCTCTGTGCTTCATTTCCCCATCCATAAATGATGGCTCCTTCATATCACCAAGGGATGTCCTTGTGAGGCTAAAAATGTTTTCATCTGTCCAGCTTGTCTGCCAGAGAGGCAACAGAGAAAACAAAACGGGGAAAAGGTGGTACCAAATAAATACTAAACAGAAACATCAAGAGAGTGTATATGGACCAACATAGTATCACACAACATAGAAAAATCTAGAGAAAATAAGATCAGACTCCAGGTCTGATTCAGCAGTCGTGGATACAAGTCTAAACTCAGACTTAATTTTCCAAAGACATTAGTGTTGTGATTAGGGTAGGCTTGCACAGCCATGAGTCAGTATCTGCATGGAGAAGGGAGCTAAGGGATGTGGAAATGATCATGCCTGTTACAGGAAATTTACAAGAAACTAGCAAGACAATGATGAAAAATCTTGATGATTTGAGAACACAGAAAGGCCAGTCATTATGGAAGAAAATGGCAGCTACAAGAGAGAGAAAGGTAATATCAGATTAAATGAAAAAAAAGCAGGGAAAATCACAATAATACCAAAAAGATGTTGTCACTGGAGTCCCTGATAGGTAGTACATGAAGTTCCAAAATAACAAATTCAATGTTGCAGGTGGAAGTTGTTCTCATTTGGAGGGTGTGGGGGGAAGAAGAGTGTTTTGGATGAAAACCCAGGTGTTTAGATGGCGTAGTGCTGCCAGGGAGCCTAATGAAGGCTCAAACAGGCACCCTATCATCTCCTCTCATATAAATCATGATGTCTGGTTACTGTATCTCTCCTGCTGGACTCCAAACTCTCCTCCTGGCAGAGGGAGGTACGGTATTGCAAATCTTCAGACAGGCTGCCAGCAGGAGTTGATGTCTGGCTGTGGAGCACATGCCATATATGAGAACGAGACAATGAGTCAGTTGAATTGTAGTTCCCTTGCTACACTCAGTTGCCTACTCAACTAGAGATTTCTTTGTAGAAAGATTTCGGCCTGGTCGTTTTTTGTTTTTTTTTTTTCTCATCATTTTCTGTGGAAGAATACTTCAGTCTTGTGTGGAAAATGTTTAATAATCGATTTTCTGATAAAATAATGTATTTTAATAGTATCAGTCTCAGCTCTTGATTTCTTTTATGTTTTTCTTAATTTTCCATCCCCTTACCATTTATTGTCAGAGTTCATATAGCATCTGTGTTGTGTCTTTAGCTATTGATTTTCCAGCTCAGCAAATGCAGTGGCTGATCTTGATTTTACGCTGGGGCAAACTGAGTGCAACACTGCAGATCTCAGTGAAGGTGCTTCCACTGGTACAAAGGTTTTCCCCTTGCATCTGCCTTTTATCACATTCTTTCGGAGCTGGGCCTCCATTTGGTAGATGCACTTACAGACAGACTTGAGCCAAACGATAAACTTTGAACAGTCACCTGTCCCTGTCCCAGCCTGAACACACTGCAACTCTGTAATAAGCCAGTATGGAAAAAATAGCTGCAACTTCTAGACCCCACTTCTGGCCCACCTATGACACTCTTGATAAGGCAGACTCAGCTTTCAGAGCAATGTTTTCATTCCATTATTTCATCGTAACTAATTAGAACCATATACAATGTTTGTCTTAAAGACCTACTATAAATGTAAACCTCAGACTCTCACCTCAGGTCTGAGGTCAGTCTAATCCCACGTCTCTTCTTGAGACTGCTTCTTTGTTTTACCCATGCTTTGTCTGCCTTTTCCCTGCAGAATGTCTCCGAACTCCAATTCCTTTGGAGGAATTTTGCCTCCAGCAAAAAGCCCAACCCAATAAGGGTGAGAATCTCTCTCTTAACTACAACCATTTAAAGTTAGACAACTCCCTAAATAACCTGGCTGAGAGAAAAAAACACTTCAGGAAGAAAATTCATTGATCCTGTACTGGGTTGTTCCCTCTCTTCACTGTCTACATAATCCTAGATAATGACCTCAGACTAATTTTTAAATGGCTGATATTAAGGAATATGAATCCTACCCATTAAAGGATGGTAGAAAAAATATTAAAGATGCATTTTCAATATCCTGCAAACTTTTCCCATCCTGAGGTTGTCCATATACAGGCTGTTGCTGGGACCATCCGTCACTGTCCTCTCTCTCTGCTATATTCTGGGCCCTGCCACTACCTGCATATCCTTTTATTCTGTTTTTCCCTTCTTAAGGGAGGTGTCCCATGTTGCCCACGGCAGGATTCTGCCTGAAGCCAGTGTTCCTCTAGGTGCCTGCCTCCATGCAGGTAGTATCCATCTCTGTTCAACTTTGTTGAGATGTTTTAGATTGAAAGCTATCATGCTTTGACTTCAAGGGACAGCTCCTGAAGTCTTTCTTTAGAAAATAAATGCTAGTTAAAGGTTAATAACCAAGAGAGAGGGACAACTCTTAGAAGTTGTAGTCTATCTCTGGGATGGTATCACAGGTCTCTACTACAGTTCTTACTGAAGTATTAGCTAATATCAAATGGCTTTCGTATTAAGACTCATTCTCCATTCCACTGTGCTGCAATAACTCTGCAGAGTAAATATAGCATAAAATCAGTATAAAAGAATGGTAAAAAAGGCTGTGATCTGGGTTCTAGTCCTACATCTCCCCGTGTGCACTGAAACAGAGATTTATTTTGGCATAGATGAGATCAGGTCTGTTCTGGTTCATGGTGTGAATGTTTCAGCAAACTATTGAATAAATATCAAATATATTTTTCTGATTATTTATTTTCTTCCCTTCACAGAAATCCCAATAATTATTCATAGGCCTGGTAGAAGCTCACATTTCAGGTTATTTGCTTGTTTGTTAGCTAATGACTAAACGTAGCCGAAAAAATTTCATTCTGGGACCCTGTCAATGACTGTGTGACAAGCCAGTGCATTCTCCTCCCTTCCCCATTTCTGTTCATCTCTCGTGCTCCAAGGCTTTCAGTACTAAAGCTTTCCACAGTCCGCATTAGTAGTCCACAGGTTGCTTTGAAAGCTGCTGGCAACTCTGCTATCATCTTTCAGCTTTTCTCTTTTGCATCCCTCGGCAGTGGTGATCTGTAACAGTGACTGTAATTAGAAACCACTCCTGGGCAGTGTGAGATTGTAAGATTTTGTTCTTTTTTTTTTTTTTCTGCTCTAAGAAAATCACATGTGCTGGTTTTGATAAAAGAAGCTCACCTGCTTCACTGCAGTATAACAGAATTATATAAAAATGCAGTTCAAATGTATTAATGTATATATAGGTGTGAGTTCAAAGGTATTTAATGCATATATATACACATACAAGTATAATTATTTGAATGTGTGTGTCACTCTGTTTTCAACCACAGTTCTATTTGTGGGTATTTAAGAGAGCAACAGGTAGACTGGGTGCTGTGATTTTGGGCCAGTTCGATTAACTTCTTTTGAAATTGTGATTTCCTTCTACATTTGGTTTCCTTTTTGACACTCCAGATTGGTCTTGAGTCAGCTTGCTTTTGCTTATTTGGGTGAAATACAGCAGTTGATTTTCCCAGGAGCAGCAACCAGCAAAGGTGTGGGACTCCAGCACCAGCTTGCAGGACCCCAGAGCACAGAGGTGGGAACCCTCCTGTGCCCTGAACGAGGAGCAGAGTCTCGCACTGCCTGCTACCACCACCCAGGAGGCACATGGGCTGATGCCATCCCTAAGCTGCACAGTTTGTTCTTCATGGGATATGCCTAGCAGGGAGCGCTACAGGGCTACATTTTTGAGGCTGTGATTTGGCTCTTCAGCCTCAGATGGATATCTCTCTTTAAAGATGTGACCTAATGGTGCTGGCCTGTTCCTGGGCTCAGAGCCCAGGTGGAAGAGTTAAAGGGCATCTGCAACAACACCAGAGACACTAAGTTCTGTAGGTAGTTGGGCCTGAAAGAGCTAGCTGTCTCCTTTCAGAAATGCATTTTCCCTTCACACAGTAGCATTGTGCAGACCCCACTTCCAGCCTGCCACACTCCAGCTGCACCCCAGTGTCCTTTTCAGAACATCCTGAAGGAAATGGCAGAGGCAGTTTATTTCTGAAGTCCACAGGTGAGACACAAAAGGGAATGGAAGCTGCAAACTCAAAGCCTAGGATCTGCCTCCTCCAGAAGAGGACTTTTGTCTGAAGCTGACTCTATCTACGCCACAATATTACAAGAAAAGAAGCATGTACAAGGGGGCACATTGCATGAAAACCAAGTGCCAGAAGAATAGATCGCAACCAGGCACACAGTGTACAATGAAAGTATTTCACTAAATAGAAACACTGCAGAGATGCAAACAGACTGAAGCTATCAAAACAAAGTATGGTATTGACCATAGATGGATATTACATATGAAACCTCTGGCGATGGAGAGGTCTGGGGAAGATGAGGACATGGCAACGCTTCACTCCACATGTGAATAATACCTGGTTTGCCATCTTGTGAAGAAGAAATGGTAAACTAAGAAATTAAAGATTCCCCAAAACAGACTTCAGATCCACCCCTGCACACAAGGGCTGAAATCCCATTCTGAAATGAACACAACCATGAATGAGTTTACTTTGAACACATGGCTCTTGGCAGATGTCCTGTCAATCTTAACTCAAAAGGAGCTTCCTTTAGGGATCTGTGAGCGCATTTGATGTGAGGGTGTCAACTTGAGTTGTGGAGGAATCAGCCACTTCGCACATGTAGGTGTTTGCTGATGACTGCTGGAAGGGGCTATAGGTTTCATGGTTCAAGGTGTTCAGCTCTACCTGGTGGCTCTAAAACTAGCACAATGCAACTGATTTTGTTTGACTTCAGTCCTTCCTGACTGGTCTCAAAGCATCTGCTCTCTGTGCTCACATCTGTAGCGCTGCCTGAAACAACACCTTCTGGGATTTGTGTGCTGTCATTTTTTACTGTTTCTTGCAAAATGTTTGCTAATCACAATGGCTAAGTTTCTCTTGGTGGGGGGGTTTTTGGTGCATTTTGTTTGCTTGTTTCCACTGGGCAGGGATGAAGATACAGAAGGTTCTCTGGGGCTGTGAACAAATCCCCACTCTGATGTACATACTGTGTTTGGATCCAGGTTTTTAGCTCAACTGTCTACTTCATATTCATGTAGGGATTTTCACATGCAGGGTGATGTTCTGCTTTAACCAAATTAAAGAGACAGGAGAGTATAAAATGCAAGTATAAATCCCAGCTTCCTCACCTGGCCCCAAATCTTATGAATACTTCAAACAGAGCTTTTTCTGTAGCTCCTTCCCTAGACGTCAGGTTTGGATACTGGTTGAGCCCTGAAGCATTGTGCAGTGAAGAGAAATGAAGTGTAGTATGGAAAGACCTGTCACCTGGGACACACCAAAATCTTGACTTAGAGCTAGGCATTTTCTCAAGTGCTTAGATGCTTCCCAGTCAGTCCCAGAAGCTTCAAGATGCCAGATGTCTCTGGGAGAAGTCTGGTCCCCTGCTATGTCAGGAAGCAGCAAGAGTGAGTCTGCCCACTTTGTTCACCATCTGAAGTGTTACCAAGAAGCCTTGGCTCATGTAAGCCCACCACAGTGTGAACACTTCCACAGGTACCAATTCTGTGAGCTGGTATCGAAATCGTGGCAGGACTTGAGGCAATATTTCTTCATATCAGGTTGGAGTACAGAGCAGTGGTTTGGAGTAGTCAAGCAGTGATCAAGTGATCCCTCCCCACACTGCACCTACCACCCCAGTGTTAAATTAATTCCATTTACTACTGAGGGTATATGAGTCTGAGACCATCATGCTATCCATACCACCATAGATGAAATCTCCCTCTGAAGAGAAGCTATTGTGTAGCTAAATCAGGGAGTGGTCCAAGCATTGTCTAATGACAGATGAGTCTTGATATAATGCTTGCTGTACACAAAGCAGAAGAAGAAAAGGTTGGGAGCTCTGTGGAAACAGGTTTTTATCTTGAATCACGGGTGATTACTTTTACTTTGTCTTGTGCAGCTCAAGTAGTCACAGAGTATCTGTCCTTTATCAAAGTCTGACCCTGCCTGAGCGGCTTTCTGCAACAGAGTCCCACGGAATAGCTGTATGCTGCGGACACATATAGTTGTGTTAGGGGGTTTGTCTTCTTTTAATTTCATTCAGCCACTGTTTGTGCCTATGTTATTGATTAGTGTCAGATGGGCCAGTGGAAAGCCCCCTATTATGTATATAATCAAATACATAACAGGGGACTACTAACCTTATGTGTAATCCTTTGAATTACCCACAATGGGAGTCTGAATCAATGGACTTCTGCACACAAATGAAAGGAGATGTAACATCTTTCACTCATCCCAAAAGGCTATTAATCTTCTCCAAAAGTAGCAGCCAGCATTTTCCAAAACCTGCAGTGATTTAGGGCAGCAGGATTTTTGGTACCCTCCTTTAAAAAGAGCCTAATTTTCAGAGAGCATTCAACACCTGGCAGCTAAAAATTTATTCTCTTTTATGGGATTGCCTATTTTAGACCCCAAACCAGAGATCATTAAAGACCTCTATTTGAAAATTTTGATTAGAGGATTCAAATTAAGGACACGAATGTTTGATCATATGCTGATCACAGTCTGAAATATGAGGAAGTATCTTCCATCCAGGAAAATGTGTTTGTGGGCACTATTTTCTTCTTTGCCTCTTAAACAAGTGCCAGTGATATTTTTGGGAGCAGTACAATAACAGACTAGATGGATCATTACATAAGGCAATCTTTTGGTCAGTAGGTAAACAGATGGATGTTTGTGGAGAGTCTGTGAAATGTAACTCTGTAATGGTTTCTCATAATATCAGTACAGCCCATTCACTTCCAGTCTTCTTTTTAGTTTTGCAAATACAAGATCATGTTGAAAATAGCTTTTTAGAGCCTCAAGAAATATTTTCTTATGCACCTCACAGCACTGTCTTTGCAAATGCAAAGTACTGTATGCCATGCTACATTTATGCGCTTCAGGTTTGATAGATGAGGGATGCTAATGGAATATAAACTATCAAATTAAAAACTTTCATATTAGCAATGCCAACAGTGTTTGCTGTACCTACAAATGTGAGATGGTGCTTGCAATTTTTCTCTGCTTTTTAATATGATGCAATATGCACATTCTCATATGTTATTTTTTAAAGAAAGGCAAGCGCACAATTTTAATGAGGAGGCGTTTCAGATCACAAGAAACTGCATTTTTTTGACATTGAGCAGGTTCATTATGCAGCCTGCAGAAACAGACAGATGATTATACTTTGCACACAAACCTTAAGCCTGATTCTCCTCTTTCCACCTGTGTCAACTTCACTCTACTCACACATCATTCATTTCAGTAAAGATACCCTACCCTTGTCCTGCAATAGGATAGAGCAAGGCTGGGGAATTGGAACTGCCTCTCACATCCAGCGCTGTCTCTCCCATAGATGACAGGGACTGCAGAGGAATCAGGGAAAGATAAGGTGTGCTGGATGGATCTGAGCCAGAGCCTCAACCCATAAAACACAGCACGCAGCACTCAACACCTCTCAGCTGAACCTGTGCAACCGCATCCCTGCTCGCGGGGAAGCTGGACAGAAGCAGGCTGGGATAAGAAGTGCATTGGGAGACAGGGCCTGTGACTGACGTCTAAAAGCCGTGATCCGAGAAGGTACTGATTTGCATCCCATTTGGAAGGAGATAGCCATTGAGAAGGGGGTAGGTGAGGAGCTGGATCCCCTCCGCCTGCACCATTTGCCTGCATTTCCTCTCTTCTGCTCTCACGCTGTGCACAGTTTGCTAATCAGATTGCAGCCTGCTTGCTTGCCCACTGGAAGGCAAAGGAAGGGAAGTAATAAAAAGGAATCTTTTTAATAAGTAATTTGCAAAGGATGTTGAGGACAGAGCAGTCTCCAGTGGGGGATGTTTTCTCTGTAAATTTCCCCAGGTTAGGTTACCAGGGTCTCCAAAGCGGGAAGGGGCAGTAAATGTGTTAGCAGTGTGGTTGGGTGCTTGTTCCTCCAGCTGCTGCTGGTGAGGGCAATGCAGTTCGCTGCAGCTAACTGTAAGATTAATGGAACAGTTCAAATATTTAATCCTATAAAGGTGTTACATTAAATGCTCGCTGTAGCCTGCATGTTTTTTCAGCTTGCCAACAACATATGTGTGTGTGTGTGTGTGTGCGTGTGCATGTGGGGTCAGGGCAGGAAAAGGAAGAAATAAATACCATACAGTTACTCATGAATAAACATGGTCACAGCTTCATATTTCTTAAATGGGGCTGGGGACCCCTGCAAGGTTTTGGCAGTACAAGGAAGGCGGTAGGTCAGACCTGTGCTCTCTGGATGGGTTTTGAAAGACATATTGGCTGACCATAGGGCTATTTGTCTGTCTTGTAGAAGTCAGAACAAGGAGAGATCAGCTGCCAATGTGACCTATGGGAAGAGTGGGAAAGAAAGAAAGATATCTCCCTCCCTGTCTCACTGAATTTTTAAATTTCTGATGTAAAAATATGCCCCTTGTCCAAAAAGATTTTGGTCAGAGTAGGAGGCAGGCACAGAGCAGTCAAATGTCTGTTGTTACCACAGATCGCACTTTCACACTCCTCATCCCATCACAAACCTGCTTTCTGGTCCAAAGCACTCTTGAAAACTGAATAATTTCTCAACTCCCTCCCCTGACTGCGGTGCCCTGAAAATACTCCCCTAACCAGAGAGCTGCAGCAGGCTGTGCCTGTGCAGCAGCCCCAGCTGCGTGTGCATGCACCGGTGCCAGGCCTGTGGCCACATCGCACGCTAAGGTGCTCAGCACCCACCGCAGACACCACCCGACTACACTGGTGATGTCTCAGCAGCACCCCACAATGCCACTGCCTGCTGCCAGCAGCATCCATGCTTGCTCATGGCCACCACAGGTACCAGCCACTGCAGTGACAGCTGGAGAGGGGCTTATTTGCGGGAGGCCAAGCAGAAAGCCCAACCCACCTATGAGAAAAGAGCAGGTATTTTTTAATGAAGTGGATAGTTTTTTATCTTTGTTGGCAGCTGTGTGATGTTGCTTTGGGTGAAGGCTGGCTGGAGGACATGGGAGGGACATGGCTTCCGTTGGGGCAGATACCCAAGTGCCTCCAAGGTGGGAGAGTTGAGCCTGCAAGTAGAGGGAGATGCTAGAAGGGGGGAGGTGGGACCTAGTGACAGATTTGGAGAGGCACTTTGAGCAAGGCAGAAGGGAGTAGAGGGCCAAAGACACAGTAGTCAGGGAACACTTGTTTCTAAAACCCTTTATTTCTCTTTTGTCTTATCTGAGTTTCCTCCATCTCTTAGAAAGTTAATCACTTTAGTCAGTATCCTAAATCAACCTGGCTTTTTGAGTTTAACAGCCTGACTTTTTGGAGGAGCTTATTATAAATATAAGGCATAGGCATGAACAGATCAGCCTCCGCTCTCAGTCTGGCTTGAGGTCCCATCAGAGTGGAGAAGCATGAAAATGTCTTCTAAGGATAAAGATTTTCATGCAGACTTTGACTGAAGGGGAAATGATTGTTAATCCTGTTGACGCTGAATGAAATACTCCCACTAACTCTGCTCGCAATGCAGTAAGAAAGAATGAGCAAGTTTACTTACTACACTTGTACGGGTCTCATACCAGTGCCAAGATCTCCCAGAGCACTTCCAACAATACCTTTTCATCCAGATGAAGCACATAAAAGCAGGAAACAGAGGCTGCCAAATCTGCCTCCAGGCACACTGGTTGTAGCCTTTTTCTACCTAACACAAGTGTCTAGCAAGGGGCTGGACCAAAACCTGCAGCCCATTGCACAGGAGGGGATGGACTGGCCACTAGCATGACATGGCTTTCTGATCACTGCTGACTTATCAGCTGTGGACTGACTATTTGCAAAGTAGCCTGCTCTTGTTTTGGACCTTGCTTCATTGCTTTTCCCATTACTGACACACCACAATTTATTGCATTTATTCTAACTCATCATGCGCGACAAAGTAGAGATTTAGGATGGCATCGCTCAGCCATCCTAGGCCATCACTTACATGCTGTGTATAGCAAAGGCCCGTGAGAGATGGGAAATTGTTTCTGGTGGTTAGAAGTAGCTAGGACATAAGGGAAAGTGTTTTCATCCTGAATGACTCTGGGGAGCATTTTTATTCTCCTAATGGCTCCATTTAATAGAAAAAGCCACAGACAAACACAGAGACAGCACAAGACAGTGATTTATTCAGTAAATAAATCCCTTCCTCTACCCTGAACTCACATCTGGAAGAACTTCATAGCAAGTTCGTTTGACCTGTTGCTTTTTTCCCACAATTTGCTTGGATCTAGCTTAGCAGAGACTGCACAGGCAGTCAGGCCATTTGCACAGGACTTCTGAAAATGCAAGGCATGCCCCAGTTTCTCTTTTTCCCTACATAAAAAATTCTGGCAAAATGGAAAAGAGAGTCACATCTCGTAATGTTAATAGGAAAAGAGAATTATATTCTCCCTCCTCTCAAGATCTCCTTTCCCAGCAACATTGTACCGTGGGTGGCCATGAAAACGAGAGCCGGGCGAGGCTCCCCTCCTCTCCCCAGCACTTTCCTGGGAGACAGGGACAGAGGGCAGGATCACAGAGTAAGTCAGGTTGCAAGGGACTGCAGGATGCTGTCTGCTTCAACCCCTGCTCTCAGCAGGGCAACTTCAAAGCTAGAGCAGGATGCTCAAGGCCTTGTCTACTTTAATTTTTAATCTCTCCACTGGTTGAGATCCACAGACACTCTGAGCCCTGTTTTAGTGCTGCACCATTTTCCTGGGGGATTTATTTTTTCTCTATGAAGAAGAATTTTTCTTGCTGCAACTTGTATCCTTTGCTTCCTGTCCTGACATTGTACACCTCTGAGAAGATCCTGGCTCCATCTTCCCTATGACATCCTTAAGCCAGATGGAAAGACCAGGAAAATCCCCCTTTTGCCTTCTCTTCTCCAAACTGAACAAATTCAATCTCTCTGCCTTTTCTCTTACATCCTGTGCTCCAGCTCCCCGACTATCTTGGTGGTCATCTGCCAAGAGGATCTTTGATGATGTCTTTCTTGTACTGGGTGGACAAAACTGGACATAGTGATTCCAGACGCAGTCTCACAGCTCTTGCTGGGGAGACATCCCAGTGAGGTTCAAGCTTTGCAGCTGCACATGGAAAGAAGCTCAGTAATCCAAATGGGATCTGAAACCACAACCCTTTTCACAGCAATGAGCAGTTGCTGATATGCAAGCAAAGCTTCCTGAAGATACTGGAGACAGCCTTGAAGCCCAAGAGAAACAAGGCAATTCAGGATAGATTCAGGAAAGAAAATAACACCCAAGGGCTAAGAGTGGGGTTACAGTTGGGTGTGGGATTACCATATGGAAAACGCATTAGTCATCCTGTTTATGTAAGTACAATAAATCAGTGTAAAGCCAAACAGCCAGGCAATCAGAAAGCTGCAGAGACCTCAGTGGAGGGCAGAGCAATGACAGCCAATAGCTCTTTAAATAATAATAGTGTGTTTCCTATGGGACTCCCAGTTCATATCATTGCTGCGTGCAGCATGCAGAGATAAAGCTCCCCGTGCCCCACAGATGGCTCCAATTTCCCAAATAATTGATAGCTTGAGCTCTCCTTGGAGGATCAGGTAAAGGCATGAAAAAAGAGCATTGTAGCGGCTGCATTTTTCATTCAGCACAAACACGGTTTGGTTTGCACCCAGGTGTAGACTGGCAGTGGCTACACTGAAGCAACTCTACTGAGAAGGCAAGTGGGGACTGACAGCTCAATTGGGTCCTGAATCTCCCAGCACACAGCCCAGGCCTGCACCTAGGAAAGGCTATGTAAATAGCTCAGACAAAATGACTGTGAAATAACAAAAATCTTGATTTACTTCAAGGGAAGTAATGTATGGACTCCCCACACTATTTCACACCCGCAGTCAAGCTGTCTTTAAAAAGAATGAGATGTGGAAGGAGGCGTGGGGTGAAAACAGACTTGGCACTAATACATGAGAAGATCTTTTTTTCTCCAACAATAACGAAATGCAACAGATCTCAAATCACAAAAAAAAGAAAGAGACCAAATTCCACTATGCTCTTCAAGCTTCTCTATAGATTATGATGAACTGGGCAGGGGTTGTGTGGTGGACAGGGAGAATGTATTCCCACCTTGGAACAGCAAATCCAAAACCTAAGAAGAGTGCAGTAACGAAAACTATTCTCAGAAGTGGAATATCTTTGGTGTTACAGAAGCGTGGGGTCAACACTGTGTCACATGAGAGCACATACTGTGACAACCAGGATAATTCTCTGCTCCAACAGCCAACAAACTCAAGAGGAGATTTTTATTGTTGGGTTTTGTTTTCTTTTGTGGCACACTCTAATTTTTTTCCAGTGAAAGTGGAAAATATGATAGGTGGAGCCATCACAATCCTAGTGACAGAGAGCTTGTTTTTTATAATTGCTCAGGCATCTTAGTGGTGGTCCTCAAGGGTGCACGGGCACATTGGTACAAAGAAGTGAGGCAAGCAACAGGATGGAGGAAAACAGCATGGGGCCAGAATCTCCTGAAGGTGAGGTGACTTGCCCAAGGCCACCTGGCCATCTCTGTCTGAACAAGAGCCAGAGGGCAGGAGCCCCCAACCCGCAGTTTTTTCCTTAATCACAAGACCCAGGTTCTTCCTAAGCTAACAACAGGCTAAGCAGGTGCTTTGTCTTTTTTCCAGCCCATATGTTATAAGTGATAGATGGAGTCACATCCTCCCTGGGACAGTGTTGCAGGATAAGAAAAGCAAGGAGCCTGACCAGCCACCCTCTGCCCATGCCAGGTCTCAGCCTCTCAAGCAGGCAACATGATGAAGAGGGAGAAAGATTCTGAGACTCCTGGTGGATGTCTCAGATGCAGGCTGAGGAATGTGAAGTGGGGGCTGCTTGAACTGCAGATTTGGTGTGTAAGACAAGACAGCTTGGCCTTCAAAGCAGATACAGTGCCCAGCCGGCAAGGCTGTCACAGCAGCTCAGGCAGCCTGCAGGGGTTCACTGAGTCACACTTTGAAAGGAGGCAAAAGCTGCAGGAATTGTCTGCCTGCATATTTAACACCACAACTGTGCATGCAATTAAAAACACAGCTATCTGAGTAACCCTTGGCTCAAGCAGTCATGCCTGCACGTTTAAACACATGAACAAGTACAGGTCTGTGCAATGGTGGTGCAAGGAGAAGAAAGTTAATCGATTTTTGCAGCACCAGGACTGGGTAAACAGCTCTTCCCAATTCCCTCCTGCTGCCTCCAACACTTCCAATTGCCTGTTGTCCAACTGGAAACAATTCAACAGTTGCTAAACCTATATCTTGGCCAAACTAGGTTGTTCTATTCCATTTTTGTGTTGCAGAGGCAAGGTATGTAGGAATGAAACGTAATACCTTTTATTAGATCATATTATTATTCTTTATCACTCTCCGAAAAGGAGAGTGCCTTTATGCTGCATTGTCATTTGTTACTCTCTTCAGATCTCACACACTTCAGAGCCTTTCTTGCTCAATGAATCCCTGCAAAACATCACCTCCTTCCAGTTACAATAGCACTATTATTACAGTAACAATGCAGCAGCTGGGTGCTGAGGTTGAGATCATGATCCTTCGCTTCTGGAAGAAGTGGGTGTTTGTTAACCAGCCTGAGGAGGAACTTGCACATGTGGGAGGTTGCACCAGCAGCAGGTTCTGTACCACCACTGGGCACAAAGGTTGGCAGGCGGTATCAGCCCAGATTCACGTGTGTCTATGCTATACATATACAGCAGAGTGACCTCAATTTGCCACAAAAAAATAGCAATAATACCCAATAGAGAGATTTCTGCAGGATTTGGAGGGATGATGAGAAGAAAGGCATGTTCCTCTGACTCTTTATGACCTTTACAGATATAGTGCTGCTGTATATGTTTTTTCCACTGGAAGCTGAGAGGGTGATCTGACCCTCCAATCATTCACAAAAGCACAACTAAGATTCCCCCAAGGACTCTCCTGAGTTTCCATTTCTCTGTTCTTTTCTGTAAACAGTGAAAATAGAAAGTGTTTTATTTGTTTGTTGAAACCATTTGCACAACATTAATTTCATGGCTAGAACTATTGCAAAGCATCTTCAAAGGGCTGCTGGGGAAGGCAACAGGAGCTGAGCTGGGCCACACTGCAAAGAGTAACCACAGATGCACACCACATGCAGGGCTGCAAGGCACAGAGAGAGGCACCAAAGCTACAGGAGGAAGCCAGGGAGTGGAAGCAAAGTCTGTTGTGACTGCCGCTCTGACGAGCAGGGGGACAGGTATGCTGAAGACCAAAAGATAAAGAAGAAATCCTCTGACACAGTGGTAAGAGAGAGGCTTCAGCTGAGAAGTGGATGGGATTAGGTTGGAGAGAGTTGAAGGCAAGATGCAATAGACTCAAGATGATGGAGAGCACATGTAGGTCACTATGGGAAATCAGTGCAGTAGCTGGAAAAAAGCTCTTTCTCTTTGGGTGTAAATCGAGGCTTCGTTTCTACCACAGAACAAGCAATGTGACAGGGGACTGATGGGGCTGATGTTAACACAGGCAAAGTCTTTCTAGATGTCCTTGCCCCATTCAGGACCTTTCAGCTATTGCAAGCTGCCCCCAAATTTTTTTCTAAATTTCTGTTTTCTTATAAATGCAGAAAGTTAACTACAGGAAAAGAGGTTCCCAGGCTAACTGGTGTCTATAACAGCTCATGGAAAAGTATTGCAAAGTAGGTGTGTTATTAAAAGAGACAGTAACATCAAAAAACAAAGTGGAAGGAATGGCAAAATACTAAATGTGTGGAGCAGAGGGAAGTTCAGTAACAAAACAGAATATTAGAAGGTGCAGAGGTGCTTTGCATTCAGTGGCTGGGTGTCCTGCTTCTGTGGGAATTCCTATTAGGGCAGAGTAAAGGGTTTGAGGATTCTGTAAATCACAGCCTCACTAAATCTGGACACTTCTTGCCCGCACAAATCTGCACTTGTCCTCCTGGTCAGGGATAGTCTGTTGTGATCCTTTCCATGTGCTGTACCAGTCAAAGCTCAGAAGTTGAAAATAAAATAGAGGGAAAACTAAGTTTATTCGGACACTAAAAAGTCTTTTTTTTAAAAAAAAAAAAAAAAAAAAAAAAAAAAACCAACGAATTTTCTTTTAATTTTGGCTCTGGGTGGGAGGAAACGTCTTTGCTCCCTTTTTTCCAGGCTGTTCTGTCCATCTGCACAGAGCAGCACTGGCAAGCCGCACTTCCATTCACATCATCCCAGCTTCAGCTTTCACTCACTGCCTGGCCAGCAGCTACAGAAAGGTGTTGATCCTCTTTTCCAAAATGTGTCTTCAGATCAGGCACTCCAAGCACACAGTAAGAAGTATATGAAAATACCAGAAGATAGTGCTTTTCAGGGTTCTGAAGGAAACAGGACACTGATGATATTGTCCGCATGCTTAATCCCTCCAAAATCCCCTGGTTGAAAGACAGCCATGGCAGGTGCATGCAGATGGGTGAGAGAGCACTATAGAGCACTTAGAGAGAAAATACCTGAGAAAAAAGCAAGGGAAAGAGTAGATCTGGAGTGAGGAAGGGAAAAGATGTCTTCAAACAGATTTATTCAGTGTTATTGTATGGCGTAATTGGAAAAAAACCAGCCAATGGCCCTGGCAGTCTTTTTCATGAGGTATTGCACCCAGAAAGAGGGTAAACTGAGGCCAGCATGCAGGGATATGTGCCAATGTCCAAACGATTTCAGCCCTGGTCTGAAAACATCCCAAAAGCACCTGCGATCACCTGCCCTGTTCTGAAACCTCCCAAAAGCAGAGGATTTCCTCACAAAAAGCCACAGAAATCCCTTGATTTTTTCGCATCTAGGTGATAGCTAAGCTCCAACAAAGTTAAGAAGGTGGGAAATAATTCCTTCAGCTTCTGCCTGGATGAAAACCTTCGAAATGTTTCCTTCCTGTTGCTGGGACTGCAGGGAGAGAGGCTGGGTCTGCAGCAGGGAATCAAAACGCCAGTAAGTCAGAGAAACCACCCCCTGGGAACCCATGCCTCCAGAGCCTGCACCAAAAACCCAGGAATCATCTCTCACTTCTGATATCCATGTCCTTGCTGGTTGCCCAAATGTCGTTTTGTAGAGGACTTTTTATGTCAAGGTCAGAGTGGCAGATGGCAAATGGACAGAGGAAGGACAAGGAAATTACACTGATCCTTAGTGTGGGAGTTCACTGCTGTGGCACAGTCCAGCTCTGCAGTCATAGGAAAATACTCTGCATGCTTGGAAGAGTGTTGTTACTGGCTCTCCCTGGAGGAGATGGCTGGGTATTCCAGACCTCACAGCTTTAGCTGGAGACAGCGGTGATGAGCACCACAAAACCCATACCTGTAACTTCTAATTCAGTGTCCCCATATGCATAAACAGGAGCAGCAGCATCTCCCACAGTGAAAGAGCACACAGACATCTCTTGATGAGAAAGATTATTTTTTACAACTATATCAACAATCATTAAAAAGAACAGTGAATGAAAGAGCTCTTCAAATTCAATGTGCTATAGGCTGAAACAGAGTAATCCTCTTTTGTTTTCTGAGAGCTGAGCAACACAGCAGAGAAGTCAAAGTAGTGGAAAACTATTTGACCATTTATAGGACTCTTTATTCCTGTAGTGTGCAGGGATAGTTCCCAGAGAGCCCTGTCACGTCGCCTTGGATTATGAAGGATATGAGCTTAGCTCTGCTGGATCAACAAGCAGGGCAAGAAATGGAAGTCTCAATCAGGCTTGCTGAAGGAGGAAAAAAGAAATCCTGCTATTATGTGCTGCTCCTCAAGTGGAGTCACAGGAGCAGGAAGAAATAATAGGAGAGAGGAGGAATGCAGGACTGTGAACAGCAAAAAGAAATCCACATCAACAGTACAGATTCTCCTCTGGGGCAGGCTGACTCAGGGGACAAATGTTTTCTTACAGTACATCGCTGAAGCTAACACAGGTTTTGTGATTTACACCCTGGTGGATCTGGGCTGCAGTGCCAGCCAGCGGGAGGAGAATGCTCACTGCTGGCATAATGACACCTTAAGAATATAAGTAGCTCTGCAGAAAATATTTTTTTCTGCCATGTTAATGAAAAGGACCATATATGTGAAGCTGGCCAGAACATTTTTGATTAAGCATTTTTATTGAAGTGCGGTGTTTTGCCAAAGTTGAAACATTTCATGGAAAGATTAGCTATAACTAAGGGTCTCTTTCATCAGGAAGATTTCTGAGAGGCGGGTAAGATCCTCCCATCAGACCAGGAAATAGGCTTTAGCAGAAAAATTAAAATACCTCTATAAGCTTTTCCAGTCTGAAAAGAAATGTTCGTACACAGTTCTATTATGGTGGAAAAAGTATCCACAGGGCTTTGTTTTCACTCAGAAATAAAAAACATCATTGAGGCATTGAAGGTGGCCTCAGAGCAGCATTTTCTGTCTCCAGCTGCCTTTGCATACAGGTCCATATGCATCTTGAAACCAATGCCTCATATTCCTAGGACAGGCCATAGAGTATCAACAAAGCTCCAGCCCTCAGTAATTGCAGTGCTGGTGGGGATAACTGAGTTGTAGCAAATAACGGGAATAAGAACCACATGTAGTCACAGGCAAGAGTAACAATTCCCGAAGACAGAAAACATACAGGAGACATAAGAAACTGCAATTTTGGACTGAACTTGAGGACTACCTTTGTTCACAGCTGCCAACTGTTTACAGCGCTAACAGTGAAGACCAGCCACCAGATCTTGGAAAACCTACTTCAGGAGAGTCCCAAGGCAGTGCTTGCTGTCTCTCTTCTCCTCCAGGCCCTGTGTTTCAGGCATCGCTTCACCACTCCTTGTGCCTATGCAAGAAGCCCTCAGGAAACACCCAGCATCAGTAGTCCCCACTATGCTGCAGGGCTCACTGCTTGACCAGCTCTTCTGCGCTCTCTGTCTGCAGAGCAGAAGTTGCAGGCTGATAAACGACAACCTGCTCAAAGACACTGCACTATTCTTATCTCAACTATTTAGCTTAATTTTTTATTTTTAATCCACTTAACTATGTTCACTAATTCGGCTTTTAAACCATAAGCCTATTTGTGTAGATACTTCTTTTCATCAGCATTCCCCCCTCTAATCTATCCAAGTTCTCTAAAATACCTTCTTATTCTACTTAAATAATTCTCTTCATCCTAATGACTTCTATCTCCTCTGCTTTAGTTCTATAAAATTATTATTATTAGCTCCAAGAGTCTCTTGCCAGTTCCTTTCTAACAGTGTTTCCGCTGTAAGCACCTCTGTAGGCTGAGCCCTTCAGCTTGAGAGAGGCTGTTGAAGACACTTCTACATGGGATCCAAATTGCTTTCAGCCCAGGCAGCCCATTAAAAACATTACTGTTATTTGTGTGTACAGTAGCTGGGCCAATGCCAAGGACAAAAGCCCCCCAAGAAGAGTGCTGACCATTGTGTCAAGATGGGCAGGCGCAAGAGAGCTCCTGGGGTTGCCTGAGGAAGCAGGGAGGCAAGAGCCTCAGGCCGATAAGTTGTGTTCATCCCTCATCCATAGCTTGTTTTCCTTGAAATCAGGACAGAGAAATGTTAAAGGAAAGTTTAATGGACTATAACAGGAGGCCCCATTCAGGGAGCTCCTCCTATGCACACTCAGGCCCTGTGTACGTGACAACAGCTCTGGGCAGCGCCACCATATGGGTGAGAAAGAAGCAATACCCGTTCACAGGGAGAGGAGTAAAAGTGTGGTGGTAACGGCAATGTAAGGAGTGGGTCATGAGGGCAGGATTGTTGGCACAGCAGAGGGGGAGAACATAAAAGCTGGTGGAGGGAGGAAGGAGGGTCATGGAAAGTGACCTAAAAAGACTCATAGTTCTCCTTACTCTTGGAAGGGGAAATATTTGTATATATCCTCAGTAAAGCCAGCCAGAAATAGAGTGCGTTCCTGAGACATCTTTTGAAGGAAAAAAATAGAAATTAATTTTTAGAAAACAGTCTCCAGGACATTTTCTGTTCCTCAAATAGTACATTTCTTTTAAAGTGAAATGTGTAATTTTACTCACATCACAATTAAGAAAAAAATTGTTTGCTTCAACATCTATTTCTTTCTTTTGCACTGTTTTATCTGACTACAAATGAAAAGAAAAAAGATAATGAAGGTGAGGACATAACCAGCCACAAGCCCCCAAACCATACAACTCATTAGATCCCAAGACTCCCCATTTCGCTGACAGGGAAACTCTGTCTGCATTCACTGCAGGAGTCTTAAGAGACTGTGAAAGTCTGTGCCAAGACTTCAGCCTCAAGAGGCCACCATGCTTCTGTTGCCATCTGTGGAAGGAGGCTAACCTGCTACCGCAGAGATGTGCCCTCCAGCAGCAGATCCCTTTGTACCACCACTCTCTCATGTTCATGTCCCCAGCACAGCCCTTTTCCTGATCTTTGAAGCTGTAACCACAGAACTACCAGAAATGTCAGAGGCTGGCCAAAATCACCATTCATAATGTTCAGCTCAAGGAAGCTGTCTGAAAACAACTCCTGGATCCCAGTCCCATGGCCCAGGTCACTATCTATTACCAAGTGAGTCCTCTGTGGTGCAGCAACACAACACAACGCGCAGCAATGGTGCCTGAAACCTTTGGGAGCTGCAGACCCCCGGCAGCACATCTGGCAGCTGCCATGGAGCCAGGCTGTGTGGAGGAAGCTGGCACAGCAGCTTTTGTTTCAGAAATGCTGCAGTATTTCTGCTGCTGGAAAATGCCAGGAATATCAAAAGGTAATTGTGCAGAATTTCCATGAGGAGACTGTCAATGCTGAGACTTTTTATCCCAATAAGGATTTCTTTTTAAAGTACAATTAATTTACCCAGTTGGTTTTATTAATTATTACAAAATTCTGCTTAGCCTGTTCTGGTGACAGAGGTCAGAATATTTCTCAGGAAAATAAACGCAGTGGCATGGGAATGGGTACATGGGAAAAGGTGAACAGTGTCTATACAAGAGTCTATACCGAGCCATCACCCCAGTGTATCATTACAGACTGGAGTCCACTGTTGACACAGAGGTACTTCAGACACAAATTCTGAATTTTTTAATCTATTATCACTCCAAGTCCCTTGGCACTTTTCAGTGAAAAAGCATAGTACCTACGCCAGCTCTCCGCACAGGGAGTTGCACTATGCCAGCCTATGTCCCCCAGACAGTTCACTGGGTAGTCTGTTCTCCTTTGCTTGGACAATTGGGCAACATTTGCTACGCAACTGCTACCCAGCTACTCAATTTATGATTAGATGTGATTTGGGTTAATTGTGCAGCACCTGCAGGACAGGCTGCTAGGAAGGATGCTATATACACAACTTGCAGTTAGTATACATCGCCAGAGGTAGCTGGTGGGATCTCTGTCTGGGTACACAGTTTCTAGGGGCAGCTTCAGGGAATGAAAGAAGCTGCTGAAATGGGAGATATTTATTATTCTCTGAATGTGCTTTGTGTATATTTGTATAGCTAACAAGATCAGAGCCTGTTTTGTTTGCTGAACTGATCCTTCGTATTCTCCCAGTGCAATTTAGGCTACTATTTGTTTCACTTATGCACCACAAGCACTCATAAATATTAGTGCGAATAAGCTCTAAACATCCAGACCAATTTGTTGGGATATCTACTTTCAAACAGGAATCGCATCCAAGAGCAAGAAAACGATATGGCTTTTCTTTTAATTGATCAGGAAGAAGCAAACATAGTTAAGTCTTAGGCCCGAGCACTGAATCCCCATCGTCCCTCGAATGAATGTGGTGATTTGCAGCCCTACAAGGGGACAAGAAGAGCTACTGGCAAAGTCCCATCTCCTTTCCAAGGCCAGATTGCTAATGCTGCTTGGCACAGTGTTGTTAACCTACCAAACCAGAGGTGTCCCTTGCTTCCCATCCCTGCAGACCAAAAGAACCCCCAAGGTAGTATGCTTTTTTCCCAAAGGAGCACAGAGCAGTGAGGTGGGAACCCCATCTCACTTCCTCTCCCTAAGGACCACGTTATTAAATTCTGGCTGTACAAAGCTATTGATCCAGGATGGTTTCCAACCAGCCTCTAGTTTTACTGTCAGCTTGCTGGTTGTTGTGGAATTAATTGAATCTGTCAAGGTTTTCTTGAGACGGGAGGGAAGGACTTAGTGGACAAGTACAGATCAATTTTCACATGTTTATCCACTCTCACAAGAGAAATGTTTATTGCTTGTGCATGTATTTTGAAACAGACTTGCAGAGGGATGGCACCCCCAGCGCATCCTAGAGTCAGTTAATTGCAGTGCTTGACAGACATGTCAGGCCACCTGTATATGTGCAAGTCAGTCTTCATGTGGGCAGTTAGCCTGATACACACCTTGAGCCCATAGGTATCCTAAATACGAAGCACCTTTTTTTGTGCACTTCAATGTATGGTCCAAGGTTTCATTAAAGTTTATCAAAAAATAAGGTTTATACTGCAACTGTCCACATCAGCTACTGACAGGTAAGTGGTGTCAAACAATCAAATTATTCTAAAAACAGGCTCTGCAAACCCCAGAAGTTTGAGACTTACAGTTCTCTATACCTGAGTGGGTATTACACCACCTATGAGTAGGTGGCTTTGATGCACACCTAGTGACTTGTCACCACCTGCCCTCTCCATGGCTATTTTAACTTCCCACTGGGTTTTGTAGGCAACATCAGCACCTCCCATGACAAGTAGAATGGGCAGACAAGTCCCCAAGGAGGCACATCCTTCTCTCTGGCAGTGAGACCCCAAGCCCTTGTAAAGATGTTTTGTGGTTTCTCTTCACTTCTCCACTTCTCAGGCAGTGTTTAATGGAAACTACAACAAAAAAAATGATCTGCTTCGTTGCTTTTCAATTAGATAAAATCTCCCATTAGTGATGCAATTAAGGCGCCGTTTTCAAGACTGTTTAACAGCCTCCTTGACATTTCACAGAGCTCATTTGTTTTGCTTTGTTTTTTCCTTTTCACAAAAGCAGATGCAAAAAAATGATTCATTTGCAGAAATGCAGACAAAGCAGAAAGGCTCAAAAGAGTGGGAGGTGGGTGAGGTGGTTATGCTGCAAGACTGAAGAAGGAAGAAAGGGAGAGCAAAAAAGAAATGCTTATGCTATACTGTAGAGTAGGTCCTAGCCAGGAGGAATAGGACAGAACAGAGAAAAAGATCAACGTTCCCCCGTGGTCCTATAAGATTGTTTGTTGCTGGAAAATAGCACATGTTCAGAATAGGCAAAATCCAGTAATAGAATAGGTCAAGAAAACTGTATTTTCATTGCATTTCTTAATTAGAATAAAAAGTTGAACAATTCTAAAATGTGTCAAAATATTTCATATTATTCTTTAAATATAAAAAACCTCAACAACCACAGTCCAGATTAATTTGAGATAGTCCTTTTGAAAAAATAAAGCATTGGCCTTTACAGTTGAATAAACATCTTTAACCATGAAATATCAAATTTTATGAAGAACATTTGGAAACAAAATTGAATCCAAAGCTTGGAAAATGAGATGTCTCAGAAGACACTTACAAATCACTTTCCACAAAGCTGCAGAGGTGGGACAGGAGGGCAGGACCTATATGAGCAGCAGTGCCAAAAAGGAGAAGGGAAAAACAAGCCCATTTGTCCATAGTGTACAGCACATGTGGAACACATCCCACAAAACATGCCCCTTTCTTTTCAGGTCTACCCAGACATTTTATGTGTTTATAGTGTCCTTAACCCCCTGTCTTTATGATTGTCATCATCTTCTGTTTTTATTATTCATGCAGATGTTTGAAAAGTGTTTATTCTTGTCATTCAGAAGGAATTATTTTACATAAACTCTAGCTGACAGCTGATACTTGCATCCCTCGGGGGAAAAAAAAACAAAAAAAAAAAACAAAAAAAAAAACCACAAGAGAGCCTGTATTCAGCACCTGCTGCCTTTGAACTTCTCTGGCATTATACCTTCATCGGGCCAAAAGCAGCAAACACAAAAATTCTATTATGAAAACATTTTTAGAGTCTGAGACCAAGGTTTCCAGAGCAGTTAGTGCATGCAACACACAGCCACACAGACAGGAACATGTTAAAAGGATGAATAAATCTCATTTGCTTTCTGACCCATTATCCCCGAGCTACTAGGAAACCTTTATTTCTGACGAAAAAGCATTCTCCTCTTGCTTTTGTCATTCATTCCCTGTTGGTTCCATGCACAAGATTCCTTCCCCTAAAATGCTAATATTTTCTGCCTTCAAAATCCTTCCTAAAAATATTCACATTTTTGCAAATCCTGAGTGGGCTCAGACCCATCTGCAATATGTCACAGGAGGCTGAGATCTCAGCTGATCTCTCAGTTGAGATCTCAGTGCAGCTTAGACTTATTTCTCACTCTGATAAATATTTCAGTGCAAAACAGCCATTGAATCTTAGGTAAACTGTGTGTTGCAAACTTGATGAGAAGCCCAAGGAAGCAAACAGACTGGTGTAAAACCTACGTGCTCTGCTCACTGCCTTATTCATTGTCCATCACTGTGCTATCCGCATTCAGATAATACTTCAGAGCAGCTGTTTTTAGTTGTCTGAGTGATGTATAACAGACCTATATTTTTCCCTCTCTCTTCCTTCTCCAATAATGCCACATTATGATATCCTTTTTCAGTTACCAGAAATAGATAATCACAGGAAAAGGTCCCAGTTAAAATCCTGTGGCAATGGGAGTGTGTAAGGAGCTGAGCAGCTGGAAGCATCTTTCTGTTATATTTTTGTGCAGTTCTTGACTGGCAGTGCTAGGAATGCTACAGATGAAAAAAGAAAAGTGGTCCTTCTCAAGTCACCACCCCCAAATCCTTCCTATATGGTTCTCCCAAACAAACAAAAAAAAATCCACCCTCTGTGGAAACTGGACCCTTCTTTGCAAATGCATTCCCTCTCAGTGAGTGGCTGAGGCAATGCTAGGACTTCAGTGAAGCACCTGTAGCCTGCTCCTCCAGTTTCATCCCACGTCTTCTTCTCACCAACCTTGGGACTCGCCCCCTCCTTCGTGTTGACACACAAAGCCTTAGTCAACAGCCACACCATCCTCCTCCATTATCGCAGGAGAGAGGGAAGCATTCCTGCCTTGTCCCTCTTTTATACCTCTGAAAAGGGGAGAGGACTGATGGACTTCTTAAGTGCACTATAGTAAATTTGCTGAATGTTTTGCCTGAGGGGTCTTGCCAAGCTTCACTCTATCTGGCCGACTAAATCCAGATTAAAGATGCATGGTTCTGCCAACTGCTGCTTTTCAGTTTAGATGCTTGCACTATATGCTTATTTATTTATTTTTAGAATATTGATTTTGTCAGGATGCAAAGCTAGGGTTGTAGGAAAAAGTGATAAGTCTAAAAGTCAGCAGTGTTAGACTTTTAAGAGGGTAAGGAGATTGTTTCTGAAACAAAACACTTGTCAAATGCACCAGTATATCTAGGCTACGATGTCCCAAGTTTGCTGTCATTCAAGGTCAATGATGAATTATTGTTGACTTTGTTGGGAGCAGGTTTGGGGCATGATGCAGCTGCCAGTGAGCAAAACTCTGGTAGGTATGGGAGTGGGTTGTCAAGAGTACCTGGCTGTGAACTTCATTTCCAGCACACTTTCAGGCAAGAGCAGAACTAGTATGGTATCCCGGTTAGCTTCTCTGAAGTGAAAGAACAGTGGAGTTACAGATTTGTACCTGGTGCTGGGATGCAAACCCATAGGTGCCCATGACTGTAGTCAGACCAGCACTTCTTTAATGGTGTAGCTAGCAGATGTACTATGCTGTCAGGATGACTCAAGACACACAGCATGAGCTGGATTGGACCCAGTTCACTTTTCAGAGTTCCAGTGGCAATACAACAAGGAATGATGTGAGTACAGTAGCCCAGCTCTCTCGACATGTCTTTCAGGATATGAATAAAAAGAGCACCATATTACCAATCCAAACAAGCATCACCATTTTACCTACACCTTTTCTATCACTAATAGTACAATTACTTCATTAATCTATCAAGAGAACAAAAAAGTATTTACACTTAGAAGATAGTTCGAGTCAAGTGTTGGTGGTTGGTTTTTTTTATTTTAAACCTTTAAAACTATATTTGCTTGAAGTACTTCAAATGTTTTATTGCTCGTACTACAGTACATAACAAAGTAATTGTGTAATTAAGAGATAATGTCAATGCAATAGACCATTGTTGACAAGATAATAGTCTCCTGCTGCTATAGAAATGCCAAGGCAAAGCTAAAGAATATACAAGAAAAACATACATGCAGAAAATTAGATGGGATTGTTTGTTTTTAAACTGAACTGGCAAGCTCTGATTGGCCTAGCTGTAATTTAGTATAGGTTGGATTCCCTCCACAGCAAAGCACTAGGTTATGCAAAAGGGGGCTCAGCTCTTGTGCAGCAAGACAGTGCATATGGCAGGGAAGGAGGGTGAGAGGAAGAAATCCACTAATTGCTAATTCTGGGTCTGGTCTCCCAGGAAAAGCTGCAGCAGAAGCATTAGTGCAGAAGAACCTCTCGAAATCCCTGTCAGGTGAGATGCTCAGTTGTCTATCCTGTTGAGGCTCTCTGAGGCTAGGACACTACCAGCTGATTTGTCCCCACATTTTTCATGCACCTGAGTGAGGGAAGACAAACCAGAAGACACCAAAGCTTCAGCTGGACTGCATCCTAGTCTCATTTAGCCTTGGGGATGAATGTTAACCTCAGGGTTAGAAGTTTACTGGCTCATGTTTGCTAATTCACCATTAGCACAGACCATGCTTCAGAGAAGCCTGAGTTACTCTAAGTTACTTCCCTGGGACTTTCCACCAACAGCACCAGCTTGGTCCCTGTCTGCAGACCCCTTCACTAAAACCGCAGAGAGGCAGAGCTGGCACCAGCTCCTGGGTGACCATGCCTTTCCCAGCTGGAAAGCACTTGCCATAGGCTTCCCAAGGTACTCAGTCTTTTAATGCTGTTGGCAGCCACGGGGTTCATGTTCACACTAAATTGAAGCTGAACTGCCAACAGTGCGGGGAAAGTCGAGGTACCATTTTGGCCCCCACATTCTGAAGCAGACAAGATGGAGGGGAAAGGTAGATTGTCAGTCCTTCCTCATCAAGTCAGCAGAAGGCTGAGTGGTGACTTCTTTCTCAGGAATACAGAATGCCAAGATAATCCGATGGATACCCATGGTTAGAGACAGAAGAAGTTTGGATAGGGACACTAAGCACCATGACCCAGGAAAGAATATTATATTGGTACTCCCCAATGGGGACCGTGTGCCCCACAGTGTTCATGACAAGGCTGTACCAGCATGTCTCTACCAGCCATGTGATTGCCAGCGTTTGTTATAGTTAGTTAAGAGGGTTGTTTTCTTCTTTTTAAATGTACTTTGTGTACCTAGACAAAAATTAATTAGCTCTTTGAGTTGTGTCTGTGTCTCAATACATGAAGAACTTAAAAAATCCTCACATTACATGAATTAAAAGGTTCAAAATTTGCAAACTCAGTGATAACAATAAAGTGATGTCTGTGCAAGCTTGCTTCAGTCCTGTGTGGGCAAAACACATGTCATGGTCTTTAATTTCATGCCCACATACTCCATCTCTGAGAACCTTCACCACCTGGAGTGCACAGTGGATGGAAGCTGTTCAGTATTTCATTTTATCTTCATTTTTCTATGTACAGAGCCAGGCCTTATTTATGTACACTGTGAAGACCTAATCTGAAGACAACATTAATCATAACTTCTTTAAAGAATTCATCACTGCAGTGTTTGAGTGGTTTGCAAAACTAATTAATTGATGTATGGAACAAATCTTAAGAAATGATGTGGTATCGTTACTTCCCATGGAGATGGGGAACTGAGACAGCGAGGTATTACATCTGAAACGTCCAGCAGTGCTGGGTATTTCATTTGAAAGTCCTGAATTGGTAGGGGACAATAAGGTTTTGTAGCACTGTAGTTACTTTGATTCCAGTTGCTGATTTCTCTCCTCTGTTTTACAAGGCAGACGCCACAGCTTGTATTGTGCACAGGCAGGATATGGAAAATACAGAGTTAGTGTCACTCTGTCCAGCATCACACATGAGCCCTGTGGCTGCAGCACAGATAGAATCCATTTTACAGGCAGCATCACACCAATTCAATCACAATGACTCCGTCCACCATGTTCTCCAGTTCACTGCTGTATTTGCTGTGAATATTTCCTCCCAACAGCCACAACAGGGAAAGATAGAGGTCATGTAAGCTGTGTCCTGCCTTACCTGCAGAGGCACTCAAAACCCTGTCCCCCTGATTATCCAGGCTGGGTACTTTTTTGGAAAATACAGTGGTTTCCTTTTTTGTTTTGTGCAAGGGTTTTCTCACTGAGGAAGTTGGGGCATAAGAAGGGGTTAATACACATCCAAGTCTCTCCCTAACCTGCATTCTGGGCACAAGATTTGCACCCAGACTCACAAACTCAGAAGCCACCTGGGGACTGGAAATATAGCCAAAGGGACCCCCCAGAGCAGAACTAATCATACTCTCTGTATGAGACAGAAATCCTCTTGAAAAGCATAGCAGGCCATTCCACAATTAAAGAATCAATCATAATGCACAGAGGGACCTAATTAGGATTGTAAATTACAGCAATCCTAAATCATTAGGGTATTTCAGC
The DNA here is from genome assembly GCF_965140245.1 of Athene noctua. NCBI lineage: Eukaryota > Metazoa > Chordata > Aves > Strigiformes > Strigidae > Athene > Athene noctua. The sequence continues at coordinate 97,186,007 of NC_134037.1, forward strand.
CCTAGCATCCCTAAATCTTTACAGGGTTTGGGGGAATAACTCAGACTCAGGGAGTAATTTATGGGAGTTAGAGCCAGGAAGCATCTACCAAGTTTGGGAAGCGCAGGTCCCTGGACTAGTGCTCATCAGTGGCCAGTGAAGACATGCAGGAGCTTTTTGAAGGGACTGGTGATCCTGGCTCTCATCAGTGTCACCCAAGGACAGTTAGGTGTTTTGAATGTAAGCTACTTCTGCATGAAGACCAGGCCCATCTGTAATGAAATACATCACTCCTTCCAAACCAGGGACCAGTACATGATGAAGAGAGGCTCAGTAACAGCATCCTCTCTTCTGCATGAGTCCCATGCTAGCTACCAGACCTCATCCAGGGAGAGGAGCAGGTGTCTCAACACACTGCAAGTAGTATCAGCTGTCACTGGGATGCACTCATGGAGGCATAGAGATGTATGTTAAGCTCATCACCTTCCACCTTCTGCTGCAAACTATTGCCTCTGTAGTCCTCCATGGGAAACACCTCTTTTAATTACTGTTTATCTTCTGCCTGATTTTAAGCTGCTTGACTTCATAGCACCACCAGTGCCTATATCATAAGCTGTATGCACTTAGATAGCCTGTCCTCAAAGACTGCATTGACTTCTTATTGGTATGGTGCAAGAGATTCATTCATCTTACTCTCTCCTTGGCACACACTGACTCCTGCAATTTGGCTCCTACTTAAAGAGAAAAAGTGCTTTTAAATCCAGCAAATGACTGAACCTTTCATTCACAGCCGTTCACAAAAAAGGAGAGCTGATATCTGTGACCAGGGCAAGTTTGGCAGACCACTTGTGTGATTACAGAAAACCTCACAAAAATAAACATATAATGGAGCAAACAAGTGCTTTTAACTTTTTTTTTTCCATCCTCCTATTCTTCTTTTGTTAAAACAACTGTCAAAATTACATTGCCTTTTTGACTGTTAAAGTGCACTAGTTCTTCCAGCAGATAAAGATATTGCAAACAAATTAGGGCTGGCTTTTCTGCCAAATCCTGCTACATAAAACACCGACATGTTCAAACTCTAGAAGGATCATCATAAGGCTTGTCCAGGCTTCAAAGGTGGTTTCTTTTCTCCTTTTCTTTTCTTTTCTTTTCTTTTCTTTTCTTTTCTTTTCTTTTCTTTTCTCTTTTCAAAACTTATTGCTCTAAATCATCAGTTCTCAAGTTTCTTAGCTTATCTTCCTACATAAGCTCTGTAATTAGTTTCCCCATTTTTCTGCTTGAAAATAGATAAACTGGGCAGCTGTCTGACATCTGACCAAAAACAAAGCCCAAACACAGGAAGATCAGAAATCTGGAAGGCAGAGGGCAGGATGGGAATCCCACAGTAACTGGGGACAAGCAGGGAAGGTTGGTGAGACCTACACCAGCCACATCCCTACATGTGGTTTAGCTGTCCCATGGCTGTCACTCAAGTGCCACAGCTGCCACCAGAAGCCTGTATGGCACCCAATAGGATGCCCAAAGGCTGGCACTGTACCTCTATTGCCACGCCTTCTTCACAGCCAAAATGCTACAGAAGGCTGAGAAATTTAATGTCAAGTGCTCCTACAGGAAAGCCAAGATGCGGCCCAAATTAACCAAAAAGGAAAAGCTACTCTAAAAGTAGATAGCGCTCAGGACTACCTCTGTTAATAAATGTCATCATTCTGATGTTATGGATGATACTTCCTGCTTCATTATTTCAGATTTAGATAGGATTTGTAGAGGGTCTATTAAAGCAGTAATGAATTAAGTGCCACTTCAGCTAAACTCTTAAGAGTGGGCTTTAGTAGGATTTAATCATATATTTAAGCGCTTTATTAAGTAGGGATGTCCATAACTGCACACTTAAGTTAGTGTTGAATCCGGAACATAATCACATTTTTTAAGGATATAATTATTATTACCTTAGAAGTGGAAAAGACTTTCAGATTATAAATTAACCGACCTTGGAAATAACAGATTCATTGACCTGCCTTCATATCTGTTTACAGGTTTGTGATTTTGTGCATGTCTGTCAGAATGCATACTTTAAAAGATATTCACTTTGGGGAAAGAAAGTTCTTCCTGGAGAAACCTTCTGAACAAGGACAATTGTGCAGGATGCAGAAACATACAGTGAAAGGTGAGGAGGTGAAGCACCAACGCTGGCTTGCAGAGGAGGTGAGCTGGTGAGAGGAACTTCTGATTCGTGTGGCACTGGCTCATTGACATGCAGCTACACCAACTGTATATCTGCTGGTCTTTGCAAATGCTGATAAGCAGACAGTAGATCAGCAGGTTGCATTGGGCTTCTCAGGTGGCCTGGAGTCCTTCTTCTCCAGCTATTCACAGATTTTGTTCCCACCGAAAACTATGGTGGAAGTTCACTGGCAGCTGGTTCAGACACCATCTCAAGCACCTCAATGATGTGTGATCATCTTGCTTATTGACCCACTTGTCATAGCCAACTAGTCTGCTTTTTACCTTACAATTAGAAATCTGCCTAGCAAAAACTGTCTGCAGACATACACCAAACTTCCAAGGAAGATAATGTCATATTTTTCTGTAGTTTCTAGTTATGCAATGTAATTTAAAAGTAATGCAGCAGAGGCAATATCCAGTAGGTGGGCATTACTTTCTCTCCCGCATCAGCTCCCCTCTTATGGTGCATGAGAGTTTCTCCATGGCTGAGACACACATGCCAAGGCAGGGTTTTTTAGTTCGGTATGCCTGTGCTATTAGTCAAGCCAAGTGCCATGACCAGCGTAATTGTGTTTGCTTGATAAATTTGAGGAATAAGTGCAGTGGTCTCCATCAGCTCCAAACGAGTCAAGGCCTTTGATTAGTTTAGTAATTAACCTCGGGAATTGTTCCAGTCACTCAAATATACACAGTACAGCATGAGTAGATGCATAGCCAGCACTGGCTAAATATGTAAGCAAGGATCTTTTGAAGCATATAATTTCCTCATAGATTTATACTTTGGTGTATGTTTTAGACTTATTTAGCTGTGTGTATTATTAACCCCTCCAGACCTCTCTGTCTTCCCCTATGAAGAGGGTGCCACAGCAAACCCTGACTGTCAGCTCTCAGCTTCTCTTCACGTGCCCTTCTTTGCTTCTGAAGCCTTCCAGGGCAAACTAAAGCAGCAACATGTGCAAACACCCAGTCAACAAACTGCGTGAAGGCAATTTGCATGGGGAAGCAGCGAGTCTGCAGAGACACCTGAGGTCCCAGGGCCCATGGGAAGGGTAAGGGTCTCTGCCTGCGTTTCCCAGCTCAAGAGCTCCTGCGCTTGGCTGTATAACACTCATGTTTTGCTTGTTTGCACCTACTGAATGTGAAGTCACAGGTGAAGTGCGGGAATTCTTTGTGAATCCAATGGAAACAATTTTTCAAACAATATGTGGCCTGACTTTCAAAGTCTGGTTGAGCAGGTTAGTGCTTATAGCAGATATCTCAAACAAGCTGATGCCTGGAGCTGCCCCTGTCTTTTGGTCAAATCTATTGCCTTTCTTCCAAACCGAACTAAGCAGCTGACCCTGCTACCTTTTGTAAACAGTTATATTTGTATAGGAGCTTGTATAGAACAGGGTTGTGCTTATATCAATAACAGTGCAAGGATTAACAAAATTTTTAGCATCCATCTGTTAGTATCCCATAGCTCCAATCTTATTCTTAAAATTGGATCCTCCCACAAGGTGATCTATATTCTATAGGCAAACACTGTCTTATGCAATAAGCCATCACAGCTTTTACAGGTTACTTCACTTTGCTCAAACCAAGGCCCAAATTAACATTGCTTTCTGATTGCCTGACCATTTCTTTCAATGAAAATGAAAGGAATGGAAAATCTATCATTAACCAGCATAGAGTAATTCTTCATGTGAATTCAGTATGAGTCTAGTTTGCACATCTGAACAGCTCTCTCTGTACTTGTGCCACAACAATGTCTGTATTTTGATCAATATCACCTCTTGACACTGAAGTCACTGAAAAATCTGACATTGATTTTACTCAAACCAAAAAGAGGTTCAGTCTTTCCATTTGTTCATAAACCACTGAGACAGTTCAATCTCACTTTTCTTGAGATCCAATATATGTATCCAATACACATGGATACATATATTTTACTTTCAGTGCTCTCTGAATTATATCATCTGCTGTTTAATTATGGGGACCTTGATGTGATAAACAAGCTGATTGTCATGGCAACCCTGCCAGCCTGGCTCTGCCTGAGGCCACTGCCAGAACACTTCCACTCTCCTCTCAGATCTGACATGTCAAAGCCCAGGCCAATGTTCCCTTTCCGTTTCAGGATATTATTTCCCCATTATAGGTGGCATCTTCAGGAAGCTGAGCATCTGTTACCTAAAACCATTATTCTTTCCAAGTCAAAACAAGGCAGGGGGCCAGGAAGGAACTGGGACCCTCTGCAGTCACCACAGGCTGAAAAGGAAGAGTGAAATATTTTCACAAGCACGCACTAGAAACAGAGAAGAAAATGGTAGATGAGGCCAGTCTCCAGAGAAAAATCAGGAATGAATTTTGCCAGTTTTCGTATAAACAGTGTTTTTCTCGACACTTCAGCTCATGGATTCCAGAGATTGCAAGATGATTTTTTTTTTGTTCTTCTAATCTCTCTAGCTCTTGTAGTTGATGAGACATGTGAAAATACGACCACTGGCATATACAAACTGCTCAATAATCAGAGACAAAAATATCAAATATCCCCAGAAGTTTTAAGATTTGTGACTGTAAACTGAAATCAAGATTTGGGGAATAATCTCTTTTATAAAACTTTAGAGCCAACAACACTGAAAGCTATTCCAGAGAATCAAGCTGACAGTCCTTGCACAGTATTCAGTAACTGAAGAGGCAAGAGAAGGTCTACAGACGTCCCTGACAGCTAGGCTACACAGGGTCAGGTTCAGTTTTGACAGCACAGTGCTGGGTGTCCACAGCTCTGTGTAAAGAAAGGTTTCTTGCAAGGCTGCAGGATCCCAACAGCGTATATTTTACTTATCTCCAGCCATAGTGGAGAAATCATTAGGAAAAATGTCAGTGTTCATTACACTTCACCCCTAGGTGTTTACTTGAGGTTTCACTGGAGGCTTTAAAATTTGCAGGATCCCAAAGAGATTGTTATAACTGTTCAGTGTGATTTTCTGCAAGACAGCACACAGGCACAGACTGGATTTGATGAAGGAAATACAGGGTACCAGTAATTTCTGCTTGAGAAAGACCTTTTTCAAGGAATCTCTTCTCTGTTTATTCACTTTTGTTTTTCTGCTGCTTCTGTGCTTCTGGGATCACAGACTGGAAATGCTAAAATGCCACAAGAAAAGCTGCTGTTCTTGTATTTTCTGGCCAGATTTGAAAAAGGAAGCTCTGGATATCTCATGACAAATTCGGTTTCGGTCCTACTGTTGTTGGCTTGGTGTTATAGACACGGGAGCAGAGCCAAGTAAACACTTCACAACAAATAAATCATACAATGAATGTTGCCATTTCTGTACTTATGAATTGTCCAGAGACAGATTGGAAAACTCTCGTGTGTATCTGTTATTCACAGTAATCCATGAACTTTCCTAGTGAATAATTAGCAGTTGGCAGTTTATTCCAGTTGTGAGTGGTATTAAATACATTTTGCAACTCATGCCCTAACTTCCATGACATACAAAAGTGGGGCAAGGGCGAACATGAGGAGATGCTAGGAAGGGTAGAGCATGTTTTGAAGTTAAATTAATGAAGTTTATAAAGCACTTTAGAGGCATGCAGTAAAAAGTGTTTGGGAAGCATAAGGAAATACTATTGTGAGAAACAATAATTTTTGTAAAGAAAGTAAAATTCCATTTTACCTGCACGGATGCATTGATCTCTCTGGAGGTACAACCTTAACATCTGATGACAGGGCCTCCAACACTAACCCAAGAGCCACAACCCTCTCAAATAAAGGATATATTTCACCGTCATTGAGATAATTGTGTTCATAGTGGTTTTTTCCTGACATCGGGTCACTCAGAGGGTGAAGACATATGTGCTCAAGGTAAATTCATCTCCAGGCATGGCTCCAGTAATGTCTAAGGTCAACTGCAAACCTGCTCTATAGTAGAGACATGGGTTTACTAACTATACTTCGTTCAGTCCTATGCAGAAACCCTCATTCCCATTATCCTAGGAGTCACAACTACACCATCCTTCACACTTTATTTCACATTCACATTGTGTTGGCCCTTCTTTTCCCAAGTTACTTGAAAAGCAGTATAAGGAAGGCACACCATCCACCCCCCCTCTCCCTTCTTTCCCTTTGCTACTAATAAGAATTAGTGAATTGACCCAATCATCCAGCAGTCTAGTTTTGATTTTCTGATTAATGGAATGATTAGCTGATGCTTAATCAGCAATAAACTGCCTTATCACACTTTCCTCCCCATTCTTACAGATCCACTTTATTGTGTGCTTTTTTCTTGTCTTCCCTTCTCATTTGACATCTAGCCACATCACTGATCAAAGACAGAATCCAAATATGTAGTTTTTCCTCCTAATCTTCAACGGATTCTTGCCTGGCCAATCAATCCAGCAGGTGTGTATAAATCAGTTTAAAGATGGCAAGGAATCTTTTTATTTCTTCAGGGTCAATCTGTCATTTCATGAACAAATCTTCACTAAGTTTTGCATGTTCATAACAAATTAAGAGTTTGCATGTCTGTTCCAGTCACATCTTCTTGGCAGTCATAATGCAGTGCCCAAAATCTTTCAACAAAATAGAGTCAGCACAAGCAGCGCCAGTGAAACTATCTTCTTATCCAATACACAACATAGTGCTTTTTTATTAGCAATCAGAGGCAGAAAGAGGTGTGGCTTGCTTCAACGATCCAGGCACTATATGATTGCAGGAAACAGTTTCTGTCCCAGAAATCTTACAGAGGAAACCAAAGCCAGAGAGAGACACAGTAACAGAGGGAAATAGGAAATACCCATGCCAAGGAAGAGATAAAAGCTCATGGGCTATCTATGCACACAGCGTCACAAGCCACCACACATGCAGCATGGCAGGAACACTTCTTGGTGGCACCCAATTGTTTCTCAGTCTTCCCAGCAAGCCTGTCACTTAGATTCATGTCTGGGGCAGTACTTACATGACCCAGCTCAGCTAATTAGTCCATTTAGGCTCCCTAAAGAGACCACACAGAAAGAGAGGCTTCTCCTACAGGCACTGCAGAGCCTTCTAACACATTTTTTCTCTGGGGACATTAGCAGAAAAATTAAGCCCTTATACTAGATGTCCTAGAGAGGCAAATATTCTCCCTCTCACCCCCAGTGTATATTTTGGTGATGCAATTTGCTGTCTGAGTTTCTGTCCATCATTCCTGTCCCTTATGGTTCTGAGAAGCAAAGAGGTTGATGGCACTGCCAGACTGGGCTAAATCTAAATGGATGACCTTGAAGGTGAAAGCCTTTGTTCACTACTATTAATCAGGCCCTTGAACCATCCGATGTTATGGACAATGATCCTTTTCCATGGTCACGGCTTACAAACCCTCATTTACAAAATGACTCTCACATAGACCCTGCCTGAAGGTTCAATAAAGAAATCTGTCACAGCCTGGCTTCTGGGCCATGGCACATGGAATACAAAATCAGATTCATTAGTTCCAAGCTTTTGCCAGGTTCCCTGCTACTTCTTTAACAGGAAAAATTATGACACTATTATGCAAAAAATGTTTTAAAAATCAATGTTGATTAATAAAAGTAATTTCGAGAAGCCGTACCAAAGAGTATTCAATTTTAAATTCATTTCCCCTGCTTAATTGTCTGAGAATATCTGAGTGATGGTATGGGAATATGAATGCATTGCTCATTCAGTCCTGGATGAGCCTATCTTCTTTGACAGCAAAAGCCCCTCACCCATCACCGACCCACCTCCAGTTTACAACTGCTCAAGGGCATCTGACAGGGATGGTAAGAATTTTGTTGCTCCTATTCTGTCATCGGGCAGTGTTAAAGCTCACTGTTTAGGAGAAGAACTAGATGCAAGTGTAGTTTTAAAACAGCACATGAGAATCAAATAAATAAGCGCATCTGATAACCTCAGAAACTGTATTCAGTTCATAGTAGTCATGAGACCCTTACAATCAAAAGCAACAAAAAATGTGTGGTTCATTTGATCACAAAGAGACCATTTTAGTAGTCGGTTTCCTATTAAAAAAAAGCAAAAATCTTCTCCAGCTTTTCCCCTGGTGTTGCTGAAGATCCTTGCACATGATCTTCTGAGTGACACTGATGGCTCTTGTCTTGTCCAGAGCAGAGCCTCCCAGCACTGCCAAGAACCACTGTGCCAGCTACAGAAAATATTTCCATGGGACAGTAACAATCTGGAAATACTCATTGTGTTTCTTAGCTCTTCTGGATATTAAACAACAGGCCCCAAAAAAGAAGAGGTACTGGTGCATACTCTGTGGACAACAGCTGTGTACCAGCAGGTTCCTCAGCACTGAAAACAGATAGAAAGGGAAGCCAAATACAGACACTGGAGCCAAACATCAAAGTTTTGGAGTTTTTGACCAAAGATTCAGCTGCTTTCTTATCCTAAAGCATTAGAACTTCATTTGGGCTCAGAAGTGCCTTCAAAGTAAAGGTCAATCTGGCATGATCCTATCTCCAGAAATAACTTCAGGAACATCTCTTTTTTTTCCAGGAAAAGCCTCAAAATGCTCTATGGACTTCGAAACACAGGGACAATTTGACCACCTGAGAGATACCCCTCAGGGAAAGAATGCATCAGCTGTTTAATAGTGCATCAGAACAGTGTACAAGAATATAAGACAGGAAGTGAAAATTCAGGGAGGAAAGAGAAAGAAAAAATAAGGGTGATTTTTAGGGGAGTAAAGATATATAACAAAAGGCCTGAATTCCAGCCTAGAGTTAACCTTGAGTTTACTATTTTCCTCTTTTGCGCCACAGTTTTTATCTGTAAAACATAAATGATGGTATTATTTGCTCATATTTGCACAATAATGTGAGATCTACTGATGAAATCTGACTGTAAGTATAAAGTCTTGGTATAATCAAAATCAGCTAAAATAATGATGGTGAAGTTGTTTGCACTTTTTTACCAAATGTATCTTGAAATGCATATGAGTCCAGTGTAAGTGGTACCACTTCCTCAGAGCAAAATTTTTTCTAATATTTGACATCTTTTTCTAAACAGAAATTCAACGGAGATAGCACATCTAGTAAGCTAGACACATTTCCAGCATTGTTCATGGTCACAGATCTTCAGGAATGGGCCTTATTTCTCAAGTCTGTTCAGTGATAGGCAAAACTGTATACCACACGCAAAAGAAATAGAACAAAAACATTGTCTGCACCCCTTAAGTTTTCCAAGCAGTCAAGCGTTCCTTGTGCCCTATGGAATCATGTCTGACTGCTTAGCCTGGTTACAGTGTGAAGCAACATGTCTACTGACACAAGACTAATTCTCCTGTGCACAGCATGACCCTTGGCATGTCACTTCACCTGCAAGCGGTGGGTGATACATTCCTTTCAGCACATGCAAGCAGTTTTTCCTCAGGTTGAAAATAAAGACTGTCACCTACAAACTTTCTGCCATCTGCAATGTGGGTGTACACAGAGTGCTTTGGAAATCAAAAGATCTGCTGTGCTCCGATTATCACTCTTAGCTCTTCTCTTCAGATGAGGAATATCTTTAGTGATTCCCCTGGGTGTCAAAATATAAAATGTGAAAGACAGAAAACACCAGAAAGAGTCAGCGAGATGCAGGGACCAGATGAGAGGAACAGGAGGGTTCAAGGCTTTATGTGAATGTCAGTGGCATGACAGAGAGTCACATTCATGATGAACAAGGTATCACGTGATGTGGTGGAGAGCACACTGCAGCACACCAGCCCTGTTGTTATTGTTGCCCATGCTTGTGCACACTCTTAACCCATGGGAGATGAGAGACAGCTTATTCCCCATGGTAAGAGGGGCATACACAAAGAGAAAAGAGGGTGAAAACCAGCAGCTGCTGTGGAGTTGCTGAAGTGCAGCAAGAAGTGAGATGTTTGTGTGTCCATACCCTTAATCTCTGTTGTTCAAAAGGAGAAGCAGTGTTTTGCTTTGCAATTTGTATCCTTTGGAAGGCTCCACAAAAGCCCCTTGAAAATTTCTGCATGGGAAACTGAAAGCCTAAACCTTTTGGTTTTATCCAGCATCCTTGACCCTCAGGATAACAAGATGCTCAACAGAGAAACAAAAGATGAGTAGGAGGAAAGGTGGATTCAAAGGAGAGATGAAAGTGGCTGAGAGGGAGGGAGCCATCCTGGTGCTGAGGAGCATGTACCAAGGAGTTTTTCTCAGCTGTAGAGAAATTCAAGGACAGAACAGGCAAAGCCATGGTCGGGATCATATGATAAGAGGGAAAGAGGAACAGAAATAGGTGGCAGTGTTTAAAGTGAGATGAAACTGAATTCAGGCAATGCAGCTGGTCCTCTACAGGAGTAATTATCTAATCAAAACTTATTCTGAAAAACAAACTGAGATTTGGGGTTTTTAACTCCCACCAGTCAGTCTTGCCCCCACTTTTGTGTAAAAAAGCAGAACACACTTCAAACTGTGCCACCCCAGCTGTGCGTGGGAGGCTGTCGTGGTGTTGACGTGATTAGAGCCTACTCCCAGACGACACCACTTACCTACAGTGCAATGCCACTTACATGTTTACTGAAAGGCAGAGACAACCGCGGCGCTAAACGTTGTGGAAAAACCAATCACTATTCTGACAACATTCAATAGGGACTGTTTTCATGGGCTCTTGTATTCTTTGTCTGAACATGGTAAACAGTGAAGCAAAGAATGACAATTCTCTGGGACTTCTGCAAGTGTGCATAAATCACAAAGCACGGAATTTATTGTTGAGCATCTTTTGTCCTTTTCTGTTCCAAGGGTCTGGTGGTACCAAGATTCCCATGGATAACTGCACACTCCAAACTGCTAGTCATTGTAGTGAACAGATTTAGTAATAATAATAACAACAATGACAATATGCCTGATGTGGCATGACTTGCTCCAGAGCAGTAGTTAAAGTTTTGCCTAGATTCAGAAGGTTTTCACAGGTGCAAATTGATCTGCTTGCACCAGAATAAAACCTCAGTAAAAAGATACCCTGCAGAGGTGCAGAGTCTTACACTGAGTGTGGCTCACACAGTACTTTGATAGTCCAAGTTGCCAGTATTTACACTCCACGGTGTGCTAGTTTTGCTCATTCTTTCAAGGTATCCCCCATGTTTAACAAAAAAGGATAGAAGAGATCTTAGCAGACAGAGGGGTTTGCCTCTTACAACTACTTGTAAAGCTTAATCAGTACCAGCACAAGGCTTGGGACAGTGAAAGATGTCCTGATGGCTCAGATCGCAGCAAGCCATCAGGTCCTTCAGTCATTTATAATATTGAGAAGCTTTCCAATTAAGATTTCCAGGCCTATTCTCTGCCTGTAGGCGTGTCCTGGTTTCGACCAGGATAGAGTTAACTTGCCCTGGGTTGAATGGGAGCCCAGATAGAGGGTCAAGTCATCGGAATACTTCATACCATGTGATGTCATACCCAGGATATACAGGTGGGCACACGCTGGTTTTGGGTTCTGGTCCGGTTGCTGTGGAGGAGGTCGCTGCACTCAGTAAGACACTGATGCATTTTAACCATTTCTTTTTGGATTCACTATTGTTACTGTTGTTCTCTTGTTATATTTAGTAAATTCTTTCTTTTTATTCAACCTATGAATTCTCTTCTTTTTGTCTCTCTCCTGTTTCACCAGGGAGGGGGGAAATGAATGGCTGGCCACATGGCGTCTGGCTGCTGGCTGAAATCAAACCTCCACAAGGTGGTACTTTTATTTTTCATTCAAATTCTTTGAATAAATGATTCAGCAGCTTTTGAGACTTAAGTAAAAATGTACAATCCTTAGTATGTATTTGCAGAAAAGCCTGAACTGCAACATTAAAGCAAATGGTATTGAAAATTAACCACTGGCCTGAATCCCTCCTTTTGGGAGCAAAACAGTTTGGAATCCAAAAGGACTCTGAGCCTGAACTATGAAGCATTTTGCAAACAGTAGAGCCAGAAAGAAAACACATCCTGATGACCTTGCCTGGCCTTCCACATCACAGAGACATTAGGGCTTTCCTGATTCAATTCTGTTTGGTCTGATCTTGAGAAAATATCCAGTCTGGACTGCAACATTTTGGTGACAGAGATGCAAGCCTTCCCCATAGTACCTAGTGCCTGTGCTTAATAACCGTTACAGATAAAAATGTTTGCTTTGTTTCCAGATCAAACCTTTGGAGGTCCTCTCCTCAGTGCTGCCGGATGCCTCCCACTGAAGGCACGGAGGAAACACACCCATATCCGCTGTATCCCCACACCAGTGAGCACAAGCAACAAGCTTGAGAAGCTATGGGCTGGTTTTGCTAAAGCTGAATTTCCTTTCAGTAGCACACAAGTCCCATCCTCATTACAGCAGTATCAGTGTTTTGCAGTCTTGGACAAATGCCTGCAGAAACATTAGAAAATCATTATATTTCATGTCCCCACATTTTCTGCTGAAGACGAAGTAGCAAGTGATATTTTTCATCTACTTTCCAGCACACGTTAAGCTGTACACTGTTAAACTGCCGCCTTGTACTGGCACAGAGGTGGTTTCTGTGCTCCCTGCATGCAGACTGCAAACCTCTCTGAAATCCTCTGGGATAAAAGGAGCTTTCCAACAAAGTTTATTGCTTTTAATTATTGATTGTTTAAAAGATTAATAAAATATGACTCCAAAATCTACTCTTGTTAGGCAACCTAAGCAAACAAAGCTGTGAATCTGAGACTGCCATGTTCAGAGCTGTGACAGGTTCTGATAAAAAGGCATTGAATATTTGAGGTAATGACTCCTCTTGGAGATGTGAAGCTAAGAAGAGCCTTGTGCCTGGATTTCCCTGTTTCATGTAGGAAAGAAGAAACATGAGGGTCCATCGTGCAACTCCTAGGGTACATTAGGATTGGTTTAGCTTTGCCCTGAGGCTTCAAGTGCCTGTGCCAGGTCTGAGATACTAAGCTAGATGTGTCTTTAAAGGTAAATCATTTCTTCCTACTGTCTTTAGCAGTTCTTTAAAAGACCAAGATGATTTTCAGCACATACACACCTATAAAGCATTCAATAATCACATTTCAGGGCATCAGAAGGGACTAGGGAGAATTTCCTTCTGGGTATGTAGCATCTGGTCTGCAGCTACCCAGTGTGTTACAGGTGAGTCTGACACCTTTGAATGCTCTAAGAATTTTGTCACTAATTCCAAGAGGCTGACATTTCAACCCTATGTTTTTTCCCAGTAGTATCTAATTCAAGTCCTAGAGAGAAGGTGGTAAGTTTGATGTCAGTATTTGCTTTCTTGCAAAATATACCGTCTCCCTGGTAGAAATACGGTTTTGCCCTACAAATCTCAGTCAAATAAACAAATGAAAACACTTATCAGTGCAGCTCATTTCTGGGACCAGGGGTCATCCCATCATTTAGAAAAAACGAATCTAATATCTTGCTTTGTCCTTCCAAGTAATTTAGTCCCAGTAAGCACACTGAAAACTTGCATTTACATTTGAAACACTTCTTGAGTGGGATTCCACAGAAATCATAGAACATCATTTATCAGACCATTTTCCTGGCCTGTTTTCTTCCTCCACCCCCCCAGCCCAGTGTTACTTTTCTGTAAACACATAAATCAGCATCATCTATATTCATTAGGTTACCCAACTTGTTCAGTGCAAAATTACCGGTTCTGCATGATTTTTCCCCCTTATGATTAATATAAATGACTTAAGTTAATTATGTTTCTCTTCATGGAAAAATGTATTTGTCAAACTATAAAAGCATCAATAAAAATAAACATGTAGATTTTCAAGAGGACAGATGTGAAAACAAGATCTACATGGATGTGTACCATCCCCATAGTCTGATTTCAGAGATGGCTACAATCCCTTGTCTGCCAAGGAGGCCTTATCCTCAAATACTTGAGAATACCAGTTTGACCTGAGATTGATGAGTTCAACAGAAAATAATTAACCCACTCAGATCTACACCATTAGCCTGGAGCAAACATGAGCCCTTTTGCCTACCTTGTATTAGATCTACAAGAGCTTTCACCTGGAAATCTCCCAGAATCCTGCTTAGTATCTACAAGGTCAACTTTAATTTTTTGTTCCTCATGGTCCTAGATCTGGAAGGCTTCTGAAGATGCCAGTTCTCTGGAGGCTTCATCAGCTGCCTGCCTGATCAGTTTTTACTCTCAGGGACGTCCAGTCACACAAAGGAGAAAGCATTAAAGCTAAACAGCATTTGAGCGTTTATTTCCTTCTCTTCCTTTTTTTTTTTTTTTTTCTCATTCAACTGTTCTTTCCCATCTTTCTGAGGCCTAAACTTCAAATAAAATAAAATCTACAGAGAAAGCGAAAAATAGACCAAAAAGGGAGATTTTTCCATTACAGACTGGGGAGCAGGGAGTCTGACTTCTTCAGGAACAAACCAGCCACATTCAAGTGTCCCTGTGTCAAGCCAAGGACAACTCCTCTCTCCTGCATAAGGGTGTCACAAGAGGGCTGACAGCCTGCAAACATTACCCATCATCCTCAATAAATCCCCACGAATTGCTACAAAGGGAGAAGAAAAAGGCTGTCCATGTTGTCAAATAGCGGTCTCTATGTCCTTTATGCCCCCAAAGAAAAGGAAATTAAGTTGTTTGCAGGATAACATGGACAGCTGTATCAAAATCCTTTTCCATAACCAGTTTCCCAGAGGAAGCTTACCCTGAGCTGTGGTTGCATCCCGACAAGAGTAATGCCCCCATGCAGCAGGATCCAGTATAAGCTGGAGACTGCAGAACCAAGCCCAAAGCCACTTTCTTTTTATACCTTTTACAAGTGTATGTGAGGCTGCACCTGGACCCCATCCTTGCACTGAGCAGCACAAAGCTGTGTGACCGGCTCATGAAACTGTTCCTCCAGCATGGGAAGAGGCATTCCCATTGGAGACCCCAATATATCTGACCACCTATGGCCTCATCTGGGACAGGAAAGTTCAGAGACACCTTTCAGGAGTAGGGAAATGGAAAAGAGCATATATTCATCTAAGCATTCCTCCAGCCCCTAAACCCTGTCAAGCCAGGCTGATTATTAAGTCTGAGGATTGGGACAGTTTCTATTTGTTCCAACTCAGTTCTCCCACACTTTTTATTCCATCCGGCCATAGCAACTTTAAATCTGAGCAGGGCAATATGCCTGTCATTGGATTTACTCAGTCCAAAGCCAAAATAATTATTGAAATCTATTAGGGGGAAAAAAAAAGGTATAGGCATCTGATTGACTTAATTCCTGTTCAAGCAAAAAAGTCTGCTGACCTGTAATTGGAAATCAGTTTTGCTTTCCAGGGAAATAAGGCCCAGCATGAGTTGTCAGCTGGAGTCTTAGACAGGGGACTTCTGCTCAAGAAGCCCCTGTTGTGACCTTTAAGTGTCCTTGAAAGCTAAACATGGAAGCTAGCAAAGCTCATACATCTGAAAACAAATCTACCATCACTGTTTCTAGCACATAGGTTTTCCTTTCTTACCATGAAGTGACACTTCTCCATCTCTTATTCAATAGCTATTCATCACAGCCATTCAGTATTTACTGCACACAACTCCTTGCCTTGATAAAGCCAGCTACTCTAAAATACATAATAGAGCTGGGTTTGTTTCTTTTATTTTCTTTCTTAAAAAATTCTAGTACCATTTCTTTGTGCTTTCATAAACAAATCCAGTGACATGCTCTGCCATGATTAAATTGCACACAAACCCATCACTGCCACCGCAGTCAAAAGTGGACGTTCAACAAGTCAGCAATGATTTCATTTCATCCATACAGTTCCGATGCCAGATGTGCCAGACTCACAGCACATGTGACAGAAATCAGCTCTGTGCTTCCACAGCAATCAACCTTCATAGATTTCTGGATAGCTGTTGTTATAAAATGATGCACATAAGAAATATGGGACAATTCTGGCCGTACCAGTAGACTGGGGGATGATTTGTAGAAAAAGTAATCTGGTTTCCAAATCAACCTTCTCCAGAGTATGAGTTTAGAGCAAGAACTGTCCAACTGATAAGAGGAGAGTTTCTGGGTTGGAGCCAAGAAACAACACACTGAACTGAGACTACAAATAGGGATTTGAAACCAGATATTGCAGCTTTTTACCATTTTACTCTGCAGCTCCTAAGCATGTTTTGAAGAAAGGAGAATATTGTTACAGCATTTTATAGCGGAGGGATTCTGGGGTACAGGAATGCAGGATATATTTTCAAAGGTACAACTGGGAATGACACACCAAATTCACCTTGACTTTCACCTGAAGAAACCTTCCCAAGAGTAGCTTGTCCAGCCACACAAAGAATATCAGCATCACAGCTGGTAACAGGATCAGACGCTCCCTGCTCCCAACCCAGAGATCTCTCCACATGACCCCACTCTTCCTCTGCCTGGTTTCTAACACAACCCAAACAGTGTCTCTCTGCAGGTCTTAGCATCCTTCCAGATTCTGATATAATTGATATTAATCTCCCTGTGTTGTAGATATTTGCAATGCACCAGATGGACCATTGTTTAATTAATAGTGTTGCTTTCATTCAGTCTGAGCTTGATTAAATGAAAACTCCATCTGTGGGGAACCAAAACCTGCAGGCAGGATGCAAAAGAGTGATGCTGCTATTAGCTTTGATGATTTTGAGAGAAGAGGTTGTATGGTGTGAGGCTACATTTCCAACCGTTTTTGGGGAGGAATAAGGGATCTGCTGTCTCCAGATTGACATTAAAAACTTGGCATTAAAATAGCCTGCAAAAGAAAGGGAAAAAGAGTGGATCGTTGATGTTGGGGAGAGAAAAACAAGAAGGCAGGGGAACAGTAAGCCGTGCTCTGCCTGGAGGGATGCAACCCAAGGAATAGTGGGTGACAAAGAAGGCCAGAAGTCATCTTCGCCTCCAACATTTGGAGTTGATTGTTGAGTGTGTATGATCTTGAGAACAATGTATGGAGCCAGTGTTGTCCAGCCTTGGACATGCTCCTTACAACCACTGAGATCTGCCCTGAGGTTAGGGTCATTTGACCATCCAGCACACACGACCATCCATCTTGGACACCCTCATCCTGGGAAGCAGCACAGAACAACCCTATTTATTTCTGCACTCAGAAAATTAACCTGTGGCCATCACAGATGCAGTAGGAGCAAAAACCCAGCAGGGTGTAACACCAGAGATCAAGAGAGAGAGTAGGAAAGAGAAGGGCTGACAGAGAGAGAGCTGACACTGGGTTGATCTGAAGCAGTTGACCTGAAAGCATCACAGATAGTCCAGTGTCTCTCAGCTCCTCTGGGGCCGGGCTGGGGGAAGACAGCACCTTTTTAAGGCCTGCACACGCTAGACACTCTGCAAGGTGTGGAATGGCTTAGATCTCCATACAGCACAGCACTGTGCAGCTAAATGTGCCAGGAGCACTTTAGTTGCCCAAGCATAGTCCTGTAAATGCCTTCAGTACCTGAGGCATCCACATGATATCCCTGCCAGTCCCATGTGAATGTCTTTAGTGTGTATCAAGCAGTTCTAGGGAAAACTAATTGCACCCGTCAGTGGGTTGGGGGGGGTGGGGGGTGTAACTTTCCCATACAGTGCAGCACATACATAGTCTAACTATCTTTCTGTTTCTAGCATCCATCTTCTTTTCTGCAACCTCTTGTTACTCTTCTAAAATAAAAACAGGTGAGCTCTGAGGCTTGATTTCAGAGGGCCAGAAATAAATAGCTTGTAAAGTGTGTGCTATTTCATCCTCTGGAAACTGATCTGAATTGCAAATCACAGCATACTGCTGTTGCCAGCCCTCAGAGAGATTCCTTTAGTCCAAATTACAGGGTTCTGCATATTGAGGCAGATAAAGGCTTGTATCCAAGCCTTCCTGACAATCCAGAGTAAGGGTTGTTGTAACTATTGCCTTGAGCTCTTTCAGTATCAGGAGGAGTTTGTACCTCAGTGTATAGAGGTACATATCATCCCCTTCTACAGAGAAGTGAGACATGATCTCAGATCAATAAGAACCTGTATTGGGTCTGGCTGAACTGGAATCGGTTTTCCCCTCTAGCAGCCCTCACGGTGCTGTGGTTTATGCTGGGAGCTGCAGGGTGTTGATAGCACCCTGGTGTTGTGGCTACTGCTGAGCAGTGCTTACACACCACCAAGGCTCTTTCTGATATTTCCCCCAGAGGGACGGGGTGGGCAAGATCTTGGGAGGGGACACAGCCAGGACAGCTGACCCAAACCGACCAAAGGGATATTCCAGACCACATGACGTCTGCTCAGTATAAAGCTGGGAGAAAGGAGGAAGGGGGTGGGGTCACCCTTGGTCCTCCGAGGCAACCACTATGCGTATTGGAGCCCTGCTTCCGGAGAAGGCCCCACATCGCCTCTTCATGGGAAGTAGAGAATAAATCTGTTTGCTTTTGCTTCCGCGCGCGGGCTTTTGCTTCGCTTTGCTTATATTAAAACTGCTTTTGTTTCACCCACAAGGGTTAGTTTATGTTCTTTCCCCTCTTTACCCTGTTGAGAAAACAAAGGGAAGGGGGGGGGGGGGGGGGAGTGATAGAGCGACTTGGTGGATACCTGGCATTTAGCCAGAGTCAAACCATCACAGAACCCCAAAGCCATAAACAAGGACTGACTCAAATTGTTGCACCTGCAACACAGACCATGATCACAGGTGGTAAACCCTGAGCCTCCAGGATCAGTCCCATTCAGGTATGGCAAATTAAGCCATCACTAAAAGGGATGGAAATCTCTGAACCCTTTTTTCATTCTCAAGCCATAGAGGAAGGCTTTTAACTTAAAGATCAGCAGAACACATGGGTGACAATCCTGCCAAAACTCAAAATTCTGAAAAGTCTGAGAGTATGCTTCACTGGATATTCTCACCACCTCTACACCCAGCCATTAGAGAGGAGTGACAGTCACTAAAAACACTGTATTAAAAACATGTGTTACAATTTTTAAAATCTAATTAAGTGTAAGGTGTCTAAATAGGATGGATATCAGACTGATTTAGGGACAAACAACCTAACATCCATGCAACATGAACAATCAGGAGATCAGGATCATGGAACTACACTATTTGTCAGTGTAGCATTTTTCAGAATGTCCTCTGCTTCTGTATCCTCAAAGCCTTGTTTTACAAGCCAATCAAATAAACGCTTTTGTCAGAAAATTATAAACATGGCAGACATCTATACTTAAGTGATGCATCCCAGGCAAAACAAGCATCTGAACCTGCAAAACAAGCATCTGATCCTACAAAACTGAATGTTATATTGGGAACTTTCAGACCAGCTTCAGTCCTCTCCTAAGTGTGTGGATGGATTTCCAAAGGATTTGAAATTAGTACACTCACAGAATTGTCTCCTGGCTTCCCAGCTGGCATAATTCCCAATCGTCCTTCTGCTTGTTTTCTTTCTCCCTCCTGTGGAATTTTATTTCAAAGAACTAATTACTGTCATCTTACATTATCCTTGACTCATTACTTACAGATGGTTCTGTTTTATTTTTTTTCCCAGTTACACACAAAATTGTGTGGCCATCAGTGAAATGGAGCCGGCAACAGCAGGATAAACAGTCACCCATCAATGCAATCAAAGACTTTAAAGACAAGAAAACCTTACCAGTTTTTATCCACATCTTCATTTTCTCTCCTGAAGGGATGTTCCTCTTTTCTGTACATTCTCTGTTCCAGCATTTCCCAGTGTTTCTCTGACTGACCTTTTACGCTCCAAGTGTCTGATTTCAGTATCTTCTTTGCCTCACTTCTACACTAATAGATTTCTTCATAAGCTGTTCCCTGCTATTTGGACTGACTACTCTTCTGCTTAGTCCTCACGTAGTCTTGTTCTTCTCTCTTCCCAAAAGCTAGGTAACTATTATTACCCTCACCATACAGATGGGTTGGGGAAGGAAGAGACATTAAGCTAGTAGAGACAGGAGCAGATATCACAGCTCCTATCCACCAGCAGCGATATTCAGACACAGCTCTGCCACCTCCCAGCACCAGGCCCATTATTGCAGCTGCAGAGTGCCATGCACGAATCATCACACTCTAATAGATCCTGCCTTCACTTTCTCCAGCATCTGGGGCTGTGTCTTGCCCTCTGCCTCACTGCCATAGCCATTCTCCTATGCCATGGTCTCACAGACCACTTGTGTGCAAGAAGAGCACTCCATTTTGCATAATTCCTTGTTGCAGACATATACCCAGCACTGGACTCCATCTCAGAAGAGAAGATGCATGAGATGTTTGCTTTGTTTCTAGTTACACCTCTGCTCAGCTGTGAATGTAGGACATCCTGACCCTCAGTTATCCCCACCTCATCCCCAGTCCTGCTGGAGTACTGATGTGGGCTAGAACTGGACTGCATAGAGAGATGGAGAGGCTTTCCATCTTGCAGGCCTGATGTAGTTTCTGCAGGACATAACTAAAAGAATACACAGCCATTAAAGGGATTGTTTTATCCCGGCCAAGAGTTCATAGGAGATTTTTCTTGCCCTCAACATCTTCTGTGGCACCTCTCTCTTTTTCTGAAAATAGTGAGCGAGATTATTAAGACAGAGATGTGATACCACTGCATTGCAACAGAAATGCATGAATAAACCACCCCCCCTTGTAGTGGCACTCTGCAAAACTCCCTGAGGATAGCAGGTTCAGAGCCCTGATGTAAGACCTATCTCCTTGCATGATCTGTCCTTCAGGACACAAAAGTCACCAGTTACAAAAGAATTAATATTGAAAATTAAGTATTCCATGGGACTTGCAGTAGCTGCATCTTGTTGGCAATCTCTCCATGCACCTTGAGTTCTGTTCTGTCTCAAGAAAAACAGTGGTTAAACAAAACCCATGAAAGCAAACATTTTCCCAGTTTTGCTTTCTGTGTGTGCTTTTGTTGATGAATCATTCATAAACTAGTCAAAGCATTCAATATTCATAAGCAGGGATAGAAGATAGGAAAATCAAGTAAAGGAAACATTCCCAAGCTCCCCTTGTCTTGCAGGCTCTTCCTATTTGTAACTTGCTGCTTGCTCCAGATTTTCCTAGTCTTTCAAATGGGGACATCTCCTATGCACACCTTTTCTGCAGGCTTTAATAAACACTGAAATACTAACATTAATATTTCAATCATCATTATTTTCAAGCTCATTTTCAGATACCAGGTTCAGCTGAGATGAATGAGGCAGTTCATGTGTCTCGCAGGGACCAGGTTATTTGTGGGCTCAGGAAGACAGTACTATATTGGTTATATCCTGCTCATATTCTGAAGATTTTTCTCCCAATGGCACAGGCAAGAGACTAAAATTTTATGTGTTTATATATCATGTATCTTAATGGAAAATGATATTCTTGGACAGAAGAAGAAAGCATCAGGGAAAAGTACTAACTTGCTCCAAACATGCACAACTTAACTCATGTTTATAAATCTTTGCCAGTTAGTACAGATAAATAATTTCCAAAATGTAATTTGTTCACAAATGGCACACTTTGGTTTCCAGTCACTCATGATGTGTGAATAGTCATATGGCATAATTTTTGTTCTTGGATTCAATGACGGAAACTTGTATGTGAGATATGCCTCCAACCAGGAAAACAGTGAATGACAAATAGCAAATAACTCATTTCCAGAATGTATTCTTGAAACATTTACAATTTGCAAACATTTTCATAAATTCCCAGCAACCACTGGGATATTGGTGAATAATGAGTTGCACTGCCTCCACAAATAGCCATGAATCTCATTCAGGAGGACAGAGTCATACAAGTTTTCTCATTATTCAACCAGCTGTACCACACAATAACTCTGGCACTATCCAGTAAATTCCAGAGGCAGGTTGATCGTCACTGGCAACAATGTATAAAATGCTCTGGGTTAAATTATCAAATGTCCTACAATTTGCAGAGTCTGAGCCCAGTTCCCTGTGTTTGGAAAACTAACTAGCAAAGCCAAAATCAAACACTGCCAGATCAAGCCAAGAACTTTCACACACACAAGAGAAAAAGAGGGAACAAGGCCCTTTCAAGTTGAGCCTGCATAGACTGGGTGTAGAAACCATTAGGAATTGGTTTTGCAAGTCTTTTTCTGCATATGTCTCCACTTACATGATGATAGTCCATCATTTTTCAGAGACATTCTTTACCCTATAGAAACACAGAATATGTATTTTTCATTTTAGCCCTTCTGCGTAGGTGGAAGGAGTCCTTGATATGCTCTCCTGATGAGCAACATTAACACAGAAAATATACACCCTTAGGAAATAAGAAAGCTTGAACAGCAGCAAAGAACAGACATCCAATGGAAATTAAAAAGAAAAAGAAACAAAAATAAAACCTTCTCTTACAGAAGCGGCTGTAAAAAATATGAATGTGTTGTAAAAACATACACACACCAAATCATAATCCCACAGCTATCCCACAAGAGGTAGAGGCAGCAGCCGGATGCTCCAAGTGTTCAGGTAGCACTTCCAGAAATTCACCAGAGTCTGATACAACAGCAGTGTTTATTTAATAACAGAAGCACTCAACCAAGGGAGCAAGGCAGGGTAATTAGCTCAGAAACAGTTGCAGTCACAAGGGGAAATGTGGATTCATGGGAGATTGTGATGCTGTGGTTGTACTGCTCTCCATGGGACCCCAGGAAGTGACAAAATAAGAATTACAGCTTATGAATGTAGAAAAAAGGTGGCTGGGTTCTTATTACTCAGTACATCAAAAGTCACTTTCCTAAAGCAAGTGGAACAGGTGAGTGGACTAACAACACCACAACATCTTTTAGGCATTAAGGATAGGAGCGAGACGGAGAAAATGGCCCATTTCTGCAGCTATTCCAGCTCAGGCCTGCTGTAAAAATGTCACAGGAAAGGATATGGGATGCTGAGAGCCACTTATCTCAGGGAGATAAAAGAGAGGGTGTGGGCTGTCTCTGCAGGTGAAGGTGAAAGCAGGGAAGCCGAGGGTGGCTCACATCAGCTGAATTAGACTTCAGAGAATGCCCATGCTTTTCCCAGTACACTGCATAATTCTCCATTTGCTGAAGTCTCGCCACTAAGATGGCCTTGGAAATACTCCTGGCTTTTCTCTACTCCCATCACCACCAGCAATCACAGCCCTCCCTCCAGATCCATCTGTCTTTGTAAGTGGAGAAGTAAGAGATACCCCAAGCCATTTATGCACATTCTCCAAGCCAAAGTTTTCAAAAGGGGCTTGTGAATTTTGTTTTTCATCTTATGAACGCTTCTGTTCCAATTATCTGAGATCCCTCCAATGCCCAGTAACTGTGATCTGCAAGTTCAAGAGGTACTTGCCTTCTTTCAGGTTCAGCCATAGTACCTGGAAAACTGACACAGCGGTGACAGCTTTGGGGCCAGATACCTGGCTGCTCTGAGGTGACATGAAGTTTTCTAAACCAGTGGTACTCCTCTGTTTACACCAGATGGGAATGTGACCTTATGAATTTGTATTAGGTTTGTGTGGTAAGGTTTTGGTAGGGGTGGCTCCTGTGAGAAGCTGCTAGAAGCTTTCCCTATATGCAGTGGAGCCAATGCCAGCTGCCTCCAAGACAGACCTGACACTGGCCAAGGCTGAGCCCATCAGCAACATTGGTAGCACTTTTGTGATACCATATTTAAGAAGGGGGAAAAAGTTGCTGTGCAACTGCAATTA
This sequence comes from Athene noctua, assembly GCF_965140245.1. Classification (NCBI taxonomy): domain Eukaryota; kingdom Metazoa; phylum Chordata; class Aves; order Strigiformes; family Strigidae; genus Athene; species Athene noctua. Next base: position 97,209,813 of record NC_134037.1, read on the forward strand.
CAGCTGGAGAGAGTAGTGAGAATATGTGAGAGATACAACTCTGCAGACCCCAAGGTCAGTGAAGAAGGAGGGGGAGGAGGTGCTCCAGGTGCCAGAGCAGATTCCCGTGCAGCCCGTGGTACAGACCCTGGTGAGGCAGATGTGCCCCTGCAGCCCATGGAGGTTAATGGGAGCAGATCTCCACCTGCAGCCCTGGGAGGACCACACCACCACCCCCACCCCTCCACCCCCCACTGTAGCAAGTGGATGATTGAAGGAGGTTGTGGCCCCATGGGAAGCCCACGCTGGAGCAGGCTCCTGGCAGGGCCTGTAGACCCATGGAGAGAGGAGCCCACGCTGGAGCAGGTTTGCTGGCAGGACCTGTAACCCCGTTGGGGACCCACACTGGAGCAGTCTGTTCCTGAAGGACTGCACCCCGTGGGAGGGACCCACGCTGGAGCAGTTCATGAAGAACTGCAGCCTGTGGGAAGGACTCATGTTGGAGAAGTTCATGGAGGACTGTCTCCCGTGGGAGGGACCCCACACTGGGGCCTGGGAAAAGTGTGAGGAGTCCTCCCCCTGACAAGGAAGGAGCAGCAGAGACAACCAGTGATGAACTGACCACAACTCCCCATTCCCTGCACCACTGAAGGGGCAGAGGTAGAGACAATCAGGAGTAAATTAAACCCAGGAAGAAGGGAGGGGTGGAGGAATGTGTTTTAAGATTTGGGTTTATTTCTCATTATCCTATTCTGATTTGATTGGTAATCAATTACACTAATTTCCCCAATTCGAGACTATTTTGCCTATGATGGTAATTGCTGAGTAATCTCCCTGTCCTTACCTCAACTCATGAGCCTTTCTATGTATTTTCTCTTCCATGTTCAGCTGAGAAGGGGGGTGATAGAGAGGCTTTGGTGGGCACCTGGTGTCCAGCCAGGGTCAACCCACCATATATTTTTTTCTCCAGGAAGTATATGTATTATACTGTGACAGGGGAGTATTAAAAGCGGACTACATAAATGCTGCTGTATGGAGTGCTGTTCTTTAGATGTTGGTACAGCTGCAGCTCCCTTGTCTTCATAAAAGCAAGTTGCTAAAAATGGTTTGACACTGTATCTAGTTCAGCTATACAGTAGAAGGCATCCCGGGGGGGACTCTCATTCTTGCTGCTCCAAGAAAGAGCCATTCTCTCCACTCAGTAAAGACAGTCATTAGAGGCCATCTGGTCATTAGTATAGCTGTGTATCCTGCCTGCCTGCCCGCTTGCCACAGAGCTGACCTGCAGACAGCAGGTTTCTTATTAAGCACCCAAATATATTCAAGCCCAAGGGATGATATAATCTGTACAGCATGCAAGACTTTAGATGGCCTTAAAATCTGGGATAGACCCACCCACCCACTGGGAGCATGGGGCTTACAGAGAGACAGAAAGCAGGGTCAGAAAGTGTTGCTTGTTTAGCTTAATCTTTGGCATTTATTTAAAAGAAGATAAATTATTTTACAAGCAAAACCAGAGGAAACAGAGAAAAAAAAACATGCTGCTGTGCAAAGCATACTAGGTAATACAACAGCTAACTTTTCAGGTCTTTCCTTTAAGCTGTCAAGATAAGGATGCTACCATAAAATAGTATTAGCGCCTTCAAAAAGTAGCCTGCATTTCCAGTGGGGTGTGGATCTCTTTCATTTGCATTAAAGAAAGAAAAGAGAGTGAAAAAGATTGTTGTAACCGAAGTCATCTTGCTTTGGGATTAATTTACAGATTATTATTTACCTCTATTCTGTGGCACTGCCTGCAGCTTCCTCGTGTGGTTCAGCAAGAGAAGCAGGCACTGTGCAGAGTGCTTTATTATATAAAGAGAAACTTTATTATGGAAGATAAAGCAGTATAAAAGCAGAAGACCCTGAGAACTCATCATGGCCCACACTATGCTCTGAAACCAACAATAAAAATAAAGCTTAAAAAGGCTCATAACCACAAAAGAAAATTAACTGATCTGGCTTGAAACAAGTATGTGCCCATGTGATAGACCACAGTTTGTGGATCACAGTGCAGCTAGTGATGGACATCATGGCCATGCCAAAAGCCACAGACTCTGAGCATCCTACCACACTCCCAGAAATAACTACTTCCCATCCAGAGGACAACACCACCTAAACAAGCTGGGAGCCAAAGGGGCATAGGTACAGGCCTGTGAAGGGACTGGAAACACAGCAGAGGTGTCCAGCTCCAGTGATCACCTGCTGAACACCACTGCTACCAAAAAACTCTCTAAAGGCTCAAATCTACCTTTGCACTGAGGCCCTCCATTTAACAATATCAGCCTGAAATGGATAGTGACACACTTTGACCTCTCTAGTGTGCACATAGTGTAGACAAAACCACTCAAAAGATGTTGAAAGCACTTCAGAAACTTTGTGCAGAACAAGAAGTGAATGGTCATGACAGACAATTTTTTCTAAGAGGTGATTTGTCTGCACCAGAAAAAGGGCCCATGAGTAAGGCAGGGAGGAGGTAGTTTAAACTGCTATTGCTCATAGTGTGGAGAAAGGGGCTATTTTTCCAAGATTTTCATGCTGCTGTCTTCTGTCCTGGAAATCTTTCTGAGATTGTCTTAAGCTTTGGGTTTCTTAGAGATGAAGGGGAATATAGAGGGAAGGAATGGTGACAGAAAAAAATTTTGCTAACGTCCATTGCGCAAAGAAACACCAGGAAAAAGCAGCAACAAAACCCCTCTGCCTTCTAGCTTCTTGCTTAATAACTCTTAATAATATTTACAGAGGGGCAAAAACAGCAGTCCAAGGAAGATTAACCTGAATTCTAGTAATAGAATAGGTAGGGTGTTTTATTTTTTTTCCTAAAGGAAAATTGTGACTCGGTGATTAAAACAAAAAAAAAACCAAACCAGCCAACAAACTGAATCTGCTTTGGTCTGAAGAGTAGAGAAGTGCCACTGCAAACTTCTCTACTCTTCAGGGAAAAGAGCATATTATTTGGGGCACCGTAATAATAACAGGCAACTTAAAGCATTTCATGGACCGCTACAGGTATCCATGCCTGTAGCTTGCCACACAGAATTGCAACAAGCGTCTGAATGTATCAACTCCAAAGGGTTATTCAGCAATTCTTCCTTGCTTCAGCTTTAATTTCCGTGCTCCTCAATTTTGCTTTGAGGAGCTTTCATTTCTCTCACCATTGTTATGTGCTGCATGCTGCTTCAGAGGTTGTCAAAGGGCACCTGGATTTGCCATCACCCTTGGCAGGCAGGCAGCAAGTGCTATACTGCTGGTGCCTCTGAATGAGGTTGTTACCTGCGGTGGTTTCTCTCCTGTTTGCACATCCCCAGCGTGCCCTGGCCCAGCTGCTTTCAAACGGTCCCCATCAATGCACCCCCCCATACTGCAGTGCAATACCTCAAGTGCTCATGCTCCCTGGGGAGAGCTGAGATGGCTCTCCTCTGACCAAGTTGCAGAGGCAGGTGCAGTATCAGGCTGGGCTCCGCTCCTTTTAGGTACCCACGCTGCCCAGTTCAAGCCATATACATGCACTCTACAGTAACATAAGCCTACCCTTTGTTACTTACCAAGTACAGGGTGCTCTGCCTCATGCTCCCTGTGATTCCATAGCCTGTAGAGCCTGATAGCCCATAACATGTATGTCATTGATCACTCTCTTCCTGGGGGAGAGCACAAGTGGATAACTATATTTGCTTTTCTCTCCTAAGCTGACTTAATTTTTTAATAGGAACCACCTACAGAAACCAAATGAATTCTGAACCTTGACAAGCGCATACATGGATTGCTCTTCCCAGTGATTGAAATGCAGGAGTTTATTCCACCTTGCAGGTGTCAGCAAAGTCTTATAACTTGTGCTTAGAGAACACAAGGTAATGGTCTTCATTTTTTCTTTCTTTGTTATTAATGAGATAGCTTCCTCTCAGGGTATTGTGACTGGCAGGAGGTAGAGACCTGCCAATCAAAATGTTAAAAGGACATTGTCAATGTCACACTTCCTCCTCAGCTCTCCACCAGTTTGAACACAGAAACAATATTGAAATTACAGTCTTGCTATTTGGAAGGTGAGAACGCAAGGTGAGAACACAAGGTCTGCCCCCTGAACACAGAAGCCTGAAAAACTCAAGCTGCTGTTTTCACCTGAAAACAGCAGAGAATATAAACTATTTAAAGTCTTCTCATGACGCTTTATCTCTGTAAAAGTACCATCTTAAGCATTCTCAGCCAAGAGCAGGCCATATCCTGCTCCCCGTTAAATCAGTGTTCAACTTCTCATCAACTTCAGTGGGAACGTTTGCTAGTGGTATACAGTACCTTCTGAAATTGTAAATATTTAATTTGTTTCTAGTGAAAGAGTGGGGTAATCCCCATCACTACCCATGTAGTTCAACAGTCTTTGAGGTTTCTTAGACTTTCAAGATTAATGGTTAAATGGTTTATTTCCATCGCAGCCCGTTGTGCAGTAAGGCCATCCACATCCATTTTCACAGCTTCATAGACTTGGACACATGGAGAGGAAAATACTTATTCATGAAAAGAGAGTCAAAAGCCATATTCAGTGTAGCACTCTGGAAACATGGCTCTTATGTGGTAGGGCCTGACTCCGGAGCAACCAGCACAAAGACTTGGACTTCCTCCCAGGGGCAGAGACTCATGTGTGGGCCATGACATTACTCCATCAAGGGAGTACCATCAGAAAAAGAAAAGAACAGAGCACAGCAAATAAAACAGGGGTCAAGGAGATGTGCATGAATCCTCCAAAACCAACAGTGTCTGATCATGTGCAGGCTTTTACAAGTATGCTCACAAGCAGCATGCCATTTTCCCTCTTGATAGCAATAGCTGTTATCAATACAGGATTTTGGCAACAGGACTAGTGAGTCTCTGATGATTCCCAAGCAACCTGTCGGTTTAGATATAGGTGCCCAGAAGGAAAGCTTGAGAGTCTCTGGCTTAAGCACAGCCGAGAACAACATTTTCTGTGCAGTTTTTGTGCAATAAGGTAGAAAAGGTAGAGCTCAACCATTATGTGCTCTGGCTTAGTCATATAGACACTCTTCTTTTTCAGGCTACACTAACAGTTGCTTCTGTGTCAGCATTAGGCAATGTAGGCAATTCAGGAAATAAAATTGTTCTTTTAATGAGTCCTGGCTTTCCAAAGTTCTGGTGCTGCTATGTTTTCAGTGTTCAGTTTACACTCCAGAGTGGGTTTTGTAGCCACTCCTGCTATCCCCAGTAGCTTCCAAACCAGCTGCCAGCAGGCCCCACTCCTTTGTTGCGAATGTGCATAATTTTTCAACTGCCAGCCTGAGTTATCGTATGCTATAGTGCAGCCACTGAGTACTCCGACATGGTTGAAGTGACCTGTGAAGTAGCAGCTTTAGAATATGAAACATTAAAAGTAATGATATTTTTCTTAGCATCTACATTTTTCAGATCCTGTGAGTCTCAGCAAGGTGTAATCATGACCTTCTTCACATCTAAGACAAGTCTTGTATGGGTCTTGAGAACAGATTGTTATTCCTAACACAAAGGCAGTCTTTTCTATCACGCTGCTGCACACCCAACACTGCACAGTTAATGCCCCTGTCAGAATCACCCTGGTTTCCTGCAGTTTAGCCTGTTAGCTTTTTCCTGAAGAAATCTTTATTCTTTATTTTTAGTTTCCTCTTTAAAAAAGTGACTCAGCACATCACCATCCTGCAAGAGTGAGCTGGTAAACAGTTTACCTCTCCTTTGGCTCTGGGAAGGTCTTAAGACTGTTCCTTTCTAATTCCTGACCCTCATCGCTGTTCTCTTGTCAGCCAAAGGTGCTGCACAATGTGGTGCTGTTTACTGTCAAGCAATATCTTGCCTCTATTCAATGAGGCCCATATCTCTTGTCTGGCCAAGCTTTTATGATTTTTTGTCTTCAGCAAATCACTAGCACAAAGCACAGGCATCATTGTAAATGAAAACTGGAAAGAATTTGAACAAGTCATTTGGGCTGCAGAAAAGGATACAGATTTTGAAAACAAACATCTGACCAAACATCCAGAGATTTTAACTGCTTTGCATCCTGCTTTCTGTTACAGCCTAGTTACACTTCCTTAAAAACAAAAAGGTGAACTGGAAAAATACAGCACCCTGACTTTCTGCAATGACAAACAGAACAAATGACATTAGCAGTTAAGTTAAATCTATCTCTAGGTCAAGGACTCACATACCCCATGAAAATCATATCCCTCCAGCAGCAGGACAACACTCCTCTGAAGCCTACCATGTTGGTTTTATTACTGATATTAACATTGTAGTTACTGACCAATCTCATTAATTTTCTCTGCACCCACTTCTGTACAAGAAACCCTTCATGGAGGAAAAAGCATATTAGAAGGATTGTACCATTAAAGCAAACACTGCCAGCTTATTTTCCAACATTTTTGCATTTTTAGGTAGCAACTGTCAGCTTTTACAGTATCCTGATTAGTATGGCAAAATTGTCCTTCCACTCACACCGTAAATGGGCACCATAAGAATTTGGACAGAGTGCACCCAGCCTGACCACTGTGTTGGATGGCGATTCTTGCCCCACACTACCCAGAGAGTATTTCACACAGGAAATAAAGCAGGAGTGACCCAAGGGTTGGCTCAGCTGGATATATCTGAGATGGAGAGAGCCAGAGTGTTCTGAGTTTCAGTTAAACTGCAATGGACTTCCCACATTATTTCTTCAATGAAGCCACTAGTACTTACTTCTGGGCACTGAGAACAGAAGTGCAAAAATGTACCATCTCACCTCCCCTGCTTCTGTGCCTGTCACCTTTCTAGGTTCTCAAATACAGAGTCAAAAACTAGTACAGCAGCTGCGCAAGGCAGAAAGGAGCATTTTGCTCCAATACTATGCATGGAGCACTACTTTCATTGCACTGAATTTTCATACTGTCACTCACCTAACCACACCTTGGAAGAGAGGCCCATGCAGAGGATGCATGTAGATCCAAGTCTGACCAGGATTTTTGCTCAGTTAATCAAGTTCACTAATTTTGTTGGCCAAGCTCTGATCCAGAGTTCCTGGCAGTTTTGGTTGATCTATCGACTTATCCACAGTATCCATAAGCTTCTTCTCATCTCTGAGCACCTCATGCTATAGCATATTCATTCTCAGCTCATGGGAAAGGACAATGAACACTACCCACTTCACCAAAAGGCAACAGAGACAGAGATGAGGAGTACTTCCTTTAGACATCTACAGGTTAAACAAGGTAGGTACTTACAAGTGATACAGATATCCTCGTATTCTTTTCTGGAAAACAAACAAACAAACCCCCCACAAGTACTTTTAGGGCAATGTAGATCTCTAAAAGCTCAAAGGTTTGACTGATTTTTCCAATTCTATCAAATGGTCTAATACAAGATATTATCTTCTTCCTGTAAATCCTGAGTCATTTTGTGGGTATCTGATAGAAGGTGTTTTCCAGGTGAGACAGGGGTCCTGCATGGAACTGAAAAACGTTGCCCCTGATGATTTGGCAATGGCACCAAATAGCTTTCAAGCAGTCTGGGAATAAGCCAGTTCCTCCTGGTTTCCACAACAGCTCTAGCAAAACCACAGAAACAAGCAGGACCTTACACTTCTGAATTGTCTGAGGTTAGTTCTTCATTGCTTGGCACAAGAGCTGCTCTTTTACATCAATACAAAGTGACACAGCCCCGCATACACTGCCTCTGTGGTTCTGGGAGAAAGACAATCTTGCCCTGACTTATAAAGGAAGCAAGTTGAGCCTAGAGAATATCAAGTAATTATACGGAAATCGGAATGGAGGTTGATGGGACCGTGTCTCCGCTCATTTTATACACTGAGACAGAAAATGCAGAATGACTCTGCTTGCCTCCTACGTTGATCAGAACATCATGAGTAACCAATGTGCACAATGATAAATTTTATTGTCTCCACTCTGACCAGTCATCTGTAAAGCTGTGGACTCATTGTGAAAGAAACATTAGATCAAGCTGCTAAAATGTGAGACGGTTTATGGGCTATTCAGAGTCTATTTAGACAATGAATATTCATGATCTATCTGGACAATTTCACATTCATGCTTAGATAATGCAGATTTATGCTCACACACAATAATGATTTTTGAATATTTATAGGTGACACCTGTATTTGCCACAGCCATGAATATTCATGATTACATCTGAAAAAAAGAGAAAGGCTCTACCTGAAGTGTAAACTACAGACACAAGAAGTTAATCCTCAATATCTATTGTGCCTTAATGACAATATGTAACAGCCAAAAATAGCATAAAGGAAAGAATTAGAGGTAGGGATCTGATCATTCAAAGGATCAGTAAAAGGCCAGAAAGCTTCTCTGAGCTGCTAGAAAAATTTCCATTGGATTAGTCTTCTGACAGAAATTAAGTTTCTGGTGCAGAACCTTTTCTATATGAAAAAATTTTTTGTTTGAGTTTGGGGTTTTTTCGTTGGGGTATTTTTTTGCTTAATTGTTTGGGGTTTTTTTCAGACAAAAAGACTATAATATTTGTTGTGAGAAAAAAATACACATGTATGTGACTGGACAAGTGTGCCCACACGTGTGTCCATGTTTAGGGGGTCTTCATGCCAAGCTAGCCTGTGCCTTCAAGGTCCATATTTAAGTCCATGCTTCTCCAATTCAGATTGATTTTGCTTGGTCCTCATGGATTGGTTCTCAAAGCCAGCTGAGACCAGATCGTTGCCTGAGGCATATATGAGTCCTAAGAGCCTTGGTGTAGTCAGACAGGAGAATCACAGGATAAGGATCAGGTTTTGTGATAAGGGGATTTCAAGGCTGTGTTGGGTTTGTGTGAGGCAGGGTTTTGGTAGCTGGGAAGAAGGCTACAATTGGTGGCCCCCTGTGAGAAGCTTCTCGAAGCTCTCCTAGCTCGGGCCTGCCTCTGGCCAAAGCCAAGCCAATTAGTGATGGTGGCTGAGCCTCTGTGATAAAATATTTAAGAAGGGGAACCTGAGAAGGGGAGAAATGGTGAGGGAAATACCTAGGCAAACACCAAGGTCAGTGGAAGAAAGGAGGAACAGGATGGAGGGGGGTGCGCCAGCACAGAGACTCCCCTGCAGCCCGTGGTGAGAGGGCAGGCTGTGCCCCTGCAGCCATGGAGGGCCATGGTGCAGCAGATGCCCACCTGGAGCCCGTGGAGGACACCATGCCTGAGCAGGTGACTGTGCACGAAGAAGGCGACACTGAGGGCAGCCTGTGCTGGAGCAGTCTGTTGATGGGAGGGCTGCAGCCCATGGGAGAGACCCACGCTGGAGCAGTTCATGAAGAGCTGCAGCCCGTGGGAAGGACTCACATCCGAGAAAGCTCATGGAGGATTGTCTTCCATGAGAATGACCCCACACTGCAGCAGGGAAAGAGTGTGAGGAGTCCTCTCCTGAGGAGGAAGGAGCAGCAATGGGTGATGAAATGACTGCAAACCCCAGCCCCTTCCCCCTGCACCACTGTGGGGGAGGAGGTAGAGAAATGGGGAAGCTGAGCCCAGGAAGATGGGAGGGGTGGGAAGAAGGCATTTTTAAGATGCAGTTGTATTTCTCACTGTCCTACTTTGTTTGATTGATAAATTAAGTTTGATGGTGTTCAAGTTAATTTATTTGAATTTTCAAATTAATTGTTCAAATTAAATGTATGTTCTTTTTTTGTTCCCCAGTTGAGTCTGTCTTTTACCCACGACCATAACTGGTGAATCATCCTTCTCTGTCCTTGTCTCGATCCCCAAGTCTTTTGTTTTATTTTCTCCTCCCCATCTCTGAGGGGGAAGGAGTGAGGAGCAACTACGCGATGCTCAGTTGCCCTCTGGGCTTAAACTACAACAAAGGCAGAGATACAGATGGGGACTCCAGGAAAGAAAAGGTAGTAGCAAGAGGCTCATCTCAGGGGAAAGGCAGCTGCTAGATCCACATGTGCTTATTCACATGAATTGTCCTCTTAGGAGGTGAGAGGAACCTGACGCTGGAGCTCCCTCTAAGGCAAGAAAGAGCCTCTAGCTGAGGTTTTACCTAGGCAGGGGGAAGACAGAGATCCTCTTGTGTAAATTCCCAGTCTTAATGCCAACTTCTAAATACCTCTATATCCAAGCTCTAAAACTAATCATGATCTCCTCATTCATAAGATCACCAAAATCTTCCTCTCTATGTTATTTCCACTGCTGTTTAGCTCCTTCTATGACGGCTCATTAATTCAGGAGGAATTCAACTCTTTCTCCCCATGTTCACTGGGAACATAAAGCAATGATGGACAATTTCAGAGGCTTGCTAGCAGACAGAGCACAGAGCTTGGGCTGTGTCCAGTTACATTTGATCGTGTTTTGTCACATTTCATCCTGCCTTAGACAGAGACTGCACACAAGATGTCGGGCAACAGAAATACAATAAATGCCAGAACCCTTACCTTGATGCTACCCAACAAGTGTTTTCTACAGCCTGATATTGTCTGGACTAAGCTGCATGGCAGACTCTTTGACCTAAATTCATTGAGACAGCTGAAAATTATAGCAGTTGAAAATAAAAGCATCTCCAGGCTAGTAAATAGCCCAGTTCTTCCCATTTCTTCAAATTATCTCAGCATCTTGAATTTTTCTGCTGAAACCACCTCCCTGTGAGAGGAAAATACAACTTCAGCTCTGCTGGGACATTCAAATGGATAGCACGCAACAGTCAGATGTCAGTGTTGGGTGCTCGTTTCTATCCCAAGCAGAGATGTGTTGCCTTAGCTCCCCTCTGCTCCTTCCTTGGGATTTCGACTCTCATGCTCACTACTCTGGTGTTGCCTCCACTTGCAATAAAATCAGACAGCCTGAAGAACCAGCCCTTACAAGAGTCTTTTCTCAGTTTGCATTAAACAAATAGCCTTTGTGAGACATACTCTGATGGACAGTATCCCCGTGGTGGGCTGTGGCTAGTTCTGAAGGCTAAAAATGGACAGGTGAACAGCTCTGCCTTCCTCGGTTCCAAAATGAGTTCCTCTCAGCAGCAGCTAGAAATGGAGAAGCTGTTGGTGCTCTCTAGCACTGGTGGGGCTGAGTCTCTGCTGAGCACATGGCACAGCCGTCCCTGACGCAAAGCATTCCTTAGCGACAGCTGCAAAGGAAGATTGTACCCGAAGTACAGGGTGTAAACCCTAAAGGATTAAACAAATGAAAACAAATCAAGTGGACATTTACCATATCAAAGCCTCCTAATGTTTTTAAATGCAGTCTCATGATTACAGAGGGTTGGTCTCACAATGCTTGATTAATCAGCATTGAAAACAAAAGACATGGTGATGAAAACGACATTTTCTGCCCTGTTTCTCCAGGTTTTGTCTGTGTTGTACTTTCTATCAACAGAAACAGAAGAATTTCTGTATCAGGCAACAGTGCCTTTTGCCCAGTCTCTAGCAACTGTCACCTGAAACTTCAGAGAAAAAGTAATGTCCTTCTCCTACCCCCTAATTTCTGAATATAAATTAGGTATGTTATTTGTGTATTGTCTTTCAGGAAGGTGTCTTTCTAAACTCCTTTTTGCTTTAAAAAAACAAACAAACAAACAAAAAAAACAAAACCACAAACAACAATATAGAAAATGTGGAACTACAGTGACATTTGGTTAGCAATACTCCCATCCCTTCTTTGAATTCATATGTAGGTTTTTAATACCTTAGAGCTGGGACTGACTCTCTCCATGCATCAGTATAGCATCTGCTGCAGTGAGGCTCCAGATAAGGACGGAAGGTGCTCATTGATAAATTATTAATAAACAGTGGATGCTACCTCTGACAGAGTTTAATTCTAGTAAATAGAATATTTTTCACAGATGTTCCTATCCATCCTTTGAACCCTATTGCCTATCTATCTCATGGCAGTTAATTCCATGAGTCTGTTACATACTGTGGAATAGAAATATATGCTTTTATTCCTTCAGTAAGTGCTGCCCTATAGTTTTACTGTGTGCTTTCATTGCTTACTGCCATGAAGCTTACACAATGGGAGTCCTTGAGTTGCTTCTGCCAAGGCATTTTCTTCAACAAAGCCCTTCACCTGACACCTTGCAAACACTGTCTCCTCATGATCACTCAGGGTCAAGTCTTCAGCTAGACATACAGTCCAAGGTTTGGTGGAAACTCTGTTGAGATGCTGCGTTTGATTGTGCAGTGCTGTGTGTTAATTGTGTGCGTGAAATATAACAAACACCAGCAGGCAGTGCACAATGCTATGTTTAAATGTTAAGAGTCTGCATGTGGTGGCTCTTTCCTTTTTTGCTGTTCTTCTGTGCACCTGAAAGGCAAAGAACTAGTAACAACACTAATAATCACAATATCTTTATAAATAAGTACAAGGGAGGGAAAGGGTGTATTCTCATGCATGGTCTTACATTTCAAAGCCCACAACATACAAATCATGAAAGCATACAAGCTTGCATTGATCTCTGGGGGACTCCTGAAGACCAAAGGAAGAGCCAATCATAGCCCATTGCCTTCATCTTTAATAGGAAAGCCTGTAGAAATAAGCATCAACCTGCAACATTATTCTGTTCACAGCAGCTGTCAGCTATCACAGTAGCAGCTGCATTCACCCCTGGCAAATAAAGGCATGGAGAGACTGAACCACTCCTGTTGAAAGCAGGACACACCATCCCTTCACAGCCTACTCTCCCCGCACCTGCTGCCTCCAACAGCAGCAGCAATTCCAGAGCACATTTGACCAAGAGTAGCAATGACTATCAGCCACCTCCAGCAACAGATCTCCTGCCTAGATCTCCACAATCACATTTTGTCTCAATTCCAACATGGCCCCACTGGAATAGTAACTGAACACATCACCTGAAGCAGGAGAAACTTTAGAGTATTTATCTTCCTATGACACATGAAACAAAGCCGGCTCAAAGGCATATATTAATGAGTTTGTCCTCAATACAGCTGGTCTGGAAATGTTTCAGTGCAATCAGCTTTTCACTGCAAAACACTGATTTGTCAAAACCACTATTTTTCTTGGGATAGGCTTGAATTCAGCAAAGTATTGGCTTGGAAATATTTTTGAAATCTAGAATTAGAGTGTCTGGGAGGCAAAGAGGAGGAAGGATGAAGAAAGCACAATTACCATCCTATTGACTTCACAAGGCCAAGACCATTCTGTGGGTAAATGTCTTTGTCCCAGGATGCTGATGGGGCTCATTAGGGGGACACCAACAGTGGTGATAGAGGTATTAGAACATCATGAATAAACAGAATCCAGTCTCCAGCTCTGCCGACACACTCTGCAAGCATTAAATTCATGTGCACACCAGGAGGGAGATAAAGTACCACATTTACTCACAGACTCTTAATAAAAATGCCTTTCAGGGTTTAATTAACATACTTTTTTTTTTACAAAATCACCCCACAGCTGCAGCAAAATCTGTTTTTCTACAGCCTTCCAGGGCCCAATTCTGCAGTAGGTTGCACCCAGGTGCACCTGCAGGGTGGCTCTTTCAGGCCGAGACAGTATTTACACCAGCACAAAGCAGAGCAGACTCTATCCCCTTAAAGTTTATCAGATATCCTTTCCCTCCCGCAGTCGGGGGTTTATTTTTAGCTTGTCATCAGTAGAGGAAAACAATAAAAGCCTCATATTGCTTCAGCCAGATGGCAATTCTGTTTCCTCCTTTCTGGTGGGCTGCTTGGTGAGTTGTGCTTGTGTGTGCATGTGTGTGTCTGTACTTTTGTCTCTTCTCCTCTTGCTTCTACCATGATTCTGCCTGCCCTGCACACCCTAGTATAGAGAAATGGTGCATATAGAAGAGGTGATTTGGATGCTGCATGTACAATGGGGCCAAGCCTCTTCCTGAGGGCAGGATCCACTAGAAGCTCAGGAGGACAACCACCAGATGTCCATTATTCTCATGTTGTCTCTACTGACATACACAGCAGAGGCAGATCTCCGTTTCTCCAGCTCCATAATCTACTCTGCCTGGAGGAGCAACAGGAGTTCAGGGAGGGGATAAAAGGATGCTCGGAAGAGTAACCAAGATGTGGATTGATCATTTTATCCACATTGTCTGGGTGCCATCAGAATACATTAACTCGTTCATTTATCACAGCACTATCATTAGAAATCTCAATTATTTCTGAAAGCCACACTGACAAAATGTTTAATTAGCTACTTTGTTGCGTTAATCACTTCTTGGATACAAGGAAAAACTAGAGGCACCAGTGCGGGGCCCCATTATGTTTTATAGAAATGTTTGGAGGGTGAAGGAAGCTGTAATAAATGTCTGCATCATTACACAGAGATAAAGGTCAGACATTAACACAGCATTCATATATCTTTAAGCCTTTCACAGGGAGCACATACCTGCCAGCTATAGCCTTCTGTACCGGTGACAGGAGAACAGTGAGCTGCCTGGAGAGCAACATGTGGAAACAGCTCAGGGGTTTCCATCTCCCCTCAGAGGGTGATGCTGCTTCAGTGCACTAGGGGATAAGCAAGCTGAGCAGTTAAGTGGTTCAGATGTTACCATCGGAAACTTTTTACAGATAGGTTCTCCCAGGTGTCTCATGAAATCTGACTGCAACTGAAGATATCATTTTACTTTACATTATAAAATCAATTGAGCATGGGCCTGACGATATTAGGAGGTAGAAGGACTGGGTTTCCTCTTTGCCCTGAAGTCACTCAATCTACTACTGAAAAGCCTGCAACCGTGGAGAAGCCTGACCAATATTACCATGTGCCCCAGAACAGACACAGCAAGAAAAACAGCAAATGGATTCTCCACCAGCTCCTGCATAGGTAGAGCACCACTTTAGAGAAGTTTGCTTCAGTGCCCCAATGTCCAGACTTTCCCCTGGTTTTTGTCCAGAGGCAGCAGGCATTGCAAATGGCACATTTTCTGTCCATTTATATTATATCTGTCTATTGAGAATAAAACAGAAGGTCACTTCTTGTCATGGAAGCACATGCCTCTGGATGGAGTGAGGTTATCATTTCACATAAATCACAGCCATTGAGTGATTTCAGATTACGACATTACCTCAGGGCAAGACCATCTGGCCTACAACCTAGTTTGCATGGACATTTGGCATTTAAGACTCAGAGAACAACACAGACAACACTTTTTCCAACAGTTAAAATCAATCAACACACTCACTAGAGCTTTCTAGTGCTCCAAGTGCATGGGTTGCCTGAAGTGCCCAGTCCAGGGTTAACAAGTACCAAATATCTGTTTGTATCTCCCAAGGGACCCAATCCATCAGTTGTCTTCCTTTCCCACCTTCAGTTACAGTGGGCATCTGCACAAAGCGCAGCAGTCACATTGAATAAAAGGGGATGAGGAGGTGGGACATCACTGGCCAAGTTTTGGATCAAAGTCTTCTGAGAAAAGTCACTTGTAGTTCTCCTCGCTCAGCCTAAGAGCTGCAAAACCGCACCTCCTCTTTGCTCAGGCCCTATCCTTGCCAGGTGTCTCCTATTCTGTCACAAAGAGGAGAGGGAACCAGAGTCCACATCCTGTTTCTGAGACACTTCCCTACAAAAGAGGTGTCCCAAATGCCAGACCTTTTCCTAGTGCTGTTAATGCATGCATCTATTGAGTTTTTAATTTAAAAAAAATAGGCCTAAGGTGATTGCATTACAGAGTCAGCAGTGTCTAGTTAAGAACTGCCGATCTTCTTTGCAAGACCTGGTCACCCCCACACATCTCTGAAGCATTTGTAAATGACTCACACTCATGTAGCACCCAAAATCCTTCCCAAAATCCTTGATAGCACCTTCCTGGTGCTATCAACCTTCTTTCCACTGAGGCGTGAAGGCCTAATCAATGGGGAAAGGATTTCTGGATGAAAATGGTGTGTCCAGCTCAGGATGCTGCTGAGTATCTGAGAAGACATATTCTGTAATGTGCTTCACTACCAGTCTTCCTGGCTAATTGCTTTTACAAAACCTTAAAGTCCATTGGTCTGAGTAGTATATTCATTTCAGGAGTTGTCTTCATAAGAGTTTGTAGCAAAGGAAGAAGAAGAATGAGGTATTAGTTTAGCTGAGGCCACACAAAAAATAAAAAGCATCTAAATTAATCATTGCTTCAGAAAGACAAATTGATGCAAAATGAAGAAAATATATGCATGGAAAAAAATGGTTAAATTTTGACTTCTCAGTCATTCCTACATTTCTTTCTTTAAAGCACTTTCCCACACACAGCTTCAGAGCAAAGACATCGAAAGTATCTGATTTCTGAAGCAGACATATTTAATGGAGAGAGATGTTCTGGCTCACAAAGTCCAATTAGTTCTAATATTAGGCCTGCACATAAAACATACAGTCTCCCTTGTTTTCCACAACCACATCGATAAACATTATTGTACAGGGACATAAATATAACTCATTAGTTTGTTGACAATCAATGGCTTATCTATATATGTAATGTCATCCTGCCATTATTGATGCTTTTTTAATGGCACAGTATCATTAAGCAGTAATGTTTTACTTCTATTAATATCATTTGGGCTGGTTCTTAATAACTATGCCAGAGTGACTGCAGCATCATCCACAGGACGTAGATGAGTGCATAATGTATTTCTCAGCACATCATCCATAACATTCAGCTTCCTTCATGATCAGAAAATCATAAAGTTCTTCCAACTCCAGCTGCTCACTTTAGGAGACATGGAAATCTGTGGATAAATGTCCTGCCCCAAAATGTGTGTGATTCCCAAAATCCAACAAAATGTAGTGACAAATTACCGCTGTTCAGTGGCTCAGTGGTCTGCTGTACCACCAACAGATGTACACAGGAGGTAGCTGAATGGCTGACAGGGTGACACTGTACAGAGGACTTCTCCCTGTGTTCTGGAAACAAGACAGGAGTTCAGCATTTCTCCAGGGATATCTTGGTTGAAACATTCTGATTCTCTCAGGGGTCTTTGAACCGTTTCCATAATTTCTTCCTGACTCCTCTTTCCTGTTTGTCTCTTGATGAGTTCACATTTTCTTCTGAAAAATCTCTCATTTCACAAATCTGTGGTTTGCCCAATGTTATTGTGTTAATGTTCAACAAAAGCCAAAGTCAGTGTACAGGTGACATATGTGACCCTTGTCCTGTCACGAGTCAGATTGCCGAGAACCGTCTTCTAAGGACAAGACACCTTCCTAAGTGGCCTGACCCTTTGTTTTCTTGACTCTGAACACATTCCTTGCCAGCTCAGTCAGAGGAAATTTGAAGACTGATCCAAAGGCCTGAAAAAAATACAGTTTCTTGTAAGTCCTACACTAAATGAAGGAGCTGAAGAAAGCTCCACCTGAGTCTGAACTTCAAGGAGCAAATCTTTGCACTCAGCTCCTGGCGAGGAGCTGAGTGTGTGCCCTGGGCTGTTCAGGAGCTCTGGTGGGAGCCAGTCGGCAGCATGGCCAGGAAGCCCGCTCTGCTGCAAGCAGAGCCTTCGCTTGAGGATATGTTTCTCAATGTCCATAGGAAGACAAATTCAAAGACTGAGAGCAAAAGACAATCTCCCTGACAGTAACACTTCAAATTACGGGATCACAGATTAAATGCAATTGCCTGCTAACCGTTAGCTATTTAATTACATGCTCTGGGCAGTGTACAAAGAGGTTGATTGCTGATATCACTTACCCCACTGAGTTCAGTGAGTCATTCCTGACCTATACCAGCCTAAATGAAAAGAGTTTCAGGTTTCTTTTCCCTTTTGCCAGGGGAAATACAGACATCAAAATGGAGCAAGTCCATTTTTGTGCATATGGGATTCATCAGAAAGGGCTCCAGACAGCCTCTTCTCCCAACACCTGTCCCTGGCCAAGCAGTGTAGAGAGACACCCAAGCGCTGGCCACCAAACAGTGCATGTGGGTGCTCTGGGACTAACAACCCAGGCCTCAGCTACAAAGCTGACACTTTGCAATCTCTGTCTCTGCCTGGAAGAAAAGGCTACCTCATAGTGACATTTAAACCCACCAGCTGCAATGGGTCTGCCAAATCTAACATGTTAGTGCAATTACTGCAGCTAGTAATTACATGGTGTTCTCCCATAATCCCCTCACAGCAGCTCTATAAGTGAGTATGTTTGCATGGTATTTGTGCTTAGCAGCTGAAAAAGGTGCTGTTCAGACATTTAAGTCTACTATTTTTCAGTGCAATGGGGGGAAGAGATGATAAAAAAAGCCTGTGTTTTTAATGGAAATGTCATAGCTTTGTACACCATGTCGTGTTTCTTTTAAACTGCATGGAAGATAATAGTCTGCTCGTGCTACTAGCTGAAGGAATTGCTCTTCAGCTCAAGCTGTAGAAAGCTGCTCTTTGGCATTACAGGTCCCTGCTTAAAACCTGTTGCTCTGCAAGGCAGCATGGGATGGCATTAAATAAATCATTTTCTGTGCCTGAAAGCCAGATATCCAAGCTGATGTAAAGTATCAGCTACCAGAATTAAATAAAATGGCCAAAAAGCAGAGCTGATATTTTCCAAATTGTTGGCTCTTCCTTACAGCAGACAGAGCATGTCCACAATAGTGACAGGTTGAACACAACTGCAGACTCAGTGAAGTCAAGAATTAATCAGGAGACCCTGAAACACCCCAGGCTACCTGTGGAAAAAGAAAATTGCACAAGATTGGAGGGGGTGCTGTCATGCACCTTCAGCCAGTGAGCCCGCATGGGGTCCCTTGGGGAGGAGGAATGCTCCCTCCACTGCTAGTTGAAGTTTCTTCTCTAGTACTAAGTCTATTCTTGCTTGCCCTCACGTCTCTGAAATCAGTCTGAAAACCATGCTCTACGGGCAGGACAGAGGTTCCTGATCACGGGAAAATCAGATGCTTGCCTCCTTTGTTTTATCTCTCCAGAGCCTTTTATAAACATTAAGCAGGGAAACGAAACGGCCAAGTGATCCAACAAAAAGAGCATTCATTACCTTTGTAGTTGTTTGAGGTTGCACAGCCCTGAAATGATTGAATGGTTAACAACATATCTGGCCTTGTGTGGTTTTCATCTCACCAGTGCAACAACAAATGGCTTTTTAACACCCAAACAATCATTTGTTTCCTTGGCTGAAACAGAAGACACAGGAGCTCCTTTTCCTTCAGCTGCCATTGCAGCCATCTGATTGGCATATCACATCATTTATTTACTTTACTGATAGAACCTAATTGGGTATAATTGCTGAAGCATCTTAAATAATTCTAAATACAGGAATTGATTTGGGGATTAAATGGGATATGATAATTGCGTAATTGAACAAAGTAGCTGGAGTCCTCACCCAGCTAAGTGGATTTCGTGATTGTGGCTGATTGCATCAGAATATAAATCAGCCTGATTTGCATGGCTGACATCAGCTCCCTATCCTCCTCTCTAGAGCTAGTTTTAAGTAGG
This sequence comes from Athene noctua, assembly GCF_965140245.1. Lineage (NCBI taxonomy): Eukaryota > Metazoa > Chordata > Aves > Strigiformes > Strigidae > Athene > Athene noctua. Next base: position 97,229,165 of record NC_134037.1, read on the forward strand.
TCACATCCAGTAGAGCAGAGAGAAGGAGTAGAGACACTGGAGAGAAGCCCCTTGGATTTGGCACTAGATGATGGAACGTTCCATTTATAGTCTCTGCTCAGCAGGAACTGGTATTCCTCTGGAGTGTAGGTGCTTTTCCCAAGGCTTTTGGGTGTTCTATCAATGGCCAGGAGCTGTTCAAGCCCTACCTGGGCCTGGGGAAATTTATGATGCTGCTTTATCTAATTCTTAAATCTCATAATAGTTTGGGCCATGATTTTCTGGGAGATCTCTCTCAAGATCACTGGCAAGGTAATTTTCAGCAGAAGTGACAAAATTTAAACAACTTCATGCCAAGGGAAGTTGAGCAGTCAGTAAGGCACTTTGGAAAGACTTGCTGTCTCTCAGATGTGCTTCTAGTCCCAGCTGAGTTAATGAACAGCTTGGATCTGTTACCCTTCCTGTTCTGTTGGAGCACTCCAATTTTCCAGTGGGAGTTGGCCAGAAAAGCCGGCTGAGGCTGGAGTAGGGCTCTTCAGGAGGATTAGCTCTGTGGATATATGCCAGTCTAATTAGGAAGGCTATAAAGTGTGCAGTACTTACAAGTGGCGCTACATGAGCTGCTGGTGCTCTGTGTATTTTGTTTATTTCAGGAAAAACACATGTAGTTCTAGAATAGGAGCTTTACATTGTCAAATCAACATTTTCATTTTATAATAACACGTACACACTAACATTAATTACATTTGGAAAAGTAATATCATTCCCACCTCTTCTCTTTTTCATTTTTTCTTTGTGTGTATGTAATTTAGGCCCCAGATATTGGTTCGCTACCTTTTCATGGCAGTTTATATCTATAACATTCCACATAAATATTTCTAACCACATTACAGCATGACTGTACTGGCTGTCAATTATTTGTTAACATTACAAAATTAGGTTTATCAGTTGTGTACCTCTATTAGAAGGAACATGTGGAATAGAATGTCACCTCTATGAATAAGTTGTTTCTAATATTAAGAATGGCACTAAATTCTATTAAATTTATTAATTATATACATGCACATCACTTTGTTCTCAATGAAGCAAGACGACATTTAGAGGAAGATGGAAGTTTCTTCTGTTGGATCAATCAGTCTGAACTTGTCATCATTCATTCCTAAGTCTTTCTGAAGGGAAAATTGTCCTTTTCCCCCGCAACTGGCATACTGATTCTTTCAGAGCAATGAAGACATTAACCCTTAATTGCAACAGGAGAATTATAACGTAGTGGCTATCACAGAAATATGGTGGGATGTCTCCCATGACTGGAGTGCACCAGTTGATGGCTACAAGCCCTTTAGAAGGCATAGACAAGGAAGGAGAGGTGGTGGGGTGGTGCTGTATGTTAGGAACTGTTACGATTGCTTTGAGTACAAGCATAGTGAAGACAGGGTGGAGTGTCTTTGCATAGAATCAGGGGGAAGGCCAATTGGGCAGATGTCATAGTGGGAGACTATTATAGGCCACCCAACCAGGACAGAGAGGTAGATGAAATATTCTATAGTCATTTAGGAGAAATCTCACTATCACTTGCCCTTGTTCTTGTGGGAGACTTCAACTTCCCAGACATCTGCTGGAAATACAAGACTGCAGAGCAGGATCAGTCCCAGAGATTCCTGGAATGTGTGGGAGACAACTTTCTGACACAGCTGGTGAGTGAACCAACCAGAGAAGGTGCCCTGCTGGATCTCCTCTTTGTGAACAGAGAAGGACTGGTGGATGATGTGGCAGTTGGAGGCCAACTAGGGCACAACGATCATGAAATAATAGAGTTCTCTATTCTTAGAGAGGTCAGGAGAGGGGGCAGCAGAACTGCCATCCTGGATTTCCAAAGGGCGGACTTTGACTTCTTTAGACAACTGCTTGACAGAATCCCTTGGGAGACGGTCCTGAGGGTATAGGGGTCCAGGAAGGTTGGACACTTTTTAAGAAGGAAGTGTTAATGGCTCAGGAGCAGGCGGTCCCCAGGTGCTGTAACAGAAGTCAGCGACAGAGAAGACCGCCCTGGCTGAACAGGGAGCTTTGGCTGCAACTCAGGGAGAAAAGGAGAGTTTACAGCCTTTGGAAGAAGGGGCTAGCCACACACAGTGATTACAAAGAGGCTGTGAGGCTATGCAGGGCAGAAATCAGGTCTAAAGCCCAGCTAGAAATTAATCTGGCTTCAACAGTCAAGAAAAACAAGGAATGTTTCTATAAGTACATCAACAGCAAAACACCAGGGAGAGCCTCCATTCCCTGCTAGACACAGGAGGAAACATGGCAACAAGTGCTGAGGAAAAGGCTGAGGTGCTTAATGCCTTCTTTGCCTCAGTCTTTAATAACAAGACTAATAGCATTGAGGGAATCCAGCCTCCTCAGACAGAAGACAAAGACTGGGAGAACGACACCCCGCAATCCAGGAGGAGAGAGGCAGTGACCTGCTGCATCACACAGACACACAGAAGTCTATGGGACCAGACAGGATACACCCGAGGGTGCTGAAGGAGCTGTCTGGGTGCTCGCCAAGCCGCTTTCCATCATTTCCCAGCAGTCCTGGCTGACCAGGGAGGTCCAACAGATTGGAAATTGGTCAATGTGACGCCCATATATAAGAAGGGTTGGAAGGATGATCTGGGAAATTACAGGCCTGTCAGCTTGACTTCAGTGCTCAGGAAGCTGATGGAGCAGCTCATCCTGAGTGCCATCACACAACACATGTGGGACAACAGATGATCAGGCCCAGTCAGCATGGGTTTATGAAAGGCAGGTCCTGCTTGACAAACCTGATCTCCTTCTATGTCAAGGCAACCTCCTTATTGGATGAGGGAAAGGCTGTGGATGTTGTCTACCTTGACTTCAGTAAGGCCTTTTACACCATTTCCCACAGCATTCTCCTGGCGAAACTGGCTGCTCGCAGCTTGGATGGGCACACGCTTTGCTGGGTAAAAAAATGTCTGGATGGCCGGGCCCAAAGAGTTGTGGTGAACGGAGTTAAAGCCAGTTGGCGGCCAGTCACAAGTGATGTCCCCCAGGGCTCGGTTTTGGGGGCACTCCTGTTTAACATCTTTATTGATGATCTAGATGAGGGGATCGAGTGCACCCTCAGTCAGTTTGCAGATGACACCCAGTTGGGTGGGAGTGTTGATCTGCTCGAGGGTAGGGAGGCTCTGCAGAGAGACCTGGACAGGCTGGAGCCATGGGCTGAGGCCAGCTGGAGGAGTTTCCATAAGGCCAAATGCCGGGGGCTGCCCTTGGGCCACAACAACCCCCAGCAGTGCTACAGGCTTGGGGAGGAGTGGCTGGAGAGCTGCCAGTCAGAGAGGGACCTGGGGGTGTGATTGACAGCCGGCTGAACAGGAGCCAGCAGTGTGCCCAGGTGGCCAAGAAGGCCAATGGCATCCTGGCTTGTGTCAGCAATAGTGTGGCCAGCAGGGACAGGGAAGGGATCTCACCCCTGTACTCGGCACTGGTGAGGCCACACCTTGATTCCTGGGTTCAGTTTTGGGCCCCTCACTACAAAAAGGACATTGAATGACTCGAGCGTGTCCAGAGAAGGGCAACGAAGCTGGTGCAGGGTCTGGAGCACAGGTCCTACGGGGAGCGGCTGAGGGAACTGGGGGTGTTTAGTCTGGAGAAGAGGAGGCTGAGGGGAGACCTCATCGCCCTCTACAGCTACCTGAAAGGAGGTTGCAGAGAGCTGGGCATGAGTCTCTTTAACCAAGTAAAAGGTGATAGGACAAGAGGGAATGGCCTCAAGTTGTGCCAGGGAAGGTTTAGACTGGATATTAGGAAGCATTTCTTTACAGAATGGGTTGTTGGGCGTTGGAATGGGCTGCCCAGGGAGGTGGTGGAGTCCCCATCCCTGAAGGTGTTCAAGAGTCAGGTTGACATCGTGCTGAGGGATCTGGTGTAGTTGAGAACGGTCAGTGAGAGGTTAATGGTTGGACTAGATGATCTTCATGGTCTTTTCCAACCTTGATGATTTTATGATTCTGTGATCAAAGGAAATGAAAAGTTTGAGGCTCTGATGTACCTCTGGCTTTCTCTTTGAAACATGTCTGCTCCCTTTGTGTTCATACATGATTACAGTCTTGCCCATGCCAAAGCTGCACTAGCAGAAACAGAACACCTTCCTGAGACCACCAGATCTGTTTTCAAATGATAGGAAGGTCCTGTTGTCCTTCACTCTGGGGTGCCTTTCTCCCCATAGGACAGGATGTTAAGTCCCTGGCTGCAACCTGGCATTTGAAGCTGGAAGTCAACAAAAGTGCAACAACATCTACCTGGATTTTCGAAAAGCATTCAACAAAGTTCCCCATAGAATTCTCATAGAAAAACTGGCTGCCCATGGCCTGGATGAGTGAACAGTCTGCTGGGTCAAGCACTGGTTGGATGGACGGTCCCAGAGAGTGGTGGTCAGTGGAGCTAGATTCAGCTGATGGCTGGTCAGCAGTGGTGTTCCTCAGGGCTTGGTGTTGGGACCATTTCTGTTCAACATCTTTATTGATAGGTATCTTGATAAGGACATAGAGTGTATCATCAGTAAGTTTGCAGATGACACCAAGTTAAGTGGGAATGTTGATCTACATGAAGATAGGGAGGCTCTACAGAGAGTCTTGGATAAATTGGATTGGCAGGCCAATGTTAACGAGATGAGCTTCAACAAGGCCAAGTGCCAGGTCCTGCACTTGGGCCACAACAACCCCATGTATCGCTACAGCCTTGGGGAGGTGTGGCTGGAGCTGTCTGGAAGAGAAGGATCTGGGGGCTCTAATTGACAAGCAGCTGAACATGAGCCGGCAGTGTGCCCAGGTGGCCAAGAAAGCCAACGGCATCCTGGCCTGTATTAGAAATAGTGTGACAAGCAGAAGTAGGGAGGTGACAGTCCCCCTGTACTCTGCACTGGTGAGGCCACACCTGGAGTATTGTGTCCATTTTTGGGCACCTTGATAAGAGAGAGATATCGAGGTGCTGGAGCGAATGCAGAGGAGGGCAACGGAGCTGGTGAAGGGCCTGGAGAACAGATCCTATGAGGAGCAACTGAAGGAGCTGGGACTGTTCAGTTCAAGGAAGAGAAGGCTGAGGGGAGACCTCATCACTCTCTACAGCTACCTGAAAGGACATTGTAGAGAGGTTGGTGCTGGTCTCTTCTCACAGCAACAGAACAAGAGGGAAAGGCTTTAAACTGCAACAGGGGAGGTTCAGAAAGGACATTAGGAAAAAAAATTTTCACAGAAAGAGTGGTCAGACAGTGGAACAGGCTGCCCAGGGAGGTGGTGGAGTCACCATCCCTGGATGTGTTTAAGGGTCGTTTAGATGAGATGCTGGGGGATTTGGTGTAGGGGAGAACTTTGTAGAGTAGGGCTGAGGGTTGGACTCCATGATCCCAAGGGTCTTTTCCAACCTGAACGATTCTGTGATTCTGTGAAAATACTCCTTCAAAACTAATAGTTTTTAGCCAGGCTGAAAATAGGGACATGAGGATGTGTGATTAGAGAAAAAACAAACAAGCAAACAAACAAACAAAAAACAATGTATTTTGGTGCAGCTAATTGCTATTTCACCTTTTTATGCTACACTGTAGTTTGGACTTTGAATCAAGGTTTTGAAAAAGAAGAGGAAATGATGGCTAACTGGAGATCTCAAGGTATGCTGAGCTAGAAGGAGGACTGATGTCAGCAGGGATTTTCACTGTGTTTACCTTTGACATGGGCACAGCTAACTTACCTGTAGTTACAGCACAAAGAATGAGCTCCATGGTAGGTGCACAAAAAGCAAGGTTGTGTAGCTCAGGCTTCACCTTGAACTTCCAGTACCCACTTACCTGAAGCAGGGATTTTTGTGAGCAGGAGGCACCAGTGATTTACACTTAGTGAAGACACTGGTCATTTGTCTTCAGCCATCGCTAAGCTTAGAGACCATGTTGGAATTTGGGGAATGTTTTTTCCTGCTAAGAAGAATACCTATCAGTGTTTCTTAACATCTTGGAGCATATCTATAAATAGGCATACAATAGCATGTAATGTTTGTATTGCAAATTTTTATTCACTTGCTGAATTCCACAGCTAACCTTTTTGACTAAAGTTCTTTCAAAAGTAGTTTTTTGGAGTACTTGTTTGGGGGGACAAAATTTATTTTACTTCTCTTAGTTCAAAATTCACGTCAAGAAGGTCAGAATATTCTGCGAAGGTATCAGCCACTGAGGTATCATTTTTAGGTTTAATTAAGGATGGGGATTTGGAGGGGCAGAAAGAAGGGTAAATAAACTCAAAACCATAGGTTTATTGTCACATTTTCCGTGGTGCCTACTGTCATCTGTCAAACATGATTAATTACACATTTGATGTGTTGTGAGACTTTGCAGAGCACCTAGTTATCACCCGTTTCAAACTTTCAGCTCATAATGGTGTCAATGCTCACATAAGGGAGTAGAAATAAATGGTTTAAGGGATTCTATACTTCTGTTTGTTAGCCTGTGGTACACATGACCATTGTTAGCAAGAGTTTAAGTTTTACTGAATTTCAGCTGACTACTGACACTGCTGGTATATCCAAGACTGTAGTTAGTGTAGAAACTAAATCTAGTTTGAAAATGAAAGGGCAACTGATCTATCTTATTAATGGATCTTCTTGATTCTACTGGACTAGGATTAACACTCGTATCTGAAGGGCCTAAGCAATACTTTGCAATTTTGGTGCAATTTTCTAGGCTGAAGCTTTGAAAAATATAAAATGAGGAGTCCAGTTTCATGTTGCATCTTCTTTTAAGCATGCACCAAGAATAAGGTATGATGTTTGCAAAGGCTAAATGGTTAAGAGGATTTTCATCTTTCCATTGTTCTCTGCCCTTAAGTAAACCTTAAATCTAATCTTCACCTTCGCTTAAAATGTATCGATGGTCAGATGATCGATATGGACCAAGTAAAAAAGCTCCTCGATGGATGAAATACCCTAAACTTCAGCCTCTTGAATATCTGGCAATAAACTAACAATTTTTAACCTTTTACTTTCAAAACCTTAATACTAAGTTAAAAGAGCATATAGCCAAAGAACATTAGCAAAATGAAAATTAATGTAGGTCCCTTCCTTTCTGCTAATATGTTGTTGGTCTTTCTGGAGCATTAGTTACTTCCTATATTGCTAGGATAAAAGCTTTGATAAGGCATTAAACACTACAGGTCTTACAGAAGCCTTAACAATAGATGAACTGTTCATACCAGCTTAAATGTCCTAATGGTATCATAAAGCAGAGTTTAAACCCAAATCAAGAGGCAGGTAAAACATCAAGATGTAGGATGATTGATGGTGCATACAGAAGATTGTACTAACTTTTTTGAATAACATAACTTGTTTTGATCACTTTATGGAAAGAGAAAGATATCATATATCTTTCTGTTGACCCATGGGATGTAGTTTCAAGCTAACACCTTAATGCAGGCATCCATGTGTTACCATCTCAAGAGAAAAACTGTACTCATATCATGCTAGCTGTCATTATTGAGGTTTGTGAGGCTACAGCATACATTCAGATTAAGGCTTTAGAAACCTGGAGTTAAAAAAGCTTGTTTATGACCACAGGTTGGGTTATTGCTGCAATTAGAGTACTGAAAATGAATGACTGAATACATATTATTGCTCCCTCTGCAAGGATCCCTGGGCTACTATGAAGGCAGTTGAGAGCTAAAGAAATACATCAGAAATACATGTCAACTTCTTTCATGCTTACAGACTTCCAGGGCAGTCTAAGCCCAACATTTGAGCAATTTTTAGTCTCAAAGTTATAAGTAATTCATTTACAGTTCTGCAACAATGGGCACAACCTCTTATGCATGAAAGGTGATGCAGCAAGTCCTGCCAACTTGGGCTGGAGGCTTCTAGGCATTGGACTTTAACAGTATCTCCCACACACAACTCCTGTTAGAGAGATACCTGCTTTTTCCAAATAGACGTGGGCTTCAGTTTTAAGAATTACTTTTGGCGCCAGGATCTGTTGACACGGAAAACACCACTCCTATCTTCAGTTAGTGATTACTAAAACCTTGTGTTATCTGGTCACTGCATTTTCAAAGAAATTGTTTAACAGTGTGTTTTCTCTGTCCACACAAACACTCAGGTAGAGGCTGACTATATGTAAATGAAGCTACCACTCATTTATGGCATTGTCTTTTTGCTTGATGGCTTTTACATCATCCATTTATATCTTGACCTAAGGAATATTTGGAGGCCACCAAACCCAGAATGGATTCCTCTGCTTCCCCACTCAGTACAAACACACCTCTAAGCTCCAGCAGGGTCGAGAATTAGAAATGCTCAGATTGCCACTGGGATGCCACCAGTGGGAACATGCTCATTCTGCGTCAATGTCTGCTCTCATTACAACTCCCCTTAAGTCTCAGGCTAAAAGCATCACCTAATGAGAAAAGATCAGGTCTTGAGATTATGTGACAATTCATTTTCTTGACAAAGACAGCAACAAAAACCAAAAACGACACAGCCTTAATCTCTTCCTCTGACAACTTTAAGGCTGTAATGAGAACAGACAACTGCAGAAAATGTTTCCCTTTTCTGTTGAAACTAGAGACTTGTGCCCCTGCTATGGAGCACTGGTGGCAAGCAAGAAGAAAGACAGTGTTAGTGCCAGAACCACCACTGGCCTAGGCCCTTCATGAGGAGGCCACTGGAGCTTCTTCTTTATGTATAGCCTCAAGCACGGGTTTAGTAATCAGATAGTAAAGCTGGAGTCCCTGCTTTCTGGTGGAGGTTACTCATTCCCTGCATCTCAGCCGAGCCACAAATGTTCTGCCAAGAGCACTTGCCAGGTCAGGGAAGAATACGGAAACACAAGGAGCTGCATCAACATAGATACGATCCAATATTGCTTGCATTATTATGGCCTGTGAACATAAAATTAACAGAGAAAGAGGCCCACAAAGAGCACACTAAAGTAGATAAGTTAATTGTCTGCAGAAGATGTTGTTAGACAGGTTGATAAAAGCCAAAGAACATAAAATATTGGTTATCATGTTTGGCAGATAGGCAGCTTCTGTGTGGAAAAAGTGTGCAAATTAACTGCCTGATTTGAAAGTGTGCTTAGCCCTGGAAAGGAAGAGAGGGTGCAAGAGGAAAGATCTGGTCTGGGAAGAGGAGGCTGAAATGATACACTGTGATAGCACAAGCACAGTGGGACTCACAGTAACAGAGAACTAGTCTGGGATTTGTGAGGGACCAGTTTTGCACCAGGTTTGGTTTTGGGTTTTTTTTTTTTTGCCACACCTTCAGGATTTACACAACCACACAAGCAAAAGGGACTCTGTATGAATATGCAGAGATGAATATTTATATATATATTTAGATACAAGTACAGTCATAGTATGTAATAAATAATTCAGCATGGTATTCTGAAAGCTTCTGATGTAGAGAGTGGATATTTTTCCAAGATATCCAAGACAGTAAACAACAGGTCAAGCCCAAGTGAACACAAGGAAATAATGAGCTAATGCTGGTCAGTATGAGAGGTGGCAGACCTCTACAAATCAGGCAGCCTAACCTTTCTGCAGGCTTCACAAAGGGAATCTATAATGAGAGCACTAGCAGAAGATAATGAGGTATTTGTGCATATTTACATGAAGTCCTCCCAAAACGCAATGAATACAATGGAAAAAAGGGCTTGCTGAGTACCTTTACCAGCAACAGAAGAGACTGTCTTTGAGGGCTGATCAGAGAGAAGATGCCAATTCTCAGCTTGAAAGAGGAGACAAACTCATGTTTGATGGAAGAGGGGAAGGAAGTACTATTGCTGCCCCAGCATTCTCCCATAATTTCCAGCGTCTGGACCCTGCTCTTCTCTCATTTCACACTCAGAGTGACACTTTTCTCAGGTTTAATCTTTGCTCTTGCTAGTCATCAGGGCTCTAATCCACGAGCAGGATTTCTTGCAGTTCTGATGATTTTAACTATTATTGCACATTTCCCCGGACCACACTCTATGTTTCAGGCCACATGCATACATGATGCCAGGCAGGAGGAAAGCACAGAGAGACAATACAAACCACTGCATTCCCTCAAGCCTGAAGTTGCTGGGGCAGGGCATGTCTCCCAGCATGCATGAGAATCTAATTCATGTCAGGTCCCAAAATATTGAATAAAACATTTTCCCAGTCACATCCACTTTTCTCTGCCAACATGTTCAGACAGTCAGAGTGCTGCATCATTTCTAGTAGTATTTGCAGTTTGCTGACCCACATAGTTTTGGTGGGAAACCATGTGAATTTGGGTGGTTACTGAGCTTCACTTTGAGGTTTGGGGTCTTTTCACAGGAACTGACAGCATTTGGCCTGAAAGCTCCATCCAAATAATCTAAACTGGCCTCTTATTTACCATCATCCAGAGGACTTCTTCAGATTCACTGTTCTTTGAATAAAGTCACCACTGAAATATAAATATCCTGCCTAGATTTTCCAATCTACAATGGAGCAGAAATCACCATACACTTTTTACATCATTCCAATTTTATATTACTCTCATTATAATAAACCTGTTTAATATTTCCAGTATAAACTAGACCAGCTTTAATTCCCAGTCCTTGACTCTTTTTGTCTTGTGGACGGAACACCTGACTGAAGGTGGACCAGACCACAGATCTGCATTTGTTTGAGCCACCTTTATGGTCAGGATGAGAAACAGGCCCTTCTTCAGTGTGATTCAGCTATGCTCAGAGATAGACACCTTGTGGACATCTGAACCGCAGAGATTGAAAGTTAAATGAATGCCATGATCAGACTACTTGAGTCAAACTTTAGCCTTCTCTCTTGATAAATGAAAGAGTTTAAACTCCCAGAGGGGCTGTTTTCTCTAATCATCCCTTCAGCTCTTCTCAGAACACTTTCCCAGCTTTTATTCCTGTGTTATATGAATAACTTTCTTACAAAACACATTTATCACAGAATGCACTCTCTCAAATTTTATCCAACCTGGTTCCTTTCCTTCTGGGCAACATAGACAGCTTACTAAGAGACAGTTTTTAAATGTAAGGCAAAAAACTCTAATATTGCTATAGCAAAGGCAGTTGTGGTGAGAGGTCTTGGCATGGCTGAAGAAGGAACACAGAAGCCAGGAAGGAACCTGAGCCAGGCTCCATGTGCTCATTAGAACTTATTGTTGTATTGTCCGTGATACGTTCTGCAGCAATAGATTTTTATTCTATTTAAAATTTAAAAAGAAAAAAAAAAAAAAAGAAAAAAGAAAAAGAAAAGCAAGCAATATCAGTGCTGTTAAGGTTAGAAAGGCGTGTGAAATACCCAGAAATCCCTTCTGGCTTTTTTCTACAAGGCAGCTAAGGAAACCACTTCTCCATAAGACATGCAAAACGGAGAAAAGCAGGGTGGGGATAGGCACTTGTTCAGTTTTCCTTCCAAATGCCCCCTCTTCTCTGCTCCTTTCAGCCCAGTGGTCTGGCTGCAAATGAAAAAAACAAGGCAGTGAAAATCAAAGGGAAAGAGACAGACTTCAAACATCTAGTTTTGCAGAGATAACAAAATTATTCTTCCATTTAAAAAAAATTAAATCTCACTTCCAGGAAAACGCCATGTGCATACCCCAGGGGGTCCCCATCTGCTTCACTGGAAGAGCACAGGATCACTCCCTGTACCGCCCTCAGCAGCAGGGGTGAAGGATGTAGCACCAGCCATCTGGAGTGCTCCCCTGGGATCTGGCTTGTATCAGGTAATTATAAGATGTAGCAGGTTTCCTTTTCAAAGCACTTTACAAATATTCATTAATTAGCCCACACTGCTCCCCCTTTAGGGACAGAATTGGTACAGTCTCTGTATGTATAAGGGGGACGAGCAGATGTAAATTAGATGACTTTCTCAAGACCTTCTGAGGAGTCAGTAAGAGGGCACATGTTTCCTCCAGTCCTGTGTTCGCTCCTGTTTAAAAAGTCCCTTTGAGCCTACATGTTGTAATCCCTATTCTACAACAAAGGGAACAGGCAGGTTTTGCTCTGCTGCATCAGCAGTACAGATGTTGCAGTAATCCCGAATTTGACTTTGCACTATAAACAGAACAGCAAAAAACCTGCATGTGCAGTAGCATGTATACTTTTAGTTAACAGAGGAGAAACAGAGCCACTTGCTTCACAGAGAAGTAAGAGAAGAGCCTCATGTCCTGAAGGTATCTATCAATATCCTACATAATATTGTCTCTGCACAAGCACCACCACAGGTTAGGGTTCCCAACACACAGCTGGAGGACTTGGCCAGTGTGTCAGAGAGCAAGCTCTCTGAAGTGCCCTGGATGGCAGGATGAATGTCCATTTTGTTTATATTGTACTTAGCGGTAACAGAGCAGTGTCATTCACCAGTGAGTGTATCTCTGGGGAAGAAGCAGGACCTCCAGACACCTTGGAAGAGGTGAACTTTAATAAGACCTTGAAAAGAAAACCTGTTGGCCTGAAGTCTTTGGAGGCAATTTAATAGCCAGAGACTAGAGTCTCAGGGAAGGTAAATCAGATCGCACCAGCTCACACTGACTGACAGTCTGTACATATCTGTAAGAGTCCTACACCTGCATTAAAATGCAGCTGTCTCACCCAATTTTCTGTATCAGTGGCATTATGCACTGGCACATTTTCAGAGGAAGAATGAAGGACAACAATTTTGTTTGAAAACTATAGGTGAAATCTGAAGTAAGAAGACAATATGATCAATCAGCTTGCAGCTTGAAAATAACCTGAGTTATGTAAAATAATAAGAAGTAAAATTTTATATTCGGCCAGTCACAGCTTCATTTTGCTATCACACCTGTGAAGTGCTAAGGCTTGGACAACTGGCCCAAGCCAGAGTTGACCTATAGATGAACCCTGTATGTTTTGTAACTGATAACCATTGTGCTAGTAGGTATTGCACTAAGTTACAACAACCCACTTATGCTGATGTAAAAAGTGCTGAATCATTGAAATACTGAAGCCAGAACAACAGGCCCCAAGCCGAAGCTGCTAACTTAGTATGTAATCATTAACAAAGTATGGAAGCTCGCTAGTGAAAGATGCGTCTTAGAATATAATCAGTAGTGAGGAGAGAATGTGTCCGACTTCCCTTGTTCAGCCTTGTTCAAGGCTGAGAACCCAAGTATCGGCCTTGTTAGAAACTCCCTTGGTTTCCCTCCTGAGCCCTGGCCAGGCTTTGGGTGGAATCCAAAGGAGAATGAAACCAGAAATTTTCCGCTCAAAACAAATGTGCCAGCGATTCTGGCTTGCTGATCTCAGGTATATAAGGCTGGACCCGCTCACAGCGACTTTGGAAGCCTCACCTACAGGTGGTTACACCGCGGAGGATTTCCCACTTACCAGGACAGGCTCTCCAAACCCTCGCTGTAACCGGGGCTCCCCAGTGACTGTGAGTCTGGATGGTGGTAACATACGCGAGTGGTGATGTATTTTTCTTAATCTCTATTCTCTCTCGCGTGTAGTAATGATTTCATGCATTACCCTGTATTTTCCTCTTTGTTGCTTTAAGTGCACTATTCTGCTTTTTCTTACTGCATGCTTTCTGTATTACACTGTTACATTGGTTATCACCTAGTAAAATACGCCTACTCTTTTCACTCTGGTGTCCGAGTTTAACTGGTATCCTTAATCAGCAGAACAACCTGTCAGATGGCAGCACCAGTGCCACAGCAGTCTCCAGTCATCTCATCAAACCACTTTTCCTCCCTGAGAAGGCATCATCCCTGCAAGCAGTCCTCAACTCCACAACCCTCCATGGACAGTTTTTATTAATTAACTTACCCTGCACCTCCTTGGGTTCACAGCACTAGTAAGATCACCACTCTGATAGTGGTGCAGCAAGAAGCAGAGGCAGGTGTAATTGCAGCAGTGCCTCGGGAGGGCTCTGCTTTGAGGCAGGAGCACAAACAAGGGCATGAGAGCCAGCACCAGTAGGAGCAGAGGTCCAGGAAGCCTCCCCTTCCTTTCTCTCACTCCTCAGAGAGGAGTACCATGCCCACAGATTTCTTTCTCCTAAGATTAATTTTAAGAGTGTTCCTGTAGCAAGGCTTGTCTTGTGTAATTATCACTACTACTCAAGCCAGGGATTTCTTCTTTTATGCCCCTTCAGTTTTAAATGAAACGTCACAGGTAATTTGAGGCATAAAAGAAGCTGCAATATCACCACTATGTTTCCAAAGCTGTGCCCATCCTCTTGATTGACCCCCCCATCTTGCCATGGATCATGAGCAATGAGGTTGTACCTCAAAGAGAAGAAAAGTTATTTCACTGACAGTGCTGGGTGATCAGCTGTCTCTGAAACAATCGGACAAAATGACCAAAGTGTTATTCAGAAAAAAATATTTCCCAAAATATTTTGAACTTGCACAACACAAATCACCTGTGGTAATTAGTGGAAGGTTCATCAACCAAACTATCCACTGGATTAAACTGTTCAAATTATACAGTAAAACAAGGTTTATCCCTGCCATTCAGACTCTCATTTTGTTACACTAGTACTGTTAAGAAGGGAAAATTAGAATTTCTTTGTCTCCTTTATTCAGGCACAGTTGCAATTCAGTAATTATCACAGATAGTTTCTAGATGTAAACAGTCTGTGCATGTCTTAAAAACTATATAATATCATTAAAAAAATGTAAGTCCCTTCAAGATCTCTCTCCACACACCAACATTTTCTGAGGCACCTGCAAATGTGTCTCAAGAACTCTCCTAAAAGAAATGTCAGGCTTGCTCAATTATTGCATTTGCAAACAAAAATGGCAGTGTTTATCAGTTGAATAATGAAAGACAAAGATATGCATCCACTGTTCATGACCATCATTCCAATCTTAAGAAGAAAACCTCCCACTCAGATGTTTTCCCTGAATCTTGAATGTCAAGGTCTGATAATAATATCCTACTCTGAAATATCAGTGTCACCACAGAGAACTCCCAACTTACTCCACTTGTGCTATATACACAAGAGAGTGAAAGGCAATTTCTTAGGCAATAAAGAGCAGCAGCCCACAGATGAATTGCACACTGGTAATCCACTCAAATCCCTCGGAAGAAAGGAAGGCAGAGTCCCCCTATGCTGGGATCTCCGAACAGTGGGAACAGCTCAAGTATCCCCTTCAATGCACTGTGTGTCTGCTTTCCCTTTCCTCTACACCACTGTCACACCCTGGGTATTGAAATCACTGCAACAGTTAGTAAATCAAAATTTATTTATATGTTCAAGTTAATGCTTTACAGCTTGTGGATCTTGGCGTGATAGCTCTGAAACATGAACAGCCATTGACTGGCAGACCCCACAGTTTAGAGGTTGATTTCATTTTAAAAGTATGTTTTACTTTTTATTTTAGATTTTACATTCAATTCTGTTTTCACTTCAGCTGACAAGTGTCTTTTCTTAATTTAATAACAAGAATACTAATTGGTCACTTAGATGCTCTCCCCACCCAGGTCTTCCTCGGCAGAGGAAGTTGCTATTCTCATGTCTGTTTCAATAGTCCTTATCCCAATCATACACATGGTCAGATTCTTTCCACAAAGCCATAGTTGTTTGAAGGGACATCACCAAATACATACAAACATGTTGGCATAGGTTTCAGTGTTAGTCATTAAATGAAATGTTTTACTTCCAGTTATGAAGAGTCCCAGTGAGGCTTTTCCTAAAGCAAAGGCATCTTTAGGGAGCTTGCTTTATGCCGGTTTAGCCTTGCACAGTTCACGCCCTCAATAAAATTACTCCTGGTTTACACTTATATAAGCTATAGTGGAATCAAGCTTAAAATGCTTGGATTGATGTTTATTGGGAAATCTTTGAAGTGTAAATCACTTGTAACTGTTTCTTTAGCCTTGATGCTACACTCAAATTTCCTGCAATTAACTGCAAATGTTTGCAAAACTGCCACTGTAATGCAAGCTTTTGTAAAATCATAGTCAGTGTTTAACCTTGAAGTATGCCACTTTTGAAAATATATAGGTGCTTTTACTAGGTGGAAAAGCCAGCTTTCTTGAAATATCAGGTTTAATAACCACTCCTTGTAATAGAATTTCTTTGCTCAGTGAAATGGATAAGAGTCAGACTGACTGCAATGAGGGCCAAGAGTAAGTTTCTCGGCTGGCAGAAATCAAGTTATCACTCCTGAGTTTGGTTTGGAGATGAGCTGATTTGTAACAGAGGTGGCCACCTTGGTTTCCTTTTTTTTTTTTTCTTTTTTTCCCCCCCATCCTGTAACTAGGTAGAACTTTCTGCCTTTCCAATGCAAATACAACCTTTCTGAAGTTCCTGGGTTAAACAGTATAAATGGATGCCTTGTGCTTAAGACTTGGACTGAGATCTCCTATTTCTTTTTGCTTTGCCTATTGCCCGTTTGCACAAAACACTAGCAGCCTGGTTTGGAAGAGCACCATGACCAAAGATTTGAATAAATCTTGAGGGTTTTTGATCAGAAGTCAAATACCCAAGAATCACAATTGTAAAAACAATGAGACTTATGAATCAATGCTAGTCTCATTTTGTCTTCCTTCTGAACTGTGGGAATTAGCACAAGGCTCTATCAGACTTTCAAGCTTATTTTTACAACTGGAGAACTTCAGTTTTCTTAATTTTTGTTTTATTTTATTTTTAAGGAGAGAAGAGGCGCTCATGTAATGGCTTGTCTCCAGGAGCTGTGGCTTGTAGAGGCACCCTGCTGATCACAAGAGTCCCAATAAGCTCACCAGTGATTTAAAAATTAATCCATAGAGCAATCCAGTTCCTGAAAAATTATCATTAATTAATTAGGCGGTGGGTGGTGAGTTCCAAGGGGTTTATAGTATTAATTCAAACTGGAAATCAGAAATAAAAATGAAGGGTCAGAATAACTACAAATCCAGATGAGGGGTTTTCATTAATCCTTTCAGTTCAGTGCCATAGAAGATTAATGAGTTCTGCTCAAGCTGAGACAGGCATTCCATACAGAACCTTCAAAAATATGTATTTCTGAGCTAGGCTGGGAGAAACAGCTAACAGAAAAAAGGGAAAAATCTCAACTCAAACTCAAAATAAAACTGAAAATGAGACCAATGCTGCTTCAAATGTGCACCTGTATTTTCATATGCATATCCAGTGGTTATCATTAAAATCATAGAAAGAAGATTCTTCTCCCCATGTGTGATGGTTTAAGCCCAGCCAGCAATTAAGCACCACACAGACTATCACTCACTCCTCCTGACATCCCCAAGTGAGATGGGGGGATCATCAGAAAAAAATAGTAACCCACATGGGTTGAGATAAAGACAGTCTAATAGGGTAGAAAAGGAAGGTAAAATAGAATAACTTTAAGAGAACATATAAAACAAGTGATGCACAATTCAACCATTCACCATCCGATGCCCAGCCAATCCCCACAAGCAAGAGAGATCATTTCTTGTAGGAGACAAAGTCACTATGCAAAACACTAAATGGTTCCTGGAGGTTTGTCTTGGCTCTCTTGAAAAAAAATTTCTTTGCAGTTTTGCTTTCCATAATAAGCATGTCTCCAAGAAACAGAAGATACTTAATGAGATTCAAAAACCAGGAAATAATTTAAGTCTCAAAAAGCTGAGACAGAATGAAGATGGAGTAAACAGGAAGACAAAGCCTGGTGTGTTGCAGTGGCGTCAGCTGTTCACAAGAAGAGCTTGAGTGACCTCAGGCAAAAAAAACACCTGAGAACTCATCATACAACAGGAAGACGATTTATTTAATACTGTGCAGCAAACCTCTTGGCATCAAACGATGCTGTCCTCATCTCCATAGGCAACATAGTTTTCCAAAATGAAGTCAAGATACAAACAGATAAAGAGCTTCTGCTTGCATTTCTGCTTAAGCCTCCTGCCATGTACTATATCAGTCCCTTTCTCACTTATACTTCTCTTACTTGAGATGCATTTCAGTGACGTGATCATGCACACTTCTTGCAACTGCCTCTTGTTTCCCCACCTCTGTGTGTATGTCCTCTAAGCAGCAGATGCCTTGGTTAAACATGCTCCTTCACTGATACCTCCTGGAAGATACCCAGTGCTCCTACAGGAGCCAGCAGGATGGTCCCATGAAAGGCAATGTGACCAGAAAGTCCCACTGCTTGTATCCTTGTCCTCCCTCACTTTTTTGTGCTTCCTTCCATCTCTCCATCTCCAGATGCCATTACTGCTGCACAGAACTAAGAGTAGCCTCCAACCTGTGATAACAACAAATAAGAACTGAAACACGCAAAGGGTCAGACAAAAGGAAGAAAAGTGATTCCAGAATTGTCCTCTTTGAGGCTTCTACTCTTCCCTTGAAAACATCTAGCGCCCATGAAAATTATTCACACTAATCATAACATAGATCTGACAGAGTCTGGCAACTTCTGTTTTACTTGATGAACAGATTAGCTGGTTTGAAAAGCTCACTCACAAACACTTCATTGTCAAACACCCCTGAAGGTTTTCATCAAGATGAAGGCACCTCTTGCCATTCTCTGGCAAGAACTGGAAAGCAGAACTGGGATAACAATTTTTTAGACTCCCCTTGCATTATATCATGCATATCAGTGGATTCACTAATTCACTGTCAAGTATTATCAAAAAATAAGTTAAACAAAAAACTTTTCAAATGAATTCCAAATATAATGTATAAGCTTTAGGTATAGTTTTCCTTAGGGGTCACTATTTTTTCTTGTGTATATTTGATTAACTAGTTCATAAACATATTAATCCACCCTAGGACTTCTTGTCATTAGTGCATTGTAATGCGGCTTTTCTCTGCATAAAACTAACATTCAAGCCTGCAACGACATGTATTTAAATCAAACCTCCATCACAGTATGTTTTTGACAAATATTCAGCAAGTCCCACGGAGAGAATAAAGAAGTTGAAATGGCAGACAAAGCAGATGTAAAAAATTCTGTCCTTCACTGGCAGAAGAGTTTGCAACCAGCAAAACACCTGACTTTGAGAACCTTAAAGAAGAGCCCATACTCCCAACTGTCGTTAGACTTCTGCTGAAGGCAAGGGTCTGTGAATAGGTGTTGGCAAAGTGGGTGTTTCTTCTCTCCCTACAGAGAATTAAAGCTGATGATGACAACCACCTTCTGCTATCAGACAACCCTTTAACTCAGGGGGTTAAGGTTCCCGCTCTGCAACTGAAATGTTCCAAATCTTGTAATGGTTCATACCAAGTCCTGTATTACTACATGACAGAAATCTTGTTTTGAGCTACTTTGTCTTTAAATTTAGGAATTAGGCCACATCGATTCAGGCACACATGCACACCCACTTGCAAAGAACGTTCTCGTGGTTTCAAGTTCAGCAAAAGCATGCAAAGGACGGAAATGTTAGAACTGAAGTGTATGCGATGTTTTTGTGCAATTATAATACAGTCTTTAGCTGCCTAATTTAATTTGATTTTTTCGGCTCCCTAAAGATTTTTTGCAAGGTCTCCTATGCTCCTTCATTCTTACTTTTTATCCTAGAGGCTTGACTTTTTAAGTTGAAAGATTTGAAAAGAATGAAGATAGTGATTGCAAACACAAAAGGGTGTTGAACATCGCACAAGCAACTTAAAGTAATCTTTATTCATGGGCTATTTTCTAGCTCCCTGATAAGTTATCTGGGGGTCTGACTGGCAGAAGCACACAAAAGGCAGCTGCAAACAGTGGTGCCGCACTGTGAACAGAGCTTGTCTCACATTACAAGGTGTTCTCAATATCACATATGGGCATCCAAAACTAAGAACCCCTTTCAACTTTCTTGTTCTCTTAACTCCCTTGCTCCAAAGAGTGAAAAACAGCACCCCAGTTCAATTCACCGTGTTATCTGAAGACAAATTAAAGGGGAAAGTGTTCAGATACATCAGTGGCAAGCACTGCAGAAAAAAAACAAGTGGAAATGATTCATGCTGTCCTCAGAGCAGGGTTTGATTAGCTCCCAGTAACAAGGAAAGGGGATGTGTATTCGTCAGTAATGGTAAAACAAAGTATTGAACAGCTGCTCATTAAATGGACACCGTGTATCCTGCGCCCTGAAAGGAGGGATAAAACGTATGAGATAATGTAATTAAAGACTATCAGAGCACAGGTGCACAAACCATTAAAGGAAGTTACCTGGCCAGTGTTAATTCGGACATTTCTTCCATTTTAAATGCCTGCTTTTGTGACCTTGCTAATATTCCCCAACCATAGGTATGACTGCAAGCAGGCACACATGTGAATGTGTAGCTTTTACCTACAAATGTAGCCGTAATGCCGCCTTTATGAGGTTCCTAATGACAGGTAAATGATGAAGAGAGTAAAGGAACAATTTCATATCTTCTACATCTAAATGGGGCAATTATGATCATTCTTCAGATAAAAAAGACCAAAGAGTTTTACTTAAATGAATGTCATTATGTGCATTTACGGTCATCCCCTCTCATCCTGGACTAGGGCTTTGAGTTTTTGTTGACGCAGTTTAGATGGCTACTAGTTAAACCAGTTCATATGCTGCTTGACCCTTTCACAGAAAAGCAGCACAGTCTCATGGGACTGGAAGCCACAGGCTCAGGCCTCACACACACACACACACACACACACTCACACACTCACACGCGCTCTCTATCTCTCAGACTGCCTTTTCCAAAGCCAGAACTCAGTTTCCCTGCCTGCTGCTACTTATTCAGACTGCCATTCCTCCAGACATTAAATTAAATCACAAAACACTTCCCACTGCAGCACAAGGCTCATTCTGGTTCACTGTCACGGCTGCGTAATGCAAACAATTTCCTCTTCTCCAGCTCACTGACTCCCATTGCAGGCAGGGAGAAATCGAGGCTGTCTCAACGTCAAAGCAAATTTACATGGCTGTAACACATAGCTGAGATCCATGATGCCTCTCAGGGTTGTTTCCCTAATTAGCTGGAGGAGACATCAGAAGAAATGACTTGAAAGAGAGCACAGCAGTGAGCGCAGGTAAGGGAGTATGTCAGGAAAGGAGGAAAGATGATGCAGGGAGAAATGCAAATAAGGTTTTTTGGAAACCATGCATCACCTAGATGCTTAAATACACAATTGCAACTCATTGGACTATTTCATGAGGTAAGGAATTCTTATTTGGCATTAAGGGAGCCACTGACTTCGATATGACAAGGAAAGCATGTTCTCAGATAGCACGTAAGAGGTAAAAGGAGATCTCATTGCACCAAATATCACAGGTTTGCAGTTATCCAGCTTGTACCCACAGATTTTCCAAAGTGGTAAGGACTGATGGGGGCTAATGCCAGCCCTGCACTTTGTGTAGTCATTTAAGTCAGGCAGCAAGCTACCAGCTCAGAGCATTGGTACCTGACTCACACTGTGCCCTGTTGCAAATCACTGCACAACATACTAAGTCATTCATCAAAGCCTAACTATCAAGTCCATGGGAAAATGAGGAAGAATTCATGTCTCCCAACTCTGAACTTTGCAGCCGCAGAAAGATTTTGAGTTCCCCTTGCTGAAAGTATGGTCCATGTTTACAGACATTAAAGCGAGTATGTTGGTGACAAAGCTGACAAGAGGAAAACTGTACTCTGGCAGTTGGCTTACCGGCCCTACAGCCCTCCTCTTCCCCTGTATAGCTTCTGCTGCTGCTATTTCTGCCACAAATTGAAGAAAAATGGGGAGCTTGCACTCAATTTTTCAAGCCCCTCATCACATCATCCAGGTTCCAGCCAATCTGCTCCAGTTCTCTGGAGAAGTGGCAGTGTTTTGAGTTATATACCTAGTACCGAACAGAAGCTTTGGGAATGTGGTGGTTTAAGCCCTGCCGGGACCAGAGACCACGTTGCCGTTGTCCCTCCCCCACCCTCAGCCAGTCAGGCTGGAAGTGAGGCACAGACCCCGGGTTAAAACAAGAAGAAATTTAATACAACAGTGTAATAAGCAATCTGAACAACAACAGTAGCAATGATAACAACCATAAACAGTGATAACAGTAAACAAGACAAAAGATATACAGAGAAATACCACAATGGTTACAGAGAGCCCGCCGTGTGCTTCCCGTCACCAAAGCCACAAAGGAAAAAAAGCTTCCCACGCTGTCACGCTGGACCTGACATCAGCATGGTATGAATAACCCGGCTGGAGATCCATTCTCCCTTCTCTGTTGGGGAAACTTAACCCTATCCTAGCTGAACCAGGACAGGGAACAAACAGTGGTTTGACCCGTGAAGTAGGTTCCATGTTCCCTGGTCAACACTTATCGATTTGGCAAGACCAGAGAGGGTAGCAGCAGCCAGCAGTGCTGTAGGACCATTTATTGACATTTCAATGCATCTGACACAAACCAGTAATAAGCCCTAGGAATGGGGTTGTTTAAAAACAAAGTTTAAAACCAAAACCATAATGGCAAGACAAGGCAATGGGGAAAAGGAGAAATAGGAAGCAGTGCAAAGGAAAAAGGGTTAGGGGCACCTACTAGATCAGCTTTCCCATCAGGAAGGTTGTCATGTTAACACCTGTGTTGAGATGTTAGCTCCTCTGGGTTGCATCAGTGAGAGGGACACCGGTAGAGTTAAAGGGTTGTTGGGATCAGCTGGGTTTCCCTCCTGTCACCCTCCAAGTAATGGCACCGTCTGGTCACTTCCAACACCTCACTGTAACGTATGTTCTGTCTCTGAGCCTTTCTTCCCCTGTCCTTGCTGCACCTTGAGGAGTAGCTCACCAGTAAATGACAGGTGAGAAGTGCCTCTCGCTGAAATGAAATACACAATGGTCCCGTGAAAGCCCAGCCCACAGCTAATGAAAGCACCTTGTGCTGACAGCAGCTGCTGCAGAGGGAAATGTCGACAAGACTATTACCACCAGCGATTTCGCTTAGCTGATGGCAACCCTGACCTTTGCTGTGCCCAGAGGCAATTTGTTTTCCTGGCTGCTGGAAAGCTGAAAAGTACCAAGAGACATTACAAAAGTGGTGCACGCCCTGACCCCGTCTCATCATCATTTGCTATGAGATGGCTCTCTCCTGAAGGCTGCGGCTGCCAGCAGCTGTGGCACAGCTACCCGACGTCTCCATATGGTGACTCACAACGTGGCGTTTGGTGGGGGCTGCTTCTGTTGAACTGTCTCGCTGCTAAGCAAGGAGCAGCAGGGCTGCCAGGCAGCAAGGCTCACAGATCTGTGCTGTTCCCTTGCTATTCAGCTAATGCAACTTTTCTTTAAACTCTGGATACATTTGCAGTAATAAACAGTGAAACATCACTTCTAAATGGCATATTAGAGACACTTGCAGCAGACAAAGTAATAGCCATAGGAAACAAATTTCAGTTCCCCGGAGAAATCTCTTCAAACTCAAGCTGAATACTCATTCAGGTCACACATATCCAAAATATCCATGCAGATATCCTTGCAGGTGATCAAAACCAGACAGTTCAACATCCAGGGGGATGCATGGTCCAGAGAACAGCTTCTGAAGCCCTGTCACTTTGACTGCTGAAATCTTCAGGTACCTAGAAGCCAAAGCATAAAAATATGTGTAGACAAAAATCATCACTTTGACCTGAACTGACCATCCATGTAGTCTGGGGAGCTCAGATGGCTCTCACTATCTGAGCAAACAGCTAGACAAACACCTCCCTTCTACTGTTCCCAGCTTGCTGGAAGTGCATTGACTCTCCCAGTGAGAAGATTATATAGGTGTGGGTCAGTGAGAATATCCTGTATATGAGGAAAAGCTATGACTCCTGGCAGACCCGAGAAAGGCGTGTGAGTCAGTACTGTGGCAAAGGAGAGAGAGAGGTCCTAGGCATCCTGTGTTGTTCACTCAGAGAGATGCTCCCACCCATCCATTACTCCAGTGACACTGGAAAGCCATGGATTAGTTGCAGAGAAACACAGGAAATTGTCCTAGCTAAGGAGCGTCATGGACTGAAACAAGATCTCCATGTCTCCTGGCAAGTTGCAGAGCAGGGATGGCAACAGGAGTATGAGGAGGCATAGGGGAACAGGGTCACCTGGCAGTACCACTCAGCTCCATGGCTGTCCTTCACCATAGGGCTGTCCTGGTCTGTATAGGAATGACTTTGCCTTTTGGCTTTCCTGTCCTGACCGTATACCCTTCCCAGAAGACTTCTCACTGTTGAGCAGGAAGGATCATTGTAACTGAGTCAGCTTACTGCTCACAGGCATTAGGTCCCCAGCATCTGAGTGTTTCTAGAAAGTAGAGGCTCTTCCAACTCAGCTGGCATTATCATCTCCAGTCTCATGCTCCCTATTTGCACACACAGGACTTCATAAGAGCAGTCATGTTAAAATCTGACCTAACAGAAAAAATTCAAGGAGAAAAGAGTGAAGTAAAGCCAGTTTGACCATGGTCACATTTTGTTCTATCTTCCCATTAAAAATGCATAGGGTTTATTTGTTCCATTTTTGGAAATTATAATATTCTGTATTTATCACCACAAAATTTCCCTTCCTGTATTCCTTCTGCCTACATGAATGGTACTAAAGACAACAACTGAATAAATACAACTTCTACTAGGCTTTTGGGAAGCCAAACTCCTACACTAGCACTTGTCTCAAGTTTTCTACAGCAATAACAGATCTTCCTTAAGAGACTAATCCAGGTGCCTCAAGCAGCAGAGGAGACTACTGTTGATTTTAATTTTATACCTGATCTGGCATATAATGAACATAGCCTTTCTATCCTCTGGCCTGCCACAAAGAAATGCTTGCATTTTCTCCCAATAGCTGTATTTAGAGGATAGGACAACTACACTACCGTTCAGATATCTGGTTTCATTTCCAGCTATGTCATCCTCATTTTCTTTTCTAGGTCTCTTCTTCTTTTGTCTCTCTGGGGGATGTAGGCAATCAGCTTTGTAAAGCTGAAAGCTTCTTGTTGTGTGTACATGAAGCAGCTGGTACATAGGGACTGGGATCCCAACTGCAATCTCTGATTCTAATGTAAACATAATTGTCAGTATATAGTGTTATTGATACTGTTTCATGAAAGAGAGAGGTAAACTCCTTTTGTGTTCTTGGTATGTCTTGGATCTCTGAACCATCAGAGATTTAATGCCAATCCTTATTATCCTCAAACAAAACATATTTACAGGCTCCTTTGTCTCTGAGTCCAGTGGCCCTCACAGTGTGCACCTGCCCCCAGAGAAGCTGACAGATTTGCACTAAAGTCCAGATTAATTCAGAATCACACTCAGGCAGGAATTACACATAAATCATCTGGGAGGCTGGCCCTTTCAGTGGCATAAATCAGCAGCATTAGGTCTGACTTAAAGATTCTACATCATTTATAGCTGCTGAAGAGCTGGATCTTTCATATTCAGCTCTAGCTTCTAGAATACAGATGTGAAACAAAGCTGTAGAAGCAGAAGGCCTACCTAGGCAGGCAGGAGCACAAACAGCTGCAACTGCAGTTGGAGAAATATTTGGTTAAATTTTGCCTCTCCTGAAGGAAGTCTGAGTCCCACAAGCGTCTTTTTAAAGGATTTTTTTTTTTTTCTAATACATCAGCTTTGATTGCAGGTATTGGACAGGCTGGTCAGCTGCCAGATCTATGTCAGTCAGACTTTCCATGCTAAGTCAGTCCTCATTCCACTTACCAAGGAGAAATACAGTTTTGCTGGAATTACTTCTTAGTGTTTTTGCTTATGGGAGCAGGATTCCAGCAGTATATGAACAGCAAACCCTGTAAACATTTCCTTTCAGTTCTGCTGATGCCCTTCGGCCCATGTTGTGCAGTGACCATTACTGTGTTTGAGGCTACTCAACACCCTCCCCACCTCATGAGCTGAGTTCACAGCTATGTTAGATCATACTCCTTTCCTGTGTGACCAAGGTAGCTTTTGAAACAAGGTCTCCGGAGAAAAATAGGTCCCTTGCCACTCCCACATCATCCCACTGTTAAATTGCATTCAGAGAGGACAAAGGAGCATCCTTTCCCAGGAACTCAACAAGATTTACACATCCTAAGAACAATTACAAACCATCCCCTAAGAGATAGCAGCTAGTCCTCTGCAGCAACTGAAAAAAAAGGAAGGACAGGAGAAGTTTAGCCTGAAAGATGAACCTGATCAGGGCTCTTTGCTCACCTGACACCTCCCTTTCAGCCCTTCTGGCAATGGGCTCACTCCTGCTGAACATGTCCCACAGCTTCCTCTGCCATGGGGCAGCAGAGCCCCTGAGGGCTCCTCTGCACTTTCCAAACATTTCCACACAGGCCCTCCTCCCTGCAGCAGCAAGGGAGATCAACATCACCTCCCTCCACGAAGCTTTGGAAGAGGGCGTTAAAATTTCTCTGGCAGAGCTGAGGTGGATTTACTGTTTCCCCTTCGGGATTAGGAGCTGGAAATTCTCCAGGATGGCACAGTCTTTTGTCATTAAACTGTCTCACTCATTGCACACTAGATCCAGACAGATCAAACACCGTCTGTATTTACAGAAGGCACTGGCACACCTTTCATGTTTGCTATGAGAGTCAATTCTCTGTGGCATTTTTTGCTTAGACATCATCTGGGGAAGAACATGTTTGCTTTACACAGGGGTGCAGATAATGGAAGTGTTGCACCATTTTCTCTTGTTTATATTCTTTTACAGAAAAAAAGGTGAAGGGGGGGGGGGAATTGGGGTGTGTCACATTTTCTTGGACCTTTAGCAAATGGCAAGGCTAACCTCAGTGAAGTTTTAAAAAAAATTCAGCCTACTACCCATTGCTGCTGACAGCCTCTTCACCCAGGGACAGCAGGGCAGGTGGAACAAGGCATCCATATTGATCCACTCTGTGATTAAGTACTTGAGCACTACAGAATACAGAAACAGAAAACGGGGCTGCTGTTTAATTGCTTTTAATAGTGGTGCTTGTTGGGATGAGAAACAGGATAGGGAGTGACAGATGAGAAAAGATTTATTAAATGAAAAAACAATGCCAGGGACGTGGTGCACCGGGATAAGACTCACAAACTTTGGACCTAAACTGGAACCAATAGGACTTAAATTCAAGTCCAGAGAAATGAACTCTTTTTCCAATAAGAAACATTTGTTACCTTCCCATCAGGAAGATTTCTTTGCATACATCGTATTAAAGGCCACCTCTTGCTTCCAAGCCCTGCTGTGGCAATGCTCCCTGTCCCACCCTTTTAAAACGATCCTGATGGTCTCTGTGGGTCACAGTCTGCCCTGCGGTACATGACCAGGACCTAGCTCACTCTCTAAGGCAAAGAAATAACACAGGGAAAGGAGATAACTAATTTCTATGCATGAATGGGGCCACATATCTTTACAGAATAGCCAAGGCACAGCAGAAAAGCATAGTACTTCCTACATAAGAATGCATGTCTTAAAGCCTCAGAAGAGTGCAGGCTCAGATACTTACCTAGCTACCTCGCTCACTGCATCAAAGTGCATCAGCCTCCCACTGAAGCTAACAGAAGCCTGCTATCGACATCATTTTAGTTTTCATTGGTGAAGAGGAACATACCAGCTAGAGGTCCTTTTAAAAAAAATATATATATATATATTGCCCCCAAAGAATCATGCTTCTGCTGCTCAGAATTTGGCTTTCTCAGTACTGATTTCAGTGCAACCTACAGGAGAAATTAAAAACCTCCTTCATCTGACAGCCTAAGGGCCAGTGTTTCTGCACAAGCACTTTATTCTTCCCTTCGAACAAGATTGTCATGCAAACACAACTGCCTCCTGGAAGCTCCCAGAGCTGAGAGGGCATAAGTATTCAGCAAATAAGCACACATCTATACATAACAAATCTACATCTATTCAAGATGAAGCCGGGCTGCTGGCTATCCACATAATACAGCATTCATGCCTACGCAAATCACTGTCATATTGCTGGCACTTTTATGCGATCCCAGAGCCACATACAACTAAACCTGTATAAAATCAGATAATCCTCTCCAAAGGAAAAGCACAGAAATTGAATGCAGCTTGATGGGGGAAGGGAAAAGAAGGTTGCAGAAAAAATGAACAGAAAACAAATGTAAGCATATTTAAATGATTGTATCATTCCTGTGAACTTGTAGCAGGAGAAAAAAGGAAGAAATAACACCATCCCATTTACAGCATCTAGCCATGTGTGGTAACTTATGCTGCCTGTCACCAATCTCCCTCATTCCCCCTTGGTCAATTAAATGCTGCATCATTCCCTATCAGATCTAGATTAAATTGGGCCTGTCCTCTGTATCGATTTCTTCAATATTTTGATCAGCTTGCTCCTGGGGACACCTAGTTATGTTTATCCTGCCCACTGTGCAGGGCAGCTCCCACCTAGGCAAGGGCGTTCCCACAATGATCCAGAACTTTGCTTCAACACGAGCAGACACATGGATGCCTACAGTTTAGTTTCTAATTTTTTCGGTGTCTGATGGATCTGCAAGTTGTAAGTTTCTCTGGGAAAGGAGCATGGGATACTTTAATTGGGCATTGGAGATTTATGTTTCATATATCATTTCCACCAAGAGCTTTGGACTCTCCTGAGCCAGCAGCAGGTGCAGAAATGGCTATTCTGTTAGATCAAAGATGAAACTGCTCCAGTGTCTTGTCTGTAATAGTTGTCAATAACGAACACCGAGGTGAACAGCGTAAGAAGAAGATGAAAATAGAGTGACCCTTTCCCAGTTACACTCTCCTACCTTCTGGCAACCTGCTGTTCAGAAGTTTTCTGTGACGTTATCGCTCTGCACTTAAAAATAGCCTGTGACAATTTCTTCTATTACTTTTTCTAACTGCATTTGATCATTTGATTGCATGCAGTGCATGCAGTTTTGTGGCAGCATAGATAGTCAGTGATAGAGACAGCAGGAGGCTGTTTCTGTACTTGAGATTTTATTCTGCATGAGACTGAGCAGTGTGTGACACATGCTATGTGGCATCGGGCATTTTGGAGGTGAGTGGATACCTGGCAACTTCTAAGTGGGGTGAAAACTGAAATTCAGATGAAGTAACCAGACTGCAGACACATTCAATTAATTTCATTAGACAAGGGATCTCCCTGAGGCTAAAAGACTTCAAAGTGGTGGAGGAGATAAATTATCCTTCCAATTCAGACTCATGGCCATCCGCCACCTGGGAGCCTGCTTGGATTATTATTAATTCCCCCCCCCCCCCCGCAGTAGCAGTGGAAAATATCTGTAAATAGATTCAGGAAGAGGGGACATTTCCAGAATATAAACTCCGAGCTTTTCCTTGATTGCTTTCAAACTTGACTCTTGAAATGTCCTCAATTCCCCCCTCCCTGTCCAAGCCTATCAGGTTTTTCTTGGTGTTTCTGAGGACTTGTTTAAAAAGACTGCCAGACATAATACTACCTCATCACTTCCTCCACTAGATGGATTACTTTTGGGGGGCAAGAGTACAATGATTTTCACGGACCTTACAAAGAGACAGAGATAAATAGCCTTTAAGGGGAAAAGTTAGCGTTCTGTCATAAGATGACATCAAAGAGCTTGGTAAAGCACAAATTGATTTGAAGTTAGGAGGACAGCATAGATGTGGAATGACAATCAATAGCTGTAGGAAAGTATTGTTCCATTTTTCAAGACACAGGAAAACTCACCTGCACTGATGCACAAGGTATTTCTAAACATATTTCTTCTGCAGATGGTTTAAGATCAAAACAGTGGGAAAGAAAATACAGGAGGGAGGTATTTTTTCAGAAGCTTCATAAACTTCTTCCCATGTATTTCATGATGAGACAAATCTTGGGAAAAAAAAAAAAAAAGAGTGAAATTCTTATCCTGTTCTGGCCCACCAACTTTAACAGAAAAGACCAGGCTAAAGCTAAGTGACCTGACATGTTTAAACCTACTTGCAGCACTGCACAAGACAGTAGGAGACAGTTCTTTGTAAGAGAGATGTGAAGAAGGACCAGGAGTTCAAGTGAGGGGTGTGTCCTTGGCCTCTGTAGGATTGCAGTGACCCCAGAAAATGCTGGACCTCAGAAGTCAGCCTGAGACAGCAGCTGCATCTTCCAAAAGCCTCTGATTCTGCACTGCAGAGGAGTCCTGCTCCCAGATCAGCAGAAGACAACGAGGCAATGACGTTAGGATTCATACTGCAGTGTAGAAACCCCTAAGGTGCTGATCAGGACTGGAGTAGCCTGGTGCTGCTCAGTATCATACGAAGCACTGCATGGTAGAGTTTTGCTCTTAAATGCCTTGTAAATTAAGCAGATACAAAGGAAACAAAGGAAGTTATATAAACAAAATGCTCTGGCTACAGCAGATTTGTTCCACCTTTTCTCCCTCTTGCTGGGATAAATCTAAATACATTAGACTGTTTAGATACTGGAGGGGTGAGAAGGGCAGACACACACACACTCTTCTGATGTTTGCCTCAATGGGTGTTTAAAAACTCCAGTCAAGGAGAGGACTTAGGGGCAGGGCTGCTGCAAGTTCTCTCCCTGCCTTAGATAAAACCAAAGCAGTCACTGTCTCTTCAGCAGTAGCAATCCCTTACCGACCTGCTGGCCAAGGGCTGCCCCAGCCACTGGGCTGCAGGAGGTGAGCTGGGCAGCTGAGACACACATCCCTGCCCGTTCAGCACCTGGGAGACTAGTTATGCCCCTACATTCCCTGTGGGAACTTGTTCTGGTTTGCAGTCCCCCAGTACCATGTCCCGTTTCATCTCAAGTCTGCATGTGTATTATCTCCAGGGAACCTTGAAATGGGGATCAATTTTGCACAAGTCGCATGCATGTCATATCAATACCTTCGACGTTATGATAGCACCACAAGATTTTTGTTTCATTTTTTAACCCTATAAGCTAAACTGCTGCTGACAACATAGAAAAGTAAAGCAGTTCCACCCTCCATGATTTGGTCAACCCTGTACCACTGTTTTAGACTGTGCCTGGGAGGAGGTCTAACACATAGGCAGGTTCCAGAAACTGAATTGTTTGGCTTCAGGCTAAAGCATAAAGACAAGAAGGAAGGGGAGCAGAGCTGAAGTGAGGATGAACAATAGGAGGGACCAGGAATCAGTTTCCTAAGCCACAGGTAGACTACACAGCAGAGGAGAATGACACAGCACCAGGCATCAACATCTTTCCCATCAATCAGTGGGAAAGCTTCTGCTCCCAGAAGAGGCAGAGCCAGGTCTTTCCCTGCGATTCTCGCTGCCACTGTTGGTGTGGTCTCCCCACAGGAGGAAGGGAGAGGTGACAGCAGTGGCTGCTGCATTCTACCAACAGATTTGTTGTCTCCATCCCCACCACCCACTGGGCATCCACATACACCCGCACATATGTGTGCGTACACACATGCGCACAAATGACAAGGATAAGCTTGCCATACATTAATAGCACTATTAGTAATACGTAATGGAATTGTCAAAGCCACCCAATGCTGGCATAATAGGTAATTCTTCATCATTAACAAAAACTGCCAGCAAAACAGCTACCAGCATCCAAATGTTTAATTTTCAGACTGAGGAAGCACAAAGCTCTCCGTGGGCTGCTTGACAGGGAGGTGACCCCGTGGCCAATATCTCTCAGAGTCGTTAAGGAAGTGTTATTGGCGGAGATAATGGCAAGCTGATATCGACCAGATCAGAGCTAATCACCAGACCCCAAAATGAGACTTTACTACCTATGAAGAAGTTACACCTGCAATAAAAATGAAAAGTAATAATCACTTTCATTGTCACATCTGTGTCCCCCCTGGTCCCAGTCAGGACAGCAGCTTGGCAGCACTGGGACACCTGTAGTGTCAGCTCAGCTACCTTGAATTCTCTGTGCCCTTCCAGGCTGGAAAAGGAGCCAGGGAGAGTCTGTGCTTCCTACAGTTATCATTAATACTACAACTGCAACTTGGGGCCATGGCCAGGGCTCCATTCTGCTCATTTTACAGACAGCACCTCAGCCAAAATACTGGAGACCCAGCCAGAAGCCTCAGCAGCCAAAATCACAGGCTGCTTCTGCCTGAGATCCTGCAAGCCCAGGAGCCTTGTCCCAGGCTACAGCCCTGTCCATGGGGTTCTTGGCATGCAGGGTGGCTCCCCGTTGCAGTGTCCCCTGTGGCAAATGCTGTGGTGAAGCCTGGCAAAAGGACGTCTGTTTGACTGTCAGGCATGAGGTCTCTCCTCACTGGAGACGGATCTGACGTACCTAGCGGTGTCAGGTTTGGGGCAGGAGTGCTGTCAGATAACAGCGGGCAGATGGCATCAGAGCAAAACAAGGACCTCTTAGCATGATGGACAGCAATCTCAGGGTATACAGAAATATGGCTCTGAAAATTGAGATAATCAGTCAACACAAATGGTTGGAGTCCCTTAGCTGCCCAGCAGACAGTCACAAAATTGTTTCCAGTGCCCAGCTGGTGCTGTGTCATCAATCCACCATGATACATCACAGGCTTGTCTGTCTCTCTTTCTTGTCTGAAAAACCTCTAGGAGTTAGATTATCCAGAGGCGTGTAACACACAACAGGATGCACTGGTTCCCCAGGGTTTCCCAATCAGCAGCAGTTCCCCACAGCAGCATGACTCCCCTCTTTGTCCTGCCCTCCTCCAGCCCCTCTAGCAGCTGTACCACCACTGTAGACATTTGTCGTGTGCAATTAGAAATCAGCTGAAGGGTGAGAGGGCAAAACCTCATCAACTACAGTCTCATGGACTGTACTACATGATTTTTAAAAAGCAGCATTTGCCAGGGTGTCCCTGCCTCATATTCAGTGGCCTTCTTCCCCTTTTACATCACCAGATCATCTTCCCCAGCCCTCCTCATGGAACTCCTCTTGACACCTTCTAATGATATTTTTTTTCTCATCCTATCCCTCTCTGCTCTCTTTCTTCTCACTTTTTACACTCTTTTCCCCTCCCCTGCATTCTTTCCATCTTTCTCTTCACCTCACTTGCTTCCCTTCCTTCCCACTTTTCAGCTGGGAACACAGTGGATTTTCTCTGCTCTGTTTAAAGCTCTCCTGGATATGCACCAGGAAGACAGGAGACAAGCAGAGGAGAAGGCAATGCCCCTGCTTTTCAGGGGGGGTTTTTTGGTATGTTTTTTTATTTCTTCTTTTCTTAGTTCCTTTCTCCCTCCCCAGATAAAGAGAACTGGTCATATTAAGACAAGAAAGGATAAAATTAAACTAAAAATGAAAAGCACAAACATATTTCCCTGAAATTTTGTAAATGCAGCTAATAACATCACAGGATCTGAAGGATGGATTCCCAGCACCTTCTGAGGAAGCTGGGTAAAGAGATTAAAAAAAAGAAGTGGGATAAGTTGTACTTAGCAGAGGAAATCACTAAATTATAGTACCAGCTAAATACTTTCTATAAAAGCCATTTTACAGAAAAATAGACATTTGTCCAGAAAAGTGTTCTTTTCTCTATGTTTTAAAGGTGTTACTGAAAAAAAAAAAAAAAAACCCAAACAAAACCAAAACCAAAAAAAAAAAACAAACCACCCCACACAAACCAAAAAACAACTACTGGACAATTTTCAGAAGAGAAGGAAAAATTAAAAAGAGAAAGCAGTTGTTCTGTAAGCAAAGCATTTTCAGTTTATTGAAAAAATTTCATGGCAGACACTAAAATGCTGGATTTTTTTTAGATTGCTTGTGAAAAACAGTTTACAGTTTCTACTCATATGCTGTCCTTGAGCTATCTATAGGACCCACTTTTGCTTCCAGAACCATGCAGGTAGCTGCAGGAAGGGTGCATTCATCAGGTAAACAGCAAAAACATGCTCCTGCACACTCACCTGCCCACCTCTGGGTGCCAGTGGCTTTTCACTGAGTCAGTAAGATATGGTGAGGAAAAGTAGAAGGACATGTGCATAGAAGATGTGAAATACCAGACGAGGGAGTCACAAGGGCAGCTGCGGGACAGGTGAATGGCCTGTACACGCTCAGGGAACGTAAGAGATAGTGAGGAAGAATGTGAGCTCCTAATAAGTAATTACAGAATAGGTCACTAATGATGGAGTACAACTGGGTTATTGGAATGGGAAAGTACAGACTGCCCAGGAAAAGACTGGCAGAATAAAAACAGATGGAAGGTTGCACATAACCTGACTCTGAAGTCCAAAAAAAAAAAAAAAAAAAAAAAAAGAGAAAGAAGCCAGTCTATTAATTTCCTTAAGTGAAGCAAAACTAAGGCTGAGATTAAGAGATTAAGATACAGTGCTACAAGATCCCATCTCACC
Organism: Athene noctua; assembly: GCF_965140245.1. Taxonomy (NCBI): domain Eukaryota; kingdom Metazoa; phylum Chordata; class Aves; order Strigiformes; family Strigidae; genus Athene; species Athene noctua. The sequence continues at coordinate 97,263,290 of NC_134037.1, forward strand.
AAGGAGAAGCTGAAGCTTGGCTCTTTTGTGTTTATAAATTAACAGAGGCAGAAAAAGGGCAGAACTGTGGCTGGCAACAGGCAACAATATTCATCTGGCATTAGAAACTAGAAAAGGAGTAGAGCAGGGACAGACATGAAGGCTGTTCAAATGTTTGGGGGATTTGTTTCAAACAGTGAAGGAAGATGCTGGTGGAGCCATTTTTCCAGGCTTGATTGTAATCAGTAGGCTAATCTACTAGTTAAAAATCTCAGCTGGGAATTCATTTGGGTGCAGTCATTCTGACATGCTGGCACACTCTTCTTTGAAAGAGAAGCAGAATTAGCAGTAGCCCAAGGAAAATACAGACTTTCCCTCCCAGATTCCAACAAACGCAGCAACATGGCAGATAAGGTCTCCTGAGATGGGAATTTAAGCATGGAGAGCAAAGAAATTAGCAGTTACTGAGAAAAAACATGTTAAAGAACAATGGCAACCTACCCTATTGTGATAGAAAGATAGGAAGCAGAATAAGAGACCATTATATCTGTGTCAAGAGCTCTTTACAGACTTGAAAATCAAAAAGAAATTACAGAAAAAGTGAAAACTTAGTGCAAAGTTAAGGACCAGCATAAAAATCAGAAACCCTAAAGCACAAAATTAATTACAATTAGTAACAGACATAAGGCCACAAGTAAAAGTGCTAGGTTATCAGCAGAGGCAGAAAAAGAGAACATACAGGCTATTATTTAATGGGAAAAGAGGAAACAATGACTGATACAGAGAAGGTTGAAGTAGCCTAATCCATCTCTGCTTCAGGCTTCATAACATACTTCAAAAATTCTACTCTGAACAAGGGGACAGAAATGTAAGCCAGAGCACAAAAAGAAAAAAATCTTGAGATAACTAAGATATGGTCAAATTATCAGTCCCTTCTGAAACCCATCTTCAAGCATTGAAAGGTACCAGCTGTAGAAATCTCTGATCTGTTCAGAAATCATCCCTGAAATTAATGGAATATCTTTATTTAAAGTAAGGGGGAAAGAGAACAAGGGAAAATGTAGAACAGTCAGTCTCCCTGGAAAAACACTCGAACAGACTATTACCTGATCAATATATAAAACCCCAAAGGAAAACCATCTGATAAAAACCAGCTCAGCATAATGAATTTATCAAGAAAAAAATCATTTCAATTGTTCATTTCAATGAAAAGTACGTCAAATCAGTTGTTCATTCCAGAGAAAACTAATTTTCTTCTTTGGTAAGGTAACTAGCTTTGTGGGTAAGGAAGAAATAGTTGAAATATATGTTTTCTCGTAACTCTCAATATTGTCCCATGTGGCCATAAGCAAACCAAGAAATTACAGTCTAGCTTAGCAGTTCTTTAGCTTTTTGGACCCTTGAGCATAGCTGGCCATAAATTCCCTTGCTGTCTGGCCTTACCATCAAACTTTTAATAGGAAAACATTCATAAGAAAGAACACTTCCTTGCCTTGACTACAGGCCATGGCTTTGTGGCTCATCAGTAATTCACAGATGATAGCATGGGAGTCACTAGCCTACATGAAACTGCCTGTAAGTGCAACTAGGTAGAAAAAAAAACAAACAGACAAAGCATTAGTGATTAACTACCAGTATGAGATTTCATATGGATCCCAAAAGAATCATCCCAGTCCTGGATCTGTTCCAGTTCTTCATCGGTAACTTTAACAACGGAAGAGAGTGTGCATTATAAAATCTGAAGATCACTCCAACTTAAGAGCACATTTGTAGAATGGGACCTGAATTCCAAATAATCTCAATAAATTTAAGAAATGGTCTGAAATCAACAACCACAATAAAGTCTTCAGCAAAATATGAAACCAAGGAAAAAAGAAAGCAAATGCTGAGACATCAGACAGGGAATAACTGATAAGTTAAAAACATGTGTTTCAGGATACAGTGAAATGCAAACTCAAGATGAATCCAGTCTCATTTTCACGACTCTTGCTCAATGTCATCTGCAAAAATCATGAGGAAATCTCTCTGAACTATCCCACCCCAGTGAGGGCTGGGCTGGCGTCTGGTGTCCAGCAGTGTGGACCAGACGTGAAGATCAAAGCAGATGAAAATGTAGAAGACAGCTGCAAGAAAGACAAAAGCTAAGGAAACAGTAAAGGTATTTTTCAAAATAAGCAGTTGTTAGAAAAAGGTTTCCAATTGAAATTGACCTTTTTTTTCCTTTTGGGGGGTTTTGATGTTTAAAAAATAAATTTTAAAAGTACACATTCTTTCATCATATCTGTTTCAGAGCTTAGTGGAGGGTTGGATTCACTCCTTTATTATTTTCACTCCACTCTATTGAGGAAAAAAATAGGATGATGAAAATGAAAAGAGCAGGTGAGCAGGATAGAGAAAAGTCAAAAAGTTAGAACTAAAAACTTGCTTTCTGTGTCAATTTTCAAAGATGGCAGTTAAACAAGAAAAGATAAAATTAAAATAATTTATGTTATTTCCTCTTAATTAAAATATTAAAGAAATATGAACGCTTTCTATTTCTAACTGGATATTTTTCACCAACTCTGGATGTTTTAGCCCTCCAACTGCCTCAAGAGCCGAGATTATCCACCTCTGTCACAAAAAACAAGTGCAGATATCACAGGTCCCTCTCCATGACACTCTCCTCTTGGCTTCCTCCCAACACAGGCTGAGACTTTATCAGCAGTACCACAGTATGGATTTTTTTTTCTGTCATTCTGTATTGGTTTGGCCACCCTACTAGCAACAACATAGTTCTTCATCAGAGCTAATGCATCATCTTTGATCATCCTCCTAGTTTACATTTCTCATGCCTTTTATTCACATCTCACAGCCCTCATTATTATACATATTTCCAAACTTTCATCTCCCAAAGGGCAGAGTGGGAATAACAGGGAAGTTGGAATTTAACAAGATTTGGCACTAAGCTTTGATTTATTGAATCAAAGGCCAGGGGGAAGGAGCACAGAGAAAGGAAAGGGCAGGAGAGGAGCAGCACACAACAATAATTTGCAGAGATCTTAGGTGCCAGAAAAACCTTGATTGCTAAAGACCGGCTGCTTTCTGCAAGGCAGATGGTGAGGAGAAATCTCTTCAGCCTCCCAGCCCCAAACTTCCCCCAGCACATAGAGCCAGGCAGGCAGCTGAGATGGAGCCCAGCCAGCAGCTCGGGGGCTGTCATCCTCCCCATGTGCAGATGCGGCCACCCCCTGGGAAAGTGCCCCCCCCCCAGGCTCAGCAAGGCTGGGCTATTGCCCAACCCACCACCGCCTCTCTCTGCAGGGTGAGACCACAGGTACAGCCCAGCTCGCTCTCCCTTTCTTCCCGCCTCACTACCCAGCTGTGTGGGAAAACTACTGACTTCCCGTCCCTCCTGCCACATCCCCCTTTTGCCTAACAAAGCAGCTGCACTGGTCAGGGAGAGCAAGGTCAGTCCAAGAGGACACCCCAACAACAGCTGCATGTCTATGGCAGCAAAACAGGGGTGCAGGAGGGGTGCTCAGGTGGGACCAGAGAGGGTAGCTGGCTCCACCACCCTTCCACTGCCCAACAAGGTTGCTGCTGGCCCTGAACAGCTGAAGATGGTGGTTTTGACACAAGTCCATCCTCCAGAAGTATGCCAGGAGAGCAGCAATATTTAAGGCCCCATGCAAACCTCCTGCTCCTCTCCTGATAGGAGGTCCTACTCCCCATGAAAGCTTATCTCCAGCATTGCTGACTTCAGTCGCCCCTTTCACAGATTAAGGATGTGAAAAGTGAACTGCACTGGGAAATGCTGCCAGCTCCAGCTAAAAAAACAGTAAAACTGCCAAACAGTTTGCAGTTGTCAGGACAGAGGTAGCAGCTACCAGAAGCCCACTGTGGGGTCACAGAGGGAAACAACACTATTGCTCCTTGTTGCACAGCTATCTGTCAAGTAAAAATAATAACGACTTCATCTGCAAGAGCCCTCTAGCTGTCAACACCTGCAGACACACAAACGTTTTGCAAAAGACAGACAGACACACTTCCCAATTTACAAGTTGTTACCCAGGACATCCCAGGTACAGGCAAACAGCCTGCGTGGTCAAAGAAGGCAGAAGCTTTAAGATCCTCTGTGCAAACATGCTAACCATGGGCAAAACAGAAAGGATAGACTGAGCACGAGAAGAGACGGCATTACCACTGCTTGTGTTGTCCCTGTTTAATGGATAAACAAAGGACTCCTGTAGATAAACAAAAGATTGTGAGTCTAGCACTTTTCCCAGTACCAGATTAAGAGGTAAACACACAGATGAAAAGGGCTTCTTAGAATAAACTGCACTCTTTTGGCTTTCGGCACTGGAGATGACAGAAACTTATGTCAGTGGGGCTCTGGAGTACATTAATCCTTTATAAATGTTTTTTAAATAATACATGTGCCCTGAAAGAACATGTGAGGACTGCCTTGTTAAACTGAGATCTAAATTTAATGGCTTATTTGGGAAAGGCATCACTTTTTAAACTGTTGCCAACACCTTCCAGTCTCACAGGAAGCCCTCAGCACAAACATCCCCTTCCCGCCCTGTTGGATTGCTCCCCAGCCCCAGCAAAGCCCCCGCTACCCTGCCAAAGCAATAGGGCAGGGAGCTGCATGGTCACAGGGCCCTGCAATGGTCTTCCTGTGGTCACTGCCAGGCCAGACCGGTGCCCCCAGCACACAGAGCCCCTGCCAAGCCTCCCTGTCCAAGGTCTCGGTACAGAGCCCAGCAGCAAGGGAGACAGTGAGGAGCAACTTGTGAAGTCCTTGCTCCCCACAACAGAAAGCCATACATGATGCAGCATATATTAAGACATTCCTGTGACTTTTGCCATGGCTTTTATATTCATCAGCTTTGGCTTCTGAACTTCTGAGCTAGCAAACTCTGTAAAACGTGGTTTTTTTTAAGCACCTGGACAACTTCCATGATTAAGGCAAAACACACAGTAAGGTTTTGCTCTGTCAGGGACCTGTTCAACTACCTTCAGAAACAGAAACATGTAGGTCCAGAAGCTGAGTTCTCCAGACAGACCCTATCATCCATCATGGTCCCCAAGTAGGCACTGGGCTGGTCTCTTGTAGTTGACTCCAAAACCAAGGTTTAGTCCTGACAGCACTGTGCTGACCAGATGAGTTCATTGATGCCTGACTTCATCTCTTCCAGGGTATGTGTATGTACACCTGGAGCTGTGTCCGTACACCTCAGGCCTGGTCTGCAACATCTGCTTTTCAGGTATGGAGTCTTCCTCTCCCCCACTGTGCTTGTGGGGTCCTTTAGCAGTGGGCAAATGGGGATGAGGACTATCTGCAAACATCTTTAATCAGCTCATGCTTTGCAGAAGTCTCAGGCCAGCAAAGATTAAGAATTTGTACCTCTGGGAATGAATCTAGATGAAGACAGCATGGACGGATCTTCTATCCGTCACTAAGCCATACTGCTGATTCTCCTTTAGTTCTGGCACAACCAGCAGGAACATCAGCCTCCTTTTCCTAGAGAAGCAGCCTCTGGTCAGAGGGTGCATTTGGGAATCTCCAAGTGCTTGGACTTTAACCTCCCTGTACTGGAGGAAGCACTATCCCTGTTTAATTCTCTGGAGGAAACTGGAGCAATTAGAACCCAGCTTCCTGCCATGAGGTCATTCAGATTGGGGATCAGAGCATCAGAGATCTAAGCCGCAGACCTGAACCCCTTCCTCTTCCCCTTGGACCAACGCAGTGTCGGCCTGGCATGGGGCTTGCTGCCAGCACCAGGCATCCTAGTTTACCTGCCCAGCAGCTACAGCTTGACAGTGTTTATTATCAGGTGAGCAATCTCGTGCTCAACAAAAGCATCAAAAAATAGAGACAGAAAAAGAGAAATTCCTGACATGGCCTAATTTGAGGTCTAACACCAAACAGGTCCGCAATAAATTGGAAATTTTCTTCACATAGCAGAGATCAATAAATGTAATTATTTGGACTTAAACCTCATGAATTCTGAAGAGCTTCTCAGATTACTTGGAGAATAAGTGCTATTTTATACCATGTCAAAGCTGATCAGAATAACAACACTCACAGCAAAGACCCCATCAGCAGGAATGAAAGCTTACAGTATCTCACTATGCCTCGCTCTTCTTAAAGGAACATTACTAGGGCAGAAATCATGTTAAAAGAATTGATGTCTCCTCTCCTGAGCTATTAACAAAGCGAGCTGGGCTTGTAAACCTCTCATCATTCCAGTCTCCATCTCTGATCTTAAGCCTAACACATTCCTCAAATTTCATTTGTTTTCCTCGGTGACACTGGCTGTTCAGGCTTATGCTTTCTTTAAGATGGATGGTGAAGTTAGACAAGACTGGCTGTCAAAGATGGGGCCCAAATCCAAACCATATTTCCATGGACCTGCATTCTGGGATTTGAGAAAAAGTAGGTTTGCCATCCAAATCACCCTTGATATTAGAAAATTAAAACGTGAGCAGCAAGCTAAATCAGATGCAAAACCCACTCCAGTTTCGTCTGTTTCTAGGACCTCTACATACACTGGTATGAATCAGAGGTAATTCCACTAAAGTCAAGGTAGTGCTCAGCTGGAAAACTGGCATTAGACGAGAATTTCTTGGGCCCTAGGGTTGAATCACTTTCACTTCCCATTAATCCTCCCCAGTTTTCTGGCACTGCACAATGCAGCTGCACTGAGCTCACAGCAGTACAGAACAAAGTCTGAACAAATTCATTCCCAGCAGCAGCCTACCAGCCCAGAAGTCTATGCATTTTAACCAACGCTATGTGCTGGAGCTGAAACGCCATCCTTAGAGATCGGGGTATTTAGGCTGCACTTGCCTCAGTTGCAGTAAACAGAATTTTAACCAATTTAGATGGTGCACAACCTTGTCTAAGCAGAAAAAACAGGGCAGGCTCTCCTGTGAACCCTGTGGCCAAACAGCCCCTTTCTTCCTGCCAAACCCACGCGTCCATCTCTGTGCACCACTCCTGGGCCCTGGCACCCACAGCCTGCCTGAATACAACCTGACAGTCACTGTTAGGGCTCTAGTGTAGATTTATGTATATTCCAGGTCAGCATCTGAAACACTCAAGCAGAGACAGACCCCAATCCCTGGCTTTTATAGTTCCTGCCAAGACAGGTCTTGTGCCACACTACGTGCAGAGAAGGCTGTTCTTTTCCACTTAACTAAAATGTGGAGGGAAAGTGCATCCCAGTCCTTTGGCTAGAGCCCAAAGAAGCTGTCACTCCACATGTCTGAAAGTTGCATGTGCAGTGAAAGGGGCTGGTCAGTATACATGCAGAGCTGTAATTACCGCAGCAAGTCTTCCTGCTAAAAATACAAATTATCTTTGTTATTGTCAACCTGGTTCAGAGCAGCTCCCAAACTGAAATAAGCAGCCAAGTCCACAATACAAGTTTCTTAACTGGTAGAACAGTGTTGTTGGCTTGATTCACCCACCCCACCTGGCTGCAAGGCCAGAGCCAATAGGCAAAGAGCAGGTCCCTGTGAAATGATGAAAAAAGATAAAAATGCTTGGAATTTCCCATACTTCAGGAAACAAGCTGGAAAAATCTTCAAAGCAGGAATAAACTTGAAAGAGTGAACTAAATAGTGCCCTTCCTTTGGATTTCCAGCCACTGCAGGACAGGCCACCTTACTACAAGGCTGCTACTGAAGGTGGAACCATATTAGGATGTGAATCTTACCATTTTAGAGTGCCATGGAATTTTTTACGGAAGGACCAAGTCAGGCAGAGGACAGGGAATTGATTTACTTTGTGCCAGAGTGTTTATCTAGCCCAAGAAGTCCAAAACAGTTAAGATATCAGGGTAGCTGATGGTCACCCTAGCTTCCCTTCCTTGGGACTGGACATAACTGTGCACGTGTGGTTTACTTCTTGGACCCAGCTCTCTAGACATCACCCACTGTTTGCAAAGTACCGAGGCTGTACCCAGGCTACCAGTGCACAGAGACCTAGCTGGCAGCAACTGGCAATGATCTCTGCAAAGCACCCCTCTCTCTCCTCTGACACACAGCACTGGGACACCTGACATTATATTTACCTCAGCTCAGGTTTCTCATCCAAGAAGTGGACCTGAGGATGCCTTATGGTGTTAACTGAAAGACTCCCGTTGCCCATCTACCTGGGCACACCTACAGCACTGACACTCTCAGCACAGGTGAAGATGGCCCCTGCACAGAAAGATACCGAGATCAGGGATTTTAGAAGAATTAATAAAAAAACAAAACTAAACAAAAACCAAACAACAACAACAAAAAACAGATTCAAAAGAAATATTAAAACAAGCTCAGGAAAGACCAGTTTCTATGTAGGTAACGTTGCTCCATTAACCACTGTGGCAAAACCATGCTGTGCCTTCTATCTCTGCTGGTTGCACTAATTGCTCTTATAAGTCATCAGCTTATCACCTGCAACTGCATCTGATAAGTCAAAGAGGCTGTAAGGCTTGGTTACAAAAGCCCTCAGGAAGCAGGGAAACAAATAGGATAAGGCTAAATTAGTAGAGGAAAATGGTGCTGATTTTGTTTGGTTTTAAAACAGGATCCCAAAAATGCCACAGGTGACAAAATGAGGAACCTCCAACCTTCTGCATGGCACCAGTCTTACCCCACTGATCATTTTCACTCCAGATATGGGCAAATGTCTCCTGAAATCAGAGAAATGGAAAAGATGATACATGACCTGACTGACTAAAGTACACCAGGTTCTGTCCTTGGGAGCCCCAGAGAAGATGCAGGTCAAGCGCCTGACTTCACTGGTGTAACTGTGGTGGGAGTTGGGTTCAAGAGGTGACAAAACCAATAATATCAACATTCTGATAAAATGAAAATATGTCAGCTCCTACCTGTCATTAGGAGTTATATATTTTTAGATAGCCACAAGGGTGTCCAGCTGTGTGAAAGGGATCAGCTTTCCAAAAACTGTGGAGATGATGGGAGGGAAGAAGGACATTTCCCTTCTTCAGCCATATAGTTCTTTTTTTCTGGGGTTTGGGTTTCTTTCCTTTTTTTCATCCCCAAACAAGTAAATCGAGTTTTTTGGCAAATAATGACAGAGGATCGTTGGGGGACAGATGTCAGAAGCATCTCTGTATGTGTGTGTCACACTCTTGTTTCTATTATTCTTCTAAATCTTCTGTTTCAACTTGTCTGCATTACAGACAGATATTGCTTTCTGTTCTGCGGAGATCATTACATTTGTAATTGGAAACCTCAAGAAATTTTTCTTCCCTCATCCCCTCTCAGGAACAGCTGACAATAGAAACTTTGGTGTCAAATTGTCGTTCAGATTAGGGGAAAGGAGATATAGCTATGGAAATGACCTAGAATTTTTTCCCCTTCTCTCTCTTCCTTCAAGTACAGTTAAGAGCTGATAAAGACATTGCATTAAAAACCCTGAGTAACTGGGACCAAGGTGAGCACAGCTATGGAGGTAGAGACAGCTGTTCTAATCGAGTGCGATGCAGTTTTAAAACCACACTTTTATATGCAGCTGATTTTCTCTTCCAGTCCATTATGGGCTGATTCTGCTCCAGGTTTCAGCTAAGAAGGAGTAAAGTCCTTCCATAGGAGAAGGTGCTAAAACCACACTGACCATATCAGCTTCATCAGGCCACCTCTCTCTGGTTTTTACCACGTAGTATAAACTGAGATTTTTTGCATCTGGGAGCAGCAATTGCCATTTTGCCCTATGTCTGTGCAAAGCTTGCCCAAAGTGACCTTGGCCACAGACAGGGTCTCCTCAATGCTCTTGCTCTGCCAAAAGCTGTATTTTGTCATCCCAAGAAACTGCAGTAACCATTAATAATAGTGATTCATATTTGATGTTCCTTCTTTTACTGGTTTCACCACCTTGTGCTAAAAGTCTCTGAGGCTGTGAATGGAAAAACTGAGCAAGGGTGGAGCCTGGAGTGCATCCTAATGAAAAGGTCAGCCCAGGGGGAGGCATGGCAAAGAAATTTTCCTGGGTGAAAAGGAAGAGGTCGAGTGGAAAAAAAGGTAGAGGAAGGGTTTTCCACTTCTATCAAAAAAATATTAATTGGGGCTTAAACACCTTGTTGTATGCAAACATCAAAAACTGAGGCAAAAGAGCTTTCTGATGCTGTGGTGGAAGAGCAGTGGAAATACTTTATAATTTTTCTATATAGTTGAAACATAGCATGAAGATTACATTGAGGAAATGTAATGTAATAAGGATTACAAACAAGGAAAGAATTATGTAATAGTGAAGAAATTTCTAATAGGAAAAAAATTATGAGAGTTTCATCAAGATAGAAGACAGGGGTAGTGAGGAAATCTCCCTGCATCACTAAACAGCTTAGAAATCTTCTGCAGTACCTTTTGCATTGATAATTTCTCATTAAAAGTTCTGTCCTCTTGAAAGATAAGGAGCCCTGAGCTGGACATTGTGTCCACTGTCTCTTCAAACCAGTTCCAAGCCCAAGCCGTAACCCATCCTGCTGTACTTATTTATCACATTTACCGCAGTCTGTCATGCATGCTGAGCAGTTTCCAAACACTGAAGAAGAATGGAGCCAGACCTCAAGATCTCATACTCGGAGAGAAAATGACAGAGGTTAAGAGAAGAACAACAATTTGCAATTTAGGTTTTAAGACTCATTTTACACTCAGGACAATTTTCATTGCTTTGGCAGTGTAAAGAGGACAACTTCACATAGTAAATATTGTGATTTATTATTATTTTATGGCTCCTTTATGTTTTCAAGATAGCAAAAAGAACCTTTCTAAAACTAAAAATCAATCTCCAATGTACAGATCCATTCAGAGTAAACAACCTAAGAGAAACATATCTCTAAAAGGAAAAAAAGTGGAAAGGGAAATGCTACCATACATCAGTGCTACAGGAAATGCGACCGTACATGGAGACCAGTGATGAATGGCATTCCTCAGGGGTTGCTATTGGGAGGTGTTCAACATCTTTGTTGGTGACATGGACAGTGGGATTGAGTGCACCCTCAGCAAGTTTGCTGACAGCACCAAGCTGTGTGGTGCGGTTGACACACTGGAGGGATGTGCCATCCAGCGGGACCTGGACAGGCTGGAGAGGTGGGCCCACTCAAACCTCATGAAGTTCAACAAGGCCAAGTGCAAGGTTCTGCACGTAGGTCAGGGCAATCCCAAGCACAAACACAGGCTGGGCGATGAGCAGCCCTGCGGAGAAGGACTTGGGAGTATTAGTGGATGGAAAACTGACTGTGAGCCCACAATGTGTGCTCGGAGCCCTGAAAGCCAACCATAATCTGGATGCATCAAGAGAAGTGTGGCCAGCAGGTCAAGGGAGGTGATTCTTCCCTGTACACCCATCTTGCGAGACCCCACCTGGAGTACTGCATTCAGCTCTGGGACCTCAACATAAGAAGGACATGGACCTCCTGGAGCAGGTCCAGAGGAGGCCACGAAGATGATCAGGGGGCTGGAGCAGATCCCTTATGAGGACAGGCTGAGAGAGTTGGGGTTGTTCAGCCTGGAGAAGAGAAGGCTCTGGGGAGACCTTATGCCAGCCTTCCAGTACCTAAAGGGGACCTATGGGAAAGATGGGGAGGGACTTTTTGCAAGGACACATAGTGATAGGACAAGGGGTAATGACTTTGAAATGAAAGAGGATAGATTTAGATTAGATGTAAGGAAGAAATTCTTCCCTGTGAGGGTGGTGAGACACTGGAACAGGTTGCCCAGAGAAGCCCCCTCCCTGGCAGTGTTCAAGGCCAGGTTGGACGGGGCTTTGAGCAACCTGGTCTAGTGGAAGGTGTCCCTGCCCATGGCAGGCGGGTTGGAATTAGATGATCTTTATGGTCCCTTCTAACCCAAACTATTCTATGATTCTATGATCCAATGTTTCCACACACCTTTGGCTTTTTCTGCTTTTAGGTGTGCTCTGGGCAGACTTTCTATCCATTTAGCAGGGATTTGCTGGCAAAGCCAAGACATGCACTCTCTGCTCGGCATCTGCACTGTACATTAGTCTGTCTGGAATCAGAGCACAGAGAGCTCAAGCCGTAGGCAGGGGAATGTACTGCATTATGCATGCAACCTGCTGTGGGCTGTGGGCTCCCATGTGGACAAAAAAATGAGGACAAATGCATCCTAATGTGAGCATGCAGGATGATGCCTGCTTGTACACCCTGGGCAACATGTGGTTGTCTCTGGGCAGCAGCTAGAACCAGCCAGAGGAGGCAAGTGTGCAGAGCTTCACCTACAGCTGCTGGCAAGTCTACAGACAGCCCATTCATTTTCCTGTAGAAAACACTGGGAAAACATTTCTCTGTTCAATTACCTGTGCAGATCTGGTGATCAGGAGTTGGTCTTTTCCATGATTGACAACCCTGGTCATCACAGGCCCCCCTTTGTAACACCAGTCCATCCAAAATCCTTCCCATACACCTTGTTCCAACCCTCCCAGGACCAGACACACCATCACCATGTAGCCAAGCCATGCTCTACCCCTGCAAAGATGTACATCTTGCTTCATGGCTCAGAAAGCTGTGCAGAGCAAGGTTTATCACTGATTCATGAGACTGTCATGCTGTGGGCCAGATTCCCATCACCTAGTTTGTAAATCTGTGTAACCAAGAACTGCCTCAGAGCATTTTTCCAGCATATGCTGCTGTAGTAGATGTGGTTGTCAGCATAGGATTCTTGACAAGAAACAAAAGATTTTTACTGAGTTCTCTAATGCAGTGATTCATCTTTTTTCAGATTTCATCTATTATTAATTGTTATTATTATTTTTATAATTTGTTAAGCACTTGCAGCATATTTCTCCACACAGAAGACTAAATTATGGTCCTGATCTTTGAGAGGCTGTATTTTAAGTAGACAGATTTTTCTCACAAACTGCAATGAGCTCATCATAACTTCTGCAATATTTACAGTATGTCTTAAAGGCCTACCACCTAGATCTTCAGCTTTCTTTTTTTTTTTTTTACATACATTTCTTCTTCTGTTTGCAATGAGATAAAAAAGATTTAGAAATTTAACAGATCTTAAAAAAACCCCAACACTTTCAGTATTTTCTTATTAATCATATGATTTCTCAGCTAATCCCAATATTTTTCAAGAACTACAGAAAACTCATGAGAAAACCAAATGAAAGCCAATAGTGGTAAAATTACAGCAAAAGGAGATACCCCATGTTTCATACATATGACCATGTTTCCAATACTGTGGCTTGTGCTACATGAGGGTATTCAGAAGAAATGTTCTTTGACCTCTTCCAGACACAGCTCATGCATCTGTTGCATTGCCTCTGATCTAGGGGTTCTGGATTCGGTGTGTATCCTGCCCACCCTCTCTGTCTGACTGTGGTATCTCAGGACATGTGTAGCCCCTGTGCACTGCAAAGCAAGAAACGATCCAAGCTTTAAGGCAGGGACTGTGCTCACTAGGAGATATTTTTACTTATTGCCTTCACAGTCCTTGCACCAAGCATTGGAGTTTCTTGTTCAGACACTTCTTTTAGACGTAATGAATAGAGGAAATAATTTCCATGGCTGTGGACTGGGGCAGTGAGTGCTGGAACCCACTATGCTAAAATGACTAGAGCAGAAAAAGCAGCTTGCAGCAAGGAGTAATGATGGATGTGAAAGCTCAGGTCAAAGAATGGTATTGCAGCTGCTCCGTGCATCACCTTTGAGAAGCATGATGTCTTTCCAGTGCCTGGAGGCAGGATAAAAGTTCAGAGAGCACTGTAGTGCCTGATTCTGCTAGCCAAACAGCACAGCACTGCACCTTTCACTCTCCCAGCCAAGAGCGATACTATAAATGAGGCAGGAGAGAGACCTGTGGTTATTTATCGTTTTAAAATGAACTGGACATATTGATTATTTCTCCCCTATTCTTTCTGAAAAGACGATTAAGTTGGTATAACAAACAGCTCCACTAATGGACTGTGTCAGTAACTGATGCCCATCCTGAGCTGAAGTGAACTGCATCCTTCTCTGCTTGTTTGACCCTGCTGTTCCCTGCTCCGGCAGCGGTCCACATACTGACTCATGAAATCCTTCCAGACACACCACACATGACTCCACTCTCAAACGGAGGAGAGCCCTGCAGTGTGTCTGGAAGGATTTTTCCCCCCAAAGAGCTTCAGTGTGTGCAATGAGCAGATGCAGTTCCTTCAGCTGACACTGACTCCTTATCCCATTTAAACAGTGCAGGGCAGCCAGCATCAGCCAGAGGCTCAAGAGAGTGTTCCATGTCCATTTGGAAGTTTTCTGCTGGGGAGGCACAGGGAGGCAGCAGCCCCCTCCTGCTACCTCTCCCACTCCCACACAGAAAACATGCTGGGAGTGGAAGACACCTCTCACAAAGGTAAATCAGAAAGAGGACAATGGAAGACATCCAGTCACCCAGCCAGCGCCTCAGCCATTGGCTCCCTGGGACTCATCCCAGAAACTAGCCCCTGTTTCCTGAGTCCAGAAATGAGACTGAATTGAGTGGGAATGTCCCGGCAAAGCTCCCATAGGCAAGGAGGGACACTCCTTCCCTTCCTGCTGCTAGATCCTTCCGGGACCGCATCCCCAGGTTTCCACCACCAAAGCATCATGGTTCTCTGACTTCAAGCCTCCCTTGAGGGTTAGCAGCTGTTGGGCTCATGACAGGCTACAGGATGCCCTCTGTGCTTATAGCCAGTGGGTCCAAGCAGTGCTTGAACAACAACAGCATCGGCATGGACTGGCTTTGCATGGAGCCAGGCACTGTGGCTGCCCAAAGGTCTTCTGCTGGTCCACAGTGTGAGTTTGGTGGAAACGGCCACATCCATCAGCTGAACCACAAAATGGTGGGGCTGCTTGCATGCCTGAAATTCAGCACATGATTCAAAGTGCCATTGAATCAAGGGCCTGTAAGACATGGGGAGTGCCCCAGCTGAAAGCACCCCCACCCCATGCTGTTTAGGGAGATAGAAGAACCTTCTGCAGCGAAATGAGTGCCAGGCTGAGATGGCAGGCCTGAAGGCGTCAGTCATCTCTCTGAAAGGATTACAGAAAGTGGCCTTGCATATAAATAACAGAAACGCACAACCCAGGACTTTCTGTCTCTGTCAGACAACCCTTCATAAGCAGTTGTTGAGAAATACACCAGCCACATGGTAATAAAAAGCAGGCTTCCATTTGTCACCTCATTGAATTCAAAACAACAAATATAAAATATGATAACATCTTTCTCCAACAGACAATGTGTTCCATATCACCTGTGGGCCAGGTTCAGACCCACTGAGGAGGTTCAGGCCCCTGAAGGTAGGGATAAATTAAACCCACACATGTATGCACAGGGCTACCTCCACAAGCACCAAACACGTGAATTCACCACCTGCCTGTAGGGAAAACTACTGCACAGAGCATTAAATAGCCTGTCCCACCCCACTTCTGCCTGTGTCTTTCTACTGCCTTCAGTGAGAACCATGAATGTGTACTCACATATAGGTTGGCCTATAACTCTCCATCTTACCTGTCTAATGAAGGAAAAACCCACATGTTCAAACAAGCCGACTGTGATGCAGCATTGCCTTCTCATCACACTAACAGCTCAGATACTAGGAGAGCTACTGGTGTGAAAGAAACTAGACTTGTACACAGTGGCTTTGCCAGAAGAGCCATTCAGTGTTTCTGCACGGACAAGTCACTGACAAGGAAGACGCACTTATTGGTAACACTATGCTTTTCAGATATTTTTCTACCAAATTATGTCAGGAATAGTACGGTTCTTCCTGACCCACAGTGGGGCTGCAGAGCTGTCAGCTCCATGCTCCTATACCACCGACCACTGTAGCCATACAAGCAAAACCCTACAAATGCAAATATTTGTCAAGGAAGGCACAGTTTAGGTCCCAAATTTATAACTGAGGATCTGATGCTCAGAACATAGAAAGCATGGATGCTTTCCCCAGATCACCAAAAGAATATTTCTCCTGGATATCCTAGGCTCTGTCAACACTGCAAAAATGTGCATGGCTGTAATCATACTTACTGGATTGAGTTACATGGCTAGTTGATCTTCTTTGCATCAGGACAGTGTGTCTCCCTCAGAGGACTGATCATCTCTGATTTGTGCTTGAGAACCTCCTGTAAGTATCTAAGGTTAGTTTCATACAGGTAATGCTTCATGCAGTTATCTCAGCCAGTCTCATGCTACAGTTCCCCTCCAAGAAATACAATGGAGATGTGAAAGGGGTTTGCGGGGGACTGGGTTACACTGCCCACCTTGTAGGTGGATGACAGGGCTCCAAAATCCTGAGCTGCCCTCTCTGAATCCAGCCAGAACAACTGCTATAGTATGTAACTGGGCATTTTACTCTTCTGTTATGTTTTCTTGTTTCAAGAGCAAAAAGAAGATGGAGCGAAAAGCAACCTAAGAATCAACCCCCTTCCACACTTTGGTTTGAATGAAGCCAAACCTTTTCACTTTCATCACACTTTTCATAGAAAAGAGTTTTAATTCATCGACCATCTATTTTAACCATGTAGTTGCAAATGCAATGAGATTAGAATGAGAGATAGGACTTAAAATTCTCTTTAAATTAAAGTCCAAGGCCATCCAAGAGTACCCTGAAACCAATAGATGACTTCCATTGAACTCAAGACCCATTCCCCACACCACCAGGATCCTGAAAGTCTCCAGTGCTTCCGTGCCCTATGACGGGACCTGTGAGTCCCGAACCTGAGCCAGGCATCCTCTGAAGGGCTTGCTGGGGAAGGAGAGAAAAGCAGTGCTCTGAGGAAAAGGGTCACTGGACAGATCAAGGCTAGGAAGGCAGGTAGTGCCAGGCAGGTATTCCTAGAAATTGTTCTGAAAGTCCAGCTTTCGGTTTGCACAAATATTTGTGTTGGTACCGAATCGCAGTCACCTTTCTCAAGTGCTCCCTGGTAATGCCTTAATTCATATTCCTCTGTACTGTTCTGTGTTCGTGGTTAAGAGCCTCCACAGACTCTTCTGCACGTACCACTGAAATGGGGTTACTTCACGCTTTTGCAGATAGATAGGATTGTACTGTGTATATTTACATTTTTTAAAAAGATATCGCTAATGCATTTCAGTAATGATAATAATAATAAAAAAAGTCTTTCTTGCCATTACAGTAATGGCTTTGAGCTAATTGCTTGCATTTGCACTCAAATATGGTTCTCCCCTCTCTGACTCATTTCCATTTTTATGTAAATCAGCCTGCTTCCTAGACTTTTAACTCACAGCCCTTGAGGACCAGCTGTTGCCTGACTTCCTCACTCAGGTAGGAATTTACTCCACTGATTGCAGGAGGGACATTTATGGAGGAAGATGCTACTTAGCATAGGTAAAATTGCCAGAACCCAGCTTACAGTTCATAGGCTGTGCAGAGAGATGCTGGGTGCTTTCAGTGCCTGAGAAGGTACACCCTGAGAGAAGCAGACAGCCAGAGCCATCTCCCCGGGGAATTAGCTTTCAGGCAGCTCTGTCTATTGACCAATGGCATTAGAAAATAAATAGGGGAGCTCTTAGCAACTTTCTCATCTCATGAGCACTACAACTGCTACAGACTACTACTTCTTCTTCACAGTGTAGTGGTCTGTATCCCCTCAGCCTCCTGGTTGATTACCGGCACAATGTGCCTGGTGGCTAATTAATCTCCTTGTTAACAGGCCATCGTTCTCCACAAGTGTCTATGCTATGCTTGGCACAAGTCAAAAAAGGTGATCAAGGTTGCTTTAAATTCTTTTGAATTTCCTGTTTGACAAGTTATTGGAGCCGTGGGGGAAAGACAAAGGAGTATGAAGTTGGAAACTTGCTTTGGCCAACCTACAGATAAGACAGCCAGTTCCACAATGGATATGCTGAGGCCATGGTCTGACAGAATCCACAGCAGCTGGCAGTCCTGCTCCAGTAACTACGGGATGGCTTCTTTTCTCTTGAGCACCAAGGCAAGAAAAATGTGCCTAGAAATTGGAGTCACCTTCAAGCATTTGTTGATGAACACAGGGACTGACTCTGGTCGAGGATTGTTACACTTCTCACAGAGGAGCACAAAGTCTATCAGAAAGTGCCTGCTGCCTAAGTGCTGCAAGGCTGCCTCTGCTTGGAGCACACCCAAACTAACTCGGAAAAACTGAGAACCACAAGCAACAGACCCTGAACACATGGAATGAGAACTCTGGCTCTGAAACATGTGTTGGACACTGACCTACAAAGGAGCGGAAGATATTCCACTGCCTCCCTGATGTTCACATGCTCTTTTTCCACACACAATCTAGTCACAAAGGATCAGCAGATAGGAAGGGAGAGTTGCCTGAAAGACATTTGTATGCTGTGCCAAGTGTCTTTTCTTCTCCAAGATGATTGAGAGACTCATTAACACCTGCTGAGCACCTGTGTTTCATCTCTGCTCAGCCATTGTGAAGTCCTAGTAACTGGCATGGGGAGGGGAGCCGTTCTGGAAACACCTATTCATGTTGCAGTCAGACTCAAGTTTGGGCTTGAGTTCCCAGAGCTAAATGACTATACTCAGGGGCAACTCTAGCATGACTTTGGTCATGTTGGGTGAATTTCCCTAGGTGCCTGTGCCAGAAGAGCAGGGTCTGTTCCGGCCACCTTCCCTTTCCATTCAGCAGCTCAGCTCCTTGGAGTACCACCAATATATTCCCTACATCTCACCTTGCACAGATCCATGTACTCGTTGTCCCCATCTCTTTGCATGTTATTTACCAGTTCTTTCCACCATTTCATTCATTCAAGACTTCTGGTCCTGCTTTAGGCAAAGCACCTACAGGAACTCTGTCCGAAGGCTGCTGTGTTGACTTCAATGCTGGACATAAATGATGTCTCTGTACCCCTGAAAACTGAATTACTGTGTCCTACTGCATAGATGTGGCCCTTTTTTCTCACTTGTGAACCAGCTGAGTGAAAAATTAAATGAGTATCTTATAGATCTACATTCCCAACACAGAGTTTGTTGCTCTGTCCCTAAATCTATCTGTCAGCTTTTATCACACATCAGAGCCCTTGCTGGAACAATAGCTCCACCATTCTTAAATTAGCTTTCCTTGTTGGTGTTTAAATGAAAAGAGACATCTAATTTGTGAGTGAAAACGTTTGTCATTTCTTAGGGGGATCCAGACACACAAAATACAATTAACATCTCTGAAGAATGTGCCACAGAGGTTCAGCAGCAGCTGACAGGGAAAATGAAATGAAAACAAATAAAATCAGTTGTTCTAATACCATAACTCGAGTGGCAAGTGTAATCTTCTCCTTTTATCTGAGGTCGGAATTGCTTTCCTGAAACAGCTTTCATTATGAAAATGCGGCACTTCTCAGCACCAGAATATTAAGACAACACATGCCCACAGGGACCCAGATCATTTTAACAAGGAACAAACAATCCAGAATGCAGCTTTTATGTTTTTTTCTGAGCTAACACCTGCTTTGCAGCAAATGAACAATGGTAATGATAAGCACGACAGCTCACACATATCTGAGTTGAGATGTGCGTCGCCAGTATCTTTTTCTTCCTAACAGCTAAAGAAGGGCCCAGTGGCCAGCTTTACTTTTAGGGTTGTCAAAACCCTTGGCCACAGGCTAGGGAAAAGGTCTGTGTTTCATTGAGCTGTTGATCTTGTGGGATGGTCCTGAACTCCTCAGGAGACTGTAAAAGTGGCCAAGCTACTGAAGGTCCCCCAGTCTCTCAAGTAATTTACTGAGGGCTGGCTGGATCTTTACCCCTATTTTACTTCTGGGTCTCAGGACTCATAAGAATTTGCTTATAGTCACAGACTGAATTAATGACCTCGGTAGAGGAGAAACCAGAAGGTCTGATCTCTGCTTTGTGGCAATTCCCCCAGGGGTCCCTAGCTGCATATTTTCCCCACCTCAAGTTGGAAGTAGGAAGAGATGGACAAAGCAGGGAGCTGCATACCTACCTGTAGTTTTCTGCAAGTAGTCATTTCAGATACCTTTCTTAAGGACTGAGTGAATGACATCAGCAGCCAGGGAAAAAGAAAAATTTCTTGTGAATTTACTAATTCTTAAATCCAGGTTTATTCTCTGAATGAGCAGGTATCAGCTATGGCTGTGAAATTTATGTGCCAGAGCTCCTCAAAAGTGGAATCTCCCATCCAGACCAGATTTGATATCTTGGGGTTGAACCCCACCAAAATTTACACTGTGGCATATTTCCCATCTTCCTGGGAAGACCCTGTGTTTTTCACCACTGCCTCTGTCTCTCGGAGAAACAGCTGCCATGCGCTGTTCCAGTTGTGGCTGGTGAAGGCAGCACAACACTGGGCTGGCAGAGCCAACCTGGAGCCAGTGCAATGCTTCCCTCAGAGAGATGCAGCACACCTCGGGGAGAGATAAGCCGCCTGCATCGAAGTGACGCAAGGGCTGATCCAGGCTATGAGTTGAGCCATGCTGTTGTGTGCAATAATTTAAGAATAGTAAAATGTAACCTGGTGATTGAGATCTAAGTGGTATGACAGCTAGTTAAAATATTAATAATAAACATCTTAAATTCACACAGGGATTTCCCAGATAAAAGCATCCTGGCACTTACTGGAAAAACAAAATGTATTAGCTTTGGGAATCATACAACTTGCCTTCGGTTATTTGCCATCATTGTTTTTCCAAAACTGTTCTGCATGTCTTGTCCCTGGTTTGCCTTTATCCAGATTTTTCCAGTACAGACTGGATGATGGAAGAGAGATTATACTTATTAAATTTTCTAGTACTAAGCTGCAAGGAACTGCATGTACAATGGAGGACAGGGTCAGGATTCAGAATGCCCCTAACAGGCTGTAGAAATGGTCTGGGGAAGAAACAGGTTAGAGAAGGGGTATGCATGAGACTTCACACTGCTGAATAACCATCAGCACAAAAACAGGAAGGAGAGGTATGGGTTGGGTAGGAGTTTTACAGAAAATCAACAACAGACCCTATGGTACCTTAACCTGCAGCAAGAAGCACACAGGCTGCTCGTTAGAAAATACTTTTTAAAAGGTAAGGAAAGCAGCTTGGTCACACAGATTGCCTGGGAGTCTCCGACCTGTGGAGTGTCCCATTACTCAAGAGCTTCAAGGAGCGATTTGGACGAATGTAGGTTAGGAATGATTTGTGTACCAGTGATCCTGGATGAGACAGAGGCAATGGACTACAGGACCTTCTACACCTCTTCCAGCTCTGTGTTTCTATGGAGCTATGAGGTAGACCTGTTGCGGGACGGCTCTGTTGCTCACAGGGGAACACTGGAGAAGGAGTACCCAGTTCATCCAAGGTCCGAAGATGGCCAGAGGCTTGAGATTTGGGACAGCCAGGGGCACAATTAACCTTTTAACCATGGCAGAATCATTACCATAGAACAAACCTGATGAATTTGCCAGTAGCATCTGCAGAGAATCTAAGACTAACTTGACCTAAGGATTATTTTTCTCTAGCTTAGGACTGAACGGCAGTTTCTGGTATGGCCAGTAATATGACTATCATCACTTGTGACTTGCACAAGATTTGCAATGCTGTAAAGCCCAGACACTTGGAAAGAGTTCATTTTCAGAGGAAACTCATATAACTGAGCAGCCAGTCTGTGATCTAGCTCTCCCTCTGCATGTCCAGTTCCTAGAGCTTACAGGCCTCTTACAGACCTCCTACCTTCAGCTCAGGTTATAAAGCGGGTCACACTTTTAAGATCTGGAAGTTCACCAGTTCAGTCCCTGGTGTTAGCCAGCATAGGTGTCATCCCAGTCACATTGCTGATGCATTATTTTTGCTTTGTGGATGAGAAGAGGATTAAAGTCTTCAGAGATGCCAATACAGATTCTTTTGGTAGCAGTCTGCTCATTTATGCAAACAAAACCTGCAAAGCTGGAAAGAGACTGACACATAAACTTAGAATGGAGTATGGAGTAGTGATGATTCCATATCCATCACTATAGCGTTTTACCAGATAGCAAATCCATGTGCATCTCATCAGGAAACCAAGTGGACATCTTAAATAAGATGGATGAGGGCAGAAAGGATGCCACAATTAACCCACACATATTGAAAGGAATAGGACAGGGAGAACCCCAGGGCCTAGAACTGATAAGATAAAGAGAAAATGTAAACAGCTTCGACTGAGAACAGGCTTTGAAAACATGTGAAATTATTTCTGTGCCTTCTGGTTACTTTTTTTTCCCTTAGGAACTCCACCATAGCTGGTGGGATGGCATCAGAAGTGACAGGGTACAAAGAGCACTGTTTTTTTCCTGGCAGGACTCTGGTTTTCCTCCCTTGTTTTCCTTGGAACAAAATCATGACACTTCCATTCTCCACGGCTCGCTCAATTTCTCCTTTCTCAGAAGCAGATTTCAAAATTTTCTGGCTATATAAAATAAATAACGGAATGCAATTCTGATACGTGAGCTACAGATGTCAGCTCTGCTTCTCCCCTTCTCCCTCTGTCTTGTCCTTGTTAGGGTGAGAAGCTCATTGCTCTATTTGAAAAGGATAGAAAAATTTCTTTGCAAGACAAAGGATGTATTTTTACTTAGTCTTCAAAGAATTATTGCTCAAAAATGAAGATCTGTTGCAGGATTACACACTGAACATCTACATATAAAACAGAGAATTTCCAGGACAATTAGGAATCTCTCAGAAGGGTTCTGAAAGAGAAATTTTTGTAAAAAGACCTACTCTGGCATGAGCATTGTTCAGTCTGCCAGAAAATTACTAGCTTTGTCTTATCCATCAGAAAGCACGACACAGCTTAAATGAAGGGTGGTATTTTGTAAAAGCAACTGACCTCATGCCAACATCCATCTGCATTCCCACTCCACTCACGTCCCCATTTTGTTTCTCCTGTTTACCAGGGGCTGGAGCCAGCCCAGCGCACCAGACTGCACACACAGGCATCCACTATCAGAAAAATATGATTGAAAGCAAACGATTACTAGTGGCTAGCATGCTTTAACTTCTGTGTGGGCAAACTCAGTCCTGACAGAAAATGGTGAGAGTAACAGACCTGCCTTTTGAAAGCCTCTCTGTAGCAAGACCAGGGAGCAGAAGTTGTTATACATTCACAGGTTATCCCACTGCCATTCTGTGAGGAGATGGCCCTTCAGCTTCCATTCAGACTTTTCATGCTCCTCCGAGGTTACAGCAAGGGAGCCAATTAGCACTAACGATGGAGAGGTGATTTAGTGATATGGACACTTGTGTATAAGAAAATGACAGGTGCTGTCAGATCAGTGGAATAAAAAAATCATTCCTGGAGCAGCCCAGTCATGCCAGTTAGCTAGAGGCATCAAGTGTCCAGAGACATGAACTGCAGATCTTGACCTAAATTTAGCCTGATGAGCTTTTTTTTTTTTTTTTTTTTTGTTAAAGTTTGCTCATTACTCTCTTGTACTGCTCTTACCCAGCAAAGCATTGAGGTATATGCATAATTCAAAGCACATCCACACCCTGTTGTTCATATACTTAAAGTTACAGATGGGCTTATCAGAATTGCTACGTGAAAGACTAGGAGCATTACATGGTTATCTCAAGCACTCAAAACTCTTCTGGTAACACATCCAACAAAGCCAAAATGCTGACGGAAGTAGCATGGAACCACTCATAATCCTTTGGGAACTGTAAATGATGTGATGGTAACTGCATAGCCACATATATACCTGTTCTGTACCTCTTTGCATGAATAAAAGCATATACAAATGCTAACTACATCAGTATTTCCCAACTACATATCTACGTAGATTGCCTTCTCCATCTCTTCAGCCTTTCCTAAATGACTTCGAATTACTGAAATCTCATGGGTGCAGCAGGATTCAGGGCGGGGGGAGAGGGAGGAATCAAGACTTGTAATTTTTAACCTTCGCTGATCCTGGAAGAATTTTTCTCATCTTTGTCTTCTCTCTGCCTTTTCTTTCACTTTTAGATCCTTCACCCCAGTACAAATTTTCAGCAGACACTCCAAGAGCTCACACTTTCCCCCTGGGTGAGGCTGCTCACAGATTTTCTGGGCAGACTGTCACTGACTCTTCCATCTGCCTTTCCAAACAGAAACTTCATTTCTTTCACAGTCCCACGCTGGCACTTACGGGTGCACATCTACTCGCAGCATGACTCTGCAAAATTACCTCTGTGCCTCATTAAAGCACCCTAGAAACTCCCACAAACAGCATCTGCATCTGTAAGCTCTGAAACCGCTTAAGACTCTGGAGGGTGCAAGACTCATGAAGAATTTATGAAACAGAGTAAACAGAATCTATGCATCAGGGTCTGTGCCAGGCCAACAAGCAATCTCCTTTCTGTCCCGCAATTACAAGACTAGGCATCTTTAATTCCCACTTGCTTCAGAAGTACTCGGTAGGACCGGGCCATTAATTAGTACCTTTTCAAGGGGTGATTCTGTCTAATTAGATGCCCTATAAGATAGGTGTTTTATTAGATGCTCTATAAGAGGTAATACATTCGTTATGGAAGTACATTTTGAGCCCAACCCAAGAAGAACACAGCTTATCAAAACTGAGGATGCAAACAGAATTGCAAGACACAGAGAGAAAAGGAACAGAAATCACTGCTGAGAGCTGTAGAGCTCCCCCTGATCTATTGTGCAAAGCTCATTTTTTTAAAGACTGGAAATGGTGCGGGAAGGTCTCTGAGCTTTGGGCTTGAGGATCTGAGTACATGAAGGAGAGTGTCTTTTTATTGATTTTATTTCTTTGGTTTCTTTGAAGTTGTTGTGGCAGATTTGGTTATACTGAGATGTAAGCGGTTTGCTCGCTCTTTCCAATAGAAAAATCCATTCAGAAGACAATTATATTTTAACCTACCTGCCTCTTTAAAAATACATTGTATTACAGAACATCTGTAGTTAATAGGGCTGTGACATCTCAGCCATTATCAGTCAAATTTAATTCAGATACCACAATATAAATGCAACTACTTTGCTTTCAATATGACTATCAAAGAAGCTGGGAAGTGGAGGTGTTCCTTTGTTTCTTTAGAGGGTATGAAGAAGTCTTAGGAGGATTTTAGATACTAAAGCTTTTTACATTAGAATTGTTTCATGTCATTCTCTTTAGGCATTAAGAGTTACCAGCAATTGGCTTCCTTGCTTCTTTTCTTGACTAGAGAAATACAGGACTGCTGTACAATAGAAGAGTTTGTATCGACTCGAAAAGCAAAATTATTTTATTACAGGATTCAAGAGAACGACAATGGGGGAAGATGGAGACTTAAACTGGTCTGGTTACATTCATTTAAATTCATTCACTACTGGGCATTGCAGGTGAAAAAGAATGGTTTTACTAAACATTCAGCAACACTGTCTTCAAAGGAGCTGCAGCAGCAGCAGCAGATATGTCACATTTACCAAGCACACTAAATTTCCTCCAGCAAAATCAGGAACACCAAAACCAACACTGTGGCTGCTCCATGCTTGGAAAATGTAATGAAGGGGCGGTGGAGGTGGGTGGGTGGGGGTGGAGAAAGGCCTGCTTTTCTTGTTTGTTTTGGCAAACACTGTTTTTTCAGCCTTTCTCAAAATACTCTGAAATTGATATCCAGAAAGAGTAAGCTTCTGTAATTCACAAAATCTTTCCCGGGGTTACCTTTTAACAAACACCAGCTCTGGTGAAGTCGGGCAACACAGACCCCAGAGCATGCTCCATGCCCAGCCCAGGCTGCTGCAGCGACCCCCAGCCTGATCTTCTACTGTGCAAGTCCTGCCTCTCGCTCCTTCAGCCTGAAGGCATCAGGGATGGAAGAGCTTTATGCCAGAAATGGAATCCAGCACACCTTCCATGCTGGGCCACCCGTTTCTCCATCAGCAACAAGATGGAGCAGCTGAAAAGAGATGACAGCATTTACACCAGAGACAAGAGGTTCATTTCTCACCAACCTCCACAGCTTCTCAGAGGAACACAGTCATTAGCACTCACTCTACATTAATAGTAGCCCAGATTATCTCAGCACATGACCTGAAAATCCAGAGTTTCCCCACAATCCAGTATTTTACCTCTCCCTTGCCTCCCAGCCAGATGAACTCCATGGGCAAGGGGACAGGCTAGCCCAGGGGACTGTATAATGCTCTTAACAAAAGGACAGAGGGTCACCTTCCCAAGGTCTCATCACAACCAAAGTTGGCCTTTTTAGAGAACAACCTTCCTTCAAAGCATATCCAAGTTCCAACTTCTTTTCTTCCACCAAAGAAAGATAAAACTTTGGCTAAAATGAAGATAAATAATCTTATCAGATTTCTTTTTTTCACTTGGGAGAAAAAAAATTGCTTCCTAAATCTGCTTTCCAATTCAAGACGAGCAGCAACAGTGTGCTGCAAGAAATTGGGCAGCGACAGCACAGAAATACCAGCAGGAGCTTGAGAGAATGAGCGATGCAGATCAAGGGAGGGGATGAGGGCAAACCTGGGTGAAGAGCCAGGGGTGGCACAGGGTGAGCAGAGGCAGCGGGATGCTTGGATGGGTCACAAAGCTATAGAGACAGTTCAGACTCAGAGGTGGCAGCCCAGATCTGAGGGAAAATCAACCAGAGCGGATGCCAGGACCCTGACAGACACCAGACGAGAAGACGACCCTTCATGACATGCAAGCCTTTCATCCAGCTTGCTGTCAGGACCCCGCTGCCTATTGCAATGACACCTCACACACACCCTGGAACACGGGCACATGCAGCCCAGGCGCAGAAGTGATGCAGCCACGACTCCAGAGGCAGTTCCCTAGGGGAAGGGCTGGTCCAGAGGCAGGGGCTGTTTCTGGCCTGCTGAGCCCAGAGGGAAAGACCCACGAGCTCTGCAAACAGCTGAGCATCAGTGCAAAAGGGGCAACCGCCCTGCCACACCCTGGCCACAGATTCCCCCAACTCTCCCTGCTGCAAGGGTGCTGAGCCCACTCCAAAGGAGATTTCATCATAACTCATAATGAGGTCATCTTCTTTCATACGAGCGTTTCCATAGCAACAAAGAGGCGATTCTAATCTCGAATGTAAAAGACACAGCAAAAATGACACGGTTTGGAGCTTGGGGGTTTTTTTGAAGGGGGAAAGGTTGTTGTTGCAGGTGCAAGCAGCGGTCCCTGGGCTGCAGCAGCCCCCTGGAAGCGGCGTGGGGCCAGCACCACCACGCAGCCACAGCCACCCTGAGGATCACCAGCCCCCGCCACATCCGCAACAGGGCAGGGGGCAAAAGCCCGGGGCAGAGGAGAGTCCACGGGCCAGCACAGGGAAGCGGGGTCCCCCCACTGAGATCGTCTCAGTCATCGAGGCTCCTGGCAGCTGCAGCACAGGCCCCTCAGGTTGCTGGAGCAGAGGGAACCAAAACTCTAATAATGCAAGTGGGCTCGTGCTTTAACCTGGTGGGGTGTAATCCGAAGGGGTGATTGCTGTCCTCTTCCTCCAGGCCCTGCCAGGGAAGTGGAAAGCACAACCACAGACTCACCCGCAGAGTGGGGAATTATTTCAGTAGTATATGCGTCAGAGGACGGACTGCCCTCAGGTATAGTGGTGATGGGAAGCACTGCGATTATTATTCCCTCTCTCCTGGCACGCAACACAGGCCTATATCCTAATTCATAGTGTGCTGTTTGCAATTGCTTAGTAGGGCTATCAAGCATCAAATATCCTCCCCCTCAGCTCTACTATGACAGGCAGAGCAGAGGGGAGAATACGCTGTGTCTCATTCACTGCAGTCTAAAGCAGACCTTGAGAAAAAAGCAGTATGTAGACCAGCACATAAAAGAGCAAAGCACAAGGCCTGGAGCAGGGCTGCTAGGTAGCCTAGTAATATAAGTAGTAGAAATATATATAAGCAGCCATATCAGAAATAGCAACCTGTGTATCCTAGATGAATACCAATACTAGCACTGCAGTACTAACATCATTTCTGGGGCTCACTAGCACTGGCACCCATGAAGGACTGGACTTCCATTTTCTCTGGCCACATCCTAGAATAACATCTCTCCCTAGTTGTGACATTAACACCGATATCATCTCAGTACCTTATTCAGGCCTGCAAAAGGTCTACTGCAGATCCCATGTAAGGGTAGACAGAATCCCAACACCAGGATTTGCATTCACAGCACCATTCTTAAAAAAACAAACAAAAAAATCCATACAACACCTTTAGGATTTTTATTTCTGAATAATTTTTAAATTTTATTTTCTTAGAAGTTACAAAGAAACTCTCTCCAGGAGAGCAAGGAAAAAACCAACCCTGAAGTATTTCCCAGCAATTTTGTTCCATATAAACACAATCAAAGTTACATATTTCATTCACATGCATGTACAAAAACATTTTAAGTAAAACATCCTTCACACATAACATGTGTTTTAGTCTCAGAATTGAGCCCATAATCAGATTAACATCACCTACCCTACCTAACTTTATTTTCCTGTTTTCTTTTTAAATTGTAAATTTCTATGCAGGAATCATGTCTTTTTCTGCACAGCATTATGCATATTCAAATTAATATGGATGGTCTTGGAATTAAATCACTAGGTAGCACAGTCTGACACAGAGCTGTATACTAAAGTTGTTACCCTGTCGTTTGTATAGTGAACTTTGTTGGATACCAGGCAAAACTCTTCAAAAGGAATAAAAAGGTATTGCTAGAGGGAAAAAGGAATATGATACACAGCGTGCTCTTAACTACAATCCTGTATGATTCCCATGCAAAACACTTCAAAAGCCAAGTAATTCACAGATCTTGCTCTCCAAATTGATATCAAAGTTCCCACCAGTTTCAATCATGGCAAAGTAAATCACTACAGACATCAGTGCTACTGGATATGGACATGGTCAATACTCAATATTCCAATTTGCCATCCACCCACCTTTGGAAAGCAAAGGGAGAAAGATGAAAGAACCAACAAAATTGCAGACTGCTGAAGCAGGTGGGTCAGCAGAGCACTTTACCAGCGACTAGCAAAAAATTACAACTGCAAGAGCTGAGCTTCATTCCAACCCATTGCACAATCTGTGGCTTGAAATTTGGGGATTGCATGGTCAATAAACTCCTCACTAGTTGCCCAAGGCTGTATTAACACCTAGCAAAATCTTATTTGATTCGTCAAAAAGCATATTGTCTGTACCTGACTCTGTGAGCTAGATTTGAAATGTCACTATTTCATGCGTGATGAACACCACTGTAAATCTAAGGATGGTAAATGTTCAGAGGGGAAGGCTCACCCAGACGGTAAAGCTTTCACATGCAGGAAAGGAAACATCAAGCACACAAATGTCAGAAGCAACACTGGCATAATGGGGGAACGGGAGGTACAGATTTTACTCTGTCATCATCTTTAAATGTACAAGCAATGCTGATGCATTTCTCATCTCTGCATAAACATGCATCCTAAATAAATCAATAACAC
Organism: Athene noctua; assembly: GCF_965140245.1. Lineage (NCBI taxonomy): Eukaryota > Metazoa > Chordata > Aves > Strigiformes > Strigidae > Athene > Athene noctua. The sequence goes on from NC_134037.1 coordinate 97,292,636, forward strand.
CTCTCTCTGACTCTGCAGTGACACAGCTGAATCAATGGAGGGTGAATTTCCACTGTATTTAAATATACTTGAAGCACTTGGACCTGGCTTGTTGCAGAGTGTGTGTTACAGGGTGAAATGAGTGTGGAAAACAGATGTGAAATACAAGAACACAATTAAAAGTAACACAGAACATCTGTACATGAGCAATACAAAGAAAGCACTTAAGACTGACACTTAGGAGGTTTAACCAAAGCCCTGGAGAACAGCAGATTTTCATTTTTAGCCCACTTGAAATCTTGAAATGAGCAAGCGATGCTGGCAGTAGCCACTCTGTCCTCTAGGTCCTGAGAATAATGCAAGGGACTTTACTCAGGTGCCCCCAGCCTCAAGAATACTTTACAACAGTTTGGCAAAGCATTTACAGAGAAAGGCCCACCCACAGGTGTTCTCACACAGTATCAAAGACACAAGGGCCAAAACAAGCTCCACAAAATGTGTAGAAGAGAAAAAGCACCAACACAGCAGGAGGAAGTCTCCTCTGATTCCCAGACAGGAAGGGTAAAGTCAAGTCACTTCACTCAGACACTGATGGTGTGGATGTCTTCAGCTGAGGTAGTCAAGTTCAACTCACTTTATGGGCACACAAAGGAAAAATAGCCATTCCTAAAACTGCCATTCATCTGACCTGCTTTACACTTCTACTTCAAGGCCAGATGCCCTAAGAATGACTATTTCTCTTCAGCTGCAAATGGGGTCCAGAGGAACAAATTTAGCTGCAGACATCTAAAGCCGAGCGAGAAGACACCACCCCAAATACCCTCCTTGTAACTGGGTAGTTGAACAGCACAGCTGTGCTGCATTTCTTCATGATAAGCAGTTTTGCTTAAAACCAGTATCATACAGGTCAGTTACATTTCTCAGTCGCGCTTCTAAGAGGCAAATACTACTATTCTCTTTTTACAGCTGAGAAAACAGGGACAATGCAGCATGCCTAATGATGACTCAAAGGGAATAAAAATAAAGATTTTGTGATACGCTGGTCCACTGTTCTACTACTCACTAGGCTTCAAATAGCTAGAATTTACCCCCCAGGAGAAACCTTTAAAACTGTGATGGACAATTTTAACTTCAATGTCCATAAAAGCCTGTGGTCGCACATTCTTATTAGACATTGAGGAATTTTATGTTTGGCTTCCACTTCTATAAAGTGGAAGAGAAATACAGTTAAGGAAAAAGAATTAAGGCTAGGCATGTTATACAGAAACAAAAATACTATGCCTGGAGCTCATTCTTTCAAAAGATAAAGTTGCAATTGTAAGGACAAATGGGAGGTTTGGTAAATCTCCCTCAAACATCCCAATGGGTTACAGGTATAAAGCCAGTTTAAGTGGCTGTTCATTCTTGATTCATGTTCATTCTAGCTTTTTTGAGAGAGATACTCACTGAATCAAGTTAAAGACTGAGTTGATCAACTGAGGATTGTGCAGAACAAAAAAAATGCCATCAGTCAGCTGAGCCATAAAAGCAAGCAGCAAAATAGATTCTGTTTCAGACTAAGTTGTCAAGATAACAACTTTGAATAGGAAACCTCAGCCAGCCTGAAGTTGCTGCACTCAATCCAATAAGAGCAAAGGAGAAGTTTGCATTGCCCGTACTGGCTCACATCAATAGTAAAAGCTGCTTCATTCTTTCCAGAAAACCACATCAACTTCCCTGACTAGTTAATCAAGAAATCAACTAGAGAAGGAGCTCTGCTGGACTTGTTACTAACAAGGAAGAATTGGTGCAGAATGTGAAGGTCTCGGCAGCAGCCGAAATGGAATTGTAGCATTTAAAATCCTGAGAAATGTGCACGAGACAGAGTCCTGGAACTTTAGGACAACACCTTTCAGTTTATTCAAGGAATGCCTTGGCAGGATCTCATGACGGATTGCCCTGCCCTCCCAAAGGAGCCCAGGAGTGCTGCCTTATCTTCAAAGATAGCTTTCTCAAAGTAGAACAGTCCTTTCTGATGAGCAGAAAGTAAAGCAGGCATGACAGAAGGCCCACACAGACAATCAAGGAACTCCTAACTGAGCTCAAACAGAGAAAAGTACAGAGAAGTGGAAGTGAGCATGGGCTGGCCAGCAGGGATATAGAGACACAGCCCAAGCATGCAGGGACAGTTAGGAAAGCCAAAGCTCAGCTGGAGTTGAAACTGGTAAGTAATGTGAAAGGCTTTTTTAAGTGCACTGGGAGTAAAATAAAGGTTAAAGAAAACACGGGTTTACTGTTCAACGATGCAGACAACCTGGTGACAAAGGATGCACTTTGTACTTTGAGGCTGATGTACCTAGCACCTTATTTGCCTGTCTTCACTGGTAAGGTCTGCCTTCAGGCCTGTCAGGTCCCTGGGTCTACTAGCAGAGTGTTACCTACAGTAGAGGAAGATTGAGATAGCAAGAACTTAAGGCAACTGGACATACCTAAGTCCGTGAAACCAGACAGGATGCATCTGAAGGCACTGAAGGAGGTGGCTGATGGTGCTGTACGCCACTCCATAGCATCTGTGCAAGGTCAGCAGCAGCAACAGCTCCCCAACCAGTGACTTAAGACTGTCTTGTTGCCTACAACGGTTAGCCTACAACAGTTAGCAGCCAGCACATTGAGGGAAATTATTATTTATCCCTATTCAGCACTTGTGAGACTGTATCCAGAGGATTGCATCTGCTTTTGTGCTCCCCCTTACAAGAAGGGCATTGCAACAATTTCAGTGGAAGGCCACAAAGCTTAGGGGGCTAGAGCACAGGAAGTACAAGGAAAGGCTGAGAGAGCTTGGTTTCTTCAGACTTAAGAAGAGAAAAGCCTAAAGAGAGATCTCATTGTATGCAACCATTTAATGGGTGAGTTAGAGAAGAAATAGTCGGACTCTTTTAGGAGATGAAGAATGATAGAACAGAGGCAATGAACACAAGCTGGAACATGGGAAATTCCAACTGGATGCAAGAATATATTTTTTCTTTTTATGAGGGTAGTCAAATATGGGAAAATTCCCAAAGAGGTCTGGCATCACCATCCTTGGAGATATTCAAAACTCAAGTGGACAAGGCCCTGAGCAATCTGAACTAATAGGCTGTGCTTCAAGCAGGGGGCTGGACTAGAGGCTAGAAACCTCAAGATGTCCCTTCAACCCGAATTATTAAATGATTCTATGACTTAGCAAATCTCCTCACAACTTATTTTCACTGTTAACTTCCTCATTAATCAGCCAAAGCAAGCCATGATACAATCAAATGTATAGGGTGATCTTCAATCTCCTGAGTCAGGATGAGTCCAGAAGCCAGCAAAGACTGCCAGCAGCTGAAGTGCACTATACACCAAATGTCTCATAGCAATTTTATGCAAGTTCCCTCATACACCAGGGCCAGCCCTGTTTATGAATCATAGCCATCATAGTGCTCTCTTAGTTCGTTTCAAGTCTATTACATACCATCAGAATTAAATAAAAAGACTGCCTCTTTTCACATTTTCTTCATCTTTTTCTTGCAACGCTGGTTGAAGACAGGTGAGGATCCCATCAGACTGTCAGCAGAATGAGAACCATAGCTGCTTTCAGAACCATTGGGGCTCTGTGGCATCCCAGCTTCACTCATGCCTGACATCGGTTCCTCAAAGACATCGCTGCCTAGGACCCCGTGGCCATGTACATTAGCCTCCTCGTTTTCCTGTGGCTCCATTTTCACCTGTGCCAAGTTCCAGAGTGGGGAAGCATTCACCTCAGCGCCTAGAGAAAGAAAAAGCACACGGTAGTAACTAAGCAAAAAAAACAGATCATAAATGGCATGCAGATGCAAGGGACTGCAGCACTGATAAAGGAGTAAAAGCAAAGCTACAGGTGAGCTAGGCTGGGGGAAAAACAAAGAAAACACACCAATCACTGTGAAACAATAAATAATCTATTGGCTTTATTTTTTTTAATAGCCCAGTAACTGCCGCTCCAAAAAATACAACGCTATCCTTTCACAGAAATCCTCCATGTGGTTTTCTCCATGAGAAACAAAGAGCCCACATCACTCTCCAGGAGCGTCTCAGCAGCAGTGAGCACACCAACAGCATATGGACTAGACCCTGCATAAGCAGTCCAGAAGTCATTCATGATGATGAGATCGTTGCAACACCAGCAACTTTCTTTAAGCTGTCAGACATACTGGACTTCTGCAGAGGAGGTGAAGTGAGAGGGCAGAGGAGTGGGTAGATGAACAGTCTTAAATACTACTTCCAGCACTGAAACTCAGAGAAATCAGAGCTGCAGTCAGCCACCCAACTGCCTGCCTGCCTCCTTGTAATCAACACCCACAGGTCTCATCCCATCCTTCAACAGAACAGAAAGAAATCCTCTTGGCTTAACCTCACAGACACTCTGCTGGGAAATAGCTCCTCCCTGCCTGCCCGCCACCCCCCCCCCCCCCCCCTTTTTTTTAAAAAAAAAAAAGCTTTTGGACTAGTATGCAATCTGAGCACATTGAGGATTTTCTGTACAAGAGTATGAAAACATATTTCTTGATAACAGCAAATGTTTTCCTCCCCAAAAGCTGTAATTACAGATTGCATTATTTCTGCTTACAGTTTTAAGGGAGACAAAAATCCTATTAAAAATACACTAATTGGGCCCCTTGCTGAGTTGGGCATAAACAGCCCAGAACTGAACAAAGCCTGAAATCTTCACAATTTTAAATCTGGTCCCTCTTGTGTAGGGTTAAATTCACATGCAAAAAAATAAAAAAAAACCCATGAAAATAGTTTTAGTAAGTTTTCCAAACCCTGTGTCTCATGAAGCTTGGCCACAGTTTGAAAGCTCAACCAACCCTCCTGTACTGGGCCAAACTTACTACTATTCCCTATTAACAATACACTACTAACAATAGTCCCTTATTACTAGCAATTACACTGAGAACATATCTTTCACTACATATTTGTACTGAGAATTCTCCCTTATGAAGGGGTCAGAAATCTTTTCCAGAGCAGCTTAGCCCAAAACAGGCTTTAGGAGACCTCTGTGGTAACACAGCCTACATTAGCTCAGCAGTTAGACAGCAAGCCAAAATGGAAGTGCTTGCTGGAGTCCAGCTGCCTTAATGAAATGTCCTTTTTATGTTATTTATAAGTAAATGTGTTCCTCTCAACAACAATGGACACATCATTAAAATGCTATCAGATCCACAGAGTTGTCGCTTCAGTCTACACAATAATCAAAGATGCTCACTAAACTTACTGTGTCTTTCATCAATTGCTCTTCATTGCTCAGCCTTATTCCTTTCAGCTCTATCACCTGTCATTGAGAGTGTCACTAATGACTAACAGTACTTAAGCATCCACACAGGACGTTTCATCTTCAAAGCACTCTAACTTCAAAGTACCTTACAAATGAGCTAATCCTCATGTTACCCTGCTGGACAGAGGAACAAGATCCCCAATTTTGCCTCCATTTCCCCAACTGCAGTGATATTAGGCAGCTAGCCCACAACCACAACGGCAGGCATAAACAGAAACACAAGAACAACATGGAAGGCTGAAACAAGAGTTTTGCCTTCAGATATTGAAGCCTTGCTGCCCTCTCTACAGACCTCCCACTTGTATTTTCAAGATGGTGGTGTCCTAATTGCAGTAGCTTTTTTTCTCTCCTTATGATATTATGCTTTCCAGCCTGCCCAGCTCTAGACTGGGAGTTCTCACAGTGATGAGATTTCCAAACGCTCTTGTGAAGTGAAGAGGGATTTTCAGGGAGGAACAGAGCACTTGTATTCTTAATTAGAAAACATCAATTCGGTATCAGAGAGGCAAGAGGCATTTAATATACAGCTAGCACGCTAACCTCTGGGTCTCAAGTGGTAGATGCTAATACAAAGCTTTCCAGATGAATCACTTGCAACCCCAGATGGGCCAGAGGAGTCTGCCTGTTGCCTCTCCCACAAAAATGCGAGCACTTCAGATTTCAGAAGTACTAAGGAAAACAACATGAGTTTCCAGAAAAACATCAGATGGATTTGTGCTTTTTTAAAACTCAACAGAATGTGCCATTAAAAAAAAAAACCAAAACTAAAGGACTCAGAGGTATACTCTAACCTCACTACATATGCTACTTAGTTTAGGGCTGATAGGAGAACAGGCTTCATTGTTTTTTAACCATATTGTTAAGTGAAACAGTTATTATTGCAGGGTTTTCCAGAGTTCAGAAGGTTGTATACAAAAATCAAAACTGGCTTTCTTTGGGAGAAGAAGGTCTTCTTCATTTTCCAGAAAATTCAGCACTACTACATGGTGCATAGAATAAAACTTGTATATAGATATAGAAAAGGCACAGCAGGAGCAGACCCTCCCATGCTGGCCACGAGTGTGCTTCAACACTAACATCAAGGGATGACTGAGAAAAAGAGTGCAGTCTCCATAACCCCAGTACTTCACCCACCGTTTCACTTTCCATGGCCTCAGCTTACTACAGCAAGCTTTGGAGTAGAGATGCTAGAATAGTAGAGACTCCCACAAGCCCATTTCACATAAGTCACTGATAAGCTTTCTTAAAACAACAATTGTCACTACCAGGGTGACTTCTGAATATGGAGGACTGCACCAAATACCATCAGTATTTCTGTAACTCAGTGCCTAAACTGTGTAGGGTCTTGAATTTAGTCCAGGCACAAGGAACTTTTCAGTAACAGGAATCTCTGAACAAGAATCCGAAACTACCCAGAAAAATAAAGGAAAAAAAAAAAATCCAGTAGTGTCCTTACTAGAAATAAGGACAAAACTCCGGTCTCTTAAACTAAAATATATACATAAATATAAACCCAAAAGTTATTTTTGTCTTTGTTACATCAGACTGGAAAAAAAAAAACCCACTACTCACATTTGCAGCAAATACCCTAGTTCACAAAACAACAATAAAGCCCTTGGGCCATCACTGTAGAAAAACAATCTACCTCACACCAATGACAGCCCAGAACTTCAACAGTCTGCTAAAAATAAACACCATATAAAGCACTTTGTGTTCTACAGGGTCCACAAATGGATTTAACAAATGCTCATAATTGATACCTTTGATTCTTTGGTTTTGTATTTAGAAAGAAAGCAAGGGTTTCTCTCCCATCCAAATCTTTTTATTAAAACCTAAAAATGTTTTCTCCTTCTCCTTCCTCACGTTGGGATCTGCTTTTAAAAATGGAAACAAGATCACACAGAACAGCTGATAGACTGTTTCCAGCAGTAGCAAGAAATCCCTACCTGAAGTCTGTGGGGAAGCTTCTACTTCCAAGTTGGCAGAGAAGCGCTCGCTTTGAGCTCCAAGGACTCCAACGGGCAAAGACTGGTCACCAGAAGCCAGATCTCCTTCCAGCTCCTCACTTATGGGGAAAGTAATATCACTAACAGGTTCCTCCTTAATCTTCACAGGCTTTGTGTCTTCTGCTGCCTTTTCAGGGTTGACAATCTTCTCGTACTCTTCAGAGAGCTGCTTGCTAACCTGTCAAAGATCAGTGGGGGTGAAAAAGAGGCCAGAAAGGTCAGAGTGACTTCAGAGGCCCTGATGGCAATTACACTGCAGTGCACTCTGTTCACAGAATATTATTAACATCTGACCTGCATGAACAAGTAAACAGGTTATCAGCTACACAGGAAAGATTTTTTTTCCCCCCCCTTTAAGAACACCTTCTGTCCTGTAACAAGGGACTTTAATAAGAGGTTTAATCCATTAACACATCTGCTTGATAAATATGAGCACCTTTATTTCACAGACAGTGATGATGGGGCACAGAAATTTAAACAGAGCACGAAACAAAAGCAAAGTGTCTCAGCCTTACTGTTTGGTTTTACCTATGAGACTATCCACCATCTGCCAGTAACAAATTTACTCCAGCATTAAAAAACACGCAGCTCAGATATTCATCAGCTCTGTAGTCACTGGGCAAAGCCTGGGTACCTTCTGTCAGATCCACAGCAAAAAACCACCTAAGTTTTCTCAAGTCAGAGAAGTGAAATAAATACAGGAATGATATTTAGAACTACTCTGTACTTCTAGAAACTTAAAAACGGTAACCAATTAAATCAAAAATTTCAGATTTCATCTGCTTCTAATAAATGCTTGTTTATACCACTGAACCCAAATGATCAGTGAACTGTGCTCAGAAAAAGTCCAAGGCTTTTTAACAGGAGAAGGAAGAACGAAAAAGAATAGCAAAGCCCCGTCTAGATATACTTCCAAATACTACTGTGGACCTCAGTCTTGCACTAAGAACAGAACAAAATAAGACAATGACCAGCTGCAGGATGAGAGTGAACTGCATCAACCAAACGATGTAGGATACCCAAATTCCAAAAGGAGATATCTGAACAAACGCATTTGAAAAAAATGAACTGTTTTTTTGAACAAAAATGTCTTTAATGAAGTCAGATCTTGATGATGTTATTTTTATGCACAAACCTCAGAGTCCATCACAATTTACATACTGCACACGCTTACAGGTGTTTCTGATTTATACTGCCTCTGTAAGCCACAAGGTGCCAACCCCTGGGAAAAGAAGGAGCACAAGGTAGCTGCTCCAAGAAGAGTCAACTGGCACCCTGATAACATAACAAGGAGGAAGGGATAATCTGCTTTTTTGTTCATCTGCATGTTTTGTGAAATAGTAAGCAGTCAAATAACCCATTAATACAGAAAATTCAGTTAATCAGTCAGTACTGATTTTACCTCTACTCAATATTTTTGTCCAGGCCATTCAAGACCTGAAGGCCTCCTCTTAAACCCACACAAATCATCAGTAGAACATTCTTAGCTTCAGTAGGGACACAAATAACGGGCTCTGTCTTCCAGTCAAAAAAATACTCTTTCTCTTTTTCTCCTCCCTTCTTTTGACTCCCCTCCACACCAAAGAGATCTTTTAATTAGATTTTACTTCAGTAAGACCCAGGACTTGCTACAGGAATAAGCAACTGTACTGGGGGTACATTTATTGGTGTCGTCAGTTCCCTACTGTTCTCACCTGAAGCATGTAGCTGTGATAATCCTTAATGCGGTGTTGCCAGAACTTCTGCAGTGAGAGCACACTGCCAATGCCCACTTCATGGAAGACCTGCTCCATGACATCAGGGAAAGGGGTGTGCCCAAGTCGAGCTTCTCGATCCACAGCAAAGCGCAGCAGTTTGGTGAATTTCAAGCAGTACTCGTGGGCAATGTCTGTCAGGGTCTCCAGGACACTCTCATTGGCACACTCAAAGCCTGTGTGAGCCAGGATGGTGGCCATTGACTGGTAGAGAAGCTGCCGGCAGGAAGACCAACTCAGCTCAGTCACTGGCTCCCCTTTTCCTCTAAAAAACAGAAAATACAAAAATTGCACACCTCTAAAACCTGAAAGGAATGTATCAGTTGAAGAGATACTGTCAACAATAAGGTGATGTACAAAGGGAAAGCAGATTGTTTGGGGTTCTCCACAGCTTCTTCATTACATATGAACACTGCCTAGTAAGGGTTTATCTGCTTTCCCTTCTTCCCATGCCTCCAAATCAGCATGCCAGTTCTCATTTTCCCTTCTAATGCCAGAAAATTCTTTGGGTGATGCATGAATGTGGGACTGCAAATTTTATGAACGCTTAAGCAAATCCCTCCCCACCCAAGAGTTTTTCTTTTGGAGATGTGAATTAAATGGGTCCTTGACACAAACAAAAAAAGGCATTTTAAATAACACGAATGCAAATCATTTCCCCTCTCAGTTAATTACATTTCTCTTCCTTATTATCTCTGATGTCACAGGCCTAATAGTCAGATACAAAGGCTTCTGGAATAGACAAGATCTGAATTTATAATGCCAAAGACACACATAAAAAGCAAGAAACAAGATATACATACATTTCATAAAGGTACACCGTAGCCACAAAGACCAATCCCCCACCCTAATTTCCAGTAGTCACTCAGGACGACACTGAAAGAAGTACCCCTGTATGCAACCTAATAAGTGAACACCAGGCCTGGAGAGGTTCTGCTGTAGAGCAGCATTCCCCAGCCTTGGGTTTGAGACCTCTCTTCTCGGTATTGCTAAGCAGGAAGAAGTGACCACCCAGGATGGAGAAGATGACGAACAACTGACATGAACACTTCAGACATCATTCATTTACAGTCAGACAACTGAATTTTTCATCAAGATGAGTTAACAAATAGAAATTCCATATAGAAAAAAGATAAGATGAGATAAGGAAAGGCCTCTGAAAGGTAAACATATTTCTCACAATTAAATGTATGCAATGTGTTTGCCCATATCAGTAACATGGTCTTCAAATGCTGATGTCGAAAAATCCAATTTCCTTTCTGCTAAATATGGTATTTATATACTTTTTTACACATCATTCAGCATCAATGGCAGAATTAAGCTAACAATTTCACCCTTCGTTTGTTTCTGATCAGTTCTTCCCAACACCTTCTGCAGCCCACCCTGAGATTCACCTCACTGTCACCCTACATTACTTGCGTAACACCACACACTCTTTCCAGTAGCAAGACCTCATTAAACAGTACACAGACAGCATTGATGCCTTGATAAATTCTCACTACTCTTGTGTCTCCACCAAGTGCATTAGGTACCCTTCAGTCTTGCCAAGATGCTGAGTCACAGTGCCTCAGCACCCCCTGATCTCAGAACTGACCCATAGAAAACCACCAAAACACGGCAGTAAAAGCAGATAATATTTCAGGGGAGAGAAAATGGAAGGTTAAACTCAGAGCTGTCAGGACCAAAATCCTTCATTTTCAAGAACACTAGCTCAGCATTTTCTGATTATTCAAAAAAAGGAGGGGATCAGACTATATTAAGAGCTGCGGATGATGATATTTCTAAGTGGATATTAAGAACAGCATGTGGATCCCAGGTCATGGATTCATCCCAGTTATTAATTGCTAGAAAATGACTTACATCCTAATTCCAACTCAATTATATAACTACTTTGTAGAGAAGACAGCAGGTGCTCTGACAAGATGAATTAAAAGTTCATCATTTCCCTTATAAACCAAGTGTCCCCCATACTGGTTTTACATCTCCCTCACCCCTCCCTCCACCTCCCAGTGACAGATTTCTGAAGTTCGAACAGCCATATGTCTCACACAACACTGGGACTAGGAGGTTACAACCAACCACAAAACAACCATCTAAATTTACGCCTAGAAAAAAGAATCTCTCCTTTTTCAGTACATATAAAGGACATACCTAGCTGCCCAGCAACCAACAGTTGAGAGCATCTTATGCTACCAAAACCACTGAACACCAAGCTACTATTAATAGAGACAAATAAAGAGCCATTATTGACACTCTGACATTCATGCAAAACACTATGGGCAAACTTAAACCAGACAGATTTTGGCAAGCCCAAGCAGGATACTCAGCCACTTGTAAAGTAGAGCACATGTTCAGCAGTGCATATCACTGCTCAGAAGCAGCAGAGAATGTCTGTATCTCTTTTAAACTCCCAGAGGAAAAGAAACTAATTGCCAACATTAAAATGCACCTAGGTCACTACGCTGAAAGGGATATAATCAACTTGAAATCTAATCAGTTAAAGACAGAGGGATTGCAGGTACTTGTACTCAAATCAAATCCCCAGCTCTTGTTCTTGGTAAAATAAATCAATTTTGGTTTTTCTTCTGTTTTCTTCTCTTGTTTTACTGTTTCCCACCATAAACAATAGAGGAATATGATTAAAAGTCTGATTAGACAGCAAAATCTGAAATACTGATGTTAATAGAAACCAATAAATGAGAAAATACCCTTTTTTTCTTCATCTCCTTTAACTTTCAGGTAGTGTCTTATAAGAATGCATAAAAACAAAACCAGCCATAGAGACACATTTAAGAGCTGCTACTGAATGTCAAGCCTTCCCAAAAAGGACGAGCAGACTTCTTTTCCCTCGTCATCAGCTAAAGAGCCTTGGTCTTAGATCTCATCCAGATACTCAGCACCTACAGAAGTACCCTTCCAGGTACTATCATTATGCAAAATGCCACTCTGTTTAGCACTTACGGCTTTCCCAAAAGGCTCCCCATTCATCAACAATCTAAAGCCAAACCTACTTAACATATTACCAGGGTCACATAGCTGCAAGTAAACAAGAGTGCTTTAATCCCTAAAGAGATTAACAAAACTAGCAATTAGGCCTGTGACTTGGAGGTGATCACATCTACAGAACATATAGTGTGAATATCACAAACGCTGGCCAACTTGTTACTCTTCAGTTTTGTATTTCCAGTGGAGTTCTGTATTTTCACATATGGGCAACAAACACTAGATGATGTTCCAGACAGAAATCTACCTGCCAAGCCATGAATTCAGCAGACCCAAAACCCAGCCTTCTCCCACTGCTACCAGCAAATCTGTAACATGCAGAACTTCACAACAGAACACATGAAAAAAGTGTCCATTTATACCATGCAGACTTATTTTCAGCATTAATAAGGTTTCAGAACTGGCAAAAGGCCCATTTTCTGTGTCAGGTAGTTAACAAGCTATCCCCCAAAGGCACCACAATCCATTCACCCAAGCTCCTCTCCTGGAAGGCTGTTTTTTTTCAGAGGGAAGGAGATCTCATGGTTCATTTCCCATGCAGCTATCTTCAGGGGAAAATGTTTGGGCTAAGTCAGTACAAGGATCGACAGCCGAGGTTCACTCAACTGCAGCAACAGATTGAAGCGCTCTGCTCCCTCCTAGGTGAGCATAAGCTAGCAGCAGATGGAGGGAGGAGGGATTGTTTTTCCTATGAACACATCAAATTTATGAAACATTACACTGTGGAGTTGAATTTATACCAAATGAGGTGCAACAAGGTCACTTCAGAGCCATTTTCCCCACAACAATAAAATAAAGGAGAATATTGGAAAAATGAGATGATATTAGTCAGAGAGTGCTTCAAAGAACACAGCACACTTAACTCAAACCAGAAAGTTGTTTCCTTTTGAAAAAGGGCTTCTTTCCACCTCATCCTTAGTAAGCCTCTTTTTAAATCTCTCTGCTATGTCTACAGAAGGTTGCACACATGTAAAAAGCTGCTCAATACATAATGGCAAAAGGTAGCACACAACATTTGGAAAATAAATTGGGTCCCAATGGCCCAACCCAGAAGACCAGACAGTTTAGGGGCTAAACCAGAGTGCTTAGTCCAGCAAGGGAGGTACATTCTGCCTGGTCTAATTTACACCTCTCCAAATCCTTCCCAACATTAAACCAGCTATCCCACCAACACGTGCTTCCCTACTTCTGTACAGGCATTTCTTAACCACAAGCCCTTCTGCCATGAACTGTTTTCCCATGGCAAGCAGTTTCATTCACAGATTATTTTTCAATGCGAAGCACACATTTGATGTGGTCAGGAACGCAGATGAGAGAATGGCAGAGAAATCTGTTAAGAAACCAACCATGCACACACAAGAAAAAGCATCCGAAGAGGCACATAATGAGTAGGTTAGGTTCCTTTTGAAGATGGATCCATGCTAATCGGAGGAAGCTGCACACAGAAGGAAAAGTAGCAGCCTTATTATGGTAAGACCCTCCAGTTCAAATGGTAGTTTCAAGACTATAGTTCCTTACTCATTCTTCACTGATTATGCTTTAAGATTACATTCTGTTCCTGTACCAACCCAAATCAAATGTTAATCCCTTATTGTGTATTTCAAGAACTGTAACATCAACAGCTGCAAATCACCAAGACCAAACGGTAATTCATCCAGGAATACTAACGGAATAAAAGCATGAAATAGCTGAACAGTTGTAGTGAGTCACCTCTTGCTTTAAACTGCCTTGACCCATGAGGACCAGAAGGCAGAAGACGTGAAAATATTTTCTTTTAATAGCTTCAGAAGAGATGTGAAGAACTGCAGGCTGGAAAGCCTGATATATTCTGGTGCATCAGGGAAATTCAAAGAAATGAGAAGAACAAAATTAGAGGACACATGGGTAAGCATGTTACACTCAGAAAGAGTCCAGAAAGCTTTTGTAAAGGGAAAACCTGCTTCACAGACCTACCAGAGTCCTCCAAATCCATCAACAAACAAGTACGTAAGAGATCTCCACTGTGGAGCCCAGGTCTTCACTCGGGGATCTGTGCCAGAATCAAGTTTTGTTTCAACGTATTTATAAACAGTCAGGAAAAACGGAGGAGAGTAATAGCATCATGATTAAAACTGCTTGTGATACAGATTTTGGGGGGTTGAAATGACCAAAACAATTGAAAAATAGCAGTAAATTAGGTTTTGCCTCTTCCTCATCTCAAAAGGGAGAAGGCGGCAAGGGTTACAGGTACAGGGTGGGGCAGACAGAAGGGTGGAAAACCAAAATGAATCCAGCCGATAACAAAATAAAAGACAAGGGTGTGGAGTCAGAGGATGAAAATTAATTAACAAGGAAAACAGAAGGAAAACAGAAGGTGACATATCTATGTTAAAGAAACTTGTGGTCTGATTCAGGCTGGTCACTCTTATCTTCATTTCTTCCTATGTCTACATATACCTATACACTGCTTCTCAGACCCAGGTTACCGCCAAAGAAAATGAAATTAAAATATGAATTTAATCGAATACTGTAGTTCTGGCAATGGCACTTCAGAAGGCAGCATAAAATTAAGCACTACCATGTTTTATCAAGAGGAAGAATGGTCTTTCTTGAATTTGTTTTTACACACTAAGATAAGCATCAGCAAATCATATAACTTTATTTTTACTACTATAACAGCAACTGCTATTCTTAATTCAAGTGTCTTAAAACAGTTAAGAACAAATATGCATTAACAAACTCAAAGCTTTCCTCCTGGAAAAGTATAAATGTGTTTGGTTTAGCAAGCACACAATTAAATTAGAGTCTCCACTGCAGCTCATTATAAATGCACTCTCTGTCAGCCACAAAACATTTAATTTCAAAATTGAATATCCAATGTTTACTATCTAGTCCTTAAACTCCCCCATGTGGTTGACTGCTAAAATAACATTTCTTTACCTGGACCCCAGAAACTCGCAAGGGACCACAAAAAGACAAAGCAGCCCCCAAAACATGGACAGAGCCACAGAAAACTGAACTTACAGGTGAAGCCACCGAGGAGGACAGCAGAACACTGCTCAGTCCTAGAAACCAAAGGGCCAGAAAGAGCAGGAGTCACAGGGCTCAGACTTTATTCTCACAGGACTGCATTTCCCTTCAGATCTCTTGGCTAATTATTTCTTCTGAGGAAGAATGATGGTGTTCCTCCACAAACAGCACTAAGAATCACTCTACTGTTCAGAGAGACTGTTAACAAAAGCAACATTTTTCTATAAGACGTATTCTATACAGCCTAAGGCTATTAAAGATCTCAGTGGCATTTAACTGTTAAATTTTATTCCATTTTCCCCATTTTAAAAAAAAGAATTATCATCTCCCACATCACATTCATTGGTGCACAGTCTTTACGAACAGGTTAGAGCAATGAGGATTAATCCCTGAATTTAAACACACATAACCCACAAAGTATCATGAGATCCTGCAAGAAATGCAACACCTGCTTGTCAATTTAGTGCTTGTCAGAGGGGTAGACAGGGAAGTAGTGGCAATACTATTTAATCAAAGATTGGCTGCAGAGGTAGAAGCAATGCAACCTTCCTTTACATTTTCTCCAGCTCTTGGCTGGTGGAGCCGGTATCAGAGACAAGAATTCCCTTTACCCGTACTCATCACCACCTCTGACCAGAATAACACCGAGAAACAGGGTGAAATGTATAGTTGCTACGTCACAGGTCCTTGGCCAGTGAAATCTTACAAATATGTTATCAAACCATCTTTTCAGAACCTACAACTAAACTGCGAAAACCTAGCCATACATCTTCTGCATTTTCAGTTATAGTAAGGCGAGCTTAGTTGTAAGTGACCTAAATAGAAGAGACTTCACATCCTACAACTAAACTTGTCAAAATGCCACTGAAGATAGCAAAACCATTCACAAACATTTAGTGTGGCACTAACAAGACAGAAATCAGGACTATACATCCACGTTTCATAGACAGGAAGCAAAAGCACGCAGCTTTCCTTCAGCCAAAGAAGGAAACTCAAAGAAATATCAACACACCTGTAGAAATCACTCTCTGGGTCACTGTGCCTCAGCTGAAATGGCATTTTGGGGGTTTTGCTATCCAGAGGAAGCAGGTCATCAGGGAGAGGTGGAGAGGCCGGACAAGATGGCAGAGGTTCGTTGTCTTCAGTTTTTATGCCCTCTGCTTGCTGCTGGTTTTGAGCCTGAGCCATGGCAATCAGGCTGCGCAGGCGTCTGTTGTGCTGGATGAGCTGAATGGTGTGAATTGTGAGGCTGCAGGGCTCCGAGGGGATGTCCAGCATGGTGGTCGGCCGGGGTTTGTTGGCAGATGGCTGGTGCAGTGGAGGATCTTGGACTTCCACAGTCCGAAACTCACGCTGAAGCAGGTCAAAGGAGCTGCGGTTGGCCTGGTTAGATGACACCGGAATCTCACCCCAATATCGCAACATTTTTACACAGGTCACGTCTTGCCCTCAGAGCCCACAAGAAGGCTACCAAATACTGTACAAAGGAGCCTTGTCGCAGGGAGAAGCGCTAGGCTTCGGGCAGCGGCAGAAACTGGAGCTGAGATGACGCTCTGAACAAAGCCGATGCTGACTGTCGAGGAATCTGTCGCTCAGTGCCTCACTGAGCAGCGCGCTTTTCACGACAGCATCAGGGCACAACGCTGGCAGTTAGCCGATTACATTTCTGCTTCTCCTGGGGGGGGGGGGGGGGGGGGAGAAGAAGAAAGAAACGCACCCGTGAGGCGGGAATTATTTCTGTTTGTAACAGGGGCTGGTGTGGCTCCACCTGGGCCACGCCAGCACCTCGCTGAGCGGGCCCGCGGCGCGCCCAGATGTGCATGGAGAAACCGCGGGGGCCGCATTCGGCTCGCCCTCCCGCCCACCCCCCGAGCCCAGCTCCGGGCCCGCGGCTGCCCCGCACCCCGGACCCGCACCCGGCTCACCACGGCGGCGCCAAACTCGGCCGCCCGCCCGGCGCGCAGCTGCCCCCGCCGTACCCCGCCGCGCCGGAAGTGGGCCCCGGTCCGCTACCAGAAGCGGCCCCCCCCGCTACCAGCGCTGCCTCACGCTGGGAGGAGGGAAGCGATCGCCGCCGCTCCCGCCTCATCTGCTGCTGCCCCCTTCCCTGTCGCACCCTCACGCTACCCTGAGCCGGGGCTGAGGCGGCGGCGCGACAGCCTGGAACTGCACTCTACCCTCGGTACTGCAGCCGCAACGGTGCTCGTCCCCGGGGGACTCTATTTAGGATCGGACCCGAGAAGATGGCGGAGGCCGTGGAGACGGAGGCGGCCGCTGAGCCCGCCGCCTTCAAGCGCCCGAGCCGCCCGCTGCCCGCCGCGCCCCGTACCGCTGAAGGCGGCGAGCCGGGGCCCTGCCCGCCGCTCGCCCGCCCCGCCGCGCCGGCGGCGCCGCGCTACGAGGAGCCGTCGTGGGGCAGCCTCCCGCCGGCCGGCGCCGGCTACGGGCTGGAGGTGCTGAAGGGCGGCGTGGCGCTGGGCTCGGTGCGGCTGGAGGACGGCAGCTGGTTCCTGGTGGGGCGGCTGCCCAGCTGCGCCCTGGCCCTGGAGCACCCCTCGGTGTCGCGGCACCACGCCGTGCTGCAGTACCGTGGCGCTGGCTGCTCCCCCGACGGCCCCGACGCCGCCGGCTTCTACGTATACGACCTGGGCAGCACCCACGGCACCTTCCTCAACAAGATGCGGGTGCCGCCCCGCACCTACTGCCGGGTGCGGGTAGGCCACGGGCTCCGCTTCGGCGGCAGCTCCCGCCTCTTCCTCCTGCAGGTGCGTCGGGGTCCGCCCCGTGTGACCCGCGTGGTCAAGGCTTTCCCGGATCACGCTCGGGGATTTATCCGGCTCTATCTACATCTCCCTGACATCTCGGGGGTGAAAGCCGCTTCTGAGGGGTGAGGCGGTTTGGATGCTGTGGAAGCTGCCCAGCGCCGCCGGGGTGCTTCTCCTGGGCATGAGTAGTCAGCTGTAGGTATCGGCTGCCAGCTCTGCGGTGAGGGCTGGGGCTGAAGGACGGGCAGGGCCTTGCGGTCCCTCCGCTGCCGCATCACCCTGGGACACTGGGCAACTGCCGAGGTCTCAGCGTGAGAACAGGCGTGGCAGCTTCTGCCGATACTCAGTGAGTGCAGAAGGCATTTCTCTCCAGTGGTATGATGTGTTGGGAAAGTCTCTCCAACAGTGTGATGCATCAGGAAAGTAGAGTGCTAGTAGTTCTTTGTGAATAAGGAGAACTTTTATTAGTAGGAACTTAGTGCTCAGCATGCCCTACGTGCACTTCTGGAGCTGCTCATTCCTCAGATTTTCCCATGTGTCACTGACAGAAATTTTTGCCTTCTGCCTTTACAATAAAGCTTTATTTGAGATTGATCTGACTACAGGTACCAAATAATGCTTGTTTCTTTTTTCCTCCCCTTTAGAAAAGGCATTAAAACTAATATATTCGGGGATGCAAACCATAACAAATGGTCTAATAATTTCTTTTTGTAGAATACTGTAATGATTTGTTTATGTTATTGTACATAATCTGCATGTGTGTTGAAATGAAATAATTTATCCTTTAAAAACCACTTTTACTAAGTTACTGTTTGTGACACAGGGACCCAAAGAGGACCAGGAGTCTGAGTCGGAACTAACTGTGACTCAACTGAAGGCACTGCGTAAGCAGCAGCAAGCCAAATTAGAAAAGACAATGTTAGGAGAGGACTCAGATGAGGAAGATGAAAAAGAGGAGAGAAGCGAGAAGAGTCAAAACACTGATATGAGCTGCTCATGGGGAATGGGTAAGTGATGATGTATAAATCAGCTGATACACCTTGGAAGGTCTTTAAGACAGTTTTCAGTGAACACTAGGATTGAAATTCCATTGAAATGCCAAGTGTCCTAATCCTGTGGAAGTTCTTGAGTACAAGTTAATCCTTTTCCTTTTAAAAAAAGAGTGCTGTGACAATGCAAGTGTCTATCTGGTGAGAAGTATGCTAAAGCTCATTTTAAAACCAAGAAGGTAATTTGCCTAAACCTATAAAGGACCATGAAACGGAGTTTAGGTTAATCCTATGTGTTTTGTTCCTGTCATGATGTCAACACTTTTGCCCAGGAGCTGAAATTTAATGCTTGAGAATTCTGTGCCGTATATGTATCTTTAAATTTAAACAGGAAGTCCACATCTTAAAGCCAGATAAATTGTAAATTAATTAGCTTTTCGGTAAAAAATTAGTTGGTTTTTTGAATGGAAACGTATAAGCACATAAACCTTTGAAAGTGCTGAAACTGCAGTGATGGTTCATCTGCAAAACTGTATCTTGTGATGGAATAACTGATATCAAAAAAGAAACAGGGTTGGTTTGGGATTTTTTTTTATTGGATGCAGAAATATTCAAGTTAAGGGAAATTATTTTAGGATGATATAGCTGCTGCTTTTTATCTGATGAAAGTTGAAATATACTGTCATTCTCTTTCTGACATTTCACCATTTTTTTTGCACTTTTATGTCTTGTAGGGGAGGATGCTGAGGAGGATGAGGTTGAAGAAAACCCTATTGCTATTGATTTTCAGGATGTACAAGATGCCTTCTATATGAAAGATCCTAGGAAGGCCTTACAGGGCTTTTTTGACAGAGAAGGTACTTTTTTTTTCCTTTCTCTTTTTTTAATTAAATGTAATTTTTTCTGTTTAGCAAAGTGTGACATTTGTGTTCATGTTTTTTCTTTGGGAATTAAGGTCTGAGAGCTAACTTTTCTATTGCATTGTGGGTAAGGTTTTTTCTTTGGTCAAGTTTTGGGAAAAGTGGGGGCAGGGTTAGTGGTGGTTTGTTTTTTCGTTTGGGTATTTTTTTAGTAAAACTTAGCTCACCATTGTGTGTCTGAGACTTAGTTACTAAGACCTAAACTGGAAGTTGCAGGGAGCACCTTGTATTCCTCTGGAGTGACACTCAAACCACATCGATGCTTGGAAGCTATGCTGAAAAATCCAAACCCATAAAATTCCAGACTGTTCTGTTTGGAGATAGCTCTAATTGTGAGATAGAATTTGAAAGTATTTAAAGACAAAAGGCGGTAATTAATTGGTCTAGAGTTTCAGTGGTTGCTAGCAAAACTTATAGATGACTCGCTTATTTGCTAAAGTGAAAAATAAATCTTCAAGATAAACAGTGTCTGTGAATCCAGTTTGCAAACTGTCGTTATTTCAGTGTCACTTACTTTAATACATACAGAGGCAAGATTATTTTTTCTTTGAACTATATATTCCCGAACAGGCCACTTAGATTTTTTTTTTTTTTTTTTTTTTTTTAATTAGAAAAAGCCTTGATTGTGAAAAACAACCAAATAAGCATAATATCAACTGAAAATCCCAGGGCTTAAAAAAAAAAAGGCAAATTCAGTCATTTAATATGTAACAGGGGCATTTTATCTCTTTTGGATAACCATGACATTCTTCCCTGCTGTAAAGATTATTCCTGCTTATTTCAATTTTAGTTACCATATCAACTTTCTTTTCCTCTCTAGGAGAAGAGTTAGAGTATGAATATGATGATCGTGGGCACAACAGCTGGTTATGCAGGATCAAGTGTGTATATCTCCATTCACTTTTCTACACAGAAGCTGACTTCATCACGAACAAAAGCTGAAGGAATTAATTGTTTTGTCACACTAGACAAGGAGGCCAGCTGGAATTGAACTTCTGTATCACTATCAGGGCTTAGGTCCAAGGATCAGTGCCTAGTTCAGTGTCTGTGCTCCTTTCTGGTCTGGCAGCATTTGGCTTTTCTTAGAGATGAAAATCAGGAAAGCAAGAGTCTAAGTTCTTTCAGTTCCCCTTATTTTGAGAAATATGTGGAAATGAGGGAAATTGTTTTTCATTTCCTAATGGGAGAGGGAAAAAAAAAATCATTCTACTGTGTACCCAATTTCAGTTAATTTATGGTAGAAGACAATTTTTGATGGGTTCCTGCAAGAGGCCACTAATGTCATTCTTGTATAAGACAAGAGAAGGAGAGGTGGGAATTAAGTCAACAGGATAGGTCTCAAATGGATAGGTACAACACTGCAGTGATTGTACTGCTTAAGTAAACCCTTGCTTCAGCATGGAAAGTATTTGTAACTGGTGTTGCATGGATGCAAGATGCTGGTGCTTGAAATTATTTGGGGATTGACATTTAATCTTTTAACTTTTTGTATTTCCAGTGGAATGAATATAGGAATAATTATTGTTTGGACTAGCGAAATAAAAATTCACTTGCATGCTTTAGGAAATTCATGCTTGTGTTTTGTTTGGTACTGTATGAAATGAAAAGTGAAAATATTTAACCCACAAAAAAAGACTAGAATGAAATGGAAAGAACAATGCCAATGTGATAAAATACCGGAGTAGCATCCACAAAAAGCTGTGTTTGTATCTGAGATTTTCTCTGATTCTTCAAACTGAACAGGTTGCCTGTGGATGATGCATCAGGGAAGCAGCTGGTGGCGGAGATTCTACATTCAGGAAAGAAGAAGGAAGCAATGATACAGTGCGCACTGGAAGCTTGCAGGCTACTCGATGCTCGGGGAGTACTGAGGCAAGAAGCAGGTGAATAACTAGTCAAATGTGATGGTTCTAATAGCCCTAAACTAGGGATTTGAGATTGCTATCTTGAATTTTTTCTGCTCAGTGGTATGCCAACCATTTTGTTTCTTGCTTTCACTCTTACCTTTCCCAGTATCGCGAAAAAGGAAATCAAAAAACTGGGAAGATGAGGATTTTTATGACAGTGATGATGACACCTTCCTTGACCGAACTGGTGCTGTAGAAAAGAAACGACTGAACAGAATGAAAAAAGCTGGTAAAATAGAAGACAAACCAGAGACTTATGACTCCCTGGTAAGAAGAGTTATTATGACATGCCAGGCTTATTCTCTCATGCATGTATTATTAATAGGAAGGAAAATAAAAAATATTTCCTGATCTTTCTCTGTTAGCTTGAACTCTGATGTTATTTCAGACCTTTAGCTGTCAATTAGCCAAGTTAGCCTAAAATAGTGTGTGTGTGGGGTTATTTGTGGACAATATCTATAAATATCTGAAAATACTGCTTACTTTATTCTAGTGGAAGCACACTACCTTACTTTTGCCTGTGTAGTATTGCCTTCTACTTGGTGGAACATTGCAGTGGGTGAATGACATACCAGAACACGATACTTTTAAAATACTTTTAAACCATCAGAAAATAGTGACAAGCTTTTAAGTGCATGGGGCACATCCCAAAGAAGGATCTTGTTCTGCTTCAAAGAATAAACAGTCTGGACTAGTGGGCATGTGACAACTAAAAGTCCTACACAGACAATGAGGTGAGGGGGAGCAGGCATAGGGAGGGTTGGAGGATCACAGTGGTGTTATAACATTACTGCAGAAGCATTAGACATATTTTTGTGTTCCAGAAAGAAAATTATTTGAACAGTATGTGAAAAGATTGATAAGTTGTTTAGGAACAATCTAGACTATAATTTTTTTCAGCCTAGAAACTCCTGGTCAAAGATCAGAAGTAGAAAAATTGAGGTAATTTGGTAGGATATTTGAGTAACTCTTAAAAGGGATTTTAAGAAGATAAAAAGATCTTCTAAGCATGTTGTTCTTTCATAGGTCACAAAGCTAAATGAAGCTGAAAATGAGCTTTCTGAGATAACAGAGAAGCTGAAGTCTTCAGGGAAAGGTAAGACATGAAGTTTATTTGATCGTAGTGCTTTCCATAAAGAACAATAAAGAGATGAGAAAGTTGTCTTATGAATTTTTACCTTAAGTGCCTTTTTCTAGTGCCCACTTTTCACAAAGGAGTAGGGAGATTTGCAGGTCACTGAGTTAGCTGGAGAGGATACTTAGGCTCTTCATCCAATAGTTTATGTACTCTGTGTGTATAATCGCTTGCTAATGAATGCAACTATTTCCAAAGCAAGCAACATCTAAGTTAAGGTAAGGAGGTGAGTGTACAAGCTCCTGGAGCTTAAGAGGGTGAGCTTTATTACTGTCTATCTGCCTGTGTAGTGAAACTGACCCAATTTGAGGAACAATTTTTTCCACTCCCTCCAAAACCATTTATAAGGGAAGAGCAAATGACAGAAAAGACAGTATCTTTTATTTCACTTTTCTCATTCTGAATGCACCTGAAAAAGGAAACGTGGGAAAACGGAAATGTTGAGTCAAAGCAGTTCACATTTAGCCCATATGTTCAGTGAACTTGCTAGCTTGTGAGGGTCCCACTCAGATTCTAGGATTATGCCTTTGTGTACGAAGGCAGAGCCTTTCTGAAGTGGTGATTGTATCTGGTATTGAGGTAGATTTAAAAGCATACTATACAAATGGCTGCATTTTGCTTCCTGCTGCTGGTGATGTCTTGTGGAATAAAAGGAAGGCATAAAGGAAATGTGTTTAGGCTGGTTCTTCATAGAGAAACCTTTTTAACAGAGTTGGCATTAATCAAGGTTGCAATATCAGTTTGTCAGAATTTACAACATCAGTTTGTCAGAATTGTTTCTCTCCAAAAAGCCTAGCAGCAATCTGACAGCTGGGCTATCTTTTGTGCATTATATGGGTATGTTTCCTTATAGTAATTCACCAAAACTCATTTGTATCAACATATTTGTTGGTGATTGATTATACCCGATCACTGTTCAGAAAACAGTACTGTTCCACTGAGTGTTCTAACTGATGGGTCGGTTCAGCGTGTTTGAAGGAATTGTTTTAAGCATGACTGTTCGGATAAGTAGTTAATGATTGACTAGGAAGAGAAGCTAATGCCTCATATTGTCTCGGACATGTAATTTCCAAGCTTTCATATGTTATGATGCCTTTGTTTCTGCTGATTGTTGTTCATATGTTATGATGCTAAGACTGTTAAATCATATTGTAGTAGATGCTGGGAGAAGGAAAAATCAGTTCATTTATAGACTTCTACTAACACCATATAATTCTGATATATGTTATCATGGTTTGGTAAATTGTAAGTAGTTACACAGCTAGTTTAGAGCATCGGAGAAACTGCAGTCTCAGTGTTTATTGCAATACAGACTGATTCAGTATTGTATGGGAACTTCCTAGAACTAGATCAGGATAAAACATAGCAAATATTGCATCATCAGTTATTATGTGTGTGTGTTCTGGTTACTTGTGTTTTCTCATATTTGTTTGGATGCTTCAGGTTAATAACAGGTGTTGAGTACAGGTGTAAGCCAGGAGCACGCATATTGAACATGAACCACTGTCATGAGCTGTCTGGCACAGCTGCTGCATTACGTAAACTTCTGAAACCTTAATGCACTTTTGCTTGCTCTAAATGATTTTGTAGCCTAAGGGCAAGAGTGTAGAGACCAGTAAGTGAATGACAGGCTAAATTGAACTTAACAAGCACTTGGAGAAATTAAGTGGTGTGTTGGGGGGGGGGTGGGGTGGGGAAGAATTGCAGAAGTTCACAGATTGTTCTCTGGAGTTCTTCAGAACTAATTACTGATGGACTGACTTGGTATCTCTCATTCAGTGATGCAGCTGAATGAAAATCAAATGTCTAGGGCTATTCAGTCCCATCTTTGGTTGCCTATACAGAAGAAAATCATCAATAAGTTAATGGTGCAGTAAATAGCCCTATAGTTTTTTTCACTGGCGTATAAAGTGTAAAAGCCATGACTGATTCACCTCCTAGCAATGTCAAATTTTACTTCAATGGTGTAGAAAACTGCTGCAACAGATACCAAATGCAAACAGTAACCCTGTAAGCTGAACTACCTGATTTTAGGCTCTGTTGGTGGAATCAGTGAGAGAATCCGCTTTGCAGGAAGGGGTGATCTGACTCGCTGAAAATTACTCACTGCCTGAAGCACATACACTGTCCTGCAGCGAAAGAAGAGAGTTTTAATTTAATTGTTCTGAATTACCCGACTAGAGACTAAACCGTATCTTTGAAATTTAGTGTTTAAATTAAATTATTGTTCTGCTCTGCTCCTGCTTGCTAGGAGTTTCAGACTGTTAACAGTACCTTTTCATTGCCATTTTTTATCTTGGCTCATATAAATAGTTATGAGGAAAAAGAAGAGTATTTCCATCTGAATTTCTTTTATGACATGTTTTGTCATCATTTATATTTGTGTGGAGGTGGATGCTACAACTGTTTCTTATCTTTTGAAGCCCTTAATTCTGTATATCTTGGAACAGTTACTGTTGTGGCTTTCGTATATCTGCAAATTGTAAATTGTGTTTTGTTCTGGAACAGAAATATACTCTTCAATTGAGTCCATTTATAAACATGAGTCTTACTAGACTTTTCTCTAAATATTTAAGTCATGTAAAACTGCTTGAATATATACTCTTTGCAATAACATACTATTTTATTTGTACACACTTAAAATTTCAAGTGCTACTTAATTAGCTCAAGTTGAACTGAAAGTAACTCATTGGTCACATAATTATGCTTGGGCATATATGCGTAAATGCTTATAGTGCAGCAACTAAATACTGGCTTTGCCACTTTTCATATAATATTAAAAGGCAAAAGACTGCCTGGCAAAAGGCTTTTAAAAATTCTAGCAACAACATTATTCTTTGCCTCCAGGTTCTTGTTGAACACCATGTAAAAACTTCTGAAGCGTTGTTCAAGCCTAAGAAGGGAGATTTGCTGTGTTTTTTAGTTTGGTTATTAGAAATCCATGTGTCAGAACTCTGTATTTATTTTTCTTAGCCATTAGAGCTTCAGTTTTTCCTCCTGAGTTTTAATTAGTCAAATATGCATAGAATTATTAATAGTTGAAATCAGGTAGAGTAGAAAGACTGTTGTTACTATTTTTCAAGTACAGAGCAGTGTTTGGTTAGAAAATCCAGTCAAAGATAAATTTTGTGTGATTGGCCTAACAGATGAAACTATTCCTGTATTCACTCAGTCATCCAGAGGTAGGAGGCAGCATTATGTGTTGATTCATTTCGAGCTTTGCAAATGTTACTATATAAACATTCCAGGAAACTCAAAATGGGATTCCCCATGCAGTGGTGTGGGATTCTTTGTAGCTGTGTTTATTTTAGTCTGTGACTACAAAAACAACCCATAAGCCACTTTTTTAGGGACAGCAAATCTTGAAGTGAGATGAGCAACCTAGAACAGGGACACTTATTCATAAAGAAGCATTCATTTTTGAGAGAGTCTTTGTTATTATGTATATGGTTAAAGTTTACTGTCAGGCTTTTGTTAGGAGAAATGCTTTCATCTTTCCAGGGATAACAACCTCAGTTATTTCATCATTCAACAGAAACTTGCGCAGACTATAGTTGTTCCTATATACCTCATTCTCTAAAGGTAGGACTTAAATGAGTACAGCTCTCATCTCCCCACCAGTAACAATATGTATCTTCTCTTTATCTTGCCTAGTCCCATCCCAGCCAGCAGCTCAAGATTCCTTGGATGAATTCATGACTGAAATGAAATCAGGAAGTACTTTAGACAGTGTGGCACGAAAGAAGCTTCATCTGCGGTCCTTTGAACTGAAGAAAGAACAACAGAGACTGAAGGGGTTAATAAAGCTTGTCAAGCCTGCAGAACTGCCTGAGCTGAAGCCCCAGTAAGTCTTGGCTAAAGTGTAAAACTATTACTTCTATCACAGTTGTTATCCATGGACAGTTGTGCAAACGCAGTAAATAGACAGCTTTCCAAACACAGAAGCAGGACAGTCTTCCTCTCCAAACTGCCTGGCTCACCTCTTTAAAGAGCCGCTGTGCCTTTTGGCTCTTGTAGCATCTATGGTTGAGGCAGATGCACCACTGGAGTGCATCTGGCGTAAGGTAAGCCCACGCTGGGAGGATGTGAAGAGGAAGGGATTGGAAGCATAGTGTCAGCTTTTAAAATTTTTTTTCCCCAACCTGCATCTAGAAGGAACTGAAGAATTTTACAGGTATTATGTACAACATGTAAACTGCTTTCACTCTGTGAGGTGTACTTGGAAGTCAAGTGTAGTGGCTGTTCAACTACTGCCTAGCAGCACTACTGCAATTCAAGAGGGCGTGTGCTGGGTTCATCATTTGCTAGTGGCAGCTTGATTAGAGTTTTAATTACTTAATTAATTTACTTAAATTGACGTTTAGCCT
The DNA here is from genome assembly GCF_965140245.1 of Athene noctua. NCBI lineage: Eukaryota > Metazoa > Chordata > Aves > Strigiformes > Strigidae > Athene > Athene noctua. The sequence goes on from NC_134037.1 coordinate 97,319,784, forward strand.
CTGAGTGTGTTTTTATATATGTATTATATACAAATGCAAGTATGTGTGTGCAATTGAATTTGAGGAGTCTGTGTGATATAGTGGGTTTTCTTTTTTTTTTTTCTTCCTGTTACACCAAGTGTCTGAATCCTACAATATGTGTGTAAGATGGAGGACTGCAGCTTCCTCCTTGGATGCTGCAAGTGAAAGAGAAATTAAAGGAATTTTATATATCCACTTCTAACTTGCAGATTTTTTTTCGCATTTCTAAATATAAGATTTGTTTGATACAGTATACATTGTTTTCCTTTGTATCTAATTTTTATTAGGAGTGGGAGTTACAGTCTGGAAGCAGAGAGCAAGCCTAAAAAGATTACCCTGCCTCTCTTTGGTGCAATGAAAGGGGGGAGCAAATTCAAGCTGAAAACTGGAAGCCTAGGGGTAAGTTGGACTCATAAGTGCTGCAAGTCAGAGGCTATTTCTCAGACACCTTCTCAAGCTGTGGAGACTGTAAGTAGTAACCATGTCTTCTCACAGGCATGGAAACAGCACGGAGGCACAAGCCTGCGGCAGTGGAGGGTGCACAGGGGAGCAAGCAGTGGCTACTGGATGTTGTTTGTTGCCAGCAGTTGCCATTCTATGCCCCTGTACAGTCAGACTCCTGGGGCACAGCTGCGGTTAAAAGGCAGTGGATCAAGTAGAGGCAGCCTGGGCATATCAAGCTGAACCACTGCTGTACCTCAGCAGCTGGTCCTTGACTTTCTTTTGCTTTTCTTGATCTTACAGCTAAGATCATATCCAAGATTGATTCAGTTGCCAGTGTCCCTCTTACAGAAACATGGCACTCCTTGTCTGTGAGCTGGACATATCTCTTTATCTTCCATCTCTACTAATAACTTTTCCTTAAAACCTAACTATTCTTCATCTTGAGAGTGTTTCCTTACCAGCTGTCTCTGACAGTAATGTGTGTGCTTTTTCCTGCAATGAATATCTGCGACCTCTACCTTCATTTACCTTGGCACTGATGCACAAGTCTTTCTCCTGCAGAAGTTGCCTGTTAAGCGTCCAGACATCCCTGAAAGCTTGTTAAAAATGAAAGATGATGGACCAGAGGAGGAGGAAGAGGAAGAAGAGGAAGAAATGGAGGAGGAGCAAGTAGTAGATGCAATAAACAGCAGACCATCAAACCTGGACATGAAAATGACAACACAGGAAGAAACAGGAAAAGAAACTAATGCTCTTGATGATTCTCCTTGCAATAACAGGAATCTGGAAGACCTTCAGGATGGTAAACCATTGGTTTGGGTTTTTCCAGTAATGCAGCTGAGTCTGTTAATGCTGAATTTTTCAGAGCTATGTGAATCTCATAAGATTTGAGTCACAGGTTCTACAGCAGATTTGTTTTCCATAGATTTGTGCCATGAATCCAGAGTCTGTGTGCCAGCAGTTGAGTTTCACATGGTTCCAGTTGAAACTCTCCTTGGCAATCAGTTTTTCATGCTTTTGGTGAAATAGAAAAAATCTGGACTCAAGAAAGGTCCTGTTTTGATAAGCTCTTTTATAAGCTTTCATTAGATTGGGTGTCCATATGAAAACAACTACAATGTGTTGTAATGAGTGACTTAATAAGAAAACAGATTTCTGTGTAAAGCTTCAGATTGGTTTGTAAGGAGGAAAAATAATTTTAGAAGTGGTAATAGAGAGGTATCTTCCTTGTATCTGTGTGGCTTATATCCAGTCCCTCCATTTCTATGTCATCTTGATGCATTTGGGAAGTCAGTAATGATGTTTCTCAGTAAAGGATGTGTTTGATGACAACTGATCACAAGGGGTTTTTTTAATATTGTATTCTGATGGACTTGGTGGATGAAATAATTTGGAGGACTTATGAGAGAAGAGTTCTTCCTGAGACAAATGTAGCAAAGAGTTCCTTTATGTACTTTGTCTCAGGGATGCTACCACTCTACTTGTCAGCATTACTGCAGAGTGCTCACCTAGCTCTTTCATTTTTCTTTTACAGGGGTTCATTTTCTGCCTGAGCCAAAGGTACTGAGGAATAAATCTCAGATGGGACCCTCACAAGAAAAATCTCAAGGTAAGCAGTACAATTCAGACTCTATTGTACAGTGGCATGTGCATTTAGAAACTGTCTAAAAGACTTACTGTCTTCCAGCAGTAGAAGGAAACTAAGCCTAATCTAGAGCCTAAAGAATCTAGATTTGAAATGAAGGATTGTGTTTTGGTTGGGAAGTAGTAAGTGTATTGTGAAGACAGATCACTTCAACTGTATTTCAATTCTCCTTGCTTTTCATAGTCATTAAGAGATCCTTTGTTTTAAAGAAATAGCAAGAAAAGAGAAGAAAAACTATTTTAATTTAGGAGCATAAACATAATGCTTTTTTTTTCCCCTTAATCTCTTGCAATAGCTCTTAATACTACAGAAGGAGTAGGAGAAAAAGAACTTTCTTTTATAGAGTGACAACTACTACATAACGTTAGCTAACAATCTGTTAATGATGCAGATGACCCCTCTACTTGTACACACACACACAAAAAAATCAGATTCTCAAAATTAAGACTGTTGGGTGTACTGAACATGGAGAAGATATGTATTAATCTCTTATTTTTTTCATAACTCACACTTAAGAATGTTGTCCTGTCCTCCTCATCTCATCCATAGACGTAAGCAACAAGAGTCTCAGTATTTCATAGATTGTGACAGAAAAACAAGGCATACTTCTATTTCTTCTGTATTCCTCTTGCCTATGTTACTGTAAAGTTGTTTTTTTTTTTTAAAAAAAGAGCAAGTTGGTCCTGCGCATTTCCTACTGTTTCCTTCTAAATCAATTACTGTGGTGATTACAGATAGAGAATATCTTCTAGAAAATAAACATTGCCATTAACTAAAGGGTGTTACAGGATCCCAAATAGATGACCTTATGAAAGTGCATTCAGGTAGGTGACTGACAGTGTATTAAACATGTTAATAAATCTATGAAAAGCAAAAAGATGTTTAGCAGTCTTAAGTATGAATTTTGTTGCAGGGAGCTGTCTTGGATGTCCTTTTGGATGTATCCATTTTTGTGTGAAATTCCTATAAGCTTATTTCTGACAGAATTGGGAATTTGTGATGTGTCATAAAACAAATGTTCTTTCTTCCCAGCATCTGAGGCAGTATATAAGGAACCTGAAGAGACATCTGAGAACATTAAGAAAATCAATAGCTCAAGCAAGGTCAGTTATAAAATCATAGGATGGTTGGGTTGGTAGAGATCTTCAAGATCATGTAGTTCCAACCCCCTGCCATGGGCAGGGACACCTTCCACTAGACCAGGTTGCTCAAAGCCCCGTCCAACCTGGCCTTGAACACTGCCAGGGAGGGGGCAGCCACAACCTCTCTGGGCAACCTGTTCCAGTGCCTCACCACCCTCACAGTAAAGAATTTCTTCCTTATATCTCATCTAAATCTGCCCTCTTTCAGTTTAAAACTGTTACCCCTTGTCCTATCACTACAGTCCCTGATAAAGAGTCCCTTCCCATCTCTCCTATAGCTCCCTTTAAGTACTGGAAGGCCGCTATAAGGTCTCCGTGGAGCTTTCTCTAGGCTGAACAACCCCAACTGTCTTAGCCTGTGAGAGGTAGGACACCATGACTCCTGCAGCTTAAGAGTTTCAGGAAATCATTTAGTAGGCTCTTATTTTAGTGAAGTAGTAACAGTTTGATTGAGTATGACTTGGTGCTTAGTGCTTTTCTGCTAAGACCCAAATGTAGAACTACACACTGCCATTGGACACACATTTTGGAGTCTCCAATCAAAAGGTAAAGCACAGCATTTCAAGCGTGATAAAGACTCTCTATTCAATCACTTTTTTTCCCCCCACCTTTTCATTTGGAAGTTAGCCTCTGCTAATTGCTGCTTCTCCCATATCACACATGTTATAGAACATAGGCATTCTCTGGGCTTTGAAATGGCATTGCAAAACTTCCCTTGGAGCTGACGCAGAACACACTGTACTAAAATTGTAGCTAGTCTGTATTGCCATTATCAAGCCTTATCCTTTACTTTAAGATGTGGAAATTAATGAGTCTAAGAGACTTTTGTCTTTTGCAACAAAATTATTAATAAATTTGAGTGGCTGTACCAGATAATGTTCCTCCCATGCATACGATTTGTATTAAAATGTAAAGTATATGAGTTTTTAACGTTTTGGGGCAATTGTTGCCTTCCTGGAGCTGGAAGCAAACTTCTCTGACAGCATGCTCTTAGCCTAATGATTATTGTGAGGTTCTGCCCTTTAGAGTGCATCCCGCCCTTTTGCTGATTGCTATCAAAGAAAATTACTGTACTTGGTAAGCCATGAGATCTGACCATTAAGACAATTTCTTTGTGGTGGCCATCTAATTTTAGCCCTGCACCACTTACTTAAAGAAACTTAACTCCCTGCAGCCTGTGTGTGCTAACTGCTGCCTTGTTAGTCCTGGCAAAGGACCTAGGGATTGGGTAGGCATAGCCTTTAGAGTTGTCCTTTGTTGCTGGCCTATAAAGAATGTTGATAAAGAAAGCAAGGGTAAATTTATACTCTTAAAGCTCAAGTTATACCATTTCTGTGAATATGGAAGAAGAAGGCAGCTTCTCATGCCGAGGCAGTCAAGTCAGCACCTCTCAGCAGCACAGAGCACAGTCTAACACTGAGCATTCTCCAAATGCCAGATGGCTTAGCTGTATTCTCTCTCTCCCATCACAAATCACTTTTTCCACATGCTGTCTCTGCCTTTGGGCTCAGATCTTGCATGGAAAATATCAACCAGAAGTCAGCTTTTTTTTTAATTCTCTTTTAATATTTGAGGAATAACTTTGAATCATGTAAAACTGGAAAAACAATTTTAAAGTGACTCTTTGCAAGCCGTATTTAAAAACTGTTCAGCTCTGCTGTGTAATGTTTTGAAAAACATTAATCTTCCAAAGTAACTGTTTCAGAGGTTAATTTGGTGAAGTTTGAGGGAATGAGAAATTGCTTCAACTGCATAATTTAAGACTCTGTCATGATACTACATAGTAATACAAATCAGTGCTGAGTAACTTGGCTACATTTTGAGCTCTTAAGTCTTGCACTCTACGGTTTTATGAATTTTTTTGGTAGCTACCTGCAGTTGTTGAAAACAAAAGTTGTTGAGAAAATGATGCTGAAGTGGTAAAACTTAAAAAAAGAATGGGGACAAAAACCCATAGCTGTAACAACATTTGAATTGCAAGTGAGAAGTTTTGGTTTGCTTTAAGCATCTTGGTGATGCCAATGAGACCTGAAAAAATTGGGTTTTCTTTTCTTTTGAAAATCTAAATTATATAACAGTTAAACTTTTATATCCTCCAGTTTGAAAGTCACCTTAAACCTGAAGTTTTCAGTGGGATTGTGCATTAAAATCCTTCTTGAAAATCCTACTCTAAAGCTTTTCCTTGCATAAAGAAATTCTGTGTCAAATGACACTACCAAACATGATGATGATAAAATCAAACTGTCTGGAAGTGGAGAGTTGGAAATGGTTCTGTTTTGATGAGGAGATTGGACTGGATGACCTCTAGAGTCCCATCTCACCAGCATTTATTTCTATTATTCTGTGACTTTTACTGGGAATAAACAGGATTTATCTGTGGCGTTTATATTTCTTCTTTCCTCTGTATTATTGTTTCCATCTCTGACTCTTGTAGAAATAACCCTCATCTTTCAGTATTTGTCCCTGAATTAATGAGAGATTCAGTACCTGTGACACATTGCTGGAGGCGTGCAGCACCTTAAAAATCTTTTTTCCTTTTGCAGGTCCAACAACCTTTTTTTTCCTCACAGTATCCAGATGATGACCCAGACTACTGCATATGGATTCCTCCTGCAGGTATCAACCATTTCCTTACCTTTTTTATTCTTATAAGTCAAGAATCTACCTAATAAGTAGTCAGGGTGTCCTTGTAACTTCTTGAGGGAAAAACGTAATTCCAGGAACACTTTACCCAGAACCTGATGATTTCTGACATGTTATGCCCCATATTTTTTGGTATGGCCATGCAAGTCTTGCAGTGAGATACAGACCATATCTGTAGTAGCTTCTTCTCAATGGAGACGTACACCTGAAGCTTGTTTTTCAGTTTTGTAACACCTGAGAGAGCAAACTCCATTCACGCATAGTGATATGATGGTCTAGTTGAAAGACAAGCTCAGACCTTCACTAGGGATAACTGCTCCAGCAATCTTAGTATTCACAGTTTTCATAGAACTCTGTGAAATCTGAAAATCTTTGCAGACTTTTGCAAAAATCATTGGAATACAAACTTTGGGTCATGTGTTTTGGAGAGAAGTCTTGGTAACACTTCGCTGAAGGCACTGTATAATTGATGCACGATGTGTTAAAGTTGAATGATTTTTTTTACTTTAGCTCCAGAGTGTTTTTAGCTAAGTGAGGTTATTCTTAAACAGTGTAATGCTTTCAGTTTCTCTAAAATGGAAAATTCATGCATTGAAGTTTTCATAGTAAGTACAAAGCTTAGCTTTCATTTGGTAGTTTCATTACAATGATTTTTATAAGGCTGTTGCAGGCTTATAATATAGATAGGCTCCAAAGTGAATAAGAAAAATGAGAATAAATTTCACTGAAGAAAACTATAATCTGGTGAATCATCTTTCAGTGAAAAGAGCAGTCCTCTGGCATATGAATCCAGTAGAACAAAATACCCAATTGAGTAACTCTCAGAGGTCTGATATGGGATAGCCAAGCAAGCTCTGTCCATGAGGGAGCATCTTTTTCTGTCTCTGCCTGCTAATAATCAGACTTACCTTCTAAACTGGCATCATGAGGACACCAGAAAAAAAAAAAAAAACAACAAAAAAACCCCCAGGAATATATGATGTAATCTTGACACTGTTAGCAAGGTCAAAAGGAATTATGTGGATAAATCAAAATATTATTTGAATTGTAATATCCAGTCTTGACTTTTCATCCTCTTTGTGCTTGTCTGACTGGTGACTTGGGTACATATTTATCTTGCATGAGGGGGAAAAAATAATGCAACTCTTCCTGTTTGTCCATTAGGTCAAAGTGGTGATGGCAAGACTCATCTCAATGAAAAATACGGCTACTGAACTTCAAACACCCCAGAGTACGTTTGAAGGACTGCTCTATTTTGAAAGGACTCTTTCGCCACACATTAAGCAAGGGCCTTAAAGAGTTGATTTTTCAAACACTGTTCCAAATTCAAGGGCATCAGCAGCCACTCTGGATGTTAGCTCTCCCTTCGTGTTCTCTGTCTGTCTTCCAGATACTTTTTAAAAAGTAAAAGCCCACACATTCTTCTGCTGCTTCTTCCACTTTTAGCCTTGTCTGTTTTATCTGGCTTGAAACTGTAAGTTCTATTTTCCTTTTGTAAATAAAAATATACAAAAAGTGTTTAAAAAGCCCCCCACAACCTCTGTATACTTACAGACTTGATAAAATTTATTCATGTTGGTTTTATGCAATTAAAATGAGAAACACTACTGTTTTGCTTCTGTGACTGTTGTTTGAAAATACTGTCATGGTAAACACAGCCTAAAACTTGAGGGTGGGTTGTTTTTTTTCTTTCCTATGGAAAAGAACTATTTTGAAAAGAAAACTGTGTTCACTTCTCCCTCATGCAGTTGCTGGAATACTTGGTACAGAGCAAACTGGAAAGGGTGAGCATGCAATGTTATAAAGGTGTAAAAACGCCAAAGAACTGAAGGGCTGGCACTGCTTATCTTGAATTGGAGGGTAACAGTAGAAACGATAAAAGGATATCCTCGGAAAGCTTACAATGAAGCATGTTCTCCTGTCAACACAAGAGCAAAGTGCCATCTTAATACAATTTAAAGCGTGCCTACTCTTAATATAGCTTTGAATATCTATATAATTAGGCTATGAACTTCTTTGCCATCAAAGGTTGCTAGAGCTACCAATAAAGTAAGGCTCAAAGAGCAAACAGGCATCTTTATAAAGAGGTGACAGTTTGTGCTGCAAATGTTTATTGGAAGGACCTGATGTCCCCCATGGTACATCAGTGCAGGAAGCCCCCTGCTGCTATGGCAAGGGGCAGCCTTTTTATAGCACAAGATCAGGCCCCACCTGTTTTCATACTGCTCAGTGGTTGGCTGCTTCCCATTTTATTTCTGAGATTGTCTTACGTGATCTTAGGACACCCCCTGATTGGCTGCCTGTTTCCTTTGAACCAGGAAGGGCTCAAGTATAACAATACAGGCTTTTCTGTCTCTTCATATATGAATATATATATATATCTGAAGGAGGCTACAATTATTTATAAATATTTATTTGTGGATCCACTTCCTCTATTTATATATGTGCCTGGTTAGTGTCTATATACTATATATTAAAAAAATTATGATTTAAATATACATCCATAAAAAGGCAGGTATAAATTCGATAAACACTCTTTCATAAGAGCTAGTGATGTGAATAACAGAAGCTTAAATGTGAATAGAAGTAATTAAACAAATGAAAAGGGCAGGTTCATGCCCTCCCCTTTCCAAGGCTGCAGATCGAGCCCCTTTTGGAATGTGGGGAAAGTTAAAGAAGGCAGGGGGATGTTATCAGGTTGGAGCGTGCCCCAAGGTTTGGACCCCTCCCAGGAGGCCACCATGGGCCTGCCAGGGCCCTGGGGCACTGCTAGGCCTGCCTGTCCCTGCCCAGCCCCCCAGGTTCTTAGAGAAAAATGGATCTTTTTCTGTTTGTTGCACTTGGAGTCAAACATTTAACTTTTAAGTAGTGCTTTCCTCCAAACTGCAAGTAGTGGTAGGATTTAGGACCTGAAGACCCCAACTTGGTAGCATGGTCAGCTCACCTAAATAGTCACCAACTGGGGGGATCCAGTCCCCTGGATGATTCACAGTTGTCCCAAAGCCTGTGTTGTGGCAAAGGCAAGTGTCATGCAGGACATCTGCAGGATTGTTAAGCTCTAGACACAAGCATACAGTGGCAAGAAAAGCTGTAGAAATGGCAGTGTTGCACTCCAGGGTCACACATCCTTTGGCGTGCTTCCACTGAACAGTGGCCACCTCCTCATGGATAAATCACAGGGGGGTGTGTCAGAAGCTGGGGGGAAGGGATAACTGTACAACTCCTCTGGTTCTTGCAATGGTAGTGGAGCTGTGGAGCTCACTCCAATTTTACCCCTCAGAGAATGCAGAACAGCTTGGCATTTTGTAGGGTTTTACTCATATGCTCAAGCTGCAAAACAGCATCTTCTTTCTGCCTGTAATCTTCAACATATTTAGCTTTTTTTTTTTTTTTGTCAGCATCTGTGCACCAGGCTGGGCAGCCTGAAGCTTCCTGCTTCTGGCAGAGGCATATCTTTATATAATCCCCAGAAAGGCTGTTGCCCCTCCATTAAAAATGCCTCATAGGTTTCACAGACCCCGTAGCCCTTCTCCAGAGCCTTGTTCAGTTCCAGAGCGCACGGGGCATCTGCAAGGGACTTCTGTTCATCACTGTGGGTGCAGAGGGCCAGGCAGATTTCAGACAAAGTGCAGCACAAAGGAAACAATAGTTTGCCATTTATGCTTGTGAGAAGCACAGGAAAAAAGAACCCACGAGGTGGGTACACCCTTAATTTGACCATCCCAAAATAGGTGGGCATTGTGTCAAAATGCTTAAAAAAAAAGGACTTCTGGGTTCCCAAGACAGTATTTTTAATGCTGACGAAAGGAGAGAGGCTAGCAAAATCATAGTGATATATCTTTTCATCAGGGGCTGCTTTGTAGTACAGACAAATGGTACTTGTCCTGCTGCGAAAAAGCACATCTCTGGGGATCAGGGACTGGACAGTTTGGTCCTGCCTAAGACCATGAGCTTCCCATCTGTTTCTTTACATAGCGGCTCACTTGTGCTCCCATACAGACCTGATGGTAAAACCCGCTCTCCAAGAAGTCCATCTTGTGTTGCATTGTGTTATATGAATACCCAAAGGTGGTCCTCACCCGATGGTTCCAGACATTTTCATGGTAGCATTCAATACAACTGTGGAAAAAGCACCCATTATATTTGAAAGTTGTTGTCATCCCATCAATGCAGCAATGATCACTTAGCCATCTCAGAAGTGGGTTCCCACTCACAGCCGTGTAACACATTACAAGTTTGAATATTTTACTTTTTGGCCAGATATATATGTCATTAGTCAAATATATCTTTTTCCTCAATGATAGCCATAAACCAGTTCATGGACATGCAAGTAGAGGCCACCTTATTATACAGAAAGGGACCTACACAGCAATAAACCTTCATATTTTCATCTGTCTCATTTGCTGTGTAATGGGCCATCACCATAATCTTATTTCTGTATGATCTGCAGGCCTCTCAAAATTTTTACCCCTTGTTGGCAATGGTAACTCAGTTCTCACTGCAAGTCAAGGATCTCCTCTCCGTCTGTGTACATGTCAATAATTGCTTTTTTTCCCTTAAGCACCATGCTGTGCACCTGGTCATAATCCCATCATGGAAGAGGGACTACATAACTTTGATTTTCAGCAGCACTGAAAAAATAGGGAAGACTGCTTAGTTTCATGAGTACAAAGTTTAAAGAGTCTCTGAAAACAAAAACTAGCTGCACAACAGTTTAGCACCCTGGGTGATTAATTACCCATTTTTTCTTTCAGAAGCTGTCTGACAACTGAGCAGGCATCTGGCCTTTGGTGTTAGAGAAGCACAGCCCTGAAACTTTGTGTCATTAAGCAGCTGACTAAAGTCCACATCTCCCCTTAAACTCCTGTTCTCCATCAGTTTTCCTTTCCACTCCTTCTTCATCCCATGGGGCATCTGGCACTAACTCCATGGCAAAAATGTAATGTGGGCTGTGTGCCCAGTTTCCTGCATGTGTCCCATCTTGTAGAGAAGAGAGCCCTGCCCTGCATCTGGGATTTTGACCACAGGCATGGAGCGCTGCCTCTGGCTTACATTACAGGTCTGCTCATGGCACAGACCACACTTCCAGCCTCTATGTTTGAGATGCTTTTTCACATAGATCTTGCACTTTTTCATGTAAAATCAAGAGCCAGACAGTCTGGGTTCCACAGACCTCTGCAGCAGTCTGAAACAGGGGCACCTTCTTCTCGTGACAGTGTTAAGTGCACAATCACACAACAAGCACAGCCAGCAATAATATTTACAGCTGTGGGTGTGATTATAGCGTGTATGGCAAAGCTCACAAAGGTTTCTCACCCCAGATAACCTTTCCTGACCTCCTTAACACCCTAATGATGTTCACTGTGTCAGAGGAGGAAAGGGGTCTTGGGATATCTAGGACTGCTGCTTGGCTTAAGAATCCCCCAGCATTTTTTTTCCACTCGGGAGGACAATGACCATATCAACAGTGCTGCATCTTCTTGAACAAGGGGATCCTGCTCTGCCCAACCTTCCTGTGCACCGACCACTCTGGTTTTTGGTGGAGCGCTCTTGCTCTGCTCCACAGTTCTGCATCAGTCAGACCCCTTTCTGCTGTAAGTGCTGAGAGATCTCCAGCAAAACAAAGAAAACCATCACTGGTGGGTTTTAGCTCAGTCATACAGCACCACCTTTTGTCTGCAACATTAGAACAGAGATGGGCTGCAGGGTCCTGCATACCCCACTCCCAACAGCTTTTACTGTAAGAGTAGCCAGGCATAAAGTCTGATCACATCTCAGCTCACTGACTGTATGAGTGTACTGACCTAGTCTGTAACTTTCTGAATTCGTAGTGCTTCAATTATCAGTAGAAGACTAGTTGAAGTTGTGCAGGCAGACAGCTTCAAGACAGAGCTGAACAAAATCACTAGGATTGAACATCTGAGATAAATCATCAGAAACTTGCTCTACACCCCAAACAAGCACTTTGTGAGCTTCATGCAGCAATACTTCATCCAAATTAACAAACCCATACTTTTCCGTGTACTGCCTAGCCCTGAACCTCTGGAAGGGCCATTCCCACTGCTGTGTGCGCTCTGTGGAAGCCACGGGTTGGGCTGACACCCCATGACCCCCCCTTACATTTAAGGGTGGGGGTAGAGACAGACTTCCAAATACACACCCTTGGGACTTGGGAGTGCCGCTGCTTCTGCCATAAGCAGTCTAACAGGACAGTCTTGACTGTCTGATGGGTTTTCTGCCTCTTCTTTGCTACATTGACCAATGGATAAAAAAGCACACAGCAAAGGCTGCATCTTGGGTGTAGCTGTAAGCTCCCCCACACCATGGGCAAATGGAGCTCATCCCACCACCTGCCATTATCCCTGTGACACCTCCACACCAGCCAGCTCTACTGGTTTGCAAGGACACTTTTTTCCCGATGCCCCTGGGGCTTGGTGATTTTGACCCGTCACTGTTGCATTTTCTCTCTACTTCTTTCAAAACCACAGATCAGAGCAAACAACCTCCAGATGGAGCTCATGATGCACAGACCTCACCGTACCTTAGGTCTCCTCAACCACAAGGAGGGAATCCCGGCTGATCTGTGGGGATGATTCCTCTTTTTTATCTAAGGAAAACTTAAGCTGCGTGTAACACTCCACTTTCTGGAATGGAAAGAAGCATTCATAAGGTCCTTCAAAGCATTCAAGGAGCATAACACCTATTTGGTTACCTACTTGTCGAACTGGGTTTACAGCACTGTAAAAAGCTACGGGATGCAAAGAGATGTCATTAACAAATAGATCATCCTGTAGCCAGCTCACAGGCCTTGCTCCAGCATTCAAGAAGCGATTGTTTAAAGCTGCTATTTCCTGCACAGAGCACACGATTAGCTGGTATTTTCTTTGCAACATGTGTTTACCTCATCATCATACTTACTTTCCACTGCTACAAAACTTCCAGTTCTGTATTCACCTAATAAATACTCTTAAATTTATGGGGCATCAATGCCCTAAGGCCCATGAGCACCTAATATTTGGGCAGCTGGCTGCAAGATATTTTGGTTTGCAGTTCTAGACATAAAGCAATATGTATTTTGATACCTGTATAGCAACACATTCTGCTGTTCTGGGGCACAGAACTATATATACACACAGCATAGCTGTAGACATGATGGGGGGGTGGGGGGTTAGGTTTATTTTTTACATTCTGAAAATTAAGTGGTGTCTTAGGAGCTTGCAGTTTCCTTTTCAAAGTGAATGTGAGGTAAGATGTGAAAAACGCTCTTTAAGTTGAAGGAAAGGTCTATATATCAGCCTGATTTGCTTAATTATGCTTTTAAATTGTGGAAGTGTTTTGTTGATTGTGCAGCTGTGTGGATGTATATGCAGGTGTATGTACACTTTCGATGATGAATATATTGCTTTGTTTCTCTGCTTTGACCTGTTAAAGCACTTGAAACTCAAGTTTGTGCTTTTGCTGGATGCAGTCTGCTGAAACTGCAGTCTTAGGGCATTTTGAGTGACTCGTCTGTTTAAGCTGAGTACCTGTTTCAAATCCAGTTTCTTGTAACACCTAGAAATGAGATATGCAGGCTAAAAATAGCATATGATATGAATCCACCTGCAGGTGATTGCTCAAGTGAAGTCTAATTGAGATTAGGCTCGTGAACAGCAGATCAAATCTCACCTGTGCTGGCCCAATCAATAAGGGCACTTGGACGCACCATAGAAGGCTCACCAGCTCCCCCAGACTTGAGGCAAAGGCATTGAGCCTCCCTTCTCGTAGGGATCATCTTTATACCCCTGAGTATACAGATATACATCTTGACCATATGGTCAGCATGCAATGTGTGCAGTACTTTGATTTAAATGCAACAAATAGACTCTGACAAAAAAATCAGTGTTCACGTGAACTGCAAAAATCTTCATACGTAAGGAAATTTTTAAGAGCTGTTGTACAGCTTAAGTTCTACAAGCAGAGCAGAGGCTGCTCCAAAAAGGCAGTTACAAAAGGGAAAAATTTACCCAACAGCTTCTTACACTTTCTTCCGTTTGGCAATTGATTATTTTCTTTTCATGCAGAAGCCAGGGACTAGCAGACACCTTTTGAAGTCATCCCTTGGCAATAGCTTTTCCTGATTTAATGTGATCTTGTATCTTTTCTCCCATCAGACTTGGTTGGGTCTGTTTTGTTGCTGCTGGCACTCCTCTATTCTGCCATTGCTTCTCCTGTACAATGAGTCCAGTCCAAGTTTCATTGTTCCCAGTGGGGCAGAAACATGTTGTGCTGAGCTACTTCCTTTGTTCATCTTCACTCTCAAGCCCACCTTCACCTTACCCATGGCCCAAAACATCCCCTTCATACTTTTGTCCCACTCCTGAGTTGCACAAGTGGTTTCGTTGGGAGTTGAATTTAACCAGAAACCAACCTGAACCACAATTTTCTCCCTCCCCCCAAGCAGAAACTGAATCTGAGTCTGTATTTCAACATTTTGAGTGGGACCTCCAGTCCCAACGGAACCTAAACCAAATATTTTTTGCTGGGGGCCTGTCTCCCAGCTACCTTTTTTCTTTGGGGGTCCATCTGGCGCAGAACAAAATGGGCAGTATATCTGGCTGAACCCGGTGTTGCCTGGTTTAGCTCCAGCCCCAGCCTGAGTCTGTTAGGCTGTGTGCTCACCTGTGCCAGGAGTGAACCAAAGGGTTGGCTCCCATACTGACAGCTGTCCTGAGCAGGAGATATGTTCACCATTTGAGCAGAGCTGAGCAGGCTGCTCAGTTATGAGCTGGCAGTATGAAGCAGCACAACACAAGGCAGCCAGATAGACAGATCTCCCCCTTCTTGTCCTCCCTAACCAGAGTGGAGTTAGAGAAGGTCTGAGATTTACTTTTAGAAATTTCTTGAGGAGGGGATATGGCAGAGCTGTCAGCTTGTGATAGTGTGGGATCGCATTTCTTTACAAAAAGCCACAGGAATACTGCTGTGAAATCTCATAACCTACTCATTCATCTCCTTATTTCCCAACCATAAATAACCACCCGATTCCCGTTCCACTTCTTCAAGAAACAGCAATCCAGACTGCTCCATAACAGCAAGGCAGTAACATCCTAATTGCTCTTACATGCTAGAGTAATTATAACAGGGTCTGTGGTGGAAAAAATGATTTATTTCCCAGTGTTGAAAGCACAGCTGTAAGTACACAGACCTTCTCTGTGCTTCCTCTTGAAACAGTTCTCTTGGCTTCTCAGGTGTCTCACTGCAAAACAGATGAAACCATTTTCTCTCCCCAAATTAGCAGATTTGCCTGAGAACTGTCATCTGTCCTTGTGAAGCAGTCAGACAAGGAGACATGCCATGAAGTGCTCATGCTCTGCAGACTCTCTTCTGCTGCTCAAAACACATAGACAAGTATTAAACACTTTAGGCTCAGACCCAAGCAAAATCAACTACTGAGATTGAAATCCTGACTCACTCCCAACCTCTGACTTTCCTGTGGCATTTACCTCCTGCTGCCCAATGTGCCCAGCAGTAAAATGTGGCAAATCTCACAGAAGAGCATAGGTACCCAATGACCGGAACCCTCATCTGCCTGAAATATGCTGGCGCTAGGTCAAGGACTTTTGTGAAGAGCTTTGTTATCTGGGATTGAAAGGTGACATCAAGTGTCTCCTCCCCCTGAAGCTGGGGGTGGTGTTGAGGGTGTGAGGGAGACAGGGGAGGATGAGAGGATCTCTCTTGTGTAGGAAAAGGCAGAATTCAAGTTATGCTTGAAATGACTACAGAAAAGCTTTCTAAATACTTGGATGGGCCGCTGAGAGATAGCAAATGGGCAGAAGGTAGATACAATTTTATTATGCTAAAAAAATTACCCTGGTTAGCTGTTGGGGCACCTGGGTAATTAAAATCCTGTCTCAGATTAGGCCCAGGTTGTTCCCCAAAGACAAATGTGAAGATGTGCTCTTTTTAGAGTACAAAGTAATGGTTGGAGATTACAGCTCTGACTGTATGATTGCTTTCATCTTATAAAATGAGAAAAGCATGAATGAAAAAAAACATCCATTACAGAGAGAATTGTCTGGGTGGTCCACAGGTACAGATAGTTTAATCTCTCTTATTCTCTATCAGAAATAGATTCCGTGCCTGTGAACACTGGCCATATATTTCTCTCTAATCATCCTTTCACAGGCTAGATCACACCAGCTATGGCCTGTTCGGGGACAGAACGACTATGAAATCTGGAGTGGCTTCCCCAGCTTTACAATCAAGCAGCTTCCTCATTTTTGCTGCTGTGCTGGGAGATAATTTGGGCTCATTCTTCATATGGCTGTAAGCCCAAGATATATGCAGCTGTGCCCAAGAAAGTTCTGTATCCAGCAGCATTTTATGATGGATCTTCCCCAGTCCCATAGAGCTGATCTGTGGTGGCTATGTACAGCAAGAGATGCGGAGTATCTACAGACAATACTGTCATCTTGTTTAAAACCAATACAAAATCTACAGCAAATCAGATTTCATTGCTATATCCTGCCCCCCTCTATCTGGAATTCGCTGAAATGTGTCATGACTGTAGGGCTAACTCAAACCAGTTAAATTCTTTTAATAATGACTTGTCTTTGTCTCTACTAGCTACAAAGACTTGCTTAATGTTCTGTTGTGTTTTTTAACAAGCATCCAGTGTCAGTGGGACTTCATTAGAAGGTTTTTTTTTTACTACAGTTCTTGCTCCAATTTGTATTTTGTAATAATCGTGTTTAAAGAGGAAAGAAATGTCATGTCCCAAGCCATGAGGGGGGTGTGTGTCTAAATAGTACAAAGGAACTGGAGCTGTGCAACAGCAGGAGAAGGAACAAAGTGCCAGATCCTCTCCGCAGCCACTCGGAGTTTACTAGAAATAGGAGTAGCTGCACTGGTCCAGACCAAGGATCTGCTTAGCTTGTTATCTCTTGGATGCACAGAGGAAGAACCATAAGAAACCGTGTGTGTGTGTATGCTTATATGCCTATATATGTGTGTATGTATGTATGTACACATACATGTATATGTCAGACAGTCGTCAGAGGTGCACAGTGGTAGGACAGAGGCAACAGTCACAAACTGCAGGAAAGAAAATTCCAAATATATATTAGGAAAAATTCTTCACGCCTTGGGAGGGCTCAGCATTCAACTGGACAACGGCCTGAGCAATCTGATCTAGATTGGGCTGGTTTTCTGGGGATTAAACGTGATCACCTCCAGAGGTGTTTTCCAGCCTGAATTATTCTAATTTATATATACTTATGTACATACACATGCCCATACACATATACATTTTAAAAATATGTGAAGATACATGTATGTATGTATGTGGTACACTCCCTCTTCATATGTGGTACACTCCCTCTTCATATTCTGTATGGAAAAGGGTGACTTAACCTGTTGCACTGTCGGCCAGCCTTTTTAGTGAAAAGAGGAAAGACCTTTTGGACATGGTCCTTCAGACACACTTGTTCGGAAGTGTTACTCATGCAAATTTCAATTAAGAGATCATTCCTCTTTGTGATGGTGAGTAGGGTTCCTAGTATGGGCCATTCTCATGAAAGAATTTTCAAAATCTGACCTCGAACTATAATTTAAAGTCAAACTAGAGAAAGCATCCTAAGAAACAGATTTCCATGACCAAGTAAAGTGTTGGATCTTTCTTTTGTGAGTCTGAGTAAGTGTTTGGCCAACAGATGAGGATCATTGTTACGGAACTGGAAGGTCAGATATTGGGGAAAATTATGCCCTTTCTTCTGTAAGGAATGGTAATGTGAAATGAGTGCTGTGCACAAGGGAGCAAACAGACTGTTGCCTCTTAAAGTCTGATTTTAGTTCTTGCTTTGGATCCTATTACCTTTTGCACAGAAACTTAGTTTATTTCTACATCCCCTTCAGCCTAAAGCAATTTATAGCTCTTGTTCTTCCCCTTGTGAGTGGGTGGGAAGCTCTTATTTCAGAATCCTTTAAATAACCAGTCTCAATTTCACCCTCATAAATTTGATCTCCAACACACATCCCCTTACTAAATAAGCAAATATTTTTCCTAAAACCAGTTTGGCTTATTCCTAGGCTGACCTTTTGTCAACAGAACATGAAGATATTATCGTGATTGGAAACACTTCTCTCAGGCCCATAAACCAGGCAAACAAAAAGGGGAGAGAGGAGGGAGGAAAGGCTGGGGCTTAAAAAACCTCATTTTGGAAATGTCAACTGGGCAACCAAACAGCATGAATCATAAAAAACAGTGAAAGAGGCAGAGAAACAATGTGTGAACAGTTATTGCAGTGAAAGAGCTGGTAATTCATTGTATACATAACAAATCTGTCTGTTAAGTTGAGAAGCAGTATTTCAGTTAGTCCCATGGCACAGCCAGGGGTTTTCCACGCGTCAGGCTGGGTTCAGATGGCACAGCCTCCTTGGGTGAGCTGGGGTGGAGGGAAGCTGCCAGGGTGCCTTGCAGAGGTCCTCAGCTCATGCACCACCACAAACAGCTCGTGCCAGCTTTGTCAGGAGGGACACCAGGGATGCACAGGGTCCCTCCTCCAACCCAGCTGTGGTTGCCAGCCTGGTGGATACTCTTCACATCCCGCAGATGAGGGAGCAGCTTTTCCAAGGTACCTGTCACCTTCCTTTGCCAGTGAAATTAAAGGTAAGGGGTGTATACTCTTCATTCCCCCGACAGTAATTATCCTGGCCAGGGATGCCAGTGCCTCTTCCAGAGGTCCTCCAGAGCTCTTCTGCCTCTGCTGGTCCCCAGAAGTCCAAGCACATGGGTTTGACCTGTGCAGTGGCAGGATGCCCCAAAGTAACCAAGTGTAGTTGGCAGGCACAAGCTGGTCTCTGTTTTTCCTCTCCCAGCCTGAGCCCAAGCAGGTGTCAAGTGAGGTTAGTGTTTAGGCACAGCCTGTTCAAACAAAGTGCTTCATAAACCTAAGAAAAGACCTTTCCAGAAGCCGGGAAACACAGTTCCCATGACTTTGACAGTTTTAGTGTCATTAAGAGGAAAGGCCTGGGGTAAACTCAAGAGAAATGGCTCAGTAAACTCTAGAGTGTCAGAATTGCTGCTAGGGAAATCTTGTTACTCATCATACAGGTCTTCAGTAGCAGTGGGAAGGGATGGCCTATCTCAGTGACCTCTCTTGGATGTGTTCTTTCACAGATTATTCAAACCCCTCTCATTACAGCATCACTGCTGAGCCAAGAGGCAATGTGGATTACTAACTATGTCGTGCAGGGGAACCAGGAAAGGCATTATCCACCACCAAAGACTGGGAGACAGTTGGACACTGATAGAGCTTTTCCTCACCAACTGCTGACACACCAACCTTCCGGATCAACCAGCAGCTATTGATCCCTCCTTTTTCCTGTGATACTGACTGGGCTGAGTAAACCAAACAAGGTTTGGTAAAGAGGAGAACCCAGTCTGGGCTGTGACTTACTGGAGCAGTCTGGATGTCATATCTGTTCAGGGAACCATCTTCTCCTGACATTTGCTGTGACTTGTGCCCTCCATTCAGGTGGCACATGCTTTCTCTGAAATATGCACTCATGAGGCATCATCGGCCATAGCACGGCAAGTGAAGGAGAAGGAATGTGCTGAAGTCCATTGTGGAGTCAGGTTCGGTCTTCTCCACCAGCAGAAGTTGCTCACTTGTAGCAGATCATCACAAGGAAGAGGCAGCTGGGCAGCCACAGGGGCAGGCAGACCAGCAGCTGTTTGAGCTGAGCAGTCACGTAGCTACTCTGTCCTGCTCCCATCTTTTCGTCCTTGCCTTACACAAGCTGCATCCTGGGCTAGCCCCTGTGCACCTCCACCAGTGCTGTCACCAACTCCAAAATGTCATAAACGAGTTGGTGGACAAACCAAATGGTGAGTGTACAATGCTGCACTAGAGGATCAAGATATCACAAAAAATATACCCAGGATCAGGCACAGGGCAGATAATGCCCATTATCTGCCATGGTGAGTGGGGTGACGGGGGTCTGTCTCTGATTTGGTGTCCATATTACAGCTTGCTATGTTTTTACTGCATGTCTCCCTGCCCTCACAGAGGGTAGAGAGGAGGGGGAGATGAAAACACAGTTCTTAACAGATTTAGAGAAAGGCTGAAGCTGTAAATCAAGATCTTCAATGCATTTCATCTCCTTCCCTTTCAGTATTTAGCAAGAAAACAAATGCATACACAGGAAATAAGGAACAGATGCACAAGCACATCTTGGGACAAATAAATTAACATGCAAGTAAGCAGACAGGCAAGAGTAGCAATAAAGGGTAATTAGACCACACAGGCACCATCAACATGGGACTATATCTCCAAATATTGCCAACACCCAAGAGGGCCACAGCAAAGTGTACTCTTCCATTTTTAGCAGTGATGGTTGCAAGCCAGGACTTTGGCTATGAGTACCAGCTGCTTTGATGACTGGATGGATAGTGGTGCTCCCCAAGAATAAACATTCACTGAAGGATATGGAAAAGAACCAGAGAGACCCCCCCAGTTCCCTCCTTTTGGGGCAAATTCCCTTTCCACAGCAACTAAGCAAACCAGATGCTAGAACTTAGGGCAGGGATTGAAAAGTCATCATAGCCTGTAGCTGCTCTTGGGTTTGAATGTGGGCAGTCCCTTTCGTCTCCCACTCTGTATACAGAAAGGTATTTTTTTCTACTAGATCTATTGAGGTTGAGACATTCTTCCCTTGCCCCCAGTGCCCCACGGATCCTTACACAGCAGTGTCCCAGGGTACCAGCCTGCAATGCAGAGCACGATCCTGCAGCACCCACAGAAATGCAGTACAGCCTTGATGAACTCCTCAGAGGCCAACAGCAGCCCTTAGGCACTGTACAGTCTTAGACGGCAGGGCAGGGTTTGGCTCTGAGCGCCTCAGGACCATATGATTACCATGCTCCCACATTGCTCTCCCAGTTTCTGCCTTGTATACATTAGACCAGCATTTCTGTATGTGTTTTACTCAAAGGTCTGCCCAGCCTTTTCTGAGTAAACTGAAGGCATCACATGGCACGATGTCCACGTAAAAATTAACTTAGCTTTGAGTGTCTGTTTATTCCTTTGCATTCCCCCCAGTTTTTATTGCATGCAAGGGACTGCAAGTGCAGGAAGGTTATGGTTTGCACTGTGTTTTTCAGCATTCACTAAGCACCTTTGGATGCTTTGAGAACTGCATGGACTGCAGTACTGGCAAGTACTGTGCTGCATGAGAGGAAACATGAGTACCCTGCCATAAGGACACCTCAGAAAGTGCTACAGCTGTCAGGAAAAAGGGAAAAGCAGTGACACAAACACAACAGTACCTGTGTGGCACTTGTATGCCCAGTTGTTGGAAGGGCAGCTCGACTTAACAAGTGCTGTGGAAGAGCTGACCCTCTCACACCACGGCTCCCAAAATGTCCTCACTGCTCCACCATCGGGTCATGCCCACCCCTCCACACACAGTCCTGCAGGCAGCTCTTTTCCATCTGTGTTTGAGGACTGAGATGGCATTTCTTTACCCAGGTCCATTTGCGAAGTTTCCCCAAGGTGGTATTTGCCTGGGTCTTTCACTCAAGGCCTGGGATGTCCCTGCTTCTGCTCCCCACTGCCACCTGAGGTGCCTCTGGGGATTCAGGGAGGCCAAATAGCAATGTCCCCTGAGCCCGGTGAGTTAGAGAACTAGCAAAAAATATTAATGTCATCCCTGTGACCAGCCCAACTTCTACTGCAGGAGGGAAGGGGGAGGTCTGTTCCTCCTGCTTCACTTGCTCCAGATAACTGAACTCCTCTTTCCAGCTAGACCAAAGCATTTGGTTAATATCTGAGTTAATTCCTATATTCCTCAGATAGGGCAAAGATCAGACACTTGGAATAAAATATCTGCACGAGGCCTCCCTCCCAAGTTACAAATGACAGAAGCATGCTCTTTCTTTCTTTTAATCCTTCCCTCCAACCATAACATATTGTTTCTCCTCTGTCTCCTTTATCTGTCATCTACCACCCCTGGACCTTGCTTTTCAAGTCCTGGCGGCATTGTCTTTTCTCCTTATCCTTCCTCATCTCCTCTCTCACCATACATTGCACAGATCACTCAACCATGCACTTGACAGGAGCCGGGCTGCATTAGGTCTCTTTAGTTATCATGCTCTTTCACTAGCTGCCCAGAGACATACTGGAAGACATTACAGGCTGTCTTTCTGTGGTCAAGAGCTTTGGTGGGGTGTTGGCATGAAGGTCTTCATGAATCAACAGGAGCAGTCTGAAAAATAAATAGCACCAAAGGCTGACCATCTTACGCACAGCTCAGTGTGCAGGGAGGAGGGAGGTAGTAATTTCTGTTGTCAGAAGAGCATTTTCCTCCATCTCTTCCAGCTTTTTGCTGGGAAAAGTATTTCTTTTCCCTCCATGTCTCCAGATCAAAAGCACTATGCCCCTTCCTGCCAAACAGACCGTCTTAATGAATATGCACATAGTCTCACAAGTCATTTCCCCACAACAACCACCACTGAAGCTTTCTACTGCTGTATGAAGGATTCCCTGAGTGGCCTGCTCTGGTGAATCTCACTCTTTAATCACAGGACAACATGAGTGGAAGGGACCTGCTGGGCTGTATCTAGTCCTTTGCTATCACAGGCCACGAGGTCCTAAAATTCTCTGCACAGACCTATCCTTAGCTCCATGGAGCTATTGCAGGGAGTGTTTGGTATAACAAGAGTAATATTTACGTTGAGCATGAATGAGAATCAAACCTCAAGCACAAGTTTCAGTTCTGGTTTGGCATTTCCGGAGCCCAATCCCAACAGCATATGAAATCTCTAAAACAGGTTTGCATTTCACACTCTATCTTACATGAGCGTGTGTCTCCAAAGAGGCTATCTTGGTATTCTGCAGTGTAGAAATAACAAGTTTGCATTTAACTGAAAGACCCTGCCCAGGATTCCCATGTAATGCCGACTGAGTGTGTCCCAAAGTGCCTGATAGGCTATGGAAAGGTTTCCAGAAACCACTTGGGGTCCTGCTGAGAAGCAGCCACCTCTGAACACATTGCAGATCTCTCTGAATACTTTCCAACAATGTGAGAGCTTCATTTGTGAGAGTCCTAAGGAAATTGCATCCAGTTGTCATTGCAAAAGAGGGAATTTAAGGCATGCACAATGTAATTATTCCCACTGGGAACTGCCAGAAACAACAAGGGTGGCACCCCATTGCTGTGAAGAGAAAAAAAAGCTGTAGAATATCTACTGCTGTGTGTGGCCAGGACTTTGATGTCCCATCTCTTCCGAGCACAGTCTTTCCCCACAGCTCATCCTTCACCAGCCTCCCAGGGCCTCCAAATGCCACAGGAGAGCTCCAACCAGGCTGGAGGCAGAAGCAAGCCCTGTCAAGCAGCCAAAGCTCTTTAGCTACCTGGTGTGGGAGAATAGATCTGTACTCTGTCAGAAAAAGATGCCTCAGCACTAGCCACCAGCTAAATGTTTCATGGAATCATAGAACGGTTTGGGTTGGGAGGGACCATAAAGATCATCTAGTTCCAACCCCCCTGCCATGGGCAGGGACACCTTCCATTAGACCAGGTTGCTCAAAGCCCCGTCCAACCTGGCCTGGAACACTGCCAGGGAGGGGGCAGCCACAGCTTCTCTGGGCAACCTGTGCCAGTGCCTCACCACCCTCACAGTGAAGAATTTCTTCCTTATATCTAATGTAAATCTACCCTCTGTCAATTTAGTCATTACCCCTCATTCTATCACTATATGTCCTTGCAAAAAGTCCCTCTCCAGCTTTCCCCCTTTAAGTACTGGAAGGCCACTACTAGGTCTTCCCAGAGCCTTCTCTTCTCCAGGCTGAACAACCCCAACTCTCTCAGCCTGTCCTCATGAGGGAGCTGCTTCAGCCCCTTGATCATCTTCGTGGCCTCCTCTGGACCTGCTCCAGCAGGTCCATGTCCTTCTTATGCTGGGGGTCCCAGAGCTGGACACAGGACTCCAGGTGGGGTCTCACAAGAGCCGAGTAGAGGGGGAGAATCCCCTTCCTTGACCTGCTGGCCACACTGCTCTTGATGTAGCCCAGAATATGGTTGGCTTTCTGGGCTGTGAGCACACATTGGTGGCTCATAGTCAGTCTTCTATCCACTGCTCTCAATCCACTCATCGCCCAGCCTGTGTTTGTGCTTGGGATTGCCCTGACCCACGTGCAGGACCTTGCACTTGGCCTTGTTGATCTTCATGAGGTTCACACAGGCCCACCTCTCCAGACTGTCCAGGTCCCTCTGGATGGCACATCCTTTCCCTCCAGTGTGTCAAACTCACCACACAGCTTGGTGTCGTTGGCAGACTTGCTGAGGGTGCACTTTGGAAAGTCAAAATTTCATTTACAACATGTTATCAGCAAATGACTTTGATCCAGATAGGCACTGAGGTACTGAGTTCTCCTGGATTTAACTGGGAGTTTGATGTCTAAAAAATTTTGAGGCTCTGTCTGTAAAAGGAGGATAACAGCACCTCAATTTTTCACAGAGGTTTGTGAGGAGACAGAAACTCCACCTGGTGTGGTGGGCAGCACTGGCAGACACACAAATGTATGTCTTAGGGGCATTGCCCTTCTTTACCAGGAGCTCGAAGCCAGGACCAGAGCAGGAGGCTCAGTGCCACCACGCTGCTGCTGCCCTGCTGTCCTGAGGACTTCCTGTCAACGTCCACAAGCCACAAGGTTTCCTACTCAGCTAGCTCGTTGCTTTTGCAGAAATCTTGCTGCAGTTAACCAAAGACAGCCATCACTGGGCTGGCAGGCTTGAAAGGCCAGGAAAATCATTCATATATAAGCTGTCCCAGGCTTCCCCACCACCTTCTGGGCTCTGAAGAATGTCTTCTGGTGTTGCCAGAATTTGAAAAGACCTAGGAAGCAACACCTGGATCAGATCTAGGCTTCATTAATCTGTAAAATGTCCTCTTTTTTCTCTAACCGAGCTCTTCTTCTCCCAGCATACAAAGCAAAACATAGCAAAGAGCTCTGGGGGAGGCTGGGCCTGGAAGAGGCTCAAAAGAACCTAATCTCATTCTGTGTATGTTTTTGCTTTGTTTAGTCTTTTGTATATGCTTTTGCTCCAGATGTCAGCAGCAGAACTCAGCAGCCAAGCTGCGGGTGACAAGAGCAGCTGGAGAGGCAGTAGGGCTGTCACAAGAATGCTGACCAGGCCAGGTGGGCATCCCACACAAAGGTGGCATCACCTTCACTCTCCCCCATGGCAGCACCTGGCATTTGCAAGGCTACTCCCAGCACTGACTCTGTCAGTACAAAAGACAGCCCAGCCCCAGTTTTTAGGAGGCGATATGTCTCATCTGATCTCTCATGAGGAGGGCATCTCAAATGAAACCACTGGGTGGGTCAGACCCATGGCTGGGTGTCATGGGCATGGCATAGTCCTGCCAGCTGCCAAAACGCAGGAAGCGTCGCACTGATAGTTGTGCAGTGAAATGGCCAAAGCCCGCATTGCTTAATATCTCCAGCATCAGGTCTAGATTTCAGTAGTTGTTTTGATCTGTGTGTTAAGTAACACCAGCGCCTTACTGAAAGTACATTTGCAGAGGTTTAACAGCAATTAAACTCATATGTATCCCTCGCATGGGAGCTCAGCTTCAGTGAATATGATTTCAATAATCAAGTGGTATTTTGTTTACATGCTGTAATTATGATATTAAAATCTATATACAAACCTCACTGGAGACAACGATCTTTTAATATATGGAGGTCTTTGCAACTGACAGCAGGATGCAGAGGTAAAAGGTGGCAAGATGGATGTGGTTTGAGCGCCCGTAAGATTAACCCACACCACAAACACAGCTGAGTGGGGTCCCTGGTGTCTGGAAAGACATGCACGGCTTCCAGCTCTTCAGCTGAAAGCTGCTAAATGGCTAGCTGAAATCCCTGAAAGATAAGCACTAGCAGGAAATCAGTTTGGGATGCTCGATCACCCAGCAGTGTCACAGCATGGAGGAAGTATTTATCCTCGTAGCTGTGGCTGTAAACTTCACACGGCTAGGGTTCACATTTAGCATGAAGACGACTCCCCCCTCAAGTAACAGGATATAGGATCCCAAACCTTAGCTCTTTAAAATTGCCTAGGGCTGCCAGAAAGGGCTCAGATTTGCACAGAGAAATTTACCTTGTGGAGCGAAGCTTTTTGTAGAACAAGAAAGAATTTCAGAGGATGACAAAGACAGTATGATTCATCACCAACTGTCATAAATCAAACATGAGTGGCTCAGTATCAGTTCTGGTTCAAAAGCCTCCAGCACCTCACTTTTCCTCTCTGGATTTGTATCTCCCACCTCGTGGCTGTCTTCTCCACCTGCAGTGTGAGCTTTTGGAGAAAGAAGCTCTGCTGATACTGAATGTTTGACCCAGAGATTTTGCCTGGCAAGTCATAGTCAGTGCCCCAGTGAGGACTTAGCCAGCACATTTAGCCTAGGAGATAATCAGCAAGAGGTGGTGAGGAGAATTATCTTGAGATCTTATGTCGTCCCTCAATTCTGAATGTTGACAACCCTGCTCCGTTCCAGGGCAAAGTCAGACCACAATGGAACGAATAAACACCTGTCTTTCCACTGGAACTGGGGGAAAGAGACCAATGCAGGCAAGTAAAAGTGAAAAAAAGTAATATTTTTGTGCTTTTCATCTCTCTATATCACAGTCCATGCTTTTCCCTGCCACCCCTATCATCATCCCAGCCACACTGCAGAAAGGAGTGACCAGAGACCGCCCAGTTAGGGTGTCATCTTCCAGCCTCAGCCTAGGGTTTTGTTGGGGAGGTCAGTGTATAGAGTCTAAGTGAGGGCTGAAGCTCGGGCAAATGCCCTGCAAAACTCAGGCAGAGTGGGTGCAATGCTGTGCCTGCCCATGGGCACCATCACAGCCAGCACCTGGGGACATCCCACCAGGGACACGTCAACCTCGCCATGCCAGTCAGCTGGACACCACTGCTCAGGTTCTCTGGGCTGCATTGCATGGCCAGCTGAGCAGGATCCAAATGACTGCTCCTTATTAAAAACTGTGGCCACAACGGAGAATTAATTTCTTTGTCATGTGCTGATTCAATGACTTTATTCCAAGTAGAGGAGCTATGGGGAGAAAAACAGTCAGGGGCTAAGATTAAACGGTACCTCCAGTAATAAAAGAAAAGCAGATTTGCCTGCAGTGAGTTTTCCTTTCTGAGAGCCATGCCTGGATAATCTCAGTTTCTACCTAAGAGATAGCAGAACTGTCAGGACATACTCCATGTGGCCACACAAGAAAACACAGACATGACCCTTTGGCTCTTAGGAACTAACGTAAGGGGGAGGGGGAAAAAGCACTAGCAGAGGAAAAGAAAACAACAAAACCCAAATTCATACAGCAAACAAATGTGAGAGCTCCTATTCTCACTCAGTAATTTACATGCCTGGCCCTCTTCCTATTCCTTCCATTTTTAATCTACAATGAATATCTCTGAACTGTGCTGAGATAATAAATTCAGGCCCCTTTGAAGACTTTGGGCGGCAGTGCAACAACAATCCACTTTATAAACTCAACATTTTAGAGATTCATTTTCCCTTTGATCTGCAGCATGGTACCCCCACTGCATACGTATGCACACACCGACGCACATACACATCCTGCTGAACCCACCATGCTGAGGTCTATTGTTCCCCTGCTGCTGGCGATGGACATCAGAGAGGTCATCACTGGACATAATACACAATATACACCCTCGCAGAGACACACATGTGAGCAAAGCCTTTTTGGTAAAAAAACACCGTAAAAGATGTGACCACTCCAAAACTGGTAAACAATAGAATTTAAGGTCACAGTGGAAGAATTAATTGTTCAGTGGTAGGGGCAGGAAGTGGTTGTAAGCAATTTTAGAGTTTGTTTATTTTTAAAGCACAGTGAGAGAAAAGGAAAGAAACTTTATTGCACGATATCTTTCTCATGCCCCCAGAGACCATCAGCAGGGTCACGTCCATGAGATCTACTATGCAGACTTCAGCCCCTGAACTAGCAGAGTAAGTGAGGGCAATAGCTATTTGTCATCCTTTGTGTAAGCCTGCTGTGGACACTTTGCCTGTGGGTTTCACAGACAATTGCTGACAGTGAAAAAAATAACAAGGCACCCATCACTTCATCACTCTAGTAGCTGTACATCTTAGTCCACGTGCCTCCCACAGACATTGAGCTGAAGGGATGCAGAGCATTTATGACCTGCACTTTACTCACTGGTGCATCACCCACCTACTTTCCAAATACAGTTCCAAATAAGGGCCAGTAACATGGCGGTAGATTAGCAAGCAAGCATGATCTCTAAGCACAGTAATTTGAGGCAAGAAGTAAAAAATCCACAGCTGAAAGAAAGTGAAATCTGGTGTAAGAGGAATGTGTGGCCTACTCTCATATTTCCCGGTCACAGTGGTGTGAAGTTCCTGTTTCATCAGACCTGTCTCCAGGAGTCAGTATTCATAGGGCCCTGTAGCAGTAGGCTAGGGTGATCGATTCTACTGAGCCAGAAAAGACATTGCCATGTCTGGTGACATCCTGGCCTCTCCTCTGAGGATTGTCAACCAAGAACTGACCTGGATCAAACTTCTTTGACTTACATGAACTGACAGGATCACAGTAGGAGTGAGGAGATCTGTGAGCATATCACCTAAGCTGCAAATAGATCAGCTACAGCACTTGCTGTGTGATGTGTATGTTGGAGATCAAAGCATGGTGTTAAATCCTGTGAAACAGACAGAAGGTTATTGCCTCTCATTCTTATTTATTTTATTGATAATCCAGCCTCTTGTTATCCTGCCATGGTGCAAGCAATGATTCAAACTCCAGAATAGCATCTTCTACTGTAGGTGAAGAGTTCAGCTCTCGTGACTGTAGGAAATCACACTCCAAGTGTGAGATGAGGTTAATTAAAGCAAATGTCCTCCTGAGTCTGAAGAGAGCCTGAAACAATGGCTCTGAGAGGTGGAAAAGCCTTTATTATACATTAAGTTCCTAATTCTGGGACAACAATTGGTTTAAGTATCGCTGTTTGTCTTACTAGCATTTTAGCAGAAATATCCAGCTTAGATGCCCATGCCAGGTCTTAAATAATCTCCTACACTTTCCCTGATGCCATTTTGCCTTTTGTTCAATTGCTTGCTCATTGCCTTTTGCTCAGTAACAAGATCATCAGTTTCTTCTCTGCAATTTTTAATGGAGATATGGTTTGCTAGAGCATCAATCTGGTAGTGTGTCAAAACATGGATCCAGCCAAAAGGCTTGCAGGAGGCCAGGCAGGAGAGAGAGAGGTGATGCCCAAATCTCATTCCAGATCAAGATGCTTTTTGGGCTCATTCCTGCCACCTATGTCCCAAAGGGTTGAGTTGTCAATCATCTGACACAAATTAATTTCCTGGAAAGACTGTAGAGAGCACACATGAGTGCACACATGCAGAGCCCAAACCCTGAAATCTGACCTGGCACAAGCTGCAGGGAGCAAGCCTGACACTGGGGGATCCCAAAAGCTATCCATCCCCGTGGGAGATGGATGCAAATAGTGCTGCCCCCTCGTTGGTTCTAGTCAGCAACTGAAGGGAAGCGCTGGTGTTTGGACAGATGCAGGTCTGTGTCACAGGCAGAAATACTGAACTAAAAGCTGAGTCCCCCACTGCCCATTATGGGTCCCTCCATCATAATATTCCAGGTTCCTTTTAGCTATCTCAAAAGGGTTTGCTCTCCACCTGCTTCTCCCGTCCCACTCACACTAGCCCTGTCCTGGTGTAACACAACAGATGTCAGCGAGGACACTCCTGGTGCCAGGGAGGATACCCACTAGATTGCCCTCTGATCCTTTAAAAAGGAGCTACAGACAGCAAAGTCTTAAAGAAATACATTTCAGGCTTTTCCATCTTGCTTTCAAGGTCCAGAGAAGTGACAGTCTTCAGGGCCCAAACACTGAATTTTGCATCCCAGGTGTACCCCAATAGTGAACTATCCCTGAGAAACTGCAGAGAAAGTCCAGACTGTGATCTAGGTTTTTAATCATCAGTACTGTCAAAGCCAAGCTTCAGGCAACTCTCCCATCCAAAATCAGAAGAACGTTCCCAAAATGTGAGATTTTTTTTAAAGGGTTGAGTTCCTTGTTTTGCTTTCTTGCTTTGAAGGCTTTCTTGCTTCCCTTCCCCCCAGGAGCCCTGTTATCACTGCTTTTCAGACGTGAGAGATGAGAGCCATGTGTAATCACAGTGATCCAAGAACTGGAGCTTTAAGAGTATTCAAAGAGCAAACCCTGGAGGCTAGGAAAGGGGGGTAAGTTTGGTTTTGGTGACTCAGGTCACATACTGGGGCTGGATGTGCCTGGGAGTGGTTGGTGGGAGTGGCCAGTACTATCCCCCAAAGAGTTCTGCTTTCAGACAGTTGACGTGGAGAATAAGTATGGGACTAAACACTGGCTACATCCTCTGTGCAGCACAAAATTTAGGGTGATGTCACTTTTGACCCTCCCTGCTCACAGTTTGCCCCTCAGATGTCACACAGAAAGGTTATAATGCCCATGAGCACAAAGCAGATGTCAAAGTACGGTGGGGCTCTGCCACTGAAAACACCTAAGGGCATTCCCAGGTCCCTGCTGTCACACTCCCTGTTGAGGATCAGAGGAGCTCAGAAATTAGGGCTGAAAAAGACCTCAGGAAGTTGTTTAGTCCAACGCTGGTCCCAAGACAGTATCAGCTATTCCTACACTGCTCCTAACATGTGTTTGCCCAACCTCTTCTTTAAGACACCTCCACTAATGGATTTTCACCACTCCTTTATGTGATTCATTAGCAGGGATGACCTAGGTCATGCTTAACAGCTTGGGCAGGAAACAGAGAAAGTAAACACTGGAGCAATTTTATTTTCCAGGCTGAGAGGAAGTACATCAAACAGAAGTAAGGAGAAGGATGGGAAAGCTGAGAGAAGCAGCAAAAAAATCTGTAAAGGTTTTGATTCGTGTCTCCTTCAAACCTCCAAGAGCTACACAAAGCCCAACCCTCCTCTCATCACATCTGGAGGCCCAAGAGGCTTCCAGATGTCTACAAATGAAGAGTCAGAGCCATGTCAGCACTCCATGAGGTCACATCACCACTGGGAGGTGATGCGTGAGAGCGTGACTGTAAAACCTCAGTCTTTGTCACAACTCAGCACTGACCCCAGGAGTAAGATTGTGCTGGTGAAGATAGTCACTGGCATGTGGCATTGCTCCCTCTCATTAAAACATCCCCTTCAGGTTGTCAGATGTTCGTGGTGCCAATGCCAGGGGCTCGATGCCGCAGCAGCTCTCTAGCAGTTGGCTTGTTTCAGGCCAAGGTTTCCAAGCAGTTAGAGCTCTGACTCCTCTCAGTACACTTCGACATTACCACTACTGTTGATCTTGGCATATTATTTATCCATCTTCCCAGCCATAAATTTCCTTCCTGGACTCCGTGACTTGCTTTATAACCGCACTCTTTGTGCTGAGATTGCAAAGCCCTGAGGACGAGACCTTTGCCTCCGCACTTTCTATTTAGGGCTATGAAGCTTTATGACACTAAGAGTAACTTCCCAGATGACTTTGCAGCCAGCGCAGAAGTTTTTTGAAATGCTACTTTTTGGCTACTTAGAAGGTCACCGATAAGGGCAGGGATAAATCTCTAGCCCAAGCTGCTACCACACGGGGAGGAGGAGATCCCGGTAGCTTGCTTGCAAATACAACGTACAACAAACCATAAAGTCTTTCCCCTGTTCTCCCAAACGGATCAGCATGAAAGCCCACCCCAGAGTCTCATTACTTGGCCTCTGTTTCCCAAGTTTAAAGCCTTGAAGGAGGTGAGTAGCCCCACCATATTATCACCAGAGACTCAGCTGGCTTCACAGATCTTTGCTTTGGGAGCCCAGGCAAGGCCAGGGTTTGTGCTGCAGGCATTAACACCTGTCTCTCAGAGAGGCTCAGAGCTCGCCAGCCTTCTGGCTCACACCGATGACCTCAGAAGATATCTGATGACAGCATGGGCTTGTGCTCCAGTCCCCCTCCTGACGTCAGTCTTTCCTACCAGCCTTCTTGCTCTGGACCTCTGCGAGCAGTCTGCTGTGGGTCTCTTTTCATTGGGGTGAGTAAATTTGAACAATGCTTTCCATTCCTGCCTGCCTCGGCTCGAAGGGTTCCCTTGAGTGCGCCATGAAAGGAGAGGCACATCTGGGCTGGATTACAGGGTGGTGCAGTGGCTTTTATAGCTACAGATTCCTGCATATGTTTCTGAGCAGGACATATATACTCATACATCAAAATGCAGAGAGCCCCCAGGTTGAGAGCCCTCATTTATATGAGTCGTTCTTGGTTGGCCCCTCTTTGGAGGGCTCAGCCCCGGATACTTTGCCAGGCTAGGGTTGGTGAGATGAGATGCTCTGGGATGCTGATAACCAGCCCTCCCACTGGGCACAGAGAATTGCTTTCTTTTGAGAACAGAGGCCAAATGGAGGGAGTAATTTACACCGTTGAAAAGTGGGTGTAACGCTGTGATTTACTGGCATATTACAGCCACATAGGCACTGACTTCCCATGGATAAGGACAACTGTGAAGAAAACAAGGGAGGAGGCAATGAGACTCAGAGTAAATCCACAGAGATCAATAACATTACATCAGATTTACGCCAGTTAGTAAACCAAAGGTTGCAGCCTGGTCTCCACAGTATTGGTTTATCACAGCTCCAGATTTTACACCACGGTCACTGAAACCAGGATCTGTCCCCTGAGGTTTTAGAAATAACCTCTTTCTCTCAAAAAATCTCTTCTTTAGTTATCCATGGGTTGAGAAAAAGAGGCAGTGATGTGTGGACTGGAAAAGCAACAAAAAAGAACTAAATTAAAATTAAAACGCAGCAAGGCTCCAAAGAATTTACAGATGTCTCTCCTCTCCTTCCCCCCCTGCTTCTCCGTGGTCAGCTGTAAATATTTATCTGGCAGGCTGCAGTGAAAGGCATGGCCCAAAACACTTAATCACAATTTCAGCGTGGCTGCCCTCCAAAGTGCCCCAAACTTGGGGGACGGTGGGTTTTTTCCTGCAGCTTTGTTAAAGGAAGGTACCTTCACCCTTACGCAGGCAAACAAGCACTTTCAAAAGCAATTCATAATATTTCCAACATGGGCTGCTGGATGCTTTGTTTTTCTTCTTTTTAGGATTTGTTTTCTCTCTAAACAGTCTGATTTTCTTTTTTAACCCCAAGTGAGGGAGGAGAGCAAGTCCTGCCACCCGACCACTAGCAGCCAGGGGGTGATTGTCAGAAGTGGCAAAGGGGAAAACGTGAAGTCGGACTGGATCAGTCAGGAGCTTTGGGAAATCTTCCCCAGAGGCAAAGGAATCATTATATTTTGATAATTTACCCCAAAGTGTTTCACATGTGTTGATGAGACATGACCCCATCTCCCCTGGCAAGGATGGCTGGCTGCATGGAGTGCTCAGCTCTGCCTGGCAGAAATTTGGGACAAATAGAAGCACTGCTAGAGGCTGGCAATGGAAGGGTCTTTGGTTTTGAGGATGCCCAGCAAGGAACACCTTTGGCCATGGGTTCCTGTGCAACAATAGGCTGCCTGCAAAGTCAGGAGCAATTCCAGTGGGACCAGGGACCTGCGCACCTTGCTCCCGGCTTTTAACTCCAGCGCTGAGCCTGGCCTTCTAGAAAGAACTCTGATCTCCTCACAAGGATCTTGGGAAGATTTCCCCAACTTCAACTGCACCATCCCTCCCTGCACATGACAAAGCATTCTTCAGAGCCCTAAATCCCATATGTTTATATTTCTCTGTGCTGCTGCTCATGTTTGTTTCTGCCATGGCAATGGACTGCTGCAGAAATTTCCTTTCTCGTTGTTCTCTAGACGGATCCCGTGTTCCTCCAACCCCTCACATCCCCACAACATCACACTGCCAGTAGCCAAAGCTGAGGATTACTATGCTTAGGGTCATGTTCAGAAACAAAGTCAAAATACTTCCAGCAAGTGCACTTAGCATGGCTCCGGCTGCCAAGAGCAGCTGCCTCCTCCTATGGTTGTGATTAAGGGGAAAAAAATGAACAGCTTCCTCTGAACCTCTCAGCAAACACTTGCGCGCTTGGACACTGAGATGCAACCCTGGAGAAGACAGGGACTGCAGGATCAGCTGGAGTCCCCTAACTTTGGACCTCCAGGGCTGGTGGTGTTTAGAGGCACCAAGACAGGGCATGGATCATGGCCTTCAGCTAGCACCGACATCACATGCAGGCTGCTCCTATCTGGTCCCGTCCAAACTATTAATCCTTTTTCTTTTTTAAATTCTTCCTGCACCTTCCTCTCCATTCAAATCCAGAGCAGTATCCAGGGCCCATAAATACCCAGCAAAATGCAACTCTTGAATTTCCTCAAAGAAGACATTGTGCTGAGCTTCACCCGATGGCTCACTCTCCACTTTGATATGGATGAGCTGGGAGAGGAGAAAGGACAGGACCCTAACACACAAAGCTGTGGACCCTGTGGGACCACCCTCAGGGTCTCCTTCTTGGTTTGCTCCAGTCCCACAGCAGCTCAGAGGCTGGAGCATGTAAAGAGCCAGCCAATGTTCACTTTGTGTCCTAGCTTCCAGTCTCCCCCGCCAGTGTGTGTCACAGTCTTTCTCAGGAGAGAACTGAGATGTCCAACCAAGAGCTGTGTTGCTACTTGACCATAATGATTATTGCCTCAGTCTCTGGCTGAAGCACGAATGAATTTTGTTTTATAGTTCTTTGCAATTTTCTGCAGGGAGCGGCACACTTTGGCAAAGCAGAGCCATGCATGACATCATATTTTCTTATTGGCACTCATTGCACTGCAATTGCCTCACCACTTATTGCCAAGCAGTTGGTTCACCACCTGATTATTTATCAGTCTGCCTTTATGCCTTCCTGGGAAATGAGATTCATTTCACTTTTTTCCTCTTTGCCAACACTTCCAGTGAAAATGATGCTTTGTCGGCACATCTGCAAACATGCAGCG
This sequence comes from Athene noctua, assembly GCF_965140245.1. Lineage (NCBI taxonomy): Eukaryota > Metazoa > Chordata > Aves > Strigiformes > Strigidae > Athene > Athene noctua. The sequence goes on from NC_134037.1 coordinate 97,354,692, forward strand.
TTCCTTGAAAAGGAAAGTCCACTTGCAATGAGCTCATTTCAAGCAAGGTGATCAGTAACCACACACATAAATTAGTCTGAGGTTAATCTATTATTATCTTATCAGTGGCCCTTGCAATTTTTAACAGACTCTCAGAGACTAGAGAACTGTTAAAGCCTTCTCCCTGTAAATGTAAATATATGAGAATCTCATCTTCCTTCAAAAAATGAACAGCCCTGTCACTCCCTTTTCTGTAATCATTATTGTGACCTTGCAATTGCAATGCAAAGGGAAGCTGAAAATGTGGCCCAGCTCTATCCAAAAGTTTTAAAAACCCAAATAGAGGATAAGTAATCAGACTCCAAAGTGCAGGTTTGAATCTGTTTTTTTAAGTCAGTGCTGTGAGATTCGAGGCCTTATTCAGGATTTTGAAATCTCTGGGGCTGGTAACACAGTGGTGATTAATTGTGTGCACTGATACCGATTACAGTGTTATTACCTGGGGGCCATAGGATGCTCTGGGAGGAGCATCTCCGCTTACGGCAGGCTTTTCCAAAAGGCTTTGTTAGCTTTGAACAAAATGGGCTCCTGGCTTTTTCTGGCATGTAGGGCACCGTACTGTGAGTGATTTCCAGTATCCCTAGTCCTGCTGCCCTCTGAGCCCATTCCAGTGACTTCCCAGCATTGTACCCCAAAATCCCTGAAGAGAGTCAGGCCCACCTTCTCCCCTTGTAATGTAATAAATGGCGACAGGGGCATGTGGGGAAAGGCTGCTTTTATGGTAGGGTGCCCAGTGCCTGGGAAAAGCCAGGGTGAAGCTGAGCATTATCACCCCACCAGTGCAATGTGGACAGCCCTGGCAGCACCTAGCACCATCTTTGGGGAGGACAGAACAGAGCTGGTCCTTTGTGTGCCCATGTGGCTGGGACCCCGCTTGCACCCCACAGGGTTAACGTGGTGTTGAGTGTACCCAGCTGTAATTTCCATCATCTGGTCCATTGTCAGTCCCCATGTCCAGGCCGGCAGGCACTTGGGGGATCTGGCTCATCCATCAGTCCCTGGTCCATGGGGGCAGCCTTAATACCACCGAGGCAGACCATGGCAGGGGTGGGGAGGGCATGGAAGGGGGGGAGAAATATTTTTTATACTGTGACTGCTGCCGAGCTGACAGCAGCCAGCCAGAGACGAGTTTTCCCACGGTCCCTTCACCTTCCCATCAGCACTGGGGGTGAGGTGCCAGTTTGGCCCCTCGCTGCTGGCCAGATCTCAAGGGGTGGGGAGGTGGAAGGGGCTGCCCAGGCCCAGCTGGAGTTTCTCTGACCCAGACATCAAGTGTGATGCCATTTTGGCTATGCACTTTGTCCTCCTACTGTGTGAGCCAAGAGTTTATAAACCCACAGGGAGAGGCGCCTCCTCTTCCTCCCAGCACTGCTGACCCTGATTTCAGCTGCGGGCGCTGCTTTGCAACAAGCCTCTGAGCTGCAAATGGGTCTCTGTTGCTCACTCTTCCCTCTTGTCTTATTATAGGAAAAAAAGGAAAGAGAAATCAAGCAGCTCTTTGGTGTTTGTTTTTTTCTCTCCGGGAACTTATTATACAGTGGGAACAGCAGTTTGTTGCCCTGGCCAGTGCCATGCTCCTGCCCTCCCTTTTTTTGCCCCAGACTCAGCAAAACAGCTGCTCCAGGTAAGTCCCTGAGGAGCAGGAGGTTCATGTAGGCACCACGGGGACCTGCCTGCATGGGGGCGGGGGGGTGTCCACATGCTCTATACACCATCTTTAAGGGACATCCTGGGTTCAAGGCCACATCAGCTCAGGCACATCCCCATCTGCCTGCTGTTGGTCTCAGGGTCTTTCTGCCCTTCACAGACCCAGGGGCAAGTCCTCTTTGGTGGCTGTGGTAGGACTCCTGGACACAGACAGCATCAAGGAGAAGGATGGCATCTGTCCCTCTGTCCCCATCATGGATACTGCCGCATGTACCCAACAGCCTGGCCCAGCCAAGCTCATGACATGAAAGGATGACTTGAGCTACACCCCATGTATTTCCATCTCTGCTTTTCCTAGCCCAAGCTCAGAAAGCCCAGATATTTACCCAGTACAGAGGGAGGCAACAGTGATTCAGAGATCAAGACACTTTTCCTTTTCCAGAGGGAAGAAATACTACCCCACTCTTTTGCAGTACATAAACTATTCAGCTGTGCCAGCAGCAAAACAAAATGTGTTGTTCCCTCAGGTTATGGAGGAGTGTGGAGGCCAGGCCACCAACAGGCTCTGCATAGGAGGCACAGCCATCAGCCAGAGGCAATACTGGCATCTCCAAAGTGTGATGGGGGCTTCCAACCTGTACAAGTCTTAAAAAGATGGATTTCTGTGCAGCTATTGCAAAGTAAGGGTTAAACCTTTGCCAGGCAGCTGCAAGATGCCATAGGAAGGTGGGGTGAGGAGTTACCCAGTCTGTGGTACCCAGCCACAGGCAGCTATGAAGCAGGTGGCCACTGTTGAGAGGACTGAAGTCGATGGCATATGGCCAGTGCATTTCCCAGCATCCTGCAAAAAGCCCAAGAGCCTTGGTCAGCCTCACTTACACAGAGCAGCAGCATCACTTGTAGCGCAAAGGCCTGGTTGTGCAAGAAGCCCTTGGCAGCAACTCCAGCCCACACCCTTTGGTGGGCTACCCCAGAGTCCTGGGTCTCCTTGATTAGCCCAGATGGGAAGATTTGGATGGAGCAGGTCTTGTTCCCCGCTGGCCTGTGTTCCTAGGTTTGTTCTCAGTCATGAGAGGGGATGGAGAGGTACAGAGGGACTCTCGGATCTCATCCTGTGCACCCTGGATGAGGCTGCAGTCCAGGCTCCTATAGCTCAACCCAGCGCTGGGCAAAGCCCTTCAACTGCCCCAGCTCCCTGCTCTGCAGAAGAGCAGCTATAACACATTTTGGCACGCAGACAAAGCTCCTTGAAGGAGCAGTGCAAAGTGTGAAGCCTGTCTAAATACCTTGTTCATAGCCATGCCCTCAGAAGGCAGTGTCTGTGGGCAGAGTCACAGGGAGATTGGATTCCCATAACCCACAAATTATAGGACATGTTCTTCTTTTAACTGGTGCTTCAGATGATCCACGTCACCTGGGATCAATCTGGGTGGTTAATCACTCTGCAGTACCTACCTCAAGCACCCCAGGTAGAGCAGACACTTCAGCCACCCACCACCCTTTTGATTTTAGCCACAGCTATAAAGCCCAAGTCAGCCCTGGGTGGAAACTCAGCCTGAAGATGTCATCCTGGAGTCTCCTGGGCTTGGTCCCCTGCACCCCACATGCAGCCAGCACTGCAGCTCCTCAGGAAACATTCCTTTCAGGCATCAAGAGAAACGTGATTTCCTTTCCAGCCGTTCAAGAGCCTCGCTGCTGCACGCAGTCTGCAAGCAGCCACGGGGAGCACAGGGCAGCATCCACCTCTGAAGGAAAGTGATGCTCCTGGGGTGGGCAAGTGATGCGAGTCCTGCCCAGCACCTCCTGCCAGTGCTCTGCAGGGACCTTGTGTCAAGGTGAGCACCCGAGGTGCTCTGCAGCGTGGGGAGGAGCAGTGCCACGGCATTGCCCAGGCAGGGGAGCAGCTTGGTGACAAGCAGGAGATGGCTAGGAAACGTGAGAGGGAACAGGGACTCTGGGCAAAACCCACGCACAAAGTTAGACAGAGGTCAGCTGGCACATTGCTGTGTCTGACCTGCTGGCTGAGCTGCACCCAGCCAAGCCTGGATCGTCAGAGCCGCCTTATGCCCAGCACGAAGGGAATCTGAGAGTTGGGAAATTTGGTAGCAAATACCTTGTTTACGGTCAAACAACCTTGGGAGTTAGGGAAATGCACCCTATGCCTCAGAGGGAAGATGTTCCTTGCAGTGAGACCATCAAGACAGACTCCAGAGATGCATAGCAAAGTCTTCATGCAACTAAGGGTTTCTCTAAGGACCTAAATGATTTGCTTACTCTGCTCTCTGTTTCAGCTCCAAAAGGAGGATCTTTCCTCTGTGTGGTACCACTGCAGTTCAAAGATAGCAGGAAAATTCCATATTTTTGTGTGCACAAGAAGTAAAATCCTACTTACCTTGAACATTGTGCTGTCTTCCAGAGGCAATCGCAAGGTTACACTTTATAGAGCCCCACAATAATGAAAGCCCCAGAAATACCACTGGAGATAGAAAGGTTAGGTGACTTAATACGAACCATACATGCTGCTCAGAGTTTTCTGAGCAATACAGCTTCTGCATGTCCTTGTTGCATTACAGAAATGATGCACTATCTCCCCTTTTCTTGGCTTCATTACGGGGAATGAAATTCCCCTGAGACTCTAATTGCTTCAAATGCTCTCTGCTCTATTTATATTTGATTTTACTCAGTGGTTTCAAGCAATACTGATCCTGAATGACTGTTGATCTAGGGCTGTACCCTGGCTAACATCTGCTTTGAAGGAGCTGTGTGCAGGTCTGTTTGAATAACATTACACAGGGCAGAGAGGACTTGACTCTTCAATTAAAGGCTTTATAATGATCCAGTCAATACAGTGTTTTTCTTCACAGAGCCATGGGACCATGATGGTTTTCATATCTGTGGATGCAATTTCAGGCTAACTTGTATCTTTCCACTATCTTTGTGTCAGGTCCTTGCCTTAGCCAATCCCTGCCTCAGTTTCCCCCTCAAATGGGCAGTAGCTCCCTTTACTTGGGCCAGGGTGCAGCCAAAACCTTGATAAACCACTGTGCCCTACCTAAAAATGGATCTTTTCTTCCCTGCCTGGTGGAAATATCTGCAGCAGACACCACTTCTGGCAGCCCTGGCATGCAGAGGTCAGCAGAGAGGGGAGGCATCACTTGCTGTTTCTGGAAAGAGCAGCGGGAGGAACGTTTGTACCCTTCTCTGAGCACATGGAGACCTGCTTCATGGCCGGGGCGAAGCAATGCCTCCTCTCTCTGCTGTCGCAAGGACAGAGACACGGCTCGGTCTGCGCGGTGGTGGAGAGTGGGAGGCAGGAGGAACACGTAAAGCAGACAGATGGCTACACAGCCAGCCCGGTTATTACAGGAATAAATTGGGTAAATCACAGGCTAAGCAGTTGCTCTCCCTGTGGTAGAAGAGGATCTGACACCGTGATTGAAAATTAGCAGCATCTCAGAGGCTGTCATGGCTGGGAAGCTTGCTGTGCTGGGAAGCTCCGCTCAACTGGGTGTTGCACTTGGACTATGTTATTACTGTACTTTAAACCACAAGAACAAAATGTTTGGGACATGCTAATGACACCAGGAGAAACAGAAGCATTTTGATTTGGTAGTAATTGTTGTAATTATTTGCTACCAGAGCAGACACGAATATAATATAATGGGTCTGATTATTTATCAGCATTCATCACAAGAAAGAAAACAATGCTGGTAAATAGCAGAGGGTTTATTTTGGGGAACTGTTTAAAGCCAGGAAAGGACAAAACATCTCTTTTCAAAACAGGGCCTGTGGAGGCTCTGCACTGAAGATCTGACAAAGGCTTTTGGATTCAGAAGAGCTGTATATGATCAAGGTTTTGCCCTGATGTATTTGGTTTGGTCACAGCGCCAAGGCCAGGCTTGCCAAGCAGCCTATCTTTGGGCAAGACCCTTGCCAACATCTTGCCAAATGTCACCCATTGGCAATGAAATCATCCAGGATGACACATTCTGGCTACCCTTTTTGGAAAAAATTGGCAAAGATGCTTCAACTATTTCCAGGAGTGGCACGTAGTTTTGTTTACTTTAAAACTTTCTTGCTGCTGAGACTGAAAGCTGAAACGAGGTGGCCAAGGCAGGAAATGAGGACAAGAAAAATTGTGAGGGAAAAGAAACTGCACAAAGACCCCAGCACCAAAGCCTCTGGGGTGGCTCACTGCACAGTCTAAGAGGAACCTGAAACCAGGAGAGGGGGTAAAGAAGCAGGGGAGGCCTGGAAAAAGGTACAGTCAGGCAGAGGAGAGACATTCATGGAGGCCAAGGGGAAAGAGGATTAGGCCCAGGTGGACAAAAAGGAGAGCTGTGGGGACACAAGGACAGGTCTCACACCAGCAATACAGGGAGCAAAGTCTCACCATCCCTCAGAGGGGAGAAGACACCTGTGAAACCCACAAGTATAGCATGGCAGTGTGCTCCAAGGCCACTGCACCGAGTTCAGATGCTGGCTAGCCCACCTCGGGGTGTCTGCAGGACATGCCAGGGTGAGGAGAGCAGAGCTCCCAGGGAACCTCTTGGTAGAAAGCAATTTTTTCCCTTTGCAGATGGTGACCACTTTCCTCGTCAAAGGGGCTTTGTTGTCTCTGCTTGTCTGCCCACTTGGCACCCTGCTCTTATGCCACTTTCGGTTCCTCCACTCATCTGACCTTGGAGCTACTGTGCTATGAACGTGTCAGATGGGAACATGGAATCAGTGCTGGCCAACCCACCAACAGACCGAGCTATTATTACAGCAGGCACTGATGTGAGCAGCCGCAAAAAAGAAAACAGATTTCTGGGCTCCTCATATGTCCGGAGCTATCTGCACATCCTGTGTCGGGTTAACTGAAAACATGTGGTCAAGTCCTGCCAGGCTGGCATGCAGCTACAGCCAGAGCTAGCTCTCAAAGCATCTACATCTTCTATTTCCTCACCCCCTTTCTTGAATAAGCCCACTAAAATCTAGCCCAGGAATTGGTGAGATAACCAACATGCTTTAATGTCCTCCTCCTTTAATGTTACTTCTGCAGAGCCTTGCTGTTTCAGCTGCATCCTCTTTGGCTTGCTCAGTCCCATGTGAGGGTTACCAATCACAGCAGGACACCTATCCTTGCTTTCCTAATGTGTTCCTACAGCCCAGAAGTATATTACATGTATAATATACATGTCATAAGTCTGAGACAGTGCTCAAACCAAACTCACTTTGTATCTGTGATACATGGGCACTGGCCTGACACCTGGTACAGGCCTGACCCACTTTGGAAACCTGAGCCTGAGCGACCAGCCTCTGCACATAGCGACCATGGACAGTTCAGGCTCAGCCTGGCTGTGGCGAGGGATGTGATGGACGGCAGGCAGCCCCGATGACCTGGGGTCCTCCTAGCAGGGCCCCAGCACCCAGACACTGAGAGCAGAGGGAATCTATAGAATGCCCAGCTGGAGCCATGTAGATAGATCAGTGAGCGGCCCAGGTTTCAAGCTGCTCCCTGATGCCAGCAGCTCAGTGGATGCACCGGGTCACCCTCGACCTCACCATCAAAAACATAAGGGCTGAGCCACCACTGAGGTCTCATATCATGGAGGAAGTCTCGAAGGCGCAAAGGCAATGGGCACGCATGCAAGGACATGCTGGCGTGGCAGGGTGGTTGCTGGTGCATGTGCCTGTTTGGAACCACTAACCCACCTCGAATGCTGGCAGGAGCAGACTCTGCCACAGAGAAGGGTGAAGCAAGGCTGGCATAGAGCAACCTACCCCAGAAAATCCTCCCACCTCACCACCTTCCTCAACCGGAGGTGGCATTTGTGCACGTAGTGTTTCCTGGGGAGTATTTTTTTTTCTCTTTCTTTTCAAATCTGCAGCCATGTGAATACCGAGCAGTCACAGCATCCTGTGGCTCAGGGTTCCCCAGTGCAACACCACACTCTGTGCAGATCTGCTTCCAGTTGTTTGCTTTGAACCTGCCACCTGCTACTTTTATGTGATGTCCCTAAAATTCTTGTCTAAGAATGAGCAGTGTACAATCACTTTCTATTCTGTAATGAGGTCACTTTGTCTTGAGTCACTGTTGTCCAGGTGCCCACTTCTTTTTAATTCAATGGTAAAAGCTCCAAAGTGCCTCAAGGAGACAGATCAGGCGTTTGTAATTTTTTTCTTCACTTTTCCTAAACATTACTGGCACAATGCATTGCAAAAGTCTGCCATTTATTACCACAAATGGCTGAGACTGCAAACAGCAAAGAAATACTCACCACCATTGCCTAGGAACATGTAACCTATTTGTACAACCTGCGTGCATCACTATCTGCAGACTCCTGCAAACACACGGCCTCATTCATGCCCCTTCACAGCACAAGCTCTCCTGCCCTTGCCCCAGATGCACATCCACCAGCATCCATTCTGCCAGGCCCATGCCTGCTTGTGTGTGTGCCCATTGCCTTTGCTCCTCCCGACTTCCTTACACTTAAAATACAAATGATGTCATAAATATAAATGCCACAACCATATAAATGCCATTGTAAATGCACTCTGTGTCCATATGCCCACACTGTATCAGCACGTACCCCATCCAACCCTAACCTGATACACACCCTTGAATGAATTCTTCCACCCCATGCCTTGCCACGACATGCTATGCAGCTTCACAAAGACCAAGGGAAAGCCCTATGTTGTTTGAAGGAGACGGTCTGTCCAGCTGGAAATTCTGCCTCTTAGTTGTTTCTGTGCCAAGCTGTGTCTCAGTGGCCTCCATCTAGCCTGGGGTGAGAACCCTGGACCTAGCAGTGCTGCTGATTTTGCCCATTTTCCTAGTCAATCTGATAGTTAGACAGATAGGTCAAAAGTCAGCATGCAGCTGGAAACGGGGCGGTAGGTGTATTTTCCAAGCATCATCATGCTTTGTAGCACACAGATGGTGAGTGTGCCACAGGTGGGCTTTGAACCCTGTCAAACACAGACCCAGGTGAGCACAGGGCCCCCTGCTTGTGGGTGACTGTAGGAGTACAGAGATTTCTGCACAAATGAAACATACAGAGACATAAATATATACATCATGTGTGTGCATGTGTGTACATACATACATGTAAGACAATGTCTGGACAAGATGAGCCAACCTTGTGCGCTGGCTGCAAAGGGACTCACCGAGTCTCAGGGAACACATAGAACAACTCGCTTTGCTGCTGCTGTGAGCCTCTGTTATTTTTATAAGGCCATAGCATTAACCTAATTAATTTAATTTAATTGGAGAACAGTATTAGCCTAAACGGTCCCACTTAAATCACAGAGAAGCTGTGGCCAAGCTCTTCAAACAGCTGCCTGTCCCCATTCACCCTCCTGCAGATGGTGAATTCAGCACGCCCAGGCTGCACCTTGGCACAACAGTCCTCCTCTCTTCACAAGGTTTGTTTTCTGCTCTGAAGGGAAACACCTGCATGTCTCCAAGCAAGATCAGCTCAGAGCAGAGAAAGATCTCAGCTTAGAAGTTACGGCTTCTTCACCGAGCCATGACCCAAACCTGGTGAGAAGACTAACTCTGGAGCCAGAAGCTCCAGCAAAATAGAGATCCTGAGGGACCTACACCAAGCTGACCACGCTTGCAAAGTGTTTCGCTTGCGCCCCAGCTGGCGCATGTGCCTGCTCCAGTAGTAGAGGGAATGTTTGCACGAGGTATTTTGGAAGCCCCAGAGGTGAGCTGTCCCGCACTGATGTATGCTAGAGGCAGCAACAGAGTGCAGTGGCTACAGCAAGGAACAACAACCTTCAGAAGACCACAGCTCAGCTCTCACTTCCCTGGTTTCTGCTGATGGCATCTGCAGTGGTCTTGGGCAAACCCTTCCCCCATGACAGGGTCCGCCATCCAAGCGAGGCCAATGTCCTTTAGCCCCTTTGTCGGCTACACTGGTAACTATAGCTGAAAGGTACCCCATTAAGATTGTCGTGAATACCACTAAGCTGCTTTCTTTTAGCTTCAGAGTTGTCACCATACCAAGGTTTATCATCATGTTTTACCACAAAAACTGCCCTGTTTGTCATTAAGTCGCAGACCCAGCCTGCAGGGAGAGCAGAGGGGTGGGCACAATTGAGCTTAACCCAAACTCATGCCAGGGACCCAGACTACAGCCCTGGGAGCAGCAGAAGCAGCCCTACACCCCAGCCAATTAGCTGACCACACAGAGAAAAGCTTCATGCCAGCCTTCTGCCATTCTGCCTGCTGTACTCTGGCTTCAGTGCAATAGGTGTCCATACCTCGAGCCCAGCCAATATAAGGTTGGCACATCCCTCTCTGTGCATTTATATACTTATAAACAAGCTTGACCTGGCAGAAGCCTACAGATGATCGGGCTTTGTGAAGCCATAGCAGACACTGTAGTTTTGAACAGCATGTAGTGCCCCAAAGGTGGGTGCACTGAGCAATCAGGCTGGTTTGGAAGAAATATCACAAAGAAGGGCAATTCTGTACAGGAGGTAAGAGAGTAAAGGGCTTAGGGGAGCCAGCAAGTCCACCTTACAATCCTTGCAAAATGGGCCAAGGCCAATTAACCATGAGCTGCAGCTGTCAGAGGGGAGGATTTCAAGATAAGAGAGATGGCAGGAAGCCTAGAGGAGATCAGAGCTTGGAAGGAAAAGTAGAAAAGGCCTCCTGGGAATGAGTCTATGTAGGACTGCTAAGGGAATTTAGGCTAGTATTTCTCAGGGGCCCTTGGAAAAGGGGACATAGGTAATAGCTTTGTGAGATGCTGGTTAAGATACAGAGCTAGGAGTGCAGGGGAGAGACAGGAATTAGCTCAAGGAGATAACAAGGGGTGGGGAACACATACCACAAGTACCTGAGATGGAGTTTTTAGAGTAAGATCCAGAGGAAGGAGTGAGCTACAGATATGCTACAGAGGAGCATGAGGGCTCTGGCTGTAAGCGAAAGGGCTGCTGAGAATCTTGGGATAGAGATGTAAGACTTACTGAGGATGAAATGATAAGAGAAAGACCAGCTGTGTGGTCCCCCACCCTCCTGTTCTGGTGGGTTAGAGACCTCCAGCCAGGTCACATTCAACACCCCCAGCAATAGGCAGGTCACTGAAAAGCCAAAGCACCTTCTTGGTGAGAGAAACACCAATGAGGGCCAATATACCATATCAGGGCTAGTCAAAGGAAGCAGCTACCCAAGGAGCTCCTCTTACATGCAAAGAGTCCAGCATTCATTTTAGAAAAGCTCTTGTTAGTTTATTTTCAAAAGCATTCTCTTGCAGACATGGCCTAGTATTTGGGAGTGCTGTGTCACAGGTGGCTGTACTCCCACCCCTTCTATACCCCTGCCCACAACCACCCAGAAGATGGCAAACACATGAGACCCACTAGAGGTGTGAGTAGAGCAGCTGATACTTTATTTCATTGTTGTTGGTTTGTGGGTTTTGTTGTTGTTGTTTTTTTTTGTTTGTTTTTTTAAATTCTTCCTTCTGATGGAAAAAAAAGACAGAGAAAAGTTACAAAAGTACTAAAAGGCAACGATACCGGCAGGACATCCCCGTTCCCCACTGCCACCCGGGGGGAAGGCAGCCTGCCGCACCCGTGGGCTGGCAGCAATGTGTCTCTGGGGCTAAGCACCTTGGCAACCCTCACTGAGCAAAGCCTGGGGGCACAGGGCCATGTGGGGGCTGCTGCCCCAGCCACCTGAATGGGGAATATGCCTCCTTCAGACAGGTACCAGGCTATGGCCATCCCTTCTCCTGAGCACTGGGATTTGGTCCAAAGGGGAAATGGTTCCTGTCCTGCACTGGTCAGTTTGATCTGGCAGCAGTTAAAAAGCTGAGGTGTGCCATCAAAACAAGGTAAGCAGAGTCCCTACAGGGGCAGGAGGAAATCAGCCTCTGTTGGAAGAAGGGACTTCTTGCAGGGAAACACAATGCTCTGCCAGAGGTACCTCACCAGCAAATACAAGTGACCCCTTGGAGGTGACGCCGGTACAAGCGGTGGCCCCTGCTGTGACGGTCTGGAGCCAAAGAGCAGGAAGAGCTGGGGCAGCATCAGGACAGATGTCCCCTCACCGCCTTGCCCAGCTGCTCTGCCTGCCTGAGTGAGAGGTGGTTGGGGAGGGAGGAGAGTAGGGGTGGGGGATTGAGGTCCTCAGACCTACACAGCCTCTGGGCTTTCACCCAAGGGTCTCAGTGAAGGGCTTGGAAAGCACCAGTGAAAGCTCGTTCACTGTGTGGCCTCCCCCTGGCAGCTGGACTGACCATTGGTCTTATCCAAAGAGTGGCATCAAAGACTTCCACACTGGAACAGATTTAAAAACAACAATTATTTTATATTACTCACAGTTGCTCCTCTTGATCCAGACAAGAAGTAAACTACTCACTCCCCCTTGTACTTAGTCAAATACAGGCTCAAGGTGGGGAACACCTAGACAAAGAGGTTACTCTCTCCAGCAGGTGCAAGGGGAAATGCCTTGTTCCTCTGCCTCACCAAGAGGTGAGAGCTTGTTCTATTAGCTGTTACCTTGTGACACAAAACACACACATGCTTTAAGGCCAGGTCCCAGTCAAACTCCAGTGGTAGCAAGGTTTAGCATGGTCGTAACTGTCTTAGGACTATTTGTGGAGAAATGTCCCACAGTTTTACCCAAACTCCCCTCCCGTTTCTTCCACCAACAGGTGGCCACAACTCAGAGACCTCTCTTACTCCATGCTACATCTGGGAATATTGTTCCACTGATACAAGAAGAGTCCACTTGAATTTAACAGCCAGCATAACAGGGGAGTGGAAAGTTTGCTGGAGACATTAGATTTGATGGAGTTTGGCGATACCAGGTACCTTCAGCATCATGTTAGGGCAGCAGGTTTTGGGGAAAACACTATGGAGAAGTGTTGCATATCCTAGAACACAGCCTCAGCAGAGGAGACCCAAGAGCACAGTCACCCTCAGGTACTTCTCTGATGATGCTGAGAGAACTGAGGGTGAGCGCTGTGCTTTCTTGGATGGCTCAACACAGACATCCCATTCTAGATTTTTATTCTAACCACCAGTCTACAAGTGGGAGGCTGATGCCTCCCATTTCAATCCCATTTTAGATGATATCACTGAGTTGCCAGCAGACCAGCTGGAACACACATCTAGATGTGCCAGTCACCCCCTCCCACCTTCCTCTCCTAGGGTCTTCCACACAAGAGAAATTGAAGTGAATGCAATTACAACAATCTCAGAGAGGGATCTTCTTGCTTTGCAGCCAGCCCTGTATAGTCCCTGTCTCCAATCCTAAACTCAGTTCTGAGTAGGAGAAGGGTTGGGTCTATAGCAAAGCACTGTAGACCTAGGTACTCTTGGAAAAGTGACTGGACTTGGTTTCACATCCTGATCACATATCCCTGCTGCCATGTAGGCCATACCAGCCCCTGAACCCCTCAGGGATATCTTCAACCACCACCATACTTGTGTTTGACACTGCCTTGGTGGCTGCCCTTGCAGTTTGTGGACCTGGTTTGTTCTGCCCTGAAAGACAAAAATTTCTCCCTTTGCCACTATTCAGATATGGCAATGGTATGAAAATGGGCACTGCTGCAAAGTAATATGCTTCCAGCTGCCAGAGAGGCTGTATTGCAAAGATGTGTCATTGTCCCCTTCTCCCACCCATTCCCTTGGGTATCACCACCTCCCCTTCTCCCTGCCAGGCAGGTGGTTGGTTGATAGTTCCTGAGGTTTTTGGAGAAACTCCTTCAGTAGGCACATGACGGTTCTTCCACTGGAGCTATCGGGCTCAGCGGCTTCAAGGTGCTGAGGGAACGGAAGGCAAAGGTGGATGGATCATACACAAAGTGGGGCGGCGGGCGGCCTCCATTGATGCTCTGCAGGGGAATAAAAAGAGGGACAAAGTCAGCGCTCATATAAGCTGCAAACAGTGATTTTCTTGCCTCAAGTGCTTTGTCACATCCCTCTCTGGTACAATTGCCTCCTTGAATAGGTAGTCATGCTTATACTTGCAGCAAATAGCACTAACAAACAGTGAAATGCTTTGCTCATGTCCTTGCTCCTACCCCTCAAGAAAAAAGCATGCACCACACTGTCGTGCCCCTGCCTCCAGGGCTGAAGTCCCAGGGACTCACATGGCCAGGACCCATGGCACCTGTAGCTGCTAAGTGAAGCGGGATATCCATGATGCATTTAGAGTCCCAGAGTCAGAACAGCATCACTGCCATAAGGTATCACATGGAAAAGCTAAAATCAGATTCACTTGGCCTCAAAAGAGGACCTACTACACTTTTAAAGTAGGGAGATAAACAAAGTCATCTCTGAAGACCTATTCTTCAGTCTTATTTTCAATAGATCTCCAGTAAGGATTTACAAATCACCCTTTCTTAATCTATGAAGTTTCAGACACACTGAAACTCTTCAGAGTTTTGGCTCCAGTCTCTATAGTTCAGGGAGGAATAGCCAAGAGATGCTTGGAGGAAAAGATCCCACCTGAAATCCTTACAGCCCGGTTTGTACCATGGCCACCAAAGACCATTCTCTCCCCTTTTGCTCTCAATGGTCAGAGCAGATTCGGAGTTAGGAGGCCAGAAATACCCATGCACTCCCTGCACTGCGTGACAGGCCAGAAATGGTGTTCCCCACTAGGCTGTGCTGGGACCTGTGGATCCCAGATGGATTACCATGCCAAAGTGATTCCACTCTGTTAAATAGGAAGTGTTTTCCTTTCACTTCTTGGGAACTTCGTTGCATTTCTTTCCTTATGCAAGCAAAAGCGTCAGTGGGGCAGCTGCTTCACAGATACTCTTTGCCAGTAGTGGAGGTCTCACTGCTCTATGGGTCAGAAGAGTATTTAATCGTGATCCTGCAGAGTTCATTCCCCAGGAATAGGTGTGATCTACTGAGTGTCACATGCTGGGAAGTTCAGCAGCTCAGAAACTCATGCAAATATCCCCTACCCTCATCTTACTTTCACCCCTGCTGAGGTCTTTTCTAACCTCCATGAAAACAATGATAAAACCCCGGTGAGAGGCGATCTGGCCTGAGCTCTGGTATTATATGCTGCTCTGCTGTCTCTTCTAGGCCTTTCCTAGCAAGACCCATGGTTTCCATTGCTCAGCCTATGCTAAGGGACTGTTCCTTAAAGAATTAGGCTTTTTAGAAACAATTACCAACTCTGCTGTCTCCTTTAAGACAGAGGTTCATTTTGGCACTTAAAGTCAGGTCTGTCAGACAATGGCATGGCAAGGTGATGTTTTGACACTACCTACCTCTGTCCCAGCTGGGTTTTAACTTGTCAAAGGACAAGCACATGCAACTTTTCCCAGGAAGCTCCTCAAATGGTCAGGCTCACCCAAACAGTCATACCAAATTAGAGAGCACTATGGCAGTGTCCAAGTCCTGAAGCAGGATCTGAACCAAGATCCTAAAGCCTCTACCTCCAGGATCTTGGTCCCAGCTCAGCTCCATGGGGCAGCCTTCATATCAGAAAAGGCCTCTTTAAAAGCCAGTTTGGGCAGTGTGTTCCCTAGTTGGTACCTCCTCTGCAAATTAAGATGGGCACATGAGAACAGAAAATGCCAACATGGTGCTTGGCATCAGCTATGCCTGGAGTTTCAGCCAGCAATCATGCCCTGCTACATCCCCCTGACACCTTGGCCAGCAGCATAAGAAACAAGAGAGGCAGATTTAAGGGCCTTTACTCAATAGCCACCTGCTGTGGGGTTATATATGGTGTGTGCTCTGGCAAGCCTCAGAGCTGGAGGGTAACATAGCAACCCCTATTCAAAGCTAAGGGGCAGAATAAATCAGCACATTTGTCCTTCTCCAGAGCAGAGAAGGTCCCCTGCCAGTGCCAAAAGGGAATGGGAACAAAGAACCTGGCAGTCCCCTCCATTTTGAAATGCCAGACAGGATTAAGGAAGGCATCTGAATCAGTTCATTTCTGGCGTACGGCAGATGAAGAAAAGGCTGGGGAAAGACGGGTCCAGAGGACAGACGAAAGTCATCTGCAAAACTCACCAGGCTTTGGGTGGGAAAGCGCCCTGGGGTTTCTCTCTGGATCTTCTGCTGGTGCCAATGTGTGGCGCACAGTGCCTTCCCAGGGCACTGTGAGGGAGATAAGCACAGAACAAGGGCTGAGGTGAAGGACAGGGACATGAAAAGGCATGAGAATGCACAGATTCACAGGTGGTCAGGCAGCTGCAAGTAAAGCTCAAAGTGCACCCAATCCTGCCTCTTCACCGTGACACCTCTCAAGTGGCCACAAGACAACGGCTAGCTTTCAACAGCACAGCCACCCTTACAGCAGGTGAGGGCGGAGTGAGAAGGGCCCTGTGTCCAACTGCAGGCAGTAACAGGAGAGGCAATAACGCAACTGCCCTCGTTCATGGCAACATGTTGACCGACCCGCAGTCATTTATAACCCTGAGCAGTGTGGGTCTGTCTTGCACCTACCCCACAACTGACAGGGCAGCACCTCTGCTGGGGACCTTGCTAGAGGGAAGGACAAGCATTGGCATCAAATCATTCTTTTCTTACAAAGGAGCATGTTTTCTTCAGAGCTTGTATCCTGCTCTAGGGATGACCAGGCCTGATCTGGCTTAGTCCACGACACCATTTGGGATCACAGCATGTGGTGGTCTGGCTCTGATGAGTAGCACAAGGCAAAGCTCTATAGATGTATTCCCAGAAAGACGACGGATAGGGCCGGCTGCCAGAGAAGAAGAACATGTTCCTCCCACCCCAGCGCTTGGGCCAGCTGCCTCCCTGCAAACTGGGCAAGTGTCCTAGCCAGTTCGCCCTTCCTCTTAGGTGCCCAGCACCAGCCTGTGACGCCTGGGATATTGCTTTGACTACAGAAGGCTGTTAGAGTTGCTGCTGCAGCAGGCCTGGGGGAAGCTTGCCATAAACCTGCCTGACAGCCCCAGCTGAGCAACCCCAGGCCAGCTCCTGCAGAGGCTCCTCAGAGCACAAACACTCCACGCTTGACATTAAAGGCCAGTGCGTTCACTCTAATGGCATTCAGGCAGCTGGGTAACTCGCACAAAATGGAGCCTAATATGGGCCCTGCACTAATGGCAATCATTAACCAGAGCCCTCAATTTGTTAAGCAATGTATTTACACAGCTGGAGACCAGCCTGAGATACAAGCACTTGGCTGCCAGCAGGAGGGTGCACACACTCAGATGCACGCTTTGTCACACACACATGCTCACTTGCACACGCTCACCTGCCCTCACATGCTCAGGTGCTTCCCAGTACCCATGCACTTCCCTGGGCACTTGTCCACATCCCTCTGTGCACACGTCAGCCTCCTCCTAACTTGGAAATCACAAAGAGGTCTGTCCCCACTCATACAAATCTTGTCCGCTCACATTGTTTGAGACAAACAGCACCCGAACTCCACCAGCATCCAGGGGACAGTCCAAGGGAGTACAGCTCATCACTTGCTTGTACAACTGCCTGGAGCAGAAGGTAGTTTCCATATCTGCAGACATCCGTGCTGCCTCATTGCATGCCTCATTTGAGTTAGATGAGCTCCTAAGGGAGCTAGCTTGTGTTACACATGTTTCAAGCAACTAGTAGATTGCCTCAGTCACACATGCTTGTCAGCCAGACACACACTTCTTCCCTCATATATGCATACCTACGTATTCACTCTTGCAAACTGGGACTGTAGTCACCAGTTGCGTTATCACTATTAAATACAGGTGGTAAATAAGCAACCAGGCTTGAAACATACCTGAAGAACATAAAACAAGCACACCTAAAGATGGCACAGACAGTGAGTGGATGCAAGTGTCTCAAAGTGAGATTGAAATTCTGCATTTCTTGTGTTTAAACATATTAGCAGCCCTTATAAAACAGAAATGGGCAACTGCTCCATAAATCCATCTGTAACAACATTGTATGTTTTGGCAAGGAAAAAGTGCATACGAAGAAGATAAACAGGTAAAGGATAAATCTGCTAATGCAAACTCATATTCTTCCCAGAAACCTGTCTCTTACCCCTGTGAAGTCTGGGAAAATATTCCAAATGCAGATTGTGAAACAACTTAATTTTGGACTCATGATTCCACAGAAGTGCAGTTCTCTTCTTTGTACAAAGCAAAAGCAAGCACAACTCCAAGCATGCTTTCAGCTGTGGGAATGACAATCCCTACAGGAGGGGCGAAATGAAGTTACCTAACACAACAATGTCTTATAAGGGAGTGGTGTGCTAGGGGTGATACGAAACTAAGCCTTGCTTAATACTCTTCGGTCCTCTTTCATAACAGCTCTAGCATCCTGTTGGGATTCAAAATCGGATAAGCTTGTGTACTCTGCCAACCCGTCCCCTACTCAGGGCCAGTCCAGCACAGGAGTCCCTTCTTTCCTACCCTTGGGCCCCCGGCGGTTGGGAAATGCCACTGAGCTCCATTTAAAGGATGCTGCCTTCCAGTGGTGGATGCCTCTCAGTGGTGGGTGAATGATCCCTTTGCAGTCTGTAGACTCACTTGTTAAAAGTCCTTTGGGATAAAAGGCACCATGTAATTGCAAGTTGTAAAGGCGCATCCGATTCCCACCACCACCCTGTGTAGAAAGGAATAAATCCCCAGAAGAGCCTTGGCAAGGACGGATGCCTGCCTGCAATGCTGCCTGTTTGTGAGACAGCCGCCTTGCCCAGAAGTGGACAGAGCCAGAGGTGGTTAGATATTCAGGCAGGCAGAGAGAGTAAAGGCTGTCAGACTCCAGTGGAGCATTTACAGGTACACTGCTTTTAATTCCACTTTGTCCTACTTACTCTCACTTCTGCCAGGTGGCTAGAAAAAGCTGGTGACACTTCAACTTTGATGTGTGAAACCATCATCTGTGAGCAAGGGATGGGGACCCTCATGCCTGCTCCTTAGCTATATCCATAATTCCAGACACAGTTACTTATCATCTGTGCCTCAGTTCTTCCTGTGCATAACACATACACCCTAGTCAGGCAGCCAAGATGAACTAATTAACATCTAGGTGTTGCGACCTTCTGATGAGAGGTGATTTCCTTTCAATTACAGTCTTGCTTCAGGCAGTTTTCAAGAAATAGTCGCTGACAAGCAGGACCAGCTCCTCCAGTGGAGCAGCAATTCACATTTAACTACGACTTCATTAACTCCAGTAGGGCCTCTGACAATTTATTCCAGTCACAGGCCTGAAGCAGCTCAAGGAATAACTTTTCAAAGACACATCCCTTCCCTCCTGAAAGTCTCTCCTTCACCCCCGGGTTCATAAGCAGTTTAATTTCGGGGATAGCTAAGAGACAGACCTTGACAGAACTTTTTAAAACTATTTTTCTCCCCTCTCTTCCAAGACAAGGAAAGGTCAACTCCAAACACTGTTCTGACAAGGAAAACAAGACTCTAGAGTTAGAACTGTTCTCCATTACCCTTCCCTAAAAGGCTGAAAAGCCTGCCTTCCCACACCAACACAAGGCTGCCTAACACCTACTTCCTTCTAAGCAACCACATTGCAAAGAGCACTTCAATAATTTACAAACACACTACTGTTCCTGTTAAAAAGGAAAAAAAAAAATTAAAAATCTATCAAACATTTGTAAATGTGAGCACAGAGTTGTCAGATGTCAACTACAAGACTACCCTCTAGAGAGGTGCCACCAGACAGACAAGACAGAACTTTTTTGGAAGGTACTTCAAAGGGCCTAGCAGATGCTTGTTGGTCACTTGCCCAAAAGCAGAAATAGGCCAGTTCCAGCTATGGGTCCTTGCTGGCACCAGCATGATAAGCCTTTCTTCTCCTCTCTCACACATCTTTAAGATGTGTTTTTGAGAAAACTGACTGCAAGCTTTGATTTTGCCTGCCTAACGGCCTGAAGGAAGGAGGCTGCACAACAAAAAAGGACAGATGGATCATTCAGAGGGGCAGGCTGTCAGTGCTCTCTGGCCAGCTTGGGGAACTTACTCCTCCAGGGTACCAGTGAAGATCGTGCTCTGAGGGCCACACAAATCTCACAGGAACAAGTGAATGAACTCACATCCCCCTACTAGTGAGCTATGTCTTGTCCTCATTTTATCTCCTTCTGATACGAAATGGCCCGTGCTTCCCTGCACACACCTGCAGCAGTTCCTGCACACACCACAGGCCTGTGTGTGTCTGAGCAGATGGAGGAGTGGACACTAGAGGAGCTCCAAGCAAGCACAGGCAAGGCACAATCTGGCCCTAAATCTCTCAGCTACATCCAAGTAGAGTCCTTGGCAGTTTTGGTCTGTACATAGTGACACTACCTTGTCCTCTCCTTCCTCCCCACGTTCCCCTTTCCAGCGCTCCCTGTGTGGCAGGAACATCCTCCCTCCAGAGGGATCACAGCCAGCTGCCCTCGCCATCCTCCTCCCTTGGGGCCAGGAACCCCAGGTACCATGCTTCTCACAGAGCTGGCACGTGGTGCGTTCTTGGGCGTGTGCAGCTTCCAGTTTGCATGAGCCCAGGGCAACCCGATTCCCTCTGGCCAGGCAGGCTGGCACCAAGCAGCATGCTACTTTCAACTTAAAGGGAACCCAAATTAAAACTGCAAAGTGAGTATTAATTACCCTGGCATGAGCAGGCTGTGAACACATGCTGACACAGTGTGCTTGCCTCTGGACAAACCGCCCCAGCCGTGGAAGCCAAGAGCAGGAAGCGGGTGTATTATGGGAGAGGTGTGTGGGAAAAGAGGATTACAGCTCTGGGGACTGGGATTGGGAACGGGTGCCAGGTTCCCACAGCCACGCGAACAAAGGGGAGCAGGGAGCAACTGCAGTGGGCCTGAATGTGGTGGTAAAAGACGCGTCTGATCTGCCATCTTGGACTTGACACTCTGCCCAGAAAACAGTGGCAGAGCCGCTGTGATCCTCTGCCATCCCCTATCACTCCCTCCCTGCTCCATCACCCAGGTGTGACCCAGAAGTCACCAAACCTGTCCCTTTCTCTGGGAAACATGCCTTGTCACTTCCCAGCCCCCTGAACCACTGGCCACAGCCAACACAGGGCTGTCCCAGGAGCAGCCAGTCACTGGGCTGCACCTCAGTCATAATGTCCTTTCTACCCTTCCCCACACCTACCATTCTTAAACCAGACCCACAAACCACATCGGACCACAAAGCAAGGACAGCACTGAAAATAGTTGTCAGCCTCCTGACTCATCAGCCACTCACTACTGTCATGGTGCTGTCTAGATTACTGAGTTCTTGGTTATTCCACAAGGTCTACTCTGCAAGCACTTACATGATTTAACGGGTGCAAAGGCATACATGGCAGGAATTTATGAAAAGCAGGCAGCAATAAAAATTCTTTTAAGGAAGCAGAAGAGACACATGACAGTCCCTCTTCTGGCTGCTATGGACAGGCTGAAGGCTGCTTAGCCTTTACCATGAAATCCAGTAAAAGCAATGCTAAACAAAACAATGTCTGGACCCAGATGTTTGGGACAGTTTTTAAACAGAGGCATTCCCACCTCGGCTACACTGGATCCTTCCCCACAATGAGGAAACTCTGGACAAAGTCTTGCCAGGAATTATTCAGACCAAGGGCTGGAATTCTCCAGGCCCAGTTATCACAGCACAGAGATCTTCCGCAGGCAGTTTGGTGGCTGAGTTGGGAGGAGCTGGTTTCCCCAATAAGCAAATGGATACTTATGCTCTCACTTAGCAAAGTACCTTCTCCATTTTGCTCAGCAGAGATGTGTCTGTCAACTGGAGACAAGAGCTCGCTTAGGGAACTGGAGTGCTAAAATGTCCATGAGGGGCCTATGCCCAGCAAGTAACCCAAGGACGTGACTGGTCAGGCAGATGAGTCTCTCTTGTTGCTTCTAAAGGGCAGATTCAGGTTTAGACACTCAGTCATACACTAGAGACAAGCAGAAGGGTTTGACAAACTGTTAGCAAGCTGTAGTTTGGGATCTCTGCTGCCTTAGATGTCAGAGCTGTTTAGACTGCATGATACGGTATGAATAAGGACACAGCTCAAGGAATGTGGTTTGAAAAATCAAAGTCCAGACTTCAGTTCTCACACTGTCTCTCTTCAGACAAGTCACATTCTCTGCCAGTTTTTTAGTTTAACTCGCTCAGATATTGCGATCATGATATTTATCTGTCTCTGGGATGCTATATTTAGCAATACTTGCAAAGCACCTTGAGAGCCTATGGTGGAAGGGGCAACATATGTGTGTCTGTGTATATTATGTATACACACACAAAGAGTCTTCTGATTTTTTAAGAAATCCTTACTTCATGCTGTGCAGCCAGAACCAGAGGTTTGCACCAATACTACTCTGTCACCTAGTATGTCTCGCCTCTGTGAATAGCTCAGGCATCTGCCAAGAAGGCTCAGGCCAGCATATCTCCTGCTCAGCTCCAAGCTGAAAAGGTCCCTTGTTTTAGGAGAGGAAAACCCAGCATGTTCCCGCAGTGGCCTTTTAGGATGCAGACGCAAGAGATAAGAGACAGGAAAGTCATTCCAGGGATCTGGCCCCTGTCCAAGCAGAGGGCGTTCTCAACATTGATAAGATCAAGGCAAGAGCACAAGTGGTTTATGTTCTGATTTAAAATTCTTATTTTATTTTTACATAGCAGAAAACATCTTTCTGATCAGCCAGGTTATCAGATTTGCCTTACTCCCTTCTGCCTGCCCCAACACGAGTTCTTGATAACCAGGGGCTTGCCAGTTGTATCTTCTACCCACCTACTGCTGCTGAGATAAGCCCAGCTCCACCAATCCCACTCAGAGACTGCATGTAGGAGTTTGTGAATGAAGAACAAGAATAGTACTAGATGACAGACTTGCAACCCTCATTCCAAGAGGGCCTGGAGAACTGAAGATTTTTGGTATTAAAGACAGACTTGGAAGATGGGTCTCTGCATTCAGAGCAGGCTAAAGCTGACCAAGCCTGGTCCAGGGCAGAGGCAGTTACACCCTGACAGCACATGCACATACAGTCATCCTCCTTCCAGCACTAAGGAAGTGTCTCCATTTAACACACAACTGCACCATGCAAGCATGCTTTGGATGCTAAAATACCCATGCACATGTGTGTACCCCTCACCCACACCAGTCCCTTGCTTCCAGTTACAGATGTTACACTGGCGGACACTTTGGTGCTTCAGTGACCAGGTCTGCACACACACACACTGCCCACCTCACTGCACAACACCCATGTAGCACCCACATCTAGCCCTCACCTTGTACAGACAGGTGCTATGCTACATGTATCTGTTATGTACAAATCTGTACTTGATACATACACTGTCACCTCCAGTTTATACCTGCTTGACTGCCCATAGGGGCTGATTCTACTGTTCCATTAACCTCTACTGGGAGGGGGACAGGACAACAGAAGAGATTTTTTTTTTAAATACTATTTTCTCTTCAGTGTAGGCCCTGACCTCTCACAGCTGCTATTCCTGAAAACATTTCAAACATGACCAAGCTGCTGCATATTTGGGAAGTTTATTAATCTCTTTAAGTTCTTAGACTGGTCACATCATTGTCCTATCATCCTGCTTAAGAACTTCTGAGCAAGCGGAAAGGCTGTAGCCTAACACCACTTGAGCTGGCCCATGGGAAGCTGAAGTACAGGGAACAAGGTGACACCTTATTGTTAAAAGAGCACACCGAGAAGCAAAACTTAGGTCATCTGCTTGAGAAAGACTCCCAAGGACTATGAACATTTCCAAGGGTTGAAACTGTGTTTCACTGCCAGAGGGCAAAGTCACTGCCACTCCATCTCACCCTGCTTCAAATCCTGGCATAAACCATTAGGTAGCCTGCCTGCTCCTCAAATCAGTTCACTCACTGCATCTCCTTCCAGTTGTACGCTGTCTGGACGTCACTGCTCACCTCAGTTCAGAAAGACTGCATGTCCTTTACCTATGCTGAAACAGGAGCAGGTGTGCATCAGGGTTTCTCAGGGCTACAGTGACAGAAGCAAACTGGTTCACATGGTGATGTTTCCTGTCCAGACATGCAGACAGTTGCCTGGTTCCTCCTGTAACAGCTCATCAACACATTTGCTATGAGAGATCTGTCTTCCTTTCTTCCACCCTCACCACAATGGCAAAGTCCAAACACTCAACCTGTGTCACCAGACCCTCAGTGACAGAGAACCAAGCCTCTCACCTTGCCTCCTGCTATCATCCTTTACAAAAGGCCTCAGAATAGCTCTCCCAAGGGAATTAAGGTCCCTAGTGTGCTCTGACTCCATTACCAAATGCTATGCAAGAGCCAGAGACCACAGAACGGTTGAGGTTGGCAGGCACCTCTAGAGATAGTAGAGTTCACCCTCCCCTCTTCAGTCCAGGGTCAGCAAGAACACATTGCCTAAGACCATGTCCTGGCATGCTTTGACTATCTCCATGGACAGACACTCTACAATTCTCTGGGCAACCTGAATTTCCTGCATTTCAACTTGTGCCCATTACCTCTTGTCCTGCTGCTGGGCAACACTGAGAAGGAACCCTGTGTCAAGCATGTCTCACTAACTGGATTGATATTTCCCTTTATATGATGAGAGCACAGCACCGTCCCTCCAGGAGGTATGGACCCCTCTCAGCTGCTTCCACAGCTGAGGTACCTCACCATGGTATTTTTTCAAGGACCTGCTGCCTCCTTTCTAAGCTGGGTACACAAAAGTGGACACTTGCAATCACTTGAAAAACAGAAGCAAAAATGCTCCTTTACCTAACAGTTCTGCCACCATAACAGACCAACAAGAGACTGTGAAGTATCATATGCTATTGTCATGGAAACCACATGAGAACCTCAGGTAGAGATGCACTATCCCAGCTTGGCAAGGCTGGCCAGAGAAGCATGGATTCTGTGCCATCTGTCAGAACAGTGTGCTCTCAGTTTCTGCTGTTTATTTTAGTGCAAGCTGACATGGGCTCAGTAGGGAGCAAGCGGACAATTCTGCCTCTCAGATTCTCTAGAGGCACAAGAGTAAGCAATAATAAGGTCAAGATATCAGAGGAAACCACCCCACCAAAGCATCGTTGAAACCACAGGGACTGGGAGACTACCACCAAGCAGCACTAGAAATAGCCACAGTCCAGGGACACTCAGAAAAAACAGCAAAAGCACAAGGGGCAGGCATAAAGAAAGGTGATAAACAAGTTGCGCTAAAACGCTGCAGCAGGATTAGGCTGTTGGTAGGTCTGAAGGACAGACAGTCTGGGGAAAGCTCACAGGGGCACAGGAGGAGACAGCTCTACTGAAAACAACCCAGGCAGGAGCACAAGAGAATACATAACAGATTAGGATTAACTGTGCTGTCAGAAGTACTGGGTCATTGTGGAGCTGCTGGAAGACTGGACTGAAGTGCCCTGGCAGAAGGCATATGAGCAGTTGGGAGAAATACCATCCAGCTCTGCACAAGGTTCTAGTCAGCCCTACCTGCTCCTCTTCCTCTCGAACACAAAATTCAGCCACAAAGCAGCAATGTGCAAGGGCATCCAACAGCATGTCCATAAACAGTGGCAATTCTGGGTACACAAAGGCATCAGTCCAATTTCCTGCTGGGCAAGGTATAAATCCTGCAGGATCCTGGTCTGTCATTCATCCCTCTTGCAAGACTATAATTACTGCAGTGAAAGCAGCAGTTTTATCACAAAAGATATCTGTTTTCTTCACCCTGACTTGGTTTTGCCTGTGTTATCACAAACATGTGGAGGATCATATGGGGCTCAGTGGACTGAGGCACTTGTTTTGGCTGCAATGTGCAAGGTCATACACACGTCTCCCACAGCATCATACAGCACTGACCAAAAGAAAGCCAAGTACCGACAAAGGAGACGGGTTGGCTGAAGAGTCAGGGGATGGAGTACTGGAGACAAAAACTCTGAGCGCAGGCAGCCCAAACTACTAGCAGGGAAGTTGAGCAAACCTAGCCCTGCTAGGTGTGTGCGTGCTCAAAAACAGGAGATGCTGACACTACAGTGTCATCCCAGCTACAAAGCCATCCAAGCAATATAGTTCTCCCATCTGTCACCATCCAGTCCCACATCCCATACAGTTCTTCAGGCACCTGTGCCCCGTGCAGCCCTAGTCCCTTTTCCACAGCTATCTACCACCAGAGCTCATCCCTACCAACCACCACTTGTTACCTCTAGATCAACGCTTCCCTTGGTCAAGAAGGATCCAAATGACACTCTACAGGACAGCTATGTGTAACTGTTTGAGCTCACAGCAGGGAACATGGACTTTCACTCCACGGAAGCTTTGAACCCCTAGTCTCCAAAATGGAAAAGCCAATGTATCATTAGTCTCATCAGCACCTAACCTAAATTACTACTAGAGTCTATATTCCAGGCTAGCAACTTCTGTTAAGCTGCTGATCAAGCCACAGGAAACCTCCAGAAATAAACTTCTAGGCATAGATGTTCAAAGAAAATCACCACCTTTAGATATATGTGGAAAGATGAAGGAACTGCACCAGAAAAGGGCAACTTACACGAATTTTAATAACTCTAGTCTTCACTCCACAATTCTTCTTGAGCAGCATCTTCTGAAAGAGAAGTAGAATCCAGGGATTAGTAGCAATAGCACGAGGGAAGAGAAAAGAGGTGGTTGTAGAGAGCCTCTTTTCATCAAAATTTAATTAGCAAACAAGATGGATGGATGGCTAAGTGAGATATGAAAGCAGAGGTGGCCTTCAAGTAATCAACCTAATCTGAGACTGTCTCATCCAACCTGCACAGAGCCCTTTGGCAGTGGCTGATACCCTGGGTTTCAAAAGAACATACAAGAAATTCTACGGAAAAAAGAGATGGAACAACTGCCTAAAAGGAAGTTTCTTCCTAATTTCTGTCAATTAGTGGTTAGACTTTGCCCTGAAGTATGAATTTATCTTCCTTTTATGAAGAAATAACAGTCTATTTAATGTAAATGTGGATGTACCCATTATTTAACAGTTATTTTCATTATGCTTATTTATTTAGAATTAAAAAACAAAGTAAAAAGTACCTGCCCACAGTCCTAAATCCCTTTGCCATATACTATAAGAGCTGTTATAGTTGTCATAACATATGAACCACACAACTTAGCAAACAGGATGTACTTAAAACAGCAATTACTCTGTGTAAATACAGAAACAAACAGGTAAGATGCAGCTCTATCCCAGTTCTGAGGCAATGCTCTGAAAGTTGGCAAGTGAATAAAATCATTCTTTCCCCTCAAAAAATTTCCAAAAGGCAACTGAAAGTAGAAAAAGAAGGCTTCAGGAGAGAACAGTTTTTCTGTAAAAAATACTTCAACTATATTTTTCATAGTGAAAAATTTGGTGATGGAGCATGTCAGGAAGAAGCTTCACCATCAGCTTTTGAAAGAAATAGATTTTTCCTAGCTTCTGACTATTTTCTACCCTTTTCCAGTTGGAAAGCTGTGTGAAGTGTGGGAAAACATGCCACCACTACCACTTCAACAGAGCAACAAAAGTGCTTCTCAGATTAAGTTCTTAATACAGAAGACCTGTGGAAATACATCCCACCATTTTACCAGTGTGGATGGTAAATAGTGAGATGTTTCTACTTCCTCTCTCCTTTTGTTCATTGTCTTCCTGTTGTTTCCAGTAGAAGACAAGATAAAAGCAACATGTTAAAGGGAACCTTGGAAACTCAAAAAACTTTAAAAAAATAATACATGAACAACTCCCCAAAAACAAACTCAGAAGAAAAAAAAAAACTTACAAAACTGAAGACAGTGCTCAGGTGAAAGTATATACTTTTCCAGTAGAAAGTACTGCTGGGTGGTGGGGAGAGAACTCCCAGTCCTCCACCACCTGCTGTCATTCTACACCCCATGAGCACATCTTTGCAGTTCAAATCCACACAGCTGCCCAAAACTTGGAGGGAGTTGGAGACCCCCCTACCATTTCTACACACACCAGCTTCTTGGATCAAAGATCCAGCCCTCAGCACACTCACAGCCTGCTTACATGCCTGGAAAAAGAGATGGGCACTGCAGCAAGTCCTGAAACTCATACATGGGTAGTTCAGGGCCTGAGGAAAGTGCATTACACTGTCCAAGCATGCATGGGGGAGAAGGGAGCGCTGCAAGAATTTTGTGCTTTTTCTCAGTCCTTTAGCAGGTGAATCCTAATGCGGTCTTTGTTATTCATCAAAGGGCTCAGCAGCAGCCATGCCTGATGCCTCTGCCCTCAGGTCTGACCTGGCAGTGCAGGCTGCTGGGTCAGCACAGCACCAAGGTTTCTGACCTAAAAGGACCCAACAGGTCTTTGCACAAACCAGGTAGAAGGACACAAAAGGAACTGAAGTGACCTGAGCCTGTGCTCTCTGACTAAGCAAGTAATTATCTGGGAATTCCTCTAAAACACCATAGGGCTCTATTCCCATCCAGGCTACAAGATATTTTAAGGCTGGTATTTACTGTAAGGTTACTGCCTTTAAGACCCCCCACAACCACAGAGTGAAAAAGGCTGAGAAGGGGAACTTGGTGGGGCTGACAAACCCTAGGGGGTGCAGGAAAGGGCAAAGTGAGGAGTTGTGAGGTCCTGCAAAGTTTTGGTCTCTCTATAAGCTTTTCTTCTAAACTGCTGGGAAATATTGGCTGGTGGGGATGAGGAAAGTTAAACCCTATTACTTAAGCCACAAGCCCACTGGTGGGATAGAATGTGCAAGGCAAGGTAGGGTCAAGCAATGAAAGTGAGAATCAGGACTCTGGATTTTAAGCCCCATCCTTTAGGTGAAGAGCACTGTTACAGTAGGATGTATGCTGCCACATCCCATTTGACTACAAGCTGAGTGACTTTGGGCAAGACTCTCAGCTTCTCTAGGCTGCTGTAAAGCTGAGCTTTGCAGTGGTACTTGGCTGAACTCCCAAGGATGGACAGAGGCTGAGACACCAAATTCCACAGTGCATCAGTAGCACCACAGGATCCTCTGCTTAAAGGGGAAAAGTATCTTTAAGCACAACTCTGTCATCCAGGGAGCAAGTACACCACCTTCCAGTACAGCCCAGTGGGGTCCAATACGTAGCAAGGTAGTGCCCACAGATCCCCCAATGACTCCATCAGGGTGCAACAAAAGACATTATTTCCCAACTACAAATTAGTAGAGGCAGAAAGACCTTAAATTTACTCATCCTGGCCTTCTATTAAAACGCATAGGGAAGAACAACAGAGACAGCAATTACAAGACAACAAAGACTGTCTGAAAAGTTTGAACTAGCTTGTGGGTAGATGGACAACCCAGCCAGACTCTACCAAGAGGAATTCAAGTGCTCAGCTGTATCTTAAGTCCTACGCTACTGGCAGAAAACAGAGGTACTCTTTTAGCGATACTGTTGTGATGAGCTTTAATCATATGAGGATCTTACCACTATTAGCACTATTCTTATGGTTCAAAAAGGTTGCATTGTGCAGCAAGAGCAGGATGCCTTACGTAACAGTTTTTGTTAGTTAATAACGATCTCTAGTGTGCTTCTCTTGATGGACTTCGTAGTACAATGAAAACATGACACCCCCTCATCCACAGGCTGTAAAACTGGAGCATAAACCTCAGGATTCTCTAGAAGTTCTGGGTTTTCCTATTTCCACTTAGACTAGAAGTAGAGCAAGATTGCTTGTGCTGCACTCTTCCAGCTTCACTGCAATGGTCCAAGATCATCAAGAGAGACAAAACAGAGGGAGGAAGAGAAAGAGCACAAGCCAGCCACATGATCCTGCAGCTGAGAATGAATAAACAGAAGACCAGTTACCAAATGTTATTCTATTTAATCAAATTGTTTCCACCTCACTTGCAGCCACACTCTCCCTGCACCCAGCACAGTAAACCCATGCTTTACATAAAGTCAGTCAAGCATCTTTGTATGGTTTTCCATCCCTCAGTTCTCCCTTTCCTTGCCAAACCTGAGCAGACTTTCAGACAGGGAAGGTAAAAAGCAGTGCTGCCTAGCAACAGCCAGGAACTTTCCATGGCAGCCTCTCCTCATCCTCCCTCTGGAGACCTCCACGTCACAAGCCAGCCATGAGATGCAGGAACTCATTAACTCCTATTTACACAGATACAAGCAGAGCCGAAATTACATTTGTTTGGCTATATGACTTGCAGTAGCCTAAAGCCAGAGAGAATGGCCCACAAGAAAGGTGACACATTCAGCTTCGTAACACCAGGATTATTCCTAGCTAGAAAGCCAATGTGGAAGTGCAGTTTTACTTCGAGTTATTTTGGGGGAGTTACGATAGGAAGAAGAGCAGAGATTTGCTGAAGGTCCTGGAGAATGTTAGTAGGAGAGCTGAGAATAAACTGTAGGATTTGGTCTTTCTTCACCTGCAGAAAAGGAAATGGAAGAAAAGAGGCAGCGTCTGTGCTCAGCCTCCCTATTTCAATTAAAAGTCCCTTCTGTTGGTCCCCAACAGAACTGCTGGCACTGGAGCTAAAACCTACAGCTTGGGAGCACTTACTTGCATGAAGGAAAGTTTATTTTATGATCTGTTGTGGCTTCTACTTGAAAGGAGGAAGTGACACGACTAAGGAAACGTGGAGTCTTTTTGGAGGGCACAAGAGTTATGCCTCACTGTAAAATAAGACTAAATTGGAACATTTTAGGGTTAAACTCCCAGAAAACAGCAGAATCAGTTCAGTGTAAGAACCCTCCCACCAATTTCACCTCCTGTTATACAAATACTCCCTGCTCGTAAGCCAGGGACTCTGTCCTGGATTCAAAAGAAAGTTGCAGGGACTGGAAACGATCACTTAGAGGTTACATATTTACTGAGCAATATGCGGTAATGAACCCCTGAACTTGCACATGTGGCTTTGCTGCACTTCACTGCCACATCAAAATACCACATTAATAGCAGAGACAAACCACTACCCTTGCTTCTCTCAGAGCACAGCTCTGTAGGCCAGCCTTGCTTCAGGAGACATCTCCAACTAAGCAGTAGTGCTTTGAGCGCTCTAACACTGACTCGAGCAGTTCTGAACTAACTCAGGCAGTAAGTGGTACATGCATGTACTTGCTTAGACACACAAGCTACTCTATCCAGAATTACTGTATCCAAGCTGCATCATCCAGATGATTGTAATATATATTAACAAACAAAATATAGGCATTCTTAATGCAAGGTCATTTTATGAATAGGGAAATTCTCAAGAAAGATGAATTTATGTCAGACTATTGAAGTTGAAAAAATATTTAAAACTCTGGCAATAAGCAGTTTGAAGGTGGGCGTCAGAGCTTAGCCTGTAAATATTTAAGAGTTTGAACAATGTCTTAAAACAGAGTACAATGCAAAATATCAGCTTGTATATTAATAAACACCTTTCATCTTACATCTTTTTAGATACACATTTCTATTTTTAGAATAGTTTCATTTTCACTACCTCCACAGGACAAAGCAACAACTCTTGTCTACTGGTAGGGGTTTTTTTAATTAATATTTACTTAATTTTATTTTCTGGTTGTAATTTAAACCTAATAGCCTGTCTAGAGCTGGATGCAGTTTAACTACCATATTTTTTTCAAACCAATTAGTCTATCTCATGCAAGACAGCACAGGAACTCTCACTTCAACTTAACTCATCATTTAATTTACAATAAATCAGCACACTTCAAATGCTACATACTGATATACAATTGTACATTGTATTGTACTGATATACAATATCATATATATATACACACATATATACAATATATACAATATACAATATCAGCTTGCTACGACTTGAGAATTCTGTGGGGATTTTTACTTGCTTAATGAAGAAGACTTCAAAATTTTAAAAAAGTCTATTCAGTAAACTGTACTGTAACTTGACTTAAAAGATCAGACTTCTAGAACATCAAGCAGGCCAGAAGTCTGCCTTTTATTGGTTTTGCTGAGGACCCTCAAAAGAAGGGCTGGTGTACCTTGACTGAAGGTATGGATGTGCCCGTCACTTGTTGACATCCTAAAGCTCTTCACAGGATACAAAGTTTTAAGCAGACTTAAGTTTTAAGACTAAGTCTCCTCGGCTCCATAACTCTTATTTTACTTCCATGCTGTTAACCCTACCAGCCAGTTTCCCAGTTGTTCAGAATCTTCCAGGGACAACAAGGCAGACCAAGCCTGACTGTTCACGACAGAAAACAACCAAATTGATAACGTTGCTTGCTTTGTTCAGGAAAAGAACTGAAAGACGAAATATCACAATGCAAGAAGCTGCACATTAAGTCATAGCAGAAGGCTGATACGAAGGGAAAAACCATGCCCAGTGATCAATGTCCATAAAGAGAAAATGTGACAGTAAGGCACTGAAGCATCTCCATGGCCCAGTAAGCAAAGAGCTGAAGGGGCCTCAACAAGACGCTTCTTGCGATGTGGAAGTGAAGTGGATGCCAATGCAGAAACAATGTTGATATGTGAGCTCCAGCCCAACACCAGTCCCTGAGCACACACTGATCTCGCCAGGGGAATACAGCCCCATGGCCCTTCTCTCCTGGAAAGGTGTTTGAGAGCAAGGAGCCTGCCTGACCTCCCTCTCTACCAGCCCCCAGAGCCAGGTTTGGGCCAGGAGCAGCAGCCTTCCTCACCAGCCAGCTGCCAAACGAAGTCTGTCCCCTGTCTCACCACTGCTCAGGCATGGAGAGCATGTGGAGGGTTAAGGCACAGGGCAGTGGTGCAGCTGCAGCGAAGTGGGAAGATGAGGTCAGGGCACTGCACAAAGTGGCTATTATGCAGCAAGATGTGGCTGCAGCCTTCAGCTTGACCAAGTCCCACCTCCATCCTACACGTGGCAGAGGGCAGATGGCCAGGGGACCACAGGGGCAGGAGGCCCACAGCTGCTAGCCACCAGAGCGGGTACGCACACAAGCAGGTGAAACAGCAGCGGCCTCACACTACTAACAAAGCGGGGGATTTCAGCAGGGCTCTTTTTACAGCACAGGCTGAATTAAAGGAAGGGGATCAGCTACCCCCAAAGGCAGCGTTCCCACAAGCCCAGCGTGAAAACCCACAGGGCCCAAGCCAGAGCTCAGCAGCAAGGCTGAAGCTTTCAGTGTCTCCCTGACCTGAGAGCTCCAGGCACTTAGGGCTAAAGCAGCACAGCCCAGTGCCCTCTGCTTCTGAGACCTCTCCCACCCAGGCGAGCAGTGCCCCGTGCCCCTGTGGCAGGGAGCAAGGGAGCCAGGCCATGGCTCCTGTCCTTTCACCAACATGGTGATTGGGTACTCTACAAGGGGCAAAGCCAGGTCTGCCCTCCCAATCAGTTTAGGAGGATAACAAGCAAAAAACCCCTTTAAAGCTACTTCATAGGTTGATTTGGGACTGTTTTTTTTAATTCCTTGGCACTGAGCCGTGATGCTAGGACATGGGCATCACCTCTTACCTTTGCAGTACAAAACCTGTAAGAAAGAATAGGTTACAGTCTCCTCCTTACTGCTGTAAAGATGAAGCAACACCAGCTGACTTTACCCTCAGCCATGCTCAGGCACACATGACTTTAATCTGCAGAGAAACAAGGGGGCCAGGCCTTCCTAGCTGTCACCTGAGGGTACTCTGCATTTGCATCATTCCCTGTGCCAAGGAAGCACCCACTGTCAGGGCCCAGGGGTATGAAGCCACTACCAAGCACATCCATATGCTAAATGCAGACATGAGCTCCTAGCCCCTGCAGCAGCACAGCACCATGAGGGCTGTATTTCAGCCACAGCCCTAAATCACAATTATCATACATCATAGTCTACAGACAGCTCCACCAGCCTCACAGCACTTTAAAATAAAGTCTAATTCAAGTGGTTTGGCCAACAGTCCCCTCCTACATGACCAAGCCCCAGTAAGCTGTGGTGACACTGTGGAATATCCTGAAAAGACTCTGAACTCTTTAGAAAGTTATTTCTATTTCATATTCAGTTTAATTAGTCATTAACGTGCTTTTTTTTTTTTCCCCCATTTATCCTCAATCTGTCTGAAACCCCTTCAAAACATCAACATATTAACATATATAATGACTTTATGTCCAAGTAGAGAGTGGTGACAAGTGGGATTCCTGAGGGGGTTGGTGCTGGGACCGGCACTGGTTAACATCTTTGTTAGTGACATGGACAGTGGGATTGAGTGCACTCGCAGCAAGTTCACTGACAACACCAAGCTGTGTGGTGTGGTCAACAGGCTGGAGGGAAGGGATGGCATCCAGAGGGACCTGGAGGCTGGAGAGGTGGGCCCGTGCAGACCTCTCTGTTTGAAGTGAAAAAGTTCAACAAGGCCAAGTGCAAGGTCCTACACATGGGTCAGGGAAGTTCCAAGCATACAGGCTGGGCAATGAGTGGATTGAGACCAACCCTGCAGAGAAGGACTTGAGAGTAGTAGTGGATGGAAAATTGATTATGAACCAGCAATGTGCACTCACAGCCCTGAAAGCAAACTGTATCCTGGGCTCTGTCAAGAGAAGTGTGGCCAGCAGGTCAAGGGAGGTGATTCTCCACCCCTCTGCTCTTGTGAGACCCCACCTGGAGTACTCTGTCCAGCTGTGGGGCCTCCAACATAAGAAGGACATGGACCTGCTCAAGCAAGGCCAGAGGAGGCCATGAAAATGATCAGGGGCTGACCTGACTTATGAGGATAGGCTGAGAGTTGGGGTTGTTCAGCCAAGAGAAGAGAAGGCTCCGAGGAGATCTTATAGCAGCCTTCCAGTACTTAAGGGGGCTACAGGAAAGATGGGGAAGGACTCTATCAGGGAGTATAGTAATAGAACAAGGGGTAACAACTTTAAACTGAAAGCAGGTAGATTCAGATTAGATATAAGCAAAAAATTCTTCACTGAGGGTGGTGAGGCACTGGAACAGGTTGCCCAGAGAAGTTGTGGCTGCCCCCTCCCTGGCAGTGTTCAAGGCCAGGTTGGACGAGGCTTTGAGCAACCTGGTCTAGTGGAAGGTGTCTCTGCCCATGGCAGGGGAGTTGGAACTAAGATGATCATTAAAGTCGCTTCCAAACCAAACCATTCTATAATTCCAAGATATTTGTCCCTCATTACTGTCATAAAGGGCCCCTCATCTCTATCAGACAGGGTAGCCCCAGTTTTCCAGGCAGGACCTCTGCTATCAAAGTGCCACAAATCCATGGCCTCCATACAGTACAAACACTGACTGTTTAGTGCCTCTGGACAGAGCAGCAGATGAAATGCTGATCATGGAGAACAAATTCAAATTATTAAAAAAAATACAGAAAAGGTCTTACAAAAAAGTGTACTGCAGGGACTTGTCTCAGATCACACACTCAGCAAATGGTGGACCATGAAAACCACAACAAAATAACTTCTGCAGTCACCAAAATCCTCCTCAACAGTGTCATTAGTCACCTCATTGTGCACTACTGGGATGGGCTCAGCTGTCACTGCTGAAGAGAAATGGCCGAGAGCCTACAGCAAATACAAAATGGCCCTGAACCACAGGTGAGTCTCAAGTGGCAGAACAGCAAGTCAATCCCACAAGTGGTTGCTTTCTAAATAAGCACAAGCCAGTTGCATCTCAATCCAGAAAGATGCACAGGTGATCACCACAGAGTGGCACCAGGATGTTGGGCCCAGTCAATACCCACTACAGAAGAGTGTGAGCTGAAGCCTGGCCAGCAAGGTCTGCCACCTGGCAGAGCATCTGAATTCCCACTGCTCCCAAGGCCCAGAGAACACAAAATTATTCAAAATACAGGCTGCTTTTTGAAATTCTCCCCAAATACATTAGAGCCACAGCTAATGCAAACACAGCTTCCTACTTACACAGTTACGGTCTAAGCAAATGGACTCTGTGCCTGTCTGCAGATGAGTCTGGTTTTCTACTGCTCCTGTCACCTTTGTGGCATACGGTCTCCAAATATGTTCTGGATCTGTACAGAAACCCTGTCCCTCTAGGCACAGATAAAACAGGCCAGATT
Organism: Athene noctua; assembly: GCF_965140245.1. Lineage (NCBI taxonomy): Eukaryota > Metazoa > Chordata > Aves > Strigiformes > Strigidae > Athene > Athene noctua. The sequence goes on from NC_134037.1 coordinate 97,390,222, forward strand.
TGCCCTGGCACTTTTACCACTAGCCCTTTGATTTGAATTTGGAGATGGAGAAACTCTGTATGAAGCATCTCTGGCTCAGCAGCTGCTTCCCCTGCTGGTCTGGCAGAGTCTGAGTCTGCTGATCTGCAGGGTACATCAGATGGCCCATCTATTCACTTCTCGCCAATCCTAAATCCCTCGCTGAGTTTTCTTTGAGGCCTGGAAAAAATGCAAAGCTCCATTTGTGCAGGAAACAGACCTGACTGAAAACTCCAGCACCTGTGGAGTTACAAAAACATAAAGAAGGGGCAGAATCCATTAATTCCATATCACTCATCTGCACATGCCAAAGTTACCAAAGTTCAAATGCTGAGCTTGCCCCTCCTGCTGACTAGAGCCTGGGAAGGGAGGAGGAGTGCGAAGGGACAGGGGAGTCTAGTTTCACAGCTGGCAGGCATGGTAGCAGCTTCTGAGAAAAAAAGCTTACAAGGCTTTTAATTCAGGGTTGCCAAAGTAACTGTTTCCTCCCTTCATTCCTGGCCTTGGCTCCAAAGCTGTCCACAGGGAATGTCCAGTCTAGTCTAACGTATCATCTGATGTCTCTATAGTTTGTCTCGCTTCTGCAGTCCCAGCTTGCGACTGAAGTGACTTGGCTCAGACGTGGCTTCAAAGCTCTCCTTCCCCACAGACTTCTGCAGTAGGCAGAGCTAGGGCACGAGGCACACTGCCTCCTGTGACTTTATCCCATTCCCCTCAGCTCTGCTGCTGCAGCACACGGGTGACAGCAGTGCTGGGGGCTTGAAACAAGTAGTCCCAGATGCTTCCAGAATTTGCTGTTTAAATGCTGTCCCTGACTGCACCAAGAAGGGGTTAAGACATTAGCACAAGTCAGGCAATAGAGTAAACAGTTTCCTCTAAGCAGGGAGACACAGAGAGGGCTCTGAAAGTCATACAGCTGTATACCCTGGGAAAGAAAAAAAAAATTAAAATCAGTGAAAGGTACAGACTCTTGTCAGCTGTGACATTACAGGGACACAAAGAGAAAGAGAATCCACAGATGGCTGCTCCAAATCCAAAGGACACAGGCACTACCAGAGTACGTGCCAGATTACCTTTACACTATCCTCAGCTAACTGAAAGCTGAAAATGAACAACTAGAAGACACTCCAAAGGCTCTGCACAAGCCACAGCGACTCGTGCATATCAGCCAGAAAGTGAACAGCCTCAACATCCAGGACAGCAGATTTCCAGAAGAGACTGCATGCTTGCAGAGGTCCACCTGGCAGAGGAAAGGATAGCTGTACACATGGAAGGCAAAAGAAAAAAAGCTCATAGTTGTTTCAAGTCTAGCTTTAAGCCAAATTCTTCATGTTTTTGAACCAATCTGAATGTTTTAGATGTTATCAAGTATTTATGTTTAAAACTATAAAGTCTTGGCCATGATTTCCTGTTTGTCAGCCCAAAAACCTGCCATAAAGGGTATAGTTAGCACAAGGGACTTTTCAGGAGGTCCAAAACCCACACTGTATCTATCTAATCCATCACAGAAAATGTCCAATGGAGATCAATTTGTTTGTCTTAGGAGAGCCTGGAATATGCACCTTTTCAGCACATTCTTAGCCAGACAGTTGGTCTTAGAGAAGTTTCTCAAAAATATGGCAACATGGGGTATACGCATTGCACTAAATGTGGAAAGGATTTTTCAGTGGCACGGAAGACAGGCATGGACTATTTTTCACAACAGAAACCCCAAAAGGTGACTCTGGATCACCTCCCACCCTCTCTCCAGCTGAGTGCAAAGAACATTACACTGAGGGAACCTTGCCTTGGGTCCAGCTGGTGCTGCTGGGAGCACTCACAAAAGCAACTTTAAGCAGAAAACACTAAGGTCACATCTTCAGATAAGAAGCTGGGATTTGCAGGTAGTGGAGAAACTTTGAAAAAGCCAAATGCAGGCTGACTGCATAAACAGCTCTAAGAAATCAAAACAAGACTGTCTCAAACAAACAAGCAAGCAAACACCCCAAAACATGGGGCTTGCTTGGGCTCCACAGAGTCTGAATGCAGGATACAAGAGTCCCGTTCTTCCTCCTCCCAAGACACACACACACTTACACGTCATGTCTGCACAGCCCCAGTGTATTTCAGCTTCTCCTTTCACATGACTATGCCTATTTGTGAGATCCGATTTGTTTACAAGAGCACATGAAAATAATTTTACACAAAAACATTTATTAGAAATTACAGGCCAAAAGATGATTAACAAACCAGAGAGACCACTTTTTGCCCTCAAATAGACATCCATGAAGTGGAAATAGTAGAACATTAATAATCACAGAGAGAACTGATGATGTAACCCAACTGTTCCCACATTCCCCATCTACTTGTCCCCCTATTCCCCTACCCTGCTGAACCTCACATACACCTTAATGACAAGGGAACACGCTGAAGTGCCTAGTTAGCTAATAGGATAAAGGCCTCTTACTGCAAGGAGCTAATCCATTTATGCAGCACATAACTAACTACCGCACTTGGAGAATGTTCTCCCATGCCTGCATGAAGCAGTGTCTGCCCACACCTGCCTCACAGCACAACGCTACACAGCACACAGGACCTGGGGCGGCGTTTGTGGCTTGAAGCTCAGTGCTTGAGATGAGTTTGACCTACCAACTTTGAAAGGGCTGGCCTAGGTCAGTACCCTATGAACAGTTTGCAAGGATTTCAAAAGAGCCAGTATCCTCCTCCTGGTGCTCTGTCCTTCCTCTTAAGTAGGTATATGGTTACCTTCAGCACTGGTGATCAGCACTTGTGGATTCCAATACCATGTTGCATACTCTTTGTTTACATCCTCATGACTGCACATGGCTCAGGGTGGCACAGAAGCTGGTCCAGAGAAGCCTCCCCAATGTAAAAAGCAATAAAACCAATCTGGCAAACAGTTCTTTTCCCTGGACACTCCAATGCACTGAGCTTCAGCATCTCCACTTGTTTATGGGTGCCAGCACAGGTTACACATTGCTCCTGCCAACCTTCTGAACCTCCCCTATGCAAGAGCAGCCATGTGCTAGCTCAGAGCCAGAAGCAGGCCACTACCCTTCTAAACAAGTGTTAGCAGAGCACAGCAACCCTTACAGCCATGCCTGAATCTGCACAAAGAACTAGCTAGAGAACTGCTGACCTCATCCATGCCACTCCATTGTCTGTATCAAGATCTACTTTCCAAATAGTTGGAAATAAACCTTCAACTCCATAGCCTGTAAGATCCATATCAGAGGCTGTGTAACACATGCCAGTGCTCATAGCAGATGCATCAATTTTAACCCAAAAATCATTTCAGCATTTCCTTTATTCAGTTCAGGATTTTGGCCCATCTCACGTTACGAAATGGCCATGTCCTAGGACCAAGAGGGCTCATTCACACACCACACTGGAGAAGGGCAGAAGTTCACATCATCTCATTAAAAGAAGAAAGAGCAGAGTACAAAGGCAGGCCTGAATGTCTCAAGGCCAAGTTCATTAAGGTCCTCTGTGCAGAGAACAGTTGATAATAAAAAAATTTATACCACATTTATATGAATAGTTTTGAGGGCAAGTGATTGCATCTGGAAAGCAAATGAACCAGTGTCTCCACTCAGTACAGAGTTTTATAGAGTGGACCAAGCAACATACGCAAGTCTCACAGTTGCAGCACTAGTTACTTTACTTCTAAGCCATACCAGCAGCCATACCATGAGATAGCAATCTGGTATTTTTTTCAGCTTCTTGTGGTTTACCGTTTCACTCCTCTCTAGGGTCTTTCCATAGGCTGTTTAGCATAACTGCCCATAGTAGAGGAGTCTGCAAAATGCAGACAGGAAGAATTAGCACATCAAAAATGCCTTTCACACTTCTTATAGCAGTCAGACTTGAAAAAGAACATTAGGTGTATGATAAAAGATACAAGAATACTAAAAAGATATACTAGAAGTCTCTCTGCTCAAAAAAACATTTTCCAAGAGCACCACTTCCACTGCTCATAATTATACTCATTCCTCTAACAACACTTAGAAACTAAAAGAGCTGGCCATGTTATTCAGAGGATGACAGGAAATTATACTAAGTTGAAAACAAGTTAAGAGCTTGATTTGATAGCACATCTAATTCAGAACTACAATGAAAATACACGTATCATGAACTCACTGTGCTGTTTTAATCAGAGCTCTAAACAAAGCACTACAGCTTAGGTTTCAAGACTTACATTAAGGTATGCTCAATATACAGTCTTATCTAGCCAGGTACACCATGTTCTTGTGAGGTTTGTCTATCTTTCCTGCACATACAGCAAACAATAGCAGTAACAGACTTTCCTGAACAAACTCAGGGCATTCCCTGACCTATGGCAGTTTCCCCAGCTGCAAACCACATCGCCTTTAATGTAACAAGTAACAGGTCTACTGCAGCGAGAACTCCAGACATTTGACTAGCTCCATTTTAAGGGTATCTGTACTTATACTGGACACTCCACAGAACCACTAGCTTTACAACTTGGAAAATTTGTTAAACTGTTGCTTATTTCTTAATCATATTATGCTCACATACCATCATGCTGGAATCGATAAGAGTGTCTGATGAGCCTCTGAAGCAATATGGAAGACAGGGAGTTCCTGAAGTCTCCACAGGTAGGCAAAAGACTTGTCTATACTGTCAAAAATGAGCATGCTTACAATAAGATTGCAAAGTAACTTGCAAAGCAATTCAGGGTTTCATCTATTGTATAACTGCTCAACCTATTTTTTTCATAATCAGACGCAAGAAGGTGAAATTATAGCTTGCAAGGATATGCCAGCATTTTAATACAAGCACATTTAGAATTAAAAATATAGTTTGCCCTAGCATAGACATGACCAGAGACTTCTCATTTACATTAAATTCTTAACACTTTAGAGGATCCTCAGTTTTGCAAGTTCATTTCTATGGAAATTGCTTTGCATAAACAAGCCAAATCCAACCAGAGATTGCAAAGATTATTGCCAATGAGGAAAACAAGCAAACTTAATAGGGTTTCTCTTACGTATCTTTATTTGTGCTTTTTAATTTACCTGTGGCCCCCAGGATACCTATCCTGTTGAGACACTGATTTTTAGAAAAAACGTAATTATGTTTTTGGCTTGGAGAGGGAAGATTCATCTCTGACTTGTTGGGGAAATGATGACCAATTGCAACTCAGCAAGAAGTGTACATCTGGAAACACAGCTCTAGTGAAGGGTAGGAAGTTCTAGAAGTGAATCTGCTCCGGTTTAACTGTCTCCATCTACATGAGAAGTAATGCCTCTATTGAGTGCCTCCTCCTGTGAGATGAGATTTGGACAATTGCCCAAAACTCCCATTGACATCAACGAGCTGAAAGAAAGCGAGAGCAGAGCCCAGCAGTGTGGTTCTCATGTGAGCCAACAATGGAGAGGCTCTTCAGAGCTAAGGCAGAAAATCAGAGCTAAACCCCAGCCCACGCCAAGGACAGCTGTGCTGTTGACAGCCAGGCTGGCTATTCTACCACACCAAAGCTTGTCTCAAAAACAGTATTTCCTAGAGTGTTTACTCTAGTCATGGGCTTGGCCTTAAAACTCATCCAGCTTTTGCCTACTGAACAGTAACGGCTGCTGCATTTTCAAACCTCAGACATACTATGGGACAAGCTGCTTGCTTTCAGTCTCTGGTGGCAAAACCGGAGCACAAAAGCCCAGCATTAACAGTTAATCTGCTCCATCACATGACCACCCTGTTTCTGCCGTTTCTAAGTCTGCACTACCACCTCCCTCCTTCCTTCTCACTCCCAGGCAGTGCCCTGTGGGTAGAATGCAGGGTGCAAAGCACACCTGTGCCACCAGTCAAACACCAGTACCAAGCCGTGCTGAACAAGGAAGGTGTCCTGCTTCAGAGATATGGGGCTAAGCAGTGCCGGTGGAAAGATAAGGGAAAAACAAGCTCTTGCTTTCCACTCCTTACTACCATCATTTCTGTGTAATGCTTTGAACAAGTCTCTTACTATCTGATTTTTAAGCAGTAGCCCCTGTATCTTGTGAGTGCCGACTTCTAAGAGACTGGTCACTGGTGTAAGTGCTTAAGCTGGCATTCAACACTTAGTGGTGGTGGTAGGGTAGGAACAAAAGAAAAAGCCTATCTCTTCTGCTCATTTCAGCTTCTTAATCTATATAATAATCAGGAAAAAAAAAAAGCAGAAAACTCCCACCATCATCAGACCCTCTCTGGACTAAGAGGAGTAACCAGCTTGGTTCTAAATAGCCATTTACACTTTCCAGTCTCCTCAAGCTCACCCCACCTCCGAAAAAAGTAAACTGTAAGGCTTTCTCCTTTTGAGAGGTTGCTACCATAAGCAAAAGATGTAACTTATCACGCCTGAAGAGAGATCCATTCATCCGTAGACCAAATACAACATGGGCAGTGACAGCATATGGTGAAGCTGCCTGCAAACTCCTAGTTCTCCCCAGGCAAGGATGAGATATTTGTATCACAATGAGCCACATGCTGAGGGAGGAGTGGGAAGGGAGAGGTATCTGGCCAACTCAACAGCCACATTGGGACCCAACCCAGGCAGTACTTCTAGTCCAGACACACCAAGGCTGGGGGAGGTGAGGACAATTCAGCCCTATTCCAGAGTAGAGACTGTAGCAAAGGCCCTGACCTTCACTTCCATGCAACATCTACTAACTGGTCTTGCTGGAAAATATAAACAGGTTGCAGCAAAACTTCTTAATCTGCCAGGCCCTCGAGGCTACTTGGGCTGAATTCAGCGAGTGGGAAAGAGACCATGCCAGCATTACCCTCCTGCACTGTACTTCAAAACAAGAAAAAAAACATCTTTTGGAAAACCTTCTTCAAAAAGGACCTGCAACATCCAACACACAGAGACAGAACAGGGATATCCTGCATGATGGCCACCTTTGGGTATTCAACCCAGCACCCACTCCATAACTGCCATTCACCCCATCTCAAATTGGTTTTTAACCAGATGTGTTGTTGCTGCAGTTTGGATCTCTAGGATTTGCCGAGTGATTTTTTTTGTGGCTTGCTGGCAGTCCTACCATAAACCACTGCCAGTAGATATGGGAGACTGGGCTTTTCCCTCTACTAGTTCAGTAGGAATTATTCTCCATGGTGCTTTCAGAGAAAAATTAGAAGTCAAGACCCCAACTTCATCCATTCACATGCAAATATTCTGGCAATCACTTTCAGGTGGGGACACTTAACACCCCCCCAGCCCCTGCAAATTTTCTCCCTCTAGTCCTACCTGCCCCTAACAGGCCTACCTACCTACCTAGACCTCAAGCTTCACACAGTTTCACCAGCATCACTCAGGACTTCTCCTTAAGTCACATCCCAGGGACACATGCCAGTGGTGCCCATATGCCCATTTGATCTCCTCTCTCTGCTCTGCAGCCAAAGAATCAGCTTTAGTCTAATACCTTCTTACCAGGCTTTAGAGCTTAGAGAAAAAAAAAGAAAGACAGCAGGGTTGGGAAGGTAGCCAGCAAGCCTGCCAATCTAAATGATAAGCCATTGGCTTTAACCCGAGGCTCATAATTCACTGCCACTGGTGCCAGGTGCTATTATTGTCCCCTTGAGAACCTTAATACAAGAAAATTACTCTCTAGCTGCCTCCACCCATTCTTACCCTCCTCTTCCCCTTCCTATCCCACAGATCTCTTGTCTTCAACACATACTCTCTCAAACTTCAGCCACATCTAATTTCCTTCCTTCATCTTCCTTTTCCTCAACCAAGCCCTCTGGTGCATTCTAAATCATCCCGACCAACCTAATCCCCACTCTCTTTCATGATGCAAAGCAGCACCTCAAGGAACCAGGTTTCAGATATTTCAGCATATGTTCTGGATACTGGCTCATGCTTGGAGGCAGCCCAGTTGATATTTAGGTCCCACTGCAGTCCAAATAGCTATTCACCAACATGCAAACTCCCAGGAAAAGAAGGTAAAGTTACATGGCCAGATACCCACGGAAAAAGATAGTTAAATATTTCTAGAAGCACTCATAGTGGCTCACTTGTCCATCTCCCCATCAAACCGTTGCCCCTTTGTATGAGTTAAAAAGCAAGATAAAAAAATGCACTCAGGCAAAACAAGGAAGAAAGGGATTAAAGGGGGAACAGCAGAAGTGTCATTAATGAGATGATGGGGTAGAATGTACCCTCAGCACATTTGCTGACACAAATCTGGGAAGAGCAGTTGATAAAACAGAGCATTGTGCTGCCATCCAGAGACCTTGACAGGCTGAAGAAATGGGCTGACAGGAACCACGTGAAGTTCAACAAGGGACATGCAAAGTCCTGCACCTGGGAGGAACAATCCCAAGCACAAGTATATGCTGGGGGTCACTCATCTGGAAAGCAGCTTTGCAGAGAAGGGTCTGGAGGTTCTGGTGGACACCAGATTGAACATAAACCAGCAACACACCCTTGCTGTGAAGAAAGTTAATAGTATCCTTGGCTGTATTAGGAGGGGTGTTGCCAGCTGCCTGAGGAAGGTGATCCTTCCCCTTTACTCTGCACTTGAGGCCACACCTGGAGTACTGTGTCCAGTTCTGGGGTCCCCAGTACAAAAGCAACATGGAGGTACTGGAGAGAGTCCAAAAGAGGGCCACAAAGATGATTAAGGGACTAAAGCATCTCTCCTGTGAGGAGAGGCTGGGAGAGCTGGGACTGTTCAGCCTGGAAAAGAGAAGGGTCAGGGGGGAATCTTACTGCATACAGGTATGTGAAGGGAGGATGGAGCCTGGTGCTTTTCAGTGGTGCCCAATGCCAGGACCAGGGGCAATGGACAGAGACTTAAAACACAAAAGGATGTTCCCTCTGAACACCAAGAAACACTTCTACTGTGAGGATGACTGAGCACTGGCACAAATTGCCCAGGGATGTTGTAGAGTCTTCATCCTTGGAGACATTCAAAAGCTGTCTGGACACAATTCTAGGCAACGAGTTCCAGGTGACCCTGCTTGACCAGAGGGGTTGGACAAGATGACCTCCAGAGGTCCCTTCCAACCTCAACCATTCTATAAGAATGCTCTAACCTCTGTCATACGACTGATGCTGAAAGCCTCCCTGGAAGTGTTCAAGGTCAGGTTGGACGGGGCTTTGAGCAACCTGGTCTAGTGGAAGGTGTCCCTGCCCATGGCAGGGGGGGTGGAACTAGATGATCTTTAAGGTCCCTCCCAACCCAAACCATTCTGTGATTCTATTATTATTCTACCTGCCTTGCCTTTGGCATTTACAAGCTGGCACCACAGCTGCAGGTGAACCTTACTGTCAGTGAAGACATAGTCAGACACAGTGAAAGAAACAGAGGTATCTGCTGTCTGGAAGAATCACAATCGCCTTCCTAGGGGCAGGGTGGGGTTCCTCATGCCTTCCCTTGCTATTGACTCTCTCTACCTCCCAGACAGCACTCTACCTTCCCACCCTCTCTCTCCACCACTGTCAGACTACAAATGCCTTTATCAGCAAACCAGACATCATCTAGATGGCACTGAGCCAGAGTCTTTATAACAAACAACAAACCAGAAGAGAACATTCTCCTTAGCTCCTCCAAAGGCACAAATAAGACCTTACCATGCCCCATCACCCCCTCATGTGGTACACATGTCTAGTCACAGAGCCTCCTGCCGCAGAGCTACATCCTTGCAGGCAAGCAGACTGGACAATCTAATCAATCATTTTCAGCCCCAAACTTTTTCATGCTAGGATTGCCTCGCAGCAGCCAGGCATAGCATTTGTTTTGCTGGCTACTTCAGTGCCAAATGCTGGCAGGGATGAGATAGACAGGGGCTCCTGCACCGGAGGAACAGCTGCTGTAGAATATTTCTGGGGGTGAAAAATAAAAGAAAAATTGCAGGTTACCAGAAGCAGGATTTCTCATTCTGTAATGGCGCAATCAGTTTCTGCAACAGTTTCCTTGTTATATTGCTTCAACAAGCACTCTACTGCACCCAGGGACAAAGAACTGCTATGGCCCAACTTTTCACACCTGGAAGAGACAAGTTCTGGCACTGGGCCCCGTAGGAAATGGTGTAAGCCATTACGCTCAGCACAGGCCCCTGAACTCCATCCACTCACTCACTCTGGAGAGCAAGGCCCAGGGCAGAGACAGTGATGAAACCAGCACCAGCAGCAGGTTTTCCAGCACCCCCTCAGCACAGAGGCAAGCTCAGATGGGCAAACAGATGATATCAATTTGCAGGAACTGACAAGGTCTGGATTCAAATGGGAGGCTGAGAGGTGAAAAGGACTTACAAGATCACACATTCTCTATCTGGAAGCTATTTGTCAAGTCTTGGAGAGACAGGCAAGGGCAAAGCCCAGCTGCGCTAAGGATATCGAAATCTCACCCTGGAGCCATTAGCAGCCCAAAGCTCAGACCCCAGCATACCAGAGGTCACAGGTTGGTCCTTGGTCACATGTGGTAAGTCCATCCTGCAGCCTCTGTGCAACCAGTATCAGCCCAAAGAAAGCTTTCAGTGCCAGGCCCAGTCCAACCAAAATGCCAGTATTGAAATATTGAGGATAAGGACTGTTGGGCTTGATATTACACAGCTAAACCCAGACTAGGGCTCACACTGTACCCAGGCCACTTTCAGCATCAAGCCAAGACCAAGTTCCACCTACCTGTCATGCACTGAAACTACTTGCCCAAAGAGGTACAGTGTCTGCTGTGAAAAATCCAAATGTTAGCACAGGATCTGTTTTTCTCTTCTGTACTGGCCTTTTTCTTCTAAGCATCTCAAAGCATTTTAAATAATGCATTAAGCCTCCATGAGACAACAGTATTGATATTATCTACTCATACATGCAAGCAAACCATGACAGAACAGTTTCACAACTTGCTCAGAACTACCTAGTGACTTTATAGCATAACTGGAAATAGACCCATGTACCCAAACTCTGCCTTTTACTTTAAAATGATGCTTTCCTTACCAGCCACCTACCCACATGTAAATGAGGACAATTTGGATTGCTCATCACACCAGCCCAAAGCTACTCTCCTCCAAGACAGATCTCTTATGATCTCTCCCTGCAAATGCTACACTGACTTCTCAAGCTGCTGAATGTAGATTTCAAAAGACTCCAGGCAGTCGCACTAAACAGCACAGGAGGATGGAACCTTTACTTCCTCTCTATCAGTTTACACAATGTGTCAAGACAAGTTAGTCTCATCCCCTGGGAATGAGCTCAACAGCTCCAAGGAGTCTTTGTGACATCCCAGACTTCCTTACACCTCAGCTGACGCTTGCATCCCCTGGTGCCTTCACCTCGAGCCAAAGGATGTCCCTGCTCTCTATGACCTCATGCTCTCAGCACTGCCAAAAAAAGCCAGATCTGCTGAAGTTAACAAGGTGGCAGCAGACATAGTCTTTCTAGGACATGCACAGCCTTCATTAAATAGCAACTGGCTGGCAGCAGGGCCTGCATGTAATAACGCTGTCCAAGGACCATCACAGAATCATCTAGGTTGGAAAAGACCTTGAAGATCATCTAGTCCAACCATTAACCTCACACTGACCGTTCCCAACTACACCAGATCCCTCAGCACTATGTCAACCCGACTCTTAAACACCTTCAGGGATGGGGACTCCACCACCTCCCTGGGTAGCCCATTTCAACGCCTAACAACCTCTTCCATGAAGAAATACTTCCTAATATCTAGTCTAAACCTTCCCTGGTTCAACTTGTGGCCATTCCCTCTTGTCCTGTCGCTTATTATTTGGTTGAAGAGACACATCCCCAGCTCTCTGCAACCTCCTTTCAGGTAGCTGTAGAGGGCGATGAGGTGTCCCCTCAGCCTCCTCTTCTCCAGACTAAACACCCCCAGTTCCCTCAGCCGCTCCCCGTACGACCTGTGCTCCAGACCCTGCACCAGCTTCGTTGCCCTTCTCTGGACACGCTCGAGTCATTCAACATCCTTTTTGTAGTGAGGGGCCCAAAACTGAACACAGGAATCCAAGGGTCAAGGGGTGGCTGGGAGAGGGCATTCACTGCAGCAACGCAGGTATCTGCATGAGCCAGGGTATTTCTGCCCAATTAGATGAAAGAAAGGAAGAAAAGTGTTCTGTGCTAGTTTTCTAGCCCTTTGGAGGAGTGAAAATAAGTGTGCATTGAATTGCCCTCCCTCAGCCTCAATAGTGAAGAGGCTGGGTGGCCAGCTCACCAGACAGCCAGAGTGGCAAATATACTTGCCAACTGTCCAAACTCATGGTTGGGGCACAAATGAGCAGAATCATAGTGCCTCATGAAGCTGCAAAGGCATGGCCTGGCACCTAACCAGAAGGGACTTTTTAAACCTTCTCCTATGCAGGCTTTCCTGCGAAGGGAGACTGAACAGAAAGGCCCAGATAATGAAAGTTTCCATTTATCCACAGGCCATGGAGGTAGAAGCACAGCAATTCCCTAACCCCTTGAAAGCACTCAGATTGCCCCCAACCCACTTGTGTCTACAAAATTTGCTCCCCTCCTTTACCAAAAGGGCATCCAAACACTGGAACACAGGAAGACATTTGGATACCACATACCACTGATTCAAGGCCTTCCTACAAAAGCTGCCTTGTCTGTTCAGTGCAAGGAATAGCTTAGGCATCCCAACACAGCACCACTCCACACCACAATTCTTTGGACCAATGTTTGATCACCATCTAACATGAACAGGATTTGATGCAAAGACAAAGCACTCCACATCTCATCCACCACTGAGCATCCCATAACACATCATGCACCCAAAAAGTGTCGTCTCAGAACACATTTGCTTCTGGCACAAATTAATCTTGTCTGATACTCTTTGTCATCTATCAGTTCCACAGAGCTGCAGGAATGGAAAGTAAGGCTCAGGGACAAGAGTGAAAGCCACATCTGCTGCTCAAAAAACTTTCCATCTGATCAAGCTTTCAGATGTGTTCTCATGGGCAAGCACATGATAGTAAGGCTAAGAATTGCAAAGCAAGAATAGCTTGATGTTCAGAGCCCAGATGAAGCCTTAGAGTAGCCACTTTAATATTATCATTCCTCATTTGCATTGCTTATCTTGACTAAAACACACATGATGCCAAGTGCTACCCAGGTGGTTAATATAAGAGGTATTTTTGTTAGCAAATCAAAACAGACCAAGAAACTCACACCCTGGTTCCATTTTACAGGTGGGGGAATGGAGGTACTGAACAACACTTGCCCAGCTTCATACAAGGATTTTGTGGCAGAACTCAAAACAAAACTCAGATTTCAGATAAATGAGATCACTGATTTTAGCTAAGCTGATGAGAATCCAAATGTCAGCAGAAGACTGAATCTGCAACACTACTGTTATTTCTATCGTGATTTTTGTAGCAGCAACAAGTACAAGTAGCAAGCAAGAAGTCATCATAAAGCTGCAAGATGTTACTGGTTGAAAATTAACCAACTATAAAAATAATACAAATGACCAAACACTGTTACAGTATTCAGACTGCACATCACTTTTCATGTTCCCCACCCCCCCAAAAAAAAAAGTACACTTTTAAGTTAAAACCACTAGCTGAATATCCTTTCTTTATAACACAGATTCCACAACCTGGAAGTGTTAATGACATCTACAGTAAAACATTATTTAAAAACACATGCCCATCATCACTCCAGATCTCAACTTTTTGCAAAAATTGTTGCCACAATTAATCTAGAAGTGTAAAGAGCAAACAGACCAGGAAACAAATCATTCTCACAAGGTTTCCCAGAAAAACCACAACAGTTTGGAAAGCTTATTTAAATTAGCCCCTAACCTTCACCAACACACTCCCAAACACTGCTGAAAGGAATTTAAGGCAGAGCAGGTGGATGCTGTGCCTGGGATCCAAGTCAGAGAAAGCACCTGGGCCAAAAGGAACATTTCTCTATTTACTCACATGCACTCTGAAAAAAGAGGGCTGGGCACAGGCTTACCAGCTTTCTCCTCTCATTAGGATGTGGCACTAATTAAAGTCTGTCAGCATCAGTAGAAGATTTGGGTGATGTGAAATGCAAGACTGGGTCTTTTGAATGTTCTGTGAGCAGAAACTTGGCTAGAAGGGTGAAGAGGGGGTGAGTAAAACTGTACTGAAACCAGAAGTCTCTGCATTATGTATTCATGGGATGTATGCTGCCAGCAGGACTGAGAACAAGGAACAATGTAATGGGGAAACAGAGGGGGTCTCACTTTCATAAATCTTGGAAAATAAAATACATAGTCTTTTCTTTTAGTGGGTCCACCTTGTAGGCTTAAAGGGGGTAGTGGTAGCGAGATTAAAACTAGTACATCCAACCAGAGGCAGTGAAATTCTTCCCTAATGAGAGGAAATTCAGAACTGAAAACAAATGTCTTTTAAGTTAATGCAATTTACCAGGGTCAGCAGATGTCTGCAGATACTCTTTCAAACTGACACTACACCAGTGCAAGAAGAAAAACAAATAATGAAGAGAAAGCTGAAATACTAACTCTAAAGCAACACCTTCTGAAAGAGAGGCACCAGTTGGGCACTGCGCAGGGCAGCCCACCCCACCAGTACCAGGCATGCCCCATTTCCCAGCCTCTGCAGAGATGAGACAAACTCCTAGCATTTACACATCAATCCCCAGCACCTACAAAAGTCCTGCAAAATCAAAACTAAATGGATCTAGAGCAAACTGTAAAGACCTTAACACTTTACAAACACAAGAAGGCAGAAAGCACTGTTTTACATTCCTGGAAAACTCCAAGGAGGCATAAAGAGACTCTTGGGCTCAAGGAGGTCAACAAGTGTGGAGATATCTATCAAGTCTACAACCACTTTTATCACAATTTCTTTATACACCCCTAAGCAATTAATTTATTTTGGAGTAAATGGTATGGGTCAGATCACAGCAGCAGGGGTAACCTGACAAAAGTGAACTCCAGTGACTTTGTTCCTGTGTCATACAATGAACTGGACAGTACAGATGCTGCTTTCCTAATGGGGGTAGCAATACAACAGCCCAACTGTAGCAAAAGCCACTCAAGTAGCAGTGGCTTTACCTCAAGAGAGGTATCTACACTTAGGCCTAGTTTAGTCTAGACAGCAGAAGTACCAGTTATGCCCCTGAAGATATGATCACAAAAAGCAACCCTATTAATTTTCTGAACCCTTCCTCTATAACCCTTTTCTGTCTCTGCCTACACCACCTTCTCTCAAGTGATGCTGCTTTCCTCATATGAAGTTCTGCCTTACCTGCTGCATTTTTTCCAGGTCAAGGCTGGGCCTGCTGACCTTATCCCCATATCCTTGTCGATGTCTCTTACAAGGCATGACTTGCTCAAGGCCCGCCCCAACACTTTTTAAGATTAAAGGTCTGGAGGCTGGGCTCCGCACTAGGGGCTGGAGTCTCTTGGGAGGGGAGGCACTGAACAGCACAGGGCTTGGGCTGGCGTGCAGGCCATCAGCATGCTCTGCCACAGGCCGGAAGGACATTGCACACAAGTTCTTCACTTCTTCGTCACTGGAGGAGGTGTAGTTGCTGTCACTGCAGCAGGCAAGCCTGCTGACCTGGGACCACTTCCGCTTCTCAGCGGCGAACTCTCGGTTGATGCGCTCCAGCTCCTCTTCTGAGCTGTGGCGGTCAAGGCTGGCATGGAAGAGGGCCCGAACCTTGCAGCATTGGTTCTCCTGGTTCTGGAGCTGGTTGGTGGCCAGAGGGGTCAAGGTACAATTCCGTCTTCTCTCTGGTGGGAGGAGGAGATAGAGGAGTGGCAGAGCAGATCTGTGTCCCATGGCCTAATAACCAGGCATGCTTTCTCCTGACCTGTGGGGTTTTTTTTTAATCTCCCCCAAAGTAAACTTCTGAGCTGTTCTCCCATCTTTTCCTCCCAAGAAGAAACACCACCCAGCTGAATGCTTCCCTTTGGAAGTTTCCATACCTTTGTTTAGGCCAGACTGCTAGACATCCCCTCACAAACTACCACCTGGAAGTCTAGTTGCAGAGCAAGAACATGGACCTGCCACCAACCTCAATCCCTGAACATGGAGAAAACATGATCTTACAAATGTGTTGTTAGGCACCTGCTTCCAGCTAAAAACATTAAGTTCTAGTGACCAGTTCTCAGGGCAGAAGAAGCAAGTAATTTGCATTATTCTAAGCAGTATGTCTGTGGCTCAAATTAAGAGAGATCTTGTTTCTGGAAGTAAAAGTCCTCTTTCTATTACATGGCTTGTCATAAAAGCTGGGCATGCTTTACCTGTTCTGCTGAGCTACTATGTTAAGCACATGGAACAGGGATTTGAATTTTGACATGACATGACCTATGGGTCAGCAATATAACAACTTCAGCCTTTGCATAATAATCCACTTGAATTTGGCTAAACAACAATAAAACACAGGGCATGCACAAATGGCAAAGGCAGCATAGCTCAACAGTTTCATTTACTACAGGTTTCACCTGCAGCTCTAAGCTGCTTCATACCAGGTCCAAAACAATAGCAGAGCATCTGTCTCTCCTCTAACAAAGACTCTCATCTAGATTCAAGAATAGGGCTGCCCGATACCAACAATACAGGAAGAAGGGAGCAAGCTAATCAATGAGTCCAGGGGAATTAAGGAAGTGAAGATTAAAACCCAAAATGGCAATGAAGCAGAAACCTAGAACAAAGGTGACACAGGTACACAAGCATGGAATAGAAGATAAATTTTTAGTCCCAGCTCTGCTGCTGGCCCAATTGTAGACTTTCTCTACCCCATGTATGTAGCACTAGGGCCTTATGTGGTTAACATCCATCCCTGGTAAGAAAAGTGCACCTGCAGCATCTATTAACACCAGCTTCTCCCTGTGAGGTCTCAAAGCCTTCAAGGTGACTGATGTAATGCATCTGGTTGTGGTACATTGGGGATGGAGAAGGAGGCACATCCAAGAGCACAAATAAAAAGCAAAATGGACTTCAGCTGTAGTATCCCAGGACCCTTGTATCTCATCCCTTTACCTCTGTCGATCTGAGCAAGTTCCTGGTTCTCTTCCTCAGAGTCGTCACTGTCCTCATCACTTGGGGGGTAGGAGATCTAGGGGATAAGGAGAAAGAAAAGGCTTCATCATGAACACTGAACATCGCATGCTGCTGCCCAAGCCACTTCCCCCACACCCCCCCTCTCATATCCTGCAGGCATCCACCCCACCTAACCACACACATGCGGCTGTAGCACCTCCCTGCATACACATCCTCATCTCCCAACCTCAAACTCTTGTCATATCTCTTACTTGCAGCAACACAAAACACACAGCCTACCACTATTTCCACCTTACTGCACCACCAACTCTTTCCCCAAGCACAACGAACATACCCTGCCCTCAGCCTCCTAAACACACAGCTTATAACCATCATGGTCTACCACATCCACATGTGGACAACTGACTCTCCAAAACCCACCACCAAAATAAAGTCACATCCTGTAAACAGCACTATCATCTTGCAAGGCACCCACAAATGGAAGTGGCACGTTAACTTTAGACATCCTATGTATGTATCCATGCTTCCCCCTTGAAGACACACACACATAAGCCACCAAAGAATAAACTCAGCTTGCTGAAGAATGTAATTGCATTTCTGTTAAATCTTGTTTCTTGCTAACAACTGTCCCCACCAGCACAAAATCATACAGTACCACTGAACACCCTTAAGTGTGCCAAGACTAACCACAATTCACATACTTTGTCTACCAGGAATTTTCAGGAACATCTGCTCTGGATCAGCCAATGGACTTCACCAAACCACTTGCTGTATACCCCAATACCCACCTACTCAAAACACATTCTAACACTGAACAAACTTGGTAGTTGCCCCTTGAGAGAGGTTGAGATCTGTAACCAAGTTTTTGTGAGTCAGATAGATCCCATTGCTGCTGAGTTTCCTACGTAGAGGAAGCCCTACCTACCTTGTTCCTAATGTGACTTGTTCTGCTGCACAGAGCATACCTGAAAGTTTTAAGATCAAATCTCTAAGCTATGCAGCTTAGTATGTGTCTCTGGCAAGGGATAAAACCAATAAGTCAAATGAAAATGCAATACTTCAAAAGAAGCTTTTGTAAGACAGTTCTGGAATAACACGATCACAGGCAAGATGAGCTTTATTATTCCTTACACCTTTTTATTTAGAACAACAAACATTAGCATCATTCTTAGATGAGTCTCAAGCTACTTGCCCACAAAAGAATCCAGTGTCAATATGTTTCAAAAGGTTACACGGAGTGTTTCCATTTTAAGTGTCTGATGTGCTGTATTTGACTTTTATAGATGAGGCAACATGCAATCATTATACTGATACAGACCCATTTCACCTCCACCACCATTCCTAAGAAAGTGTCTTTGAAGTGTTTCAGCCTCCCAGAGACCCAGAACAGCAACTACACTTAACTAGGTGCCTATGAGAGATATACAGCTGATGCAGAGAAACAGAAATAGTGGAAAAATTCTGATTGATACTGAATCTGATAACTCCTAAGGAAACAGACCTCTTTTGTGACCATCCTCCAGGATTTTGTTTGAGGGTTTGGTTCCCCCAAAAGCCTGTTGACACCTTTTTTCTCCTCCTTTTTTAAAGCTACCTTTTGCCTTTCTGTATGCACATTGCCCTTTAAGAAAACAGAAAATATTTTCCTTCCTTAATAGTTTTTAAATTACTTTCCCAGCTGTCAAATGACGAATGAGAAAAGTGGCACAGATTTACCCCCATTGCTGATATTCTTGAAGTAAATGCAGGGGGTTGTTTTTCCCACCACAACTACAATTTTCTTGTACGTACTCACACACATGCATCATTTAATAAAGGCAGCTGGCACTGAGGAACACTGCCAAATTAACAGACTTCTAGCTGTCCCCAGAACAGGTATAATACCTTGTTTGTGCCATGGTAGTTCATAGAGGGGACAGCTGACACTGAGGTGCCATTGTGCTAGCTGCTGTACAGACAGACAGTGGTCCTGTCTTCATTACAAAAGCTAAGGCTCCAATTCTAACTCAAGAGGTACTGACCTTAGTCTGTGGCTCATTCCCACACAAAAACCTTTCATTTGGATGTGGCAGGGTTTACAGTGAGGTTTAACAGCTCTGCGTGGGAAACGTATCTGCTCCAGTTTTTGTACTATGTAAATGTCAATACATTGCATGGAACTACTTCCAAACAAGAGGCAATGACATCTAGCACATGCAGGTCAAAGAGATACTGTAGAATGTCACTGGCTTTAGATGCTTAAGATAGGAGTTGGATTTCAGTCAATGATTGACATTTTGAAGGTCTTCATGCCTAACATTCTGGGGCTTCCAAAATATTCACTCCTCCCTGTACCATTTTTTTAGGCCCTAGTCTCATATTGGTAACTCTCCTCTGTTAAGCCCTCCCCAGCCCCACAAGCAGCTCAAGACTAATCCCCCATGAGTTGCCTCAAACACTTCTCTAGAGGCTTTGTTCAAAGCACCTGCAAGAGAAATCTCTTTCAAACAAAAAAGATACCCAGTCTGTGGATTTGATCACATACTATATACTAGAGAATTTAAAGTGGTAGGACAAGACAAAAGGCTTTATGGAAAAAAAGGGCTCCTACACTCTTGTTAATCATCCTCCTGATGCTAGCCATGGAAAAGTACCCACTCTTTAACCAACTATGACTTTTACAAGCAACATACCAAATGTTTTTCAGGATCAAGGCAATTACAGACACCTATTGGACCACTCTTCCCTGACACCCATCTTTTCTTTTGGAAGAACACACCAGCTCAACATTCAGACTTGGTTTCTCCCATTATTCCCACTGGTGGTGTTTTACCCCTGTTCTCGACAATATTCTCAGAAATTGGAGTCTTTTCATAATATAGATCACAGGCTAACCATAGAAGCCTTAAAATCCAGCATCTCTTCATTTTGTGCATGAACGAAATAAGCAGATAAGACCCAGAAGTCTCACTGCCTCTGATGTCCCATGACCTGTACTGTCTTTCAAAAGTCCTCTCATCTCTGATCTTGTGCGGGTTACATTCATGCAAATATCCTCCTGTTCAGTCTTCAGAGGCATCATTTTCCTCGCATTTGTCATTTAGCATGGTCATCTACTTTAGTAATGTTACATTCTCTTTTTATTAGTAAATCCTTCCACAGATTATATCCATGTTGTGGGAACTGTAGTCTCCCAAGCTCCTGTGTATGAGACCCTAGCTCACATGTTCCCTAACAGAGAATCATCATTCATAGCAGACTAATCCTTCATCTTGCAGAGTTGAAATTTTACATGTGAAACTCCTTTCTATACTACACCACACAGGCAAAGATTAATGGAAGATGAAAAAAAGGACTGTCTGTCTGTATGGATAATAAGAATTTCCAGAAACTGTAAAGATATAGGGAATCAAAGACTAGTGCTCTGACTAGTTGGGAGATAAATGCTTTCTCCCTTGACTCTTCCCAGGCTTTAACAGCAACACTTTTCTCTCTTCAAAAGCATTCCACTAAACACAGCGGTCTCAGGTGTCCAGCCTTCCTTGCACAGTCCCTGTCTTATATTAGCCATAGATTTACTTTTGTCTGAGGCAGTACAGCCTCATTTTCCTCACAAACTCAGAATTGTGGCATTGCTATAGCAGAAAGCTTGACCTCCACATCAAAGATCCCACTAGATCATGGCTTCAACTACAGCATACAAGTCACAGAACTGTTTAGATTAGAAGACACCTCTTGGTCTAGTCTAAACCCCTGCTCAAGCTGGGTCAATTAGAACAGGTTACGCAGGACTGTGCCCCATACGCTCAGTACCCTAACATGCAAAATTAAAGAGAAGAAAAACTAAAATTCACATAGATGTTTAGAAGCCACGGCACAAATCAAGCCAGAAAAAGGACAGGTGCCCATCCACCCTCCAGTCTTTCCTCAGGAAATGCATCAGATTTGAAATTCAAAGACAGCAGCCTCCTGTTGATTAGGATCTCAGTCTTACACCTCAGTCCTTCAGCTCCAGCACCAGACATGCCTTCTGTCAGACTAAGGACTCCTACCATGACAGATGGAAACACGGACAAAACTTCCCCATGCATTTGATTTTGCATCAATATCCAGTAAGGAAAGATGAGTTGTGTAGAATAACCAGATGGTATTTAAGAAGAACTGAGTGTAAAGCTTACACCTTCAAGGAAGTTTTAACATGAAAGACAAACCAGGAGATATTAAAAAACTAGAGACAGAAAAAAAATATCTGTCTTTCTCATCACACTACTGCTTATCAACTGAGTAATGATAACTAGCTGCAGCCAGCATTGCCCAGGTCCTTAAGGGTTCCATCACCCTTAGCGTCTAAAGTCCTGAAATACACCAGACAATATAAAACCCCCACCCTATTAAAAGTGGAGTTCCTCTCAGTTTTGCTTACAGAAGAGAATTAGCTTTCTATCATATGATCAAAAGTAGTTACATTAAGAGTCATCTGGGAGCTTACAAAAGAAGGGAATACCACTCCTAAGGCAGAAAAAAAAAAATCTCCCAACAGGCTTCACTTAATGGCTGCATTGTCCTAAAAAACCGAAAACACCAACAGGGTGGTTTGGTGCAGTGGAGGGTGTGTGCCATGAGAAGCAGGCAAGAAAAGATACAAGTGACCTCAGGCAACCCCTTCATTCCCAGCTTGAACTAAGAA
The DNA here is from genome assembly GCF_965140245.1 of Athene noctua. NCBI lineage: Eukaryota > Metazoa > Chordata > Aves > Strigiformes > Strigidae > Athene > Athene noctua. The sequence continues at coordinate 97,411,874 of NC_134037.1, forward strand.
TGGACGCAGGCTGCAGAGCATCATAACCAATCGCCCTCTGGGAGGGAATGAGTTTACTTCCAGGGAGGTGGCTTCCTGGCAGAGGCCAGTGCTACCTGTGCTGCCACATATAAGGCTGTTTGCGACACAGGCTCATTCACTTAGAGCCCTGGCACCCGAGGGAATCTCAGCAACTAAGTAAAGCCCCTTGCAAATGCTTTTAGAAAGACTTTGCCTGAGTTGGTCTCACTCACTGGCTCCTGGCACAAAAGCAGAAAGGGATGATGAGCTCACCAATGACTACTGATATCTCTGCTATGGGGAATCAAATTTCATTTCTTCAGACTTCAGATTGGAGAAATGAAACCAGTGCTCACTTACCTTCTCCCTGCCACACTGCCTACAGAGCTGCTGCTGAAGACATGGGCATCTTACAGCATAGGGCTCTGCTGCCAGCTCTTCTTGGTCCCAACTGCTTGGCTTCAGTAAATATATTTTACTAAATTTCCCCAGTGTTATTTTTCCAGGTCAACAATGGCTGCAGTTGCCATGGGACACTGCTGGATCTTGAATGAGGGAGTGCCATCCTCCCAGTTATAAGAAACTCCGAATTAGGAGTGGGAAAACAAGGGAGATTATGAGACATTGAAAGGTACTTTCGAGCAATGGAACAATATGAGGAAAAAGGAAGGAATGAGTCAAACAGACCTTCAAATTAGCATCTAATGCCTTTCCCAAGTTCTCCTTTAAATTTTTTTCAGACATATTCAGCATTAGAAGGACAATTTATGCTAGTAAAACAGGCTGTAATGCTTGCTCTCTCCTCCAGAAAAGCAGCAGAATTATAGACAAAGTTCAGTTTAGTCTTCAAATATTCAAAAGTGAGATATGACTGCCCAGACTAGATCTGGGTTTTACAGTTGGGGTCCTTCAACAACTAAACTTCCAGCCAGAACTGTCCTAGTTTGGAAAAGCTTTCTAAAATATTTTTTCTCCTGCTATTATCATCATTTTCCATTTTAATAACAGCTCTGCCTTCGAACTCCTTTCTCCATTTCCTTGCAAATAGCTACAGTTCAAACCCAAGGTTCATAACCCTTGAACATTGTCCTGCTTGACAGAGCAGCTGTCTGGCAGAGTCGGTGAAAGCAGTGATGGGCTGGTGGGACACAGCACTACCTGAAGTCCTTGTTTTCTGGACCTGCCCCATGCTGAAAACAGAAAAATTCCTGTTTTTGTAGGAATACCGCAAATTTAGTCAGACATGTCATCTTCTGCAGGGGCACAGAGTCTACTTAACTGTCTGTGGTTTCATGGATTTAAGGGAAACAGAGAATCATTCTAGGTAGCCGAATCTGCAATGTTTTAACAATGCAGGTGTCGTTTGTGTTGAATGTTTACCTTACACAAGCACAAGCAAACATGGTGACTGGCAACTGCCAGGGTGCAAGTGGTGGGAGTCATTAACCAGAGAACATAGAAACTGAGCTTCTGTTATGAGGAACAATGACTGAACTTGATTTCCAGAAGCATGGAGCTTAAGTTGGGTTACACAGAACAGTAAGGACACAAGTGGTGGGTGGGTTGGGAAGAGGTACATGTGTGGTCTTCTGTTTCAAATCTTCTCCCTCATGCTTCTGTAATTCCATAAACAAATTTATACACTTGTTTTGAACATACTGTTTGCATGGCAAAATTATGCTTATCTACTGTCTACAACTCCTGGAAAGTTCAACTGTGGCCAAATGTGACTAGAAATACAGAGATGACAGGGCACTGCCCTAGGCTTGGGGATCCTCTTTCATAAGTGAAGTGAATCAGAGGACTATGCAGAGAAAAGTACAGTGGGGCTGGCTTCAGCACTGGGAAGGGGCACAAAGAGGCTGATCAAAATACCATTCAGGCCAAACCCACATAGCACAGCTGGACTCTGTACTCTCTCATCTGCCCCACATCAGCTCTCTTGCAGCAGTCTGCATCAAACCTCCTTTTCTAAATCTCCCCCTGCTCTTCCCAAGGCCAAGCTGAGATGATTTTGCAGGGGAAGACTAAAGACAAAAACACTGGGGGCTTATAATAATAAATAAAAAGAACCAGCAAGTCCTGATGCTTCACCACTGCTCTAGGGAAGTCTGGTATACACCAATGAGCCTATGGTATATGAACACACAGACTCCACAGTCACCAGAAACAGCAGCCATCTGATGTTCCCCAATTGCAGGGAACTGAATGTAGCTGATGCCTACAATTCAGACTTCTATCCACTACAGGTCTGTTCTCAAAAGCCCTGGGCAAATATTGTTAGAAGAGCAAAACCAAGATCATCCTTTTAAAAATCCATTCAAAATAAACCTCCAAAAGGCAGTACTTGCAAAGAGACTAGAACAGATTCTGTTCTACCCAGCAGAGACCAATGGTATAGGCACCCACATATATGCATCCATTCCTCCCACGAGCCAAACTTTCGTGACAACAGAAGACACAAAAGAAACACTACCAGCTTAAAAAAAAAAAAGAGACACTTTAAAAAGCCTCCTAGGCACAAAACACCAAGACTCTGGTCCTTAGTACCCAAAATACTCCAAATCTGAGAACTCCATTCAGTTGATTTATCCTCAAAGCCACTATGAGAACCAGAATCTCTCTGTATAAACATAGCCAAAGTCATACTTGGGGCCACAATTTCACAGGGTGTGATGGTAGAAATCACAAATAGAACAAAGTCACTACAGCCCTCACTCGGCAGGTGGCTGGGGGCTGGTAACAAAGGTGTTACTACTGAAGTAGAGCCTTTAATCCTGCAATTTCCTCCTTGCCTTCTCAGACCACTATGTTACAAAATAATACTGCTTCTGCAGCATGGGAGCCAGAGGAATGCTGTGGCTCCATGTTGTTATATATATAATCCTTTCTAGTAGCAAGAATTTTTACACAATTCTCAAGTTATCCCTATGTTGTTAGCTTAAGAGGCTGATTAAGATTTATAGCTCTTACTATAGCGACTGAAACCATACACTCCTCTAACTCCACTTCTACCTACAAGTGAAGTTTCAGGATGTGGCACTTCCTAGTAAGTCTCCAGCAAATCTTACTCTCCTTCCACCACTCAGTTTCTGCTCCCTACAAATACCCAGCACAGCCTGGACTCAGCTGGCAGTCACCTGTAGTTGTGTGGGTCCATCACAAAGTTTCTCACCAGCTCTATTATTCTACTCAGGGCTTTGCTAATGTGATAACAAGTTATGGCTAACTCATATCCAAGTTTCAAGGATTCTCTTGGAAAACTAGTGTTCACCTGTTAACTTTCTCATCCTATGCAGGGAGATAGGATTTTATATACATAGTTCAGAGGGAATTAGCAAAGAAAAAGTCATTGAAGTATCAGGAAGCACCCATCAGAAAGAAGCAGCAATCTACAAAGCAGTCGTGCTGCAAAGAGATCCCTTTGCAAAGAACGTCAGCTCCTCTGACAACTCACAGCATGGAGCCCTGGCATTCCCCTGGCTTGTAGCCTGCAGAAGTGTTATTCAGCAGTACTGACACCACAAAGCACAGCAGTCCAGAAAGACAAGAGGAGCCTGAAGGATTAAAGACCTTCAGACCTTCATTATGGGGCCTCATCCACCCTGCACTAAGATACAGTGACTTCACTCCATCTGTAATTTAGAGCCCATTTGCTGCAGAACCTCAGCTCCAAACAAAGTTAGATTAAAAGCAGCACTGTTTATCACAGGCTGACAACCCTCTCAGACACAAGGGGAAAACAATACAAGAGACACCTAGAACTGGAGAGGCACCTATAGCATAGCTAATCTTATCTGTAATGCATGTACTGGGAGAGAGGAGGATATGGGAGATGGCTCCACCATCATCAGCATCAACCATTCCTGCTTTGGCCACAAGGATTTAAATACATCCCTCCTCATTCACATCCCATCTCCACTGGCCTAGCTCAGTTATTACATTGCTGTCATGAGAAGAGGTCCCTTTACACTGGCCAGCTTCTCTGACAGTTTACAGCAACTCCCCAGAATTGCATGGGTCCCCTCCACCAGGGAAGTACAGCTGACAGCAGCTGACATAATAATCTGGTAACAGTTTTTCCATTCCCTCCTCAAAAGACCCAAAGAGAGCAACTGCCATTGCCCCGAGATACTTCATTAGCAAAGGAGAAGCTGCCTGTGTTGGGAGACCTCACTTGACACTCACCTCTGCTCAGCCATAAAGAACTACGTTAGCCAGATTTGCAACACAGGGAACAATGCCTTACAGTCAGGCTGGAAAATGCATTTGGAGCACATGAGACATTTCAGGCTTCTCCTCCTCTAAAAACCCCACATTAACCCTTCCAAGTGCAAACAAACAGAAGCTGTTTCATCTCTATGGATTTATACCAAACTTCTTGTGTTTTCTAACAAAAGCAAGCCAGTAATATAGGATAATCCTTCAAGGCCAGATATTTGATCCATCTGGTCAGGCGTCTTTAAAGTAAGAGGACCGTGTAAAAACTTGCAATGGCTCTCACTGCACCAGATCCTTTCCTAGTAGGCATTGTGTGATTGTGAGAATCTGGCCAAAGGGCTGGTCTCTTCACCCCACACGTGGAGGGACGGGCTAGAGATAAGTGGCATAGAGACAGAATTTGAATATTTACTCTCTACTCCAATACATGAGACAAAGTACAGAATTAAATTTGTAAGAGGCAGGTTCTAAGCAAACAACAGATGACCCTTCAGCACTTGTAGCTAAGGTGTGAAACTTTTTGCCACAGGATGTTCTGGACATAACAGACCTAACAGATTTGGTGGGTGGTGGAAGTGGATGGGTTTAGGTGAAAGAAGTCCATTAGGCTATTAATGCACAGACAGCAGTTCTGTGCCAAGAAGTTCAAGACCAAAGTATGTGCCGTTCTTAGTCTCCCCTAGGTGCCCACCTCTGGTGACTACAGGAGAGAGGATACTGGGGGAAACAGACTGTAGGTCTAACAGAATGGGTGCTCTTAAGCTCCATTCATGGAAGCAAGCCCTACAGCACATGCATTTACTTGCAATGTCACAACACAAGGGGATGCACAGAACAAGACCCAACAGTGTTCTTGCAGATCCAAATCACCTCACTACTGAGCTACTGATAGCTACTGAGACAAAGCACCACATACTAAATTTGCACCCCCACACACTATTTCAGGCGCAAGACAGGGGAAAAGTTGCATTGCACTGCAGTCTTCTGCAAAATACCACTGAGGGGTTTCCCAAGACTTGTTCTGTCCAAGCCAGAATAAAGGGTTTTCTATGAACAAAAACGTATACATGAAGCTGATGATTTTTTATGCCTCTAAATTATTTCACTTCATATGTTCCACACCAAATACCACTGGTCTCTTCTGTTAATTAGTCTTTGGCCAAAGAACTTTTATTTCTTCAGAATAACCAACTCCTAGGAATAAAGAAAAAATTTCAAAAACTAAACCCACACACAAAAACAGCCTGGCTGCAGACAACTGTCTGCAACAACCACTTGGCTTTCTGTGTAATAACTGGGTGACAGGATATGGAAGGATTATTTTATATTTTCCCAGCTTACATCCAGACACACTCTCAGCAAACTGGGAGATCTAGCTGCCTATCTGGCACCTTTCCTCAAGACGGGAAACTCCCCATTCAACCAAAGGAAATTTTCTTCTCATCTTATGCCCATTTAGAGCTTGGCAGATTGTGGCCTCTGATGCCAAGAACATCAGTTAAATAAAAAATAGCCTGCAACATGGAAACAATGTGACCCCATTAGGAAGGGGTAAGATGAGAGAGATTTCTGAACAAAATGAGTGTGAGGGGACAGGATCTTTATGCCATCAGCAACTTGAATTCTGCAATCTCCTTGAAATCAGTGACTCAAAACCAGGCTTGTAGCCCAGTCAAATCAATTAGCCACCCAAGGCCAATCAATAGTTTGTTTCCTAGAAGTGTCAGAAACCAAGGTCTGCCTACTCTCATCGTGGACATTAATGAATATCGAAGTATCTGGGAGTACTTTATCCAGGTATCTCCTGTCCTTTCATAAATCTAAATTCAGATAAGGACCGTCTACCTTGCAGTCAGGCAACAAGCCTCAGGATAACCCATCTATGAAATGGAAGTCGACTAATAAAATCCTCCTCAGGACACTTAGGCTCAGGCATTGATTTCCTCTTTTCCTCAGAAGATGTTTCTAGCCCTGAACAATTAGGTCTTCTCATACGGGCTAATGCTGGAACAAGGGTTGGGAGGGGATCCCAGTCAAAGCTGTGAAGGGCTTCTCAGGTGTGTTTGCTGGGTACCAACCATCCCAGTCATGCTAGTCCTACATGATGGCAGCTCACTTGAGGAAGGCAATCCATAGCCTCACAGTCTACCATGCCTGAAGGACACCTCCCCACCACGTCTCCTCACTGCCAACACTCATTTAGAAGATGCATACCGGTGAGGCACAGGCATTGATCTCTGTTCCCAGCACCACAGCTCAAGTCTTGGCAAGCTGAAGGAGCTCTGCAGCAGGACTTATTTCTACAGTGAGCCTGGATGGTAGGCTGTCTGGCCAAGAGTGCTGGAAACAGACTGGCCCACACCAGCTGCTTGCAAAGCTGATGGTCACTCACACACTTTGGGCTTTTAGCTCCTGCCACCCCCAGATGACATTCTGCCATGCTAATCTAGGACAACTAGGAAGACCCAAGATTTGGATTACTAAACATGCAGCTATGTGGCAGGTTGGTGCAAATCTTCCAAGCAAGATAGTTTCTTACATCCAGGTCCACCAGGAAGTTTTCATAAATATCCACAGTACATCACCCTCTATGAAGCCATCTGTTGCAGCATTCCCATTCTGCTAGGGCTGTCTCAAAGAGAACAGCAGAAGTTCACCTGGTCAAGCACTTGGTGTGCTGCAGTAATTACAGAGGAGGAAGAAAGACTACTAACCATGTAAGATCCACTCCCTCTGCCTCAGCCAGCTCTCAATATGCCCCAGCATCAAAATGCCTGTCCTATGACTGAACAATGCAGTATGATTTATATACAGAGATACATATGGAGTCCAGGTCAATGTCCAAACAGACCAGCCCACAGCAGAGAGAAGGTTATAATGGGTCTGAAAAGCAAGAAGGACATCGCAAGAGAGGGAAGAAATGCCCAGCAGCACCCTGAGCTGTCCACCCCCAAGGAGTGACCAAGCTAGTCCAGAAGAAGCCTTCTTTGAACCATGCTTCACCTGCACACCATGTCCCCACAGCTTGGGCAGGCCTGTGCCCAGACTGGCACAGAGACAGCTCTGCAAAGGGTACACCGGGCCGTATGTCCTTTACATCCACTTTTAGGCCTGGGTACCAGCAGAGTTCATACTGCACAGAGAATGCTTTCTGAGCAGATAAAGGTCACAACTAATTGGCTTTTCTCTAAATCTTTGCCTGGGTGTTCATGCTGAGTAGTTGTGGGTGGTGCTGCTGCAAGAACAGCTTAGCTGGCTGACTCTGCTGGTCAACGGTGGCAACAGGACAAACAGACTCTGCCCACAGCCACGTACAACAGTTTCTGCAGCAGAAAACAGCCCTAAATGCACACATACCTGGGATGCTGGTTGCTGGGAAGAGCTGGGTCACCTAACAACCCAAATCCCACTGAATCAGAAAAGAGGGACTACAAATAAATGCATGGGGATGGATAGGTGGTGTTGGTGCTGCCTACACTGCAGGTGGAAGTGCATTTCCCACTGAAAAGAGAATACAGTTCTTGGTTCTCATAATAAGGCATTCCAACAACACTTCTGTGACCCCAAGCATGCCCCAAGAACAGCCAGAGAAGCTGGCCAGACTGGCACACTACAGCAGAGTGGTGCCCTGCCCAGCCACCACTCCACAGATGTCCTGAATGGATGAAAGCCTTCCTTTTTGCTTAAAAAAAAAAAAAAGGTGAATGCACTGTTTTGCAAGAGCCATAATTAAAATAAATTGTGACCTGGGTCTCCTTTCTATTTTCACTTCAAATATAAGCCATTTTCCTGCTTAGAAAAACTTTCAGCATACCAAACACTGCAACATAAATTCAAGAGCTGTAAGATGGTGAATGACAGCAGGAAATGAAGTAGAACTGCACTGTCCACCAAAGCAAAATGGATTAATCTTTTTTCACTGAAATGCAAAAGTTAAATACATAGTATTACATTTTCAATTTTTCATTCAAGTAAAATAAACAATTGGGAAATACAAGGAAAAGTAAGGAGATTTCTTCATGACACTGGGGGGGTGATATTTTTTTTTTCTAATCTAGCCTATATTTTCCCATCAGTCATAAAGAAGGCCAGTTGAAAAGATGTCTTGCTGAACTATCGCACTGTCTTCATGCTGTATTTGTAATATCTGTAATTTGTTTGAAGTCCCACTCTCTGGAATTAAGTTATTACAAGAGATTACGAGTCCTGGATGTCTACACAGGAAAGATGACAATCCTTCAAGATTCAGACCTGAGAAGCCAAGTAGAAAGAATTGCAAACCTATTATTTTACAGTGCCTCAGGCAGAAGTCTCAAAAACTTCAGGCTCCTGAGTGGCTGGGATTGCCTGTTCTATTCTTTGCCTTGGCCAAGTATCTATCACTGCATTTCTAACCCACTAAATTTACTCCAAATTATCACAAGACTAACTTTAGGCATATTCATAGATAGTCCAATAGCCAAAATTGTGCTTACACACTTGCAGATGCTTGTGCCCCTCCTAAATTAGATCAAAACAAACCAGAAGCATCTATTAATGTTGTTAATAGGAGGAAAAGCAAAGCTTCAATGTAAAAACCCAACTGTACCCTGGGCTGCATCAAAAGCAGTGTGGCCAGCAGGTCAAGGGACATGATTCTTCCCCTCTACTCCCCTCTTGTGAGGCCACACCCAGAGTAAGAACTGTGTCTAGCTCTGGGGCTCCTAACATAGAAAGGACATGGACCTGTTGGAACAAGGCCTCCAGAGGAGGCCACAACAATGATCAGGGGGCTGAAGCACTTCCCTCATGAGGACAGGCTGAGAGAGTTGGGGTTGTTCAGCCTGGAGAAGAGAAGGCTCTGGGGAGACCTTATAGCAGCCTTCCTGTACCTAAAGGGGGCTACAGGAAAGATGGGGAGGGACTCTCTCAGGATGTATAGTGATAGGACAAGGGGTAATGGCTTTAAACTGAAGGAGAGTGAATTTAGATTAGATGTAAAGGAGAGTGGTGAGACACTAGAACAGGTTACTCAGAGGTTGTGGCTGCCCCCTCCCTGGCAGTGTTCAGGGCCAGGTTGGACAGGGCTTTGAGCAACCTGGTCTAGGGGAAGGTGTCCGCGCCCATGGCAAGGGGGTTGGAACTAAATGATCTTTAAGATCCCTCCCAAATCAAACCAGTCTATGACTCTCTAAAAACAGAGTCCTCCAGTCCTAGAGGAATGAACCTGTTTGGTGGGATGTGCCAAAAAAAAAACATGGAGAGAAAACCTTCATATACCACAGGAGACTGACAAAGATAAATTGTCACTGTGTGTGAAGCTGTCTTCAGCCAGCCTGGAGACCAGTGGCTGGCTGAGCATGTGACAAGAAGTCAACCCAAAGAAAGAAGGAAAGGAATCTGTCATCATTCATACAAAGCATGAGCTCTTACATAGATCTTTGAAAGCACACCCACTGTGCATCAGTAATAACAATGCTACTTCACTCTTTATTGGTTGGAGGAGAAAAAAAAATTAAATAACACACTCCTGGCTCTGCACAGTAACTAGCTACTGCTGGGACAGTGACTCAGAAGTCACTTCCTGCAAAGCCCGAAGTTCACCTTGCACAGCCTACTGAATCCCCTTCATATAGGAAGAACCAGGATGATTCCTGGTTGCTCGTCAGGGCCGGCCAGCCAGACTGGAGTCTCATAGCTGATTCCAGATGCAGATGCCAGTAGAAAATAACTGGCATGACTTTCTGGTCCCCAGGGCTATGTATGCACATGTACAACCTGTAAGGGCACACGAAGAGAGGTGACACGGTGGCTTTGTTAGTGCCTAGTCCACAGTCCCCTTATAAGCAAGTATTAGGCTAAAATTACATAGCAGAGAAATGCAGTTCTCTATCACCAGAACAGACACACATATGACTTCATTTTGTTGATTGACATTAAGGAAATTACAAACATGTCTTAAGTTATCTCTGCCCAGGACAAAAAGGAATATGCCAAATAAGTAAGTAATTTAACAACTTTTGTGGATTACAACATAAATTGTATTGCCTCCAAAGCTGTTTGTGTCAACAGCAAAGTAGGAATGGAATTGCCACCCTTAAAGCCCTCAGTTTTCTTCAGCTACATGTTCCAGCCAGTTAATTTTTTAACACACCACAATCCAACTGTTACATTCTGATAACACCTAGGGCCACTAATTAAGGGCTTAGTTTGACTGGCAAGGTATAGACTTGTTCCAACCAGATGCTCCCTGCCCCAAGGAGCCTGCTCGCAAGCAAAGCTTAGAAAATAGACACCTACACTTTAGCCACTACACAAATATGCAAGGGCACAAGAGTTGAAGAGGTATTTGGAAGAAATGCATTTGTGTGAGAAACCTCTGCCCCAGGTTGCAGAGATGAACAAGACATTTCATTTGTGGAAAGCTCACTGCATCGATTGGAGAGTACTTCTAAAGGCTCAGTATCTGTACTCCATCACATAAACCCACATGCAATCCCAGGATATGCATTTTAAAAGATCCTTGAACAATTTGACTTACAGTTCAGGAAGAGCTTCTCAGGGCTAGCAGTCCAAAACTATGAAAGAAAATAATAAAAAACTGTACTAGACTAATACTGGACAACCAAGAAATTCAGGCCTCTCTCACTTTCCTTATCTGAAGCATTTCACTGCAGTATGGGACAACCCCCTGTTCTCACTCTTCTGTCCCACAAAGTCTGCTCTGGAACAGACCCAGTTGCCAGCTGTTATCAAAGATGAGCCCTAACCTGTAAAGTCAGATCTGCTTTTGGCTCTCAATTTCTAACAGCCAGCCAAACACTGGAGGTTCCTGAATTGGACCTAATCTCTAGCAAGTAAGAGCAGTCCACTGAAGCAAGAGGTGGAACAGGCTGAGACACAAGGCTCCAATTCACAACCCCTTCTTGGATTTAGCTGCAGCAGCTCAAGGACTCTAAGCCAATGCACTGAACTATGAACCACAACAGCTCAGGAGCAGACATGCTGCCACAAAGCTGCCCTCGCTGCAGGAGCACGAGTGTTCAGTGGGGAGACAGTGAGGTCAGCAGGATCAGTCTTCCTGAGCTAAGGGTTCAAATTTGAACCTTAACTACCACACTTTGCAGCCCAGCCACCCTTACTAGAAATTGCTGGCAGCACACACTAACCCAACAGTGGGTGAAATGGCCATCAGTCAATCCCTCCCTCCTCATTATGATGATTTCTGGTGAAAGGGCAATAAAGGGACACCAGCTTCCTCAACATCAGCACAGACCAGCAAGCCTCTTGAGTCAAAGCCCTCTGAGCAGCCTTAGCTGTCAGCTGCCTGAAGACCAATTTTAGTAGAGAAAAAGTCCATTACATCAACACCCAAAGCTTGCATATCTCCTGGTTTCACTTACAGGAGGCAGTGGCAGCCTCTCAGCTTCCCCAGGTGGGGGAAGACCTATCACAGCCACACTCAACCAATTCAGAACACATGGTACCAAGATGAGATCTTTACAGTGGGCAGAAATTTAATCCTGAAAAGATTCCCAGAACTTGGATGACAATCCAAGGTTGGTCAAATCTCCCAAGTTTACAAAAATGAGTTGACAATTTACCCAAAGACAGTCTCCTGGGACTTGGTCTAATGATAATACTGTTGCAAGCTAGAAACATAACAGCAACTTGCTTTCCCTTGCATTTGGGAACTTCCAACAAAGACAATAAAGTGCAAAAGAAAGTGGGTAATGAAGGAAAAGAGCAGCTAAGCACACCATTTAAAACTCAGAAAGCTCTTGGTTTGGGCAACAGATGCAGACGCAGTTCTTATTCTATCAAAATCAGCTGCTCATTCTCCACTTACACTACTACAGACCTGATTTTATGCTTACACCTAACTTTTCACCAGGTTTCAGTGACAGCAGACTGGACCTTTTAAACAATGCACGTACCATACATGCCAGAATAGGTACAGACCTGCACAGACACAGACCAATGTAAGGAAGTTGAGAACACAGAAGTCCGGTCCACGCCTGGCAGCCCCACATCATCTGAGGGCAGTAGAGGGAGATGGTACAGGACACTTGGCTTCGTCACAGGGTCCATGCCCAGTGAAGCCATGGGAAGCTCCCACACCACTCAGCACTTGGGACACCTATCCCATGTCCACACCTGGAGGAACTCTGGCACAACACCTAAGACAGAGCACTGTATGCTCAGTTAAGCAATTAGTATGCTGGTACAAGGCTCAGTCAAGACCAGGCAGCTGCACTTGGTCCCCAAAGGCCTACAAAATATATATAAACCCAGAGTTTGAAAGTCTGGCTTTCTGCCCATACACATGTATAACCAGTCATTGTACCACTCCCCACAGTAGGCTGCAGCAATACCTCTGACTGTCTAAGCATTAGCCTTGCAAGAAACAGTGCAGGCTTAAGTCTCTCTTCTATGTTGAGCCTGCACAAATGCAGACCACCTGTTTGCAGCATGAAACCTTGGCACCAATATGAACAAAATGGCTGCAGATACCCACTCTTGCAGGTTTTCCTGCATGCCCCCAAGCATCCTGAAGGCTGTATACACCCCCAAGAGCTCTTTCCAAAGATTCTCTCCATTTCACAACAGAAAGCTCCAAGAGACACACAATAAAGCTAAAAGGAGGCGATCACAGCCACAAGGCCCCAAAGCAGTGTTCAAAAGAAATCCCTCACTGCCTCTGCAGAGAGATTCTGCACTGAAACAGTCCACTACAACCCAAAGCACTGTCCTTATTTTATTTCCAAAAATAAAATCTAAGCCTGCCCGCCTCAAGAACCACAGAATGTGCAATCCCCGCAGGAAGAAGTACACGGACACTGCAAACTCTGAGGAAATATCAGCACCGCTTCTTAACAAAGTTGCCATCTGCCTGTCCAGAGTGACTGCACGGAAGTGCAGCCACACGGCAATCCGCCTCTGTGTAACACATACAAAAGACTCCGCTAGAGTCTGGTACACGGATCCCCAGCCCCCAACTCGGGCAATGAGGGCTGCTACTTTTCCCAGATCCCTTCTTTGATTTTGGGCCAGGCACTACACTTCCTGCAGTACTGACGCCAATCCAGAGTAACTCTGCTGATTTCAGGGGGTATCCCTTGGTTCACAACACTTTCACCAAATCAGGATCTGGTAATTTTCGTAACTCACTCATCACAACTCCATTTTTATCCATTGCATATGGCTCAAAAATTCTTTCTTGCATTTGGCAAGAAGGGCTTAGTTATTCCTCATCCTGAATTGGTGATCCTCGTTTTTCTAAGAAAGGATGTAAGCTGTGTCTGGAAATCAATAGTGAGACAGACTGCAAACTTCAGCTCAGATTCCTGCCTTTAGGACCAGAAGGGAGAGAAATGCAAATAAGCTGAAAGGCATTTAGGCACATTTGTACAGTACCTAGCACAGTGGGGTTCTAGCCTGGCAAGGGCTGGGAGACTACAGATTGGACACATCCAAAGGTAACTACACAGACAGGCAAATGCCTACGTATTTAAATGGGAATCCCGTTAAAAGCAAACATTTCTAAATAGCAGACAGCTACATCTGCCTTTCTCCACCTCTCCATATTATCTGTTAAGTTGTGCAGAGTAACTCCGAGAGCAAAGGAGCAGGACTTCAGTAACAAGAATACTGCCTAGGCCAGTTCCTACTGAGCACACTGGCTGAGAGGAAACTGGTCCAGCATAACGAAAAAGTTACTAGCTTCCCAAGACCCCGTTATTAGCCACCTGAAGGGTGTAAAAAAACAAACGAGACAAGACCGGGGCTTCTTACCTTTAGCTGGAAAGGTTGAATTTCGTTCAAACTCTGGTTCCTGAGCTTTTTGGTGAGGATTTTCAGCATGGTACAAATCCGAGGAGCCAAGAAAGGGTTAAGCATACACACACGCACGCATGTACATCTGCCGAGCCGCCGCCGCTACGCTTGGAGGAGCTCCGCAGCGCTTGCATGCGGCACCCCCAGGTACGCCGCGGCGGGGGGCGGGGGGGAGGCTCCGGACAGCCCGCCTCCAGCTGTGCGCCTCTCTCCTCCACACTCCGTGCTACAGCCCTCCGCGGAGGGAGGGAGAGGGAATCCCCTTCCAAAGCCTAAAGGAAAAAAATAAATGCCAAACTTCCTTTGCTTTCCGCCCCCTCCCCGCTTACGCTTCAGAAAGGAGGGAGGTACCAGCTGGCAGCGTGCTGCGAGGGACAAGAGACGTTCGGCGCAGAGTATGTATTAAGGGACGGCAGAGCCCCGGGGCTCCGCTCATGGCAGCGCTCCCGCTGCCCCCATCAGCCCCAGGCGGGCATCGCGCCCCGGGCCCCCGCTCCACCCCAGCCCGCCCCGCTCGCACTGAGCCCCCACACCCCGGCCCGCGACGGGAAACTTGTAACAAACGGCGCGGCCGCCGCGGCGCCCATTGGCCGGACGGGGCGGGGCGGGGCGGGGCCTCCGCTTAAAGGGGCCCCGCCGGCACGAGCGCTGCGGCCGCTCCGGCCCGGCGCCTGCCCCGGGTAGCAGCCGCTGGCCCCGGCCCGCCGCGCCGCGGTGTTGCCGGCGTCCCCTCCTTCCCCGGGTCCCCGGCCGAGGCGGGCTCTGCCTGTGCTGTACCTTGTGCTGGCTGCCAGCCTGCTCACGCCAGGAGGGCCGGGGGATGCCATGACCTGCCTGTGCCGTCCCCTAGTTCGGCGCCCGGATCCCCGGGGCGGGCCGGCGTGTCCCACGGCGAGTCCCCTGAGCCGCCCAGGGAGCTGGCCAAGGGCCTGCAGCGGCGGGGAAGCTCCCCCCCCCCCCCCGCCTTTCCTCACGGCAAAGGGCACCGGGTCCCGCGCCAGCTGCCCGCAGGCACAAGCAGGGTGCTCCGGCCTCCAGCCCTTCCCCGGCCAAACGACCCCTAAAGTTACCAGGGACCGGGCGGTTCGCTCCGAGTGCACGGGAAGCCACCGACACGTTTGCCAGCAGCGACAACAAAGGGCTTTCAGCCACTGCCAACTCCATGCCAGTGCTAAACTCCCCGTGTCTAGGTGAAAGGTCCCTTTTGCCCGTTACTAGTCCCCTGGGGCCAGCAGAGCCTTTTGTCCCAACCTTCCTCCTGGGACAAGCTCGGAAGCCTTGAGGAGGTCTCCGCTTGTGTACAAATTCCAGAGGAGCGGGGGCTGGTTAACGTGCCTGTTCCCCGTTCTCGGCCAGCACTCCTGTAACGAGATAAGGAAGGCATACTCGTAAAATGCTGACTGCGGGGAAGTGAGAGAACATCTTTGCTGCCGGGAAAAGGGCCTCAGTTCGGCTGCAGTTAGCAAAGTATTTTTTCTTGAAGGCGTACAACAGGCACAGAGTCTGAGCCAGAAAACAACGGTTCTGGCCCTCAGATAGTGCCTTCTTATAAGACGCCTGCAGTAGGAAACTGTCGTCTCATCTATTAAACCATATGTGCTCTGTGAGTTCTGTGTTCACACTTTGGATTTCACCTATTTTTCCCCCAGTTCGCATCAAATTGAAATCACTATCCAGTCTTATGACTCCAAGTTACCATACGTTGTTACAGGTACTTCTGGTTCCCATACTGTATGAATACAGAAAACCAGGGAGTAATGCACATTAGCAGATCGCTAGTCTAGCACCCTGCCTGCAGCAGGGAAGAGTCAAATACCAGATGAAAGCAGAAATCCTCCATATAGATATACAATAATATATCTAATGTTAGCTAAGAATTACTCTTGTTTCCTAACTGATAATCAGGGTATATTCCAAAGCCTGACAACTGAGAATCTCTTATCATTTTCTTACCATAATGAATGCCACTTAAAAAGAGTTGGTGTTTTTTTTTCATATAGAGCCAAATTCCCCAGGCCTTTATTCATTCCTCACTCTGGCACTGGCCTGCCTCGTAATGGTCTGTAAGATATGATCCATAAACCACAGTCAGCTTAAACGAATGGGCATGATTGCTTTCCCATATTTGAACTCTCCAGGTTCAAGGGCTCAGCTGTGTGTCTTGGGACAGATGTAGCTGAAAAGGCTCCCTGAATCAAAGAAGAGCAGCACTTGCAACACCTCACAGCCTCTCCCTGGACTCGCACTGCCCCACCGAGGCACAGAACAGCAGTGGTGGCCACAGCCTGGTGGTGGGTTTCTGCCAGGCTGCCAAACCTGTGCCAGGGCCGCTGCCGCTCACAATAAGTGGCAAAAGCAAGTGCTGATGAGGCTTTGTCATGGCACTTGGGATGTGAGAGAAACTAATGCTGTAATTCCTTGTATTAACTCTGCTTCTGCAGTCTTTGCCTACATGTGTTTCAGCAGACACCTGCAGAGCAGCTGTTTATTTCTTGCTTTGTATTTCATACAACTAGAATAGCCAGGAACACCAACTTCGGTTGCACCCAGGTCTTTTTGGGGTCACGTTAAACACACCTGCTCCCAGTGTTTTCTCAGACTGCATAGCCATGAGCATCTCTGTGTTCCAGCAGGCTCAGGAGAAACTCACACTCTCAAGTTCCCCCCCAGCTAACCTTGCTCCTCGCACAGGTGAAGTACCATGGCCTCCCTCTCTCTCACAGCTGCAATGCCAGGAGCAACTGACTGACAGCTCACAGGCTCCACTGATCCCCAGCATCCAGCATCTCTGAATGAGGCACAGTGACACACTGCTGCAACCAGCCACAAGCAATTTAGCAGGCCCCCAGAGGAAAAGGAGCCCTTGCAGAAAGCAGAGCTGCAACTTACTGCTGCAACTGTTGTCTTATGCAATCCCTGCCCTGAGGATGAGGCTTGACGTGCTAGATGGGTTCCCAGTAGAGGACAAGTCACGCTGCTGCATTGTATACTGGAGAGAAAGCTCCCTGAGAGGTCTGGAGGTGTTGCTCCTCCACACACATACAGGTTGCAGAACACTACCAAGTAACTTCTATCCAAGGACAGCAAAGTATTTTCCAGAGGTAAGTAATAGTATTATTCCCAAGGGAGAAAACTAAGACAGAGGAAGGTTACTTGACTTTCTGAAGGTCACTGAGGAAAGCTGGGGAAGATCCAAGAATAGAAGTGGTATCTCCTGGCCCCTAGCTGTATGCTTCCAGACTGTAATCTAGCCTGTTACTAGATCGCACTGCTGGAGCTATGCAAAATTCAGTGGTTTCACTTCCCAAGCATCTCATGTGATCACTTTGCTTTGGTTTTGGTTCCTGTGGGTTTCTCGCCCTTGGAGTTTTCATCTGCCTACTGGCTTCAAACCAAATCTCAAACCTAGTCCAAGTTTCCTCTCGTGACATGATAAAAACATGAAAAATGCATTGCATAACATGTAGGGTAAGCCCACATGCCTGCTCCAGCATTGCTTGAAGATCTCTTTAAATTCCTCCTGGCCAGACCAGGAGCAGAAGGGAGGCAAGTGGCAAATTTCCCCTGCAAGAGCACATGGCATTGTGGTGACAGGGAGAGGGCAGGGGGGCATGAGCTGAGCCAGAATCCCAGTTCACTTCCACAATACCCACATGTTCCTGCCTGCTGCTGCCATGGGGAAGGCATCCCTGGAGAACTGCCTTAGCTCCTGGTGTGCCACATCTTAACTTCTCTTGGAGACGTTCCTCTGTGGGAATCCCAGCCAAAGAGTGAATAGGGGAGACAGACAGAAGGGGTGAAGACAATGCAGTGAGTGTTAGTTTAATGCACAGATTACCTCTGAGCTATGTTTCCCGTTGTGCTCGGAGGACAGTCTAATACCTTCTGCAGTTTTTCCTGCCCAGAGTGTACCACTGACTCTGCGAGATGCAAGAACAGGAATGTGCGTGGGTGCAGAAGGCCCCATTAGGCAGCCCTGGCCAAGCCTTCTCAGAAGGAAAGAGATTATATTTTCACCCCTTGAGGTCACCTGGGGATTTGCTCGGCCCACCTTGCACACTGAACTGCTCTTCAGCCTCCCTGTGCCATGTCAGGATCAAGCTACATCTGTGCCGATGCTGGTATGAACATCTCGATGTTGAAGGCAAAAAAAACCCCCAAAACAGCCAGGGAAGAGGTTCAAGTGCCATCTGTTGGGGATCTCTCCTCATTACACCAAGGGAGATGGATGAGCTGGGAAAAAAACCATCCACCCGATCTCACTTATGACCATGACTGGGTGATGCCCGAGACGGACACTAGAACTACAGCCAGCACCAGGCACAGAAGGAACATCTGTCTGCCAAGGGCAATGCTAAAAGAGAATATCAAGGCAGAAGCAGGATGAAAGCTGAGCCTAGAACTTGCTTGGAGGGAGATGTGGGCCCAAAGCCAGGCACATTTTTGAATGTTGCCACAGAGCAGGGCCATCCACCTACTGTCTCAGCCACAGGTCACTGTATGTAGATAAAAGCAGGGGAGAAAGACAGTCCACAAAAATAATGAGAATTGGTCCCAGAACAGTATGACTGACAAAACAGGCAAAGGGCACTGAGCTCTATCCCCAAGCCAGCCACCGATCACTTATGGCAGGTACCACGGGCATTTTTCCTCCCAGTGTATTAGTTGCTGAGCCTGCAGGCTCCTCCTGAAGGGATCATCTCTGACTTTGCCTCTGTGCAATGTCTGCCCTAACACAGGCCAACCTAAGCCAAGTCCCCACCATACAAACCATAAACATCCCATGACACAGCTGCAGGGGTGAAGTTACAAGGCACACAGGCTCTCCGAGGTCAGGCCGTGTGGGCCTTTATAGCAGGAGTGTGGGGCAGGCAGTTGGGAAACATCGCACATGAGATCACGAAGGAGCCCTTCACTAAGGCTATAGGCACCCAAAGGTGAGAACTGGCCACTGTTACCTAAAGGGCTACAGAACCGGGCAGCTACCAGAACTGAGGGAGCTGCTGTCATGCAAGACTTTGGACATTCAAGGAGCATGAGAAAGGGCTGGTCAGAGATGGCTGAGACTGAGAGCTATCTGTTCTCTTTTAGATATGTCTCTTTTAGGCACATCTAAGTGATGAACTCCCTAGGGTCTATGTTTTTGCAGATGCAATTTTTGACTGCCACAAAAAGAGTAAAAGAATCAGAAAAGAAATTGAAGAGAAAGGTGTTCAGAAACTACTGATCCCTGCTATTTGATAGAGAAGCAATGACCATGCCAGCATAGGCCACATGACAGCAGTAAGGAAAAGAGATGATCCTCTTAACAGCACTGCTGGGCAGCTCCATCTCTGTTATAACTCCCTTGCTGCCCATTCTCTCCCTGAAAATTGCTGGGGCCAGCTGGAAAGTCAGCATGTGGCTGATACACTGAGAACCAGGAAGAGCAGGATAAACATGGCCATTCACATAGTTCTTCTTTAGCTGGTACTGCAGACATTTGTTCCTCTGCAAACGGGCCTGGAAGGGGCCCCACAACACCCACTTGGTAATGGGCTGCTTTGACAGGACACACAGGGCCAACAGTTCAGCTGGGCCAGCCGGAAGCTCCGGGGTAGCAAGGCAGCCTGGCCCCTCAGAAACAAGCAAGAGAAGTGATGATTTCTGCTTTAGAGGGCTTCTTCCCTCTAACCCCTGGAGAATAAGTATCATCTCATCTGGCTAAAGGATCTCTGACCTTCTTTCCTTCAAATACAGTGACTGCAAGTCACTCACGTCTCTTCTGTGTCAAACGCTTTCATGAGAACAGTCCTCAGCTGGGGTCACACAGTGGTTGTGAGCCCTGCCATGTAGCTAGCCAGGAGCGGCCAGTCCAAAGATGAAAGAAACATCCAGTCTATACATCCTACCCCCCCAGAGAGGACTAACCAACTCATCAGCTGCCTCAGACTTCAGGTCTTCAGGTCAAAGACAAGAAAGCTCAAACTACAATGCTGAGAAGAGCAGCATCAGAGAGAAAGGGCCCAGGTTCCTGCAAAAGTGGGAAACTTCTTAAGGAAATGAGTACAGTCAGTCTCTGCTGAGGAAGGGAGAAAATATTATTGTGGTTGTTAGTTTGATGGGGGAAATTCCTTTCTGGAACTTCCTGGCTGCTCAGACAGCCTCTGGGCTTATCCCAAGTGTATAAATAAAATACAGCTTTCAACATCAAAGAGGTTTCCCAGTTCCTCTAGCTCGGCACCCCATCTACATCTGTATTTGTGAGCAGTTTCAGTGCTTCTAAGAAAAGTAAAAAAAAGAGACAGCTTAGTATCACCAGGGAAAGAAATCCCTGGAAGAATTCAGGAGGTGCAAGTTTGAACTTGCTGCCTTGCAGCTCATCCCTACCGTGGGCACAGTACATAGATGAAGAGAGCAACAGCCAGACTGCACCCACGCTGTGCCCTGGTTGGGCCAGCCTGGGGGACTCCTGGCCACAGGGCCTCACTGTGAGCCTGGCCAGACCTCTCAGTTTGCCATCAGATGATCAGAAAACACCAGTCAGGCACTAGTATTGTTTCACAGAACTGCTAGGACTACCTTCAGCCTACCTGCATTCCATCTCCAGCTTCTGCCAGGCTCCAGTTCATCAGTGAGGAGAGAAGACAGTTCTGGGTCTGCTGAAATCAGTGTGTAAACCTGTACTACTGAGCTGCCCTTAGCACAGCAGGGAAGGCTGGGGAGAGGAGCACAAGTACTGCCTGAGGCCTCTGCAGGAGTGACAGCACAGCAGAATCCTCAGAGAAAGGCTTGGAAGTAAAATACACAGCTCTTAAAATAACTGTAGAAGTGAAAAGGACTGAGGATTTGTGGCCACAAACCAGCTGGAAACCAAGCGAAGGGGTCCAATCACCCAGTAAAACTGCACTTTGAGGAACAGAACAAGATGATCTGTCTTCACAAGCCCCTGCCTCAAAAGCCCAGATTGCAAGACTGGCCAAGGAAGGAGCAACCCAGGAGTTTGTAATGAGAATAAATCAGAAGCATGTAATTTACTTCTTGCTTTCTGAACTCTGTGAATGCACGTTGCATCTGTACATCCTCTTCCAGGTCTTCTAGAGGCCAGGGCCAAATGCTGTTTCTTACAACTAAGGACAGTTATTTGCAAGCTATCCACCAGAAATCCCAGTTGGAACAGCTCTCTAGGCAGCATGGCTGTGTAAACAAGGATGAAAATGGCCTTGGGAGGGAGGAAATGACTTTGGCATCAGAAACCGTGAGCTCTGCATGCAGGCATGCTAGCACTAAAAATGGTCAAAAAAGGGGGCAAGAGAAGTTGGGATAAAGACAAAGAGCAGATAAAGGGTGGGGATGAGATATTTTCATGGAAATCTTATCATACATCACTCCCTCATGTTTCTTTGTTTCCAGGGTAAAACCTTTCATCTAAGAGGTGCTGTCAGAACAGAAGCAGGATCTGGCAGATCGATGAAGAAACGACAGCCGTGTGCCTACTCCTGTCCTACAAACCTCCTCTGGGAGGTGCTGGCGAAAAGAAACCTTGTGAAAAGCCCTTAATTGTACCTGACACTTTCCATTGCCTGTATTATATACCAGCGGTCTCCAGAGGGCACAAGAGACCACCACTTTGTCTCTGCACCGGCTCTCCCTTTCCAACCGAGAGGTTCTCGGTTTCTCCCAGTTCTGCCTCTGTGTTCTTCCACGCGGGCTCAGGGCAGAGCCGGGATTACCACGCACCAGCAAGGAGCTGCTTTATGCTGACGAGCACACGCACAAGCAGGAAGTTGCTCTTTATCAGCCAAAGGTCTGGGTGTCTCACGCGCGGCGAACCGGGTTGCTGATCCCAGGCTCTGCACGCTCCCTTGTCAGTCCGTGAGCCCAAGGAGAGCGCAAAAGGCCACAGTGAAAGGATCAGGCCAGTCTCCAAATCCCACCCTAGGATGACCTCTCCTTGTCCGAGTGCACGAGAGGTGGGCACTAGAGCCTGATGCAAGTTACACCCCACCAACAGTCTCCTAGCCCTCAAAGGAGAACAAAAGTATAGCCCACACGACCTGACTGCATTCAGAGGAGGCAATGCAGAAAGAAATTCTCTCGGTCTTAGTTTCCACACCACAGCCAGCATTCCTAGGGGTATTAATGAGTAATTTTCTGGAGCCTGTTTTAAAAAAACTTCTCCCCTTTCTCTGCCAGATTTACTCAGCTGTATTCTGGCTCCCCTCTAGATAGGTAATGGGCCCAGATACGTATCATCAAATCCCCCAAATTAACCTGTTCACGCATCACAAAGAAGCACATATAGGAGGTGCATGGGATGCCACCTCTGCAAGACCTGTGAAGCTGTGTAGCAAATTGCAAGAAAAATAGGACAGCCAGATTCAGTCTAAAGGATCAGGATGTTAATCTCATCACTCCCCAGCCCTCCCCTTTTCTCTCTTGTAAACCCAAAGGACAATTTCTGAAGATCAACCAAATTTGCTATATATATGGCAGAAACTCATCACATCCCCAGACAAATGGGCTTTCAATATACGTCTGTCCAGTTCCTTGCTGCTGTCATCATCACACTGTATCATCATCATAGTATCAGAGCTATCCCACCACCTGTTTGCACATCATGCAGGCTGTGGTTGGGATGGTTGGATACTCTAGTCACACATTGCACAGTGGAGTGGCTGTCCCACCAGATCAACCAGACTCACACAGATGAGACGCTCGTTACGTCAATGTTCATCTCAGCCCTGGCCTACGTGTTCTGATGGTAATGTTGTGGCTGCTTTGACAGAAATGAAGTTCCAGTCATGGTAAGAGTCAGGCTAAGAGGATAACAGCCAGAAAGAGTTAGGAGAAAGAGCTATGATTAGACCAGACAGATGGGTCAGGAAAAGTATGTGACTTGGAGCACTGTAATTAGCATCCTGACCAAAGAGGTTTTGTTCTTTCATATCAGTGCAGGTTTGCTGCTATCAGTCAGACACCTGTCTGTACCGTTCTTCAGAGGACATAGAAAAGCTCAAAGTTCAAGTACATTCATGTAGCGGAAACTCGATAGCACCATTCCCAAGAGATATTATACTGCAAGGATCAGTATAACTGAATACACTTGCAGGAGTATTCCCTTGTAAAACCTAATCAGTTCCTCCATAGTTTCCTAGAGCAAAATTAGTGTAATATTAAAATCTCCAAGTTTTACCTGAAGGCAAAGGAAGCTATTTTCCACAAACTCTGATGAAAATTAGCCATGCTTTGGAAAATTACCATTTTGTATGTTGTTTTATTTTCCTCTTACGCTTTACTTGACTTTCTTCCTGAAACTATAAAAAATGTTAATTAAACAGAGTTCACTGTTATTATATGCCACTGTCATGAGGGCAGCAATAATAAAACTGTGTAATTACAACCCACTTTACCTTCCACCGCGTGTCTGCTATATAGGGAAAACACTGGAGAGTCATTAACACCAGAAGGCAAGCTAAGGTGATAGAAGATTTAAAGGATCAAGGCCCATGTCCACAAAAACTCAAGGTCCCATAAAATGGATCTTGGGAGAAATCAAGTTTCTAAGTCCAGGCATGCAACTCTTAAAACCCTGCCTAATCCCTTGGGCTCCTAGACTATGTCTATACCAGTAAATTAAACATGTCCAGGACTGTTCTCTGGCACTAAGGGCCCTGGCACAGGATGGCTTGCACCCATAACATTAAACTCTTTCATCCTTCAAGCAAGGCATTTGGATCCAACTGGTTGTTGGTAACGGCCCCTGGCCTACACTAACTCCCTCAGTCATGCCTGGGAATTGTTTGGAAGAGTGTTAACTGGAACAGGACAAACCATGGCAAGAATAAATTAACAGGAATCAGCTATTAATTTCATAGACAATGGAGTTGTAGTGCCCCAGAACATTTGCTGATACATACGTAACCCTAAAATCCTATCATGTGCACATATATTATCTATATATACATATATATAGTATCTATATACATACATTTACCGTACACTTACAAGTATCAAGCTTGATCTGCATGGGAAAGATTTTTTGGCAAAAGTGTGGTGGATAGGTGTTAATGGTGCCAGTTGACTAGCCATCAGTAGTCCTTACTTTCAAGTGTCTTCATTTCTCCCAGGTTAGCCTTGAATTCCTACCTTCTCAGACACTGCAATTTTATTCTGAATAATTCGAATAGTTGGGGGTAATTTTCACATTCATTTTCACAACCAGAGTTTGTATTCATCCATGTGTAGAGGTGTTTGGTAGTTGCCTTCGCATTTGAGATTTGCTATAAATCTCTAACACTGTCTCATGTCTATGCTGTTCGGGATCTGGCAGATCCCAGGAACAGTGTAAAGCCCAGGACTCTCCTGTGTCTAAGCACCTTGTGTCCACCTTGCTGGAAAGGAGCCTGAACCGGCAGCTCTACCTGCTCCTCATGGTAAACAACCCTGCAGCTCTTTGGAGCTGGAAGCCATTGCTCTGTCCTGTCTGCCTGACGTCAGTCACACAATATCATTTTGCAGAGGCAAACAGGACACTCTGGGAGGAAGGGATTGGCACAGCAATTGTGGGCCCATTCCTGTAGCACATACAGGACCTTTGAATGTGTCCCAAGTTACAAAGTACATTTTGACTTCCCCTGGTGGTAATAGCTGGTTTTCCCTAAAACTACTCCAGGAAAAGCATATGGAGACATATTTATTTACAGGGTTAGCCTTCAGACGACTCCTGTTTATCCATGGATAGGATAGCATCCTCTGTCCATCTAGTCATCTTGCCTCAGCAATGGAACATAAGCAGTAGCTGGTCTTGACTTTTACAGGAAAGAGCCTGAGCTACAAAGTCAAAATCCCATACTGTAGAAAACTTTCATTCATATTATCTTCTCCATATAAATTGTATCATATACTTTGTCATATAAAACACTATACTGTGCACATTCTAGGTGTGGGGGACAGCCTCTAGAGAGTCTGGACAATATCTGGCTTTAGGCTATGTTTCACTGTACCAGAGGCATCTGAATCGGCACGAGCTAAAACGCTGTTGAGCCCTGACTCCACATGGTGCATAATGTTGGGACACTCACAGAAGCCTGTCGCTCAGCGCAGTGGATCTTCCACGCTAGCAGGGCAGTCTGAGCTCGGAAAGCCTGCTCGGTGGGACCCTGAAGCTGACTTGCCTGGCCCACGAGCCATGCTGACACCTTTAAATCGGAAGGGGATGTATAACGGCCACCGAGAAGGCTGGGGAATAACACCCTGCCAGCTGCAGTTCGTGCCTGATGGGCGCTAAGGAGCCCGCAAAACCAAAGCCCAAGGCTTGTCACCAAGCTGGCCATAGCCCGTGTGTGAGCAGGAGGGCATGTCTTCACAGCTGGAAACCTGAGCCAAAAGCCAGAGCAATATACTCTGTGATTGATGCCGGTGAGTCAAAAGGAAATGACCCACTCCTCGATTGCGCTGCAGGAACTGCTGCAGGGATGGAGTCATACACATGCACGGTCAGGCAAGGCGCCCTGTAACTGAAAGCATCTGCAGACCTGCTCCGCGGCGGGGTCCCGGCCAAGCCATGTCCCGCCAGGGCAGCACGGAGGGCTTGGAGAAGCAAGGGGTCAGCCAGCAAGGCGGGCGCGGCCTGCCCTGGCAGCGGCTCTCTGCCGACACCCGCGAGGGAAGCCTTGCTCACCCCTTAACGCAGGCAGGGAGACACATCCCCCGCCCAAAGAAAAGCCCTCCCGAGGCCTCTGCCGCGCTCCCCTGCCCCTGCCGGCCGAGGGCCGCCCCCCCGGCCCCGCGGCGGCCCCGGCCCCTCAGCGGGCTCCCCGGCCGCGCTCCTGAGGCGGCGCCGGCCCGCGCCCGGCAGGGGGCAGCAACGGTGCGCGCAGCGAGGGCCGGCCGGGCCCGCGCAACGGCCCTAACGGCCGCCGGGGCGCGGCCTCCCGCCCCGGCCTCTGCCCGCCCCGGCCTCTGCCCGCCCCGGGGCCCGGGCACCGGCACCCCCTCGGGCAGCCGCCGTCCAGCTTGGCGGCGGGGCGAGGCGGCGTCGGCCTGGCGCGGCGAGGAGCGGGGCTGTGCCCCGAGGCGGCCCGGGGCAGAGGCGGCTGCCCAGCCTCAGCCGGGTGTCCGCAGGGGGCTGCGGAGCCCGCCGGCCCTCACCCCCTGCCCAGCACCGGCCCCTCCAAAGAGGGCCACCCGAAGGAACCCAGTGCTCGGCTACAACAGCGCCGGTACGCGTTTTGGAGCACGAAGCGACCAAAACCATCTCAGTGCCCTTCTCCCTTGGGGGGGAAGGAGTGACTCCAGGTTCCCCGTCACTGCAACAGTAGGGCAGTGGCACTGAGCCTAAGGGGAGTGTGGCCTCGGCCGCCTCCGCGCTTTACCCCGAGGACTCAGGCAAACACACCGATCCAGGGTTCAGGTTTATAGTTGCCCTTCACACACCCTTTTCTGAGCTTTCCTCACTTTGGTGCAATCCCTTCTTGTAATAGCTGGGACATTGAGGCCAGTTGCAAGACTGCGTGTGCAAGTCCCTGCCAAGATTTTCCCATTGTCACGGCTCACTGAGTTCCTTCCCATTCCTCCACCCACCAAATCCTGCTGGGTTACTGGAAACACTGCAGTCCTCATGTACCAGTGTCTTCAGGCCACCTATGGCAGAAAGGGATTTTTCCAGGAAAGGCACTTAGGACAATCAGAGTCATTCCCGACATCTTTGCCACTTGCAACTGCTTCTTCTTCCTTACTGAAAAGGGGATGATAACCTATTTCGACATCATAAGCTACTAGAGAGGGGAGAAAGAGAGAGAGAGAGAGAGGCAGGGTGAGAGAGAGAGGGAGAGAGAGAAAAACAAGAGAGAGAGAGAAACAGAAAGAGGGAAAGACAGAGAGAAAGAAAGTGAGAGAGAAAGAAAGCGAGAAAGCCAGCAAGAAAGCAAGAAAGAAAGCAAGAAAGAAAGAGAGGAAAAAGTTAGGTGAAAATGTCCAAGCTCCAAGACACAGCCAAGCTGGCCACCCTGGGCCATATAAAACCCACTCCAGTTGCCAACTCTGTCACTCCACGGTGATCAGCCAGCAGGTGTGCAGATTGCCTAGAGGGTGTCTCCTCCTCCCCCCAAACCTGAGGAAATTGGGGGGGGCAGACACAACACCAACCAAAAAACACCCCAAAACCCTAGGGAAACAATATTGTCTAAGACTCAGAACAAGTCCGTAAGAATCAAAATTTCTGTATTACAAGGTGAGCTTTCATTTTCCAAATCCTTGGTCACATTTCTTAATCTCTCTGAGCCTTGTAATTTTCAATATAGCAGCATCCTACCCAACTGTGCAGTGGCTGGAGCATTCTGATGGAGGTCACTATGTAGGCAGGCACTTTAATTATATGTGTTTATAGTGACAGTTGGATCTTTTTATGGTTGTGACCTGAAGGAAAATCAGACTGCCAATCAACCAGAGGTGGAGAACACTCCATTAACGAAGGCAACGAAGGAATTTAAGGTTCTCTTAAAGCCAGATTATTGTGTAGTTCTGCAAAATCCAATTTGCTTTTAAATTCATTGGCTCCTCAAACTGCAAAATGTAGGAAAATGCCTATTACACAGGAGCAATGTGAGATTTATTTATATAAATAACACTGGCAAGGTTCTTGGAAGTTGCCAGATAAAGCATGTCACATAAGAACAGAGAACAAAGTAAATATGGCCAATAGCTTTATCATGAAGGAAGTAGCAAATATCTTTGTTTTTATGACGCTGAGAAATATAAGGAATGAACAGCCTCTTTTTACATTGTACCTTGCATTTGCTTGCTGAACATTCCCTGCTAGATACCTAATTTGCTGCTGAGTAGAACTCAGAAAGTCTCACGTGTTATTGTCTCAGCACACCAGAGACAACCCTACAGAGAGTGAAATACAATTAGAGAAACAACCAGAAGCTTTCTTGTACCATCAGAGATGTAGGAAAAGGACCAAGGAAAGGTGGCAAACCACAAAGTTTGCCCAACAGAGAGGCCAAAACAAGGAAGAGAAGCATCAAAAGCAGCCACAGGCATCTGAGAGGAAAGCACATGTGTGTGGGAGGAAGACAATGCAGTAATACCGAAATAAAGCCCCTGGCCTATTTGGGCACATTCAGATTAAAGGGCAGGATCCATCCAGACTGACAACTATCTTGGAGCTCTTCCCCAGGCAGCAAGGCATTGGGTGCTTTTTGTACATAATAAAAAAGCTTTAGGCACTTCATGCCAGCTCCCTTTATTACTTGCTCCTCAGTGAACTAGAGTCCTCCCCCCATGACAGCTTTCCCCAGCAGCCTTACCTGAACCCTTAAGGCAAGTTCTGCCACCGCCTGCCCACAACAGCAGCGGAAGACAACATCCACCACACACATGCATACACACACCGCACCCCCCCAGACTTACCAAGCTGGAGCAACTTGCTAAAGACTTCATTGTTTTGGCCATTCCAAGAACAAGTCACAGGGTTTTAGTCACATCTCAGGTGCTTTCTTTACCCAGCAGACCCCCACTGATCTAATGCATAAGAACCATTAAGCGATGGTGGCCAGCTGCACTGCTATCTTCACAACCATAAGAGCACACAGCGTACCAGCTCAGTACGGTACTGAGGTAGTGCAAACTGGAAAGGTAGCTAGGAAATCTCCCTTCTCTGCATAGCTCCAGTGATGATATACACATGGGAATACCCTGACGTGATTTTTAATGGCTTTTGAAACATTCAGTTCTTGCCCCACAGTTCAGAGCCCTCTGTGTCCCAGTAACATAGCACATCGTAACAGCCCACCAAAACCTGAGGGCAATGTAGGTAGACTCAAAGTCCCTACTCCTGTCTGAAACTTTTCTACAAGAAGTCATCCTCACAGCCCCACTTATTACCCCTAAGTAAATTCTGCTCCAGTTTCAGCATCCTCCCTGCATTGCTGGAACTCAGGACTTTCCCTTGTCTGAGAAGACCTCACAGTGTACAATCAGTGCCTGCAGTTGCCCTGTTCTCCACCGTATTTGTGAGCTATAACTGGGCTGGTGGGAGCCCCTGGACACCACACTCTGATGGCTGGGAGAAGTACAGCAACCCAGGAAACATGAGAAAAGCTGATAGCACTTCAGGCTTTTTGTTGCCTCCGGGTAGTTAGGGTGTGATCCAGCCCCATCCTACTTGAAGAATCTCCAGCCAAGCTGCCTGCTGTTCTTTAACGAGATGCACGAGGCAGAAAGGACGCAGACTGGTTTCCCCCACAAGCTGGCTCACCAGGTTGATGGCAGAATGCTTTTGGTGTAAAATGACAGGAAGAGCCTGAGTATCAGAGCTTCTGTTTCTCATGGCTCAGAGATTCACTAGTGAAACCTGGTCCTTTTGCTTTACTAGATCTGAGGAGCTTGGCTTGACCCCAGAGAGATTAAAGGTGCTGAACTGGGAGGGAGGAGAGGATCCTGCCGTTAATAAAGGACTGGTTGAAAGTTTGAGGAAGGAGTCTATTCCTTTATTAAGCTATCTCCCTTCCCTTTGGGAAGCCTTTGACCTGGAGTAAGGGTCTGAGCTCAGTGTCATTCTTCAGGCAGGTAATTAAGCAGAAGGCTGTGGAAGAAGCAATCTCTTCAATCTCTCCTTGCTTCTGTCTCCATAGACTTCTTGCACCATGAAGCAGAAGTCCTTACCTATACACAACCCTTACCTATCGCCAAGTGTTGGGAGAGCTGTGACTTCAGGAACTGTGAAAAGGCCACTGAACTGCTAAAATCTGATGGCATCTCCATCATATCTAAACTCTGGCAGCCAGTTTGCTCTCTGCACTTCCTTCCACAGCTACACTAAAAAGTGGGCAGCCCAGCAGTTAATGCTTGCAACTCAAAGTAATCGAAATTGCACAGGGTCCAATTCCAACCCTGCTATTGTGCAAGTCTGGGAAAGGCACCAATTCTCCCTGTGCTCTCCCCCAAGCCCCCTGAGTAAAACAAAACACCCATCAAGCAGTAGGCTGTCTTGTCTGAATGAATTAATAGATGTAAACCAACCTGACTTCCACACAGGTTTGTCAAAGCCATTATCAGGAGTCTGACACTATCACCCCCCCCTTCAGAAACAAAGGGCAAAAAGGGGCCACACTGGGCAACTGCAGAATGACCCAGCCTCAGAGATTTGACATCATGCAGATACCTAACTAACATTTATCCGTCAGGACTGACATAGGCTAGACTTGAACCAGGCAATCTGGAGTTTCGTAGCCACCCTCTCAGCTCCTAAGGCTCAGAGCCTTAAAAGATTTAAGCATCTAAATATCATTAGCTGCCTGAAACCTAAATACCTTTGAAGAGCAGGGCCCCAGGATTAGCCTGCTAACCAGAAGAGCCTAACTTCATGCCACTGGAAACACCAGCCCTGATGTCTCACCTGATACATGCAAAGAGGCAATTGAGGATTGAGAACCCACCTAGTTAATTAAAGTAGCGTAGCATCTTGCTTCTTAATAGGGAGATATAATCAATGTTAATCTTTTGGGCGTGCTACTAAATATCCAAAGGGGATGTTTGTTTTGCAATTTCCCTCTTCCTTAATGGCAGCTTTTCCCTACTCTGCACTATCAGCCACCCTGCAATTCACAGCTATAAATATTCTGGCTTGCTTGATAGCTGTAGCATTTCAGTGACTTTCACCTCAAGCTTCACCTCATCCATTATCCACTGCTCCTTTATGGAAGAATTTCTGAGCCTATCTCCTCCTGTTAAGCTACACAGGTTGTGAGCTCTGTGTCGACTTTTCCTCAAGCTCTGGACACAAAGCTGATCCATACCAGATACCTGCAGGAGTAATATCAGAGGAGAGCAAGCTCCTGCCTGGGGCAACTCAGAGAAGATGCAAGCTGTTTGCCTGAACCACCAGAGACAGAAAAGATGTCCACCTCTGAAGATGATGGATTAGACTGGGAGGCAGGGTAGATTCAGAAGGGGAATAAAGAAGGAAGTGGACAGGATGGGTGGTCAGGAGAAGGGCATGGGGAAGCATAAGGCAGGGGAAAGCTGAAGCAACAGAGGCAGTGGGGGAGACACAGGATGTCTTGGGGGAAAACGGGTTTGAAATAAAGGAGTGGGTGACTGGCAGAGTGGGGATGGCCTAGAGTCAGAGATTAATTTTAGCTGAGGATCCATGTATGTGCAAGAGTAAAGATCACGTGGAAGAAGGAAGTTGTCGGCATGGATGAAAAAAACTAGTTATTGATATACTTAGATTCCTACCTGCCAAGTCCTAGCTATGGAAGCAATTTTGGAGTTTCTATACAGTGGCCTTAGCAAGGGCCAAAAAAAATCAGCAGCTTTTTACAATGGGGCTTGAGAAATCTCTGACATGTCTGGAGAGGACATGTCTAACATGTGACTAGAGAGTATGAAACTTTGTAACCTGGAGACTCTTCCTAGGCACAAAGTTTGGGAGGCTTGGAGATAGTTGGTGAGTAAACAGCAGCAGAAGGTGGCATTAGTATTTCTGGCAGAAGAAGAGCAGAAAGGGTGTTCAGAGAACATGAATGGACTGAAGGAAAAGCAATGCTGGTACCGTTGTTCCTAGCCTCTTAGGCAACCATATACAAGTGCCCTAGATGAAGCTGTCTTTGCTGCAGGCTTTACAGCTAATGCCATTTTAATTTCTGACATGTCACTAATGGAGAAATATTTACCATGTATTTATTTAATGTCACTAAAAATGTTCCAGCAGTTGCAGGGGAAGAAGGAAAGGGCTGATCAATGGGGGAGGGTGGGGAAGGACCTGCACTTTTGTAAGGACTAAAATGTGATGCTTGTAAGCGGGATTTGGAAAGGTTCTCTCCCAGTAACTTCTGAGTATCTTCTGCCATGAAAACCTGCTGTCAAATGTCATGTCAAATCAGGGAGACTGTGGGCAGAGGCTGAGAGAGACCATTCTCAGTGCAGCCTGACGGACAGAAGGTAATTGCACTGCTATGGCATCGCCTCAACCTGGCAGGGTCTCACTAGAAACAAATACTGTTTCCCTGGTAGTGAAGGAGAGGTTTAATCTGATTTCACTCCAGGTGAGTATGTTCAGTACAGCAAGTCCCTTTGCCACTGTTAATGTTAGCAGTGAGTGGTCATCTGGCAGGTTTTAATCTATTTCACAAAGTCTGCAGAAAGTGTGGAGCAGTAGGTCAGCTGAGAGGAGAGCTGGATGCATCATTTTCTTCCCTCTTCTCCTGCATGGTGCAAAGCCAAGTCACTGGCTTCTATCATGTGCTTCTCCCTTGCCTCTGCACGGGAAGGCTTGGGTCTGCAGCTGGGGGTAGCAGCGGGCCTTCTCTCTTCTTGCCCCGGAGCTGGATGCAGCCTTGATGCACGGACTGTGCAGGCTGTACAGATCTGCCCCTACTTCCACACTGTGAGACCTGGAAGGTAGACAACACACGGGCCAGGGGCCCACGGCTCCCTGCACTCCCTTGGTAAACATGCCCTGCTTCCTCTGAATAATGGAAAGACAGTTTAATGCTTCCGGGGCCAGGAGTGAGCATCATGTCCTGACTCCTCCAACCCAAGTGGGCTTTTGGTCAGTAAATCGTAAAGCGATAGGAGGCTTCTCTGCTCACAGTATGCATCTCTGTCCCTATGCTTGCTAATTAGAGACAGGCTCACATAAAATGCTAAGATTCCAACCTCTCTGAGCACCAAGGGAACTCGGACTCAGATTAGACAGTGCTTGGATGCTTTGGTGATTGGCACCTTAAAAATTACATAGATAGACAGCGCACAGTAGAAATAGATGGGACTTTGCAGCTTTGGCTCTTCTCTGCTAGTTATAATTATTTAAGATGATGTCTCACATCACATTCAAGCCCCTGTGCAGATAGCAGCGGCAGAGAACAAGAGATCTCAGCCACCTAGGAGAGGATTATGTGCATATGAGAACGTTCAAACCCACTGGGCTCTGCCACGCTGCATTATTTAAGCCCAGTAACCAAATTTAGTAACCAGCCCCTGAGGCGCTCAGAGAAAAACACAGCTTCCAGAGCTCCTTCCCTGCAGTCCTGTCAGCTTCCTCCCTTAAAGGAGCCACCAGCTTTTCTCTTCCTCTGTCTCAGCCCCACCAGCCAGGCCTGACCTCCTGCAGGAGCAGTGAAGTCCTTCGCACAGGTGTAACGCGTGACCCAGGTACAAGCCATCACACACAAGTATGGAGCTGTGGGAGTCCAGTGCAGAATTACCCCATATGGGGAAAACAAGAGCCGTCCCAGCTCCAGGCCTTCAGGATGCAAGGCATAGAGGTTGCATCTGTGCAGTGAGGCATGCGCTAGGGTATAGACAGGCCGACCCTACAGCCAACACACAGCCTGTCTGGACTACTGCTGCTTCCCAGCTGTAGCCCTGTACTAGATATCCATGTGTGCTCAGGCTGCTCATGCTGCCTGCTCTGCCTGGACCCCGCTCTCGCCTTTCTGGGAGCTTTGCTGCTCCAGCCAGATCAATGCATGAATGTGCCTGCAGATAAAGCGTGTGGACAGAAGCAATTCTGGACATACGGACAGGCTCAAGCTTGTGCTTGGGTGAAGGTCTCTCCCTGCTTCACTTGCCCACCAAGCACTGCAGCTGGTGGGAAGAGGTGGGCCTGGCTCTGTGTCTCAGCAGCTCACAGCAGGCCCTTGTCTCCCCAGTAGGACAGGAGTGCCCGAGTCCATATGCATGGCCAAGCTCTCTGGAGCGATCTGTGGGAAGGGGAGGTTGAACAGAGTGAATATTTAACCAGCACTGTGTCACATGCAAACACATGTCCACTGTGGTGTTTGTCATCACAGGGCACTGATCTTGTACATATTTACATTTGAGGCAATGCAGCTTAACTCCCCACTGATTCTGGCAGAGCTGGCTTGAGAGCCCCAGAATTTACCTTGGCATGTGAAGAGGTCACTTCAGTAAAAACCAAGCTCAGCCTGAGGGAGCCATGAAATAGTGCTGAGACCTGCTGGTACTGTAGGTGACTCCTGCCACCATGGCTATTAACTGCAAGGCGTGTCCTCTCCATGGCGGCGATCGGACGCCACAGCCTCTTAAAACTGTCTGCTGTCTCTTAGATCCCTCCCTGGCTTCCACCCAGAGCCCGGAGGCAGTGAGTCGGAGACTGGTGTTTACAAACACAGCCTTTTAAACCGTGTGTGGAATGAGAAAAAGGAGCAAGCACAGCTCAAGGACCCTGGGAGGAGCAGATCGCATCAGAGCTCACAGGGAACATCTTCCTGAGCCGCCTCGCTTGACCTAGATGAGCTACAGCTGAGCTGCCAGGACAAGAAGCAATGGCAGACCAGCAGCAAGGGGGCTCTCCAGGCAGTCAGGGCTCCTACAGATCTGCCTCGCACGAGCTGGGCCTCTCTAGTTGCTACCATGCCAGGGAGCATACAACAAGACTGATCATAAAGGCCAGCTCTGCAAAGAAAGAAAGACCTCAGGGTTGCATGGACAGTATCAGCTAGTCCCCAGGCCATGAAATCTCTGCCATCTTGTGCCATTCCCACATGTCAAACTGTGGGTATTTGGGATTGGTTGGGCTTTTTAACTTCTTTGTTGTTGTTGTTGTTGTTTTTGCAATACTCAGCCGACCAAACTCGAAAATGGGTTATTTATCACATACCTCAAATGCCACGACACGTACAGCCTATTGCACCAGTGCCCCTACGCTACCCCTACCCCACAGACATTTTATCTGTAAACCACAATCTCCTTCCCAGTACTCCTATTGTTCCAGTGACCACCAGAGCCAATACCAGCATTGGCCTCTGGTGGATGGTCCCGGCAAGCAGGCAACACTCAGCATAAACTGAATTCTTCTCCTCCCTGAGTCCCTCTGCCCAGTCAGCTCTTCCCTCCACTGCACAGACCCCCACCAAGGTGCTGCAAGTCTGTGCCAGCGAGGATGGCAATAGTGGCTGTCATATGGACATCGGTCCTTGGAGAGCTGTCCTTATCCAACACATTTCCCCCAGGACACCGAAATGCTTGTCAGCTGCTAGCTGGCTCCTGCTGTGTGGTGCTGGGTGTGAACCCCAAGAGCGGGGTGATTTTCTGTGAAGACAATTTATTCAAGTCCTTTCTGAGGTCTTGTCTCGGGGGAAATTCTCCAGTGTTGCTGTTGTGGGAGAAGTTATTCTGCAGTAACTTTTAAAATAGCTGCCCATGGGGACACAGTATGTTGGAAAAACAGTCATTTCATTCTGGTGTGATCACTCCAGTTCGTGAGTCTGGCCCTTTCCCCTCCCTCCCATCCACTGGAAATTAGCTTGCTTGATTCAGCTGCAAGTTCTTTGCAGGCAAGGATCTGAGGCCGTGGTTTGGCCTGAGATAGGACAGACGCCAAGCTCTATGGGCTGGTGTGCTCTCCTTGCTGTTTCAAAACAAACAGCAAAGTGCACAAACGTGCAAAGCAAATGTGTAGCCCACTCTTGGGAAGGGATGTGACTCTTCAGCCTTCTCTGGGGACCTGCATGGAAACTGAGCTGTGAAAATAAAGTAACTGTCCTGGTGAAAGCACAGCAAAGACTTCCAGCAGCTGTGACTAACATTAAACCACTTGGCAAAGGGCTTCTTGCTCTCTCTGCTTCTCCCACTCTCCGGGAACCTCAGAAAGGGCATAACTGGAATCCCTCTCTGGGGAAGGAGAGGATGAAGAACACGTAGACGCCCAGCCTGGGATTTCCTACAGCTATTGCTCGTACCAGGCAGACAAGAGCCACGTGCAGCAGCTCCGAAAGCAACTCACAGGAAGGGAAAGGCGTGAGACTGTTTGTCTGAAATATATACACCAGAGCTGGCTGAGGGCAGCCCAGACCTCTCTTTCCTTGGATGTAGAAGCAAGGCCCGGGGTTTTGCCAGCAGCCTGCTGCCACACAGCCTGCTCTCTTATGCTAGCAGGGATACATCTGCAGCAGCAAACATCCAGGCGGAGGAGATCTTCAGGATGGGCTGCTTGGCAGGGAGGGAAGGGGCGAGTGGGTGTGGAAGAGGATAAACCTGTAACGTCCCTCAATTGTGGTGCAGAAGCAGGCCTCAGATTACCTCCTAGGGCTCAAACTTACCTTGGCAGAGCTCTTACCAGTGCTCAGCCACGTATTCACACAGGAAAAGAGCCACCACTGCCTGGTGCACTGGACCTTTCCTGGGACTGCAGGCTCCGGTCTTCTGCCCTAGACTGACACAGTTACAGCCTTCCTCAGGGTTGACCTAGTTGCAGCCGAAAGCCACAGGAGACATGTGGATGGAGCAGAACCAGACAGACATAAGCTGCTCTCTGGCACAGGCAGGAGGAGGCAGCTGCTTGTGAGGGAAACTACTTGTGGGCTAGAAATCTGCTGATTGCCTTTACACAGAAGCAGGCTCAGGAGAGAGACCCCTGGTAGAGTAGTTGAGCTCCGGTCTGTTCTGTCTCCCCTACGCCACAAAGCACGTGCTGCTGGTGTAACACCCTTCTCACCTGATGAATACACCGGCCCTGACCCATCATTAACTGCTGAGCAGCAGCCCTCCTTCCCAGCCAGGCCATCCTCTCCACAGCGTTAATCTCCCTGAGGGGGGAGCACAGGAATAGCACTTTTAAAACAGTCTGCCCTACAAACCATGGCCCCAATATTGTTCGCACTGAAGTCCAAAAGCAGGAAGAAGATCAGCGGTTTTGCTTTTTTTTCCAGGCAGTCAATAACTAACCTCTGGGACCCGGCTGCTTACGAGACATGGAGAGAAAAATTCTAAAAGACAGCAATAAAGAGGACGTGGGTGCAGGGGGAGGAGGAAGGCGGGAAGGGGGAGAGGAGGGATACGTATGTCACAGCTTACCTCAGAGCCAGAATTAGAAGCTGGGTAAAAAAAATAAAATCACAGCAGGAAATAATGTATGGCTTAAAATAGCAACATCAAATGGGAGCGAGAATGGGGAGTGGGTGGCATTTGAGGTTGCTGCTCTGTTCCTCCCTCAATGGCAGGGTGATTAATATGTCTATGCTACTTGTGTTTATGTAACAAAGGGCACTAAAGGCCAAAGCTGCATTTTCACTAACACTGCAGGGGAGTCTGTGAATCTTTTCTTCCCCCCATAGCATTAAGTGGGAGGATCTGCACTTGTGCTCCCTGCCCCAGAAACAAAACCAAAAAAAATTTTTTCAAAAATCCATGCTTCAGCACTGCACATGCAGTTACATTTCCATGGCCTGGCAGGGTGGCACAGAGACCCTTAAGGCTTTGAAGGCATTCTCTGTCTTTCATGGTTCCTCACAGAAGCAGCCTGTTCCCAGAGCACACCTGTGAACATGGTTGCGTTGTCTGGCTGGAGGCTGCGCTGTAATAGCAGGGCAAGGTACCACTGCATGTTACTACACATTTTTGTGCTCGTTCTCCGTATTTGCAGTGAATCATAGATCTAAGACAGGTCATGCAGTCCATTTCCTTGCCAGCGCAGGATTGTTCCCAGCCATATATTTAATCCCTCACGTTTCTCTTGGGAGACAATGATTCAGACTGATCGGTCTTTTCTCTACACACCTTGTATCCTGAGAACTGCATTAAAAAACTGGCGAGCATTCATGTGTTTTGGAAAGGAAAGATTATTTCTCATGGGTGCATCAAACAATACTCAGCCCACCGCATCACTGTTCACTGATGACGCTGAAGTTACCTAGCAAAGCAGCCAAGGGAGGTATGGCACTTGTTTTTGACATTGCTATGATCTTCTCTGGACTAATGAGCAGAACAGGCCTGCTCTGAACTTGTGAGAGAAAGGTGGGAAAGCATCCCAAGCCAGCCCCAAGAGGTGTTGGAAGCTCGCGTCTCCGTTGGTCACACTCAGTACCTCCCACTCACCTGAAAGGCAGTGCGCTGCTACAGCTCACCCCTCTCAATGTTTGGTCTCCTCAGAGAGCAAAGGAAGGAACAGACCTTCCTTCACCTGCACATACAGAGTAAGCCTTCACACCCTCACAGTCACTCCCCCTATCAAGAATACCTGTTTGTAAATATCTATACATACAAATAGCATAAGACCAAGTCTATGGTGTGATAAAAACCTGCTGTGCGGGCCTGATTCTGATACTCTCTGACATCCGCAAATAATCTTTGACATAAGTCAGGCCGTGCTGCTGCCAGAGGAAGAAGAATCTGGCCCAAATCTGATGCAAATCTTCCCACAGGCAGACAGAGCAGCACGATTTGTTTAAACACAGCATGCTGGTGGCTGCAGACAGAGATCACTCCCAGCAACTCCATCAACATGTATAATATCCTGCTAGTTAAATCCAGCCGAGGTAAATATCTCCACCATGTTATCCCTCTAAGCAAATATAGTACCTGTATGGAAGAAATTCCTCAGAACGTTTCCTGTCTGGAGCTGAAGCTTGCCAGGGACTGAATTTCCTGTGAGGCTACAGTTGGGAATGCAAAGCAAAGAAGCTAACAAGAAAATAAGATGATACATATTTGAACCTGCTCTACACAGATCCTCCTCAGCAAGCACATTTCCCTCCCTGTTTAAATAAAAATGAAGCACTTGGATTTTCAAATATCGGCTGAGTTATTTTTCATCAGTAATTCTTATTTTTATCCCACTGCCTCCCTTTTTGCCTATTTTTTTCCAGCTGCAATTCTGTGACTTACACATCCTGAAAATGAAAGAGGTTGTTTTTGCCAATAGCAAAGTGCTATGCATCCTTTCAACCATCTGGAAATGGATTTTTTATTCTTCCTCTCTCCCAACCACACACGCACGTGCACTCACACAACCGAGTCTTTGTCTCTTGGAATCATTTCCCGCACCAAAGCTGATGGCCATGAAAAGAATTCAATAAAAAAGTTCCAAGGGCATTAAGAGGCTGAAACAGAATAAACAGGGTGGCTTCCTGGGTACTTGTTCTCATCCAAACTGCCACCTCGTGAGGAAGTGATGAATGAAATGGAGCATATGGTTCAGTGGTTAGAGGTTAAGAGAGGTAGTTGAGGCTCCTGTGTTTTTGTCCTGGCTCTGCTACAAATCTCCTTTGTCACTAAAAGCAAGTTGCCTACCTGCTTAAGTGCCTCAGCCCCCCCAGCTATAAATAGGGATACAAATACTACTTAACCCTGTGTGATGATCCACGTGTTGTGTTGGTAACGTGAGCTGATCTCCAGAGATGAAAGAAGTAATCTAAAGTGAAAATTGCCATGATAGCTCTTTGCTGAGACTAATAGAGTCAAGCAGGTAGTCTGGGAGCCAGAGACTAGACTTGATCATCTCTTGCCCAGAGGCAAATGTTAATCGAGCTGTGTCACCATGCTACCCAGATGACTGCAGGTCTGCAAGAGGAGACAAAGAAGAGCCAGAGCCCCACTGACTGTTACAAACACGCTTACCGTGTCCAGCTGAGAATGAGTAACAGCTGCTTGCTCATCATCCTGATTTCTGTCACTACTAGTATTTCTGAATGCTGAAGTGTCCCAATGCTGTGACTCAGGGCTGTGAGTCATGGGCTGTATGTCTCTACCGCATGGAATCACTCACTTGCTCTCTCCGATGAGATTGCAGAAATCACAGATCATCTTGGGTCTCCTGCAGTGGTAAGTCTTAAAAATATAGACAGATATTTACAAACACATCCAGAACAAAGTAATTCAGTCTCCAATGACTGTCTACTGAAGATTTGTATTAGAGATCAATTTCACATACACAACCCCACCCAATAAATCTAGAAAAAGTAGTCTTTTTTTTTTCTTCTGTGGACATTTAATTCCTATATCCCCAAAACTCTAGTAAATCTGGACTAAACAGGATGCAGTGCAAGTAGCATTCAACCTTTTGCCTCCTCCGCTTTTGCCAGTCACATATTTAGACCTAAAATGCTGACAGCAGGGTGACATGATGCTTTTTGGCACTGGATCTGCCTCATCCTTGTCCAGGTTCCCCAGCCTTCCTGGTAAGGAAGCTTTGATCTAGTAGCATTCTCCTAACCTCAGTGCTAGGCTGCAATTAGTTGCACGCAGGGCTACAGCAGGATTCCTCTCTGAGCTGGCTGGCAAGACCTCTGAGAAGACGCCAGATACTCTCAAGGTATCATCAAAACCTCTGTTGACCACAGCACAGCAGACAATTTTCCCATCTACAGACTGTGACAGCAACCAACTGCTCATTCAGAAGCTCACCTCCAGTTTATATAAATTCTCTGTTGATACAGGTGCAGCTGAAATGGCCGCTGCTTACTCTTGAGGTGAGGGAGCAGGGGCTCACCTCAGCACTGAGGTGCAAAGCCCTGAGTGATCTCACCGGCTGGGAACCTCCTGTGCTGCCTGCCCATGCAGCACCTAATCAGTGAAGCGGAGGCCCCATGCTGACAAGAGTGGGATTGCCGATACTCCTCTAGTGGCAGCGTGGTTTGCATTGGCAAAAGACTGTTTCTGTTGGCATATGCCTCTTCCCTGAATTGATTAAGTCATGCCTGTTTTTGCAAATATCTCCACAGCAAGGTGTTTTGCTGGTGTAAAGATGTGGTAAATAACCACTCTCCCTGCTCACAGCCAGTCCGAAACCCTCCCCCAAAAGCAGATAAAAGACTACGATGGCAATCTCTCTGAGTGAACTTTCTGTGTGCCAAGACTGGGTGAGTGCACTTATACATCTGAACTAATGCAGACAACCACTGAGACCCATACTAGGAAAGCAAACACAATGCTCTGAGCACAGGGACTCCCAAGTGATAGGAAGTGACTTCAGTACACCAATTCCTCTATTCCCGTAACTCTCTGTGGGTTTGCCAATAATCCTTATCGTCCTTGCTGAGAAAGGAGTGCCTCTGCTAACTGATTACATCCTCCTTTCCCTACTGTGGTCAGCCAGTTGCTGCATGCCAGAAACAGCTGGTATGATTGATAGATAAGCACACATCTCAATGTATTTTCCACTGTCTGCTGTAGCCACATCCATCCCTGCAGCCACTAGAAAGGCAGTTCTAGAAACAAGTGAAACAACACAGAGCAGTTTTGTTACCAGTAATAGTTTTCTAGAAACATTAATCCAGGGAATCTCAACTTTTCCCGTATGTCTGTACAAAATACTGGAAGTCTCCATGAAGGAAGGTAGGATGGTCCCAACCACCTCTCAACAACAGCATGTCTGACAGCCCAACAACCCCTGCAGATGAGGCGATTCATCTGCTGGACCAAGAAGATGCAGGGCTCAAGATGCCAAGGTATCAGGACCTTGAGACACATCTCTCAGCTAGCATCCATGCCCTGCACTGAGGCAGGGTCGGGTCTAACTACACAGCCTGAGACTAATCAAGAAATGTGCAAGACCAGGCTCTTTGAGGACAAGCATGAATGCATTTGGAAATTTACCCCATTTTGACTGAAGCCCTGTGCACCTTGAGTGCAGCACTTTTGGATAGCCTGAAGGCATCCTTCGAATGCAACAGCACAGTTAAGTAATAAAATGCTTCAGGATCACCTCTGCTCCAAGCACATCACTCTCTCTTACGCAGCACAACATGACAAAAGGCATTTGGGGCCAAATTTCTCTCCAATTTGAGTCACAGGAATGACATCACAGATGGAGTTAGCCCAGCTTGTTAAGTGACTAGAAGGTGGCCAATTTTATTTTGGTGTTTGGTTTTGTTGTTTTGTTTTGTTTTGTTTTTTCTGTACTAGTTCCTGGAATCTGGTTTGTAAAAGCGGCCCTTCCCTTGTTGTGAGCTCACACCATGAGGTGGGCAGGGACGTTCAAATAAGCATCTTCTTTGACCTTTCTGGTACTGAGATGATTGTTGTTGCTTTTTTGGAGGCTTCTTAGAAGCTCCCACAAGCCTCTGTTTCCCCATCTCCTGAACTGCATCTGCAGCATCCAACCACAGTCCCCCCGGAGGGCAGCGAGGCTCTCACAGTGACGACACCACACTCTTAATTTGTTCCAGCCTGTTTCACACTGACATTTTAGCACTGACGTCATCAGCTGCTGAAATTTCATTGCTGCTGCTAAGAATAACAGCCCTTCTCATCCCCCACCTTACACCAAATAATTATTTATTAATACAGTAGGGATCTAGCCTTATCTTTTCTGACACAAATCAGGATCTGGTGGTTAAAAGAAGTAAGAACAAAGCAGTGAAGATGCTTACCTGTTTTGTCAGCCTGGGACACCCCCCCCCCACCAAAAAAAAAAAAAAATCAGGAGTGTATTGTTAAGTGGTAAGAGTAATATAAAAATGAAAATGAACAGGAAAAGTTCAGACTGATTTGTTCTAAGGCTTCCTTGCTGGACAGTCTTAATGACTGTGAATTGCTTAAATAGCCTATGTTACAGCCTGCCCCAGAAATCCCTACCAAAGCCCCTTCCATATTCTCCAAGGCTTTGTTCCTTGAATATTTGCTTACACTGGTGCAGTGTGGACCTAAAATACTGCAAAATCAAAATTCCCCATTGACTTTGGGGCCTGAACCAAGTCCTATTGATTCCTGTGGGAGGATTTCTATTAACTTGAATGGGCATTGAATCAAACCTAAATTGGCAGTGCTCTGCACCCATTTGGCATAGTGTAGTTCTCTGCATAAGGTGGAGAATCAGGTCCAAAGACACTGAGAAATGCTTTAATTAAGAGCCTTACTGAGGGAAGCTAGCTTTTCCATCATTAAGCTGATAAACTGATTTGTTCTTTAATTTTAATGACAAAGGGTCAGATTTTCAAAGATACTTGGTCTAAAGATGAAACTGAGTGCTTATAGGGTTTCTAAGAAATGTTTAAAGGCACATCAGGTGCTGGGGCACATTCCAAATCAACAGGTCTGTTCACTTATTTACACGTTTTTGAAAATCCTAGGAGGTACCTATTTGCATGTTGGTAGCCTTATAAATCTAATCATAAGATGACTGTTACCTGCAGCTGACAGCCAGCTCTGCCCACTGATTTCCTGATCAGTGCCTGGGCCTTCATAAGCACACTGAGCAGCAGCTGAGAGAAACTGACACCAGGAGCAGTAACTGCACAAAGTATTGCCTATAGCCCCTCCACACGAAAGGAGACCAGCACCTCTGTTAGGTGCAGCAACTCATCCACAGTCCCTCCTGGTCAGGGGTGACAAAGGCCTTTAAAAACCATACACACAGAGATCCTGGAAATGTTATTTTCCACCACTGCTGGGGAAGTCAGCACAGCTTCCGCTCCACAAGCAGACCTGAACCTAGACAGACTAGCATCCGGTCAAGGAGAAAATTCTCAAAACTCCTTTGTTACTGCTTCCCCATCAACTCTGAGGTCCAGCCCCATTTCCTATGTTGCTGTTGACCCTCTTGGGTGCCTTCCTCCACTGCTTGATCTTTAGAAACCGCCACATTCATTATCTCTGCATGTCATTTTGCTGCAGAATAAGGGAGGTTTTAGGAGCTGGCCTTTCTGATGGATCTTTTGGTTACTTGGCTGGAGTATTTTGACTGGCTGTTATTTTTCATTTGGACTTGAGTGCTTGGCATAGTCTTTTTCTGGAAAGCACAGGGAGATTGATCATGAGACATGAAAGACAAGACATCTCTGCTTAAAAATCCTGGAGGCCACAAGAGAGAGAAGATGAGAGCAGCATTGCCACACTAGGATGCCTTCCCCTGAAGTGCCGCAGGGGAGGAGATCCAGAAAAGGTAGATGTTAGAGAGGAAAGCAAAGAGAAAGTGAAAGTTGTTAAAGCTGAGCCTTGAAAATGAAGAACAGGAGCTATGAATGTCTCCCGTGACCCCTGGCAGCCATTCTTGTTCAGCCTGAACCGGTCAGCAAGGTCACATGCTGCTGGGCCGACAGAAGCATATCTCTGAGCTGACGTGCTTCTCCCAGAAGACGTCAGGACTGGCTCGTCTGGAAGCCAGAGGGATTGCTGCGGCCACCTGATTTCCTCAAACCCCCGCACTAACCTCTTCCTCCCCATGACTAATTTCCCTGCACCTCCTCCCACACACGCCCCCAGTTCCTCACCCTGTGCATTTTTATGCACAAAAGAAACTTGTTGGATTATGACACCTGCTACTGGGATAAGTACCAGGTAAAGAGATTGGAATGTACCAGGGGACAAGACTCCTACAAACCGAGGAAGGGAAGGAAAATTCCTGCCTAGCATTGGCAGGCACAGGAGCAGCTCTCCGACCAGCTCCTTCTGATAAAACCCCTGCTCCTGGGTTGGAGTTGAAAATGTGCTCTAAAAACACTTAAGTTGCTAAAAAA
Source organism: Athene noctua (assembly GCF_965140245.1). Lineage (NCBI taxonomy): Eukaryota > Metazoa > Chordata > Aves > Strigiformes > Strigidae > Athene > Athene noctua. The sequence goes on from NC_134037.1 coordinate 97,456,099, forward strand.
AAGCTCTTTGCTACAAACAATAAGGCCTCAGATACACTCATGCCCGTGTCGGGGAGTCAGCGGGCCAGATGATACCAGAGCTGGCTCAGCTCCAACAGGGTAAGTCATGACTTGGAGCCACGCACTGAAAGTAAAGCTGTGCCCAGCCACGTTCCCAGCCGTGAGCAGGAACGGCGCTGCCCCACCGTGTATTTTTCACTTTCTTTTGCTGATGCGTGCAAAAGTGCTCCCAGCTTCGGGATGTGGCCCCGGTTCTGTTCTGTACCAGTTTTACCCTGGTGCTGCTCCACTGCGGATCAGCTTTGAGCCTCGTCTTCCCCAGGGTGAGCAAGAAGGGGAACAGGCCTATGGTTTTATTTGTTGCTTACACCAAAAAGAATCATGTAATTAAAAATCACTGGAAACCACATGCATTTGCAGAAATGGCTCCACTTCAGAGGAATCTCTCGAGGCAAATGAGTAATTTTTCAAGGGTTTAGACATTTATGAAAATAGCCTCTATAGTTACACTCGCTAGGATAAAATTACAAGTGTTTCCAATCCTCATACTTCGGGGCATAAGTTGATCCTCAGCTGGGGGCCAGGGAGGAATTTCCTCCCAGAGGATATTATTGTTCTGCAAGGTATCTCATGGGAGATTCACGTCTTCCTCCGGAGTAACTGGCATCAACCACCGAAAAAAAAAAAAAAAAGATACTTCAAAAACAGATACCGCTCAAAACGAGCCAGTGCTCTGGCCTCCTCGGCGGAGCCCTGCGCGTCATCTTTATATGCTCTTACACTAATGGGGCCGCCCTACTTGCGCCCTCTGACCGAACCGGGCGGCCCCACTGACGGGGAGGGAATACGTGGACCCGCACCCCGGCCGCTATCTCCCGTGGGAAGCGGTCTCGCGTGGGGGAAAGGCACACGGGTGCCGGCGGGCGCTGACGGCTGCGCAAAGCCACGTCCCGCACCGCCCGCTGCTCCGCCAGCCCCGGGCCGGCGACGGCGGACAGGGGCGAGCCCGTCACGGCGGGCGCGGGGCCGGGGCGTCCCCCGTTGCACAAGCTGCCCCGCCGGGTGCCGTGAGGGGCCCCGTTGCTCCGGGAAGGGCGGCGGGGCGGCGGCGCTGCTGGCGCGGCCCCGCTCCTGCTGGGAAGCGCCGTGACTCACCCGCCGGCCCGCGCCGGGGCCGCCGCCAGGGGCAGCCGCACGGCCGAGGCCCCGCCCCGGCACCCGCCCCGCCCAGGAACAGCCAATCACCGGCCTAATATTTGCATACGGAGCCCGGGGGCTTCTGGGGCGGCGGCGGGGGCCGAGCCCGCCCGCGGCGCTCCCGGCCCCGCAGCACCTTCGGCCCAGTGCCAGGGGGACATTCCGGGGAGCGGGGAGGGCGCGTCCTCCCGGGCGCGGCGCCCCTCGCCCTGGCCGGCCGGTGGGACAAGGGCCGACCTTTATATAGGGGGGCGGCCGCTGCTTGCCAGTTGCCCGGATGACCCTCAGTGGTCTGGGGTGCAGGCTTCAAACCTGTAGCTGTCTAGCGACAGAGTGGTTCAATTCCACCTTTCGGGCGGAGCGGCAGCGGGGCTGCCCGTTCTTTTAGCTCCGGGGGCAAACGGCAGCACCCGCCGGAGCGCTGCCCCAGGCGCCACGGAGAAACGCCTTGGCTCAGCGCCCCCCCGGGGGCACGGCAGGGCAGCCCCGCCCACCGCGGGCCCTCGCCCGGCCGGCACACAGGTCACCCCCCGGGCCTTGAGCGGCCACCCGCAGAGCCCAGCGCCGCGCGGATGAGGCGGCAGCACACCAGGTGCAGCCAAAGCGAGGAAAATATCCCAAGGGTGCCTGGGTGACAATTCAGATTTTAATTGGATTCTGTTAAGCAGATCTTTGTTAAAGTGTCACACATCTTACGAGAACAGAAAAGAAGTAAATAACAGAAGCCATTCTCTAGATCTGCTCCATATTGACGATAACCCATCTCCCACCCACGCTACAACAAAGATGCTTCACTTCAGCAGTAAGCACGGGTGCTAATAATGTCACCCAGCCCCACAAAAAATAAAGGTTAACATGAAGCTAAAAAACATATTCTTCAAGCAGAAGGCATTTATTTTGTGATACCCTATCGCAATGACTCCAACAAATGATTTGTGGAGCCGCTAGCTAGGACAAGACCCCAACCACCCCCACCACAGGGGAGGCCAAGGATCTGGGGGACATTGCCTCATCGCCCCCTGATCCCACAGGCAGGATGGGCGGCTCTGCCTGGTGACTCTCCCAGAGGGAGGGAAGAAATAAGGAGTGAACTCTCAGGTCTCTGGTGTTCCTGGATGCTTTATGGGGAGTGCAGTGCTATCTGCAGTTAAGTAGGTAAGCACCCCTGAGGATCCCAGTCTGGATGACTGTGCTTCCTTTACACCAAATGACTCACTCCAGCTGAAGGCCCGGGAGGAGAAGGGAAGGGCACTGAGGGCCCTAACACCACTCCTCCTGCCTGCTGCAGCACCAGTCAGGCAGAGAGGAGCAGCCATGGTGCCAGCAAGACCCACCACTCCGGGAATACGCTGGCTCGTTATGGGAAATCTGAGGGAAAAAAAACACTCTGCGGCTCACACGGCACATGCCAACTTTTTTATGGCCTTGCAGGAGATGTGCGTGCGCTCTCCGCAGCGCAGCTGGGAGCGCTCTGAGTCCCAGATGGCTATCTATCTGCTCCGTGCCGCTCCATCTACCAGCCTGCCTCCTCTGCCCATAATGAACTTTCTATGTGGAATTTTGCTGCGGCCTCAGAAATTGGTATCTGCGCCGCAGTTTGGCTGGGGGCTTTTGTTTGCATCGGGGTGGGGGGAGCACTGGAAAGGCCTTTGCCCAGTAGTGGGCAGCTGAGAACGTTAACGTTCGATGTCAGTTACCAAGTAGAACATAATACGGCTCTTTCATGTGGTGTTTATAACTGAACATGCTGTTTTGTGTCGGCCTGGGTTTTTTTTTCCTTCCAAGAAGTAGTTTTGGATTAAATTATGACAATTACATTCTTATATTCACCCCCCCTGCCAACCCCCACCCCTGCCCTGCGTGCACACAAACACAAATGAGAATTATGTGCTCTGAGCGCGATTTGAACTATACAGCCTGGGATCTGTGCCTGGCATTGAGTTCACTTTTTTCCTCCAGAACAAAAAAGGCCACATCCACTCCTCACTCTTTCATGGCCTTAGGATAAAACAGGATGGTCAGATTGCTGGTGTGGGTGATTTGTCCCTTGAGGAGCTCATGGGGAAAACAGACTTTCAAGCACATGAGAGAGGAAGGCAGGGAGCCCCAGCTGGGGAGGTTGTGGTAAGCAGCATGGAGGCTTTGTTGTGTGAAATCCCATGCGAATCCTACCCCCAGCTGCGTACGCCCTGCCTTGGCTGGCTCACCTACCTGGGCAGTGCATCACCTGGTCGGTAGTGCAGGCACACAGCAGGAAGCGATCCCATCTTTTGGGGCTGTGCCTCTAGCCCATGGCTGAACATAGGGAAACGCGGGGTTTCACTAGGAGAGGACACACCACAAGGCTGCTCTTGCAGCCTTTATCTGACATGGTAGGTGGGACAAGGCCTTAGGAAACAGGGCACCCTGTATTTTGGTGCTATTTTTAAAAAATTGGCTGGAAGAGAACACCGGTATGGAGGCCCATCTGGATGATCTGGCTGTAGGAGGGACGTTTTGCACAATGCTATCCATGCCTTGCTTGAGTCGGCTTTGGAGTCACTCTTCAGTCAGGCAAAGCTTTCAGCATTTGAACTCGAATGTCACTTTCTTCTCTGACAAAGGGCCAAACTAAGAGGAGCCAAAGGCTTCACCATTGGTTAGAAGGCAATCCAGGGGTTAGTCAGAGACAAGACACACGAGAGCTTGGCTCCTCAGCCAAACATAATCTGCCTCCTGTTGTTTTCCCCATGGAGTCACAGCACGGTGAGGAGGATGTGCTGGTGACAGATGGCTGACTCGACTTGCTAAGCGTATGGGTGACTGGGCTGTGACTCAGCAAGTATTTGGTTACAAGAGATTGGGACCATGTGCTTTTGCACTGGTAGCAGTGGCCCTAGCTAGGCCTCCTGGAGGACTAGGCACAGGCTGCCACCTGAAGCCCGTGACCAGTGTCCTCCATGGGAGGAAAGCAGGTACACATGGCCTATTAGAGCAGAAAGTCAAGCTCTTAATTACTGTTTGCATTGGTAATGGATAATGTCCGAGTGTGTATAAATATATGACCTGCCAGTGGTGCTTAGATGTCCTACTGGCCTTCAGAGAGGAAACCATGGAACATCCTGGCCTAAAACAATGACCATCTTGCTTGGAGGGAGTAGGACTTGGAAAACTGCTTCTGCAGTCGAGTCACTAGAGGGGGACAAAGACCTAGGCTGGGTATGCATCCATCTGCCAGCTCCCCCACTGCAGCTGTGGGAGACACTCTGGAGAGGCAGAAGCAAAGATGGCCTTTGTCGTCCTCAGATTTGAAGGTGTCCAAGTGCTGGAACAGCTTTCTGGAGGCTGACCATGCACCTGGGGATCAGCAACGCATTGGGGAAACAAAGCCACTCCTTTTCCCCCAGAAGCAGGATGGCGCATGCATGTGCATGTGTAGTTTAGCAGCCTTTATGTTGGCTCTTCCAGCATTTCTCCCTACATAGGGCCAGCCTGTCAAATAGCTGGTGGGGCTTTCAAAGGCTAAATTCCAGCCATTGCACTGCACAAGACAACATCACTTGAACGGAGGACAGGTAAGTTTACAGGCACATGCCATTTTTCTCCTTTCTCCTCTTTTATGAATGGGAGAGAGATGAATTCTCAAGTCTGCATAGGTGCAAGGTGTTATTGTTGTCTCTGTGCGTTAAAGACGTCATGGAAATACCGGAGTACTTGAACAGAGCGTACCTGTGTGCATCCCACACGCGCACAGACAGCCAAAGTGGCTGTGGCAAGCAGCAAGGCAATATTTGCAACTAGCGTATTGACCTGACGTGCTTGAAAGCCACTCCACACGCTCCCCTGGTGAAGCGTCGACCGGAATGACTCATACAAATGGATCGTGATATGCGGCCCTCAGCCCAGCCAGGCTGTGCGTGGAACCAAGACACTCCCATTTGCTCCCCTCCAGCATACTTCCCTGACCAAATCCAGGACTGAGCCATTTGGCTCTGACTGGAGCTGGTCAGAACATGTTTTTCTTTTCTTCTCTTTTCCCCTCCTTCACCCTTTGGAAAATGTTGACATTTCAGCAAAGGGCTGAAAACCCAAACCCTGAATATTTTCCATTGGAAAACGCTGGGGGAAAGGGAGGGGAATAATCCCCAAACTGCCAACAATCAAATCTCTTTTGCTTTTAAGGCTTTTGGGTTTATGAGAGAGGGGCACATTTGGAGGACAGCAAACACTTTCTATGAAAATATCTTTTCTCTCAAAACCCATTTTTTCACTAGAGAAGTGTTCCAACTGGCATCCTTTTCACTGGTGATGGTTTGGACATTCTCTACATCTAATTTTGGAACTGACCTGAAGAAAACTTAGTTCATTGTATTGAAATATAAGGCATACATAATACTCACACAGCACAACCAATGCTCGCTTGGTATTCTCAGTATCATGAGAATATATCCCCATACTCTCTCTTTGTCAACAGTGCTGTTTACACAAACACCTCAAGCAAGCTTGGAACCCAGTCTCTGGAGATGCCTCTCTCCCAGAGCTCCAGCTGACTTGCCTCAGACCTCAGAGCAGATTCCTGAAGGGGATCTACCTTTCACAAGATCACATCAAAGGCTGTAAAGGAAGCAATACATACTGAAAGGCATATTACCTTGAGTAACTGATAGCACAAAACCACTTACAAAGCATTTCATTCTGATGTCTTCAGCTGATTTAAATTTCTGTCTGAATTGTAATGTAGACCTGAAACATCTGTTTCATCTTGTCTTTGCATATTATTCTGCTCTCCTGTAAGTTAAAAATAAAAAAGAGACAATGTTAGCATAACAGAACGCATATATTTGTAGGAGATGAATTATGCCCTAAAACTTTTACTGAACGTAGCTAATAGCAGGTTAGAGTTTAAAAAAGGAAAGATCTTAAAACGGGCATACACTGGTCATAAATAAATTCAGGCTGCAAACTATCAGAAGGTTTCAAAACAACAGCAGTGAAGTTCAGAATAACCTCCTCAGAGGAACAATGGGAATAAAAAACTTAACTGTTTGAAGACAGATCTTTAGCAGTTGTGGGATATCATTACAGCAGAGGAGTAGATTCAATGATCCATAAGTCCCTTCTAATTTGTTGTCCCCTTTTCCCCATTTTTCCCCACACTGAAGCTGCCTAGTTACTCTTTACATTCTCTCTGGTATGATTTAGCAATTGCACTGCTGCACTTCATTCTGATTTAGTACAGGTCTCTCTCTATCCCTTGTCACCTCCAGGTTTTCTGAACTAGCCACCTGTGTTTGAGTTAAGTCAGTGCCAAAGAAGGGGCATATTAGACTCCATCAAATCTCTATTTTTTATTTTATTTTCAATTTAGGAACATCTTCTTTGTCATTGTTAAAGCTTATAAAGCAGTAGATTTAAAAGATAATGGTGCAGAATCTCAAATTTATTTTTAGAACTTACCTTTGTCAGTTGGGGACAACTAAATTGCATGTTGATAAAAGGAAGAGGCACTGAATGTCTCTGATAATTTAGTGGCAAGAAACATGGAGCTCCTAAGGACCTGCATTGGTACTCTGTGTCCTTTGTCATAATTTTTCAAGATAAGTAAGCAATTTGCAAAACTGTACTCTTGAGTTAATAAAGTCAAAGGATCAAGAGCTTTAGTCCCTCACCTTGGAAACACAACTGCATGCAAGAAGCCACAGCAGAAACCTGAGAAATAACCATCAGGAGATGCAGAGCGGTAACTAGCCATTGGAAACCCATACACACATAGCTGAGATGTAGCTGTATGGTCTGACAAAGCCTGAGCTGCCCTTGCTCCCATCAGTACTAAAGGGGCAGATGCAGAAACAAGATGTGGAGTGTAATGACTGGGAGACCATACAGATTAAGCCAGGGCTTGTGACTGTTAAAATTCATGGAAAACATGTTCCACAAATCCAGCTTTCCGAGAAAAATCAGATTCTAGATTCCTTCTGGTAATTTAAAGAGGCAACAATCTGTTCATATGACCTTCAGCTCAGGCTGGCACAGGGACTGAATCTTAGAATAAAAACTCGAGAACTGCCCTTCTGGGCCAGAGCAGTGGTCCTCCCCAACCAGCACTCTGCTCCCAACTGAGGCAAGATGAGAGACTATCCAGGGAGAGCACACAGGCCCGGACGCTTCCCTCTCCCTTGTGTTTCCTCAGCATTCATCTTTGTTGGATTGAGATGTTAGGCTGTACATCTTGCCCATTCCCTTTAGTGTCCGTTTACAGACCTGTTGTCTGCAAATTTCTTTAATCCCGTTTTGAGCCTGCTGATGCTGTCTGCCTCTGCAGCCTGCTGGGCCAGCAACTTTCAGAAGTTCTCTACCTAATGAAGTGTAATTTCTCTAATGTGTTTTAAACACATCATCTACTAGTTTCACTGAGTGCTCCCTGTTCTACTGTTGAGGGATTGGCTACTAATGGCTCTGCATTCACCTCAGCCACCCTGATTTTGTGAAGCCGGTCCTTAATCATCAGAAAAATAGCTAAGAGTTGCAAGACAGAGTTGCTCAGCTCACTTTTGTCCCTTGCTGACCTGCCCAGCGTGATTTTATGCCTGGAGCACTCTGGGTGTTACCAAACTCCGAGGGGAGAAAAACGACAGCAAAGCAAATGGAGTGCAACTTCCTTCCAGTGCCCTACTCTCCGCGCAGCTGTTCGCCGGTGATGCAACGGGTCCATTTTGTGGTTAAGAGCTGGATGCTGATGGCCTTGTCCTTCTCTTGGGGCTCTGCAGGTCCCTGCCCAGCAGAGGGCTGCAAAGCAGCAAGCAGCTTTTCGGAGAGGGTAGGCTGGCAGCCCCGGCGGGGGTGTCAGGGGCATCTTCCAAAGTGGCTTTAATTAATGAGCACATGTGCAGCGAGAAGAGTTACAGCATCCCACTCAAATTGTTGACTTGGAGCAGCTTCTGGAGACAGCCGTATTCTGCTCATTAGGAAAGAGCTTTTTTGCAGTGCCCTTGGATTGGACGGCTCTTGGATTGCACCACGAGATCAAGTCCACGTACGGGCTGCCTGCCTTTCGGCTGCCAGCTCCAAGAGGGTTGTTTTTCTTGTCTTCTCATTCTCAAGGAGTGCTCAGCCAGATGGCCTGTTTTCGAATGCACTGTGCGTTGGTTGGATGTGTGTTTGGAGAGTCTGCCAGCTTCACGAGAAGGAAGAAAGAGCAAAAGAAAGGGAAAAAAGCGCCATTTGGTATCTATCTCTGGGACCCAGCCAGAGTTGAGGCTCTGTTTGAAGAAGGGGGGAGTCTTAAGAAAGAAACTCTAGACAAAATTGAAAGCTGGAAAAACTTTCAAGCTTGACAGACTGGGAGACTGAAGTTCTGTACAACATCCATCCACTACCTGGCTCCCTTGCAAACGCGTAGCAGACTCTCCCAAGAGCAATAGTAAGAGCAAGCACAAACACCAAGTGTCTGTCTCTCTGCCCTCCCAGCGTACCTCACCTATGGGCTGAGGCACGGAGAGGTGACCAGCCAGCCTGCCCACCGAGGCTGGGTAATGCTGCCTGTGGCCTCTGGGATTTTGCTCTCAGTTCACCAAAAAGGGAAATTACAGCATGCAGCCTGGACACATCAGTCCAGGAAGAGGAGCTGCAGTGGAGTAGTATGAAATAACCACCACTACAGCCCAACTCTCGAAGAAGCTAGCTTTAATTTTACTACAGGCTAATGTCATTTTCCGCACCCCCTTAGGTTCCCTTCCCAGAAGTACCTTCTGTTGATTTGGGGCAGCAAATAAATATAGGCCAAACCAGAGCAACGGCTTTTTCCAGCACTGACTGGCAAATAATTTGAACCTGACAAGAAAAATCTGTTGTTGAAGGGAAGGGGGAAGTTTTGAAGTTTGGGTGGATTGTGCTTGGCTTTTTTTTCTTAACTAGATGTCGTGTTGTGGTAATAACACATTGTTCCAAGCAGCAGGAGGAGGTCTTGTTAAGCAGAGCTGGAGAAAGCCACGTTTGTAACCATCCCCACTGGCTGACACGCCACTGTGTCTTACAAGCAGACTCGTCTGCTCGCTGACTGAAACCATGGCACAAAGAAGATGGTTACAGGAGCTCGTGTATCTGTGTGGGTGGGTGTGGTAACCGCAAACCCCGCATCTCCGCTGATTGCATCAAATTGTTTTCACTGAACTGATCAGAATTCACAGGCTCGGGGCAGGCAGTGTGCCCATGGCAACACCAGCTGGGCTGGGGGTTGCAGACACTCTGCAGGCAGCCAGGGCAAAGGGGGCTCTCCTCCCCCCTGCTGCAGGCCACACATCTTGGGCAAAATCTGCTGGTATCTACAGCAAGTCATAAGCACCTGTGGCTTCCCAGGCTTCCTGACTGTCACTACGCCAGGTCCAAGAGGTACAGAACACTCACTGTACAGCACAGCAGTAGCAAGGTCAACATTTGCAGTCTCCAGCATGTAAAGAGCAGGATTCTTCCCTGAACGCAGGGGAACATTGTCAGCTGTTGGCAAAACAGTGTCTCTGACACTGAGACCTAGTGGTGCAGACGACATCCTGGAAGGGAAGGGGGATTAACCAGTTCAAGACAGTGACTACATGACACAAATACGTTCTTGCATGGATAGGAAAGCTGCACAATGAGATCGCCTTCCTTCCCCCTCAGACAGGACCCAATTTTGGTAAATAACCCTGGCATAAAAAAACAGGCTGCAGTACCTACATTCACAGCTAAGATCATTACAAGAGATTTGATTTTCTGTATGCTAGAAAACAAGGTGGGAGAATCCAACTCTAAGTCCAACCATTCTCTCCAGGGCTCTAGATAGAGTTCATTAAACCATTCAGGCAACTGCCTAATTGTCACCGAGTGCTGTGTCATGGAATTGGTAAAGGAAGGATTTCTGTCTTTAATTGCACAGAAAATTCAGGGGTCCAGGAGTCACAAGACTGGGCTTTGCCACAGCTCAATGAACCGCCTTAGGCTAGTTAATACACACCTTGGCAAATGGAAATAATCACCACAACATTCACATGAGTACTGTTGGGAGGAGGTAGCTGCACATTTACAAAGGTTCTTGGTGCACTCTGGGTGGGAGATGGCTAGGAACATCATCCAGCCATCCATTCGCCCAAGTTGCACTGGCTGTGTCAGACACCAATACCAACCTCTGCATTTTTTGCATATGGTAATTTCCACATGCTTTATTTCATTGCTGCAGTGCTCCCTGACTCCTGGACAAGTTAATCTCCAGCACACTGCTCAACATGGGGCTTCAGGCACAAGTTGACAGGTCAGTCTGAAGAAAACAATATTTCCTCTAAGTTATCTGGCCATGTGTCATTGCATACCTAATGTTGTCGAAGGAGGGGAAGCTAGAAGAACTGCTCAAACAGAGAAATCTGGAAATTTGTGTAATGTAAAGAGGGGGGAGGCCTGCCTTCTAGCATCAGTCCTGGCTGCTCTGCCACCAGCCTTTGTGTATAACTTTTTTAGCCTGTCTGCACCTGGATGGGAGATCTCCAACAGATGAGGGACCAGAGGTTGAGAAAGTCTCTGCTCTCCAGCTAGGTGGAAGTCAGTACATACCTCATCACGGCATGGGTGTTACTGTGTTATCCATTATGAACAACAGTCTTGAGTGTGGCTGCACCTAAGTTCAGTAGCATCCACTGTGGTACTGCAGAGCATGGCTCCAATTTTGCAGCAGAGCAGCTCACTTAGGCACCATCCTCCTTCAATGGCTCAAAGCTCTGAGAGCGAGTGAGCTCCCCAACCCAGTTAAAAAATGGCCACACAGCTCCCTTTCCTCCATGTGGGATGTCACTCTGCACCCAGAACCTCTCAGAGCATATTCTTCATTAGAAAAATAATGTTGCTAGCAAGAAGAGATGATGAGGAGCACACAGAGCTTCTATTTGCTAGTTCCCAGAAAAACTGTCTGCACTGTGTCTCCAAACAACAGGAGATGACCAGCACAGGACAGAACTGAACATCAGTAGCAAGAATGTGACGGTTAAAGCTGGAGATCTGGTTTAAGTTTAAAGCCTAGATATACACAAAGTAGATGGTGCCCGAGATCCATTCTGCTTATGTTGACAAGCCTACACAGGCCAGGCATGGAGCCAATCCTGTTCTCCTAGAGTGTCTCACTCACATCGATTCTCTCAGTCCATGAGGTTCCCATGATTTTATTGGTGGTCCATATCTCCTGTAGACCATATGTTTGACATTACTGGGGAAAGCAGAAGTTAAAAAGATTAGAACTCCTTCTGAAGTTAGGGGAAGGAAAAACTTTAGAGAATGACTTATAGCTAGAAGTAGCTCCATCATTCAGATTCAGAGACCCATTTGACTGATGACTGGAGTTGGATGTAAGGACAAAGATGTTTGCTTTAAAAAGTCCTGCTCAGACGTAAAATGGAAGAGCATAAAGTGGAAAACAGCAGAGCACATGTTCAAGAAATTGACCTCTAACACACAAATTCACTACCATGCTGACTGGCTTTTAGACTATGACTGCACAGTAGATCACAAGTCTGTTTTCAAAAAGCGCATGCACATACACACACATACAGGTACATATAATATATGTAGCTATTATTCATATATGATTTCTTGGCAGGCATTTTACCATGACACTAGCAAGGCTTGACACTGTCTACCATAATATTATTGTATCCAAGTTAGGATGGTTGGATGGGGTAGACTAGCAGAAGGTAAAAACCTGGTTTAGAAGGTCAGGCTCAGAGAGGAGTAGATACGTGTCTTACTCTACCCAGAGGCTGGTAACAAGTGAGGTACTGGAGGGGTCTGTCCTGGGGCCTGTCCTGATTAAACATCTTTAGCAGTTGTCTGGATGAGGCAATGGAGTGCTTCTCATCAAATTTGGTGACGATATCAAAGTAGCAGGGGGCAGCTGATATGCTAGAGTGCAGGGCTGCCATTCAGAAGGCCCTGGACAGGCTGGAGGAATGGGCTGATAGGAACTTAATGAAATTCTGCAAGGACAAATGCAAATTCCTGCACTTGGGAAGGAAGAGCCCCTGCAGCAGTACAGCCTGGGGCTGATGGACTGGGGAGCAGCTCTGCAGAAAAGGTTCTGGGGATCCAAGCAGAGAGCAAGGTGGGCATGAGCCAGTGGAGTGCCTTGGCAGCAAAAGCAGCCAAAGGCATTCTGGGCTGCATTAACTGGGTCACAGCCAGGAGGCTGATGGATGTGTTCAGAAGGCATTGGAGTACTAGACCCAGTTTCGGCCCCCCAGTGCAAGAAAAAAAGTTGACACATTGAAGCAAGTTCAGCAGCCGTGAGCAAGATGGTTGGGGACTAGAGCCCTGTGAGGAGAGGCTGAGGGAACTGGGCTTGTTTGGCCTGGAGAAGAGATGGCTTTGTAGGGGACAAACAACAGCCTAACAGTTCCTACAGGGAGGATATCAAGAAGATGGAGCCAGGCTCTACCGTAGCGCACAGTGGGAAGACAAGAGACAAGGGACATAAATTAAAATGAAAGAGGTTCAGGCTAGCTATAAGGAAAAGCATCTTCACAATGAGGGTAGTCAAGTTATTGCCCAAAGAGATTGTGCAGTCACCATCTTTGAAGGTTTTCAGGACCCAACTGCCAAAAGCCCTGAGCAACCTGTTCTCATCCTATGGCTGACCTCCTCCTTTTTTGAACAGGAGGTTAAACTAGAGCCTTCCTGAAGTCCCTTCCAACCTAAGCAATTCTATGATTGTATGGTTTTGAAAGGTACTTCGGAGCCTGAGCGTTATCCACTTAAAGACCAGACACAATACCATGTGAGTTGATTTGAAGTCACTCTGCACAAGTAGAAACTACTCAAACAAAAGTCACCATGAATCATTTGCAAAAAGATTTGTTTGCATAAAACAATTAACTGAATATTTTAGACTAACAAATAGTTGAGCCAAAGTCTGTCTGTCTGTTCTTCACAGCCTGAGAAGAAATGCAATTTCAGTGAATTTATTACCCAGTTACACACCAGTTTTCCTCAATGCCCGGTCACCAGTTAGACTGAAAACTTTTCTCTCTCATTGAGGGCTGTCATCTATACATGAAAAAGGATGAGAATGCCAAATACCAAAGCAGATAGAAATATTTCTTTGATTATTACTGTGGCATCTTCCAACTGAAAACTCAGATTGCTTCACTGCTGTTAATTAATTAAGCCTAGAATCACTTATGCCAGGAAGTTCGATATCATCACCCCTTTTTACAGATGGGGGAAAACAAGAACAAACTCACTCAGGGCCACTCAATGAGTGAGAGGCAGAACCAGAAATAAAACCTGGGAATCCTGGCTCGAAGTGTCCTCTTATAATCTCTACACAAAGCTTCTTTCCTGTAAAATTCCATCTAAGCTCTTCATAGAATAATTAGAGCCAATTTATTTCCTCACTCGTTAACAATGAAATCTGACAGGCTTTGTACTCAGGATGCTGAAGTTCTGTTAGGGGACCAAGGCTCTTCTCCATGAGGGGAGGCCTGGAATGTCAGTCTTTAGGTGGCTTAGTAGGGGCACAGTTCCAGCTGCCAGGTACTTGAACTCCTGCCCAAATCCCTGTGGCAAAGCTTTAGGGAAGAACTGGAATGTAAATGACCAAAGTGATATACCACAAATATTAGGGAAGAATTTAGACAAATAGCAGATGGTTTTGTAATGATAATGCTTTGCCCTCAGTGGCATTTCAGAAGTATGAAAGAACATTTACTTGCCCTGGTATTAGATTGGCTTCCCTCTTCCTTCGATTTCATTTGCCTATGAGCCACTCGGGCAGTTTTTCAAGTGGGCAAGCTGAAAAAGCTCTGAGACACAGGGAGGTCTGTGGCAGTACTTCAGATGTGCCCCTCAATTTTGTCATCTTCAGCTCCATCGGGTACGGAGCACACAAAGTTCCTAAGGGCTTACAGGCCACTAGCAGTGACTTGCACTACCTTGGGATGTGTAGGAAGGTAAAGAGTCATGGACTTCTTCCCTACACAAGGGCTCACCATCCTCTCCATCATCAATTCCAAAGTTTCCTCAAAGGCCAAGAAACTGAGACATGAAGAGCTCCAGAAGCATTGACCATCCGATATTTTGAAACTGATGACTCTGAAGGTTGCTCAGCATCTCTGAACCACACACCATCACGTTTGAAGCTGGAGCATCCCCAACTAGGGGATGCATTTAAATATGTGCCCTACTTGCTCAGCATCACATGAAGCAGGCTCTGACAGAGGAGGGGCAGACTCAAGATTTCCACATTAAAAAGCCTTTACTTTTGCTGCTCTGAGGTATTTTCCTTCTGCAAAGCGATACAATTGCCACAGAGCTTCTGGGGAAATTCTGCATGCCCTCTGCCTTGCTCTCTTCAACTTTTGGCTATATGAAAGCTTTCTACAGAGTAGTGTTGAGGACACTGATCATAAAGTCCAAAGACCAGAAGAAGTGAGGGAGGGACCATCTTTTACAAGAAATCCTTGGGGAGTGTGGAAGCTCATCTTCCCTGGTTCTTCCGTGTCATCTGCCCCATCTCTACCAAGTCTCCAAGCTCAGGTCCAGTAGGTGGCATATTTTAATTGACTTTGAACATCTGGAAATAGTTTGCTATTTGTAGTCCCCTCCCTCAAGGCTCCATTTGTAGCTACAAGTGGTTAGCAAATCGCTTCTTCTCTGGCCCCAGATGTCTGCTATGGCCCTTCCCTTTCCCTCTTGGGCATTTTTAGCCACTAGGACAGAGAGTGCATCGCCTCCTGCAGTGAGACAGACTGACAGAAAACAATGGCAGGAAAGCCCATTGTCTTAACATTTGGGGCCAAATCACCTAGGCTCTGCCTGCAGACTTCCCTTGGTCCAGCATTGTCTTCGTGACCTATGAAGCAGAAGTTCATACACACCTTCTCCCACAGGGATGATAAGGTTGCAAACTCTCAGCCAAGGTCTGGGGAGTGGAGGGGGGTGTGAAAAGGGGGAAATAGAGAGAAGAGGGAAAGCACAGAGAAGAGCACTCATGTCTGTTGAAGTAAAACTAAAAGGTGAGGTTGGCTTTGGCTTTGTCTCAAGATCAAAGCCTGGAGGTGGATGTGGCTTTCTGAACTTCTAGCTGAAAGTAGCAGAAAGAGGCTCTTTTTTTTTTTTTTTTTTCTTTACAATACTGATGGCACTGAGAACTGTTGAAAAGGTCCAAAACTGCAGAAAGAGAGTGAGACCCAAGGATGCGAGCTTTCCCATTATCCTGATTTTCACTTGGAGGCAGAGAGGTTGGTGGGATTCAACTGTCATGTAGCAGGGAAGAGAGTTTAGTCTGTACTACCTCAATGGCTTCAGAGAGATCGAGAGCAAACACAACCACAACTGCCTATCTGGTTGAAGTTGGGTCAGGGGAGGCTGCAGGATAGGGAAGGGGCTATTTCTTCACCAAGCCCTGTGTTCAATGGAAGCATGCACTGGCAGGAAAGGAGAGTTCAGCTGAAGCCTAGAACATGAAACTGAACAAGCGGCTTTCTAACGAAAAGCTAAAGGGGAAGTTCTGCAGCCAGTTTCACTGCAGCAAATGACAACAAAACGTTGCCACCAAAGAGAAGGGAGTCAGGTTAATTTGTAATTAGGAAGGGACTGGATACGCTGCTGAGCTAAAATTTGTGTAATTGTTGTACAGACACACTTTTCTTCTGGGCCTCTAGCTCCTTCAAATGCAGATGAGAATGATGAGGACATTTTCAAGAGAGGATAGCCTTCTATGGTGTTGGGTCTCTGCCCAGAAGTCACACCAGCCTTCTGTTCATTCACAAATACCCCAGTATGTTAATCACTTATCATGAGGTCTGGTAATCGATAGGTTAGAGAGTACTAGATACAGTAACTAGCATCAGTTAAAGCAGCCACTCCAGAAGCTTCTTGGGGTGGTAAACGTGCCCTTCTTTCAGTTCTCCAGTTCAGGTGTACAGCTGATGTATAATATCTCTCTCAGAATTTCTTGCATACCAAAGGATTCTGGCAATCTACAGGAAACAAGGAGAAGGGCTGAGCTAACTCAAGAGTGGCTGGGTTTTATGTCCCTTTCCATCCTAAGACACAGGAACATTTTTACACATTAGCATGCTGGTGTCTCACTGTGGCTCAGCTGGGATGGATGGCAGATGGCACAGTGACTTGTCCACAAGATGGACTAACAACACATGAAAATGTCTTCTGTGGTCAGTGGAGCTGTAGGAGAAGAGACCTCTACAGCTGTTAATCTTAACAACTAACAACTAATATAACCAACCAATAGGAAGGTTGCTGTAAATTCATCAGGCAAATATTATTCAACCATCTGAAGAACGGCTTGACTAATGAAAAGGTTATTTGTGAATAATTCCAGAAGGATGATAACACATTGGAAAAAGTACAGGGAAGAGATACTGGGCTGATTAAAGGACTAGAAAGCATGCCTTACAGTGAAAGACTCCAGGAGCTCAATCTGCTTGAACAAAGATCAGGTGAAGGGTTGACTTGATCACAATCTCTCAGCACCAATATAAAAACAGAGGTTTGATAATGGAGGGCTGTTCACACTCACAGACCAATAAATAAAACAAAGATAGAGAAATAAAATTGGACAAATCCTGACTAGAAAAAACTCACGATTTTTTAGAGGTGAGAGTAATTAACCAGTTTATGTAAGGCTTCTGGTAGATTTCTCCATTCACTAGTGATATGTAAAAAAAAAAAAAAAAATCAAAAAAAAAAATCCCTGAAAGTTACTCTGTATTTCCAAGAAAAAGCAATTCAGTGTGATCCTACAGCCTAAGGTATGCAGGAGCTCAGACTAATGATGCCACTGGCTCCTTCTCACTTTGTAATCTCTGAACCAACGAGCAAGTTATTCAGAACCGATAGCAGAAGGTAAGGTGCTGAACATACCAATACACCATTATTCAGCAAGCTCTAATTAGGACTTTTGTAATGACTAAGGTGATCGATGGAAAGATTCCTGGTGACGACATCACCTCGAGTAATCACTGTCTACAAGGCACACCTTCACTCCCTTTGTTCTTCAAGGAGCAAAATCCTATTTGCAGATGCCTTTTGCCCCTTGCTGTGCCTATATCTCTTTGCCTTCCACCAGGGAAAGGAACTTAGCACTAACTCAGGAAGGATTTGTGAGGTTTAACTCACTAATGGTTGCACAGTGCTTTAGGAGCCTCATCTGGGAGATTCAGTCTACGCCTGTGTGATCCCACTCACTTGGACAAACGGGGGGAGGCACTTGCCTCCTCGTATCTGGCAGCTACTGCAATAACAACTTTAAAAATAGATTCTGGCAGAGAATTTAAAAAATTAAGTGTCCCGACTTTAAAGGCTAGATTAGACAAGGCTGCTTGATCGGGTAATTCACAGGCAAATGAAAAGTTCCTTCAGTCATGACTGTGTATAATTTGTTGAATAAAGAGAGTCACTGCCTGAAATGTTCCCAGTTTCATGCAGCTAAGAAAAAAAATATGCTGCTCTTCTTGTGGCCAAATGCAAAGCCACTCTTTGGATCATGGGATAATGTCATAAGGGTTTGGTCTGATTCATTTTAAGAGAGGAGGTTTTCATATCAGTGAACAAGGCAGTTCAGAAAATCAGTTCAGCCTCCACCCCATCAGCAGATTTCACATCTAAAATCATAACAAAAGCTGCTAGAAGGGAAATAGGCCCGCTGCCCAGCTGCCTTTCTTTGCGTATCTACTTGAAACCAATCTTGCAGAAAGCTCTTAGCCTCTAGACTGAACGCTAGTTGGAGCTGAAATAAATATGAATGAACAATGGTTAGGATGCCCAAGAACTGACAGTTGGTAATGTGGTAATGTGGTTGTACTGGAAAAGAAGAGAGGGACTGGTGAAGACAGAAATCCATGTGTGTGGATTCCTTTGACAGTGGGTTTGTTTTGTTGAAGTATAATGATTTTGTGTATTTCTAAAAGCTTTCTTTTCAAAGACCTCCAACTTTTTTACACATAGGGAGATAAAGCTGTCCTTATCTTAGAGCTGCCAAGAGGTACAAACAGGGAAATGTAACTGTCCTTATCTCAGAGCTGCCAAGAGGTGCAGAGAAAATGAACTGCTGGAGACCACACAGGAGGACTGCCTAATGTAAGGCACTTAACTGAAAGATCTAAACTGTAGTTCTCATGCCAACCTACAGCTAATGGAAAGAGGTATGATTTCATCTACTCTCTGAAGCAGCATGTTCCCCTAGCTGACTACAGCAGTTGATGAGGCTTTAAGTAACTCAGGTTGGATGGGATGACGTTAAGACCTCAGCCCAACCTTTTTATGCTTTGTTTTAGCTGAAACTCCCTCCGCAAAACTCACAGAAATCAGTGGGAAACCTCTCGAGGATGCCAATGAGCTTAGAATAAAGCCATGCAGCCTTGGTGGTTACCACTTTGTTTTGGGAATTTTAGTCTAGATTTTCAAAATGGTTCAGCTGCTGGTACCAGCCCATTGCCAAGACTGTTTCATTCAGCCTGAAGGAGTGTCATTTCCTGTGAGAGAGGAGATGCAGTATTACCCCAGTGACAACTCTGAGCCATGCATATGGGTCAATTGCTCATGTTTCTGAAGTGGCTGGGGTCCTGGATGCAAACGTACTGGAAGATGGTCTCTCTGAGTGTGCTGTTCCACTGCCCGGGATTTCTGGATAGCCAGTCATACTGGAAAATTCATTATTTTGCTCAAGAATCTCAGCCACTCCTATCTAATTTCGGTTGATCAGCCAGTGAGTTACAGGGTCCTTCTGGAACAGAGACAACCTCGCAGGAAGCAATGGCAAACAACACACAGAGCAGGCAGATACTCCGTCTTCAGGCTAACACCTGAGATCTCCACAGAGTTACAGAAGATTTACACAACCTACCCATCCTGGACGGCATCGCCAATTGCAAGTTGTTCCCTTTCTCAAGAAAAAAATCAGAAGAATCAATCAAATGGTCTTTGCTCTTTGTTGCATTTCAGACTATTTGACCTTTCTGCTCAGCTGTTCTAAGAATGAGAAAATGAAGCCAAGGCTGGCAACTGGTAGATCTGCTTAAAAAGGTTAAATGATAAATTGCATCTGACTGAATGAAGCCAGGAGGCCTACAGCATTTCAGTATCTCTAAATCTTGGGATTTTATTGAAAGGGGTGTAGTTTCATGTGATATGAACATAAGCAGCAGGGCGACATGAATGCCCTATTTCTAAGCTTACTCTCATATTACCAAAGCCCTTGGATACATATGGGCATACTGTCCATACAGCCTGGCACTTGGGAAGGACCACTGACCAACCTGCTGTGGCTCTCACTTCCCCTCACAAGCTGAGTGTGTTTCACCATGGAATCACACAGCTCCTTGTAAGCTGAACTCATCACTGCTGTATCTGACCATCTCCATGCAGGGCCAAAACCAGGACCTCTGAGGACTTGGTGGCAGTAGGGCAAAATTTGGTCACAGCAGTATCTGAGGTGTGTACGTCTCGGAGGGTCATCTAGGCTCTTACAGAGAGTCTGACAGCTCGTGATGTCAGTGATACCTAACACCAGGAGACTTAATGGGAATAAGGAAGCAAACTGCAGAGAGACATAAGCAGGCAGTGATTTTTTAACTCTATCAGTGAAGGAGACCTTTCAGCTATTTCTCTGAAAGTCTGTTCTCATATCATTCCTGGGAGGGACCATGCAGAGCCCAGTTCTGGGGAAGAGCCACCCAAGCATTTATAGCAGCTGGAGATGTAAGATACCATTGTGGCTGAAGAATGGGCTGGGATTCTTGTCAAGGTACCAGTTAGTCATTGGTCTCAGCGTGCTGCTCTCTGAAGACAATGCAGTGCTGGGTCCTGACTTCACATAAAAAGAAGGAAAAAGAAACCACCAAAAAAACCTCCAACAGGGGGTATTTTCCATAGGCAGAACTAAAAAAAAAAAAAATAAATAAAATAAAAAAAAAATTGTCCTTTTTTGGATGAAAAACTGAAACCCATAGACTTTTCTATGTAAATTACTTGATTTTTTTTTTTTTTAAAAAGACAGTGAAAAATGTTTACTCTTTCTTTTACTCATCTTTCTCCCCTTCTCCCCTTCCACTTTTCTCCTGTGCCATCACTGAAAAGGGGGTAAGAGGAAAACTGAATATAAAGCCTGGGCCCCCCAGGCTTCTGAAGAGAGTAAAATCATAGGAAAATTTTTAAACAATGGGCTATAAGCAGCTCCACATCTTGACAATTGACACATTGAACTCCCCCCCTACTCCCCATAGTTTCTGTGTTCTTCAGGGAAATCCATTTGCCCCTGGGGTTAAGTGCTTCAATTATTAATCCAGGTATATAATCAGGGTTGAATACAGGCACTATGTGAAGCGTGACTGCTCTCTCATATGATTGGGAATATTCACGAAAAGTGTAGACAAGGTGTGACCTCTCTGTGTTTTTGTGTAACTCTGCTCCTAATTAAATTTCCTAAAGATGAGTTGATCAGCATGAGACCTCATGTGGGACAGGTAAATTGGTACAGAGGGGTTTATTGTCCCTGCTTTCCAATTATTATTTCATGAAAAATACATCAGTTATAAAATGTCTGGAATGGATCCTGAGCTACATATGGAAGTGGATTGTTTGCCAGTGCCGGATGCTACCGTAACATGTACGTCACCATGCCTTTCTCAGTTGGTGACTAGTAGTTTGCAAAGTCTGGGTGAGTATGGAGTGATTTTACCAGACATGAGTGAGATGCTATGTAAAAGCAGTCGTATGGTGTTTGAGGTTTGTCTTTGTAACTGGCTCCAGCATTCAAATACACCTCCTCCCAAGCTGTTGTTTCCTACTCTGTACATAAATCTTCCATCCACTTAGCCTGAATTTTGGTTTTTGCTATGAAAGACCTTATAGATATGAGATGTGATTGCCTAGAGAGGGCAGGCAGATAATCTTGGTTGTAGAGTTATATTTTTCAGTGTTAGCTTTCTGGGTTTGCCCTTTAAAGATATGACAGTTGTATGTAAGTGGAAGTAATTTAGCCCTGGAGGGGTGAAATTCTTTTTTAAGCTCTTCATGTAATCTTAGTTTGTTATTGCAAAAAGATCTCTAACCAGGAGCAACTGGGTCCAATCTGATGCTGAATTATAAATAACTAGAAATCCTGGGGCAGTCCTCTGCAGTGCCGGGGCGGTTGCCAGATGCAGTTGGCATCAGATGTATGTTGAACTCGAATGCATTTGCCTGCATGTCACCCACAGGTATCGCAGACTGGAGGGCAGCTGGGGAGGTGTCCTGCTGCCTGTCCTGCAAGTGGAGGCTCACCAATACCGTCATATTGGTGCAGAGGATCAGATGGGGTGGCACCCTACAAAACTAGCAGCTGTACAAATACAGAGAAGAAGACAGTCCTTGCCTAGAAAAGGTAAAAGGCTGCAACTGGCAACAGAGAAGTGCAGTGGCTGCCTCTGGTTGTTCAGCAGCTCAGAAAACCATTGGAATTGATTTGGCTCTGCAAACACTTTAAAAACAAATTTAATTCCTTTCCAGTAAATCCTTCTGTTTTACTGCTAGCGTGAAACGGCCTGATGACTATTTTGCATACAAGCATGAGGTCACTACAGACAGTACTGGA
Source organism: Athene noctua (assembly GCF_965140245.1). Classification (NCBI taxonomy): domain Eukaryota; kingdom Metazoa; phylum Chordata; class Aves; order Strigiformes; family Strigidae; genus Athene; species Athene noctua. Next base: position 97,477,880 of record NC_134037.1, read on the forward strand.
TTATGTGCACTCTTCAATGGGAGCATCATGGTTTCAAAATGACGCAAGAGTATTTTTGTACTGAGGAAGTGGTGAGATCTTCAGTTACCCAGAACTAGGTCATCAGAAGCTAGTGCAGGGCAGGGCTGGGAATATCAACCTACCAGTCTTCTCCCACTCCATCTGGAGTATGGACTGGGTCATGCGAGCAGGCAGAATGTTTGGATAGGAATCTATCTAAGGTCAGGTGCTATGGACCGGGTCTTCCTCATATTTACATCTATGATTCTGAAGCAGCTATGCCCCTTGGACACTTACTGAGGTTAGACTAGATAGCAAGGCACCCTTAAAGAACTGGACTAGAGTTACAGGATCAGTTACCTCTAGGGAGCAACACCTATTTCCTGTAATGTTGAGGGTAGAACCTGTGTTGTAAGAGTTGGGGGAAAAAGGAAGGTGAACGTTTTTTCTGGTTCCTTTGGGTAGGATAACTTTTGGCAAAACCGATTCAGTCTAGCTTTGTTTTGTGGGCAGTTCAAGAATATCTTGGTCTATCTAATGATGTGGAGAAATAGCCTGTTCCTTGTCAGACAAGGAATATTTCCAATCAGCTCGCTTGAGCTACGTTCAAGTTATTTGATCTAGTAGTTTGACAGCACTGAAGAGTTTAACATGGGCTAAAAGGTGACTGGACTGCACATACATACACCTTCAGCGATCACAGACCCCTTACAACAGGCCACCTGTGAATACTGGTATAGTCCTTATCTTGTTAACCTAACGGGCTGCCTCCCCTTTACAGGAGGAAGACTCTTTTTTCATATCCAGGGATGTGACAGGGCAAGGACAGATGGACGGTGCTTATGAAATAGAAAGAAGAAAGACAATCTTTTTGCAGAGACTAAGCAAAGGTCACAGCATACACATCGTGCATCATCAGGACTTTCAAATTGCTTGTATGTTTTTAAGCAAAATGGGTCTAGGGAGATTACAGCAGATGAAAAAAAGTTTAGGGAAATAGCCAGAAACACTTATGCAAGAGACTAAGCTTCAGATTTCTACATACGCACTTTCTGAACCTCATTTCTAGTACTTGTTCCTTTATGATTCCTATTTTGTAGAAGTTTTCATCCCAGGTCTAGCTTGAACCTGAGCTAAGCAGACAGAAATGAATGGAACACTGCCCTGCTTAACTCTGTTTTTCTGCTATTCCGTCAGGTGTAAATGACTGACTGGCTTCAGAAGCACAAATGCATAGAAAAAGGAGCGATGATGCATTCACTGCTTGCAGTGATCAAGCCCTGGGGCCTTCTCAGCCTGGGGTACTCAGATCAAGCTGCCATCAAACCACATGACACCACAAATCTACGTCCCTCTCCTCCTTCCCAGCTCTCCGCCCTTCATAAAATCCATCAATATTCCTACTTCAAGTTCCCCAGAGACATGCTATTACCAGACACAGACAGACAGACAGACAGCCATCAGTTACTGAAGTACAGCTCATAAGTAGCTCACTAAAGAGCCTGCTGGGATAAGGGAGGGAACTGCTGTGGGTGTATTGTTCCAGTCCCATCATTTCCCAAAACACTGAATAAAATAATAACTTGTTTATAATGATGCATGACATCAAGGCAATACTTCATAGCAGCACTTGAGCAACAGCTTTGAACCCTATGACCTTCCTTCAAATGAGAAAGTCTTTAGGGATGCAGAAAGCCCTATCCTTCTGGTTCTCTAGAATATTTATTTTTTTTCCAGAATTAAAAAATGGGCAGGACCACATCCACTTGCCACACTTGAACCTCCTAGTTTTCTTTTCCCTTAGAGCTGATCACTCTGGCTTAAAGTTGAAGAAACCTTCCTTGCCAAGAAGTGATGGGAATGATACACCAATTCATTCCACAGCAGATTTTTGACACAAAATGAACCATGTCCAGGCACTTGAGCCATTCTTCTCCAATAAGCTATAGGTGGTAAAAATTCCATTCTCTACCTGTGTGACACCATGCTCACATTACAGAATTATCCTCTGCCTTTGCCTTTACCTACCCTGCTTAAAAGTAACTGGCCTTACAGGTTCACAGCTTTCTTTTTGATACACTCTTTCTTTGCCACAATACCACAGCTAAATCCCTTTGTGCTACAAAGCCACCAATCCCACCTTCCTTTGATGGTGCACTAGGTACACTGCCTGGTTGCATTCCATGTTTCTAAGCAATAGAGAGCATTTGTGGACCAGTCAACCTCTTGTATTTCCCTGTTTTACAGTGTAGTAAAAATGAAAGCAATCCAAAGTTTAGATTTAGGGGAAAAAAAAAAAAAAGCCAAAAGAAATGAGAACTGATCGTGTTCTCCTGAGAGAAGATCTGCTTTAGAGATGTTATCTGATGCACCTTCTATCCCATCCTCCCCATAGGCAGCTTCTTCTTCCAAAGAAAGGAATAATGCCTTCAGCATCTGTGTGGGTGACTTATGTTGGGGTGACTACAAAGTCTCAGGACAGCCCCACTGATGACTTAAGCTGCTCTGTGTACAAAAACCCCATGCATGGAAGGCAAAATCCTTGTTTTGTTGCCCCCAAAAGGGAAGAAGGTTTAGAGGCTTGCTAAAAACAACCTTCAATCAGCTGTGCACATCTAGACAATGTTGTCTTTAGTGTCCCAGATGGTCCCAGCTGTTGGCATAAGCAATGACAATAACATTCATTTCTTTGCATGAGTCTCACCACACACATCCCATGTGAGTCCAATTTTTCAGCTGCCTGCTGATGGGAAGTGAAATTCACCCAGTGAAAAGCTGTCCCTGAGGCCCACAGGATCCTAAATCCTGTGGAAAATGTCTCGGTGGGGAGGATTAATCGTACGATCACTTCCGGCTACTATCTAATTTTATCTGTGTATCACTGATACAGACCGCAATTCTTTTTATGAGAACCCCTTGACAAACAGGACTAAAAATAAAAAGCAAGAGCGTGGAGTTGGCACAAGCTGTGCTACATGGACTCCAATTTGTATAGCAGGAACTATAATCACTCTGAGACGTGCCCAAGCCCTCAGGCATCCCACGGGATTTCAGTCACTTGTTTACAAGGTGTTCTGATTTGCAGCTGTTTGACTACTGTGGCATTTCAAGAGGGGGCGGTTTGAAAGGATGTTGTTACTTTGGACGTTGGGATTGGGAAACGGGTATTGAAAAATCACACAAGAAAACAGGCGAGTGCTGTCTTTGTTCTTCCCCCCTTACATATGAATGACGTCAGTGCTGGGGAAAGGAGCTCCAGGAGCAGATCCAGAGACCAATGCTCTTTAGGGAATGAGCAGGGAACAGGTAAAGCCCTGAAAATGGAGCCGTGCCCTAACCTACCACACCTGTATCTGGTCTAGGGGGACTAAGCCCCAGAGGTAAGAAGGGAACCATCCAAGCCCATTGCTTTTCTGCCTTTTCTATCAAGGCTGCCAGCAAATAAATTGATACTGTGCCATGGACACCCCTAAGAACTGGGCTAAAGGCCGTCAGCTCACTTCAAACAGGCCAGCAGCTGAAATGGATTTGGTCACTGGCTCAAAGTGATTTAGCAATTGAAATGGCTCTTTCCATCGTTCCTGCTCTCCTGACCTGGACAGTTCCTCTTTCAGAGCTGCATTAAGCTAATGCCCACTTTCTTCTGGGCCCTCTTGGGATAATGGATGCAGATATGCAGAAAGAATGTAAAAATCCATCTGTTATCTGGGATGAGTGATTTGCACAATAGTGCCCGTGAGTGTTTGTTTAACACTGCGGACAGCAAGGACCCTGCTAAGTTGTAACACACGGAGAAAGGGAAAGCAAGAAGAGAGGAGAATAGCCTGGCAGATTTAAAACTATGTCCACCGAGCTGTGTGCATTTTTTGGCTTAGTTAGCTGTTTGCATGTTTTTTGTGGGAAACCAGGAAGGACATGTGGAGCTTTTCCCAGGCTTTAGAGTGTTATTCTCTTGTTCCCAGCACCGGGGTTTTGTATGCGTTAATTGACAATAACTCGTGTAGAAAATATAGCGCCAAGAGAATATTCACCTTTGCAGACATTTCACCTGCTGCCCCTCTCTCCTTTCCTGTGACTTTTTCAGGTGATGACTGACTTGAAGTGCCCTGTGTGCTTGAAGAAGCGTCACCCCTGCCAACCTTGGACGCAAGCCCCTTGCCTGCCCAGTGTGTGCCAGCAACCTGGCGGCACTTTCTTGGCAAGGAGCAGCCATCTCCTTGCTTCCTGGAGGTAAAAGAGGGCTCAGCCCAGAATATAAAGCATAAAAATGGGAAGAATCAGTCTGATTATAACATGACAAATAGTTGTTTTTCTAGCTGAATTAAAACCCACCCTGTGTTTGATTCTGAGTGACACTGATCAGTTTGGCACCAGCAGCTTCTCCGCTGGAGACATGAGTGACTTCTCTTTAAGCAAGCATCAGAATTATCGAGGCTGGCATTACAGTTCATCACACTCCCTGCTTTCTCTAGGCAAAGTTGAAGGAAAAATCTGCATTTGCATCGCACATGACATCGAAGATCTCAAAGCACACGACTTATCCTGGCCCACACAGCAAATCTGTATCCGAGTCGGGGTCAGAAATCCTGCTCTCTCTCCCTTTCTCCAGCCAGGATGCCTTTCCCCAAGGTTAGCTATGACTACTGCCATCAGGGACGTACTATACTGTCACCACCTTGCCATACATACCAGTTTCAGACTCCCTGTTTTTCACCCATAGCTATGGAAAACTGTCTGCAGAAGAGGCTGCTAGAAAGGAAGTCGAAGACTGCTGAAGTCTATTCTAATCCACGGTGTCTATATTTATGCAGCCCTGTCACAGCAGAGCAGAGAAAATGTCACTGGAACAGTTTTCTTTTTGCCAGCAGGCAAGAGGTTTAAAAAGAGGCAGTATAACCTCTATTTGATGATGTGTTTGTACAAATGTTTAACTTGCTATTTCATTTAAAAATCATCTTTAATGTTGATTTATATTCCTGGCAGTGAAGTCAGGAGGTTGGCAATCCCATTCCATTTCAGTCTGTGCTCTGACTGAGGCAGTAATGCAGATCAAAGAGAAGTAGTCTTACAGCACTCACATTTTATCATCCTGAATGTTTTCAAGTTCTCACTCTGATATTCATGGGCAGATTATGTAACTACTAGATTTATACTTCTGAAGGCCAAATAGTAAAGATTGAAATGTTGTATCATTAAGAGGATGTATTTGGAAATAATTGAATTGAAACAAGGAACAACATATCAAGTGAACACTTGACACCAGCAGCACTGCTTTCCTTGAGATGTCATCTTACTTCAGTCTTTTACAGGGTCAGCCATTTGTTTTCATGCCGTAGAATATCAAATTAACTGCATGTTATTACACATTCGAAGACTTGCTTTCCATCTAAATATGTCAAGCTGACATTTTGATTGCCTTAGTAATTGCTAAATATTCAAGAACTTGAATTCCATCATTAACAGTTTACCTAATTGGCGGGAGAGGGAGGAGAAGCAAGCCACAGACTTCTGTGAATTCTGTAGATTATAAAGACTTACAGCTCATTATCCAACTGGTCAGAAAACCATGAAAGCTTGCTCTGGTGGCCCCCTCGAGCCTCCCTGCCCACTGCTTTTGCCCAGCATCTCGTAACTGCGGACAGGTTTTGTTGCCCACTGCTCCGGGGACCCTTAACACATAGCAGCACCCCCTTTTTTCTACAGAAGGGAACAGAGGCAGGCAGAGGTTAGCCGATGCGCCGAGGGATGAGGCTGCTGTGGCGCAGGACCCAGATCCGCTGCCGGTCAGGGGGCGCGGGCCCCCCCTCACGCCCCCGGGGACTGGGGGGCTGTCGGAGCCGGCGGCGGGCGGGCCTCGGCCCACGTGGGGAGCGCCGGCACCAGGCCCCGGGCACTCGGGAGAACACGGGCAGCTCTTCCCGCCGGTTCGCCTCAGACAGACACCGAGCTCCCACCCCAGGCCCTCCCCAGCGGCCACCACCCCGCCCCGGCGGCCGTTAACGGCCGCCGCGCCCCGCCCACACACCAGCCCCGCCCCGCGCGCGCAGGGGGCGGAGCCGGAGCCCGAGCGCGCCCCGCCAGGCGGGAGGGCAACGGCCACGCCCCCACGCGCCCCGGAAGCGCTTCTGGCGGGCGACCCGGAAGCGGCGGCGGGGGTGGGGGATCGCCGGGGCGGTTCCGCGGGAACTGGCGTTATGTTTCTCACGGTGGCGGCGTGTGAGTGGCGCAGTGAGGAGCGGAGCGGGGCGGGGCTGGGCGGGGCGCCGGGGCGCGGTGGCAGGCGCGGGCCTGGCCTTGGAGGCGGGCGGGGGCCCAGGCAGCGGCGTGACCTGCCCTTAACCTCCTTTGGCCCCGGGGCCTGCGCCTCCCGGCAGGCAGCGCGCCGCCTCGGGACGGTACTTCCCGGCGTGCCCCGCGCCGCCTCGTGCCCGTGCCGGGTGGGGAGGGAGCGGCCGTTGCGGGGCGCGAGGCCGGGGCGGGAGGCGGCCGGTCCCCTACCCTTGGGGCTGTTCCCCGGAGGAGATGGAGCCGGCTGGGTCTCCTTGCCCCCCGGGGAGGGACGGCGCTGTCGCCCAGGAGGGCAGCGTCTGTGGTGCAGAAGAAGAGCAGGGCCGGCGGGAGAGGTCAAGGGGGCGTCTGGGAGCGGTGCTGCTGTCGGAGCACTAGGCACCCGGGGTAGGGGCTGAGGTGGGGAACCTGAGGGAAGCGAAACTTGTGAGCCCTCAGAAGTGAGGTGAAGGAGCTTCAGCTCTTGAGTGGAAAAATGGGAAGTGGGTGGAGGGAGTCAGGTGGTGGTGAGGAAAGTGTGAGGTGAGAAATGTGCCCTTTGCGGTATCTGGATAAGCTTGGGATGTGGTGAAGGAACGATGCAAGAAGAGGTTGGCCAGAAGCTCACGATGGCCTAAACAAATTGTGTGGACAGGTTATAGAGGAACAATTTTAAAAATTTTGCTGGGTTTTTTTCATTAATGCTGTAGAGCTATGATTATTTCAAATTCACTGAGCTGAGAGAAGGAAATAATTTTGCCTGTTTTATGCTATATAGTAGGTTAGATCAGGGGACCTAAACCCAGCCTTGTAAGATGGTTAGTCTCATCTGAGAACCAGCTCCCTGGCCTCGTTTATCCTATGGCCCTGCAAACCTTTGTGTTGGCACTATGGGAGGAACCAGAGCAGGGGTGGGTGTAAGCACGTAGGGGAGAGCGAGGCTGCTGTTTTTGCCCGCAGTGTTAGTTCATACCTGCCTTAACTGTGTATTCATCTGGTGAATTCATATTCAGCACTGAAGCTTTATGTTGAAAACATCTGGAGGCTGCAGCAAGTGTGATACGTTGCAGTAGGTGCTGCGCTTGCACAGACACTGACAAAGGTGGCATGATGGAAAAACGAGCAGGCAGCTGGGAGCACGTAGATGGAAGGACGAAGGGCATTTCTCTTGCGACAATAAATGTCTTTGCACAATGTATCTGGGGCTGTTGCAGAGGCAGGCAGTGGAAAACTTGATATCTTGCACATAAAGGAAACAAGATAAAATGATAACTGTTTCTTCTTTATTTTCTCTTCTTCATGCTGCAAAAAAACAGTGGCCAAGAGCAAATCGAAGTAAGTGATGCTTTCTTCACTAGTTTTTGATTTCTGCTGCCACCCTGTTTCTTTAAGTGACTTTACAAAATGTTAAGCTTCTCTTGAATTTTTTAATATAACTGAGAGAATTGCAGTCCTTGAGTTCTAGCTGCATCCTCTCTGTCCTTCTGCATGTGTGTCTTTTCACAGGTAAGTACAAATGGTGTGAAAAATCCCTGAGGTTCTAAAATTGTAGCAAAGGCGGTGTTGCCCTATGGGCTGTTGCGTTGAGCTCAGCTGTAATATCCAAAGGTCCCAGCACAGGGGAAGCATGCCTCTGTGCTTTGTGATTAAAGAGAGGCTATAAATTATCCACGTAATCTTTCTCTTGTTTACCTTTCGTACTTTTAGCTAAGGAGGGCAAGCTGAGGTACAGCATGGGCCTTTGTTGTGTGTGGGCTGGACTTTGGGCAGGTGCTGTGAACCTTTCTCATAGGCTGGGTGCAGAATGTTTCCCAGTTGTAGCGTGTTTGTGTTGATGTGAGGAGCGGATGGGGCGCAGTCAGTGCTCCCGGCATCTTGATTTGCTCCGTAGTTCAGCTCAGGAGATACATTAGTGAGCTCTGGAAGAACCTTAGTCACAGTCCTTTGACCTGTAAAGAAAGCTCATGTGTTTTAAGGGTTGGAAAGGAAGGAATACATACTTTCAGCACACCAGTAGTCTTACAGTGTGGATGCAAGGAGACAAGGTGGAGAGAATGACTCGCATCCAAAATTCGATTTGTAAGAAAATTAACTAGATGAATGCAAGGGGCTAAACCGATAGATTTACGTGAATACATTCCTGTCTTCTGATCCTCAGAAACTGCATTCAGTGCAAGTGTATTACGTTTGGCACTGCACAACCTTGGGAACTATGGCCTTTGGTACATTTTCTGATTTTTTTTTTTTTTTTTAAGAATCAGCCCCCAGCAGAGCTGGTACCAATCACCTTCTGGGTTTGAACACATTCTTCTGTTACAGGATTTCTGTACAATTGTCAGGGTTTGAAATTAAGAAAGCGGTTCCCAAGTATGTGCCTGGCAGGGAAGAGCAGTCTGACATCTCGGCATTCTACTGTTTCTGTTTGCAGAAATGAACAGCAAAGCAGGATGTTTCCACGAGGTGAAAAAGTAGCTTTTAAAAATGGTGTTGCTAATGTTAATATAGTGATTTATTATTTTCACCCCCTCTCCTTTTCTTTATTTCCTGATGTTCCTTTCTCTGTTTGTTGTATAGTCCCAAATACACTTCAGGAATATGTTATTTCCTCGTATTATTTATCCTTCTGTGCTCCCCTTGGGTTTTCTCCTCATGTCCTGGTAGCTTTCCCCTGTTCTTTTCTGCCTCTGCTCCTAGTCACATTTCTTCACTGGGCAGCAATTTTGGTGAACAAGGTGTACTGTTCAGAAGGGGCTTTGCCTCAAATATGTGGTGCACAAAAATTTCAAGGCCTGGTCATACTGATACCACTGATTCCCCCAGAAAGGGGAAACTGCCCAGAAACTTTGAGGAAGTGGGTGAGGTCTAGGGGAAGGAGTCTGTGTGGTTACTGGTGCTACACATCCTACCTGAAGTAGTGTATAGGAGAGGACAATAATTGGGGATAATCCCTAGACCATGCTTGGTCAGCTGGTCTGCAGGAATCCAGTGGTTTTTTGTTTATTTTGAACTCAACAGTAAATGAGATTGCAAAACTGAAAAGAAATGCTCAGGGAAGTGCACTGGTCAGAACTGTGCAAATAGGGAAGAATGGATGTCTCTTCAAGGTTAATTTTGACAGACCATTTTGTATTAGAGGCAGAAAAATCCAGTATAGTGAATTGAATGCCCACATGCAGAGATGCATCCATCTCCTTATTGCAATGGAAGGGAAAGACATAATTTATGGACTGGTTAAAGGGTTTGACCTTTCTTTTTAAACTTCAGGAGATGCCCTGTGTCTGGGAAGTTGCGCAGATCTTGGCGTGCTTCCAGGCTGAGGGCCATGGGGGCAGCTTTCTCCCTCTCTTGGCTTTCCCAGCTTCTGGGGCACTGCAGCTGCTGCCAGCCCGCCCCACAAACCAAGAGCCTCCAGTGGGGAGGGGGTTCCCGTGGCTGGGTTAGCATTGAGCCCTGTGTCTCTAGGGGGATGGATGGTGCCAAGGGACCCTGCTTCTCCTTTTGTGTGCCTCTTGTTCCACCCTATCTGCTCAGGTTCCTCTCTGCATGTGGAAGTGATAGTCTGTGATACTGGCTTATCTACAACCCAAACATCATCCTTCCTCTCTTGCCATTATCTTTTAAGCCATAGTGACTCAACTGTACACTGATTTTTTTTTTCCTTTCTTTCTTTCTTTCTTTCTTTCTTTCTTTCTTTCTTTCTTTCTTTCTTTCTTTCTTTCTTTCTTTCTTTCTTTCTTTCTTTCTTTCTTTCTTTCTTTCTTTCTTTCTTTCTTTCTTTCTTTCTTTCTTTCTTTCTTTCTTTCTTTCTTTCTTTCTTTCTTTCTTTCTTTCTTTCTTTCTTTCTTTCTTTCTTTCTTTCTTTCTTTCTTTCTTTCTTTCTTTCTTTCTTTCTTTCTTTCTTTCTTTCTTTCTTTCTTTCTTTCTTTCTTTCTTTCTTTCTTTCTTTCTTTCTTTCTTTCTTTCTTTCTTTCTTTCTTTCTTTCTTTCTTTCTTTCTTTCTTTCTTTCTTTCTTTCTTTCTTTCTTTCTTTCTTTCTTTCTTTCTTTCTTTCTTTCTTTCTTTCTTTCTTTCTTTCTTTCTTTCTTTCTTTCTTTCTTTCTTTCTTTCTTTCTTTCTTTCTTTCTTTCTTTCTTTCTTTCTTTCTTTCTTTCTTTCTTTCTTTCTTTCTTTCTTTCTTTCTTTCTTTCTTTCTTTCTTTCTTTCTTTCTTTCTTTCTTTCTTTCTTTCTTTCTTTCTTTCTTTCTTTCTTTCTTTCTTTCTTTCTTTCTTTCTTTCTTTCTTTCTTTCTTTCTTTCTTTCTTTCTTTCTTTCTTTCTTTCTTTCTTTCTTTCTTTCTTTCTTTCTTTCTTTCTTTCTTTCTTTCTTTCTTTCTTTCTTTCTTTCTTTCTTTCTTTCTTTCTTTCTTTCTTTCTTTCTTTCTTTCTTTCTTTCTTTCTTTCTTTCTTTCTTTCTTTCTTTCTTTCTTTCTTTCTTTCTTTCTTTCTTTCTTTCTTTCTTTCTTTCTTTCTTTCTTTCTTTCTTTCTTTCTTTCTTTCTTTCTTTCTTTCTTTCTTTTCTTTCTTTTCTGTTTTTCTTCCTTCCCCCTCACTGTTTTGTGGAGGAGCTACTTCTCTCTGGCCTTGGAGTTACTTAAGCTCAATGCTGGAGCCTGTGGTTTATAGTGGGCTCCTTGTTGTAAGTTTAGCATATAGTATTGATGCTTCCATCCAGATCATCCATCAAGTTGCGATGAAGTATCTCATGTGATTGTGCCAAATTGTTTGTGCTAAAAGCCTGTCTGACCATGCCCTGGCAGACGTGGTGGGCTGTCGCCATGTGCCTCCGCACTGACAGAGACATTCCTTGTGACTTTAGATACGTTCTGGTGAGGATGAAAAGTGCGGCCGAGACGGGCTATGGTTTCAACGTCAGGAGACTCCGACTGCAGGAAAAACTGGTCCTGCTGAGATACGATCCCATCGGTAAGAGCTGGGGGAAGAAGTCAGCCTGCTTTGTATAAACTTCTCTTGACTGTGTGGGGTAAAAGATTAGAATATAACAGGATTTTTCCCATCTAAGCAGAATATGTCATAACATGTTTCATACTCAGATGACTGTACAGTTGCTGTTCTTCATGACATTCCAGTGGGAAGTAAACATTGCCCTCATTTTACAGATTGTGGCAGTGAAACAAAGTAATGACTTGCCCGACACATTGGTATTTGATGACAGCCATGCCACACGTCAGTGGCAAAGCAAAGTGACACAGGAGTTCTTTCATTCCATTTCTTTGTGTGGTTTGCTAGACTGTGCTACCTCCAACAAGCAGCCATGAAGTTGCATCAATAGAAATGTTCTGTTAAGCTGCCATGGGTGCTCTAGACAATGAATTTTAACCGTTGCTTACAAAATGGACTTTTCTTTTAAAGAAATAAACACGAGTTTGTCCTCTTCCACAAATGATACTGCTTTTCAGATGACAGTTTGTGGGTTCTTCCATGTTCCTCTGGTCCTCACAAATTTTCTCAGTTTAAGAATCTGATTTGTTGGGGGTTATAGCACTTGCCAAGCTGCCTTTTGCTCACCAAGTTTTTTGAAAGGTGACTAAGAGCTCAAGTTTCCGGGGGAGGAACCAGTCTGTAGTTAACCTTAAAATGCCTAATTTAATGTTAAAAAGCTTAATTTGGGGAAACTTAGAATTTAAATCAGACCATGCTAGAAATAGCATGGCCGAGTTAATGTAAAAGAGGCTTATTTAAATCTATAAAGAAATGTATTAAGCGGCTCTAAGTAGGTAACATAATTCATGGCCAGTAGTTATGTGGTTCAAGCTTATTTTTTCTTATAATTCTGTGTTTTTGTTAGAGGGCTAACCTTTTCATACTCAGATCTAACAGTACAGGAGCTTTATGGCAGGTGAGAGAAACCACCAGAGAAGCAGTATGCTCTCGACAAAGCACAGCCAGAGGTTGTGGCTCTCCTGCATTCCACACAGAAGGGGAATCGGAGATCACTGGGATTATTTTCTTGAGTAAGAAAAGTTTCAACTACTGCATTGAAACATTGTGCAGAGTGATCCTCCAGAAGCTTCGCAACTTGTAGGGAATGTGAAGAGATTGAGAGCTCAGTCTAAGTAGCACTTCTGTTGCAGAACATGTAGTAGGTTGTTGAAGTACGAAATTGGAAGTAATTAAGAAAAAAAGCTCTGATCTTTGTAGCCTGTAGTAGAACACAAGTGAGAAATTGATGTGAGAAAGTGCTGCATGTGTGAAGGGAAGTAAATTTGAGTCTAGATACCAACTCACATCAGGAATATGTTAGGAAGCATTTTCACTTGGCATGCATTTTCACCTTATGTTTTGTACTTCTCAAAAACCTGGGACCTCCACAGAATGAAGCTTTTTAGCAAAGTAGTGGCAGTAGTGCCCAAGTTTCACTACCTCCTAACTGCAGCAACAGAATGTGTTACTAAGTTGCAGTGTTTCTTAAAGCAAAACTTTTATGTGGAAGCAGAGATTTTGTTATTGTGCGGATTGCTGTTGTGTAGCTTTCAAAGGAATTCATGTAATGAAGTTCAATCAGAACAGTGGTGCTTTTAAAATGGCATTGTAAAGCTTTATTTTTAAGGTAGTTGTGGGGTTTTTTTTGTTAGTAATGTATTGGCTATGCTTAACCTGTAGCTGAACCGACTTTGCTAACATCTGCGGGGCGTTGGAGGCAGGGTCAGTTTGTGCCTCCTTGAGAGAGCCGCAGGACACTTTTCAGTCAGTCTGTGAGAGCAACTCGATCCAGCTCATCATCTGTAGTTGTTTGGGCTCTGAAGTTGAGTAGTAGAAAGCAGTAAGAATCTATTTTTGTCCCTACATCGAGCAGCTGTGACTCAGAATAGTCACACAGAGCAGCTGTTGAACGTTTTCAGCCACTCAGATCCTGATACTTATTTTCACAGAGGTAAAATGGACCTCTTAGGAACTAAAAATTATGTGTGGTAAAGTGAAAGCACTCCTAAACTCCTTCAGAGCTGGTTAACAGCAGCGCTGTGCCAGTCAGTTGCTCCACACTCATTTAAGCAGCGAAGGCAGCCAGGAGAGAGGGATGTAGGCTTGTTGAATTGCATCTTAACACTTCAGGCTTCTTAACAGATTCTTTTTTTCCCTATAGCAAAACAACGTGTCCTCTTCACGGAGAAGAAAAAAATCCGCTCTATGTGAACAATGACTGGACTTGATTTATGCATGAGAGGGGATGGTTTGGGGGGAGGACAGGGTGAACGCTGATTCAGAAATCAAGCAACATGGGCTGAAAGGAGAGGAAATGAACTGGAATCACCGTCTCCTGTGATTTGAAGGCCATTGTGAATAAAACAATGTAGAGAGAGAAAATTCTTAATGTCTGGGCATAGATCATCACAGTAACATTTATTTATCTTTTGAGTTATTTTTACAGTACTCAATTAAAAAAAATTAAATAGCAAATCCCATTGTCTGTGTTTTCCATTGTGAAAGACATTGTGAAAGAGGCTGTAATCTTCAAAGGAACTATTGTTTTATGAGGCAATAAAAATTAACATTTTCCACAGCAGGAATTCAATGGCAGGATTGCAAGTTTTTCTAACCTACCAGCCACAGATTCAACAGTAGTGACCATGCATTGGTGTCAGTCCTTGGAGGGGTAGTGTTGCACCAGCTCCTTCCTAGGAAAGGAAGAAGCAAGGGGAACCTTATGAAGTAAGACGAGCTTTTGGATGAGCTATGACCATGGCTGAGAGGGCTGTGTTCTTTTCAGGCAGGTAAATAGGATGGATTTTTCACTCGTGGATTTTTGTCAAGCATGAGGAAATTAGATAGCCAGTGTAGTTCCCTGATGTTTTTGAAAGTTTTTCTTCTTCAAGCAGCTCACCAATGTTTAGAGCAATATTGCTAGAAACATTTTTCAAAGTTTACCTTGATAGCACTCTCGTCCTCTTTCCCATTCGAGCACCTTCCGCGGTGTGGCAGAGCGCAGGGCCGCACCCCGTGTCTGTGGCAGGTGGGAGCAGAGGGGCTGGCTGGGGGCTCGAGGTGCACTGCTTTGTTACAAGCCAAATGCCAGCCTTGGTGTTTGCAGCTGAGGACTGAAGCTGCAGTCTCTAAGCTCACGCTCTGCTGCAGGTGCTGGCAGTGCGCATCGGAAGTTCTGATAAAATCAAGTAAAAATCCTGCCAGGAGCCCGCTACCCTCCAAATGTTCTGCTGTAAAGTCGGTGTATTTCAGTCGAGTGTGTTGCAGAGGACAGCCGTGAGCCCAGGGGTGGTGTGTGGGGCCAGAGAGACCTGCTGTGCTGTGTCTGAAAGAGCTGCCACCCTCACCCATCTAACTTGTAGAACAGAAACTAATGGGATTTCTCAAATAAGGAGCAAAGAGACTTTCCTGGTGTTTTCAGTCAGCAAAGGAGAACCTCGGTGCAGTCAGGAGAATAATGCTGTCTGGGATAAGATAAAATCAGCACACTGAGCTAGACAATGTCAATTAGAAAAGGTCCTGAGCCAAGTCCTTCCTGAAAGGATATGAAGATTGTGTCCCTGATGCCTGGACGCTCACTGATGCAACACAGTTAGACTTCCTGATCATTTCCTCCATGGGTAACTTGGGATAGTAAGCCAGGTAGAAGGCCAGTGCTCCCACAAAACTGTCTCCAGCTCCCTAGAATAAAATAACAAACAAGTTTAAGTGTATTTGTACAGGGAAACAATTCAGATGCATTTACTGGAAAGACCAAAGTTGCAGTGCTGATTGCAGGAGTCAGGAAATTGTTCAGAGGTTGAGTTCAATTCACTTTTCTATGCCTAGGAAATTCTGCCGTGTTAAATGAACGCCACGATACTATCTTTGTGCTGAGCTGTTGAATCGAGGCACACGCTATAATACGGCTTAAAGAAAAAGGAAAAGCAAGTATGCTACAGTTCAGCAATGTGCTGTTATGAACACTGCTTTGAAACTTCCTGTTGTTGGAGTGTCTGATTTTGATTTCTCAACCTGAATGTTTCATTAAAGCTATTTGTCATTTAACTTCTGTTTTTCATAAAGGGTAGTGGTAGAAGGGACAGAGAAAAGGAGAAAAAAAATAATGTGTGGCCTGTGGCATCTGTAAATTCCTAGCTGCAGAATTATGTTTTGATGCCTCCAGAACTTATCTGTTGTTCATTCAAAAGGTCCCACTGACAAAGCTCCATGTGTCTGTCGCACATTCCTGAGGCAGACTTTGCTACCTGTGCTCAGTTTTGCCATGGTGGTGGAGGACAGTGACGTTTGCCTGGAGCTCTGGCAGCTGTGGCCCCCTTCAGCTACCCATCCCTGGGCCCCGTCTCCCACGAGAGCTGCCCGACGCTCTGCCCGCCCCGCAGAAGCCCTCAGCAAGCAGGGAGCACACCTTGCCCAGAGTACGTCTGCCTACCCCCTGCGGGTGCCGGCCATGCCCCGGCTTGCTCGGACCCCCTCGCCCAGATACCACTAGATCTGCTCTGATCCACAGGGACTGACAACTGTTTGCCTCCCGAGTGCTTTTTAACAATAACTGTTGTTTTGTGATGTTCAGTGCTTTGTAGTGTCTCCAACAACTGGCAAAATGAATAATTTTTAACTGGATTTGATACTTTCATTCCACAGTGTCCCTGCCCTCACCCTCCTGTAAAACTGGCTTTATTTCTAAGGCCAGACTGATAGCAGTTCTTGTTGGTATCGTAAAACTGGCTCGAAAGTCCCCTTTTAAAAATCATACTTTTATACCAGTAAAAGACACACTGGTAATATCTTACTTAATTCAAGAACCAGCATATGGACTATCTCCCCTGAGGGGTTTTGCCTCTGTAGTTGTAATAAATAGGCCCCAAGAGTCATGGGACAAGAGCAAAGGGCCTGGAAAAAGTTAGTTAAGATAGTTGAGCAAAGTTTCTAACTGGAAGTTAAAGCTAGGAAGTAATTTTCCAATGTTGAGTTCTAGTGGTTCTCAGTGTTAAGCTCTTGCTTACGCTAAAATCAGCTGCATGTAATATCATTCCAGCAAAAAAATACCACTTCCACAGAAATCTGTTCGTAACATTACAAGCAGCTGACAGGGCAGAGCAGCGTGGGGACTGCAGGGGAACCCTAAAGGGGGTGAGCACAGGTCAGGGGCGCCCACGTGGTGCCCTTCTCCTTGCCCAGCCCTTCCACAGCAGCTGCTTGCAGTGTCATGCCCAGTCAGGGAACTCCCTGCTTAACTCTCGCTTAGCCTGGACGCTGTCTTCCATCACCTTCACCACGGGGTACGAGAGAGAGTATTGCCTGGCAAATTACAAGTTAACAAGCGACGCTGGACCCCAAATGGAGCTGTTTCACAGCACCTGTTCCAACAGTTCTGTATTCCTGAACATGAGGGGCAGGTGAAGTTTTTTATCAATTATTTCTGTTGGGCCTTTGTTTCTCTTCTGGTTTCCAGAGCGCTCCCACAATGGCAGGTGGAGCAGGAGCAGGTGACTGCTAGTTAAGCATTGCCAGTGTCCTTTGTCTGAGGCATAATACAAAACTCTCCAGCCCATCTCAGAGTTTATAATCTAATCGGTGGATGATTCATTATTAAAGCTATTTTGGTGCTGCTGTTACAGACAGAAGTAGAATTTCAGCATACAGATCTCTTATATCTCTTATGCTGTAGCTCTAGCAGGAAGAACTTGTCATTTTTACACCAAGCATTTCTCATACAGTGATCACTGGGTAGTGGAAGTGGCCAAATGCTATTTTAATGAGTAATACTCAGACTATCTGGTGTCAAACAGCATAAATTATTACCCAGCAGCAGCATGGAGCAGAATACCGTCATTTTGATCATTTTTTTAAATGGAGGTAACTAAATACTGCTTCAAATAATTGCTGCACTGTTTGCTATTGGAGCAAAAAAAGACTAACTGCATATCACCATGGTCTTAGTTGGGATGATGGTGAGATGGAACGTAAGTTCTCCCTGCAACATTATTGTGCCTCTCTGCTTGTGAGTGATCGTCTGAGGTTGTGCCACGGCTGCAGATCTCCCTTTTGGGGAGGCTGAACTATGTTAAATGACTGCAAAGGTGGAAAAGGGGGTGAACAGCAGACTTCCATGCAGAATGCAAAAGGTCCCCTAGTATTTATTTGCAAGAGAAAAGATTATGCGATGACTGGAGAATATACAGATGGATTTGATGCCAGTAAACTTTTGCTGAAATCCTTACTTCCCATACATTGACCGAAGCAGCCAGTATCTCTCCTACAGACCCCCAGGGTATCATAAATTCTGTTGTTGGTAAGTAAACGTCTTGGGGGGGGGGTTGGTGTGTTTTCAAATATAGGAGCTACTACACTGATAACAGGAGCACATATCAGACTGATTATGTAGATACCCTGTTCAATCTTGCTTCTGGTCTGTGCAGACATAACTGGTCAAACCTGACTTAAAGGGTGATAGCAGAACTGATTCAGCTGCAAGGTTAGCAGCAGTAAGATCTACTGTGAGCCTACAGAAACAGACCTTCCCTCTTCGGTATGGTGGATTAGACTGCACTGGGTTTGGTGGATTCAGAAAAGGTCAGTACAGAGCAGAAGAAGGAAGAGGTTTAGAGCAAAATCAAGGTTATCCAAACTCTGGATTAGCAAATACTAGCTTTACATTTAGCTGTTTCAAAACCTGCGATAAGAAAAAAAACCCAAAACCTACTTTGCAAAGATAATTGATTTTGAAAATGACCGGTGAGGTGCATTTATTCTGCCCACTGACAAAATATAAACATACAATATGTAATATTACATTCTTCAGCATATGCCTTCCAGGAATCCTAATACATTGCAGACTCTGAGATAATCCTCATATCCTTGAGTGCCTGGAGACAATTCATTCCATAATTATAAAAACATAACTTGCTTAACCTTTGTCTAAAGCAGGAGATGCTTGTTTGTATGAAATAAAATAAAGACATGGATCAAAAATTTTGTCTGATATGGGGTGGCTAGTTCTAAAATGCTTATGTTATGGTTTTGGCTAAATTTTATGGTTGTGAAGCAGTGTTGAAAACCTATTTATATTCTGTGCCACTAGTCTGGAAGGTCCTTGTTTTCCTGTGTGTCTGGAAAATGGCATTTTCGTTTGTTACAATCCAGCATTGATTGAGATTCTGTGCCTCTAGAGAAGAGAAAACCCACGAAAACACTTCTATTTATACCTTAGCTTTTGTTAGTCCTGATTTGTCAGAAGCTGGTTCACAACTTTAGTATAACTATTTTTATACGATGCTGCCCTGAGAAGCTTTTTAAGGAAAGTGCTTTGTAAGTGGAAACTATATTGTTCAACAGTCTTTCCAGCAAGTAAAGCATTTTTCAATCAATCATGCGTAGAATAATAGGATGTGTTTCACTTATACAATAAGATGACTTGCTCACCAAAAAAATTTGGAGGTCAAGAGGCCAAATGCTACAGTTGGTGGAGCTGCAGCAGTTGCACTGCCTTGCTGCAGGGCAAACCTCTTGCTCAGCCTTCACCCTCCCAGCCTGTCCTCTTGGGCAAGAGTAATGGCAACCATGTAAGAACAGGATGGGGCTCTGACTCCTGAAGCCTAATGTTGTTACTGAACCTCAGAAAACTCTCCTTGGGTGATGTTTCAAGAAGCCACAGTCCATGTACGCTCTGTGTATTACATGGAGTCATTGCATTAAATGCACTGTAAGAGCACGTTACCAAGTCCTAAAAGGAATGATGTGTTGTATAGCAGTACAAGAGGAACATTAGGCATGCCTGTAATGATAAGTCCTTTGTTTAGTGAATAAATCAAAACATCACTCCAAAATCTGTCAAAAACCTCATTATAATGTAGAATCAACGATACTGCTTGCAATGATGCTTACGGTCTCCTAGGAGCATTCACAGCAGTGCAGAACTGAACCAAGCCTGAGGATTACACTGATTTAGTGCAGGCTAAATGCATGGCAATGCAGAGATGCCCAACTCTGTTGAAGGAACTGGGCCCTGGAGAATTCCTGTTGTATTTATAGCACTCTATAACCATGTGATACTGGATTATGCTAAGGATGTTGTCGCTCTGTGTCACATCGGCTCAGCACTCCTTGCTGTACCCCTGCCTACGCTGTACCCAAACTACAAATGAGCCCCATGTAACACAAAAATATCTGTCAGTGAAGACACTCACTATCCATTCCTCATAAGTGGGGAAAGCCTATGTCTCCCCACAAGAATCCCTGGGCTGTTCTTTGATGAAAGGTGCTCTGATGAAAGGTTACTAGTGGAACTGAAAAACATTTCCAGCCTTCGGGATATATTCAGACACTTGTGCCAAGAGGGTCTATGTCTCAGCTAAGAGATAATTTCAGCCAAAATGCTCAGGAGTAAAATATCCCTTGGTAACAGTGGTTGAATCAGTTATACAGCCTTTTTTTTTTGGTGTGTGTGTGTGTCTTTATTTTTACGATTTCCTTCTCCCTTAAACAGCCCATGTTTACCCTCTATGTGATGGAGAATGGTTTATTTCTGGAAACGTTACTGTTTGTTTCTTTGACTTATGCATTTCTTTGCCTGTGCAATACTTTTATTTTTTGTGTGTGTGTGTGTGTGTGTGTGTGTGTGTAATATTCTTCCCCCCATTTTTCTTCATATTTCCTTCATTTTCCTGGAGCAATGTTTTAGCAGTTTGAATTAAGACAGTCTTTAAATGAAACTAACCCCACTATCTTGCAACTCTCCTCAAATTAAACTAGTTTGATTATCTTCAAACTACTTCCTAAGCTCAAGGCCTAGCAAGGGTGACAATTCCCATGCTTGCTGGTCCTGTGTGGAAGGATTGCCGTCTTTGTAGGGCACCCCACAGATACTGGTGGGACTCTGCATGGCTGTGCTTACAGGAAAATACCTGTGGTCACAAACCCCTAAAACCTGAAATATTTGAAAATTACAAAGTGATTTTCCACTAGTGCGGTTACTCCTATATCTATGCATGAAGTTTTGAGCCAGAACAAAATGATAAAAAGTCCTCTAGCACGGAACCACCAAATTTTGCAATAAAAACCAAATGAACTTGAAACAAATAGCAGGGCTCACCTTTTTAGGTCTAAGTTAGGCTTTAGGTGCAGACTAAAGCAGGCACTGCAAAGCTACCTGGGTTGAAGATAACACTGTGTACCAGACCTTTAGGGTCTGGATCCACAACTGCATTACTGTGCTTATTCTGTGCTCTGGTAACTGAGTGGTTCTGTAGTCTTTGTCATGAAGACAAGCTAGAACACGTTATCCTAAGCCAAAAGAAACTATTTAGACAGAATCCATGGTAGTGGTGCTTGTCTGTTCCTTTCTTCTTTCCCTCTGCCTTCTCAAACACACACCGACGCTGTCTGATGTGGTCTGCATGCTCCAGACCAAGTCACACGCTGCTGCCCCACCATAGGCTCCTTCCTCCCAGCCACGTGCAGAATAGCTATATTCAGGCGCTGTTTAACAACGGCGGGAGGTGTAAGCTAACACATTTTAATTTGCATTCCCTGTAGGTTGACAGTGCACTCTTAATTCCAGTGATTCAGACTGCAGTTTCATAATAGGCTTAAGCCAATCCATGGGTATGTTATTGCTGAAAGGCTCAGTCCCCACTCATGTTTTTATCCTTGTCTCACATTCCCACGCCCTCCCCTACATCAGATCTAGCACTCGTGTGGCCAAGCAGTGAGGCAGATCAGTTCTCTGATCCGTCTGAAGACTAAGCCAGCCAGCACTGACCAAGAAACATTAGTTTCCACCCAGATCAGCAAGCTGCTGTATTACCACATGACAGTGAGTCCAATGCAAAGGAGAAAGAGGTTAGAAACACTCCTTTCAGCAGCAGCATGATCTTGGATCAGCTTAAGCCAACTGTGAAACCTCACCCTTGGTCAACATCAAGCAATTCATTAACTCAGTTGTGTATCCAAGTCCTAATACTCTGGCTCTTCGTTCACACAGGGAAAGCTGCCTGTTCCACTTTTCCTCCTGTACCCTGTGGGCTCGGACCACAGGAATGAGGGAACGATCACGCTTACTTTCTGTATCTTTTCCAGACTCTGTTCTGGGAAGCCGTGGGAAGGAGCAATCCCTGAGTTTCTTGCATTTATGTTGCATCGTACTTACATAGCCATGCACAGGGAAAATTTCTTGCTCGCTTATTCAAGCTGAACAAGGGCAGCATGTTATCTGGTCCTTCACACGTCTTGAGAACTTAAGAGGTAACTAAACTACACCCACTGTAGACTATAAGTTGGGAAACATCAAAACCAAAGCACACCACACAATGCCTCACATCAGCCATCAGGAATTTTTACCCACTTCCTGACAGATTTCCTGATGGTTCATTAACAGTGATTAATCAGCCTGACCGTTAACCCCCTGCATTCCTGAGAGATTAATCTCGATACAAGGCCTCCTGCATGCATTTTCTTTCCTTTCTGAAACATCCTACTACATTAAGTTATTCACTGTTTCTAAAAAGATCAGTGACAAGCATTACAGATGCATGAATTCCCCTGAAAAGTTATCTGGTTTGTGGTGAATGTTGGAAATAAAACATACAACATTCACAACTCTGTGATTTTTAATTTGTATGTCATCTAAAAAGCACAGCTGAAAGTATCTAGAGATGTGGCAATATCACACAGTCCTGCTTTACATTTCAAAGCCCCTGTACAGCATCTGTTTTGAAGGCAGGTAATAGTGCTCTCATTTCACATGACGGAAAATAAACCAAACTTAAGATGAAGGATGTTAAGAGCACCCACT
Source organism: Athene noctua (assembly GCF_965140245.1). Lineage (NCBI taxonomy): Eukaryota > Metazoa > Chordata > Aves > Strigiformes > Strigidae > Athene > Athene noctua. Next base: position 97,499,921 of record NC_134037.1, read on the forward strand.
ATGAGACATCTGTGGGCTGACTCCAGAGCTCTTGAACTTGCACAGACTTTAACAGGAGCAACATGAACATATCCTTTGAAAATGAGGCACAGCTTGGGAACCCCAAAACTGAGGTATCCAAAATTAGTAAGTGAACCTCCACGAGTTGCCCACGGCTCTGCTAGACTCTCAGTCAGAATCAGAACAGAGGAGCTTCCACCTCGCTGTTCACAAGAAAAATGCTGCAAAGTGTCTGCGAGGTGATGGCTCTCTCTTAGTGCACACTGACAAAATCTGGGAGAAGCATGGGAGAGCTTTGTTCTGCCAGGTAACAATATTCCAGTATGCCACTCAGCACCGGGGAAGAAAGTTATTCTGTGTTATACACTAACCTCAGAAAGCCAACAAAGCATTCACCCACAGGGAGCACTCTGTTTTCTGAATCATTGAAACAATTCCGTGTGCTGATGCTCATATAAACTCCTTTCAACTCCAGATAGCATTAATGAGAGGTGATGAATTTATTTATTTCTTACACAATGGAGTAAGAGCACTGAACCAGGAACTCCACACGCTGTTCTGAAAACAACAGATCCATGATGCTGAACCTGTGAGATTCCTGTCAACCAAACAATTCAACCACTACTCTGATTCCTATGCTACCAGAGTTATAGATACTTTAGCAAGGAATATTTCAATTTAGGATACACTTCTGTGTACATTTTTAGTTTAAGCTTCAGTTAGCTTTTGCCTTGGTACCTGCTTCTTCCCTGGTTTCACACTTGAGCTATGATCTGTGACCTCCTTTCATTTGATCTGAAAGTTCATACCTCACAGAGAAACTCAAAACCATCAGAGGAAACCCTCGCACTTGTATTTTTGCTGGAGTGCAGATAGAAAACTTACCATATACAAAGCACAGTACTAGAAAACTCTCATTACACTTCAGCTCAATACAAAACTCTGCAGTGGCACACTTGCAAAGAACAGCATATATACCAAGAAGTGTCAACAACAGGGAAGCATGCAGACATTGCCATTAACAGAAATAAGATGGACTTTCAGTTGAATGTGCTACAGGAGCTGTATCTACCTTTCCCAAAGTTTGAACTTGCATGGAATCAGTCATGGTTGAAGCTCAGCCCTAAACATAGCAGCTCCTCGGAAGGTTGATTCGTACTTCTCAAACTGGTTTATCAAGCCTCAACAACACGCAGCTACTCTCTTACTCTAATGAAAAGCCTCACTTATCTCACTTCCTTGAGAAGTACTTCACTCCCTTCATTATTCATGTCACGCTCATGCCAACTTGTAATTTCTTCCTAACAAAGCTCACACTTATGTGTTAATTCACAAATTTCATTTAATGAACAAATGAAACAAGAGCCAAAGCCCTGCCCAGAATACATCACGTTACTCTGATAGTAGACTGCAAATACTGGCAGTGTGTTTCCCTTCCAAACAGTGAGCTCCCCAACCAGGAGAAAACTAGCCAAATTGTCACTGAGTGCGTTACCCGGTATCACGTCAGGGGCTGACATGGCTTCAGGACCCCATAATCCAACAGCCAAGTCAGAAGGGGGAAATCTCCTTGCTGGGCAATTTCACTAGCCACATGTGGTTTTTTCTCTCAGACTGAAAATGCCAGAAGACTCTCAGTGATCCCATCTAATCTGATGAGATGCACTCAGAATGACACAACTGCCATCTCGCCTGGAATTGATCAAAAAAACATTCTTTTTTTGCACGAAAGCTCCATATGCTCAAGTGCCTCTTTCAAAACCACAGCATCTAGCCTTTGTTGGCTGGCCACTGCTCCCGCCTACCTCTGAACTACATATCCTGGAGGGAAAAAAAACCCAACAAACTTCAGGAGGTTTTTTTGTCTGAGCTCACTCTAGCATTGTCCTCTTGCCAGCTCCCTGCATTCTTTTTCCCACTGAGTTCGTCTAATCTTTTTCATGAGTACTCGAGCTCTATCTCCGCTCTCTAAGTTCAGCTAGATGTGACCTACAAGCCAGAACTGCTGCTCTGCTCTAGAGTATTGTTCTCTGCTACCCACTCACTCTGTTGTCCGTAACCTGTGGGGCAGGCATGCAGAAAACAGGGCTCCCACACCTCGCTCATGGTGTTCTGCAGTAGGTGAGCACCAAGGCACTGCTTCTGACAGAAAGGCATCCTCTGTGGTATTCCCTGTAAAATGGACCTTTCCAACGAACACACTGGCTGCTTAATGATTTCAGTAACAAAATCACAGACACCAGCAAAGAGGCATGAGCTTCCAGAGACTCTCCTTACTTTTCCCCTGTATTTCTGTGTCTATTTGTGCTTTGAAATGAATAAAACCAATACTCCTTATAGCCATCTGGGCATTTGACAAACACTGCTGCCAGAATTTGGGAATCTGGTTTTCTACAGCTGAGCTGTTCTAGAATAGCTGGTTTTATATCTGTATGTCTATCTCTACACACAGAGACACAAAACAAAACCCTGAGAGAAGTGACAAAATCACTACACTCGACTGCAAACTGGCTATTAAAGACATTCCTGTAGGTTACTGCCATCAGTCACCAAAACTTATGGTTTTAGTTTCCTTACATTGGTCTAGTTGAAGCTGTAAAATATATTCTGTCCATGGGACAGGCTGCTAAAGATTAACTCCTTTATTCTTGATAAGAAATAAAACTTCTTGCATATTCTGTGGTTAGAATTTGCAAAAGCAAGAAGCCTGATTTCCCCACTATTCTCATTTCTCTGTTCTTGTTCTTTTGAAAATTAGTTATGCAATATCACTGGTCCAACGCAAACCTTTCTGGTTTCTGTAGTGACCAAAATTACTTGGCAATGAAAACTCTGTTGGGGGAAATCAGGCCTTAGTTCAATATCAACATTACTGCAAGTGGCACTTCTGGGTAACTAAGTAGGCAAGGGGCTCCAGAACCAGGTTTGCCCTCTTTCTCATCATAGCCAGAACTGATGTGAACAAAACGAGAAGAGTAGGTTACATTCCACAATAGCCAGGATGATACCTGGTTCTGCAGAGCCTAGCTTTAAAGAAGAAAAGGAGGCATATGACATTTGTAAGCTAACCATAAATGCAAGAGGTAAAAAATGATGAGGAGTTTGGCCAAGAATATGCTGCACTATTACACAGCGGATCACATTTTCAACTTCCTACAGCTCAGGCCAGAAAAAGATACTTGGGAAGGTGACGCTCTGGATGTGCCAGAAGCGCCAGCTTCCACTAGCTATTTTTAACTGCAGGAATTTAATTAGAAAGGATAGCTGCACACAGTTGGTCTTCCTTCCTCTCCATCCTTTGTGCAGCTCAGATACCCCAGAGTGCTGGGCACCATTACGGCTGACACTGTCTTGTGTGCATGCACTGGCGACCCAATAACCACTCCAAACACAGGGTTAGCTACATACCAGGACTGAACATCCTCTTGGAGGAGACCCTGTGCTGGCTTCATCATAAAGACAAGAGGAGGAGAGCAAATCAAGAAAAGGGATGCAGCATGTTCTGCTGCAATGATTTTGACTTGCGCTGCAAGCCATAGTTAACCCAAGAGAAGCAATAAAAGGCTCATTTTCTACTCCGCTCTCAACCTGTATAAATTATACCATTGTTTCCTTTACTAAAGCATCCCAGAAGTGAGATAGCACAAAGATAGATTCAAGACATTTCTGAACTCATCTTCCCTAGACCTCAACAGAATGTAATCTCAGGCCCAGATGTTGGATGCTGTATGCTTCATGTGTTCGAGACCCCAAACAAAATATTTGAGTTGGTGCGTAAATGCTGCCAGTGCCCTACCTTTTTCTGTCCAGAACAATCAAGTGGGTTAACTTCCAACCTGGAATATTTCTCAGTATGACAGCAGTGAACCCAAAGCACCTGTCTTGAAACCCCTTAGGGGTTTCAAGAATCATCCAATGCAAAGCAACTCTGCACTGCTATGTACCTTCTCATTTACATGGACATCTACAGTGATGTCTAGTTCTAAAAATGAGACAGCTGATACCCTGACAAAATTTTTCCTCCAGTCCTAATTGTCTTTGAAGAGAAGCATAGAGAAGAAGTTACGGTTTTATGAAGGGAAGCAGGTTCACTTGCCAGTGACAAGCCAGTCCCTGAGTGCTTTTTTTCCCCATCTACAAAACAGCAGTAAGAATACTATATCTCGTGTTGTGAGTATATAAGTAGTAAATAACGTAAGGTGCTAAGGAACTTTATTTGTACACATAAATGTATCCATTTATACACGGAAAAAGCTGTAGGACACAATGGGACAAAATGTCATGACCTGATACTGAGGGTGTGTAGCAAAACCAAACGATTTTTTGTATCACTGAAGTAACTGAGACAGAAATTCAGCTTAACTATGAGGTTTTTGTTGCCTGGCACCCTGCAATCTTAGAAGGGGCTTAGAAAACTAAATATTGGCTTTAATCTTCTTTTTATTCTACATCTTCATTAAGTATCCCCTTGTAATTTAATGCAATTTGTGGCAAATGCTAATAGTGCTTTGGGCCCACTTCTCTCTGTCAGCTGTATCTTTGTTAAATTATGCATTTCCATCTGGAAAGAAACTGTACAGGACTGTAGGCTCTCTTCCACTTAGAGTCAGGAATGGAGAGGGATTTAATTAGATGCTCCGTGGTTGAGAAAAGGACTAGAGCAAAGCCTGGGTGGTCTGTGGAATCTTCCACTGGAAAACAAGGCTGCAAATTGTTCTGTACAAGCCTGCTTCTGTTTGCTCGTTTTGTTTACATTGTTTGTTCCTACAGATTAAAATAGACAGTTACTAGGCAGATAAACAGTGTTTCCTTCCATGACAATGTTGTCTAGAAGTTAAGAGACTAGCATGGGACAATATATATTCCTGTGCTTCATTTTTGGCTACATCACACCAACTCCCTATGTAACTTGGAGCAGGACATTTTTAGCTAGCACTTCAGAGCACCTAATCTCTAACATTTTTGTTCCATTTTTCCTATCTGTAAAATGGGGATAATACAGCTTTCTGCTCTCAAGGGGGAAAGAGGGCACATCCAGCCTGCTCCACCTTTTCTCAGTTGACTGCTAGTGCAGAGGGATGCAACTCTTGCAATTCCTCTCCTCACTGGATACCTGGATACCCTTAGGCCACTGACCAAGCCTTCAAAAACTGAAGTGTCTTTAGAAGACCTGAATCAGAAGCAGAAACTTGTGATGAGCCAAGCAATTCTCATCTACACTTAACTGTGAGTCAACTCAAACGCAGTGATTTCAGTCATGTGCCCTTTCACAGTTGAGCTGAACTTCAGAACATAATAGATGCAGCTTTAAATAGATTTACAGTGCAGATTGCTGATTGGAGTGTCTGGCAGATTAACTTATTCCTCATGGTTTTTCTGTTCCAAAATTCAATGGATTCCATATTTGTAAAAGAGGGAATGCAGAAGGCTAAGTCAGAAAGTGGGCTATGACTGGAACTGAACTTATTTATTAACCTATTTTGGTTGCATGTTAAAGAAAGGAAGCTATTATGCTGTCAGTTTGCGGGATGTTAATGGGAGCTCTGGGCATAATTACTCTGTGTTGGTGTGTGAATAAACCCCACTGATAGATAAGCTGTTTGCCCGACAGTAACTTTTTATCTTTCCTTGAAAAAGAAAGGAAAGAAAAAGAAACAGAAAAAGAAAAAGTAAAAAAGAGAAAAAAGAAAAAGAAAAAAAAGATGACCTTGCCCTTTGTGGTCACTTTACTCCTTCTTGCTACATCCTTGGGTAGGAAAAGGTTAAACGCTCGACAACATTTTTCTCTTCTTAGCAAGTTAGAGAACTGTACATCAGACACATTGTCTGCCAAATGCTTCATTTACTACCAGCTGCATTTTTACTTTGTTGAGAGATAGCTGAAATAAAATCACTGTTCTTTGTGCAAACGGCATGCTAAATAATGTACGGCTACAAGATTATTAAATAGCAAAGGCATTTGATAATATTAGAGTCAACCACAAGTCCCACTTCTGCTGATGCACAGAATTTTGAGTAATTAGTCATTGCACAGAGTGTTGTATTTATATCCCCTTGAGCCTCAGACGTTAGGCCACAAAGTCAGGAGACAAAGAATTGCTGTTATTAGGAGGACTGTTTTGGATTTATTTATATTCTAAGGCTTTATTTCAGTGTCCACTTCACTCCTCTGGCTCAGGCTTCCTCCAAACCAGAGATACAGCTAAGTCAGAGAATTTTAGTGTAAACCATATTTTTACAGAAAAGACCTCTCAACTTAAAGCAGAAGAACTTCAATGAGTCTGCAAAGCCCCCAAAGAAGCACAACTGGCCTGAGGTTACATGACAAGCCTGGGAAAAAGGCCTCCCAGGTTCCATTCTGATCTCTAACAGACTTCTCATGGTTTATATGCAATACATTAATTGCAGCTCGAATTTATGGATAGATAAATTGGGATACAAAGAAGACAAGTAACTCTCCCAAGGATTTGCAGCAAGTCTTTTGCAGAGCCCTGGAATTCTTACTCAGTCCTTTGTTCAAACGGCTAAACCACACGGCCTTCTTTAGACCACAATTACTGCACAGGCCCGAATACTGTGACATATCTAAAATTATATAGCTATACACTTGTATGAGGCTCTATTAAAATAAAGATTGTGTAACATCTTCAGCGTTCAATACAAAGCTGCTCAGTGAGCACTCCACTGCTTAGACAGCCTTTTTAATTCTCTTCTATTGTAAAGGAGCCAGATCTAATATATTGTAATAAGAAATCAGAGGGAAACTTAATAGGATTTGAATACAAACATCTGATGACGAATTCATATTGTAGCAATGAGCCTTCATTTTGCAGAACTGACATGAAAAAATAATGGTAACATTTATGATTATGACAAATAGTATGTATCATCTGTCACTGTGAATGTCATACAGAGAAGGACTATACGGAATAAATCATACACTCATGTCAAATTTCAGGCATAACTGAGTAGATTAAATTTTGAATTTTATCATGTCTCGTAAATTAGTTTCCTGTTTATAAGCATGACACCTCAACCTGTGATCTCCTCAGCTTTTCACAGCTGGTTGTGCACTCTGTATCGAAAAGCACAGCCAGACAGGGAAAATGTGGGTAGTGTAAGAAAAGATACGGAAAATGTAATGGTTGTGCTTAGAAACATTGTGAAGCTAAACATTCTGGGCTCTCCATGAGACTTAAAATGGAAACCATGGACTTGCTGTGATTACTAGGGGCATCATTGTGAAAAGTGATTCCAAATTTTCATTTAAATATTGTCTGCTCAAGGGTCTCCATTTGCCTTTACAGAGAATACATCCATGCCTAAGCCAGATATGCAGATGCCTGATCTGATTGTGAGTGTGCTAATGCAGGGCTTCTGTGCACACAACATTGGCATGTGTAAACCTAGAGATTAAGTAGAAGCTGATGATATTAAGCAGAGCAACGGTACTATGTATTTAAAAGACCAGATGGGATGGAAATTAGAAATTCACTCTAACTGATGCAAGCATGTGTGGATGTTATTCAATATCTTGATCCAAACTGGGGTCTGGAGTAGACCAGAGGTTACAAAAACTAACCCTAAAGTACTTCCCTCTCCAAAGTGACCACTGTGCTTCAAACTGGAAATGGGGGGGTGCCAGTGAGGCAGCTCTGGCTTGCTTAGTCAGAGAGCACCCCATTTTCTATTAATGCCACTGGATAGGAGAGATTCTGCCTGTGCCAACCCTTCAATTTGAAAAATGGATCCTAGACAGGACACCCCACCTTCAACTGCAAGGCACAACCACAGTAAAAGGCAAAGGCCCGAGCCCCAGGGAGCAGCCCCACAGCCAGCAGACATGTTCCAGCCTGCCGTAGCCACTGACCACCAGACTGCCCCACCTCCAGAGGAGGCCTGGCACAGACAACCCTCTATAGCCCAGACTCCAAGTAAGGTGGAGTTCCACACAGCCCGACTGTCTCCGCAAAGCCCACCTGCACATACCAAGCCCTAGGCAGGCCTCTGGCAGTACCTCAGGGGCTCAGCTTAGTCCCCAACTGCCACTTGAAGTGCTCGGCTCTGCAAGATCCCATAGTGCTTTTTTGCAAAATGGAAGGGAACTAATCTCACTGCTGGCCAAATTCCAGCTTTGAGTAATTACATTCTTCTGACAAATTTTCCTTGGCAGTTTCAATGGAATATAATTAGTAAATGTAAATAGATGTAAATAGTGCTGTAAATTACACTTTGCGTGATTGTCAGAAGCAGAAGGGGAGAGAGAGGGTGAAGGGGCAAAAAAAGCAGAGCTTCATTCTCCAATATGGACGATGTTGTGACCTTCTCTGCCATCAGACTGCACATGTGTCTGCCAGGACAACGCGTTCAGGGCTACTGCAGCAGCAGATGCCACGATCCAGATTCATTGTGAGGTTCATCACACAGATTATCCACTTCACCTCGAGTACAATTCTGACCTGACGGTGTTCGGTCATGTCCCGCAGCTGTGTTCGTAAGCAGCTGCTGTGTTCCACCTCAGCTGTGCTTCTGCTTCAGCAGCAGGCAAACTGCTTCACGCTCGCGCACATGCAACTGCAAAATGTGTGTATATGATATTATTGTTTTCTATGAAATGCTTATCAAATTTGTGAATGGTTTATGAAACCTTCTGCTACCAACTGAGGAAGTGTCATATAAATGGAATTATGTAATTACCCTTCATAGTTATTTTAATGCAGTGTCATGTATTAGTTTCACCTAAAGTGGAAACAGCTTCTTGCAAAAATAAATGCATATATTTAACTTCATGTAATCAAGTAGATTTAAAAGCAACTATTTCAAGTAATGAAAACAGATTATAATGTGTATTTTTCTTATATTATCTACATGTTAGAACCTTTTTATATGTCATATCTTACATACATCATCTGCTTCAAATACAAACTGATATGCCTAGTGGGCTTAAACAGATATTTCTTTCTTTCATAAAGAAAATCTGAGGATGATTTTTCAATAATTCACCTATTTTTATTTTTATTCAAAATTTGCATATAGAAAAATAGCTGGCAGAAACTAGTAAAATGAAGGGAAAGTTTATTTTCTTAACAAAAGCTTGTTGCACTATTTAGCTATAACAGGAGAAACAGATGTTTCAGCTTTACAATACCATGTCTTGCAAAACTTCCTTCTAAACGACTATTCGTGCTCTACATGTTTTGGACTGTGTATGAAGAGCTCTGCTAACAGTCATGGGAAGCACTGCATACATTAGTAAAGCCCACATTAAGATAATTAGTGCTAAAAAAAAAAAATAATCAACAAGCCTATTTTCTCCCTTTATAGTATTGATTTAGTGTGGGTAAAAAATGCCAAATTTTCGATCTTGAAGATACATGTTCCACCACAGAGCAGGAGATGGAGCCAGCTTTTCCCAGTGTTTTGCTAATAAACTCTTAGATTAACCATCTCAAGGGCTAGGTAGAAGAGCCAAGCTCTACAGACTATCAACACTTAGTCTCTCTGAAGAACCTATAAACACAGAGAATGTGGACAAGAGACAAGGAAGTCAAGTTCTTAATCTTTGTGGCTCGACCTACCCAAGTATTCTCTCATAAAAAATTTTCAGAATTGCTGTGGACAATACAACTGACCAGGAGGCAGTATTGAAACTGCACTGCTACAGTGATGACTTTGCAATGGTAGCAGCTATGGGAAAATTTCTACAGTGAAAGAGGACTTTGAAGCTCATTTTGTATCATCTTATATGTGTATCTTCTAAATGGCAAATTCTGGTTTAATACATATGGTTCTCATAAGGACTCTGTAACCTTTTGCAAATCCTATGACAGGTTATACACATCATTTAACTCTTTGTCTGTCAGAAACTTTACCTTCTGCAGACCAAACAATGTCAGTGTGGATACAGGCACATAACCTAATAGGATTGGATTATGGCATCTTAAAAAATTACCGCCTTGTCCCTCAAGATGTTGAAGTCAGGGCAGTTTAAGGTAGCGACTTCTGTTTAGTATTAAATGTCATGCTAAGAGCATGCATGTGAACAGCTCTGAATACTCTGGGGATAGGTGGCTATTGCTTCGACACCTTACAGCTTGAGCTTATTGCCCTGGGGAAGGATCCACTGCAGACATGCATCCAAAGAGAATAACATGTCCAGCTAGAACGATTAGTATTTATTTTAGTAATACAGTTATCCAGGTTAGTTGAGGATGTCATTATTTTGCTTAGTGTTTGGAAGGGTTGCTTTAAAACCACTTGCTTTCATGCAAAGTGATAATCAGTCTAAGCACTGTAAGACTTTTATAATGGAGGGCCAACACATCTTTTTTCATTCAGTCTGCAAGAGTAAACCGAACACAGCTGTTTTACTGAAAACAACCCACTGGTATTTAAGTAGATTAACAAAATTAACTGTGAAAATCCTCTGCTATGTGAAAGCCAATAACCTGTTGGCCACAAGGAGGCAGGGCAAGGATTCAGTAAACTCAAAGAAATTGCTTTTATTTAAAAAAAAACCCAAAAACAACACAAACCCACAACAAAAAAAGACGAGCAGTAAATTAGTTCAGTCATGAAACTCTGAACTGCTAGGCAAGATAAAAAGCACTTTTCAGCCACAGTGTGTGGTTTCAGTATTGCTGTTTTATTCCAAGAGCAGCAAATATCTTAAGATATTAAACAATAGCTGATCTGGCAGCAATTTTCTGCTTCTTTTGAAGAAGCAGATCACACATGTTTCTTCTTCATCACTTCTGTGTGATGCAGAGAAAAACTCTAACAATAAGCTTTGATAGCAATAGTGGATTTACCAACTCAAAACAAGAAGCTGTACCGCCAGGTTCACAAGGTGTTGCTCCCAAGCTAATAAATCCTGCTTCTGGGCAGCTTTGGGAGCTCTGCCTTTAACTCCCATGGCATTTCTGATTCTGGGCTAAAAGCTGGCAGAGGCAGTTAAGTGACTGTAGTCCCCTACAAAGTACCTTATGCGCAGTCCAGTACAGTGATGCCTCTCTTAACCAGAACTTTAGGACATTCCAAAATTAGTACTAACTCAAGGTCAAACTTCTAAATGACAATGGGGTAAAAGAGGAAAATAAAGCCAAAGTATCTTTGTTTCAGAGTTCAGTTGAAAATAATTAAAATTAACAGCGAAACAAAGCCTTCCACAGTAACAGCACATCACAGTCCTAGCCTATGAGTGATCTTCTGTTCTAGACAAAGTGACTTTACTCCTAGCTCTGCCACTGCATGCTACTGAGCTAGGTAATTTCAGTCCTCCATGCCTCTGTTTCCTCATCTTTTTAGCAGTTGCTTTCCTTCTTTGTGAAGCAGTATGAGGTCCATGGTTAAAAAACATGCTACAAGAACTAGTTATTATTAATGCAATTCAGATATGGAATGCACCAGATGGTAAAATCTCCAGGATTTTAATGAACTATTGTAACAGAACATATGTAATATGACGTTATTATAACAGGCATTTAAATGTATAGTTAGTACATACAACGTGACCTGCTCTGCTCTCAGTAACTCCACTGGAATTATTTTGGATTTATGTCAGATAATACTAGGAACACAAAATAGCCCCATATGTGCAATGTGGTAAGGGTTTCATAGCAATGCTATCTTAACTATTGCCTGTCCTATTTTTATTTTTTGCTGGGGTTATTGTATGAAGTGGTCTGTTAGATTATGTTTTCTGCATTTGATTCTGAGCAGGAAGTAAAAAAATATCACCCTCATGTCAAAGACTAAAATGCCTCTGACCAAGTATCCCTTACTAACCATCATAAATAATCTGAAGCAGCAAGAACTTTTGGGTTTTTTCTCTATATTCTGTAAAAATTATGCCTTTGATGCATTTTATGCTAGACTTGCTAAGCAATTAATGCTTGTGTCAGAAGAGCCAAACATTCGGGTTCAGACTGTGTGGGTAGTAGTACCTCCTTTCTCCCACAGCATTTGAGTGCTAGACAAGATGAACTGTACGACTGGGCAAAGGTGAAAAAACAGGCCTGCAGCTCAAGCCACTGGCATCACACATTACAGTCAGAGACAGGTACCTACTTCAGTAAAAGAGAAACATGAAGATACTATCAGTATGTATAATAATTCTAGCACATCTACAATACAGACTATAAAACTCAAGTGAACTGACATTTAATATATGAGAGCCTGGAAGCAAGATATCAATTTCACATCATAAATTAGCCTTTGTGCCAGTGCCCAAAGATTTGGCTGATTACTCATTGCTTTCCCTTAGTGCTTAAGCAGTCTTTTCCAAAGTAAGACAGTTAAACCACAAAAACGTACCGTAGTGTCCACAGCCCTGACCTTCCCAGCAGGAACGTGCTTTGGAATAGGTTCTTCTACTGATATCATCATGCAGCCTTCTGCTCCAAGAGTAACTATTACGAGCTTACACCCTCTTTCTAACAGCATGTGTCCCACCTTTTCAGCATCTTCAAGGTTGCCAACTGGGATGCCCGTTAAAATTTCTGCCTGGAAAATAACCCACGCAAATGAAAATCATAATGTGACAGCATTCATTTTTGGACAACAGTTGCATTTGAAAACACTACTTAATATCTTTTTAAACTGTGTATTATAGGATGATCATGAAACCACTTCCTACGCTGATATTCAGCTATGTCTTGCTCCTCATTTGAAATCAGCATGTACTTCAGGCACAGAAGACTAATGGAGAGCAGCCTAGGCAGAGACGCAGGAGGCATGGGTTCTGTTCCAGCTTCTACGACTTGCCTGGCATGCAACCCTTAGTAAAATCATATTTCTCCCACGTGCCTCAGTTTCTTCATCTGTGAAATGGACACAATGACACAGTCTTGGCAAAAGCCATTTTGCAGTCTAATGTGAAAAATGTTACACGGCACCTCGGTCACTATTGTTGGGGGATATTTATCACCAAGTGAGAAACTTTTAAAATAGTTTTTTAAATTCTCAGTGTTCAGCTAGAGGGAAAACACAAGGGAAAATATCTTCAAGGAAAAAAAATAATTGCTCAGCTCTGGCAACACTGTTTACATCAATATATATTTTCAGATAAGAATACCTGAAAGTTGTCTGAAGCCTTCTTTGGGCAAAGGCCCATTGCAAGATTATTATATATTTGTGTTAAGGCCATGTCCATAGGCCTATGCCAGGACTGAGACTTCTCTGTGTTGGCTCTGTACAAACACAGATAAACTCTTCTTCTAACAGATGGTGACCTTAAGTCAACTTCTCCCAGTTGGCTCTTAAAGTTATCTCTTCTAGTTCCGCCCAACTAAGAAAAAAATTTCCCCCAAATCTGCAACGAAGACTTCAGAATCAAGCACCCTTTTCGCCACTTTATACATTTTCTTGATGGCATAGCATTGTCCAATGTCATGAACTTTTTCTTTTGGCAGGGAAGAGAACAAGAATGAAATAGGAAGAAAGGGAAGAGAAAATACTGTGTTTTATCTGAAACAGTCTAGCAGGCAGTTCTCCTGCATAATACAGTATGCCTTCAATTGTAAGTAAACAGACATTATATTTTTCTGTCTTTACTAAATCTTGTCCTGCTTGCCTGAGAAGAGGGAAGTCCTACTTTATCTTGCACTACAAGGTCGCTTCTGGATCCTGAAAAATGCAGTCTGAAGTATTTTCAGATAACCGCATAGCTTCACATAACTGGGCACAGCTTCCACACTCTTAGGGCTTATTTTCAGTGGAAAACTTACTGTGGAACCTACTGACCAGCTACACTTCCTGATCTCTGCTGCCTGGGCAGCTCAGCTTCTTGGGAAACAGCTGCTGAAAGATTTCAAACTACCTTCCTCTGCAGCACGGAAACTTGAATTCATCATACATACTTCTTGATATAATGGACTGTAAACTATAGTGATGAAACAACTGCTCCATAAAGCACAGGCCATGCCTGTAGTAAAGAGAGGGAGGGCAGACAGCTGGGGACAGGAACTACTACAGCCATCCCAAAGTAAACCGCCCCCAGCCGTGAGTCAGAGCCCACTGCTCGCCACTGTCATTTCCTGTTTTCAGCCTGACCCAGGAGAGAGAAGCCACCCTTAGGCTCTGAAGGGCCAGATTATGCCAACACACTCCCTAGAGTTTATAGTATCATTAGCAGAGTACTTACTGGTTTTAATTTTCAAACTCACAGGACCAAGTTCTGCAGTCTCTACTTAGACTAATGCACAAATGATTTCAAGCATTGTTGATCTGATCGCTACAAAGCAGAATGTGGTGTGGCAGGCCTTGGTGGGTAAATTTGTGCACTGCAGGGGCAAGGTGTGGTTAACACGTACACATAATTTAAAACTACTTTTTTTAAATGCACTGATCCCAGACAAGAACATAGTAAGCTTTAAATTAGAAGGAGGCACCTAAACCTATTCAATTTTCTCTTTGGCATGTCACCATGCTGCTCAAACTTCTCTTCTTGGAGTACAAACTATTTAAGCAAATTAAACATTTCATTTTTTAAAAGGTTACAGAAGAATTTTCAAATAAGAACATTTCAAAAAGTATTTCACAAAACCTTTTGAATGTATCTTCTTGCAAGGTCTGGAAGCAGTCAATACACCAATAATGGCTTTGGAGTGACTAAAGATAGATAATAAACAGTATAGAATATATACTATTTATAATATATGGTATATTCTTTAATAAACAGAATAAAAGATATTCTAATATTCAAGTGTCTAAAGAGTCTGTGTTTCTTCATGAATTTTAAGATCTCTGGAGCACAAACTATGCATTCCTGTATTCAGAACACCTGGCACATCACGTTACAAGAATAAAAATGGATTAACACAAATGCTTGACTGAAACAGGCTAACTGAATTTTCAATGTACTTTATGAAGGGCAGTAACTCCAAACATTCTACTTATGTTGCAAAGTCTCCAGGGCAAAAGTGGATTTGGTTTTGGTAGAGAAACAGTAAATCTAATTTGGGTTTATTTACCTGGTATTTACACTTCTGTAAACTCAGGAGCAAGGTAAATGAAGTATTTAAATATAATGTTGTTCCTAATGAAACGCACATGCTGTAAGATTAGTGTTGTACCCCTCTTTGTGTTTGCTGCGTCTCAAGTCAACAGGATTTTTTACTTGGGTAGTGAAAGAACTGTTCTGGGACTGATATGTGAAAGGTTTTGCAGAAATCTTTCTTTTAATCTATACCAATAAACCTAATTATTTTGAACAGACAGTCTGTATAAAAGTAGATCTTCAACTGCTTGAAACCACTATCATCTAACTCATCTACAGCAGGATGGTAAAGCTAAAAAACACTGGAACAAGCTGGAAGAACCATAAAAGCAGCAGAAGCCAGACAGATTCTGTGCCAATAATTAGAGATTGCGGTAAATGTCAACTGATGTTAAATACTGTGGTGAGTTTTTAAGTTCCTCCCTTCAGTAGAATCTTATTTAAAAAACAAACTGTGGTACAATTGAAGGAAATAACTAATGGTTATGTAAAGAAAAAAATTAAATAACAATACTAAAAGCCTGACGTGGACATTTGCCATAGTACTGTACAAAACAGCAGAAAATTAAAAATTGTATTTTTCTGCAGTTAGCCTCATAAAACCCCTCTGTTAAATGAACCTATTAAAGCAAGAGGACATTCCACAAAATGGCTGTCAGAATAAATCTATGGCGGATATTATATAACTAATCTACACAGAATTTTCTTAATTTTGTTCACAAAAGTGGAAGAGAAATTTAACTGAATCTTTTAATTTAACTGATATGGAGGTTCTTGGCCATAATCCTCACTAATCTTAGTTAACTCTCCGTGTCTCTTTAGACTGTGGAGTCTAGTCACAGTAAATTGACACAAACCAGCACTCCTACGGAAAAAAAATGGCCCAGCTTTTCCCTTCTACTCCTGTCCACATGGCCCATTCTCTTGTGCCAGCACAGCCATTTGTGTGGCCAGGAAACAAACTGGATTGCAAGGCAGATCTGTGTTAAAATTAACACCACCCCCAATCCCACACCACCCTCAAAAGCCAACCCAAAACAATTAACTTCTTTCAACAGCAGTACTAGTTTACACTGGCTAAAAGTGAGAATAAAACCATGATATGAACCTTTGCCAAGTGTTCCTAGCTGTGGTGCATTTGGGGCAGCCTATGGCTTACAAAGCCACTTTCAGGGAGACATTCTGGATCTTCTGCTTGGCAAGACCAAATCTGCATCACGGTGTCTAGTTTTGGGATCTCTGGCACAAGTAAGATACTGACATACTACAGCATACTACACTGGAAGGCCATCAAGACAGGCAGGGGGCCAGAGACCAGGACATACAAGAGGCTGGGAGAAGTGGGCTTGTTCAGCCTTGAGAATACAAGGCTAAGGGGAGATCTAATTGCTATCTACAGAAATGTAACGGGTGGGTATAGACAAGATGGAGCCAGACTTTTCTTGAAGGTGTAGAGGGATAGGGCTAGAGACAACAGGCACAAGCTGGAACACGGGAAATTCCACTATTAGGACAAGGGTTTTTTTAACCACGAGGGTGATGAAGCAGTGAAACAGGTGCCCAGAGGTCATGCAATCTCCATCCTTGGAAATTCAAAACTTGACTGGGTAAAGCCCTGACCAATCTGACCTAAACTGGCCATGCTTCACCAGGGTGTTGGACTAGAGACCTCCAGAGGTGTGTTCTCAACTTCTATGATCTTATGATCCTCAGCAAATATAAACTGGTGAAATAACAAGCCATGTTAATTCTTTGGGGAGCAGTCTATCGTTTGGACTGCATTCGGTGCACCTAGCACAATAACAACTTCGCAAATGTTGCCGGGTACTGCTGGAACAGAAATAATAATAGGGAAGCTGTGCCAGTTTTAAGGCTAACCCATCTAAACCTATATATGATAATTCAAAATATTTTTAATTTTAAATATTTAAACACAGTAAGCCAGTTGGCTACAAACTTGGCTTGTACCTTCGGAGATTTCTTTGAGAATGACAGAACAAGAACTCATTAATTCTAACACATGTGAACAGTCCCAAAGAAGTAGTGAGACAGATTTGGTGTACAAGCAATTGCAAGATCAGGCCACAAGCCAAGCTAGTTCCAGTTGTTTCAAATTATAAAATTTTTACATATATACAGGCAGAAATACTTATCGTGCTAGAATAATTAAAACCTGATTAAAATGAATTGGCTTGAAGCTATTCCCTCCCCTCCCAAAAGTAACATCTTTCATTTTAGACTAAATATGGGAAATTTCATCGTTTCCAGCAACTGATAAAATGGGGTTTAGAACAAAGTTGGAACTAAAATATACTGTGAATTGCTGGCAACTTCTACATAATGGAACAATAGTAGCTTTCCATTACTTAAAACAGAAAAGGCAAATTCAAGAGAAGTCCTGAAATATTTTAATTCTGAAGGACCTATTTTTGTTTTGATTGCTAGAGATATCAATTATTTTTTCTTCAGAAAGACTATCCCTAGTATTAATCTTTCTATATCTAATAAGTAGTATTTTAGATGTCCTAATTGAAGACTCCAGATATAGTTTTATAAACTTGATATTCTCTGAATCTTGTAAAAGTCAATACTGTCTCTTGATTTTGGACATGCTAACAAGAATTTTCATTATTAATACTCCTTCCAAAAATGATCTAGCCTCTAGTAATAGACAATAACGCTTAGGAGAAAACAATAGGATAGTATCTATTTTTCCGTATTATTTTTATACAGCTTGCAGCTTTATTTAACAAAATTAGCAATTAACTTATATTTAGTTGTACTGCTTTTTGCCATTGAAGCCCCAAACTATTCCATTAGCATTTAATTAAATTTTTCCTAGGCCCTTCTTATTTAGATCAAGAAGTCTGATACCCATTTTACATTAGGGAGAAAGCAGTTCCCAGTTTTGCATTAAAAATAGCTTGACAAAGTAAATCATGTGCTGTAACCATTTAAGAGTTTTCCTCCTCCTGAAGGGCTCCAGTATTCTTTGAACGGAGAAGCAGCTGTTCTTCAAAACGTTTAGGACCAAATTGAAATCGCTGATGTGCAATATATTTTGGTTGCTAACCTGCAGGGCTATGTAATTGCAGGCTCTCACTAAATAAGAAAAACAACACATGAACTGTATTGACATTGTGGTTGTGCCTAGAGCCATACTGCAGCAAAGAATCACACAAATACGTGGGAAAAAAATGGTAAGTATTCCAAAGAGCTCATCTTGTATAGGGTCTTTTAAACATTTTTCTTCTTTTTCAACATTTATAGATGACTGAAAAGAACAACCATTGGTTTTCACTAAAATGACATTGGATACATTTATTTTTCATTAGAAGAATTAAGGGACTGGAGAACTAGCACATTCCTGCACAAACCTCAGGGATTAGGCTGTGCTACATCTGGGAATTAACAAACTAGTCTCAACAAGTTTGATCTTTCTGGGAAAAGATAAAACTGAACTACAGGGTAAGCAAAGAAAGAACTGATAACCTTGCAAGATTTGTTCTGAGTTTTTTTTTGTTCATGAACCACATAAAAAGAAAGTAATGTCAGACATAAAAAAAATTTATTATTGCAACAAGCAAGAGTGAAAAGAACAGCTTGTGAAGAGCCTTCTAGACAAACTAATGGTAGATAATTCACTGATAGTATAATTTTGTTTGCTTCTCTCTAGCACATAAATCCATAAGAACAAGCTGTGCTGTTATACTAGAGACTGCATGTGATTTCATTAAATCCTAAAGCATTTAAAGAAGGATAGAGTGTTGTATTTGATACTTGCATGTTTGGGACCCAACATCCCATGGCTGTCTGAAACTATAGCTGACATTTAAAAACTTTTATTCTGTGAAAAAGGCATTGCAGATCAAAACGCCTGACCTTCATGGCAGTAAATAACAGAACCTTCTGTCTAAGTAGTAATTCAGCTAATCACAAGAACTACCCCTTTTTCTCATCTGTAACAAAACAAACACTCCACATAGTGTGTGAGATGTCCTAAGCTAAATGGCTAGTGTTCAGTTCTACAGCTAACATAATCTTCTGTTACAAACATATCATTCACATAATATCCACAAACCACAGGATTTTATCATTTAAAGGTATTTCTTGGTGAGCAAGAAAGATAAGGATATTTTGGTAAAACTGTATGATAAATACTTGCAAGTTTAAACGACTAAGAAAGCCAAACCAAGCAATAATTAAAAAAAAAAAAAATCAGTGTAAATTTAATCTTGTCTTAGCATATGTCTGTGTTAGAAACAATGTTGTAGAAGTAGTTGAACTGGAGAGCTCTAAAGAGTTCATCTTTAAACCCAAGACAATTTACTGACTATCTAAAAGACTTAGTAAAGATAAAGTAGAAATACACTATTTTTTTTCTAGCAGTACCTAAAAATCCCAAATAAAAAAGGGGTAAGGCTGGAAAATAAAAAGGATTTTTGGCTTAAAGGAAGTTATTTGAGACTTAGAAAAACCAAGTAGGAGGGACAACAGAGCTGGAATGGAACATCTCAGGAAGGCAGTTGTAAGCAGCACATCCAATAGATTTGGCCACAGAGAATAATAACTTAAAAAAATCCATAAAATAAGAATGGTCATAGTGGCTCAGAGCAAAGATCCATCTTATCCAATTGCTCTTTTCTGACTGTGACTGCGAGTAGATACTAAGAGAAATAATTAAAAAAAAAATATAAAAAGTTCCCTTCCCAGTATATATTCTGGATCATCAAAGTCTTAGGTACTTCCTGATTTAAGAAGATGAAGGAAATGCAGATGTAGTTGGTTGAATGGATGAAATTTTAAAAATTAGAATTATCTTTAAGATTTTCAGAATTAGCTTATTGCTTTTAAGTGCCATACAGAGATGTGACTGGTAACCTTTATTTGGGTATGTAAACATTTATATCTCTATCAAACTTCTCAAGTGCATACATTAAAGTGATCTGAAATTAAAGAGAGTCATGAAAGAAAACAGAAAACAGATGGCATATGAATATATAACAATTACTAAAAAAACAACTTTCAAACTTGTAACATAAGAAAAACAAATGCTTCATTTTTCCTCTTTTCTCAGCAAAAACAAAGGAACAATGGCAACAGTTCATCCCTGAAAATCAATTCAATAACAAATCAGACACACAGAGAGGATGAAATCAAACATAATTGATTATTACAGTTGTGCTAATTTAATTGATTTCATTGCAAAGTATGAAAAGGTTATTGTTAAAAGCAAAGGTATTTAGGTGCCATTCTTGTCCTCAGAATATGCTGGAGGAGTTCCACACTTGGATATGTGCTCCCATGATATGGCTGGCAGGAACTTCCACAGGTCTACCATTTCCATAAATTCAGAAGAGATAAACCTCCTCAACAGTAGAGAGCGTATTTCTGTGCCTAACTGTGCATACAGTGATCTCAGCTATCTTCAGATGGTAATTACTTTTTAAAAGAAAATAGCAGAAAAGAATGCAAACTGTACCCCCAGCTCTGCTGGAAAGGTAGATGAGTGAGCAGGGATCTATTATAATTATACACCTGTATTTCTTGTTCTCCAAATAGAAGTAATTTTCTTTTCTCCATGTGGTGGTAATAATAATTCACCCTGGCTCCAGCAAGCTAAACTTCTCAAAGAATGTCTCTTTCAAGACTGTCCTCTAGCAATAAAGTATAACAAAGGGAAAACTTTAACATGTGTGTTGCAAAGAGCAATGAGAGAAAAGTCAGGAATAGACAAGTAATGAAAACCAAAGTTTTGTTTCTAACATATGGGGGATAAGTTTTTGCAGGGGAAAAAAAAAGTAACTAGTGACATTATGAAAAAAGCAAACAACAAATGACATTTACTAAATTGGTGGGAAAGTATGGGTGTTCTCAGCCCAAAATGTGTGCCGTCGCACCGTTTAGCCAATCCAGGGGCATAGTCCAGGCATAAGTGCTTTCTGAAAGCATGAAGAAAACACCATATGGGTGTCCTGCAAGTCCCCTGAACAAGAATAAATACTTTGCCTTAGCATTCTCTTCATCACATATAACTGAGTTCTGGTAGCTGTTAGACAGTGTCTAAGCCACAGATGATATCACACTGACAGTGACACTGGAACCTTTGCCTTCCAGAGCTCTGAGGAGCCATGGCATCTCCCACCTTGCTATTTTGCTAATTTCTGAATGCTCTGGAGTATCTGAACTTGGCAGACACATACTAAAACATCCGATAATAAAATTCAGATGTCCATTTCGGTTACTTAAACTGACCCTTAAATGCTAGAAGACTCATGAACTGAGAACTTCTGATATGGTTTGTGATGATTTTTAACAGAAATTTCAAAAGAGGGTAATTGAGTCTTGAGGGTAATTAAATCTTGAAGATCTTACTTTGACAGACATTGTCATCAGACAAAAAAAAATCCTCTAAGTAAGTAGGGCTATGCTTTTCTCTTAGCTCTTCCCCCTCCTCTCCACCCAAAGGTATCATGTTCATTGCAGAAACCATGTTTGTTGGAGGTAACTTTAACTATGATCAAGGCATGGCTTCTATCCACTAGGTTGCTTCTCCCACATTCTGGTTTATATAAAGAGAGGGTGAGGGGAAGGAACACAGCATGCGTAATTCTAATAAATAGGAAATTTAAACAAAGGCCTTATGAGACGAGCCTAATTTGTCTCTTGTGACAAAAATAATTTCCTTGGGAGAAATAATACACTTGAATGAGACGAGAGGGAAAGGAGGGGAAAAAAAAGGGGGAAAACATACAGTTGAAGGGCTAGAGAAACAGATTCATTGAAAACAGATCTGACAGGAAGAGGCACATAAAGCTACTATTTACCATCAAGTGCAGCATGCCCACATCACCTCCTGGCAAGCGAGTTTAAAACTGTCAGAACACTATGGCTAGCGTATTCCTGCTAATCATATCAAGGGACCACAGAACAAGGACAAGGATCTATTTTAATATTTACCATTCAGTGATAACATTTCAAAAGTGTCCTTTTATGGATTTGTTTTACTCGTCTACTTGTAAGGAAGGCTGGACACGACTTTCCTGCTGAAAACAATTAATTTCATTTTGAGTGCAGTCTAAAGGTACTCTAGAGTACTCCTCTTTTTAGGTCAGGGATCAAACTTGTCACCTCCAAAAGTCCTGTGTAAGAGGAGCATGCCTCAGTTCTTCTGCTCCCTATGCTGCATTTCTGAGAACAGAATCCCTCTGAAACTTTACTGCTTCAGACTCCTTCTTTAACATGACATTTGGCCATTACCTCAGTTTCATTGCAGCAGAAGATATCAGAATGGGTATAAAATTGTGGATCTAGGTCAGGAAGGGCTGGAGCTGGATTAAATAATGTCTTAACTGAAACAAAGAAAAAAAAAGAAAAGTCTAAATCTCTAATATTTTAGACTCATAAACCATCACCATTATGGTTAATTCACAGCCCCAAATATTTATTATTAACACACAAATAGCTCCCAGTTTCTGTGTTGTCATTTTATAGAACTGCTAAATGTTTTATTTATTATAGTAAAGTTCCCTTCTAATTCATGTGCAGGCACCTGTCACGATGGGAACATGACAGAAAAGTAACAGAAAAAATAACCAAGAAATTATAAGTAAAAAAAAAAAAGGGGGGAAAAGCCTTAGATGGTAATGCAATTTGTTTAACTGATGATGCTTCTTCCAGGATTTTAATAAGTTTTACAAGAACTGGTTTAGTTCTAGAATTTTTTCAGTGTTGTTATCTGCATTCTGTACATGAAGAAACAGGGGTATGGAGTAATGAAGGGCATGTCCAGACAAGGAGTTAAACATGCTTCTGAATGTGTTACCTAACTTGTTCAAACTGCCACATTATAAAACTGTAGTGCAGACAAGGCACTGTATATTTTTAATATGCTATCTGGCAGAGCTAGACTTAAACTTAACACGTGGTAGAATATGTTAGTTAACCTAACTTTAAACTGTAGCCTAAGGCCCCGTGTAACAGCAGAAAAGGTTTGTCATGAGGACAGTATAAGTGACTTACTCACTGTTAACACAGGAAGTCTGCAGACTTGGTTTCTCACTTTGCCAAATTTATGATTAATACTTTTGTGTCTTAACCACAAGGCCATCATTTTTATATAAAGCACACTCTCTTACTTCAGAAATATTCTTTATAGTAAGTGATCAAACCTTTCAACTCAGATGCCTAAATTTTCAGTCCTAAACACATATTTAGACCCTAAACTACAGTGCATAATATTCAGACACCCTGAACGCTTCTGAGTCCCAGTTGATGCCCTAAAAAAGATGCACAGACTTCTAAAATCTGAGTACCAAGAAGCTTAGAAGATGACCTTTTTGATTAACACTCTGAAAGTTTTAGCCTTTGACTGTACAACTTCATCATGCCTCTCTACCTGCCTCATTAAAAAGAGTATTAAAGTGACAAAGACATTTACTCAGAAGTTAGAAAATGCCAGGATTAGGATTTTCAATGAAATCTTAATTTGGTTCCCTTATATTATTACAATACAGTATGTATTATAATAAACTCTTTTAATTATATGATCAAATACCACTGAAAAACAGCATGTGATCATATAATTAAAGACTGCAACATAATACATATGCAGAAAGGAGACAAATTAAGGTTTCACAGGCAACCTTAACTCTTACATTTCCTGTTTTCTGAATTGCAACTGTAATAAATTTTTTTAAAAACACAAATCATCAAGGTATACTTTTCTAGGCAACAAACAAACAAACAAACAGCACATATTAGAAAACAAACTGTCATGTGGTATCATATCGACATAGACATGGGTCAGAAGCAGCACTGGAAGTGCTCCAGCTTGGATTTTAAGTAATAGAGACTCATCATGAACAGGCCGTAATACATGACTATTAGTTTGCTCCCATATTTAATATCTGCAGAGCAGGGGGAAATAGAAGAACCCTAAAATTCTCTTTCAGGCTGTGAAGAGCATGGTTTGTGAATAGGGTAATCTGTTTGGTCTCTCTGAGGAACACCAAATTATTTTCTGCCCAAATTCTTTCTCTCCATTTGCCAAGATCCATTCTCCTCACCTAGTTTCCATTCTTCATGCTTCCCTGCATAGGCACTATGCAATAGTAACGTTTTCCACTCAAATTTCATCACATTGTTATCTCTTTTGCTCCCCCTCCTACACTTTCTTTTTCCCACTGCCAGTACCCACAGCCTACTCCCTGATTCTACCTCCATATTCCAATCTCTATTCAACAAATCCTATTCTCTGTTCCAATTTTGCTCCCTTTTTGGTTTCTCTCTTCCTTCTTCCTCTGCCACCCCCAAAATCAAGCAAATTCCTCCTACGCTTCTCTTGTCTGAAACGTACTCTCCCTCCCCAGGACTCCCATCCAGCTTTGTCTCTGTATTCAAATCAAGCAAGCTCCAGCTCTGTACTTCCTGGGCCCACAAGAGTTCTTTAACAGTATAAAAGAAGTTGCCTAAAACCAGACTCAGGAATTACACTGGAAGTCATGCTGCCCACATGGACAACTGCCTACGTGGACAGACTCTCAGGGGAAGCTAGCCGTGAAGCTCTAACAATTTTCCCAAGTCTCTGTGAAAGGTAGTTATTTTCTAAAGGCAGATAATACAGTAAAAATCAGGCAGATTTCCATACTGTTGTAAAGGCTTATCTTTAAAAGAAAGCTCCCTTCCTATCAAGTCTTAAGTAAATTTTAAGGTAGCCAGTATTTATAATTTAAAAGAGGTTAGGGTGGGAGGCATTTCCCGTTGCCTGGTTTCTGCAGCCACTATGCTTTGGCAGAAATTACAGAGTTTAACCACAGACAAACAGCTGATATGAAAAACTGCAGCCCAACATTTAAAAAGTTAAAGCACCTGAAAAAGAGATCCTTTACTTGCAAGTGACACGGAACTTTAATAACTGATGCTGGTTCCAGCCCATTCTTCACTACAGTATTAACAGGCTGGATGCTATCAGCCATCTTTTATGGAGTCTGTCATTACAGAAGTCCAAAAACTGCTTTACAGCATTTGATATACAATAACATTTTGCCCATCAATGAAGTGGTCCCCCTCTTGGAAGCAGCAGCAGCTTCCCAGCATGTGGCCATTAAAAACCTAGAATTTCCCAGTCAGATTTCCACTACAATTTATACTCACTTCATAAAACTATTCACAACCCTCCCTCCTTTCCTTCCCTGCCTTCCTTCCTTCTCCCCAAGATTGTTACAAGATCTTTAACAATCAGTGCCACAACGAGAGGATGTCAGAACATGAGATGTCCCTCTCTAGCTTAAAGATCCAGGTGTTGTTCACTGAACAGAAGCAAAGGGTTCTTGTCTGTGTGTCCACACTCTTTCTCCATCTTATTGTTTCTTTCTTTCAGTAAGAATGAAGAAAAACAAGCAAAAAACCCCTTGAAACAGAGGTTTGAGGCATCTGGGTATGCATCTGGTTTAAACAAAAATAGTCTAGTGCACATCCTAACATGCAGTACTGCATTAAACATGAGGGTATTGCAGGCTAAAAGAAGGGAAATTGCATTAACAATTTACAGTTGGCTAAGGATAGATTTTTACAGTGTTACAAACTCAGCTGTTTACTTAGATCTGACTGCACATGACATTTGAACATGTGTAGCCTATTGCTTTAAAGCAGAAGCAACCGAAGCCTTCCTGATAGGAGCTGCACAATGATTCCAGACTGACAGCACAGAACTACAGCTGGCCCACAGTTAACTACTATCTCTTCTCGATATATTGTGCTGTCTACAGTTGCTAAATGCTGGCATGCCTGTTCCATGTATCAGGTTTGGATTTTCTTAAACTGCCTTTAAAAAATACTATATTTTCTTCTGTCACAACCTGGCATCTTGCCATATGAGGGTGACAAAAGTGTGAAGCATCTTACCAAAACTATGCAGAGTTAGAAGCAGACAAAATAAGTCATGGATATTGACTCATGACTCAACTATAGTCCATTAACCACTAGATTAAGAATGCTTTTATCCATTTTCATAAAGCATAATGAAAATATATAGCAGGCTCTGTTCCCTGCTCATATATTTAAGCATTCCAGGTGCTACTCAGTTTTCTGAGGTTTTTACTTTTTAATTAGATTTGCATGAACTCAGTTTTGACATTTCAAACAGAAGTGAAAATAATTTTTCTGCACGCACAGTTCTGTTTACAGTTTATAACTATTACCACCACAGTTTCAGAGCCACTCTCTCCCAGCCTTGCATCTAACATAGATGCTTAAAATCAACACAAAGTACATGATCATGATGTATAAAGTTCTGCCACATTTGACATCTCCACTAGTGCGTGAACGCTAGTGATCACAACAGGTGCATGACAGAGCTCAGTGCGGAAGGAGGACTGAAGAACCAACAATCCTGACATGCTATGATCTACTGGAGCAAGCCTGGGCCCAGCTGCAAGGAACCAGTTAGTTCTGATCCTAGTTCCATCCCTGACCTGCTGCTCATGATTGACCATATTATTAGCTGTCCCCTCCCAGTCTTATCTTCTGGATAGACAAGAACATATTTTTAATCTCATATAGATGCCTCACTTGCATAATTATTTATATAGTGTTCAAATACAGCAGTAATTGTGCTTGAGTAACTGAAGGCATTACAGGCACTTGGAACAACAAATCCTCATGTCAGTAGAGAAACCCCATCCTGTTCAAGCAAGATGTCACCTTTTATCTACATATAAGCTACACTGAAGGAAAAATGGCCTACATTTAAAAGTACAGCACAGTAAAAATTTACTAATAATTTCACAGATGATGCCTCTGTCTACTCAATGGCAGCATGCCAAGTCACACTCTAAGAATTCTGGTTAAGAAGAAAAAGCTTTTTTTTTTTCTTTAGGGATGTTAACTTCTGTACAAAAAACCCACAGCCATACCTACTGCTACACTGGGAGAACAAGGGCATAAAATCTGTTTTTGAGGTCATTTAATTTACTCTGTGTGGAACTCTACTGACTTGCATTCATTATGCTTGTTCTGCTCTGGAGTAATACCAGAGTCAGGCCCATAGTTCCTGACCTAACAACATTATACTGCATGTAGTCACAGCATGAAAACAGGAGGAAAGGCAGCACCAGACATATACGGGCCGATTATAAGGGTATGGGTTGACTTGCCATTCAAGGTAAACACTGCAAAAATTTAAAACTGAATTCAGTTTTCATTAGCATAGCATGAATTTGTTGGCTATTGTTTCCTTTCTAAATAAAACTAGTATGTAAGAAACCAGAATAGACCACAGAATCTTTATTTAGAAAGCACGACAAAGAATATTTTTCATGCAACACAAATGAGGGAGACGGAATGGCTTATGTTAAATTACCTCCACTGGCACGTGCCATTTTCAGAGCTTCAAGAGAAACAGCAGGGGTTATTTCTAGCTGGCAAACAACCACTTTGGCTTTACAGATGACATCAGAAGCCCTCTTCAGGTCTTCAAAATTTAAAAGCAGGTTGGCTCCCGGGACTATGACAATAACGTTCTGTCCTAAAGAGAAGATATTGTGGTTTTTACATTAACTTTTGCAATAAAGTATGTAAAATAATTCCTTACTTTTCTACAATAAATTTCACATGAGTATTTCAATTTGCTTTCCAAAAACCCCCCACTAAAAATGTATGCATTGCTGAAATTTTCAAATATCCAAAGATTTCAGGAGATAATCAAAAAGTTCGACGGACACTGCACAACAAATGCAGTATATATTTTTTTGGGAAGTCATGTATGGGCTTTCCTCAGACTTATTTTTGTGTTTTCTGGGAAGCACTGTACTAGTAACAGTCAAGATGGGGGACATACGCTAAGGCTGACATTTGCATTTTCCTAAAAAATTCCAGCAGCCCTTGGAAGAGAAAAGCATCAATGTGATTACTGAGTTCATATGCCAAAAATGCCATAAAAATTATAATTCTCCCATCATCTGGGAAGAGAGAATATTTCACACACTTATGAAAATTATGCATGTTCTTTGAACTTCAGAGAAGCAGGTTTGCTCCATTTACCTGCGACACTTCAAGTTAGAGCCCATAAACATCATGAAAACCAGAATCAGCTTGCCACCAAAACCAGCAAGGTAATGCCTGTGTCTAAGAAAAGTTTTATCAGAAGTGAGTAAAGAAGGTGGGTGACAGATTCTTCTGCACTTAAAGCTGGCCAGCAGAAGGGTCTAAGCAAAGCTATACATGCGGAAGCACAGCAGTATCTCAAAGCATGTCTAAGATCCTTTCCATTCTTGTTTGTTTTACAGTTAGGTGAGGAGGTTCATTTACGCAGGTTCCAAATATTCTTTTGCTTTTCTTCAGACATGCAAGTTGCTTTCTTTTATTGCAGTTTCTTTCTTTCATTCTTTCTTTTTTTAATCTCTGTTACAACACCTAGAGACCTTCAGGCATGGGTGCCTTCAAATTAAAATTTATTATTAATCACTCAGGTATTAAATTCAATAAGTCAGTTGTTCCTTGATTTACAGGCTCAGCCCGCCCCCGCTGAAGATTCCTTTAAGGACTGCCAATCATTAAAGGCTACCAATTCTGCAATGAACTGAATTACTCTGTAAATAAATATTTATGTTTTTAAATACATTATTTTTGTTGAATGCGACTTCAAAGTCCTTTGAATAAGAACTGTGCAAAGCTTGCCTCCCTAAATATGTTCTGAAAAGAAAGCAGGACAATGGAAAGAATAATATAGTGATCTCAGAGGGAGGGGCCCAAGCTTTCCAAAGCAATTCTGCTGTCAATGGTTTGGTACAGAACAGCTGCATATGAAAAGCAAAACCTCAGCATTTAAAGCCAACGCCCTGCTTTTCAACAGACAATGATGGGCATCTCGGATAAAAAAAAAAAAAAAAAAAAAAAAAAAAAAAAAGAAACAACCTTCTGCAACAAGTAAATGCTGTCAAAGTTATCTGGATCCTGTTGAGGAAAGATTCAAAGGCAAATTGCACCTATTTTGCCAAGCATATATTTTGAAAGCTTATAGGGTGCAGCAGCTCAAACAGTAAAAGGCAGGGAATAAGTAGATAAGTAGTACAAAAATGTATTTCGTTTCTGCCTGGACTCTGTGCTACCTAGAATCTCAGACTCTATCCACACGTCTTGCTGCATTATCTTGCTGAACTATTTAGCTGTACTGACATGTATATTATTATTAGACTTTAGAGCTAATGGCCCAAGGGGATAAGGAAGGCTGTTTGTTTAAACCCACATGTGCAAATTCAAGGTAGCCCATGCTGCACTGGATCACAGTCAGAAGCTTTTCTTTGTAACTACAAAAGGTCAGAGACTTAAAGTCTGCTTTCAATCCTGCCAGGGAAATGCAGTACCTACTGCAGTGTAACAGTCCGGACAGGCTTAACGCAAGCTTTAGAGAAAAACCCACATTCTGTTCTTAGCTACATATACCACACTAACTGTGAATGACAGCAGTCACCACAAACTTACACCAGTGTGCATGAAAGCAGAATCTGGACCCATGCACTCACAATTAATACCAGAATTTTGTATTACTAGCAATCATTTTGTTGAAAGCAATTATTTCTTGCCAGGGAAATCAGATGGGAAATCAGCACCAGGGACAACAGAGTTAAAGACAGATGGCAAAGAGGGGTGGGATTCATCTTGTCCAACATTAACTAATTGTTAAAGTTTAAAAAAAAAATTTCTACATTCTAGAAAATTCTAAGAAAACGGATTTCTAAAAATTAGTTTTCTAGGTTCCTTCAACAAGGAGGAGAGACAAGTATTTTCAGAATTGTTTTAATCTTAGGTATCTGAGAAGAAGATAAACTGTTGTCTGGAAATGCCTATGAATCTCTGTTAACTCTAAGTGAAGCCTTAAGCCATACACCTAGCTTTGAAACAGCTCAAGTGAGGTAAAATGTTGCCCACACTAAGAATTAGAAAAATGCACTTGCTGCATTACAGTTAATTCTAACATATCACTACTTAGACTAAAAATTCTCAGCTTTGATGGGAGCATCTACACAATTTTAAGTTTTGCAGACATCAGCTAAAATATTAGGGGCCACATTCACAGTTGCTATAAGCTAGAACTGCTAAATGAAGCTGATAAACTTGTGCAAGCTTACACCAGATGGGGATTGGGTCCAATCAATACTTAAAACAGTGTGAATGCTGCATATGTAAATACTGTCCTCAGTTGGGCTTCTAAACCTGCTGCTGTCACTTCTTAGAAAGATGGGTAACTCAAGCTAGATTTTTTTACAAGTGTCATTTTATAGATGGCACCAGATGAGAAGTGCCAGTGTAAGAATCAAAGGCAAACCAGTAAACATCATGGTGCAATAACTCTCAATTTTTAAAATGGGATGACGAGACTAAAAGCCATCAGTAGTGCTTAGAACTCACCAAAATCTCAAACAATGCAATTATAACAATAGCTGCAGAGCTTCTGCATAATAATTCATAGGGAAAAGAGATTATATTTGTGACCAGAAAAGAATATTACAAGAGAAACATTTGCTGCCAAATCACACAGTTCATGAATATGAGGGCAAGTTTTGGGTGTGTCATGGTATCATAATTTCTATGCAGTTACTTGGTAGGAGCATTGAATAGTCTTGTACACAAAACATTCATGATGAATGTCAACACACAGAAATTCTGTAAAAATTCAGGTGACATTTCTTCATAATGCTGAAGATTCAAAACAAAGATTTTCTCTTTGGAAAGTATAATTCAAACAAGCTGGCATGTGTATTCTAAGCTTGCCTTGTTTATTTAGCCTTATCTAAATATATATTTTGAATGTTTTTTTACTAGTAGTGCTTTGGTATTGAAGGTACATTCTCTTGCAAAATAATGCCTATTCACTGTTCATGAATGATTAATAACTTTATCGTAAAGTCAGCACAATGCCTATCTCAAGTGAGGGTTATCTCCCAGTGTTCTGTGTTAGGTGAGCTTTAAGTCCTAACTTGCAATAATCAAGAGCACTTTAATCATGACCTGCCAACCTCTGTTGTCCTTCCACTGAATTTTTGCTACGAACACGGAAGTTGTCAGACTGGTCCACTCAGGCCAGCTTAATGGCGCCGTCAACAGTCAGTACCAGATATGGACCAATGCAATAAATTTCACAGGTGATCATGTAAAAAGTTGCCCATAAAGAACTTTTTTCCCTCCCTATGTGTGTACGTAAAAGTACAACACACATCACTTTATGGGGTTCTTACCATTCAATAGCACACTGTTGGCAGAAGGTGTGCTAAGTGACAGAGCTAGTGGAAAGAAGGCAGGCTGAAAACGGAAACAAAAGCTGGGGCTCACAGTGAAAACGGAAACAAAAGCTGGGGCTCACACTGGTGCGATGCACCTCAAAGAAAATGTGTTAAGAAAAGCAGCTGCATGTACCAGCTACTCTCCTTAAAAGAGAAAGTATGGATTCGAAGTGTACAGGGTCCTGGTAAACTTAATCTTGTGTTTAGTCAAAACCTATCTGAAGAGGGAGTTGCATAACAACTGAAAGGAGCACAAGGTTCCAGAAAAAGATCTCTGCACAGATTTCTGAGACCAGCCCAGAGGGAACCTTTGCACATCTCTGCGTTGCATGTTTTCCAGTGCAGCCCTATAAACATCTCTGCACCATTTTACATTAAAGCAGGGAGGAGTTTCTTTTTTTGAAACTACACTGCATTGTCCCAGAATATAATGCAGCTTGGAGAATATCAGATGTGCCTGATAATTTTCAAATTTTTAGCACTTTACCAATTACGATAATGGATGAGTGATAGCTGTGCAATTCAGTAACCAGCAAAAATCTTCCCAGAAATTCAGCATCACCAGCTAGACAGACACAGATAACCTCAAGGAAAGTTTACTTTCTTTTCCTCTGCCTTCACTCATCCATCGCAGTCTGCTTCTTCTACTTGAGTATCTCTCCTACTTCTGCCTGGGATTTTACTCAGTTGGTTGGAGTTGGTATTTTCCCCAAGTATCGGTACTTGTAAACAACTGTAAGATGACATGCAGGTTAGGTGTGTGAAAACACAGCAATTAAAACTTGGCGATTTAAAGAGATGATACCTATGTTTTGTATTTGTCCCTCGTTGTCTTAACACAAAAAAACCATCACCACCCCCAACTTCAAATGATTCCCTTTCAGGTATAATTTGAATTAGCAGAAACCACTTTACATCAGTGTATTGAATGCTGTGGTGTTTCAGCTATGCCAGCACAACTACTGTGGTAAAACATGCATGTGTAGACAAGCCCTTTGAAAAGTGCTGTAAAACCTGTTTAGGTCAAATCAGCCAGGTTTCTACAGGAAAAAAAATATTGTCTCTTGTAACAGCAAAGCACATAAGTACTGCTATTTTATTGCAATTTACTCAATTTAGGCGCCAGATGGTTTTAGAGAGAAGTAACAACCAGAACCATTATCAATTCTGTGCATCTGTTTGCTTTATAGCATAGTTCTGACCAGGTTTGCTCTTCCACTAGATTTTAAATGAAATCTGAGGCCAGTGGTAACTTAGTTTAGGATTTTTCAGTTTCCGAAAGAAAGAAACTACCTGACATTATGCATTATTCATCTCAATAAATGAATCACAGGACTACCAGAGACCATTCACATTGACACTAAAATGTAAAATATCCTTCTGTGAACCTCATGGCACTGAACAGTTTCCCCTTCCCAGTGCTTATAATGGTTTCAGATCCACAAGATGGTTTTATTCCTTATCCTTCAGAAAAATTTACGGTGGTATCATTTTAACAGGTCATCCTCTGTTCATTCGGATTTAGACCATGTTTATCTTAGTGGGCCATGCATATGAATTGGGAAGTAATAAGACTGTTTCTTATCCAGCTATTCTGGACAGCAAACCTAGTGCAAAACACAGTTACATGTACAAAACTGTGATGCCTGGGAGCGTGCTGCTGTATTCTCACTGTCTCTCCTATATACAATGGCCAGAGTACTGACTGTATGTGGCATAAGAAAGATGTTCTTAATAGTTACTGTGATAATTTACCTGCTGATCCAAACCAAGACAAGGAGGTGGAAGTTAGAGGCAGGTATCTAGTTTACTCAATGTATTACAGGTACCTTCTGAATTAGAGTTGTCATGCAAGGCTTGGATTAATCTTACTTAGGGAAAATTAAACTCACATCTCGAACTAATTTGCCTAGTTTTCCTGAATGTTCCTGTGTAGACTTGCCTTTAGTCACAGTTCCTTCCCAGGTTTGCTCCTGGAGTGAATAGTCATGCTTCCTTTACCATTTTGAGCTGTAGCCCAATGTACTACCATCAGGTTACACAGGAACTTGTTAAGTTGATGTGTCAGCTAAGCTGTGGTAACTGTTCAAATGAAGCCTCTTATATGCACCAAAAGTGAACTAATCCAGCCACACTTAATTTGTTATGTTTGCATAAACATCTGTCCTGAGCTCTAAATTTTGATCCAGACACATGTAATTCTCCTAAGACCTCTCAATAACAGAAGTTGCCTGAGGAGAAGATAAACAGAAAGTTTTCAGAGGATAATTTAGCAGTCCTGAAGAAGACTATGAAAATAAGTGCAGTGTCCTGCAATATGACAGTAAAGGCGCAGGCTAAGGAAAATTAACACAGAAAAAACAAATATGCCATTTCCCTGTGTATGCATCACTGCAGATGCAACCTGGGATCAAGAATTGTGGTAATATTACAAGATCAACATAAATATACTAAGGACAATTCCTTTTCCTGATTCAGGGCATAATGACTCAGTGTGCTCAGGAGGCAAACCCTCTCCTCCCAGTAAAAGTGCTTGATAAGTTGTGGTGGAAAAAGGAGAGCTTTAACCTTCTGCTGCACTGTGTGTTCTGGCCAATGTAAAACTAGATAGATCAGCTGACTGACAAAATTATGGCTATCACACTGCTAATCTAAGCCTCTTATACTGCTGTTTTTAGGTACCTTATCCTACAACATTGCCTGTTATAAAAGGAAGTGCAAGAATGAGTGAATAATGATGGAAAAAATGGAAGATGTAGAAAAAAGTAATTCCACAATTAACAGTGACAAGGCAAAGGTTTCTTTTATGGCTGTAGAGGCAGAACAAAGAGGACAATTCAGAGTAGAAATGTGTACCTTCACTGTTGACAATTATTGAAGCAGTTCCAGTAGCAGCATCTGCAGTCTGACCTACAAATGCTAAGAAAGGGAAAAGTTACAGCATGCATTCGTTCAATACTTTACTTTCAACCAATAGCATGTGATGCAGTTTAATTGAATTAAATCTAAAATGAACCCATAACCTCCAGCAATTTAAAAATGCTAATTACTCTTTCATGTGCAACAATGCCAGAGAAGCTAACAACAACAAAAAGTGTTAATTTACACCCACAAAACAGAAATGCGAATCCAACATTCTTTAATTTGGCTACATCACTGCTTTAGAGAAAGCATGCTATTTATACAGACTTCTCAGGCACTCTACTCCTACATGGAAGTATTTCTTTTATCCAATAAAACAATAGAGTCAAGGCTGGAGAAAACAAAAATATTAAAACAACACCGCATTTAATTCCATGTAGATTTGCATTTCAGCAGTAATATTAACATGTGCTATGAAGGCAGTGGTGAGGCTGTATGTTTCCTCTTTGGATTATTATTCAGATAAATTAACTAGCAGTGAGGCTGGCAGCACTGTCTATTATAAAGATTGTTCCATACTTACTACTGTAAGAACCTGTTTTCAGCTGTCAGCAAATTTGTCAAATATTAACCAGTGGTCCGAAACTTTCTATGACAGGTGGGGTTTTTTTTAGGTAAAACTGTAGTAGAAAACTGTCAAAAAAGTTGAGAGTTATTTTTCCCAAGAAATGTATTTGAGAAAAATCTACTGTTTTGTTTAAGAAATTCTGGTGACCATTTGTTTGAGAGGCTCTGGTGTTCTAATATTTTAGAACATGGACTTGATGCTGGGCGAAAGTTGGCTTCTCTCTTGTGCCGATTTAAAAATCTGCTCAAATTTGAACAAAGCTGAAAAAATACATAACATCATGCTCATTAAGTATTGCAGGTACTCGCCCTGGAGGTACTCTTATCTAACTCAGATTTACAAGGGTCAGAGCAGAACTTTCCTTGCAATTATAGCTTCATTTCACCATGAGTTAGGTTGGCACACTGGAATTGAAAGCAGAGAACTTGTGTCTTCTGTGCTCTCAATGCTCTTCCTGCAGAAAATAAGTAGCATCAGCAGCAAGCTGCTCGGTTCAAATGTGAGAGAGAGAGAGTAACACATCAGTAAAGGTTTAAATGGTCTGAGCAGCACTGGTAGCTGATAAGTTGTGGAGCACAGGAAAACTGGGAAAAGGGAAAATTACAAAACAGATTGAAATTGGAAAGAAAAAGGGTAAGGTGGTATGTTAGGAAACAGAAGAGCAATGTAAACAATGCAGACATATGACAAGGATCCAGGATATGCAAGTTGGCAGAACTGCATTACGGTAAGGATTTTCATCCAGTACCCAGCATCCTTATGTATAACAACAGGGATAGGCTTGACAATGATTAAACTGAGATGAAAAGCCAGGGACTGAAATAAGACAGTCCTAAGCAAAAAGGTCTGTGCACACTGAATCACCTCTGGAATCATCTTGGAATGCAAGGTGGGATCCTGGCCAGCCTCACCAGCAGTACATCCCATCTTCCTCCAGGGCTGATCAACGTCGGGGATGACAATCTAGCACCATTCTTATTTTTAACTCAATCAGCAGAAATCGGTACCTTAGACCTAAACATTCCAACCTTTCAACTGATATATCTGGGTATCAATGAAGTGCAATATGATGAAATTTCTGAAATTTTTTCCCTACACTTTTCTTTTGCTGATATAAAGATGATTTTTAAAAAATATGTTAAGATTGCAAGCTCAATCATTTAAATCAGAAAACATGAGATTTAAGGTTACTTGTGGAACATACATTTTCATGCTATGTCTTATAATAGCATTATTTACATAATCAGAGACTTTATTCACAAGGTAGGCATGCTTTGGAGAGATTTAGAACTGTAGACTAACAGACACTTTTAATGGTATCCTTTCCTGGTTTCTTGCATAAGTTGGAAGATATGCAATGAATAAACCTGTATATACATTAGTGAAATATTTAGATGCTATACTGATAAGCATAATAAAAGCGCCCACAAAATACTGATAGTTTTGTCTTTAAAGCAGGATTTGAATAATGCAGTAAATGAAGCTTGTGGCTACACATTAAACAGAAGAGATAAATGGAATATGAAATTGCCACTTAGTGACTGCATCTGTCCATCCTTGTCCATGCTAAAGGAGACAAGAGTCATGTAGACAAAAATGTGATCATGTAGTTAAGCAGCACACAGTAATACATTTACGCCAGAGAGAGAATTAGGGTTACAAAGGTTCAAAGATACTAGAATACTGTGAATGCTTAATTTTCCTTTTCCCAAAAGCCTTTTAACATTGATTATTGTGTGTATGTGTGTTAACAAACATTGGCTGCAGCCTCTAAAATGACTGCATGTGTCATTTCACAAAATAGAGGTGAAACGTACTGAGTTGACAAATGAATTTCCACTCTATACCTCCACTCCTAACATGAAATTGAGAATGAATAATCAGACTGGATTTTTCTATTTCTCACCAGGCATGACCATCGTTAATGCCAGCCTAAACAACTGCATAACAGCAAGTTATCATTAGGTGACTTGCACTGATGTAATCATCTGAGATTTGGAGGTAATAACATTACATTTTATCTTTAGTGATACAGCTATTTTCATAAGTCCTCATATTCTCACCCATATCCATTCATTCCCCAGCTGCGTCTAAACAATTATTCATAGTTCTGAATGGTAAAGCATATCCATTAAGGGAATAAAATAATCCCTCCACTACCAATTTTTAAAGCTTAAAAATAATACAAAAAGTTTCTTTAAAGTAAATTTTTACCTGTAGAAATACCATTCTTCTTCAAATTTTCAACATAATCATTGCCAAAGGAATCATTCCCAACCTATACAAAAGATAAAAGTATAAGTTTTCTCTACGGAAAGGTGAGAGGATAGATAGATCA
Organism: Athene noctua; assembly: GCF_965140245.1. Lineage (NCBI taxonomy): Eukaryota > Metazoa > Chordata > Aves > Strigiformes > Strigidae > Athene > Athene noctua. The sequence continues at coordinate 97,537,027 of NC_134037.1, forward strand.
TTTTTAGACAACAGAATTCTCTGATGTAATTTGAATACACTTTCTGGTTTGCAGCACTTTGCCTTATAAATAAACGAATAATTAATAGTAAAGATGTATTAATAGTATTAATAAACAATAAGATTAGCGTTCTGCAGTTTTCTCCCCTATTACAAAACTCCCCCCTGCACCCATGTCACCATATTCAAGTTTCATTTTCTTACAATCACTGCATTCCCTTGGCAGTGAAACTTTCTGGAGATTGTAAAATCTGAAAGTGTACTGAATTATTCAGCTTTGAATTGAAAGCATTTATAGCAACTCTGGTGCGTTCTTAATTGTAGTTCCTATTTTGAATTTTCTACTTCAAGTATCCTTGGTGGAAAAATACCAAAACGTTGTTATCCGTTAGAAAGTGACGATAAACATGGCATGCTGATTTCTATGATTCTCAGTACTAAATGTACTGTTTACAAATTCAACATTTTTTGCTTGCTTTATCCAGCAACAGCAGATCCAGTTGAGTTAGGGAGTCAAGCTATGTTCTATTGTTTTTCTAACAGCAAGTTAAAGAGCTTGTAATTTCAGCTCCACTAATCCTTTCAGCTGAACAGAGTTCTGCTTGCTGTTTGTTCAGACTAATAAACATTTCTTTTTGTTGCACTACACAAGCTGAACAAAGGAGACGATGTATAAGGAGAAAAAAAATGGCATAACTTGCTTAATGTCAAAATAGAATTTAAAATATATTTATAAAGCCAACATAGCTTTTAATTCACCACTTTCAGCCTATGTCTTCAGGATTCATAGTGAGTGCTCCCACTTCCAAGAGTAAGTTCTGTATCTGAGCAGTATCAACTACTGACCAATGCTACAGGAAGAGAGAAAACACCATCTTTCAGATTAGAAGCCAAATCAAGATCCTAGTCATGGTCCAGACAATGAAGGAATTACACTAATGAGCCATCTTCTCATAAAACAGGTCTAAATACCTAACAGTGTATTTGAGTTTTTGGAAGCACAAAACAGCCGCCTCTATTGCCTGCTCAGTTCTTTAGCAAGCTCAGAGAAGGCCCGAGTACTAGCTAGTGATCACAACAATCAAACCCCGCGATTCAGAATTGTAAATTTTAAAGGGTCATGGACAGATGATCCTTCTCCCCACATACTCTATTGCAAAACCATGTTTGGAAACATACTTTCATTTCCTACAGTTCTATAAGGGATTTTACTAAAGCGTTATTATTAGGGATGGTGCCAGTCTTTTACCAAAGGAGGACAGCAATTTAGCTCAAAACAGTCTAACCAGACAGAACATTCCTTCAGTACATGGGAAAAAACCCCAACAAAACCAACAACATTTACTTTGGTCACTGTGTTATTCATTGTTTGCATATTAGAATATTTCTGTATCTCTGACTACTCCCACTTTGCCAGACAGGGCGGGTTGTCAGAAGCTGCATCTTCCGACTGACTGCTTTAGGCTGGATGACTGCAGCCATATGCAATTTAAACCTGAGTCGTGCTCACCTCTGCAGCCTAACAGTTGTACTACTGGAATGCATTCTGCTTGATTGTATCACCTTCTTCCTCCCTCCCTGCTACAAAACTTCTACAACAAATCTCGGGATTTGCTCAGTTATTTCAACAACAAAATATTTCATAACCATTTTCCAAAAGCTTAACTGAAACTTCCTTCCTGCAGCTGTGGGTCCTACATAACTGACTGACAGGCATCCTTTATTGTTCAACTGATATAACAGCTGAGATCAGCTGTGGTATTTTTGCTCACAGCGAGACATCTCAGTGCTGGAGGGAAGCCCTTGGAAGGGTGTCCATGGAGGTCCTTTTCCTCTGGAAACTTTTTTCCATGTTAGTTCATCAGCATCCAACCCAGTCAATCCTAGTGTGTTTCAAAGGCTTATCTTTCCATTCAGGCTTTACCCCCAAGGAAGACAGAGTACTGGGAATCAGACTAATTTTAGATTAAAGGCATATTTACTGACCATGTCAAATTATATAACATTGTTTTAAATATCTTCTGCTTTTGCACAGACCTTGCTAGACAGATTATTGGGTAAACAGAAAAATAAATGTCTTAGTCTGCTGACCACAGAACATTGCATGTGCTGAAATAGCATTTCTTCTTCCTTGAGTTCTTAACAACAATAGCCGTTTGTACAAGCATTATGGTCACCTAGTTTGCATATTAGAATTACACTGGTATTTTTCAATCTGGGTTTTCCCTGCTTACTATCATGTTTTCCATGTGGAGCTAGAAGAGCCGGCTGGCCTCATAGCAGCTAAAATTCTAGCAGCTTAGAGAATCAAACTCATATGTATCTGAAAATAAATTACAACAAAAACATGTACCTCTTCACAATTGTTTGTTTAATCTATTCTATATGCTCCTTTTTTAGAGAGTGTTTACTCTTTTTCTTCATTAGGGAATTAAACGGCTACTAAAGACAAGTATAAGACAGTAAAACAAAAGAAAAAAAAAACAGCTAAAGACATCCATCATATTCTGGGCTGTACTTGAGATATAGCTGTATTCTTACAATGAAGTGAGGATTCAGGCTTACAGCACTTAAATTCGGCTTACAGATCATCTAAAGAGAGAAGACTACATAGAGCATGGTAATACAGCACTTCCTATTTCTAAGTAGGAATCAAATGCAGCTGGGGCTTAAGTGAGGATCATTCCAAATTGTTAGTCAGAAGCAAAACAGGATTTTTTTCAGCACATACAATGTCTTTCACACCAAAATCCCTTCACCATCTTCATCTAGGATGTTTAGCAGATTTTTTTGGTAATGGCCCTACCAAAAAAAAAAAAAAAAAAGAATAGTTTTGGGAGTTTGGAATCTCTCAAGACCACTGTTCATTTTTCAGTACTGCAACTGAATTCTTGTTTGAACATGAGCAAATAATTTATCTGCTTAGATCCTTTCGTTCCCTGACAGTAGTCATTTGCATTTCTCTGAACCATTGTCTTTCTTGTCTTTTTGAAGTGGCAATTATTCCATCAATACTGGCAACTATTACATCAATACTGGGCAAATTGAGGAGGGGAGTTTAAGACTGATACTGGGATACATACCCAGAGTAACAGTGGCCACTTGCAGAGACATCCAGGCAGAAAGCAGAACACAGTTTGTGTTTCCACTACTCAAACTCAGTACTTGGATTTTACATTAAAATCCACAGTATTCTGTGGTATCTCTAGTCATAACTGTAAGTAATTTTAAAAATCCCTCTCTCAAACCCTTACCAAATAGTCAGTGGCCTTCTTCTGTGTTCTAAAGCTCTGAGGTATGAAGAATGCCTTGTCACTTGATCTGAGATGTCTACCTCTACTCTTGTTCATGCACTCTGTTTAAATTACAGTCCTTGTAAGAGGATGCCACACTCCAGCAGAATGTCCCTCTAGTATTAATACTGATTCCATTCCTTGAACTTCAGGTTGAAGAAGCAATTATTGCACCTGTACTGGATAAAATATGTTGGGAATCGTGTGTGTGAGGGGCAATTTGGCTTTAAGAACCACTTAATACTTAAGATGACTTGTTAAAGTAAAAAGAATTGAATTATGATGATTCAGTATTGCCTGACTTTTCTCAGTTTATTCAGCAAGAAACTAACTACAGCCCATTGACCTATGCAGATATAAGACTGTACAGTTATGAGAATATTTTGTGAGGCTATAAAGTGTATTTTTAATTTAAAAGCAAACAATAACTTTTAAAATTGAAAAAATACAAAATGCTGTCATTTATAGATATTAGAGTCATTCTCTGCTGTTTCTTTTCTCCAATAAATACACAACAGAAAGAAAGAAAGAAAGAAAGAAAGAAAGAAAGAAAGAAAGAAAGAAAGAAAGAAAGAAGACTAGGTTTTACTGAAATATCATAAATATGATTTTGGAAAGTAATTAGAAATTATAGTAACTGCTAAATTTTATTAGGAATGCAAATGTTTCCAGAAACATGCATGCACTGAGCAAAGGCTAGACCATTAAAAAATAAAACAAAATTCACACTTCAGTGGAAAAAAACCCTTTAACATTTAGCAGGAAATGTTAGCAGGGAATTCATTGCCAGTTCATCTTGTACTTGAATCTGATCGTTCTTGAATGCAAAGATGATCAAATATACACAATATTACAGAAGCACAAACACTGCCAATATAAAAAAACCCCTACACTCTAAAACCACTACTGATAATGACCCACAGAAATCTTGCAGGTGTAATTTAGAGTTATAGCTACTATTCTTTAGCCTAAATATTGGATTGGAAAACCAGTGAGAAAGGCTTCCTTGAGATGTTTCCAGTACTTCTCAAAAAATCGCTGACAGACAACGATCCAACAAATCTAGCATCTGCCCCAGCTATGGCAAAAACAAAGTATGTCCAGTCAAGTTGAAGTTTCATCTACAGTTAGCACAGGATAGATAATAAGGCTACAGAGAGAGAAAACTGGATCTTAACCTTAGTAATGGTCACTCAAAACTTACAATGTTTAATGCAAAAATCAAAGAAAAGCATTTTAAGAATATAGTATATGCCAAGCTGAATCAGCCCAATGGTCTGTGAGCCAGTTTTTGGAACTGCTGTATATCAGATGTTTCAGAAAAGTGGGCAAAATTCCCATAGCACACAAAGGTGCTAGAATTTGGACATGAACATCTCATCCTAATCTCAAGTAATGAGATAATGATTTAACCCTTGAAGCATGAAGTTTTATATTCCTTCTCAAATTGGTTACTGGCTTGTTGATGTCTGACTTTTAATCATCTACAAAGTAAACTTCAGATTGACTATAGTGCCTTATCACCTGAATATCATCAGTGAAGCCCTGATCGTTTTAACAGTGGGAACATAAAGAGGAGGGGCTAACCAAGATTACTTAAATTTCGAACATCTCAAATTCTCTCCAGTTCTCTTTTCCATGGTACATCAATCTCAGTTTTGCAATCCTTCTTTATATGCAATTTCTGCCAGATCTCTAGCCAACTAGTCTTTGGTTCTGGCAGTGCTTTTAAAACAGCCTCCTCCATGCTTAAATTTATAGCTCAAATACCTAAAAGAAAAGGGAATTAGAGAGGGATTAAAAAAAAAAATAACACCCACAACTTTTCTGTAAGTCACCTAAAGGTTTACTGGAATTTGCATGAACTTTTGGTTCAGCTGTAATCCAAGAGCAAGTCATTGCTTACCTTGCAGATCAGCGAGGTCTTGGCCCCAAGTCGAGCAGACTGGACACACTGGTTGGCTCCTTTCCCACCAAAACCAATGAAAAACTTATGTCCAAGGATAGTTTCTCCAGCTCTTGGCAATCGTGTAGTAAGGCTATTCCAATTTAAAGCAATATTTACAAACATTGGTGACTGAAAATAACAAACATCTTCAAAATAAGAGTTACATTCTTATAATCCTGAATGGTCCAACAGCCAGCCAGCAAGACTGAAAAAGACTCGAAACACCTTTTAGGGTCCCTGCTCCACATCCCACCAGTTTAAATTTATTCCTTATATGCCACCCAGTCAAGCTTCTCATTTATTACTCAAGAGAGGGACTGCATTTCTTTTGTTCGTGTTTCATGATTCTACAGGAAAAGAAGCACTTGATCCCTGACTGGGATTCTCCAGTGCTAACTCAATACAGATAAATAATAAATCTATAGGTCTCACTGCTCATGTTGTTTTACTGTAACATTCAGCTCAAGTTTATTTATTGTTCATTTAATTTCATTACATCTAATTATACCTTCTTGAACCACCCTAAGTAATTTTTCACTTTGTTGGTGTTTACACTCCTCAAAATTGTAGATTGTTATCAAAACTTTCCTCCCCTCTGCTGTCACTCAGGCGCACTGTACATATTAACTTCTTAAAGTTTTTCTCTTACAAATCAAACTTTGCAACTTCTCAGCATTTTGTTGTTTCTTGAACGAAGACCAATTACACTTACATCCTTCTGGTGATGAGTGCCCAGAACCAGATGCACTAATACAAGCAGAGACCCATCAGGAGTGTACTGGTTTCATTTCCATTTTGGAAAAAAAACAAAACAAAACTGTAATTTTGTTAACCCTGCCAGATGCTTTGCTATCTCCAGCAAAAGTTGAAAGGAAGAAAAGTCACCACCAAGACTATGTAGAAGAATTTCTCTTAATGCAAAAGGCTAGTTTACTTTTGCTACTTCTGTTAAAATACATAACTCAAAGCTGGGTTTGCAACTCTGAGATTACCAAAATCTCTGCCTCCTCAAGCCATACATTCCAGGCACAAGGTTTAAAAATGTAATTCCTTCTCTCTTCAGCTACAAACAAGTTCACAACGTGTGTGGAGGGAAGGCCTCCTACGATGTACTAGCAACCTGTTCAGTCAATGACAGTTAGCTTAGACAGGTTTCCAGAAGTCTGCAGGAAATAAATGGTGAGTGGGGAAGGGGAGTCTGAAAGAATGAAAGTCTACACTAATGAGGAAGAGATTAGCATCAGCTCTGTTAGTAAATTTATAATATTATTTTACCAATACATCTTACAACAACTTCAAAATTGCCAGCCCTTCAATTCAGGAAAAAAGTGACATGCTTCTGCACTAGCAAATGACTACAGAATGATTTTTGAAAAGGATATGAAGAATACGTGTGTATTACTTTCTGAGTTTATGCTGCAACTTCTGGGGCATGTCGGTGTTTGCAAAATCTTATGGAATTAATGAAGGAGCACAGCCTGATTTATTGAAAATTCTCTGGAAAAAGCAAACATTTTTTTTTCCTACTAATTTTCAATTCCAGCCTCCATCAGTCCAAAGATTTAGGATCATTAGGAAATCAGGAAAACCTAAAATCAAACTAGCGAAGCCAAACAAGTAATGAACTCCCGGAAATTAAGATTTTTGCTTAGAAGGAGTTATTATGGGTCTGTGTTTCATCCATAGTTACAGTTTCCAGAGAGATCTAGGCAGGGATGCAGACTCTAAGTAGGGATGCTCACTAATAGAGCACCCCAGATTTCAGTGTGAGGGTACAGTACCCAGCCAGCAGGTTTATTTTCTGTGGGTCACCACAGAGAAACCCCAGAAGGCTCACACATGCAGCTAATGGCACTCATTTTGTTTCCAGAGAGGCAGGGCCTGGAACATTCTGTTGGGAAATGTTTAAACTATTTCAAATAAAAATACAAAAGCTTTTTACAAGTGACTTATAGGCACCTTACATATATATAAATGGTTGCTAAATTAAAACTGTTTGCCCACAGCAGCATCTGGCAGGTTGTTTACAGCAATGAGTAACTGTAGGGTTTCAGGGAACAAGGTGTAATGAGTGTAGATAAATAATGTTTATTAATGGTAACATCTATAATTTATCACTATTTTCACCACTGGAAGTCAAAGTAGTGATGGCTGTGGACCAGACAATGAAGGCCCAAAACTCAGCTGAGGAACTCCTATTCAGCCAGCGCCAGGGTACTTCTAAAATTATGTGCCATTCAGTAAACAATAGTTGCTTCACTCAGCCTTGGTAAGAAATAGCAATAGCAGCTCTTGTATAATTCCCTTCATCCACAGATCTCACCATGCTTTAAAAAGCAGAACAACATTCCTGTTTTGTGGGTGTGAAACTTAGGCAAGTCATTTTGCCTTTTTGTGCCTCAGGTCAGCCAAGAAGCCAGTGGCAAAACCAAAAATAGAGATCAGCTCAATCCACTAGCTCACACTGTCTTATTTAAATTCTGCAGTATGAAAATGGTATCAAGTCTCAAATCATTTTCCATCCTTAGGGTGGTTTTCAGAGATTATATCTTATTCTAAATAGAATTTGTTTCCACAAAAAGCTAATGCATTTTCAGACAAAGATTAACAATTGCGACATCCCAGCAGACATCTGCAAACAGTGCTTCTCTTGAGTTCATATGCATTTTCAAGAAGTACATTCAACCATTCATATTCTTGTTTTAACAGTGACCAGACCATGACTCGATTCTTCTCTCAGTTATGTTGGCATCAACATTCAACTCCAATGGAAGCGTCATAATTGCACTGGTGAAAAAACAGGCTTAGCAAGATGAGAATCTGGGCCTCGATGTTTCAAGCAGCATGGCACAACAATTGCCTGTGGGAATCAAAGAGCTTGCTGAAGACAGGGAGATGACCTTTTTTATTGTTTTGATGGAAAGGTACAAGGCAAGGGGCAAAGGATCAAGATGGAACAGATTTATAATTAGTAAATTTTAAAAATAGACTCACAGACTAGGCAAGAACATCCAGCAAGTTCCTGTAGCTCACTGTAAACAAAAAACCCACCTTACTACATTTCAGGCATGATCACCAATCCTTTTGGACCAATTCTCCATTCCAGAAGCCTATTTTTATTATCCATATTAAACAAATTCAGAGTACTGATCTATATATCAGGTTTCACTTTCACTGAAGCAGGTATTAAGAAATTATTTTTTGCTAATATACTACTATTCTCTTGTCATTTAATTCTGCAACTATACTAACTTTTGATTCACATCAGACAATTTTAATGAGCATTTCAGGCTTCTGTTATGAGCAGGCAATGATGAGTAATCTGTATGATTAAGGAAGCCTATAAATTCTTGGCTTATTGCTGGTACCACAAAGAATACTCAAAATAGCCTAAAAGTGATGAAAAAGCTAATGCTACTTCAAAACTAGGCTAAATAAGTTAATCAGAAAAACCGTCACACTGGCTTTCAGAATTGTTACACAAAATGTTTTGTAAAGCCATTTACAACTTTGATGTAATTTGAAAACGCTGACCTGAAAAACATAAGTTGCTATCCAACACACTACTCTTTCCTTATGTGACAAATTCTGCTCAGCTTTGAGAGGATAAATGGTACAACGGATACTGAGCTCTCACATCTTATGGACAACCAGAAACTAAACTTGAAAACCCCCAACACTTAAATAGATGTGAAATAAAATTACTATATAGTATGTTTTTTAAATTGTGCACCATATTACTGAGTCGTATTTATAGAAGAAAGTTCATGCTGAAACATCCTGAAATACTTTGGACATTACAAATAAAGGAAAATAATCACTCAGAATTTAAACCGAGTTTTTACAAAATAATATTTAAATGTAAAGCGCACAAAAATGCTGCCCACATTTGTCCATGAAGAATCTTACGTCCACCTACATTTCAGAGGTTTGGGATGAATAAAAGTACACATGTAAGAGTCTCACCATTGCAGTAACTTCAACTGACTCTTCCAGTAAGTGTGTGCCACAAGTTACTTTAAAGGCTTGAGCTGATTAGAATTTGTATTTTTAGACAGACAACCCTTTGGAAGGTTGGCATTAGAAACAGAACAGAACCCTTTACTACTGTCTTGAAGCACTGAATCAGAGGTGAAAGTGCAACTTACTGAGTCATTAATGCCCCTTACCCTGGTATTCTGGGTTTTCTTGAAAAGTTCCCATCTAAGCAGTGACTAGATCGTATTCAGTGATAGTCTAAAGAAGGAAGGAGGGGAAAGGGAGAGATGTATATTAGCAGTATTTGCATAAATTAATCCTGAAATTAATCACGGTTTGCTTCCGATTGTTGACACCTCACCAGTGTCTGTTCATTGTTTTCAACACACGAAAGTACTATAAATATGTATTATTACTGTTAGCTTAAGCTGATGTACAACCATGCCGTCCCCTCAGCAGTATTTTCCCAGTGTTTCTTCTCTTGCATTGCTTTAATTGCTCATGGAGCTTCCTAATTCAAAACATTTTTGTTCCAAGGGTCACTTTAATTTAGATCAGCAAATTGGTCCAACTTACTGTACAGCAGCCAGGGTGGGCCAAAACTTGCAGGACTGTGGAGGTGGTGAGTGAGGGGAGGAGCAGGAGTGCCTTTGCTGGCAGCAGTACAGCCAGACTGCCCTAAGCCAGAGTTGAAACTTTGACTTGATACTATTTTGTATGTTGAAAACAATGAACGCTATGTAACTAAGGTTTAATTACAGTACTGAACTAAGTACAGTATACTTAGTTCATTAGACATATTGAAGAAAAGCATAAAGTATCAGCATGTTTCTGAGAAATGACGTGCATGAGAAGAAAATAGAAAAGTACATAAGCATTTTCCTCTAAAAAAAGAAAATACTCTCATCAGGCAACTCAGAGGGGAAGAGAATTTATACGTTAGATTAGATAGCACATTATCTAAAATGACTGTCATTTATCAGAAGCAACATTCAGACTTTTTTTTTTTTTCCTGAAGAAAGGTGAAGATAATCAGGGGTATCAAAATAATAGCAGAAAAACTGCATTTAGAAGTGTCTTAATAAAAATGAATACAAAGTAAAGGTCTACAACCTAGCTTTGATTCTGTTCTCTTTGAATCACTGAACAAAATTGGCTCTTTGTCTCCTCCTGGGAATTCCCTAGAACGGGGAAAATCCCTGTGAGATTACAGTAGGTGTAACTAGCCACTGTCTAGTACATACAATTTACTGGGCTTTCATGATTCTCAGAACTCAACAAATATAAAGGAGAGAACAGTTCTTGCCTCTAACTAGGAATATTAGTACAACATTGTGGTGAAAAAGTCTCAGACCTCTTTTAGATCTGGCTTAACATTTTGGTTTAGGCTTGGTCTGTTCTGTCTAGCTTTATTTTTAAAGATTTGAACATGTGCTATGGGAAAGTATCCATAACAAAGAGACAAAAAGACCACAATTCTTTTCAAAATCTCATGGTTTTGACTGGTTTATGCTTTCATCCCTTTTAATAATCCACTAAAACATCTTATGGGAAGGTAAAAAACTTCCAAGATTTATAAAGACTACCTCAGGAATTTAGTTAACTACAGCTTGGTTTAAGAATGGGGCCACCTGGTTCTAGGTTCTTAGTCTCACTTCAGATTTTTAACGACTGAAAAAATTGTTAAGAGACAATTAGAAGCCACAGAAAATCTCTGGTTTTTCTTCCCCCTATCTCCCTGAACATGATTAAGTTTTTCTTTAAAAAAATGTAAGTTTTCAGACAATTTATGTAATTGGTTATTGCTTGGATATTTGATGGTCTGGGTTTTCTCTCTAGCTCACAGTAATGAATAGTGTAGAAACATTACCCAAACTGGTACCAGGCAAAATCATCAATGCTTAAAGAGTCATCCTTTTGTAGGACAATGCTGAAGCACAGTAGCGGAGTGAGATGCAAAAGCTTTACCCCAGCATCCATTCAGAGATTTTTTTTAAACCCGGATGATTTTACACGACATACAGTTTGTCACCACGACACAAGTAAATGAATTGGTGCAGAGCAGCAAGAATCTTTTCAATCAGTTTTGCTATGAGAGAAAATATATCTTTTATCGAACACAAATATCTGTATACATTTTTAAAATACAAACTGTTTTGTAGATCTCATTACTGAATGGGTAAACAGCTGAAATGAAACAAATGGTGAAAATCTCTAGCAGAGGAGAAAATTAAATGAATGGCTGAGACTACTAGGACACAAGACTGATAATCCTCTTCTATGTGCAATCACAAGGTCAATTTAAAAACACCAAAATTCATAACTCATTGAATGAGAACAGATGTCCACAGTTTTTCAAGTAGAACTTCAACGAACATTTCTGCTGACCCTCTTGCACAGAAGCAAATTTTACTCTCCTAGATATTAGGAGATTAAATAAACAAGAAGGCATCCAGATGAATGTCCTGAAGCATTTACAGTAGCACACTGTACTACAGTGAAATGATGGTATCACCAAGAGATCAAAATTCCTAAATTATGTTAGGAGTATGAAACCTTCAACACAAAGAAATTATTTATTGGACTGACTGACAAAAGTAAAAAGCTTTCTCATAAAACAACAAACCTGTAACTTTTCCTCACAATTTAAATTGTTAAATTTTGGGAAAAAGTGGGCACAACACTGATGAATTCATAATCTGTGGAATGTTTAATTCCAAACTTGAAGCTCTAAAGAGATTAAAAAAAACCCAAATATGAATCTATCTTCAGATATTTAAGTCTCAGCAAACATTCCATCATTCTTACCAAACATCTGTTTTGTATTTAAGAAAGATTGTGGAAATTTTCAAAATTACTACTCTCTAACTTTATTTGCCTCCCACGTTGTTCTTCATTGATGTCTCTTGATTATATTATTTTTGGAAGTGCAGTTACATAATTATTTTCAAGGCAATCTGATGGCAATGTTAGAATAGACTGTCTCTGAAACATGCTGTGCTCACCCAGCACTGGAGAAGGCTGCCTACGGTTCCTATGCTGAACAGAACATTATATCATGAAATACCAGGGTTAAAGCAAAAAAAAAAAAAATCACAAAACAACATTTGCAACCCGAAGAGTGATCTTTGCATGCTCAAGGACAGATTAAGATCAATAAGACACATGTGAACATTAATCTTTTCTCTACCACTTAAAGAAAGGATTTATCAGACAAAAAGGAACAAATTGGAAATAATATGGTTGAGTAGATAGGCCACTGAGTCCTTGTTCTTGTCATCATAATTTTTTTATATACTGGTAAATCAAGAAAGTAATCTATGCTTCTGCTTTACTATCACAGAGAAAATAGAGCACCTACTGACCCCCCTACAAATCTTGTCATCAGTCTTTTCTAGTCTTTTTATTTAAAAAATAAAAAAGGAACCCCACATACACTATTGCCATTTTGCACACAAGCATATTGTGCTTTATAAACTAGAATATTAAGAGCAACATCATAGATGTGTTCTTGCTAAATAGTCATCAAGATGAAGTACAGTACACTCCAAATATTAATAATTTTCTTCAATAAGATGTTGCTCTAAAAGCTCACACCCAGGACAATAATTTTGGCAAGTATGATATTTTTCATCGTTTGTAAGTACAGTGCTTTCTACATAATCCATATGGGTCACAAACAGAAAGTATAACCAAAACAATACTTATTTATGTATACTTACTCGTATCATAGATAATAAATGTAATCAATATATTTAAACATAACACGAGAATAGAATAGAATAGAATAGAATAGAATAGAATAGAATAGAATAGAATAGAATAGAATAGAATAGTTCAGTTCAGTTCAGTTCAGTTGGAAGGGACCTACAATCATTATCCAGTCCTACTACCTGACCACTTCAGGGCTAAATTCACAGTGCCTTCAGTAGACAAGTTTTTACTTTGAAATACCTTACCCTTGATTCATTGATTTAAAAAAGCTTTATCTGAGGTTCAATCTAATTATAAAGGCATCTACTAAAATCTTGGCTTACAATAACATTAAGACTTGCATGGCAAAGATAAGAATGTGCAGGGTGGAGAGGGGTGCCTGGGCTTTGCTGGCCAAGGTGACATTTGGCCAAGGTGACATTTAGGAATCTCCTCTAGGTAAGTACCTTTAACTTTTTCACCATTTAAGGTCTCTTAGGGAAGCAGATCTCTGCAAATCAGAAAAGTGTAGTTCTGTATAAACCTGGCTTGTGATGGACAATTCCCACATCTCTACTAATGCCCAGAATTTAATGAGTAACAGTGAATGAGAACTGAAGAAAAATCTGCTCATTTTTGCTGCCTCTATATGGATTACTATGAGCTCCAGCAAAACCACCAACTGCTTTTTCCCAACAGGTCATTTTTCACTTTGTTCTTTCTGGGGGAAAAAAAAACCAAAACAAAACCACAAAAAACCAAAGAGCAATACTAAAGCAATACTAACAGGATATTCCCAATTAATAATACTAACAGGATCAGACAATTAGAAGAAGGAAGGCATATTCACTCTCATTACAGCTGAGAACATGGAAAATGCCTGTCTTTCCACATGAATACTGAACTTGCTCTGTCTTACCTATTCCTTCCCATCCTTTATTTTCAGCTCTGACCAACATGCTTTTTTCTTTCTGCTCTTTATACTAGATATCAAGGTTTATGCATTTTGTAAAAACAGGGATCTGAGAGAGGATAGGAAGTATAGCAAGTGATGGATGGAATAAACTAGCAAAAGGGAATTATAATTCTTTGGAAGCAAAAGTTATTTTTTGAAAGATGAGAAGCAGGAAAAGAGCAATAGAGAAAAGAAGTACACTGTAAGAACATGATGTAGAAAGACAACAAGAGAGGTGGATGCAAATAAGAGGAAATCAGAGATTGTTCAGGGATGACATACTATTGATCTAGTATAGGAAAAATGGAGAAAAAATGGACTGAAGTCAGAAACGGAAAGAAGAAATAATAAAACCCAGAAGAAAGTGCACACCTAATATATTCAGGAACATTACCAACTTCTATATTTTATAATTAGTTGTCACAAAGATCAACGTGTTCTATAAAGCTGCACCTACTTAGGCAACATACTAGTGAAAAACCATTTTGTATTTTCTTCAGGCTCAAAGTATATGATATTAGGCTTGGAAGAAACCAGGGATGTCAGCATCAAGTAACTTACTGCAGCTTGATATAGGGGCTAACAACTGGAGCCACATAAAATAAGCAAACAAAACCTTACTGGTAAACTCCTATGGAAAGAACAGCTCAGACAGCTCCTAGAGGCAACATCATATATATGTGCCTGCCCAGAGTGTTTTTACACAAATTTGTTACCACTGACTCTGTACGATTTTTATTGCAGCTTTTGATTTGTGCCAGCAGCTCTTTACTGTCAGGAGTACTAAAATTCACCCAAAGATATTTATGTCTAGAAATGCATCTAGGAAAATGGTTATTTCCATTAACAGTACAGCCAGCTAGTAATTCATTAACAAGACAGAACTATTAATCATATCATTCTGTGGCTCATAAAGGGGGAGAAAATACAATATTCTCAGTGTTGGATGTTAAAATATAGTGCCTAACAACTGTTTATTGTGACAAATACTGCCAAAGGAGTTCCTTTAGACAATTTCTCCTTTTGACTGTCGTGAATCTTGTATGGCAAACACCTCCAGACTGAAAAGGAAAGAGATGTTTTATTTTAAATAGTCAAAAGGAATTAACAATAATGGCAGGGACAATAACCAAAACAAGAAAAAAAACCATGGGAGTTATATGGTAAAAGAGTATTCACTGGAGCAATAAATTATAGGTACATTCATAACACAACATAATATCCAATCTGTATCATTGGGACACAGCAGAAGCCCAAGGAATACCCTGAAGTACTGACAATGCCAGTCCAGCGCATCACTGTTTTGCATGCTATTTACTTGGAACTGCACAGATGTCTAAGAACTGTAGAGAAAGCAAAAGGCAACAGTTGTGCTATCTGTAAAGTGGGATGTTACAATGTGAAGCCATGGCCATATGCTATTGTGTATTGCTGAGATAAAATGACATCTTTCTGTAGCAGAAATGAACACAAACCCCTCACTCCTGATGCTGATATTGGACAATTAGTAAACAAGCTTTTATCTCAACAACTTCTTCCCTGACCATAATGTTATTATTTCCTGACTCTTAATTTTCTCCAAACAGAGGTGTCACCCTGGGTTTTCCAGACAGGCTCAGCAGGAACGCTACACACTCAGGACGCTGCTGTAACATCACCTGACTCTACGCTTAGTAACTCTGGGCCAGGTCTGTTATGGCATTAGTAATCTTAGTCTCCAAAAACTACATGTAATAATTCTTCCTGTCTATCTTTTGTTCCATTCCACCTTGTTTCTGTTTCCATGAACATCAACGGAAAAAGGAATTCCTTTCTACTGTAGTTACTAACATGATAATAATTTCAGGGAGAACCTTTTCACATCCTAGACTTTCTGTGAAAGTGGACACATGCCAGTCTTGTATGTAATCAGGGCACACTATTTTGAGATTTTTTTCTAATGTTCTGACCCAGATTATTTGAGCTGATATTTTATGAAAGTTCATTTCTGTTATGTGGGAAAACACACAGGCTGAAATGTGCACAAGTATAGTGTATTTCTGTAATTAACCTAGCAAAAAATGGCTACAAATTGTGTCTTGTGTTGCAATACTTAGACTAATGATGTTCTTTATAAACTTTTATCTAATGTCTTTTCCCTTCCTTTTCACTCTTGTTTAGAAAAGTCTACTTCCTTGGCTTAAAAATTCTGAAGTATTTGAAAGGATGAAATAAATTATGTTGTGAACGCACTGTTTCCATCTTGCAGCATTAGCAACTGTTTTAACACTGGACACTGAATTTTAAATTAATGAATTTTCTTTCACCATTGCAGCGCTGAAACTGGCCTCTGCTGTCACCAACCCATAAGAAAGCATGTACGTGCCTAGGAAGGTTCAACAAAGAGATTCAAGTACCAATAGCTGGCAAATCAGACACCCATTAAAAAGATGAAAAGACTGATAACTACGATGTTTTACTTTTGTGGGTAGTGTATAATAGCTTACTGACCTCCAAAGGGGAAAAATGCCAGTCTAAAGAGACTAGAAAATTGTGATATTTTAAGTCAAGCATTTAAGTAGCTCTGAATAACAAAACAGTGAGTCCCATGGTGTTTCAGACAAGTGTTCTTAGCCAGGCAGGAGAACACAAGATGGAGTAGCTGATTTTCTTCTCCCATTAGGAAAATATACCCCCCAAAACGTATCACCTGCTAAGATCAAAATGTTTCTGGATTCATTTACTCCATTACCCAAGTGAACTCTCTAGTGAATTAAGCAATAGTTTCCCTGCCTCATATGGACTAAACCTAAAAGCTTGGTAAACACCAGTTTTATCTCACAAACCATAATTTTTAATAGCTAACACACATAGGAAAGTCATAATCCTCCACTGATGATATCATAGTCTACTGCCATGGAAATGACTGCAGTATCATAAACACAGGTTTAAGATGACCTCACTTTCATAGGAAAGAGGGAAATTTCACTGGAATGTGAATGACATTGGGAATAAACACACATAGATACTATACAGTGAAAAAATTTTCTTACTGGTCAGATAAAATATGGAAGATGAAGACGACACCTAGACGTGCAGCTGAACAGAAAAGGGGTTCTCCTGTCCAAACACCATATTACTGCCTATGAGTCTTTGAACAGAGAGAGCCATCTGAAGTCCTGTCAGGGTTCTACTCTGTACGTTCACTACACCATACAGGAGTGAAATCCCTGCCCTGACAGGCTTACAGTTTAACCACAAGAACATGAACAAAGTATGGCTATAAGAATATAGTGTAGGATCACAGAACAACATTGTAGCTGGAATGCTTCCTAGAATGAGTAAGTACTTCAGAAGTGGGAGGAAGAGAACTATACAGTCTCTTGAAGCACACAAAATAACATAAAGTCAGACGCAAATGCAGAAGTACGATCTCAGTGTGGCAAGTGCTAAGTATTTTGGCATCGGTTCAGGAAAATACATATATTTAACCTTCAGCTCTGAAGTACTCTGAGAGGTGTCAAACAACTCAAGGATTGGAAGTTGAAATTTGTGTGTAAGCTTTGTGTTGCTGTGAGTTGGGAATGTTGAGTTCTGTGCAGGACCCCAAGTTGAGATGAGACAAGAAGCTTGAGCTGAGAACAGGGAGTGGAGAAATGCAGAAGACGATAACGATCTTGCTTAAGTAGAACCTTTCATCTTGAAGGATCTCAAAGCAATTTACAAACTTAAACAGACCAGACACTGCAGCTGGTAGGAACAGAAGCAGACAGCTGGGAACTCATTCATGAGATGGAGGAGGTAACAGAGGACTTACTGGGTGCCATATCTTCCAAAATGCTGGTGCTGGGAGAAGGTAGCAGGGCTAAAACAGAGCTTTTCCCTGGACCTTGCCATGTAGCCATGTGAGAATACTGCAAAAAGCAAGCAGGCAGCCAGAACTGTTAGAAAGAGAGCAGAAAAACAGGGGGCTTCTGGATAGCTGGGGGGGGCTGTCGCTGTTAGGACTGTAGTTTCCCTAGGGCCTTTTATCTCAACCTTAACTCCGTAGAGTCTTCACACGTTCTGCACATAAGTAAAACCTTATGTATTTCCTATTATTTTTGCCCTTTTTAAGACCTTCCAAAAATTTCTCTTTACATTTTTCCTATCTTTTTACAAAGCAAACTTCCCCTCTTCTCCACCTCCAACTCCAAATTTTTTCCAAATGCATAGTAGGACAAGTAGTGCTACCTCTCGGTTACTGGGAAGACAAAGAAATTACTTCAGCTATAGCATTCATGTAGTACAGGCCTGACTGCAGTACCACAAGGGCTATTCTTTAGCTCAAAAGCCCTACTGATTACATGCTTTTAAAACTGAACTAGATAAACAAGTCTAAAAAGCAAGAGTCATATTAGTTATTGCTGAAATGGAAGTGCTTCTGGAAGGAAAGACAGAGACTAATTATAGTACACAGTAGCTTAGGACACAAAATGAAGGCACCAAATGAAAGGGCAGGGAGGTTGCAATTAAATAGAATCCAGAAAGCAACACTTTTGTTGTGCTTAAGTTAAAAGACATGGTGTGACCAGTTTCACACTCATATTTCCCAAGACTTTTAAAACTTCCACATTTCCTTTTAGAAAGGGGAAAAAAATTTTTCATGGTAAAGAGTCAAAGACAAGTGTTGAGCAGGTGTTCTAGCACCACCAGTCCTTCTCAGAGAGGATCCACAGCATCCTCTGTTGTACAAACAACAGTTTCTTTCAGAAAGTGCCAGCTGGGATCAATGGTGCACTGTCTCTTGTTTGGGGTTCATAACCTTGGTTGCAAATGCAGCTCTTGTAATGGGTTAAAAAAATTCACTGGTGGCCTTGCCCTAGTTATTTTGTGTTAATTTAAGAAACACCCAACCAGACATTTTCCCTCCTTTTTCCCTCTTCAATATTTTGTCATTTTTCTTTAGAGGAACTTTGTTGGAAGCTTTTCAGGTCTGGAATATAACAGCAAATACTTCTAACACACTAAAAACATTAAACTGTGTCTCACCCTAAAATAAACTGATCACTCAGACTTTGCGGGGGGGACAACAATTTAATGACAGTTTACAGCAGTGAAAAGCTTCTTTTGACATGAATGGGCTTAGATCAGGCCACACATCAGCTGAGCAGTGTCTGGGCCACTACAGATATTCAAAAGCTGTATATGAACAGAACACAATTTTCTTACTCAATCCCATTACTGAGGATTTCATCAACTTGATTTTTAATCTGTTTTTCTTTTTGGGGCCCCAAGATACAGATTTCTTCTTACCAGGCAAGAGAAGGCAAAAGGAAGTTTCTCTAAAAACAAAGCAGAACAACAAAACACTGAGCCTGCAGATCCTGCATTTACTATACATCCAAACTTTGCTAGGTCAGAGAAGATGACAAGGGAATAGCACAGGCTCTGAAATCAAGCCCAGATTTTTCACTATTACATAAACTAAACAATTCACAGATGACACATTCTCTCATGCCTTGATGCCTTTCTCTGGATCCAAAAGATTAATTTCCTCAACTGGACTAAGCTTGTATTCCTTCACAGTTGTGCTTTCCCATGCTGCTGGCAATGGAAGATTGACTAGAATGAGGAGTGGCTGCTGCAGGGGAAGCATTACAGATAAAAACAAAAACACAACTGAAATGGATTTGAAGGATTCTAGAACACTTTGCTGCTAGGAGAAGCTGAAGACCAGAAAAAAACATTAAAACATTAAAGTAAGAAAAAAACCATTAAAACTTGGTGATTGTGCATGCATGAGAAATGGTGGAAATAGGAACACATGTGAAAGACCTGGAAACAAAGCAAAGAAGAAAATGAAGTCACATGTGAGACTTTCTCTGCTCACTCAAAAGAAACATAAGAAAATACCTTTTCACATTCCCACAAAAAAAGCCTGGTATTATTGTCCCAAATATTGCCCTTTAAAAAATAAATTACAGACAGAGCTTTGGATCATAGACATCTCCAATGAGCCAATAAACCATTTACTTCAGCACTTCAGCTGACAATAATCACACGAAGGACTTAAGAGGAAGAGGTAGAATCTCACTCTTGGAGATAACATTGCCATTTTGCACAAGCAGAGATTGTGCTCGGTTAATGAAGATGGTTTGAGGTGTCCACCAGGCTACTCTGAGATCTTAATTCCAGATGTGCATTTGTCACCAATGTCCACTCTAGCCTGGCAACATGCTACTTTGTAGCTCAGTGCTTTCTCTGCCATGTCTTTTTTCTCGCGCTGAATGCTTTCAATCAGTTTACTACTTGTCATAATTATTAACGATGGTTGTGACAACAGGGGACTGAAAGCAGAACTTTTAGTTCCACTCCCTACAGGGAATGGAAGCAACTTCAGGGAAGGAAAGGGGTCCACAGAAAACTAAGACTTCAAATTTTGAACATCCTACCAAACACAGTTTTCCAGTATTTGGACTGTGGTCTCATTCTCTTGAGTTAAAGTGAAAAACTATGGCTGTTTTGACTATCCAAAGACTCTTTTTCCGTCTTACATTTTGTTCTTTGCTTCTGCTGTTTTCAATTGCCATGCCAAAGTTTCTCCTGTTTATTCTAATTGTTTTAGTGTGTCTGACTCTCATTGGTTTATACGTTTAGTCTTGTCCTGATTTAATATGAATTAAAATGCCAATGCCACGACCAGTCTGCAAATATGAGTCAGAACAGAAACTATTTAAATAATACTATGGATGATACCCGTCTGGTTTGATATCTAGATCATAGAGAATAATGCTGTTTTTGTTTTCTACTACTATTGCCTGCTATTGCCAATGAAGTGTTGATTGTGATTGTGACCACAAATATGTTTTGTTCCTGGTCCTATTAAGCCAAAGAGTGTGGTTTACTGCATGTATGTACGTGAGGTTGTTTTGATTATACTAAATTCACTTTAGAAAACCCACATTCTGCCACTGCAGCGCTACAGGACAATGAGAAAAGAATTTCCAATGAGAACAGTGTTTTAAAAGCAAACCACTGGGCCCCTTCCCTTTAAAAGAACTTTAAGGCACACTACCCTTTCTTCTGAATTTGATTATTTCCCAAAATTACATTTGAATACTGTCTTCAACAGAAGGTCCTCATCCTTTTCCTTCTTGGTCATTACATAAGACATAGCAAATTTCAAATTGTACATTTCCATTTCACACAGGGGTTCCACTTCTTTAAATCATTACTTTACTGTACTGAGTAAAAACATTATGTGCTAACTTTTTTTTAGCGGTGAGTCTAGCTACCATATGTCCAATGGTAGCTTGAAGCTTATCTTTCTGATTTTCGGTACCTTGCCTCTGCAGCCATGGGAATGTTTACCATTTAATGTCTGCCACTCTGAGCTTCTAGCTTTCCAGACAGAGGGCCAAGATTGTTTTCTAAAGGGTCAACATGGTATTTTATAGTTTGAGTTATAACATAGCATCGTCTAGCTCTGGCAGAATCTCAGTCAATATGATCATCTTCTAGGAAAGATAGGCTTTACTGTTGAGTGGTGAATACGCCTATCAAACACAATGTGTCCAAAGAGGTGTCTGACCTCCTTTGCGTGACTCTCACTCCTCATTCAGTTTATTCAGCCTCCTCCAAATGGGTGATAGACAGGCATTTAACATGATCACTGCTGCCCATGTCTTTTACAAACTGAAACATCAGCAAAAATGACAGCCAAACTTACAAAAACCTGACGCTCTTTCATCCTGGTTTAAATGAACCCTAGCTTTAAAGCTAGAATATACAACCCCGTCTAAATCCCAGATATGGAGACAGTCAACAGGTACCCTCCTGGCATCAATCCTAATCCCAACCTGGCAGCTTTTATCACATTTATTAAAGTTTGCCTATTTTTCCGTATTTCATAGCTTTGCTCTCCACCTAGGTGCATGCCAGCGTACAGTTTAGTACTTCCCAGTAATTTTACCAGGATTTTTTTTAACACAGGATACATGTAAACTATGTCTACATGGGTACTACATGGAGATTTCAATCAGATTAAACTCTTGCCAGCTAAATTTAGACCCCCTCTTTTTCTTAAGTGCCTGAAGTACTGCGCTAGTAACTGAAAGACTGAGGCTGTCCCTTCTTTTTCAGTGGAAGCAAATTAGCTTATCACTAATAAAAAGCCCTTCACTGCTGCTTAGAGGCTAATAATTGTTAGTCAGATATATTCTTGTGATAGCATTCGTACAATTTAAGAAACCCTCTCAGCTGACTGAAAAGTGAAATGGCTTTTCTTCAAACACTTAATCTCACTGTAACAGCATCCATGGCTACAACCCACGGTTTAATCTCTGGTTACAATATGGCCAGTTAATACGGCTTCAAATAAATTACTGTATTTCTATCATTTCAAACTTGCAGCCAAAAAACCGGAAATTTGTTTGGAGTTTTTTTTGTTGGAAGTGTCAAGAAAAAGTCCAAAGCTGCGGCTGTCAGCAGTGTTTAAACTGGTAGACAATTTTTTCTTGATTTTTCTTCCCACATTTTAGAGACAGGAAAAGGAACGTCTTGAGGTTACAGCACCATGTTTTATATTTCAATATAACGTCACAAGCATCTGATAGCACGTTCACACATAACGTCAAGATCAGTTCTACGAGATCTTACTCTGACATACAAGACAACTATTCTTCTTGGGAAGCTGCCAGTGTGTTCTGCAGATTACATAAAGCATTAAATCTTTCTGACACAGGTTCCATGATTATTTAAGGGTTTTCATCATTTCTGCAACACACGTCTGTACCTAAACTGTACTTAGTCCTCAGCATATTCTGCTAATCATGTATTCTACACTTTCTTGAGCCACAGGCTTTTGATATAATTGTCTGCTGATTGAGGAATTAGGTTTTTTACTGCAGAATTCCCAGCAGGACAAGCTGATGCAGTCCAGATACATACGGTTTTAAATCCTATTTTAAGCAAGTCTGCATATATAGTTTTAAAAACAGATCTATTAGTGCAAATCAAAGACTGATCTGCAAGTTTACTGGGGCTGACAAGGTCAGCCAGTTTAGGTTAGTATTTGCATCGTTGCCAACTCTTGCAATTTTGCCTGAATTCTTCAGATATTTAGTATTTGCTATAAAACCCAGGCTGCTGGAACCAAGAGCTTTCATGAACTTCTGTATTTTAATTTTTGAAACAAGTTCCCAAACTTTACCTATGTATTAAAAAAAAAAAATGAGACCCAAGTAACTAATTCTAAAAGCAAAATGCCCAGAAAATTTAAAAAAAGGAATGAAGCCATTCCTTTAAAAAAAGATTTCATAATTTAAAAACCAGCTTTGGGATGCAGAGGTGCTAAATTTTTAAGGGCTTCCTATTTCCACTTTGCGATGTTTGGATATGAATTGCTTAGGAGGTCTTCTCTCTCTCTTTTCTTTCAAAGTGTCACAGAAAATGCTGTTTGCAAGTAATCAACTTACAACCTACTTTTTCACGGAGCTAACTTCAGTTTATTTGCAATATTAAGCTTTCTTTCTCGCTTTTCAAGTGGAGACAAGTGCTTTGAACTGAAAACGTGTTACAGTTGACCAGCTTTATTCACCATCATAAAATCGTTTCAAACTCCTCTGCTGATAAAGAGTATCAAAGTTCACGATTTCCCACGCGGGTTACTATGAAACGCTGCTTTTCTGGCAAGGCTAACGCCGAGCCACCTAGCACAGCTGAAAACACAAACCCAAGTCTCTCTTCTCCCTTAAGTTACAGACAGCTGATCAAAGCTCCAGCAGACAACACGTTCAAACTTCTCCCAGTTCCCACAGTCTTCTTTCAAAGTATTATTTGCAGGGCTGACATCACCCGGGCCCAGCCGCCCCCACCGGCGGCTCTGCTCCTTCCCCCTGCCCCCGCCGCAGCCAACTCCCCGCCTCGGCTCCCTCTGCCCAGGGCCGAGAGCTCCGCGCCGCCTCACCTGGCGCCGACCCCACTTCTCCTGTCCCGGCCTGGAGGGAGACGTGACACCCGCTCTCCCGAGCCCAGGGCAAGAGGGCTGGGGAGGCGCCGGGAGCCGCTGCTCTGCCCCGGGCACCGTGACCTCGGGGCCCCTCCGTCCTGTGAGGGCAGAAAACCGGCGCCGCGCCGGGGCCTGTCGGCCTGCGGGAGCCCCACCGGGTACTAACCTGACCAGGTCGGTCATACAGGATCCCACAACCACCACCTCAGCGGCCATGGCACCAGGGGACGGGGCAGGCCCAGGCCCCGCAGCCCGGCCAAGGTGCCGCCTGGACCCTGGACCCGACCTTCGCGCCAGGCCAGGCCGGGCCGGGCCCCGCCGCCGCCGCACCGGCTTCGCCCGTTGCCACGGGCGACGGGCGGGGGAGGTGGCGGCGGCCGGCCCGAAGGGGCCTTCGGCCGGGAGGGGTGCCCCCGGCGAACGCCTGCTGGCAGGCCGCCCCCTCCCCTCCTCGCCCTCGCCTTCTCCCCCGCCTCGCCCCGCTCCGGCCGCCCCGCGACCGCAGCCCCACGCCTGCACGGCGAGACCGCCCGCCCAGGCACTGCGGCGGCCGCCAATAGCGAGGCCGGGGAAGACCCCTCCGGCCCGGGGAGCTGCGGCGGCGGCCGCGGGGGGCGGAGGCGCGCACGCCGCGCGGCGGGGCGGGAGCGGGGGCGCGCACGCTGGGCGCGGGTGGACGGGACGGGCGCGTGTCCGCGGCCGTTGCTAAGCGGCTGTGTTCCGGCCGCCGTAGGTATGGCGGGGCCCGGGGAGGGGCGGGCGGGAGCAGCGCCCCTGCCGGCCCCGGGGGAGCGGCGCGGCGGGCGGGCGGGCGAGCGAGCGAGCGAGCGAGCGAGGGGGTGGGCTGGCTGGCTTCTGCCCCGGCTCCCCCCCCCCCCCGGCCCCCGCTCCGCTAGCCCCGGGGCCCTTGGGGGTAGGGGGTCCGGTGCCGGAGGCTGCAGGCCCGGCTCGGGAGGAGCCGAGCAGGAGGCGGCGCGGGGGCCGCTGCGGCCCAGGGCGACGACTGGCCTAAGCACAGCCCGGCGGCCGCCTGGCCCGCTCCCGGGCGCCGCCGCCGTGGCGGGGCGGGGCGGCTGGCAGCTCCTCGGGTGGCGGGCCCGCCGCCTTCGCACAGGGCGGCCCCGGCTCGTCCCGCCGGCACGTGGCCCAGGGCGGCTCGCCGAGGCGGGGGGCGGCGAGTCGGCGGGCGGGGCCCGGCTGGGGAGGGAGCGGGGCGCGGCGGAGGTCAGCCCGCGTCCGGCCTCCCGCGCCAAGGCCGCGGAAGCCGGGGGTTTGCCCGGGGGTTTACCCGGGGCTCCGCAGATCCTCGCTGCCGAGCGCGTCCCGGGCGGGCGGGGATGTGTCCGGGCACGGCGGCAGGAGGTGGAGGTGGTCGTGGGTCCTCGCTTTGCCCCACACCCCGGCAGCTGGGGCTGCCACCCTCAAAGTGAAAACCACGAAGCCGGGGTTGCCGACGGCCAAGCCGCGAGGTTTGGACGGGGAAGGTTGCTTCGCACTTCGGGGCCTCCATCGCAATATTTGCCTTTGCCTTCTTACAGCTTCACTTAACCCCCGTAACGTTATTACCGGTGGTGGAGGAGCGGAGTATCTGGCCTCCAGACACTCTCTGGTGCCCGAAGCAGAGCCTGGGGTTTTATGGTTACTTTGAATATGTTATATTTGCCTGAAGTCGTAATGACAGACTGCTGGACCTAAACGGATTCAGCTATTAGTCTGTTTACTTCTTTCAAGTGTTTTGTTTCGGGAGGGAAACGGTCTAGTGAATTTTGTTAATTCCCTTGAGTTTGTGTTGTGTTTCCCAACTGTGGGAAAACTAAGGGGGGGTGGGGGGATATGTATATCACAACTGAAACTTATTAAAAGGGGTACTAATTGTGTTTGTAAAGACCTTTGTTTACGAAATAAATCTGTGAGTTTAATTGATAGTGACCCTTTAAGTATTGTGTATCTGGCTTGTTATGTAGAAGGTATTGTGGATCTTAAAAGAAATGGTGCAATAAAACCAGGAAAAATGCCTAGCAAGTCATTTACATCTTGTTTTGACAATACCTATGTATTTTATTAACAAAAACGTAAGGAATCTCATCCTGCGGTTCATTTTGGAAGGTGCATCTATTCAGCTCTGATAACCACATGTATTTCTTACATCTCACACTTCTACCCTCATAACACCTAGTCCCCTTAGAATGTGTCATCATCAGAACCAATTCTGAGATCTTTGTGTATGCCTTTAAGACTGCTAGAAGGATAGCTTGTTTTTCAGAATGTGTTTCATGGCTTAAGAAGTTCTTGCCTTCATCGGTCCAGCTGCCCCTCTACTTGAAATTACTCTTCCCTACAGTGGAGCTGGCAGACTGACATGTGCCTTGTTTTAGCCGCTCTCATGTGGAGTATCATTTTGGTTTTACACTCGTTTTTATTGGTCCAATCCAAGCCGTTGGATTTTGAGTTGAAATAGGTCAAGTATAGACTTGTGTCCTCTCAGTTCCTCTGGGGAAGAATAAAGGTGAGTAGGCAGTAATTTTTGGTGGAAAAGTAACAAACAGGAGGTGGCATCTTAAATTGCTCTAGGTGTTTTCTAAGCAAACTTAAGTTGTTGCCCATTGTCAATTACAACCGGTCATATGCGTGAAGAGAACACATATGTTAGGACATGGTTTTCACCTTTTTTACTGCCATAAAATACAAGAACCAGTGTATTGAAGATAATTACTATTTTTAGGAAGTCTTTATTAGTCCTTGTTTGCCTTAAAGTGCCTGGCCTTGGCTTTATTCAGATACGTTCCAAATAGCTAGGATAAATACTCTTCCTTGAACATTGCTTCATGCTACTTCTGTGTGAATGATTTTGGCGAGAATGAAATATGTAACTTCAATGTTGTTGCCAGTTACCAACTGGTAGGAATTACTTAGTTTGTAGAATAGCCATTAGTTACCAACTAATGCTTGTAAACTGAGTATTAGAAACAACAGAAAATTGCAACTATTGTCATGAGTTGTTCACGCTCTCTTTATAGAACAGTTATTAATACAGCAGTCCATATGCAGCATCTTGTAAGGCAGTAAATACAGTATGTATTGGTGTACTTCAATTAAATGGGTGTTTTTAAAAATATCTTCTCGGGGTCAGAGTTTTAAGTATGAGTTCTGCCCCACTTGTCAGTAGCTTGTTTATGTTACCTTGAGTCATTTCCAGCTTTGTTTTCTAAAACTGTCAAATTCGGTTAATTTTCAGATGAAACTCAGTGCCTAAGAATACAATCGAGTATGTTAGCATATTAAAAGGCTACTTACCCTTCTTTTCTCCCGTTTCTCCTACCACAATCTGTTATTGTCCACATACTCTAGCCTTTTTGTGGTGCAATGTGTTAAAATATGTGCATGCTCTGTTTCTGTGTTTCAGCTAAAAAGCAGCAGGTTCTTAAAGTGTGCTGACTTAAAGGCCTAACTGGTATTTAGCATAAGGTCACACAATTACAAGCACTTCTGAAAAAGCTGTTCTTAATATGTGTGTACATCAGCTTCCTGATGTGTTTTGTGAATGAAGATGCCTTTCAAAGGGTATGGGGATACCGCTGAAAGAAAAGCAGTGTTAGCCCTTAAAAGGCATCGTGAAATGCTGTAAATAGCTACCTAATGAAGTAATGTAAAAGTAATACTGATTATGGTTATACTAGTGGTATTAGAAATTACAAATGAGAATACAGAGACATAATCAAACCCTTGGTCCCATTGCAATCAGTAATATAAGTCCCATTGATTTCAGTGGAAGCAGAACAAATTTGGCTTGTCAATTATAGACTCCTAATGGAAATACTCACAAGAAGGGCTAGGCTGTGAAGTGTCAGAATGGCCCTCAATTTTTTTTCTTTCTCATAGGGGTAGGATCTTAATTAAAAGAACCTAGGATATAAGTCTGGTTTTACGTTGACGTTGAATAAATGGGCTTTATTTTTTCTTTATAAACTGTGCACACTTCAGTTACTCTATATTCCCAATCCTTTGCATGCTTATCTTTGTTCTTGTGGTGTTTGCAGAGTGCATGTGAATGTTACATCAAATAAGTAGGATGGTTTTTGATTTTACCTCCCCCCTTACCATCCCTGTACAGCTCAAGACTAAAGGAAAGAGGAACATAATAAAATGTCACCTGAAGTTGCCTTGAACAGAATTTCTCCAGCACTCTCGCCCTTTATTTCCAGCGTGGTCAGAAATGGAAAAGTAGGACTGGATGCTACTAACTGTTTACGGATTACAGACTTGAAATCCGGGTAAGTGTGTTCCTCATGCAAAAAAGAATACCCAGCCCTTCACAGTTAAGATGTCTTTTCCAGACTGAATTTCAGTACATTCATTCGTATTTAAGCATTTCCAATATAACTGGAGCTGACATACTAGCTATGTTATTTTTTGCCTTTACTACTCTTTTATAGTTTGGGGGACTTGATTTGTCATATTGTTGGCAATAATAACCTCGTTAAAACACTTTCATTGCTGCCGCTTGATAGTGCTCATTTTCAGCAGTGTGTCATGAAGACTTTTTCCTGTTGTTTATAATTTGATTACTTGAACTTTTCTGTAAATTAAAAACTTGACAATAAATTTACGTGACTACCTAAATATGCTAAATAAGAAAAAAATTTAAGTTTTCCTTTATCTGACCTCCCTCAAGATCTGTACATAAAGTGGCTGTAGGGCCAAGTGTTTGAAATAGGCCAAGCTACTCCTTTTATTTTTAATTACAGAAGTTCATGATATGTTTTAGATAGTAATAAAGTAAAAATAAATAAATTACAGGGTTTCACGATGGTTTTCAGATAGTAATAAAGTTTGGGTCCCACATGTATAAAGGGGCTTTGGTGTGTAACATCTGTGCATAATACATGGAGGAAGTGAAATGCTTAAAGTAAACTCTAATTTAGGCATTGTACAGAGAGGGGAGACTCCTAGGATGGCTGATAAAAGAATACTTAAGATGAAACAGAGTTGGGCATCAACAATGCATAACAGCATCCCAAATTCAGTTATTTATTTGATACTGGAGTTCAGAGTCTGAAATTACTTTAGCTTAAGGTGTCTAAAATCACTGCTTTTGTACAAACTACTGCTTTGTGTATTGCTTTGAATGGTAGCATAGCCCAACAGATCTTGAGAACTACCACAAATTGCTGTTGTTTAAAATTTAGTTCTACTGAAAACTTTAACGTGCTTCTGTAGGCTGCTTCATTATGGTTTCATGGAGAGTTTGAGAAGTACTTTTCTGGTGGTTATGATGCCTTTTCAAGAAGGAAGTGTGAATTCTAGGGTTAGTTTAAAAGGAACCATTCCCTATGCCATGACAGAGTACAGATTTACTTGGAGGTCTAAGAAGCTATAGCTTTGTTATTAGTGTTGTCTGGCTTGGCATTTAGTCTTGCAAATTATGCACGACAGGCTGAGCACTTATGCACCTGCTGCTGTCATTTCATGCTAGACCTTGCTTTTTCTTTAACTAGCCTTCTAGGAAGGCTGAAATGTGAGCTATCTTACATTTCACCTGTTGAATATGAGAGAAGGGAATACAAAAAAGGGTAGAGAGAAAACATATCTGTAGTCTGGTGATGAAGGTACCAGCTTGTCAGGAGATGGGTAAGGGTTTTGCTCTCTGCCCACTGAATGTTTACACTGTTTGTGTTTAAAATAATTAAAATAATGTAAAGCGGCTTTTTTTACCTGACTCTTTTCAGAGGTATTTTTAGTAATTGTCTAAAGTTTTCAGCCAGTGATCTTGAATTTACTGTGAAAAATCTGAAGAGTTTATTCTTTAAAGAACTAAAACCTGTGCCTGTCACCCAAACCCAGGGGTTCAAATCATATAGTAACTGTCTTGAACATGGAGTCTACAAGTAGAGCACCTGACAGAGGTGGTCCCATATCTTGTTTAAAGGCGTAAGCTCAGCTATATGCAAGTGCCAGCAATATATTTTTTTTTTTCTTGTTTTGGAACATAGAAATGAACCTCATTCTTTATGCTGAGGCTTTTTTATGGCTTGAGGTTATTAGGAGCTGGAGTTAGGATAATCAAGATTTTACATTTACTTGAGAATTATTTTTTAAGATAGGTTTTTTGGTACCAGTGAGTTTCTTAAACACATTATTCTAAATAGGTTTTATTCTCAATTGCTAGCAATTTAATTGAAATGTAAATTTCATGTATGTGGGTTTTTAGGAAAGATTTTTGTTGTTTGTCATAAATAAATCGTTAGCTTATTTATAAGGGAAAATTTTGAATTTACTCATCAGTATGGAAGTACGAAGTTCCTTGAGATTTTTAGGGCTTCATGATGTCACTGAATGAGTCAACAGTGTAAAATTACTTAACATAAGATGGATGCCTCTCAGAATTATAGAGAAGTCCCTTCTATAACTAAAGATCTAGTTCAGCGGTCTTTAACCTTTGATGTAGGAGCCTTTGGGACTCCACAGACTGTTTTTGAGAGGCCCATGTCAGTTGATTAATAGAAAGATCCCCAAACCACCGTATTGTCAGTAGATCTCGTTTCTGGATACTGACTCTAAAGGAAAACTTTATAGGGCTCTGAGAGTCCAAAAAAGGATTGAAAACCATTGGTCTATTCTGCTCCCCTATGTTCACATCACAAGATTATTCAAACCCCTGTATACTTTCACTTTCATTACACTTTTTTGAAGAGTGAAATGACAATACACAGGAAATAGCAGGCAGAGGCAAATGTAGGTGATATCTGCACGAAGAAACAGAAGTATAAGGACATAAAGGTTGGACATAAACAGGAACAAGATGAGGAGAACAGTTGTCAGAGAAATGGAGATGAGGTTTAGGACATTAACTGCAAAGTTCCCTTCAGTTTCAATGGGGCTGAATCAGGCTTTAAACTTAAAAAGTAGAACAGGAAGCTGAGGAAGAGATACTAGATTAAATGTTTGAATTAAAAGCAGTTCTTGATCTCAAAATGAGTATGACCACTGAAGTACTATCAGTTCAGAAACTTTGCTTTTGCGTAGTGATTGTATGTTTACTGACACACGAAAGAGGCTCTAAGCACATCTCTTCCATAGTTTGAATTTCTTACAGAATGTGCGAATACTTTGTACTTTGTGCTTTAACTGGTGTGTTATATATAAATACAATTTTACTATAACCTTTAAGATGTTAAAATGCTTAAGGTAATCATCTCAATAGCTATTAACTTTTAAAAAACAGAACCATCTGGAGGCTTCTGGGTCAAGGGGTGGAGCTCCATGGCTGCTGTGCTGTCATGTACCACACTGTTACTCTGATAGAAAATGAGGAGTTACTGTAGTTATACCACTTTATGATGAACCAGTGCTTTACAACATGTGATGAAACAAAGTCTACAAACTGAAGATCCATCCATTCTTAGTTCTTAGGTTTTAGAAAATGGAGCTGTGGTTAACAGGGAATAATGGAAACATACGGAATACAGTAGTATCTCCAAGCCTTGCCCATTCAGAACCTTGGTTTTGACATTCTTAATTCAAAAGTGGAAGGAATTTCCCTTTTATTTCACCAGTGCGAGGTCAAGTTCCAGGTTTATCCAGCCTATCATGTCACTTGATTTGGATTTGTAAATGGCAAACATATTAAGCCTTTAATTATTTGAAAAGTCAATCCATATGTCAGATTGTTTTAGTAAGGAACTGATTTTGCACTTATTCTAACTTACTGATAAGGACTTAGTTTTGTTGTGTTTTATAAACTATATTAAAGAGGTGATGTTAGATTAAAAGCATGAAGTACGGAGATATGTTAATTTGCTTTGCTTGTAAGTGTGGGAGGGAAATAAGTCATACTAAGGAAATCCTATTGTTTTGCAGTCTTTGAGTATGTAAATGTTTTATAATAATATGTTATAGTTTCATGTCTGTGTTTTACAAACTTATTAGACAGTACCAGTCTCATCAGACACTTACATTTACATCTGTGAGTGGGATCTTCAGGATCAAGTCCTATTTATAGGAATTATATGGCCACTGCTGATGCCGAGTGAGTAAAGAAATGTGAGTACCCCCAAACTGAGCTCAGCAATATGGCATGACAGGAAAGAAGGAAACTTCAGTAGAAATAGTAATAAAAAGTTAGGTGGCCAAGTCTGCAGAGCTGTTACCTTCTTTCTTGTAAAAAAGGCTCCACAGTGAACAAAAATAGAACCTGAATGTTAGGTCACATCTGAAATATAGCACCTTTAGCAGCATTGATTCTGGTGATAAGAAAACCCTGGCAGGCATCTCTGTTGCATTAATAAAAGACATTCTTCGAGATGACAGAGTGGATCAAAGCATTTTAACTCTTGCATAGGATATTACCTTGTTCTAGACCCAAAGAAAATAACCGCTGCCAATTGAGTCAATGCCATATATTGTATCATTCAGTTAATCTCCA
Source organism: Athene noctua (assembly GCF_965140245.1). NCBI lineage: Eukaryota > Metazoa > Chordata > Aves > Strigiformes > Strigidae > Athene > Athene noctua. Next base: position 97,569,285 of record NC_134037.1, read on the forward strand.
GTGGTGTCTCTTTGAAATAATGGCCCATCTTAATTAGATATTAAAATCTACTCATAACCAACTGAACTGTGGCTAAGGCATTTTTCTTAGCATTTATACATATAATCACGGGTAAGATGTTGAATAGGGAAAAGTGATTATTAGGTAGATTTAGAAATAGAAGACATTTTCCTGTGTGAAGGGTATTTTAATTATTGTATAATGTAGAATCCAATTATTTAAGAGGCTGCTGCTTTTCCTATGATGTGTTACAGTGGTGAAAAACATATGTATGGTGGTCATTGCTTTGAGAACATATTTTTCCCCACAGCTGTTCATCAGGGCCTGTGCTTGAGCCTCAAATTATGCTGCAAGTCTATTCTTACTCAACAAACTTTATTTTGTTTTTTTAAATTACTTTGATGTGTTGCACCAGGAAGAATTTAAAAATGAATACAGCGATTTAAAGCTGCATACATTAAGATTCTTTTTTTTTTTTTTAAGCTATCCACTCATAACAAAATTTTAAATTTCATACTTGTTTGGTTATACTTATTCCATATTTATGAGAAGATTAATTGTGGAATTTTTATATAACTGGTTTGTTGTAAACCATGTTGGCATTTTGTTCTCTGCACCTGTCTGATTGGCTATTGATTTCTGCCTCTGCTTGATACTGAGCTATGTTTACAATGACTTATGTTCCTGAAAGAAAACGATATGAAGATTGGTCAAAAGAATATAGTACTATGTGGAGTAGATTTTAGCATACAAATTTGCTATCAAGCTGTAATAAGATATTTGTAACTTTATTGCCCTGCTTCCTAGTGAGCAGTGATGATTTACTTTTTTGTGTTACCAAGTAGACTGCAATATGCTTTGGTATTTCCCTTTCTTTTGGGCATTTCCCTTTTTAAAGTAATTACTCATTTTATGTGAGTATTTCATGAAATAATGTTGTTTTTTAACTGTGAAATGCTGTTACAATACCATAGTGGTTCTTTAAAGCTTTTGCATGATCTTTTGCTTTTGATTAATTTAAATTGATTCTACTTCGGTTACTTGAAAGATCACATTCCATCATTCACACTGATATCTACAGGTAGGTTTTTTAACGTGCATTTTGTTTACGTATGAATTTTAACAAGTCTGACTCTTCTAAACAGAGTTACTAAGAAAAACTGTTTTAAAAAATAATTGTTAAAACTATTACTTTTGCACAGAGTAGGTAATTTCTTTTCGTTTTCAGATAAAAAGTATATTTCTTCCCTACAAAGAATCTTATTACTAGTAGCTGCTGTCACCGAAGCAAAAGTTAACAGGCTGAAGCTCTGATGGGACAACACAAAGAGAGTTGTCACTGTGGAGCAGCACTTGGAACTTCAAAGAGCAGTTTTTCTGTGCTGGTCCAAAAAGGCTGATTGTCTCCAAGACTGCGCTCTTCTTTCTACATTTGTTTCTGAATGTTGAAAAAAAAAAGGCAAAAGTCTGTCTGATAAAGATCTAAGTGTAGTGCATACGTTTGGTAATGGTATGGTTAATATTCTCCACAAAATTTGGCATTTTTTTACACCAGTTTTAAACAAGGTGCTTGAAGTTGTTCAGAAAAAAAAGAAGTGTGTTTGTCAGTTTCAATTGCTGTGAGTAAAGAAAGGATTTTAAAAGGTAAAGGGTACTATTAGGCAATTGTGGTAACTTGTGCTCTGGTTTGAAAGACTACAAACGTTTTCCTAAGATTTGTTCATTTAAATACTGCACAGTATGTCTTTGCTGGTATTTTTAGACTGGGACAGTGAGTTACTTCCTTTTCTCTGGCCTTGAAAAAACTGAATGTTATGTCCACCATTTTTACGCTTTAATAAAGCTGAGAGGAAACTATTTGATACAGGTGCCAACTGTTTCTTTTCTAATTTTTTTAAAGAGAGCTTCACATGATGTAGTACTAATATATGTGCCAAATACATTTGGAAAGATGTACCTTAGCAAGGTATTTAAATGTATGTTTTGGCTGTCTGTACCTTAGTAACTCATTGAACACTTCTTGAAAGCCAGGGCTTACATTAACGTAGTGTAGCTCTCTGTCCAGGACTTTCTGCTATTGTAACAGATGTCGGTCTAATTTCTTTTCATTGTGCATTACTGCAGGAGATAAACTTCCTAAGACTTTATTTTTTCTTTATTTTTTTGTTGTAAAGATAGCTAAAAACCTAATGATTTGGTACGTGGTCCACTTTTCCCCCCTTGCCTAAACCCTTGCGTCACACAGATGCAGCATTAGTTTAATGTAAGCTGGACAGATCTCTAGTATACCATGGATCTTGGATGTATATTACTTTTCACCAGAAGCTGAGAGCAACTGACTTGTAAGTTTTTGTTCTTCTGCTGAGTAGAGAAAAATATATTCCTGGACATCTGGTCAGTAAATTCTTCCAGCCTAATGTATACAATTACACTTCATGTATGCCTGACTCTCATACACATATAAACATACATGGCATAACATTAAATAGCTAATGTACACTTGTAATGAATCTGAGGCAAAAGATTACAATTTTTTTGGTTTAGTCTGTTTGTTGCAGTCATTGTCTGATGGGTTTAGGGGCTTTAAAAGCATAGGAGATGAACAGAGGCTTGATCTTGACAGACGGATGTGCAACAGCGTTGAAGGTCTGATTCTGCCCTGTTTATTTTACAGCCAACAGGATTCAATGGCAATACTTTTGTAAACTGCTTCTGTGAGTCAGTGATAATAAGGGAAGCAAACTATTAATTTTTGAAAACAGAAACTGTACACTATTTTCTAACTACACAGTCATTCTCTAGCAGTGTGGGAAATATAAAACTCTACAGGCCTTTTCTTATAATGTATTGATCACTATGTAAGTCTGTGTAAAAAATTTCAAAGGGAAGTTTCATTGTCGTAAGAGTCTCTTGTTGGTGTTTAGGCTGACATCTCTATTGCTGCCTTTTTAAATTAACCCTTATAAATGTTTTGGGATCTCTTGAACCATTGGTCATGGTGCTCACTCTTCTGACTGGTGGAGAAAGAAATTTTTTTTACTGTTCAGGTAACTGTCCAGGACTGAATTTGCAGTGTAGGTTTAATATATCAAGTTCAACTGGAAATGGAATAACCATGCCAATCCAATGCTATGCCAGAGCTATTTTAATCTGTTTCTTGAGTTACTTATTTTAGGCATTTACTTGGCACTGCGCTGCACAGCGTAGACATACCTTGAAGCAACTATTATCTAACTGGAAGTGAGCGTCGGAAAAAAATACTCAGAGCTGTATGTATAAGTGAACAGTTTCATTTCTCTAGAAATTGATGTTTTTATTGAGGATACTGAATTCAGTCCTAAGTAATCCATAGAAAAGTTGATAAAAGGGAACTTACTTAGTCTTTTCTGAGAGAAGGGAATTAAAATGTCTGAGGCAAACCACTCCGCAGTGTAGGTAACAGGTTCTTTTCTTTGTAATCTATGGTATATGGCTGAAAGAACAAAATTAGACCACTAGGACTGAGTATTTTTATCATTGTAAGATAAAAGAATCCCAATAAAATTGAGTTAAAGGAAATTGCAGAATTCCATTATGGAGCAGAGGCAAAAAAAAAGCCAAATATAAAAACCTCTAAAATGATACTTTCCTTGAAATAACCCCCAGATTCCTGTGCCTCACAGAAATAATATTTCTAAACCAAAAATGTGACAGAGTACCCGTTGCTCTGTTTTGGATGGTCAGTTCTTACATTTTTTTCCCTGATACCAACTCATTTCATTTTCCAATAAACTAAATACTTATGTGGTGTGAAATAAATTACTTAGAAAATAAGTTGGGAGGCTTTATGGCTACTACAGGCAGCAACACTAAATGACTTATTAAAACTTCTGTTTATAATAGCTTGGCTTTTGTGACTTTCTGTATGAATATGCTCTTTTCGTGAACACTGAAAGGATCTGAAACTCCAGGTGGTAGACTGTAATTTCATACTTGGCAAAGAATGGTTCTCTTTTAGAGTAATCTAAAAGGAAAAATGTTCCTTGTCTGATTTTTTTTTTTTTTTCTTCAGAAATTGAATTCACATTAGCGAACATTAGAACATGAGAGGTTATTAGGTTCTAACTTATTACAAAGTAATACATAATCAAATGACAGTTGTGAAAATATGAAACAGGATTTTGAATCTGAAAGGAGGGAAGGGAGATGAAGTAAATCCAAATGATGCGTCTGCTACTCCCTCATAATCTTCTCTAAAATTTTGGTTATGAGTTCCAAGGATTTGAGGTACAGCTGGTCTTATGGTTTAATGAAGTAGTGCCTTTTCCTTGCCTGAATGTGTGACAGAAAGGTAGTTTATGATACTGTGAATTCAGTAGTTTATTTACCAAAACATAGTCTACTGGTGTGTGCATTACAAGTGTTATCCCACTTATTTCTGTTCGTTTTTCAATCACTCCTTCATTAAAACTTCTGTTTTCTGTTTCTGTTTTATTCTTTTGGGGAATATTTGCACCATGTGTAGTTTTTAAAGGGAGTTACAGGCAATGAAATGTACATATAAAAGATCTTGCTTAGAGGTAATCAGTTTGATTATAAAAGATGTTTCTAAGGCATCTAAAGCATGTTTGTAAAGCATGTTCTGTTGAAAACTTTCCTTTGTCCATTGTTAATTATTTTTCTTAATTTGTCTCTTAATTAGCTCTTGAAACTCTATACTTATGAGCTCCTACCCTAAACTGTAGGGATTTTACAAATTGAAACTTTTGAGATAGTCTGTTCTTCAGAGCTGTTCTTTCAAGTACACTTGCAAGTATATTAGATGTGGTGCTGGTTATCAGCTCTGTCTTCATAGTACTTTTTGTGGTGGCCCTTTCCAACCTATCCTACTATTGTGACTGGAAAAGAACAGTTCTAAAAACAACCTTCCTGTGCTAAATGAACAGAGTTTGTGATGCTGAAAAAAATCAGTCAGGTGGGGCTTTCATTTAATGTAGAAGTTCTCTGAGATGATTTCAAAATACGTATGTATGCTTCCTCTGTTTCCTTCATAGAAGCTGTGCAGAATGTCAGCCTCCAGCAGAGGCAGCTGTACTTTGGGAGATTGCAGGATACCTGCCCAAGATTGGGGCATATGTGAGGGAGATTTGAAGTTCTAGAAGCAGGCCCAGAGCTATCCCACCTGCAACATCTGCTTTGGCAAACTCTCACTCATATTAAGTAAATATATATTTTCTCTTAACATACAGCTGCTATATTTGTTTTACTAATGACTGTAGTCCGTAGATGGTTTTGCATAGTCTTTCTAGTGAAAGCAGGTTGCTGGCAGCAGAAGTAATTTTAAATAGTTATTTGAACTTTTTAAAAAATGCAAATCTGCCTTTGGGTGAAGAATGGAAGTGAGGGGTTGTTTTCCTAGGTTATATTCTGCGTAGCATCCCACTCCTTTCTAAAAGTTCCAATTAGTATGATGAACTTCATACAAGAAAACATAAATATGTACATAAAAATCAGCACTGACAGTAGATAAAGGTTTTGTTGGGAATACAATTGACTTATCTGGAGACATCTTGGAATTACCCAGTTGATAATTACGGATTGAAATGCTGTTGCAGTTATAGAATATCTTCCATACTAACAGGATTGAAAAACATCATCATCCGTGTTGCAATACCAAAAGTAGTCTTAAACTTTGGTTTGCAAAGGTAAAAGTAGTTTAATCTTATGCTAGGTTTGAAGAAAACATCTAGGCTACAGCTGAGTTTTATGAAAACAGTGGGTTTATATATTGGAAAGTTCTTTGGAATATTTGTCAGTTGGCTTTCAGATTTTAATATTTTAATTAAAATATGTATATAAGTAGCAATCACTCTACATGTAATTGGATTTTTATTTCCCAAAAGCAGTGGTGTGTATCTTTTAAGTGCAAGTCCCTCTCTCTCACATGTGTAATACATGTGTCTGTTTAAAGAAGGGAGCTGAAGATGAAAATTGGTTGACTAGACTCTCTCTCCCATTTCAAATTTTGCCTGATTGATAGAATTTTGGTTGGATCTGTTGATTTGCAGCAGCAGCTGCTCAGTACTTTTCTTGTGTATTTGCAGGCCTCTGGGAGCCTGTAAAGCTTTGTGCACTGTTGCAGGGAGATGCAGTATGATACAGGCTTTCACACTCAGCGTCAGCTCTCTAAAATGTGATTTTTCACCATTTTTCTGTTTCCTGATCCTTGCAAAAAACCTGTCACCTGCTGGCCTTCCTTCCACCCTCCTCCCCCCTCTATATACTTTAATTATTCTTAATTCCTCTGTAGATGACTTACCCATCTGTTATGAATTCTGCAATTAATTCTTAATTAAATGGGATGAAATACTGTGTCTTCAAGGAACACTGGAGCAGATTTCCATCTACAGAAAGGGCATGAAAAGAAGAATCTAAAGGCATCAACAAATGCTGTTCTACCTGAGTTTAACATTGAGGTGTTTTTCTTAGCTGTCATGGTTTGAGCCCAGAGGGAAACTGAGCACCACACAGCTGTTTATTCACCCCTTCCCCCACAGCATTGGAAAGGAGAAAACTTAATCAAAAGGCCCAGGAATGGAGATTCCTGGACAGGGAGGGTGTTGCTCACCCATTCATGGTCACAGGCAAAAGACAGGCTTGTTAAGGGAAGAAAAATTATGTTACTTTAATTCAAACCACTAATGATAATGACACTTGACAGAATGGGACAGTGAGAAGCCTTACCATAGCTTAAAAACACTTCCCCCCATCCCTCCCTTCTCAGGCTCAGTTTTGTTCCCAGTGTCTCTCCCTCCTCTCCCAGTGGCACAGGGGCAGGGGATGAGGGGTGCAGTCAGTCCTGTCACTTCTTCCTCCAAGGTCAGGGGAGAGCACTCTTCTGCATTCTTCCCCCTGTTTCATGTGGTGTTCCTCTCGAGGGACACAGTTCTCCACAAACTCTCTCTGCTGTGAGTACTCCCAATGGGATGCATTCTCTTGAGATGCTCTGGTGTGGGTCACCTCCATGTGTTGCAGTCCAACCTGTGCCGTACTACAAGTGGGGACTTCTTTCCACCGAGTCCCAGGGGTCCTCCACAGGCTGCAGGCAAATCTCTGCTCCTCTGGGGACCCCCATGGGTGACAGGGGGGTGGCCCTGCTGTCTGACCACCAGATACAGGGGGGCTCTCTGCTCTGGCACACCTCCCCCCTTCCTTCCACTGACCTTGGTGTTCACACAGGTATCCTCCTCAAAGTCCCCACCCCCTCCCACGTTCCCATTCTTAAATACGTTATCACAGAGGCACGACCACTATTGCTAATTGGCTTGGCCTTGGCCAGAGGCAGGTCCGACTTGGAGCTGGGGGAGCTTTTCGGAAGTTTCTCACAGGGACCACTGCTGTAGCCCCTCCTCCACTACCAAAAGCCCTGCCACACAAACAAGCACAAAAGCTGTTCTACTTGAATTAAAGGTGGTTTTCTTAGCAAATGCTACAGTATGAGTTTTGGGTGGAGTTTTGAGTTTGCTGCCTCTTATTAGTAACAAGGGACTGACTTGTCTTTGCCTCTGAATTACATTTGACTCTTGCTGACAAAACCTTCAGCTTCTAAACCCCTGACTGAAATGTGTCTTGTCATTACTAAAATAATACTCATTGTCTTCTTTAGCCTCTTGTGTTGTGAAAGGAACTTGACCTCCTTTTTCCCTAACACTGTCTTTATATGACATATATAGGTGCAATTAGAAACATATGCTAGGTATATTAGAGCTGGGAAGGGTTAGGAATGCAGCCAGTGGTCGGAACTTCCTTTTTATTTGTGTGTGTGTTGTTTTTTAGCAGTGTTCTCCATCAGAGTAACTTTAATACACTGTGAAGCTTCTTGGCTTTTACATCAACAGCCTGGTAAACAAAAAAAGTTGTCTGTTATCCAAAAAGAATTGACCCTCAAGAACAGCAAGTGTAGCAGCCTGAGCACCACAAGATTAAAGAAGCTTTTGCATCTCTTGTCTGTTCAGATTAGGCAGTCTCAGTATTAAATTCCTGAAATTATAGAGGCTAAAATTCTTGGTCTAATTTTTCTTTGCTATTGTACAGTAAAATTCGCTGATGATTTGTCTTCAGACAGTAAAGGTGGTAAAGCTTTTGTATGATCTAAGAAGGAAGAATGAATGAATGCATCACATACTTTTTTTTTAATTGGGAAATTTGATTAAATTTACATGAATGTTGGGGCATACACCTTTAACACCAATTTAAAAAGAAGATATAAAAAGAAGATTGTCTATGTTTCAGTAGAGCTATTGCACTTCCATTGGCATTTCTGGATGTTTTATATCGTTCTAAGCAGTAGATTTTTAGGAGTGGTATAAAAAAAATGAGCCTCAGACTGGAATTTTGGGATAGAAAGAGGTAGGTTTTGGAGTGGTGGTGTGTTTTCATTTTGTTTTGGGTTTTGTTTTGTTTTGGGTTTTTTTTAAATTCTTTGGATAGAATAACCACTCATCTCCAGACTTTAAGGATTAAGGTGGTGAACACTTGGGCTCTTCTTTCATTGTGACCCCTTCAGTGGGCAAAGAACTTATTTTTGGATAAGATCTTACCAGAGCCCAAGTAATTTAAAACTGCTTGTCTTGGGAATACTTTCAAGTGATGGTTGTAGAAGACTAGTTGATAGGAAGACTGTGTTGAAACCTAGGGCTGTCACAGTCCTACTTATAATCATGGCTTCAATCCTGTAAAATATCAAAGTGGCTCAGAAGGAAAGGGAATAATTTTTTTAACTTAAACCAGAAGAAGAGTCAATTCAACAGAATAGTCAGTTACGAATACATTGATATAAGAGAAAACCTTGATGTTAAACTCAACTAAAACTTGCTTCTAGAGGCTTTTAGAATACTCTGGGAAGGATTAATTTTGCAGAATACTTCTGCTGCACCTATCATTATAGGCTGATGAATTATTCCAAGCAACAAAACTGAGTAACTTTTCAGATTTTTTTTTTCTCTCTTTTTTTCTCTTGAATAATCTTTCCTGTTTCCTTTTGTGGCTGATAAAGGATTCTGAACAGTTTTCACTAAGCATCTGGTGCTGACAGTGACTTTTTCTTTGAATAACTGGTTTAGTTTATGTGTGTTTTATTTATTGTGAAAGAAACCTTTTCCCAACAGGTCACAGACAATCCCAACTCTAAGATGCATCAGACACTCAGCAAAGGAATGTTCTACTTGTCTCCTGCTTGGAATACATATTTCATAAGGACATAATGTATCTCAACTTAAGTTTAATCTGCTATATTTGCTCAAGGAACTTAGCTAAAATCTACTGAGAAGAGTTTGTATTCAGCTATGGTTTCTTGCATACTCATTCTATCTATCAGATTCCAACTGTAGGTTTCAGTACAGCGCCTTTGAATAGGGCAGTATAATTTTAAGTGATGCATTCAAGGATATTCCTTTGTCCTGGAAACTTGTCAAGTTGATGATTCTTTGATATTTTAGTAGCGAAACCATGTGGGAGATCTTGTGGTATAGCATTAATCATCTTACAAAGACTAATTCATATCACTGCTCTGAGCATCAGAGCATTAATTCTTACTTCCGTGGCTTTCCTATGTAAAATATTGACTATTTAGATGAAGATATTTAAACCAGTGTAATATTTTTCTGTGAATAAGAAGGCAGATAGCACATCCATTTGTCATGAGATGGAGTCAGCTTCTGAAATTAGTGTTCAACACCAGGTATTACCGTTCTATCTGTCAACTCCCTGTGAAGATACGACAACTAGTGATCTTTAAAAGACCTTGTTAGAAGTCATTCCTTTTCAGTGTGACTTTTGTGTGGACCATGTTAAGTAAACGGATCAGCAGATGTAAAATCTTACATTTTGAAGAAGATAGAGGTCAAGATTCTGGGTGGCACATGTTTGTAATTGAGAAGTTCTGTGTGTTAAGGAAGTTCAAACAGGAGAAGATGTCCACAGACAGACCATTATCTGTGACTCTGTTGAATAAGGTCACACATAGACTGCTAGATGTACCAAAGTTTTGATTTGCTATAGGAGTTTTGTTCAACTGTTTATACTAAAAAGTAACTACCTCCTTTCAAATGGGTGCGTGTAAGATTTTTGCTTGGTTGCTCAGACTATTGCAGTTATTGAAGTCTCTTGCACAGCCTAGCCAGAGTAATTTTTGGGGAAAAAAAAAAAAAAAGAAAAGGAAAGTGAATACTGTCACTTTCCATCACTTCTAGACCAGTAAAATTAAAAACATCTCTAGTGGAGTATAATAATCTAGGAAAAGTACTTAGTATTGCTTTTAGGGACCTTTACCATTAAATCAGGCTTTTATTTTAATGTTAAAGAATGTTCTGCTTTCCCTAAGTATTTCCAAATGGCCCATTGTGCTAAAAGAAAAAATTATAGGGTATTTGCAGGATCAGAAATTTTTGTGTCTGTTGAAAAGCTAACAACAATGTTATTTTGATGGTATTTGAGAAATGTGCCTCAGACTGTGACCTGTGATAGTTTGAAAGAAACTTCCATTAAATATTGACTGATTTTGCAGAGATATTTTTGAACTTGCAAGGTATTTTTTTGTTATGTTGCTTTTTTTTTTTTTTTGTATGCTTCCTCGAATTGGCCTTGTATGTGATGTAAGCCTTGGAAATGACTTGGAAGTAGATAGTAATGCTTCCATATCTATAGCTGTTAAATTCATCCACAGCCATTAAAACACCCTAACAACGGGCACTCCTGTTTTGCTGTTCTCACCTACTAAAAGAATCGTGTCTTTGAAAAAAATTATGTTTTCTTGTTTCTGTTGCACTGGAGCTCCAATCTTTCATATTCTCAAACTGATTTTATTCCCAGCGAGGGTGGTGATTCTTACTGGTCTTGATAAGCCCTATCTAGATGTAATTCAAAAAGAAGTAGTACAGACCATTAAATCAAAACAGTTTTCAGCTCTGGGCCTGTTGTCCAGCATGCTGCATTCCCTTTCATGTTGGAATCATCAGCAGGTTTAATAAACATCATCTCTTTTCCATCATCAGTCTTTCAGTGAAATGTGAAGTAGTATTCTACCAGGAGAAAACCCAGTGAGTGCTTTCTTCCTGGATGGAGCAAGATGTGAACTAATCTTTCTTGAAACTTGCTTTCCAGACAGTTCTGCACACATCTGATAGTAGTTGTATCTAAATTATGTTTCTTGTTTTGCATGTGCTCTCACAAAACATTTCAAAAACCTTTCTAAAATTAAGATATGACATCTGTTGCTTCCCTTTCATTTGCAAGGACAGTTATCAAATTTCTGTAATGATACTGAAAAAACGTAATGTATTCTTGTTGAATCAATGTAGGCTGTTAATTGCATCTGTGTTAGATTCTAGGTGCACACAAGCAGTTTGCTTATGTTTTCTAGTATTTTTGTGGAAATTTCATTTAAGTTAATTGATCTGTAGTTCTGTGGTTGCTTCTTTTTGATGAAGCTCTATGTGGGCACAAATTCGATTAAATAGTAAATGTAGCTCACTGAATAAAAGCAATCTGAAATTAATGCACATGGTTTCATTAACTTGCAAGTGTAAAAAGAAAGGAGACTGTAGAGCCAGCATCTGAGAGAAATAGTTCTCTGAAGCATTTTGAGTGTGTCAGTGAGAATTAACATTTCCCCATTTGCCCTGATGCCTCTTCTGTGGTAAGACAGTTGCAGGAGTTACCGTGTTGTTTCTGATAAGGTAGGATCAGAATTTTTGTATTTTGTGGCCTATTTTTGCTTTTGGTTGTGTGTATGGCCCAGTAAATACATCTTTTGTTTCATTATACTGTTAGCTGTTTGTATTAGAGCTCTACCAGTGATCTGTAAGTTTAGGCAAGTTATTTTACCTTTGCCTACCTTCTTTTCACTGTTTGTTTTGTCTAGAGCTGCCCAATCTAGGTTTGAGCTTTCAGTGGCTTGCAACAAGCATAGCTCTTGTGTTAGGGCTATAAACAATTCTCAGTTCTAGTAGGCTGGCAGGAAGACTTCTGGGTTATCAGGTTCCCTAGATATGGAAAGCAGTGAACTACTAAGGGCTTCCAGTATTTTTGCTATGAGACTTGTCATATGCCCACCAGCCCACACTGGTGAGAGCTCCAGGGACCGTTCCTGCCAGTGAAACAATTTGTGTCATTATTTCTCCTTTAGCAACTGAGATTTTTTGGGTTTTGTTATGCAAAAATTTTGGTACATGACTTAAGAGGTGGGAAAAAATTGGTCATCTCTGACCTAGACACTAAAGAGTTTTTCAGTGACTTTTGCATTCATAAAATGCTCGATCATCACCGTGAGGCCCAACTTCTGTTGTGGTGTTCCAGATAAACAGGAGATATGGAATAGTCATAGATCGTGAACATACATGTTCAGTTGTCATAGCCTCAAATACCTGATTCTGAAACTTCCTCACCTGGAGGCTTACTGTGAGACTTGGAACAATTAAAGGTTAAAATAGGTAAAAATGACTGCATATTGGTGCAGTAAAACTAACATTCATTGCAGGTGTCTAGATGGCAGGGATAGGGAGCATGCAGCTATGTTACTGTGACATAAGTAGAGAGTTGTGACCTGTAAAATTGTATACAAAATAAAGAATTTAATGACTTTGACTAATTGATGCTATTCTAATAACACTTTCAAACCAGGGCATTTTGTTTGTATATTTTCTGTGTTAAAATGGGAAAGAAGGTAGCCAGCACAGATCTTAAATTTTCTTATGCTGTTGTGAGAACTGCTGATCAAAAGAGAATGGTCCTCCTGCATCCTTCTCACCTTTTATTCTTTCCCAGAATTGTAAGGATGAGTATTTCTAGTATTCACAACATCTTTACTATGTCAGTCATTTGTACCCTGTAGAATAATGTTAGTGTCTGCTACCATCTGTAACTGCTTAGAACATTCTTCTCTTATCTTCATTTTTAGCTGTACATCCTTGACCCCTGGACCTAGCTGTGATCGGTTTAAGCTACATATCCCTTATGCTGGAGAAACACTCAAATGTAAGTTAAAGACTATTGCTATTGCATCTTGGCCTTTCTTTCAGTGTTCTGTGTCACATTAAGTTTTCCAGTGTCTGTCTAATTTTGTGAGTTTTGAAATACCTGTGTTTGTTGTTTTTTCTTAAAGCTTCAGCTCTAAGAACATGAATTTTTAAGATAAGTTTGCAGCCATCCTTGATGCTACAAATTTGAAAACGAGTCCTAAAAGACAAAGTCTCAACCCCCACCCACAGTATTTCTAATAAAATGTTATGACTAAGACAATCGCATGACCATTTTTAGACTCACAATTTGTATATGCTTTGTGTTGTTTCTTTCTTTCTCTTTTAGGAAGAGTTCTTTATTAAGCTCCAATAAAAGAAATCATTCTGCTATATTATTAGCTATCTGTAAACAATAACTGGTAAAATCAACCAGATTAGAGAAATGTGACTTGTTTTTTTTCTGATTTAGTGGTGCGGTTAAATCCTCCTTACTCTTTCAGGATCTGTAGACAGCTGGCTCATTTGCCCACTCTTCAATTAGTCCGTGTTCTGTTTCGAAGGATTAGAATAAAATTTGCTTTTGTATGTGTTCAGAAGGTAAAAAACCAATTTTCTAAGCACTTGAGTTGCTAAAAAAATGGTAAAGTTGTGGGGTTTTTTTATCTCTAACAACTGAAGTATGAGAGAGGATGAAGAATTTCAGATAAAGTAAAATTTAAAGCTTGCCAATTTTAGATTTAGGGCAGCACTGGTGAAACCACATCTGGAGTACTGTATCCAGTTCTGGTCTACCTAGTACCAGAAAGGCATGGACATACTGGAATAAGTCCAGCAAAAGTCAACAAAGATGATTGAAGGACTGGAGCATCTTGTACAAGGAGAGGCCAAGAGAACTGGGACTTATCAAGAAGACTCAGGGCAAATATAAATTAATGTGTATAAATACCTCATGGGGAGGAATGAAGAAGATGGAGCCAGGCTCTTCTCAGTGTAGCTCACTGAAGGGAAATGGTCACAAACTGAAATGCAGAAAATTCCATTTAAATGTAATAAAACCCCTTTTTTGCAAGGATGGTCAAACAGTGGAACAGGTTGTGCTCAGAGCTTGTGTAGCTTGTAAATATCCATCCTTGGAGATACCCAGAACCCAACTGGGCATGACCCATAGCAATCTGCTCTTGTTGATCCTGCTCTGAGCTGAGAGGTTAGATTAGGCAGTCTCCAGAGATGCTGTCCAACCACAGCTATCCTGTGAGTCTGTGAAAATATGGTATCTGGAGGAGCAAGTACTTAGCGTAAACAGAAATGTTAAGCATTTAAAACACTGCTTTGACAGTATCAATTTAGAATGCATCATACACATGCTATATCTCTCCAAGACATTTTAAATATTAAGAATGTGGTATTCCTTCTCTAGTAGTTTTTCTTGTCATTATGTAGCACACTGGACAAACAGAAATCAACACAATTAAACTTCTTGTCATCAGAAGTACTTTAAAGCTTCCATTTGGCACCTATAAGGAAAGTTGTCATTCCCAGAAGTTGGGCTGGAAGTTTGCTCATATGTTTGAGAGACGAGATAAGCTCATGTATCACTCTACTATGACTGTTTTATCTATTCTAAAAGTATGAAATCATGGCTCAAGAGCCTTTACTAATTTCTCTCTTACGGAAGATAAAAATGGAATATTAAGTTCTAGCTAGCAATTATTTTAAGAAAAAAAAAAAAAGAAAAAAGATGTGGCTATGCATTTATTGAGAATTTTCAGTAAGTAATGTCTGTATTATATGAAGTCACCTACCATACCAGGTAGATTTTTTTGCCCTTATTTAAACTTTTTTTTTAAAAAAAAATTGTGAGCTGTTGAGTCTTGATGTATCCTGCAATGTGTAGTAGATGCTATTTGAGACTTGTTTGATGGCTACAATCAAGACGCAGTGAAAAGAAGCTTCATTGGGTGACATTGCTCTAGAGAATGGTATCATATTTTCTATAGGACTTTAGTAACTCATCACTATACAGGGCTGTATTGTTACATTCTGAGAGCTTTAAGTCTGTACTTGTTTTTAAGTAGAGGCTAGAATTGTTCCTGATTCATAAAGGAAAATTAGTGCGTTAAAATGCCCATATGCAAGGACATAGGCATACGGACTACACTAATACACTAAATGGCTGTAGTTCAGTTAAAGTACCTAGAAATGTGATTAGGGACTATGGGTTAAACTTCAATATCGAGAAATCAGCTTTTTCTCCCCGCCCTTATATTTTAAATATCACATAAGCAATTAAATAACTATAATGCTAGTGCTCTTCACAAAACCCAAACCATGCTATGTATTTTGACATGACCAACTGAAAGTTGTATAAACTTGTGTATCTTTTCCAGAGGAACGTAGTAATAGCGGTGAATTTGAGTAATAATAAATCTCCACATTGCAGCATTACATATTTGAAAATGCTGTGCATTGCTCAGTCTCACAGCATGTGGAATAAATAGTGATGTGAGCAGATTCAAGAAAGCTTTAGTAATTTTATGTTTAGATCTATAATGATGGCAGGGGAAGACAGCCATGGTGTGCAACCAGAGATTTGTAGATACTTTGTTGTAGGCTGTTGCTAGATACATTATCTTTTAAGGGCAGAATATTTCTGCAAAGGAAAGTTGCGAAATCTGCCAGAATAAAAACATTGGCTGAAAATGTTCAGCTCTCCAGTGTATGCTCTTCATTATGTGGTGCCCAATACAAGCTGAAGTGTGTAGTTCCTTTGTGGTTTGTGTTACATCCTCTTTGCAACAGATCAGGTTTTTGCATATCATCAATCATAACCGCTGCCACTGCACAAATACCCTAGTATGAATCCTAGTGTGTTGAAAACTGTTGGTATGCTACTTTAGAGAAGTATAACTGCATAGTCACAGTCCTGTTTTCCAAAAGATCAGGAAGTTCACTGTTTTTTGAAAACGGGGAAAGTGTACTTGTAGGCAATGCAGTGGCTGACTACTTGTGTAAAATAATTGTTTCAGTAGCTTCACTAAGATCAAACATCCTGTGAGTTAAGAATGGCATGTTGGGAATTTTAATACATTTCCTTGAGATCCATCTAGCTATTTAATAGTTTCTTTGAGATGTCATGTTCACCTTACTCTTGCATGTATTTTGAGCTTTTGGAATGTTACACTGAACAGTTACTCAGCTGCAGCCAGGAGCCTTGGAGACCTTGGAGATACCCACAATTTTATACTAGAGAAAATATTATGTCAGTGTTGGAGATAAATTAGTTTGTCATACTAATTCTTCTATCACACTTCAGAAATTTTGAAATGGTGCTTTCAGAAAGACACTTTATTTTCTTCTATAAGGGAAACCATAGATTTTGTGTTTTCATGACCAGAATGGTTGGAAAACTTGAGCCTACTCTTACTAGACTGTCAATTAAGATCAAGACAGCTGTATTTTATTAGTTTATCCAGCACTCAGTGTTGCTACATTAAACTCAGTGCTTTTCTTTATGTTTGAAATTTTCAAAGCTCTTAATAGGAGTTTTAACTTAAGAAGACTGTAATATCCTCTAAGAGGTTGAATCTGTGTTGCAACAACAAAGCGTAATTCTAACTGATATGCAAAGTTGTCCTTTATTGCTAACTGGTCAGCTATATCTGATGAGTAAAGTTAGTTATCCTTTCTGGGAGAGGTATTTATGTATTTTGAGGTGAAGTATTTTGTAACTCTTGCAGTAATATTGATCTTCCTTGCTAAAACATCAAGACATGTCATAGTAAAAATTGTCAGGGTAAGCAGAGTTATAAACTGTAATAATCTTTATTGAATAATATTAATAATTAAAATACACCTTTAAGAATCAATTACCTGGTACTTACAATTTTGTTTGAGCAAGCCCTGGAATCTCTTTGGTTTGGTTTTCCATTTTCACTCAAGCTTCTTGCTACGAAGAAAGCCTGATTAATTTTTTTTGCCTGTGCTCTTCACATTTTCTTTTTCAGGCACTGATGCCTCCCTCCCTCTCTGTCCTTGAGTGCTGTCATCTGGAATTTCACGGTGATTAAACAATGTGTTGCCCTTGTGATGCTACTGTTCTCTGTGGCCTCTTGAACTCTAGTATTTCATCTTCTGTCTGTTTTTCACTGTTTCTGTGTTGAGTGGATTACAGCTCTGGGTTCTACTGCCACCACTTTGGTTTCCTTGATCCCAAAGAATGTTTCTTTTGTCTTGTTTGAAGCTTAGTTTTTCTGGTTTTGCTTATGATTTCTGTTTAGTTTCTTACTCAGTTATAGGCCTTAGAGGGGGAAATCACAGTTTTGCTGCCTAACTAGCCTTAAGAATTTTGCCCATAATATACTGTACAGAATTTCATCTGCTTTTATTCCAGTGATGGAACGCACAGGAATAAGTTTAATAAGTTCATCTCGTCCTCCTGTGACTTTCTACTTCAAGGAAGAAATTAGAAACAAATAAAATTATAAATACGGAGAAGAGACTGACCTTCTTGTGACCCTTTTAAGAGCTGCTTTGCAAAATTGTTTGCTAAACACTTGTTTATTATGCCAATAAACAATTGTAAAAATTACTTTACAAGTTATTGTAAGATTTAAGATTCTTGTAACTAGGTTACTGAAATGCATATGTCAGTCTTCTGTGCACCAGTAGGTTATTTTGCACAGGTTGTGGTTTAGTTGAGGCTCTTATGGGAAGGACTCTTCGGTTGCTGTAATTCAGCTTATACTTAGGCGATATCATTACCTGTATGATAAGTGTCTTTTTGCTGGGTCATGCAAAGTGCCAAAGATTTTTCTGGGCAATATGTTTTCTGAAGTTTTGCCAAGTTTTGCTTTATGTGGCAGGAGTAATAAATCATCTTCCTTCAGTAACCTGTTTGTTATCTGATGAATGTGCCTAATGGGGACCATTAAGAGAGAGTCTAATTTTTTATTATATTTATTTATTCTTAGAATACAAATTTTACAACATTATTTTCCCTTTTTAAATAATCACTTTCAGTTGTGTTGTTTGGGATTTTTTTGACACTTTTCCTGATGTTCTGGACTTCCCTTGAGCAAGTAAATGACAGAAATTTTTGAAGGTGCAAGTCTTAAATAAGATATTTCAGCATCAGGAGAAGTGACCTTACAAGTATCTGCAGAAGTGTGGACTTAGAGGTTTAAAGGAGTTTAGGTTACGCCTGCACATTGGTGTTACCATAGTACCTTCCTACTTTTTTCTTTCCTCCTTTCTTCTCCTTATTGGGCTGCAGTTACTGATGATAGTCTACAGTTCATTTGCTTTGAATATATTTGTCCTTCACTTTCCACTTTCACCTTTCCTCTTATCACCTTCCCAGTGTCTCTAGTATAACTTCTCCAGTGTTGCCTGTCTAATTTCTACCAGTATCTTACCCTCTATTGTATTATCTGTTGTTCTTATCTTTGTCCTCTTCAATTCTAGTACTAAAATTTATGAGAAAGATTAAGATTGTCCTGCTGCCTTCTTGTTAAGCTCAGGATCCAGCTCATTTACTTTTACTCCATTTTTGCAGATTTGCCCACTTTACAAAAGAACATAATATCCCTGTCTGTACACAGTCTTACACCTCCTTTTTTTTTCCCCTCCTACAGTAGCATTTGTCAGTTGAAGTTAAACAAAAAGAAAACCCCACACCTGCAACCCTGCAAGACCAAGAACTAAATAACCATCTTCCAAATCCTTCCTGTATCTTTTTTCTTTTATTGGAAAAGTGGGACTTGATTCATTTGCCTAACTATAGGTGTCTGACTCAATTTGAGGTTCCCTAGGGTGTCTTGGCTTTTTCAGCTGCTGACCCAAAGAATCTCTCCGAAAAACCTTGTGTCATAGCTGCCATAAATGTGCCCGGAGGCATCTCAAATGACACTAAACAACTTGGTTAAACAGCTGAACCAAGCTCAAGGCAACTGGGTCCTTTGCAACTTTGCATGTAGTGGAATAGCTAGGATTTACTCTGTAGCGTGACAGAGGTACAGAGAAGTTTTGTGGTTTGTTTTTTTTTTTAAATGCAATCAAATACCTTTTTTTTCAAATTGTCTTTCTATTAAGAGGTGTATTTGAGTTTTTAATACTGACTTTTCTGAGATTCACATATGAAGTCAGCAGTAAAGCTCAAAAGCATCTTGGATTCTTGCTACTAGATGTTGTTTCTAAGCTTCAGGAATATTTCCAACTTCCACTAAACAACCTGTAAAAAGTTGAAGCTACACTTGGTTTACTGTAATAGGATTTTTGTTTATGGTCGGGTGAGCAAAGGTCCCACAGTATTCCTGGATACCATTTGAGAGTAGCTGTTCTTCTGTGTGGGCAGAAGTCCTGCTTCAACAGATTGTTTTAAGAGGAGCTTCTGAGGTTTAATTATCCATCTCTACTTGAGGGAAGAATAGCCTGGCAGCAGCAACACCACAGCAAAAATAGAATTAGTCCTGTATCTTGTTCCAGCAGTAGTTTTGTGTTTGCCAAAGTTGTATTGTCATTTCAGGAACTGTATCTTCCTTGCCAACCAATTAATAAGGGGCTCTATAGGAAATATATTACTATGTTTGACTTAAAGCTTGTGGAGCAGAAATTTTTAGGGTGGAATCCAGTGACAAGTTAGCAGGTCTGCATTTAATTCATGTAAATCCTTTTGTACTGCTGATTATGCTGACTTAGTATCTTGATTGCAGATCATAGTGAATAACGGATTCTTTTTGTACCTTTAAAGACAATTAACAATGGTTGGTTTAGGTAAGAATTCTTTTATAGAGGGGCTGGTCAGTGGGTTTTGTCCACAGTTTGTGAGGCTACTAGGAGATAGGTTAACCTTCTGAAAACGTGTTTAATATACTTCTGCTTACTATCTTTTTCTTTTTAATATTCAACAAGAGCAGTTAGTTTGTTTTCCCATATTTGATTCTGCACATAGGATCGGTCACTTCTATCAACACTGTTCCCTATTATCTGTGAATGCATTTCATGATCAAGTTACGTTTGAATTTTTTGTATGTTTCTTAAAAGCCAAATGGGTTGATCTCCTTCATATGATAAATTCCATTCAGATTGGTCTTATTCCAGGCTGCAGTGGACACACGTTTATTCTACATATTTAGTGCTGACTTAGAAATTTTTGGGGTCAGAAAAAGCTGAACAGAAAAGGCTGATAGATATCTTTTCAGAAGTAGAGTTTAGGAAGTAAACTGGTATATTGCTTTCTAATTTGGCCAACTTTAGTTAATCAGGGATGTTAAATGCTGCGGCACTCTCAGTACAACATCTTTCAGTACTACCAAATTTACAGTATAGTTAAAAAAAGAAAAATACCCCCAAAATGAAGTTATCAGGAGAAGAAAAACTGTATGTAGGATAGGCCAATGGAAAGCAACTGTAAAGATTTAAGAAATTTCTCAGTTACATCTATCTTGCATGTAGTCAATCCTTACCACTTTGTTAGACTTCCTTATGCATTTTGATAGATGAGAAAAGAACAGTCAGTGTGTGTGTGTGCGTGTATGTTAAAAGAAATGATAGATTTAAGTATTAATATTTCTATCTTTTGTCTATTGGGAGCATATTAACTTTTCCTTTGAAATCCTGTAAAGTAAAATATTTCAAAGTTTAATGCCGTTTGCCTGAGGAAAGAAAAGGGAGAAAAAGTAATATTTTTGGATAATGAAAAGCAAAAGATGTATAATACATCCTTGTTCTTATGAATTTATCTTTGACTCCATGGCTTTAACTTTATTAAAGTAATTTTAAATTCTGTAGTAGTATTTAATTGGAAATGTAATTCCACTGAAGTAATTATTGGCTAGTGTATCTACAGAAATGAGATAAATATGGTCTGAGTGTGGTTTTGCTTGCATTGTTCTTACACTGGAATGGTCATGGTCAGTAGTGCTGTGGAATGAGACATGGTTTGCCTTCTGTCAAGGGAACAAGGGCAAAAATAGTTGAAACATATGCGGAACTACACACGCAAATGCTGGACATGCAAGGAAAAGGGTATTTGTTTCATTTAGGTGAGAAGGGGAGAGAATGCAGGGCTATATTGGGTTTTTGGTGGGTTTGCTTTCAAAATTAAAATAGTAGCCATTCTCAACCTCTAAGCACAATAATTCTGCAAATGGTGTTATCGGTTGAAAATGTTTGTGCCCCAGCACAGTTATATTTGAAGGGGGTAAGCCACAGGTAATATGTAAGTATTAAATAAAGTAGTTATTAAAAACCATGGTATTTCTACTAGGTCAGGACAAACTGGTAGCTGGTGATTCAAAATTTTTAACACCTTGTATTTTGTAAGCTCACTGCAGAGACTAGTGTTAATATTTGTGTAAAGTAAAACCAGATTGGCTGTTGCTTTGGCCATTGTGATTTTTAAAGTACCTTTTATTTGAGTATAAAAAAGTTTTTTTTATTTATGTGTCATAGCCCTGCCAAGAAAACTGTTAGCTGCAGTTTTAATTTTTCTGGTTTGTGGAATTTAACAAGACTAAAACTCAGGTTTGGGATTGATTCCCTTAATCTTTAGTTCGACTTGTAACGATGTATTTTTGTTGAGAATATATAATTTATGATGATAGCTCATGCTCACAGTTGTGAATAGGGCAAACTCATTCCTTGGTACCTAAGATCTGTAGAGTCAAAGGTGTTAGTTTTTCTGTCCTAGTGTGGTAAATTAAGCAAGGCATTAGAGAAACTATGTGGAAGAGGATGGAGCAGAAAAGTTAAAGAAGCCAGGGTCACATGAGTGAATGTCCAATATTCTTCAAAAAAAGGTTGTTTTTTTCTTTCCTTTTAGCAACTAGATTAATGGATTTGGATTCCTGTCAGAAAGATTTACTAGAATAAAATTTAACGGAGGGGATGCTTTTTTCCTTTTTAAATCTGTGAAAAAATTGTTCTAAGATCAAATCTTAGAATTTTCAATAGTAAGATGCTGTATTTAATGGACTGAAAATGGCTGATGATAGAGAAGCACTGTTCTTTTCATACTGTTTACACTGAAATGGAAACACCATTTTGTTCGGAACTTTTTATTAATTGTCACCCAGCCTGGGTGAGGTTTGATTGTAGCACAATAAATTAGGATTTACATTTGGTTAAAAAAACCTATGGTACTATAGGAAGGAGAGTGTTAATGATTCATTAAAGTAGGTGTTTATGATTTAGATAGAAAATAAGGACAACAGCATGATTTTTGAGGTTCCATGAAGTTGTAAAGTGGTCTGAGTATGGTCTCAGCAGTAGTATTTTGTGATTGTATGATTAACAGGCACTGAAATAATAGTTTTATGTATTTTGAAGCCTGGAGAACCCTTCAGCCATGTATTATATAGTCTTTTGGAAAATGACTACTATAGAGAAAAATAATCTTGTGATACACATTGGCTTTAATGCTGATATACTGGGTCTCAGAATGACTTTTACTAAAGGGACTTGGGAGTTTGGATTTGAGGCATGTTTACCCTGGACAAGTAGAAGCAATTATAGCAATTAATAGTCACAGAAAAAATCAAATATCACAATGTTAATTTTTATTCTGGATTCTGTCTACTTTACTGAACAGTTCTTTGATATCAGCAGGTCATGAAAACTTTTTAAACCAAATTATCTGCATAGTTGGTCACTGTGGATAAAGAGTAATGTGCCTCTAATATTTAGTGAAAGAAAGGCTGTGACAGAAGGTAGTAAAGAAAAACTGTGAGCATGTTAGAGAGGTAATTTAGCCAGCTGCAGCCATGATGTGCCTGACCTCAGTGTGGCCACACATCACACCTGAGATGTTGAAGAGGATTCCATCCCCAGCTCTTGGCCCTGGTCCCACAGCAGGAATCACTGCATGGGATATGCAGCTGACCCAAACCCCAAACTGTAAATGTTTACCACCTCGCATGTTAATATCGATTTTAGTTTACTGTAATACTTAAGCACTGCGTATGATGATGTTTTAGGAGGTGCTGTGAGTTTTCTTCATGTTGCTGTAGAACTGAAAACACTAGGGGAAAAAAAAGAGTTTGAACCTGCTTGAACCTTCATGTTGCGCCTACTGTTACTGCTTTTCTGAGGTTCATCAGTTACTGTGGAGCTTGCAGAGGTGAATACCGTTTATTGTCAATTTCACTACTCTAAGCAGAGTCTTGGAGTTACCTCATGATGTAAGGTTCTGTAATAGTTTTCCACTGATCAAATATGGAGGTATAACATAAATATTTTGCATTTATTTTCATCCTTCTTTTATTCTAAACAGCCCTTTGTAGTATCTATATAGTTGGAGTGCAACTCCTACTGAGCTGTAGCTTTGTGTACTCTGTTTAGTCAACTCTGTTAAAGCAGGAATGCAGAGAATGAAAAGCATGCAACTAGCAACTCCAATATGAAGAGTGTTTAAATGAGTTACTTAGCATCACATAAGAACATGGCAGAAACACAGATACAATTCTTTCCTTCAGAGGAGCATTGGGTTACGTAAGTCACAGGCCAAGCTTCTTCATTGTGCTGTGTTTTGAGTTATTCATAGTATAACTCTTTATGAAACAAAGCTCAGTCAAAGAATGTATTAAGGTGCTATCTCCTTCAACACACATAACCTCAAGAGTGGCCTGCTCTGTACATAGAAATTGCCGAGGTTGTTGTAAGGAGCCATACATGACTTTTTAATTGTAGTAAATATGAAGAAAAGGGTTGAGTTATTGTGGCATAGGATTGCTCCAGTCTATTTTTTTTTTTCTTCATTGCTGTATTACCATTTAGGCAGTCTAGTAATTATTTTCTCTTACTTAATGTAGGTGCATTTCCTGTTGCAATTTTCTGCAGTTTCCTCTAGAATTGGTGCCTGTTTTGTTTTCTTCTAAATTAAATAAAAGATTGATTTTATGTTGAATATTTTAACTGGCAAACCTCTACTCTTTCCTGCACTCTATGCTTACACGTATTCCTGATATTTGTCAAAGGAAGGTAGGAGTGTAGACAGGAGAAATCAACATTTTGCTCTACTGAGTCACATGATCAGTGAGTTCTTGATTTGGAGCGGTACTGTAGCACATACCTTTGTACCCAGACTGGCCATTGACTTCTTGGTTGTGAGCCTTCATCCTTGGCAAATTAATCTTTATAGCTTCCTTGCTTCCAGCTAGAGCCAAGATAAGTTTACAGAATGTTAGCAATTAAAACTGTTATGTTGAATGTCTTGAGATGGTGACATCATTGAGCCAGCAATGTAGTTTTGTAATATTTGTGCAGCTAATGCTTTTCTCCAGTTTTGCGTTCATAATTTCTGAAAAAACAAAAAGTGGTTCAACTTTCTCTGAACAGAATTGTTTATAAGGCTTACCACACTGGTTTTACTTTTCTGTGTAGATTTTAAACAAGTGGTAACACATACCAGGTACTGATTTCTTTCTTCTGATGCCTCACGAATCTGCTTTATGCAAAACTCGGAGTTTGCACTCCTTTACACTCTTCCATAAGAGGAAAGAGTGATTGAGAGGTAGAGAAGTAACACTAGAAAATTTTTTCCCTAGAATTTTGGGTGGTTTTTTAAGAGCTCACATGCAGATGACCACTTCTTGACCTATATGAACTCTGAAGTCTGTATATACTAGTGAAATAATACAACCCAAATTTCTTTGAACTGTCACATCAGTAGTTAATTGTATGACACTGGCAAGATGAGGTCTAAGTGCCAAGTTGTGATTAAGTCTTATATTTTTAGTTAATTTTAGTCTCCCCATTTACATGTGTAATACTATATTTCTTTTAACCAGAATTTGGATAATTGGGATTCCTATTAAGCTGCCTGTTCTTCCTTCTAAGAGTTGCAGGTGGTGAGAAGAAGGAGTAAGTGCCACTAAGTTTTAAGAGCTCCAGTATTTTGAAAATCCTGATCTTGGTCGTTTGCGTTTGACTTTGACTTAATATGCAAATCACAGCAATCTAAATGCGTCACTTTTTTGAAACAAGATCACTTTTCTAACTTCGTGTTTTGAGGCAACCCTCAATAGTGTTTGAATTGCCATTTGAGATAAGAAGCAATAATGTATTTCATGTTTCATTGCTTGCAGAGGAGGAAGAAGCTGTGCCTCAGGAATTTGACTTCATCCCCCAAAACATCTGATGCTTATCTTGCATGTGAATTTTTGTAAAAATTATATGGATATATACATGAAGTATATTTAATGTAGCTATCAAATTTGATATTAAAAATGTGCATCATGTGTACAGTATTTCATTCATTTATTTATTTATAAGCACATACATAGAAGTGAAAACTGTGTTTTCATTTACTACTTTCCAGGGGATATAATTTTCAATGCTCACTATCCTGACCTACCACCGGATTTTATCTTTGGAGAGGATGCTGAATTTTTGCCAGATCCTTCTGCCTTGCATGTAAGTAATTCACTGACAACCTTGTACCATGCAAAGAGACTTGTCTTTTTTAGAATAGATTCAGCAGTAAGAATTTGCTAACAATGCAGAATAAAGAAAAAAGCCACTTTTATCTCACTGTTACGTATCAACACTTTGTCTTCTAAAGTTATTTAAAGTTGAATTCATAAATATAGGGGTGTTTTTTAAAAATTTTAGTAGAGATAAGATGACCTTTACAATAACTATTCAGAGTATCTTTAAAAAGACATCTTTTTAATACCTGACCATCTTAAAAGATCTGTTTGAGTAAAAAGTATTGCTCAATCATGTCTTTGAAAAGCATTTAGTTCCAGAAAAATTAGCATAATGTTGTGTAGTGATGTTGATATTTGTTTTACCATGAGGAAGGATAAAACCAGGTTGTATGTTGTTGAAACTACTATGTCAAAGAAGTAGATCTGCTCATATGTGGTAGTGTTACCATAAAGACAAAGAAATGCCCTTTTAAAAGGCGTGATGATCAAAAATTGTCAAAATGAGAAAATATTTTTACACAGTCTTATTACTATAGAAGAAGAAGTACCACAACCTGAAACCAAGCATTTTGTTCATTATTCAGAATTAGCCTTCAAGCAGTAAACCCTTGTTTGAAGAATCTAACAATGGCTATGCTTTTAAAATACTTCCTATCAAAAGTTACTAGTAGTTGACTAAAGCCATATTAAGGTCTTTTGAAACCCAGAGTGTTTTTCTCTTTTACTTTCCCCCTCTCTTTGGGCTCCATTCTCCTTGTTTCTGTGTCAGCAGTATTGTTTGTCAGTTTGGTTTGGGCATGTTTTTTCCAATAAGTGTCCAGTACCTGTGGTTATGGTGCAGAGTTTGGTGGCTGTGTCAGAAAAGTATGCCTTTGCCAGAGAGCTCTACTGTAATTCTTGTTCAGTCACCCATGCTGTAGGTCATGATCTCGTTTATTTTTTTTTCTCAAAATTTTTAGCTTTTATTAGAAAGTTGACCCAAAAACCAATTTACACTTTAAATATATTTTATTTTATAGACTACCTGTAAAGGTACATGGGAATCACTGGCACAAACAGGCATCTGGGAAGTGTCTTTTAATAAAACTCCTGGCATAGACCCTTGCTAAGGGAGAGGCTCATATTCCTCCTCTGCAGCCTGTTCTGTGCTTTATCAGCATGTCTCCAGTGCAGCTGGGTGATTTTGTCAGGTATGGGAGCTCCCGAAGTAAGTCCCAGGCTACTGTTCAGTTTTGGGGTACAGGTGTCATGGGGGAAGAAAGTAAGGCAATGGCCACAGAATTGAACACGTCCTTCACATGTGTTGTTTTTTCGTTTTTAGCTTTATTCACTTAAGTTATATTGAAAAATTTCACAATCTTAAAAGAATTGGTTTTAATAATTTTTTTTTTTAGCATACCTAACAGAATTTTTCAAAGGTGAATATCATATTTCTTTGCTTCTCCCCAATCACTTTCCTGTTAAGCTCACAAACTCCTTTGAAAAGAACGAATGGTACTGCTGAATAGCTATTTTGTTAGGCTCATTTATGGAAAAGGTTTTACTAAATATGACAATTCTAGAATTGCTTTCACACTCTTTTTATTTACCAGTTCTCGTGTTTCCCCCTTTTTTTATTTTGTTATTTCACAATCTAACAACCTTCTGAGAAGTATTCACACTAGCAACCACTTTCTGCAGTTGATGTTAAAGAGCGAGCACTTTTTTAATGTGCTGGAAAGCTGAAATCAATGATAAATAGCAAATGAGATACTTAGTAAAGATAATTAATTTAGGATATCTTGCAGAAATGCTGTTCAGATGGAGTGTGATATGGTGACATATTTTTCATGTAAAAAGAAGTCACTAGCACTAGTGATCCACAGGGAAACCTGCAAGGATAAAAACATCCTTAGTTTTCCTTCTTTCTGTCTTACATTGTTCATTAATGATACTTCTTTCAGGAGCATTGCTTTTCTTCTGCCTAAGCACAGAACAAACTTCCCATCCTCTTTTTTTTTGAAAACAGCTTGGGGAGCCATTTACTCCCTGATGCATAATGAGATATTAACCAGCGTATTTTAAAATTGATTAAAAATGAACCAAAATAGAAATTTGCAAGCCAGCAGCATTCCTTTGATCATTATGTCTTGCAATAGTATTGAGTATGTAAATGTAACCTTTTTTGATAAGGCCCTTGTCATTCTCCTGCAGTCCATCCTGATGTTATCAGAGCATGTCATCTCCACCTTGCAGCTATGGTCTATATGGTGTATTTTTGCTTTTGCATTCACTTTTTAATGTTCAACATGTCTTTCAGTGTTTTTCTTCAGAATATTACATTAATAATAACTTGATCGTTATGCTAAATATTTGAATAACCCTTTTTTTCCCACAGATCTCGGAGCAGTTTAATGAAGATAATTTTAATTGAATTCTGAGATATTAGCAGAATTGTTTTAATGTGTCAACATATATTTCTACTGACTATAAGTAAAAATAGATTAGCACATTGAGTGTAATTTAATGCTTTTAATCTTGAGCCATCTTCAGACACTTTTGATGCAGCAGTTCCTGGCAATCAAAACAGAATCTACCATTCAAAAAAGCAAGTAGATGGTATTAAATGAGGAGCACAGTCTCTAAGTAATAAATATGTGCCACCAGATCTGTGGGAATTCTGACATTGAGCCTTCTTGCACTGCTCTTATTTGCCTGAGTGTCTTGTTTTCCAAGCAGAAGTCATCTCATGATGTTACATGCTTGAGTCAGGCATTATGCTTTGCTTGAAATGAGAACCAGGCACTCCAGCTTCCTCAAGCTTGTGTGTCTGTAATAGAGTCTGTCGTAGACCTCCCTGAAGACATTCGAATGGCCATGCTGCAGATCGCTTCAGTCACTCCTTCAGTTTCCATGGCCATGGGCAGACCTTCAAGTTAGGTTTTTATCTAAGCTTGGTAACAGGTGTTCGGTTAAGCAGCTGTTAAGACAGCTAAAACAAGGTTCCAGAAATACTGCATTTTAAGAAGGAAAGACTGTAGGTGATGACTTTGTACTATCTTTTTTTTCTAAAGAATTCCTAAATGGTTGGGCCTGTATTTCAGCAGCGGGGTGATATGTTGAGCACTCTTGTTACAAGCAGAGCTAACCAACTGCTTTGTTAAATCAGTATTGCAGTTGCAGAATCAAGTTGATTCTGCTTGTTGAAACTCAGCTTTGCTTCTGTCTTGCACAAATATTAAAGTTTGAAACTCAAGTTGAGTCTCAAGTTCAGCACTGCAGAATATATGCCTCATTACATGCCATACCAGAAGTATACTCTACTGGTTGGAGGGTCTCATTGTGTGTATTCTGATCTTCTAAAATGATGTAGAGATTGAGGAGCAACTCAACAGAGGAGCAACCGTTCCTTTTATTTTGGTTTGTCATACAGTTTTAGTTACAGTCAGAGGACTAAGTTCTTTAGGTTAGTGATGCTATTGGTGCTCAAAGCATTATTAGAAATAAATGTGGGGTTTTTTTCCATTAAAAAAGTCCTCACCTATTGTATGCATTTGATACTTGTGTATATAGTATGTATAAACAAAATCAGCTTCCCAAAATGTAAATAGAAAAGTTCTTCCCTGCTCTAGTGTTTATTCATTTTGGATGACAAGTATTAGAAATGTATTTTAAAAACAACCTATGATTCACTCCGTTCTGATTAAAAATTCGGTTGGCACAAAACAAGATTAGTGATTGTGTACGGATGAGATTAATTTGGAGCTCATTTCAATGACGCCAGTTTGAGTAACAAGAATTGTTTGTTATGTTAGCCTAGTTGATGGTTAATGTGAGCCAGGTAATAATTGAAGTGCTTATGCAAAATGTTAACCCCATTTTTCCAATGATTTTGAAGTATCTTCTGTTTGGCAAAGAAGAGACAAAAGCAGTATATGCAAGCCAACTGTCAGTTTAAGGATTTGGGGTTTTTAGCATCCTACTTCAGTTCTCCAGCTAGTCTCCTCAGAATTATTCTGCCCACCCATTACTATCGAAAAGACTCCATGAGCCTTAGTGGGGATGGAGGCAAGAGGACTTTAGCATGTCCTGAAATCCAGTAAGTGCTGAATGTGTTCTTGTCGACCAATATATATGGGAATACTTGGAGCTGCATTCGCATGCAAGGAGGGCTTTGCCATTGCAGAACTTCAGAGCATGAGCCACTGCGGTTCTCATGCCAGTTAAGTAGCATTGGGAAGATAGTTTCCCCTTGTCTGATTGTTAATACTGAGTACAGATTTCAGTCACTGCAGAGTTGATGCGGCTAATTGTACAAGTTAAGTATATTGGCTGTCATGCTCTATATCTTGTGTAGAGCAATGTTTAAGTTCTTGTATTTGTAGCTATTGGACTCCATATTTATCATTTGGCGATATGATGACTGTCATGAAGGCTGTATATTTTCTGTACCTCTGTTCAAAATCTTAATCGTTATTACTCTTGACTTGCTGAGTTAGCTTTTAATGGACAGTGAAGAGATCCTTTAAATATCTCCCATAATTGTTCATTTACTGTCAGGTGCATGAGACAGATGCTTAACAGCATCAATTGTTCCTATGCTCACAGTAGCTACAAAAAAGCCCAAATACCCCTTATATTAGCTAGTGCCATTTGAACTATTCTTAAAAGTCTGGCTGTTGTATTGTTGGCAAAGATGCAGGTGTTATATGTTCCAGTATGAACACCCCTACATAAGGGCAGTAAGCATGAGTTCAAACTAATTTAGCATTACTATCTCTTCTGTTTGCTCTATTTGGGATGGCAGCAGCAGATTTCATTCATGGACCCCTACACTCTTATACTGAAAGCCTTAAATAACTTTGGTTTTGGTTGAACTTGGGGAATTTAAGTGAAACAGAATGCAGGATTGGATCCTGCATCTTATTAGAATGTTTTTTTTCTTATTTTGAACTTCTTTATATTCACATTTTTGTGTTTTATTTTCAGTCATGTCTTGACTTTATATGTCATAATGTGTTTTGATTATTCATAATCCAGTGCTATTTGCTGTTTAATTTTCTAAAACAAACATGAGTTCTGAAAGCTGTTTATTCCTGTCCTATATTGATCCTTCCCATTTGTATATATGGAGGATGTATGTATGTGTGCATATATATATACACACAGATATTTATGCTTATGGTCACTGAGGCCTTGCTGAGGTTTAATCCATTTAATGGATTTCCATTCATAGTGTTGTATGAGAGGGGAAAAAAAAAAATTGTCACATGTATTCGACCATCTTTTTCATGGTCATACAGTTAGGTGGGCCAGAAGGTTGGACCAGAGTAACAGGATACTTAAATTGTAAAGACTGAAAAAGATGTTTAAGTTTATGTTTCTTTCAAGCTATGTCTGTTTATCTTACACCTGACCCCATAGCAGTGGCCTGAATTCCTGGATCTTCTCTTGAATTCATGTTGATTTAATCTTGGTTTCTCAATTAATTCACTCGTTTCTTAGGTGAGTAGCAGTTGCTACCAGGCTTGAGAAAGTCTGCTGTCTGTTAGAATCAAACTGCCTGTCTGAATGAGTATTCTTTCTTTTGCTCTTCTGGTGTAAAATTAGTAGCATATCCTGAAGTTCTGTTAAGTGGAGAAGGAGCACTTACATAGCAAGATACTAGTTTTAGCTGAGAACTGTAGTATGAGCACTAGCAGAATCATCAGTTGTCTCTTAACTACCAGAGTTCTTGAATGGCAGGAGGAATTGCCTGCTCACTTTTGCAGCCTTGCTTCTCTCAGTCCCTGGAGACTGGAAATGTTAGAGGTGGGACAAGCTTGCATCCAGACCTGGGTGTGAGAAATAGCTGAGGAGGCTGTCAGTGAGCCGGCACGCAAACCAAAGCTTAGGCTGTGCCTAAACCTATACTCCATATATAGTCAAAGCTGTTGGGTAGCTTTGCCAATATACTTCTTTTTTTAATGCTGTTCAGCAAGGGACCCTTGCATGACTGAAATCTGAATCCATTTCAAACTTAGTTGTTTTGTTTCTTAACCCCCTTTATTATTTTGTGTTTTATTTAATGTATTAGTCTAGTTGGATGCTCTCTGTTTCCATCTTCCTGGTGTTCCTTCTGGTTCTCAAGGATGTTTGACTGAGTTTATGTGCGAACTGCTTAACTTTAATAGTGCCAGGCAATTGATCTCATTAAGACAGTTACCCCAAATGTTTCAAGATTTCCTCTAGAAGCCCCTTGCAACTTATTCTGTAGGCTGTGAGAATATCCCATCAGAGATACAGTCAGTCTGTATTAGTACCCTGTACTAACATATTTTGCCTTAAGGATAAGTGAAGTCTACCAACATGAACAAGAGAAAAATGGAAGTTGTGAAGTGTGTGGTTATGTTAGACAACAGATTGGGAGGGGCAGGGGGGAAACCTTCGGATATTCCTTAAGGGATAGCTGGCACCACTGAATCTGCAGTTATTCTTGTAGGCAATGACTCTGTGGGGTCTGTGGTCTCCCTCCCAACATCAGTTGTTCATGTTGCTGGATATTTTCACAAAGGCAACTCACAGTCCATGAAGACAAAATAAAAGCTGTTCCTTTGCCTCATCTTTGCTATCAGTTTTCATAGACTTTGACAACTTTCAGACACTTTTCACCACTTCTCACTTAAGAAGCTGGGCCTGGCAATTCTTCCACTACCTGCTTCAAAGACATCTGTGTCTAGGGCTATCCCCTCCATAATCAGTGTGTATTACTGTTATTACTCTTCTGTAGGAACTCATAAAGGGACTTCTAGACTGCAAGAGGGATGGTTTTAGAAAGCACTTGGAGGAAACAGTGGAACTTTCTCAGATTTTGTCGGTATATTACACTGCTACGAACACTGTGAATGCCTCTCTCTGTCAGCCATGCTTCTTTGTGGCCAGTCAGGTTGATCTAATAATGCCTTAGTCTCCTTCACCCTCTCTTCCTGGTATATTCAATAGACACCAGTTTTTCCTCCAAGAAACACAGCTTTCTCCGTTACCACTGATGGTTGCCTGAGGAAGCAACAGGATTGAGCAAACTGAAAGACTCTTTGGGTGGATGATCTTGTGTTGGAGGGAAAATATGTGCTGCAGCATAACTTCAAGTTGACAGTTACCAGACACTGATGCCTAAATGTGTTCATGTATTTATATATAATAGACCTGCTTTTCAGGAAATAAAGACCTCGCTAGTGGTAAGGGTGGTATAATGAATTCCAGCATCTCACTGACTTTGAAGTCATTGTTAGTTTAAATCAAAAATATAAAGTTGAATATGCCAAGATAGACATGTGAAGGCAGAATGTCTTTTATGTGAAAGTCTGGGAGTGCAATAATATTGTTGGTATTGACAATTCTTTAATATGAACCAGTGAACTGGTAATGTAGTTATGACTATTTCTTTGCTTCAGTAAATTAAAATATAATAATACTTGAGTAATATTTGATTAAAATTTTGGGAAAAAAATACTGGTGAAACTAGAAGAAAACGAAAGGATTCTGGCCCTTATGTGTAATGGTACTGGCACAATACACTCTACTTCCTCACAAGAACTCTAGAACAGTAAGAAATGGCTTGGCTTGAAGGCAACAGCTTGTTAGCTTTCTAGAAACACATTTACAAGGTTTCCCTTTTTTTTTTTTTTTTTCTTTAAAAAAAGAGAAAAGATCAAATCTAGCACAGTCTTCCTGAATTGAGAATACATTTAAATTCCATGTGGTATGCCCACTGAATTCAAGTTGTTGAGCCGTGGTAATTCTTTTTTCTGTAGAGAAAGTCGGTCATTGCTTATGAATATGGAAGCAGAACAGACTTTTAAATTAACTGATTACAGAAGGTCAGTCAGAAGTAATCATTCTGTCTGCTAATGCAGTTTCATATTTGATTAAATTCATTAAATTCTAGACTGTGAATTCTGTTATAATTGTACTTTTATCCAACGGGATTAGTTTAAATTTGGGTCCCTGCAGGTTCTTTCGTTCAGAAGATGCTGAGGCAAAGAAATGTCTGCACTCAGGGTAATTTTCAAAGGATCTATTCATTTCCCCAAATGGATGAGAGCACAAGATATATTTTCTTTTCTTTTTACTGCTCTAAGTTTCTACCTGAGTTTGTTTCAAAACCTCTCTTTGCTTTACTAATTCTTTACACGCTCTTATTGTCTGCGTTTACTTGCTATCTTCCATCTCAGATCCTCAGGCATATCTGCTCTTTTTTAAAGATAATTACAGAAATAAAGTTCAAATTCGGTCAACATCTTGTGTCTTTTGTTTGCAGCATTAGTGTTCATACGGTTTTGAATGAATTTTGCCGTATAGCTGTCTTTCCAGGTATACTTGCATAAAGGAACCAAATGAGTGGTCTTTTCTTATAATGCTTTTTTGAGAAGAAATAACTAATTTGCATTAATTTGTTTGGTATAGTAGAGAAAAAAATTTTATTTCCAATTTACACAACGGTATTTTATAAATGTTTTCTTTAGGGACTGTATTTTCAAGGCTCTGTAAACTCTGTTGTAGTACAAACATGAAAATAAAGATGGAAATACTGCTTGGCCAGTGAGATCCACCGTGTGCTATATTGATTTTATTTTATGGGATTTTGGGAGAGGGAAAAAATGGTTAGGAGAAAACAGTTCTGTGTGTGCCACCCAACAATAAATGCTTAAGGGATTTTAGTGGACACTGTCCAAAACATTAGCTGTGCAGGCTCTGCCTCTTTGATGTAGCTAAAATTACTTGTTTTGACAGGAAAGGAAAAACCCCAAGAAGTGATAAGAGTGAAAGTCTTGCTAATATTTAAAAAGGGACTCTCGAGGTAAAGAATTAACACTGAGGCAGTGGGCTGTTCTCTGGTCCACTGAGGGTCTGAGGAGTTGAATCGAGTTCACACTACCATCAGTGCATGATGAGTAAGTGTTCAAGTAAAATATGCGTGTACGCATATATGTCTTGTGTTGAAATTAATCTTGTCTTCATGCTTTGTTCCTTTTACTTGCCGTGTCTAGTTAAATATGCATGCCTCTGGTAACAGACTCCCAAGGGGAAAAGTGCTGTGTATTCACATGTATTAACTAATGATTAGTGCACTGGATTCCCTATCCTGGGGTTTATACGTGCTGGTGGAATTAAGAAATTCCTTCTCAGAACAGGTAAAGGTACTATCTGCTTTCTGAGAGAGGTGTACTGGGAGGTCTGGAAAGGAACAAAACTTGCTCTAATCCCTTAGCAAAGTAGGACAAGAAATCGTTTTGCATGCCAAATCTGTAGGAGATTAATTAGATAGTATTGTACTCTCTCTCTTTTGATAGTAGGCAGTTGTAGCTTTTAAGGGTCTGATTATCTTGTAACAGAGCTCTGTGGGAGAAACGGGCACTTTTTCAGGAAGAGTGCATAACTTAAAAATTTTCTTCCAGGCTCAGCTTCACAATTTCTGCATCTCCAGAGCACCCTTAACATGCAAAGATCAGCTATCTTTTAACTGCTCCTACAGCAGGGCATAGGAGTAATTTATAGTAACCTTTGGAAATTGAGTTCATTTGTTTTTCAGGGGAATGGTACTTGAGAGGCAGTGGTGGTGCATTTATTCTATGTGAATGCAGAAGAGTGCTCTCCAAGTGTCAGATCTGCTGGGGTTTATTTTGGAATCACTTTGGGTATGAGATCGTTAATCAAGAATTGCACTGTGTGGCCAGTGGAAGAAAAGAGGGAAAACAATTTTATAAAAAAATGTAAGGTGATTTTCTCAAAGCAGAATTAATTTCTTAGTATGTTGCTTTCCTGCTTTGTATTTTCATGCTAATCCAAGGCCTTCAAGAATTTGAGATTTCAGCTAAGTGTTTATAAGCTATCGTAATTTCTGTGTTCAGCTTTCACAGCCTCTCACTAAAAATAAAAAATAAAATAAATATTGACTATCCCAAGCTTTGCGTTATGAAAACTTTTTAGCTGTTATACACTATAGCTGGTAGAGCACACAAGGTCTGCAAGTTCTTTGGTTGTATTTGCCATGACAGAAGTGCTCCTGAGTTGAACTGTTTTTATGAAATGTTAAGTTTTGATGTTTGCTTGTGCCCAAAAATGATCATTTCAGGCAGATCACTCCAGAAAGTTGTTCCAGTGGTGCTTTGGGGGAGGGGGATATGAAGAACCTGTGAAAATAAGATGACAAGTAGATGGCATGTAGGTTTACAGTGATTGACTTGAAACTGCAGCCTGTAGGATGTTTAAGTGCTGGCTGCTAAGAAACTGAAGCCTTTGAAGTTGCTATAACACTCCAGCCCTGCAAATACTGTGAAAAATATCTGTTGATAGAAAGATGTGAGCATATGGCAGATAATTATCCTGTGCCTTTTTCTGTGAGCAATTTCCCCGTGGTGGCCCATGAACACTATAGCAAAGCAGGGACTGAAAACAGTTATCCCAGTTTCTAGACAAATACTGCAACCCCTGGACCCATATCTCCTCTGTATTTATATGGAGCATAAGTGCTGATATCACAGTATGATCTTTCTCATTTCAGGTAAAAACTTACATTGGTACTGATTTTAAGCCAATGTAGGATGCAAGTTTTGTGCATGTGGTGTGCAGAGATAGAAACAAAATGCAAATCTGTACTTACATTATTCTTTATGATAATTCTGGATGAAAGATGCTATAGAAATGCATTACCACTGTTATGGGCTTGGGAGGTTTTGTTTACTGACATTTTCTCGTGAAAGTTAATTTCTTGCTTAGAAGTACACTAACTTAAAATAAGATCTTGCTGTTGTTTCCTGTAGTATAGCCAGGAAAAACAGTTACAATCTGTCTTCTTTAAAATCACTTTCCTGGAAGATATTCTGGCAACCTGGATATTTAAACACATTTCAAAGAAAAACAACTTCAGATCAATTAGAAATTGTTATCGTATTTTCTTTCTGATAGCATAGAATTATAGTTTGCTGCAGACATTGCCTGGAGTTATGAAATAAGCAATAACCTGTGAAGGAGGCTCTGAATGAGCTGCTTATGGAACACAAGGTGAATTATGTTCTGAAAAAGGGGGAATAGGTAATCACGAACAAAGAGTAGTTTGCATAGGTTCTTGATTAGCTTTCTGGAAGGATAAAGGAAAGACTGCAAAGCACAAAATGTTCCAGAACAAAACTTAAATGTGGTTTCTTTGCCAGAAGTTGAATAGTATGGCTACTTTGGAAAGCTAAATTCTGCATGTCTTTGCTAGTAGGGCTGAGAAGCTGCTTTGTGGGGGTTTTTCACTTGCCTCACCTCTAAGACGATCTCATTAAAACTGAGACTGTCTGGCTGCAAATTTTCTTTGTCTCTTTTTCAAATCCAGTTGGTGTCATTGCTATTCATTTAAATGAGTTACTGTTGAAATGGCTTAAATTGCACTCTGTGGGTGGCCTTGTAATATCTTTACTCTGCCTCTTTATACACACTTTAAGTGAATTCATTTTCTCAGCTCTTCGGTCATGGCTGATGGTCCAAAAAACTTTCCTTATCAAACTACTGACTTGCTATGCAGTCAGCTCCTGTCAGGAGACAGGATCAAGAGACAGAGAATTCAAAGACTGACTTTGCACCCCAACAAAATGTGTGGGGTTATACTTCTTAGTGAACATTATGCTCTTCGGTGAGCTTGTTTAAATTAATATCTGGCAGATTTGCAGAACAGATCTCCTGAATCACTTTGGATTTCTCCAATGTAGACACAGTTTAATGGATGCCTGTGGTCTACTAGTCTCTGTATAATAGCTTATTATTATTTTTCTATTTATATTGCCACAAGCATGAGGTGGAGGGCAAAGTTAATAGATGTACATGCCTTTGCTCTAAGGTCTAGATAACTATTTTCCCAAAGACCTTCTCCTGAAACTTAGTCCAATAATGAAAATGGTAGCAATTGCAAGGGAAGCTTCTGCCACAAAAGAATATTCAGCTTCCTTATGTTGAATTGCTTACTCGCAGATAAGTAAGTAGTTACTGGACATCTTTGTGACAGTAGCTACAACTGTGTGGGTGATAATGCCTCTGGAGTCTGGTCTTTATCATATGGAAGTTCTTGTTCTATTACTTTTCCTGTAGACCATTTTGAATGCATTCCCTAATTGGAAAAATGGGGATTAGCCAGTCATCACAGATGACATTATCAGGTTTTTGTGTCCACAAGAAAATACGTAGTCATCTTCTGATGCTACCAAACCTGCTACTAAACTAAACTCCTTAAGATGAGGTAACAATTTACCTTTTGGGGAAATGAAAGTTATACAAGTTGAGGTATGGCCAAGCCAAAAGTCAATTAAAAGGTTGAAATTAAGATCTGAAGTATATTCTTGCTCCTAGTTTTAATGGAGATTATGGAGAGACATGCGAGCAGTGTCTAGACAAAAGAGAATTGTTTAATTGAGCCTCCATTTGTGTGCTCGGAAATGACTGGTAAGTTCTTCCATGATATCTGCTGAAAAAATTATAACATTAAAAATGGTTGTAACAAATCTGAGATGCATATAAGCCTTCATACAAGGTGAGTATGAATGCAGAACCAGTTGCAGATGCACAGTTTGAGTTGATTCATACTTGTATATTGTTGTACAGTGAGCCACTTTCAGTCTAGCTGGCAAACTTTGCAGTAATTTAGAGTTTGCACTGCAGAATTCACTTAAAGAGATATCTATTGGCAAATAAGACAAGGAATTGCATCCATGTCTGGATTTCTTTATTTTAAATGCATTAGTGATTGTTATGTAAAATTTTATTAACTCTCTGGAAAGTCTGCAGAAAGTCTCATTTCAAATTAAAAAAGATTTATTGAGTGAAATATGTAACTTGGTCTGTCAGTACGGTAGTCAGTATGCTCATTTTTTAATATAAAATTCATTTTAATTGCAATTTTATATCAATTTCAGATAAAAAAACTCTCTTCGGCATGCATGTGATTTGGTACAATGATGTGGATGTGTACATCTTGTAAGGGACAAAATTGAAGGTGATTGTGAGCAGAGCAGGAGATTTTGGTGGAAGCAACAAGTCTTTTGCTGTATAGATATTTACTGGTTATTTCTTTAATTGGGTTTTTCATACCTGCCAGGCTTCAGCAGTCTGGCTGGAGAAAATGAGGTTGTGTGTGTTTTCATATTTTCAGGGTTTTTCTGAAGCTATAACAGATAAATAATTTTGAAGTTGCATTCGGAGTGTAAATCTTCTGGAAGATCTGAGTTTTGTGGCAAAACTTGGAGCCGTGGAACACAGAAACACTGCAAGCTTGCTCTCTTCTTCTAATGTCTTAAATATTTTTAAATACTATTTCTTAAAAATCTGTATTGGCTAAGGTTGGAATGCTAAGGTTGGAATACAGCCTTCAGGCAAACAATCAGAAAATGAAGCGCACAGGCTTCTACTACTCCTTTTTGCTCCAAAGCCTTTAGTTTAAGATTTTGTTGATTAAAGCAATCTCCAAAGTCTAATAGTTAATACAGTACTGCATTGCTAAATAAAATTTTATTGAGAAGATCCTTTAAAAAAGGAGGTCAGTTTGCTGTTGCAGGGACACTACTCTCATTGACTAAAGTGACAAATCCTTGTGTGTTCTCAGAAGAATCGTAGTGCTGAAACTGTAGCAATTAAGACATTCTGCAAGGGAACAACTTGATAAACATAAAATTCTGCTTTAGTTAAGTTTCAGCAATGTATGTTGCAGGTAGTTGCTTACTTTGTTTTCAAAAATGGAAGATTAAAGATGGTATGGTTTGAAACAGAGTGAACAATGTATCATGTGTTTTGACATACAGTTGAAATTGGTTCACAGTAAAATGGTTTTAAAGTATTTTCATATTAATAAACCTAGTGCTTAAGTCAAATAAACAGCACTTAAGACATATAAAAAGAAATTTCATACATAAATATGTCATTGTATTCAGAAGTGTTGTGTTAAAATTTATTAATTTAGATCTGAAAAGAACAGCACTTCTGCAAAGTTAACAAAACAGCTAGAAATGTAATGGCCAGTTGCCAAGTAACAAGTACTACAATAGTATAATTCTGAAGTTAGAAATTAATGTTATTATAATCAGAACTTGTTACAGAAAATTTGTTTAACCACTGTATGTTTATTCTTTTTCATCAGTGAGAATCTGTTGTAATTGATGTATGTACTGGGTGGGTAGTTGAATTTTTCTCCAGGTGATTTGTTTTTATAACCAGTTCATACTTTGTCTGAATCTTTAGTTACTGAATGAAAGGTACTTAGTAATGATCCTACAGTCATATAATACATATTAATTCCTGCAGCTTTAAGGCAGTACAGCATAAGCACTGTTTTGATGCAGTGTTCTTGAATTCTTTGAAGAGAGCAATACTCTAGCTCCATGCTGGACAAATGACAATGGATTTCCTCTTGTTCTTTTTTTGTTCTG
This sequence comes from Athene noctua, assembly GCF_965140245.1. Taxonomy (NCBI): domain Eukaryota; kingdom Metazoa; phylum Chordata; class Aves; order Strigiformes; family Strigidae; genus Athene; species Athene noctua. The sequence continues at coordinate 97,609,122 of NC_134037.1, forward strand.
TAGCATAATGTTATTTCAAAAACAAAAGGTTCGGTTGCATTTAGGTCAGTTATTAAAATATTGTTGGTCATTTCCTTTGACAGAACATTTCTATTGTGTTATACCAATGTCATTAGGAGGAAAGGTTATTCCCACTTGTCTGGCTGATATCAATACAAACTGGCATATTACATCCTCTGGCTTTCTGGAAGTGCTTCATTTGAGCAGCAGCTTGGGAACAGGAAATTTAAGGTTATACACAGTCTGGCTTCAGACTGCATGACACAAAATGTGTTTCCTAGAAGACACTGACAACCTGATAGATTTTTCTCTAGTATTTTGTAGAATTGGGTAAGCTTAAATAGGTTCAAGTTGATAATAAAGTTTTGCCAGCTGTAGATAGCAGACAAGGTAGAACAAGGCTTCTAGTCACTCTGTAGTATGTATTTGAGGAACTAGTATGAACCACGTTGTATCTCACCCATTCCTCAGTTACTCTGGAATGTAGTTTACCTTCAAAGATATGGCAATATCCCCATTTTATTGTTATTGTCTAGGAGGAAAAAAAAAAAGAGTACTTCAAGTCATGGTCAAGTGTGAAGTCTAGGAAACTGGTAGCTTCTAAAGGGAGAGGTTCAAGGATAGCATCTTAGCCGTGCTGAGCAACCCTTTCTAACAGAATCATGGTGAGAAGGAGAACAGGAGTACAGTTTAATCCTGTAACTGTTCATTGAACTGTTCGTTCATCTATGTAAAACAATGCATTTCATGATCAGCAGTTATGTCCTGTTGTGTTTCTTAAGCTGAGCCTGTCAGTCTTGGGTGAATCTGTAAAAGACCTGAATCAGGTCTTTTTCAAAACTATACTCTAGAGGTAAGTGTTCTCCTAAGTGCTCCATCCACACTCATAAGATTTTAAGTTTTTCTGGTTTTATCAAAGCAAGAACAAGTCTGTGTTTCTTAACAATGAGAGCACCACTTTCCAAAATTTTGTTTCTCCCAACCATTTTTACGGGACAGGAATATATGGTTTTCATCGTAATCATAGGAATGAGTGATGTGTAGACAATTAATGCAGCACTGCCAGCCATAGTCATCCAAAAATCATGAATTCTGTTGCTGAAAGTCATGACAGTGGTCTAAAAACCATGTTTATGAGATATAAAATGGATTGATTTTCTAAATTGTATTTCTTCTGGGTTTTCTCTTTTTTTTTTTTTTTCCTCTGCATGTAGGTAGTGCATACACAGATTTCTTTGCTCTCTCGTAGCAATTAACTTAAATGAAAAGGGGTGGAGGGGATGGGTAGAATGTAGCTGAGATTCTCTTAAAATTGATCCCCTCCAGGACTGGGGACTTAAGGAAAAACAACATGTGGTAAGATTTGAGATAAAATTGCTGTAGTAAACATTACTGATTTTTTTTTTTCTCCAAAAAAGCAAGATTTTCAAGGAAGCAGTGCATATTTCATGTCACTTTCACTGACAAATTAGACTTGTATGTTTTAAGTGATGACGCTGAAAATGAGAAATTCCTTTTGATAGCATCTTAATATATATGACTTCAGAGAGAAACAAACATAAAGTTATGGAAAGAGAAATTCTGGAAGTATTAAGCCATCATACACATATACTGAAGTCTGTATAAAACCATTCCAAAGAGACACATCATGAACTACAGTCATCAGAGATAAAAATGATAAGCCTTTTTTATGGAAATAGCCACATATTTAGAGATTAGGCTACAACCAGATTTCATTGTATAGCTGAAGTTATGGTACCTGGTGAAGAACTTGTTAAGCTTTCTGTCTGCCTTTCCAGAGTATTAGAAGATAAAATTTCTATACAACTTGTTAATTTCTTTTCCGATCAGAACTATAGAGTCTCACCTTTGATAAGATCCTCTGTTTCAGTTTGAGGTTTTTGTAAACCTCTTCATAGAATCAAAAAATAGCAGATGTTGGAAAGAGCCTTTAGAGATCATCTAGTCCAGCCTCCCTGCCTGGGCAGGGTCAGAGGGCAGGCTGTCTAGGACCTTGTCCAGATGGGTTTTGAATACCTCGAAGGACAGAGACTCGACAACCTCTCTGTGCAACCTGTTCACTTGTATTTATTAGTTTCAGTGTTATACAAAATACAAATAGGTTGTATATTTTAGGGGACGCGGTTTTTATCCAGCTTCATTCATTTACTTAACCTAGGTTATTTTTTTAATGTAATTTTTTTATGTGTTTGAATACAAGGCAGTCTTAAGATAGCTACTTCAAAGTACAGAAATATTTTCTGTCCTTTTATCGTAGCAAATGCCACATACCAAAGCAGTTTTTCCACTGAAGAGGTAAAAAAAGGCTAATGCTTTTTTTTGTCCTCTCTGAAGAATGTAAATTATGCATATAATTTGTTTATGAATGTCTGCAACTTCCAGGACAAAAGTAACCATGCCATCTGTAACTGCTTTGAATTCAGATACTGATAAGTATTTTTATTTGAAGCTACTATATTATATCTTCACTGAGTTGTAAATGCAGACATCTTTGCCAGCTCTAAGGATCTTAATGTTAACGGTACAGTCCATGCAGTTTAACATCCTGTTGCAACTGGTTTGTTGTCATATGTCTATGTGTTATACAGAAATACAGTTTTAAGCTTGCTCATATTCAAAGCTGACCCAAAGCTGCATGATTTTTAACATGCACTGAGCTTGTATCAAGAAGACCTGTTGAGACCTAAATACAAAGCATATGAGGACCTAAGTACTTATGCATCAGAACTGTCTCATGTCTTGTCAGCATGGAGTACAGGGTGAATCCTCATCTGCCCTTAACATAGATCCATTTTAGGTCAACCAGGTGTAGACATGCAACACTGACCATGTTAGGTATGGTTGTAACCGAAAACCTTCCTGAATAAAATTTGCTGTGCATGGAAGGCTGGTCTAAGCCAATATTAGAGTAGTTAAACTGAGAGGTAAAAACTGCTACTGTGCTACTGACACACTTATCTTCATTGTATAAAGATATTCATTTCTGTTAACTGTGTTTCTTGATATTCAGTCAACTTCTAATTAAAACTTCTGCCAGGCACATTGAAGAGACTTGTATATGGATGGCATCTGTGTTGAGGGGGTGAGTCAAGGTAACTCTAGTGAAGAGACAGTCAAGGTGAAGTAAAGCACAAGGTTGAGGCAAGAGAAGAGAAGCCATTTGCTCCGTCACTGTTAATACTATAACTGCTATTTGAATAATGGAGCAGAATCGTTCCTGCAGTTGGTGTTAATTTGGCATATTCGCTTGGCTGACTGCTTTTTGAGTCAGATACTATGCGGGGTTGTACTTACCTGATCCCCATATGTTTCATATCAGTTTTAACTTTTTTAATTCAAACTTCTCAAGTTCTCAGATGCAACACGGTAATTTTAGGGAAGAATAGAATGGTAGTTTGGGCCTATCTGTGCCTGGTAGTAGCCCTGTCATCAGTTTAGTGGTAGGTCCCTATATGGACTCTTTTTTGACGTTAAGGCTTGCTTTTGCTGTTTGACCTGGTTTTCTTCCAAAGCATGATACAACCTTTGCATTTAATATTATGGTTTAGCTTTGTCACAAAGTTTCCACATGTGTATGTGCCTGATACCAGTATGGAAGGGGAAGTGCTTGTCTTTCTATTTCTGTAAACAGTTTTGGTCTCTGTTCTTTTCTAATTCAACAGAATTTAGCTTCTTGGAATCCTTCAAACCCTGAATGCCTCCTGCTTGTTGTGAAAGAGCTTGTGCAGCAGTATCACCAATTTCAGTGCAGCCGATTACGTGAGAGCTCTCGTCTCATGTTTGAATATCAGACTTTACTTGAAGAGCCCCAGTATGGAGAAAACATGGAAATCTATGCTGGCAAAAAAAACAACTGGGTAAGATGTTAAGAATATTTCTGCTAAAATGCTTTTAATGATCCTTTCATTTTAATAAATACAGCTCTTGCCTTGGAAAACTTGAGTTGTTTCTGTGGATCTCCATGCTTTATTTCCAGTGGAGAGGATTTCTGTTTGACTGCAGCTCACTTTCTATGCCCCTTGTTCTGTACATTGCCATCATTCCACTACTGTGGTTGAACCAGATTTCCAGGTGAGTAACAGTTTTTCAACATGATGTTAATTCATCTGATCTGTAGACAAAATCTTTTAAAGCTGTTGAAGAGCCCATGCAGTTTTTACAGGGCACAGTACAATGTTATGTGAAGTTTGAGTTAGCTCTGAAGATTTGAGAAGCAGAATAACAGTGTTGGTATGACACCCTGCTCAGGCAAATCAGCCTGCTTAGGGGCAGGATGTGTTAGGGTATGGTTCCACATTACAGTTGAGTTGATTTAATTGGTAGCTGCAGCTGCCTATATCTCTCTGACACTCATCTAAGCTGAGATGAGTTGTTTCAGGAACCTAAACTCAACTAAAACCAACTAAGTTTCTGCAGAAGGACAGGAGAAGGTGAGATGGGCTAGAGCAGTGACTTTGCAGGACCATGTCTTCATATGACAGTCAGACATTAAACTGGCTTATCCGTTTCCTGAATTTATATCCTTTGCCTGGGAAATGTGCCGTGCCGTGTAGAAACACTGTATATATACAATCTTAGCCTTCTAAAATGAGGGTATTGGCAACGTAGACATTTTGGTTAGTGTGTGATTTGATTTTATAAATTTTTTTAAAACTGATCTCTGCCACAGAGTAAGCTTTGCAAAAATCAGATTTTTTCCACTGGCAATATCTCTATCATGGGAAGTTTGGAGTAAGATATATCAGGAAATATCTAATTATATTTATGCAGAATGTGTTTCCCTCTTGCTTTCAGCAATAGCATACTCAAGATATATTGGCCTTCAGAAGAAGTATCTTCTGAAATAGATGCAGTCTGAACAGCAATAAAAATTCAGCATTCCTGTTATCAGGGCCTAGAATTCAGGTTTATGTTACTTTAATCATCCTTAAGTTACTGGTGACATAAGGATGTTTACAACTTACAGCACTTATATTCATCTGTTTTTATTTTCTTAAGTCATCTAGGCTTTTTTATTTTAAACCAACTAAAATTTTCTTTATCAAAGAATTTCAGATCTCTTTTTTTATGTTTATACATTGGAATATTTCATTGAAATTAATTTGTTCTTAAATGTTATTCTCTATAGCTCACATAACTAACTTGCCACATCTGAAAATACACTGGTTTATTAAAAGGATTTTGTACTGAGATTTTCTCATTATTTTTGGTAGCTGCCAAAATTCTAGTCAAGATTTTTTTTTTTTTTTTTTTTGTAGGAAAGCCATATCTACTCAAGCCTTTTGAATTTTTCCTTAGTCTTTGGCGACTGAATAAAGAACTTTTTTTTTTTGGCATTTGAAATGCTGTCTTAGCTAAAAACATTCCAATAAACTAAACCTTAAATACATTTTGAGACAAATCCTTCTAATCATTGCAGAGCTGTTTGAGGTTTCTGTAGCATGTTCTTTGTTTTCAAAGTTTACACTGAGAGTCTTGTTTGGAGATTCTGTGAACCTGATACCTACATGATATGGTCTTGTTTGTGAGTGTCCTAAAACTCAAAGTTATGAAACTAACTTGTGTCATTCTCCTTCCTGTCCTTTACAACTGTCTTGTTGGTCTTGGTGATCAGCACAATAGGAGCGTTTCTGTGAAAAGCAAGAGGTAAACTGCATGTTGCTTCCTCTGCCTAGAAAACATTGAAATTCATGTTGTTGCTGTCTCTCAAGAATCGATAGTAGCTCAGCAGACTTCTGACATAATCATCTATGAATGAACCTTGCACAGTGTTATGAAAGCAATCATTTTAAGCGCTTGAGTTAAAAAACTTTGAAGAGGAGGCCTGAATTCAATGCTGTGTCCCAAAATTTGCTTTCATACCTCTGTTCCAATATCTCCAATTTCCTGAAGTGATCTCCAAGATCTATGACAAGTAGACAAACCTTTATCTAGCTTAGTAGCTGCATGTTGGCAGAGTACCAGCTGATACAGATGCCCATTAACTATGTAATCTCTCTGCTGTGGCCAGAAATTCATCTGCTCAACCTGCTGCCTGTGACCAGCAGGTTGGAGTTGGGTAGGCGAGCACCATGGACAGGGCCTGCTCCCTGCCCGTCCAGAGCACTTTTAGAAGTAATACTTTGCAAAATAATCTAGATTGAATGACGTAAAAGATCTAGACTGCAAGTCCTTATTTACTTCCATATCTTGGAGCAGCTGATGTTTTGATCAGAGGCCGTTTTGTTCAGTGGCCATCCCAGTTCATTAGACTTGGTATTTTACCAGAAATAATTTTCTGGGTTTTGTGGCAAATGTTGTATGGCATCTTTTTGGAAGTTAAGTCCAGACAAGAAGCACTGTCTATAATATCCATTTCACTCTGAATAAAAAGCAAGTGCCCTGACTGTCATGGCATATTACACATATGCACAAAAGTCAGTGATTTTTCTGCATACGTAAGTAATGAAGCATCAGAAAGTTGGCATCTATGAGTAGTGTCATCAGGAAGGGTTTCAGAGCCTGGATTTAATGTAATATATGCTCACTTCTTGTTGCATAGCGTTTATGTGTACAATTGCTTTGCCTCTATTGTGTGACTACCAGGGACAAATTTTAAGGGCAATTCTGAGCTAGCTGGCAGCAGGGTGGATTACAACTTAACATCACACAAACCTTTTTGGCAAATGATAAAACTGGCAAGGTAGAATTGGAAAGACTTTGGATGCATTCAAGATCGTGTTTTTTCTTGTTTAGTGACTGGAAGGTAGAATGAGTTATCTCTAGTTCATGCCTGATACACAGGTTAAGAAACAAATTTGCACTGATATTAGCATTGCTTAATGTACATCTGCCTAACACAGCATCTTTGTCTATATGTACTTAGTTGCTTGGGATGAAATCTTTGCTTACTTTAGGCATAAAATTAATTGAAGGAATCCAGTTCTGTAGAACTTTTTTCCTTCTCAATTTTATTTCATGTCAGTGGCACTGAAAAACATGCTTAGCAAACAGTCATTTATATTCCTCAGCTACCCTGCTTAGCAGCTTACCTTTCACTTCGGAAAGCCAGTTTCCATTGACTTAGATCTCCAGTACATTCTCAGGGAGGCTTGTGCATCTACAAGCTTGCTTCTGTCAGTATTTTTGTCAGCCAGTTCCTTTCTGAATCAATATGCACAGCAATTGGTGTGGTCCATCACTACGGAGGCTTGTGGTCCAGTGGTATATGGCCAGTGACAACCTCCATGTTTTCTCTTATGCTGAGCTCAGAGCAAATTGTGGATTAGCACACCTAATTAAGAGGGGAGGCAAACGTACCGACTGTTTTGCAAAGGCATATGGCAAATTTTCAGTGTCAGTACAGGTGTTAAAAGACTTTGAATGCACTTCTCTTGAAGATTGTTGTAGCCTTTGACAAGCTGTGTAGAGTTCTTGTGAAAACATCCACTAAACATAGTAAACAGTGGCCCAAAAGGCATCCCTCTGACATTTGTGGGGTTTATAAGCCCTTGAGTATTGAGGGTGACTGAGCACTAGCACAGATTGCCCAGAGAGATTGTGGGATCTACTTGGAGATATTCAGAAGCTGACTGGGCATGGTCTCAGGCAACCTGTTTGTTCTCAAGATCCTCTACATCTCTTCCATAGGTCACTACTGCATTTTACAGAAAGGATGCTTCCATTATTTCAGATGTACTGCAGGCTTTTACTTAGCACAAGGTATAGCTGTATACACAATAAAGATGATCCTGTTTAATTAAATCTAGTGTAGTATTTACATTGACCCTTTTAACGAGAATTGCAGTATACACATTCACCATAGGTGGATGTGCACTTTGTTAAAATTTGTATATTGTACATTTCTTGTTTAAAAGTATTTTTCTTCGCACTTTGGCTGTGCAAAACATTTAAAATAGTAAAATGAAAATAAGGTGCAGATAACTGTGTTCAGGGAATAGTGAAGTAGCACATATGTGTTACTGTGGGAGAATGAATACTGCATATTCACCCAGCGTTGATTTGTCCCCTTGCCTGTTAAAATGACATACTGGTTTTTAAAAATTGAATGTCATCACTTAACTAAGTAGTGTATATATGCAAATAAAGGGCAGTGTTAAAACAAATTTTGCTACCTTGGCTCAAGATGTCCTAATTTTTTGTACTCAACTGATAAAATTACTGTTTAATGCTTTTTGTACTGCTAATTCAACATTACAAATATACCTGCTGTATAGCTACTTTATTTAATTAAAAAATAGGGATGACAAAATATTAATATATAGGAAATCAGGCAAGCATTTGTTTTTCAAAAAGAGACAACTTCATTGCTTCATAACCAGGTGGACAAAGTCTAGCTTTGAGGAAGTGTATGAAACAGAAAGGAAATCCTTTCCATTTCCTTTGCATACACTTTTTGCATAAAAAGGAGCAATGTGGAGGGGACGCTTGGCAAATTTTCAATAAACTGTTGTCTAGGTGTTAAGAGTCACATAATTTGGAAAATGAATTATATAAAACCTACTTCAGTTCTTTATTTATTCAGAGGACACTTCTGATATATTCTCAACTTACTCAATGCATATTCTCTTATCCGTACGTGCAGTGTTTGTGAAGATGCCTCTATTTTATCTATAAGCTCTTATAAATTCATCAGGTTTTTAGCTTTACTGTCAGACCATTTCTGCATCTCGCCAGACCTTTGTCCGGAAATCAGTACAGCCAAGATACATCTATATTTAGGGCCTAACAAATATAGTCTGATTTTTGTCATGCACGTTGTTGGATTCTGACTACCTTCTGCTGTTGACTTACTGGCAGTGATGTTTTATGGTTTTTAAGGTGTTTTCTCCTGTAACATCTGTGAATTCTGTAAATTTTTTTTTTCCTCTTCAGTAATTCCATTGAGAAAAGTTGTTTTAAATCTCAACCCTTCTGTTTGGTATAAGCTCTTACACATTTTTCTGGTTAATATTTCATCCTCAGCACGTTCAATTTCTGGTTCTGCTTTAGACACCAGGTCTCATTAGTGTTACCTTTTTTCCACAGACTGGAGAATTCTCAGCTCGCTTCCTCTTGAAGTTGCCTGTAGATTTCAGCAACATTCCTACATACCTTCTCAAGGTAAAATGAATGTCTAAGTTGACATTATTTGTGAGAGAGTATGAATTATTGAAATGTTCTTAGTAACTATTTTGACTTTCCTGACCTTCTCCTTTCCAAAAGTTTGGAAGTCCATGATTTCTGGACCTGATTGGATTATGTTTTGGAAGGTGATATGCTGTTGTTTTGCGTGCTGTTTTACCAGGCAGTGAGTATACACCTAGTACTGATGACACAAACTGAAAGTTTTGATTATTTCTTTGATTCGTTGTTTACAATGAACACTAATTTGACCAGATTCTTTAGAAAGGAGGACTATAGAGTATTGATGTGAATTGAAAAAAAGTATTTCTCTCTTTGCTAAGAGGAAAAAAAAAAAAAAAAACAAAAAACCTTGTGAGAAACTACTAACATGGAATAATTTGAAATTAGTATTTTTCACAGCAGGACACACTTTTAAGCAGTTGCTGTGGAAGCCCATCATAAGGTTAATGTTACTATATTCAGAGAATGCAGTGAGAGACCTGGGTTCCCTCTGTCGATCAATACTCTCAGAGTGAAGTGCTAGAACTTCTACTGCAGACAGAGATTGCATCAGGTGATGTTACCGACACCCATCTTTCCTTTAAACTGCATATCTGCCCTCCTTACTCAGCTTTTTACTTTTAAATATTTGGAAAGACAAACAGCTACTTAATGTTTAGCAGCTAATGTGTTGAGATGAAAATACCAGTGTAGATCCCATTACCTCCTCTTCATCTTATTGTTAGAGCTATCATCAGCTATTGTTAGATCAAAATTGCAAGTGTGACACTGCAGTGTTTCTCCAAATAAGATGTCTTGAGTTAAGAACCATGAAAATAAAGGCAGGCACAACTACAACCTGACTGAAATTTTTGGTCGTAGTCTGAGATAGGTACCCTGTGATCTCTTTACCTTCTGTAGACTGCTGTTTGAGTAATGAGCCACTCCTAACTTTCTCAAAAGCATCCAGATATTTTCAGTTTGTTCCTGCGTTCACAGTAGCAGCCCTTCTCCCAGCTGCTGCCTTTCATCTGGGCCTTCTCTTCTCACTTAATGGGAACAGTTCCAATCAGTTGAAGAGGGTTGGCAAAGGCCTTTTTAGGAAAGATGGCACTGAGAAGAGTATGCCTCAGTAGGTCACCTGGACTGCAGGATAGCTGTGATTTGCTTCTGAAAGACTCTGTGGAAAAAAGGAGTCGGAGAACATCTTAACATGAACTATACTGTCTGCTCCTGCCAGAACTCCAAGTGCTGTATTTTCCAGGAACAATTTTAAATTAGTTAAGAGTTTCAGGACAAGTGCATAACCAGTATGTTCAACAGCTTCAGTCACGAGGCTGTCTTATACCTCTGTTTAGCCTCTGGGGAAACTGCATGACTTGGAGGTTAGAAGCTGGTGTATGACTTATGTAAGTAACTGGCATCATGTGGGAGCCCTGTGATAGAAAAAGACTCTACTTCTGTTTCTAAAGAGTAACGTTTTAATGCATGAGACCATACTTCTTACTGTAATTCCCTATCACACTCACTAAACATCTTCCACCTGCTCTAAACAAGGTTGGTATATTGTGGATAAATCATTGATGCTCCACAACTGCTTCCTGGAGTCTTGTTCACCCCAAGTGATTCATTAGTCTGAAGGAAAACCTGTATTTATTTTGTGTGCATATATAGATTGTGTGCTGTGAAGAGACATGCACAGAAGGTAGCAGAATCAAAGTTTCCCAGTCTCCCTTTATTTTGATATTTCCAAAAACTTACTGTCATACTGGGTTTTTAAAATTATTATATTTTTGTATGTAATAACCTGGATTTTTATAACAGCAGATCCTTCTCATGGGCAACGTACTGACGAAATCCTTAGCTTTCTTAGGCAGACTTCTGCTATGCAAACTGACATGTTAACTGTCTGTGGTAGGAATGTAATACATAGTCTGGATGAGTAGCTACAGGAGAAGTATTATTTTATTCCAGTAGTGTTTGTTGACAGAAGAAGTATGGTTTGACTCAGGCTCCAGCATGGACTGTGACAGAGTAGCACGCATGGATCTTTTGCCTCTGCTGCCTTTGGCTTCTTATGTTCTGACATTATCAGCTATATGAATATTGTATCATATGAAAACAATGTAAAGGCAGGTAGAATTGGAACTAGTTTGCTGTGGTTGAAGTAATTATGCTCTGACTACTCCAAATTCGTAAAACTATTTAAACAAAATCAGATTTTTTAAGCTGTCTGTGTCTGTCTTATTTCTTTCCTTTATTTTGGATGAAACTTTTGACATAAATAGATCTTTGATTTGTTGCAATAAAATAGGTGTTTATTTTGCATTGTGTCTGTCAGTTACGTTGACTTCAGTGCTACCTGGTGGATTATGGTACATGATAGAGCATCTATTGATGCTCTGGAAATAATTGTTGATATATTATCCTGAAAGATGGAAGAGCAGTCAGTAATTGAAAGATGTTAGTACATTAACAGCTTAATGTTTAACTGCAGAATTTAATGTGTTTGAATTATGTTCTAGTCTGTAGCCAGTCTTAAAGTGTACTGTACCTTCTCTGTAATGATTTGAAAAGTTCAAACCTGTGTTATATTTTCTCTGCAATCTTCTTTTTTGATATTTAATTAATACTACTTGCATTAAAATCTGGTGAAATATTTAAAGCCATTATTTTTGCCTCACCTATCACTCCTAGTATCCCAATGATATGTAATGCTGTCCTGAAATTTTTATTGATGTTAGTAGGTAATCACACCACAAGTGTGACTAAAGCTTTGTACAGTAAGCCAATATTCAGGTTTGAGGCAGTCTGTAGTGTTACAGAATCTTTGGAGGTGTTGGGAATACAGTTGGGAATTGTAAGAACTTACTCTGTCAACTTTGTACTGATGATGGTGAGAATATCCTCCTTTCCCTATAAAGAATACAAATTTGAAGGCGTATTGTAAGTTGGGTTGTTATGGACTGGAGAGGTGGATTTACCAGGTTATTTTAAAGGTATTCACTGCACGAAACTTAAAATTCAGTTCAAGTGTGTGTGTGTGTGTTTTAAGGAGAATAGCTGAGTATATGAAGAAGAGTGAGAATGATTAAAAGAGCAATGCAGAGTACACTCTCTTCCTTTAAACTCTAAAATTCTAGTAAAAGTTTTTCAGTTATTATTTATTTGGAAGCATAACACCCCTTGTAATGGCTGCAGCAGATAATTTTTTTTTTGTAAGTTCTTTTGGTGAAGTTATACTTTAATACAAAGGTTTTGAATTGAAAGTGGGCCTTTGTATGCACTTTTACATTGTTTTTTTATGCAAACCCATTTGACATAAATGAAAATTTTAAGTGTTGAAACAACTGCAGAATCAAGCTGGTGGCTCAAACTACTGCAAGGTTCATTATTGGCAAGTCTTTCATTAAGGTTCTCTTATTTGACAGGAACGTGGCTTTGGCTCAGGAAGATGCTTACATCTGTATCTGTACTGTTATACTTTCCCTTACCCTTTTTTGCAGTTGGATTTTTAATCAGCATGTTCATTTTGGGTGAAATTCTTTTCTGTTTGTTGCAACATTTTTAATTTTCGCTACAGTACTTTATAAATGGAAGTATTCACTGTACGTACTGGTTTTGAGGGTCAATCTGTAGTTCATATTTCACAGAATCATCTAGGCTGGAAAATACCTTGAAGATCACCTAGTCCAACCATTAGCCTAACACTGACCATTCACAACACCATATCCCTCAGCACCATGTCAACCTGACTCTTAAACACCTCCAGGGATGGGGACTCCACCACCTCCCTGGGCAGCCCATTCCAACGCCCAACAACCCGTTCTGTAAAGAAATGCTTCCTAATATAAACTTTCCCTGGTGCCAATTTGAGGTCATTCCCTCTTGGCCTATTATGTATGTTACTTAATTAAAGAGACTCAGCCCCATCTCTCTGCAACCTCCTTTCAGGGAGCTGTAGAGGGCGATGAGGTCTCCCCTCAGCCTCCTCTTCTCCAGACTAAACACCCCCAGTTCCCTCAGCCGCTCCCCGTATGACCTGTGCTCCAGACCCTGCACCAGCTCTGTTGTCCTTCTCTGGACACGCTCGAGTCATTCAGTGTCCTTTTTGTGGTGAGGGGCCCAAAACTGAACACAGGAATCGAGGTGCAGCCTCACCAGTGCCGAGTACAGGGGTCAGATCCCTTCCCTGTCCCTGCTGGCCACGCTATTGCTGACACAAGCCAGGATGCCATTGGCCTTCTTGGGCACACTGCTGGCTCATGTTCAGTCAGCTCTCAGTCAACAGCCCCAGGTCCCTCTCTGACTGGAAATCATATTTCTGCCACTTTACAAATACTACATATGCTATAGTAATACTGAAGGCGATAGACTTAGCATCTAAAATACCTCATCCAAATTTTGTTTCATTCTTTGTAATTTTGGTCAGCTGCAGGGACATGTGTTATCATAATGACAATTCATTAAATATCCAGCTCAGTAATTTACAAATTTTACTGGATTATGTGACTGTAGTATGATTGCACAGTATGAGTGAACTTGGAGTATGTTGCCAGTGATGCTGTTGAAAACAAGACATTTAGGTATTTTATTTCCATGGGTTTTGAGGTTTTGGCTAAGGTGTGCTCTGATTGCCACCACCTTCTTGTATGTAATTTTTAAAGCATTCATTTCCTATTCTTATGTACCTACTGCTTGTGCCCTGCTGACTAGTTTATAGCTGGACCAATTTAGCTATGACACTATGACCAGCAGCCTTCCAATAATTTCTTACTATTCAAGTGTAAAGGAAATTTGCAAAGCAGACCTAATTTCTTTTTGTATAAGATTTTTTAAATCTTTGAACCTGTTTTTTTCTGACGAGATTTTTTGTGATGACCATTGTATTTAATGCATATCTTTCAGAACTGAAACAAATAACAGACATTGTCTAGACACATTGCCAGGGGCCAAACAGTTGTGTGTAAGACTGTCAATGGAAAAGGTTTATCCTCAAGTTCAAATTGAAAGATAAGAACATATTTGTGTTTTTCCTTACTGTGATTTCATCATTTGGAAGTCTGTTAAAAGATTTCAGTGCAACTTTTGTTTACAACGTAGACCAAATTCCAAGTACTGTGAAAAGACTGCAATACTTGTGTATGTTTGAGTAATCAACTATAGTAGACAATAAAAGTTAAGTATAATAGGCAAGGTCATATGAGATTTTTTCTAGGCCATTTTCTTTACTATTGTGATTTGGCAGTTTGATTTATTTGACAGCATTTAAGGTTTGTGTTAAATTGCTGGAAACACCAAAACACAAATAAGCTTGTATAAAAACTAGTACCTCTGCTGTTTAACTCAAAAATTTGAGCTAAGTATTCTGAAAAAGTATAATATTTTCTTTTGCTTTTAAACTTCATTTGATTTTGTTGGTAGCTGGCTAACTAAAACCTGATGTGTAGTGTCTTAAGGTCACAAAGTCACTGGCAAGAGGGAATTAGAGTCCAAATCTGACTTGATCTTCTTAACTAGACTATTTTACACTGTGCTGGGCAGCCACCTCTCAAAAGAGTGTAGAGCATTATGCAGTATATACTATTTGACTGTCTTCCCATGATGTATATGTCTTCTGTATTGGGTGGAACGATGGACCTGTACATCTTATGAAGCTTGTCATGTCTGTGGTGCCAGCAGTCATTTTACCTCTTACAAACAGGAAAACTGGCAATTACTAAGATGTGTAGGTAATCCTGAAGTAATATATAGTTCTCATAATTCACAATATTTTGACCATGCTTTCCACAGAGATCTTTTAAACTAATATATAATTGCTATTAATCTTATACTACTTAAGACTTTGTGAGAGAGGCATAAATTTAAATTCCTGAATTGCATTCCATGTTGTATTCCTTATCTTGAGATATATGTAAGCATTTGGAGCAAACAGTTTAAATTTTAAAGGTAGATGTCAGTATGATATTCACTAGATTGCTTACTGTACCAGCACTTAATTACTTAAACAGAATATGGAATCGTCAAAGATTGTCTAGGTCTCTTCTGTTAATAAAGGCAAACTTTATAACATGCAATTATAATGAACCATTGAGATTTTAGATTAGAAGTGGGTCTGTGCAAGTTAGTACCGGCAACGTTCGAAACAGAATAGTTTGTAGTAGCTGAAGCCAGTAAATCGTACGATCTAGAGGGCATGAAAATAAATGTAACCTGTGTGTGTAGAAGGCATTTATCAAGAAGAGATGTCACCTTTTGTTTTACCAGCGTCCAGAAATCTGTGGTTTGCTTTTGCTGTCCACTTTTTCATCAAAAAGTGCTAAATGAAGTACTATTGAGGAACTGTTCCTTTTATTCAATATGCTGGCCAGTGTCAGCATAGCAGCCTGTTGCCAGAAGCATTCAAACTCCAAGCAGGGGAGCTTTCATAATGAGGCCAAAAATTTAAAAAAAAAAAAAGAAAAAGGGAAAAAAAAAAAAAAAAAAAGGTGTTCATGTTGTGAGTTGTTTTTGGCAGTTTAGGAAGTTGTGAGAAAAATAGTGACTTTTCTGGTGATAAAATATTTTCAAGTGTCTATTTTTTCATAATATATTAAAAAAATATAGGATCTATCAGCTGTAAAGGTTGGGGGGTTTTGTTTTGGCATTTTTTATTTAGCAGGATGTTTCAGTTGTCACTGTAGGTAAAAGTGTAGGATCTTAATTATTCCACTGTATAGAAATGTTGGGCTTCTGAGCTAATCTTGTTGCTTCAGTCTAATTATTAACCTTACAGAGTTTTGCAGAATAGGTCAGCCCTCTTGCTTTGCCACAGAATCTATTGATTCTGGCAATGGAGAGTTAAGAGTAAAGTGTTACTGCTATAATACAGTGAAGCTCCAGAAATATTTACAGAAACTACGATTTAATTAGTCATCCTTTCATGATTTTATTCTAGTATCTTCTGCCCACAAACCAAGGGAAGTAAAGCCCTATAAAAGTATACTTTATAAGTAGAACATGTTATATTTGAATTTTGTAAACTGATCCATTCCCTTCATTCTCACTAAATTTTATTAGTACTTTTCATCAACATTATTTGTTTGTAGTAACTAGTCACTAAAACCACATAAAACATGTTAGTGTCAGGAGCACCTAAAGTTCCATATGCTGAAAGCCAAAAGCAAAATTTTTAAATCGGCTTTTTCTGTAATTTATTGGGATATTTTGTTAATAAAATCTGTCAACTGGAACAGCTCATTCTGCACAGCTGATGATTTTTATAGGTTATGATCTTAATATGAATCATAATCTCCAATCAACTGTATTTCTGATTACAATTCTCTTATATTTAAACATTTTATTTTTATAATGCAATAGTAAAGGAAAGGACTACCACATCTACTGATAAATTAAATCTCATATTCATCTCAATTACTCTAATTTTTCTCTAATTTAATAGAACTACTAAATTGCTATTTTGAGAAGAGTAGAAATAGGGTTTAATTTTCAAAAAAATTGAAGAAAAAGGAGTTTAAAAGAACAGCTTCTGAAATTTAAAAGCCTTTTCTGCATCTGTTGGGAAAGTTTACGGACACGTTATGTTTCATGACTTGATTCAAATTTACTGCCTTGTTAGGGCTTGTAATTTGTACTATTGCTTTACATTTGCATTCTATGTATTGCATAGGAAGAATGGAATTCAATAGCCATAAAAATAATTGCAGGTTATTACATAATGATGGTGCTTGTTTTATCTGTCATGGTCCACCCCTACCTAGTATGTAGAACAAGCAATGTGCAGTGGTCTTAAACTGGAAAGAGGATTTTGGATATATTTTTTTTTCAAAACTTTTTCTTTAGTTCCCCATTGCCCTTTCTTCTTGAAAGGAGAAATATTTGAGAAGTTGTTGAACATAGAGTATGAGCATAGCAATAATCCATAAAATTCATTAGCCAGCAAATCTGCATTTGCAAATACAGAAGTACATAAAGCATGATGGTAGGTTTCTAAGGATATTTCAGTGCTGAGCCCACAGCCTCTTTCTCTTAAGTTTCTTCCTTAGGCTTCAGATCAGGGTTTAAGTCCTACAGAAACTCATATTTTGAGGTTTTAAAGTCAATTTTGTGTACAAAATTGCCAGTTATTTACTGTCACAATGATTGGTTTGGTTTAGTGTTTTGGGGTTTTTTAGTTCTGGGTTTCAGATTACTAGATTATGCCTGTCTTCTTAAGAAAGAATAGCACTAACATAAATGTACATCTGTATGATGATTTCATGTGATTCTTAGTCTTTATTGTTTTGCATTCTGTGATGTGCAGTGGTAAACACACAAAATCCTTTGATGACTGTCAGTCTAAGGGGGTGTGTGGGTTTTTTTAAACATGTATCTGAAAAATAACTGTGTAGCTGAGTGTATTACACTGCTCACTTTTATTTGGTTTCATATGTTTAAAGGTTTAAGCCAAAAATACAAAAAACCCTAGAACAACCCCCAAACAATTAAAGCTTCACTGTTGAATCAGTTACTTTCAGGAGTAAATGTACTGAGGTTGGGTGATCCATCACATTTATTGTTGTCTAACTGATACTGAGAGTGTCATTGATCATAATATCATGAAACATAAAGTTAAAAAAAATTCCAAATATCTAGGATGTTCTGCTGGTTTGCTTCCATGTTACCAAAAGAATGCACAACATTTTCTTCATGCATTGCCAGTGAATATGTGCCATGTTTCTATCAAGCTTTGCATTTCTGTAGTAACTTTAGTTTAGGAAAGTAATTGCTTGTTTCAATAAGGTGTATTTTAGGAGACTTTAGATGGAGAAGGTTAAAGGAAGGACTGCCTTGTCCAGCAGCATCTCAGTGAGACAGTGGAAGAAAGATAAATAAAACTTATACCTGTTGACTCTCTATTTCTGTTTTAATGATTTAAGTGTTCATGCTAGAACTTGTATGTCTTTTATGTGCTGGAACCTGTAATCATTGCAAACAGCACGTCCACAGGAGAGATGGGGCAGTTGGGAGGAGCATTAATTTGGCTTCATTGGATGCAATTAGGTGCACTCCTTAGGTCTTAGCAGGTTACCAATACATCAAAATTTGAGCAAAAATATGTCCGTGAAGTAAACATTGGGTTTTAATTACATAACAAACTGTCTGGAGTACACATACAGTATTTGAGTATACTCATGTAGTATAGATAGGAAGTATTTCTCCTGAAGGAAAAGAGTGAAATACAGTTAAACTAATAATGCTGCTCTAAACTCTTGCTGTTCTCTTTGTCATTTTAATTATTTGCTTATTGGAGTTAGCTTTAGTAATAAACTGCTGAAATATGTACCTTTTTAATATATCTAAACATTTATATATTTGGAGATATCAGATATTCTGTTTTACTGTAACATCTTTTCTGGTCTAGACAAATGTTAGACAAATGTGACTGGCTAAAACTGATGACTGACTGATGATATGTAAATAATCAGCTACTCATTTCCAAGAACCCTGAGGACAATGTGTTGGTTAACAAAGAATAAACACGCTCGTTTCAAACTATGGTGTTCATTGTTTAGCATTTATAGTGTGTGTCCTAGATAAAATCATTAATTCTGTTTCATTTCACCTAGACTCATGACTTTTTGTAAGTAATAAATCTTATTTAATTTTCATCTTACTATTGTTAAGTGATTAGATTAGCTCTTGAAATGTAGGTCAAATTATACGCAGGTTACCATTTTGACATACATATAGGTATTGTCTCTTTTTATCTGCACAGGCTAGATTTAAATAGTAACTTAGCATCTCACAAGTTCTTATTTAATACATTGTTCACAGTAGTTGTGATATATGGAAAAAAACCCTATATTTTTTAGACAGGAATTGAAGCATGGACGAATTAGGTATATACAAATTTACAGTGGAATCCTGAGCCATGAGTAGTGAGCTTACAAAAGGCTTCAACAACATGGTGTTTTCCCTCTCCTCTCTTTCTATAACCTTTGCAATTCACCACAATTACAATGAGCAGTCATTCAGGTCCAGTGTGTTTTGGCACATTTTTCTTGAAGGAAAACCAGGCTACTTCTGTCAGCAGGGAGAGCTGACTTCAGAGTTGGAGATTTTTCTCATAGGCCATTTTTTCACTGATACAGATTTTTATGTTATCGTTCCTTAAAATTTTCTATACTTCTTGAGTGTCTTATACTTATCATGGACACCTCTTAGCATTTGGACAGTAATTTACGAGATGTTATATTGACTCATATAGGTAACCTTTTCTATTGGAAAATTGCTGCTTTTTTTCCCCTACCAAACTATATAGTTAAACAAGAACAAAACTCGCCCTATCATTAAAAAGACAAGGGCTCAGAGTTCCAGCTGTTGGCCAAGCAATAAAAAGCCTTTGGTTTCCATTTTTTAAAGGAATGAGATGCTCCCTGCATGCCACTGGCTTCAGTGGCAATAAGCTCATTACAAGTACATAATATTTCTCATGCTCAGGCTGTTGTTAATATGTTATAGAGTTTGATGAAATGGAGTGTGTCATCTCTGACAGTGCTTAGAATTTTGATGATCTCTTCCTTCCAAAGTTCACAGAGCCCAGCTGTGTTCCTCATGAAAGAAAAGCACTAAGTGTTTCACTGATTAAAAAAAAAAAAAACAAAAAAAACAACCCAAAAAAACCCCCACCAAAAAAACCCAAAAACTCCACACAATATTGAAAAGCAAATAAATGACAGAGCAAGAAGTAGAGTATGTGAAATCTGGCTTGGTGACTGTCTCATAGTCCTCTCTGGGTGAGAAATTTCTAAACTAAGATACAATTTTAATTTGATATTCTTTACACTGTGCTTCATCTTTTTTTACAAATAGAACACTTTCTAGGTAGAATGTAGCTCTTTGTATCCATTTTGTTTTATGCATATCATGCATTTTGACAGTGTATGTAAAATGCTATTAAAATGGCAGTAATTTCTAGGCTTTGTTCTGTGTAATTAACCTTGACGGCACAAGAACTACTGAACAGAATAGCTGTTTATCTTGCATTAAATACTCATTTTAACATGGAAACTCAACTTGCTTTTTGCAAGTTTTAATTTTATTTTTTAAAATTTAAAACCAGAAACCGTTGTTGAGACTTTTTTTCAAGATGTGGAAATTAATAGGTGGATACTGGGTAATAAAAAAGGACTTATTTAGAACAGGCAGTATATTTGGAATAAAGACTAGTGACCAAGATTTATGCAACTTGTTTAGTAGAAATAAAAGACTGTGGTGCTAATAATATGGTGCTTTAGGACTGCATACTTTATGAGCTCTTCTAAAACAAAAGAAATGTTGGAACAAAAATACCAGAGGGATTCTTCTGGTTGTAATAACAAATGTTTCATGAGAAGCTATGCAACTGAATTTGTAATAAACAAGACTGGCATTTTATGATCGTGTTCTTGCAGCATCAGTTTTACTGTATGGCAGAAACTTAATAACTAAAACATTCTTTTTTTTTTTTTTTTTTTTTTTTTTTTTTTTTGTTTACCACATGTTGCCAGTTCCTCCTTGAAAAGATGTGTGATCAAACTGCAGCCCAGTTTACAGGCCTTCAGGCAATGATAGTATCAGATTTAGGAGACTATACCTGTTAAAGCAACTTGGAGGCATATATTATCTCTGACTCATGTGAGACAGCATTACAGTATGCAGAATTATTTTTCCTTGGCTTCTTTATTTATACGTTTTGTGAATATAGCTGGATAAATTTACCCTTCACAGGGTAAATTTGTGTAGAAAGCTTTATGCCAATGATACCAAAATGTTACTACAGTTATCAAAAGGTAAGTAACTGTGTATGAATAAACAATGTATTAATATAATGTTTCAAGAACAGATAAAAAAAGAAGGAATATCACTAAAAAGGTAATTCAGTGGAAGAGAACCGAGAGTCACTGGAAGCCTAGTAAGAAGAGAAGGTACATGTAAGACTGAAAAAATTACAGTCCTATTAGGTTTGGAGGTATGCATTCCCAGGAAACTTGGGGAATTGTAATAGTGATCTGTATAAATAGGATGTAAAAAAAATAATTCATTTTGCCATGCACTTCAGCAAGACAAAAGGTTGAGTGTGTGCTTAGTAGGACTACTGTTACAGAGCAAGGTGATATGTGTACCGTTTTCTGGCACACACAGCTGTATGTTTTAAGATTTTAAGTAAAACAACCAGACTTGTGAGCAGTAGAAATAGCAAAACTTCATTTCATACAGGTTTAATCCCTTGTCTCCTTGAATCTCTGTGCTGTGTGATTGTGGTTCTTCCATGTGTCCCATGTAGCAATTTATCAAGTGAGAAGATGGGAAGTGTTTTCACTGTTTGGCCCCCAAGCTGCTACCATTCATAGCAAGCTGAATTTACCTGTCGCAATATTTGGTGGGGTAATCAGTTATCTGTCTCCTCTACCTTACTGCTGATCTTCATATAGCTTCTATGAACTTAATTATCTTTGAGGCTAAAAATAGGTCAGAGAAAGGCGAGAAGACAGCAGGGACGCATCTGATCTCACATATGCACTGAATCTGAAACCAAATTAAAAGGGAGAAAATTCATTACAGTGTGTGCACATTAGAATGGAAAAACTTGCTGACATTGAAAACTTTTTCATTATCCAAAAAATTTTAGAACCATTTTGCTCATGTGGGATGAATGCTCTAGTAAAATATTTACACTTGATTAGAACTGAGACATGTGGTTGAATTTGTTTATAAACTCTTTCCTGCAACCTAATTCTCTGTCAGTTTTGTTTAAATCAATTTTGGATTCCTATCTAAGGGATTATACATTTTAAAAATAAATAGTTAGTCAAGTGATCAGTGCAAACACATTTGTGGTACGTCAAGGTGCAGTTGGTTTTCTCCTTCCTCCACTGAGTTGTTCATCACTGTTACTGTGAAGGAAATTCCTCCCTTCATGTGAGCTAAGAGAATCAGTAGTAGGTTTTCAATATGAAGACAGCTTAATGGCTCATTTAATATGCAAAAGCTATTTTGGGGTCAGACAGAAAAAGCAAGAGTCTGAATTTGTAGAGAAATGAATAATCTCTGCATTACCATATTAAGGCAATTTTGGAAGGTACTATCAATTAAGATATTTACAGCTACACAAAATACATTAGAGTGTGCTTTTGAATTGCAAAGAAAGAATGGAAACAAGTCTTATCTGTTCATCTTTGTTCTAATTTTGGATTCTTTGAAAAATACAATGAAAAAGATTCTTACTGAGATTAATATTTTGGAAGCTTATTACTTGTAAACTTTTGAAAACACTAGTTTGAAACTTTCACAGTATTGCATCCAGATATTTACTACTTTCTTCTGTGCATGAGTGCCTTCTGATCCTTGCAAAACTATTACATGGAGAACAAAGTATTTGAAAATTACTATTTTTAAGTAAACATTTAGTTCAGGACTATTTACTTTTTTATACAGCTGTTAATTGCAAACCAGCTTCCAACAGGCTGGAAGCTAGACAGATATACAGCAAAACATTTACCAATGCTGATTGAGAAAGGAATATTCAGAAATTTACAAAAATACCATGACAGTGTCCTGTTAAGTAACCATCTGCAAATACATTAATTCCATTATTTTAATCAACTCCTTTCTTGATTAATCAATGACCTTATTCTCTTAAGCATATCTGTCAGAACATGTCTTCCTAACAAATCTATTTAGCCTGGAGTGTGTAAGGCATCATCCTCATCTTCAAACTGTGTTAAGTCAAGAAAATGTGGTAATGTGGGCATCACTTGTCCAAGAACATTAAGAGCCTTGGTCAGGATCTTTTTAACCATAAAAGGATGTGTGTTATGCTTTCTTGTTTGGTATAAGTTGGAAGTGAGTAAAAAAAAATTCAGAAGGAATTTTTATTACAGAGAAGTATTTCCCTCCAAATAGTACATGAAGGAATACCATGTCTGAAAAAATATTTTGTTGGCAGGGGAAGCAGTAGTCTGAACTAACTACATATTCTTGCTGATAAATGTTTTAGCTGCAGATGAAGAATGTATTTAAAATTCAAATTTGTCTAACAGCAGAAATAAAAAGCTAATTTTTAGACACTTTTTATCTAGTTGTATAAATCTTTTAGTACTAGGCCTGAACTTTTTATTTATTCTGCCCACCCACCCCACCTCCCTTTCCCCAACACTGTTACCAGTTGCAGGTGTTTAGAAGCTTACCTGTAAAATGAAGGAAAAGCAAATGAGAAGAGTTTCTCAGAGCAGTTCCATCCTGGTGGTATACAAACGTAATTGTTAGCAAAATTCTTATTTGTTGCTCTTCACTTTTTTGTATTTCTTTTGAGAATGATGAGAAATTCTGGGCATTGATACTATTTATGGTGGGAAAATGATACATTTTATTTTAAGATTGTGAAATCATAAAAGGAGTACAAAAGTGAATAACCACTTTTACGCTCTTCATTGTGAATTCCATTTTTTAGAGTGTATTTCCTTTTTAAGTTTATCAATGTTAACAGAAAAAGCTCATCTTTAGTGACCAAAACTGTTGAGCATAATAAGAGGAAAGTATGCTCCCTTTTGTTTCCATGGGTGATGCACAGATAGGTATATTATGCATAAGTATGCCACACATATAATTAACTGTAAAGAGTTTGAATGTTTCTGAGATTCTGTAAAAAAACCCACAGTGTACTAATATCTTCAAAGCCTCAGCTGCAGAATGAGCGTCAGTATCTTCTCTTTATGTATCTTATGGTGATGAAACTACACCTCGACATGAAGGGCTGAGAAGCATAAATTTTATATTCTGTTTTGATTTCCATGGAGGTTCTTGAAGAGATTCAGTGTGATGCTGAGAGGACAAGTCATATAATCTCTTGGGTTTTCATACTCAAAATGGGGAAAAGAAATTGTAAAACATCTTAGTGACACACAATTTCACATTGATATGTTTTCTGTCTTTATTGCAGTGTTAAATGTCTTTCAATAACAAATTACTGGTTGTACAGCTATTCCAGTGGTTTGGAAGCATTTACATGCTGAAAAGGCAGGTAAACAACTTTTCAGTAAATGTGCGTGTGCCTCATGTGCTTGTAATTTCAGAGCAGTAAAAGGATTCCTAAGAGAGCTTGTTTTTTTCTCTTTAAAGGACTGGGAAGATGAGAGTAAAGTTTACTTATTTCTGCTGTATTTTTTCTACAGTGTGTTTTGTAGGAAATTAGATGTGTTGCAAATATGAGACTTAAAATGTAGATTTCAGTCAATTAAATAACACCTACAAAGCAATATATTTATAGAGAAGTACACAGTATGGAATGTATATTGCCATATAACTTTTTTGAATTATGATATCGCATCACTGAATCTTCCTTCTCAGTTTTTCTTACACAAATACTGAAAATAATAGTACATTTAATCAGAGTAACTGATTATTCGCTAATGAGAATCAAATCACTTGCATTTGAAAACAAGGAATCCCTGATACACTCAACTGTCATAAAAAGTAGATGATTTCTAGCTTTAAACCAGTGTTTTGGCTGGAGTGAAGAGCAAGTATGTACATCATGGTTGGTGTGTTTTCATCTCTGTTTTGCAAAGAAATATTAATTGTACTTCATGTTGTGGGAAAGGGCTAGCTAGTAGATTCATTTCCCTGTGTTTGTGTTAGAAAAAGGTTTATGATCCTGGAAAGTGATCAAGGCAAGAAGTATTATGACTCCTCTTATAAAACCAGTTGCATGCAATTTTTTGAAAACAAATATTTCAGATGCCTTTATAGAAAGGCTGGTCTAATGGCCCAGTTGGTGGAGTTTAGGCTAGTCATGAGATGACTGAGTTTTTTATTCCATGAGGTATATTCTGCCCTCATTGAAGTCAACAGGAACATGATCAGAGAACTATATTCATAAACATAGATTTTCAAACCATCTGAAATACGAAGAGTAATTATATGGCATTATATATAAAGGCTTCTTTGTGTTACATGCTTGTTCTGTGTTTCAGAGGGATAAATATATACAAAAATTGTGGGTGTGTCAAAGCAGCAAAACTGGTTCCGACAGGTAAAAGCATTTGAAGTGGTGTCTTTTACACCATTAATAGTTTTGAGTTTGTCTCAATATTTCTGCATCAATATTATGAATCCTGTTTTCAGGGATTTATTACTCTTATAAAAGCATCAGGCTGAATTTTGGCTCATCATTCTTCTATTCTTTTTTCTATTAAAATAATTTTATGCTGTCAATGATAGCTGTCTGATACAGGAAATGTTTCTGCAACTTGAAATTTTTTCTTGTTGTTCATGAAGATGTTGGTGGTAGTTAAAGGAAATAAGATTAATAGGCTTTCTTTCTGCTACATTGATGGAGAACTTTGCAGTCGGGATCTAAAAGTTCAGATATACTGACTTTAAGCCCTGTAACATCACTGATAAGATGTATTAATCTCCATGTTTCAAAATTGTGAAACTGCTTTACGAAGTTTTGCTAAGAGTCATGCAGTGACAGAACAGAAATAGATTCTAGTAGTTGTGATTTTTTTTAGCCATGGAGTATCAAATACAATAATTACTTTATCTGCTAATTTAGCTGTGGCTGTCAACCTAAATTTAGTATGAGATTTATTAATAGGTGAATACAAGCTGTTCCATGTGTTAATCTTTGTCCATTTGAGTATTTTTTTATCGTGGTTGAACTTTACGCAATTCAAGGAACTGTCATTCAGTAGATGTTTTTAAATCTTCAAGTAATATCCTTTGATACAGCAATGTTAGAGGGAAAGAGGAAATTAGACATTTTATTAATTTCAACCAAAGAGAAAAGGCTTGAAATAATTGTTTTCAACATTAAGTTTAGCATTAGTCAGAGGGTATCTTTTGAATACTGCTTTAACCCATTTTTAGTTTGAATTGCTACCAGCAGCTTAAAATGTGTGTATGTAAGAATTTAGGGTTGCAAGTGTTTTGCATGGTAAGTACTTTTTACAAATGCTTTTGTGCTGCTTTATTAAAAAAATTGTTTAATGTCAGTTCAATATGTTGAAGCAGGAGACAGTGGAAATGGTATTGTAATCTGTCCACGTGAGCAATAGTGTGCATGAATTTAACATGAAAATTAAGTAGACTTTCAGTGGTGAAACTTAAGTGTCATTCTCTTTCCTTCACTGGCAAGTAAACATTCAGACCTTCAGATGTAAATGGCAAGTCAAGCTGTTGTGGTGTTAGGTTGATCAAACCACACCTAAACTTAGGAATGGCCTCAGTTCCTTCTGTCTTCCTCTAGCTACCCTGTGCATGATCCAGCACTCTATGAAAGAAACTTATTTATGAAATTTTCTTATGATACCAGCTATCCAATACACAAACATTGGTATTCTGTGTGCTGAGGTGCCTGTTACCACTGTCTAGATTGCTGATGGCTTCAGTATCAGCTCTGGCAAGATTGCAAAATCTGTCATGATTTCTTTTGCATTAGCCAAGTTTTCTCAACACAGAGATCAACGCTTAGCACCAGAGGTCTGATTGATTAGTGCCACAGTATTTCTTGCTCTTCTGAAGATACTGGCTTTCATCTTCTTCCTTACCTACTCTGAACTGTGCTAGAATCTGCTAAGACCCCACTCTATCAGTGGGAGCAAGACCTTCCTTATATGAAGTTCATTTACTTAATCTGTTTGAATAGAAAGTGTAATAAATAAGGTGTCTTGGCTTTCAGAAGTAGTATTGGAGGATATCTTGATCATACCTACAGTATTCTTTGCAATGTCCTTGGAATTTCTGTATGCCTGGAGAAGCTACATGTTGTCCAAGACATGCTTCTGATTGTAAACTCAGAACTAATTGAAGCACTGTCTTTCAGACAGTACCACACTATAGCTCCCAAAGCACATCAGTTTTGCTCATGCCTACCTTATCATTGGTGATGGTGTCAGAAGTTCTTGTTGAGGGTTTTTTTTTTATTTAATGAAGGTAACTTAGTTTTCTCAGTGTTACAGCTGGGTACTCCCAGATCACATACTATTAGGTTTCCAGGTGCTGAAATATGGAAGATAACTTAAGTTTCCTGGTTTAAAAAAAAAAAAAAAATCGATAAAATACTATGACAGACAGAAGTTTTTCACCGATTCAAAATATATGAAGTGACATAATTTATAACATAAGTGAAACTGAAGATCAGTATTTACTTAAATGGTGATATCCACTAACAAAGGATTTTGTCAAAGTTAGCAAATATCTACTAAACTTCTTTTGTAGAATAGTATTGCGTCTCAGTTCTGGCGAGGATTATAACATCCTAAATTTGTTTAAATCCAACTTCGTTAAGTGGGATTCAATGCAAAGATATATAAGCCTTAGGCAGTTTGTGACTATAAATAGATATGAGTCCAGTCTAGTGGGGAGACATCAGGTAACTACAACATTGCTTAAGGTTGCTGTGGTTACTGCAACTATGTTTGTGCCAGCACCTGTTTAAAGCTCAAGTTTTTGATTCCATTATTTAAGTTCCCTAGAGAATTACAGCCAAGAAAAAGGACCTCCTATTGGACTTTGCATTAACAATAATTTTACTATTGTTATGCTAGAAAAAAGAACCGTGTTTAGGTCACTGGGAATGTACATATTCTTCTAAGAATAAACCTTTTTGTATCTGAAAGAGTTGATCATGAACATCACAGAATACACAAAAAAAATGCCAGTGCATTATGTCACTTACCTACCATGTCATGACAGTAAGTTGTGGTCCCATTCATTGTCCTGGATAATGCATTTTATCTACAACTTAATTAATGAAAATAAGATAGAACAAGAATTATATCACTTCATATTTCATAGGAAATTAATGGAAAATTCATGGACTATACCTAGAAATTAACTTCTGTAGCATGAAGACTCAACAGAATATTTCCTCTTATGTGCCTATTTCAAAATCTAATCTGATATAGTTACCTGTGATCTTCAAAGAAAACACGTTTCTATGTTCTTGCCAATTATTCCACCACTGGGTTTTGTATAGTCGAACTTAGCAGGTTGTGATACATGGGCATTTAGAGAAAGGTCTCTTCATGTAAGCGTAGTGAAACTAAAGTGTTTCTCAGAATTGAAGAAAGGATTATATTGTTCATGTTAATGGACAGTGCACTGAAATATTTTATTTGAACTGAAGTGGAGACAGTTTATGAAAGATTATTTAAAGTGTAGCACCTTTGCTACAGTCTGGTGGTGAATGTTCTAAGTGGGTGGGTGTTCACCAGCATAAGAAGTTATGAAATAACGTATTTGATACCATCATCTTAGTTTTCTTTAACAAGTGGTAAGAGAAGATCTCACCTGCTTTGTTCAAAGAATACATAGCCTGATGAAAAGTTAGAAATGTCTGCGCCCACTCTGTCTGTCTTGTTTCTCCTTCCCATAATAGCTGTCCAGATTTTCTGTTTCCCAAAGTAATTTCAATCAAGGAATAATAATCTAAATTCTGATCTGCCCCACATGAGGAGTGCAGTTTTTACAGACTTTACTATAAATCAAGGCAACATTTTGCTTTAAACTGTTTTCTCAGAAAGTGAATGGATGACTTTTTCTGAGGAGCTGTACAGTCACTTCACCATCAGTCTTGAGCCTCCACTTTCAGGGCGTACTAACCTTAAGTACAGCTTATCGTGGACTTGCTGCAAGTACCTGTCATCGTCAGCCATCTATCTGCCTGTACAACACCACAGACATCCATTTCTTCTTCTCAAGAATGGCTTTTCAGTTGGAAGTAACAGCCTCTAGAAGGAATGGAGTACTGCTGACATCTTCTGAACACCTTTCGAAGAAGGAATTCTTCATACATTTTTACATTCAGGCATTTACCTGGTGATATTTCAGAATTTCAGATAAACCATATTGTTCATTTAGCTGTAATTTTAGCTTGGTTTCCTAAGGAAATGAGGCATCCGTGATTATATTTCTGATTGTGTCTGTTCTCTTCTCCCCTTTTCTCAAATAACTGTACGTTGCATATCAGTATGTTCCAGAGTGAAACTGGCTATGGGAAAGAATGCCCTTCAGTTAGTTCCTTTTCTTGTTCTAAGATAATTTGTTGTGAGAGTTATAAAAAAATGAGTTAATTACAATACAAAACAAACAAACATTAGGAAAAAAATTGGGATGTTTAGTTTTGTCTCTGGACTTTCCTGGTATCTTTATACATCTGCCTTCCAGATAGTAAAGACTTATAAAAGGGACTGCTTCTCTTTTAACAATAGAGCATCAAACACATGCTTGCCACAAAACCAGTTATTACAGTGCAACTAATAATTATAGTAATCTTGTGAAGATTAAAGTTTTAATGTAAAGCATCTTGGAAACCAATTTCATAGATACAAAAATACCTGCAGAGAATATTTCTTAACATGGGAACACTCTATCCTTGATTAATGCAGTGGGGTTTAAACTTCTCTCAGAACGAATGAAATAAAAGTTTTGGGGGAAGAAAATACATACAGATCTGTAGGTGTTGACTAGTCCTACTGAAAAAGGATATCTGTTTTGTATTTATTAAAAACAACCAACCACCCACTTACCATAAGTGCATCTGTTTGGACACAAGGTATCATTAAGACAAACTAGTGTCAAGTAAGTTCAATTTTTCTGAGTACAAACCAAGACAGATGTGTTTAAGCAACCAGCTTGTGTTTCAGGCTGAAGGGACTCAAGCAATTGAAGCTTCTGTTCCTGGAAAGATGACATATGACACGGAATTAAAATAAAAAATATATTAAAAAAACCCCAAACTCACATACCAAGCAAAAAAGCTTTATGAAGTCCTTCAGTTAGTTTAGAATAGTGAGGAACTGAATGTGGAGAAAGACAAAAGGAAATTACATAATTTCTTTAGAAAGAAGGAACATATTGAAAGTTTCTTTTTATGTAGGTATAAATATTGTCACTGATAAAATTGGGAGCTCAGTTGAAAAGCAGTTTCAGAAGTAGACCTGTTAGAAAACTGCAAGACCCCAGAAGTTTTCATATTGATTGGCTTAGAGTATAGGGGCTAAAAATCATCTACTCACAGGGAGCCAGGACATTGGTTATTTCCAAAGAATATTTAACAGTTTTCATTTAATATTACTGAGAGAGTCTGGGGACCTGTGTAAAGAACTGAAGGCTTGATCTATACTGATCTATCTGGATATTGCTGTGGTGCCAAGTATAACTAGGGGGAGGAGTAGCTTCTCTTGTGGACCAAGCAGTTAACAATGCTGGAAGAGTCTCGAGTTGCATAGTTAATGGGAAGTTCTTGTTCACAAGTAGCTGTATGGCCTGAAAGGTCAGAGTTGGTAAGACTGTAGTAGTATGTATCCCATATGAAGCCGCAAAAAACAACAAAAAAGGAGAGAATAAAAAGATCTTCACTTCTGTTTCATTTAAGCTAATTACCGCAGTGACCATCTGGTAACTAGACCGTAACTATTTAAAGAACCTGTATATATACGTGTGTGTGTATGGGCACCTGCATATGGGTATATCTAAGGAGCTTATCATTGTGATGATAACATTCTGCAAAGGAAGGTGAAGATTAATAAATGGGCATATCTTCTCTTGAAATACTATCTTTTAACATACTCAGCTGTGGGGTACTTTACCATGAGTTGCAGTTAGGTGCTATTTCTTGAATTGTTTGAAACTAATCTCGTCAAAATGCTATAAATTTTATTGTAGCAAACAGCTACATCTTTGAAAGAAGTAGTCAGCAGAACTGAAGCTGAGGGTCCTCCCAGTGTGTATGACTCTGCATAGCTGTATTTCAATTGTAGAATGAAACTAGTCTGAATTGATGTATTTTTAGACAAACTGATTTGTTTTCCTGGATTTACTGTTTTCAGTGATGCTAGGATTCTGTTGACATTTATGGTATTTAAAGCCTAGGTAAGTACTGAGTGTAACCATAAATTTATAACAGTTTTTGAAATAAATAATGGAAATTGACCATTTGTTCTTGCTTTTACAAGTATCAGTGAAAATGCAGATAGATGTATTTGAAGCAGTCAAGTCTATTATAGTTTTCACTTAAACATGAGTTGTTATATTGCTAATGATCTGCAAACAACAGAAACATATGGCTATCACTTTGCTAGAAGATTTTTTTCGTTTAATCACATGGCTATATAGTCTGCAGAACTGTGAAGTTAATCCAAAGGAAGGTCCATTCTCTGCATGGCTGTTAAATACAAGTAAGATGGTGCTGGATTGCAGTATCAATGCCTAGCAGCTCCTTTTATTGTGATGACAAAAAAAATATTCACAGGCTACATGGGTAGCTCCTAATTTTTTGTTGTTGTTGAAATACACAGCCTACTTCTGTTACTACGTTCACAATTTTACTTAAGTTTTCATATTCCCTAATACTTTACAAGACCTTACATTACAACTGTTTCTGGGATTCCCTATGTGATGTTTCATTGTATTCCATTTCAGTTATGACTCTGCAAAGAGTCAGAGTTTCCTATTAGATCTCAAAAAACCCACATTGCCACTAGTTAGTGGTTTTGTTTAATGTATTCAGTCTTAATTAGTGAGCTTCTTGACAGCTTTATCTCATGGCTAAAACTTGAACTATGTTTATGGTGAAACCAGTGTTTCTCAACCTTTTATTTGAAGCTAGATGTGGTATCTAGCTTAAAAGATTTTCATAAACCCTTCTCATTCCATAGTAATTTTTTTCTGTCTCCAAAGTACAAGTATTGAGTGGTTGTAGGGGCTGGGGAAGAATGTACATGTATCACAGAATCATCTAGGTTGGAAAAGACCTTGAAGATCATCCAGTCCAACCATTGACCTAACATTGACAGTTCTCCAACTACACCATATCCCTCAGCACTATGTCAACTCTACTCTTAAACACCTCCAGGGATGGGGACGCCACCACCTCCCTGGGCAGCCCATTCCAACACCCAACAACCCGTTCTGTAAAGATATGCTTCCTAATATCCAGTCTAAACCTTCCCTGGTGCAACTTGAGGCCATTCCCTCTTCTCCTAACGCTTATTACTTGGTTAAAGAGACTCATGCCCAGCTCTCTGCAACCTCCTTTCAGGTAGCTGTAGAGGGCGATGAGGTCTCCCCTCAGCCTCCTCTTCTCCAGACTAAACACCCCCAGTTCCCTCAGCCGCTCCCCGTACGACCTGTGCTCCAGACCCTGCACCAGCTTCACTGCCCTTCTCTGGACACGCTCGAGTCATTCAGTGTCCTTTTTGTGGTGAGGGGCCCAAAACTGAACACAGGAATCGAGGTGCGGCCTCACCAGTGCCGAGTACAGGGGTCAGATCCCTTCCCTGTCCCTGCTGGCCACGCTATTGCTGACACAAGCCAGGATGCCATTGGCCTTCTTGGCCCCCTGGGCACACTGCTGGCTCCTGTTCAGCTGGCTGTCAACCAACACCCCCAGGTCCCTCTCTGACTGGCAGCTCTCCAGCCACTCCTCCCCAAGCCTGTAGCGCTGCTGGGAGTTGTTGTGGCCCAAGGGCAGCCCCCAGCATTTGGCCTTATTGAAACTCCTCCAGTTGGCCTCAGCCCATGGCTCCAGCCTGTCCAGGTCTCTCTGCAGAGCCTCCCTACCTCGAGCAGATCAACACTCCCACCCAGCTGGGTGTCATCTGCAAACTGACTGAGGGTGTACTCGATCTCCTTGTCCAGATCATCAATAAAGATGTGAAACAGGAGTGGCCCCAACACCGAGCCCTGGGGGACACCACTCATGACTGGCTGCCAACCGGATTTAACTCCATTCACCACAACTCTTTGGGCCCAGCCATCCAGCCAGTTTTTTACCCAGCAAAGCGTGTGCCCGTCCAAGGCACAAGCAGCCAGTTTCACTGGGAGAATGCTGTGGGAAACAGTGTCAGAGGCTTTACTAAAGTCAAGGTAAACAACATCCACAGCCTTTCCCTTATCTAGTTAGCAGATCGCCCGGTTGTAGAAGGAGATCATGTTTGTCAGGCAGGATCTGCCTTTCATAAACCCATGCTGACTGGGCCTGATCATCTGATTGTCCATTATATGACTTTTATGGCACTTGAGATGACCTGTTCCATGACCTTCCCTGGCACTGAGGTCAGACTGACAGGTCTATAGTTTCCTGGGTCGTTGTTTCTGCCTTTCTTGTAGATGGGTGTCGCATTTGCCACCCTCCAGTCCAGTGGGACCTCCCCAGTTAGCCATGACTCCAGGTAAATCATGGACAGTGGCTTGGCGAGCACATCTGCCAACTCCCTCAGCACCCCAGGGTGTAACCCATCTGTCCCACAGACTTGTGTGCATCCAAATGGTGCAGCAGGTCTCTGACCACCTCCTCTTCAACTGTGCTGACCTCATTCTGCTTCCCCTCCCCATCTCCCAGCTCATGAGGCTGGGTGTCCAGGGAACAGCCAGTTTCACTGCTAAAGACTGAGGCAAAGTGGGCGTTGAGCACCTCGGCCTTTTCCTCATCCTTAGTTACCATGTTTCCCTCTGCGTTCAGTAAGGGAGGGAGATTTTCCCTAATCTTCCTTTTGCTGTTAACGAATTTATAGATACAATTTTATTATCTTTAACAGCTGTAGCCAAGTTGAGCTCTAGCTGTGCTTTGGCTCTCCTAATGTTCTCCCTGAATAGCTTCACTACATCTTGATAGTCTTCATGAGAGACCTGCCCCCTCTTCCAAAGGCAATAGATTCTCCTTTTGCTCTTGAGATCCAGCCAAAGGTCCCTGTTTAGCCAGGCCGGGCTCCTTCCCCACCTGCTTGTTTTTCAGCACTGGGAACAGCCTGCTCTTGTGCATTTAAGACCTCTCCTGAAGTATGTCCAGCCTTCCTGGACTCCCATATCCTTCAGGGCAGCCTCCCAAGGGATTTTGTCAATCAGTCTTTTGAACAGGTCAGAGTTTGCCCTCCAGAAGTCTAAGGTGGCAGTTTTACTAACCCCTCTCTTTGTTTCTCCAAGGACTGAAAACTCAGTCATCTCATGATCACTGCACCCTAGATGGCCTCCAACCTTTACTCCCCCCACAAGCTCTTCCCTGTTCACAAGCAGCAGGTCCAGGAGGCACCTTCCCTGCTCGGCTCACTCACCAGCTGCGTGAGGAAGTTTTCCTTCACACATTCCAGGAACCTCCTAGATTCTTCCCTCCAGCAGATACCTGGGGGGGTTAAAGTCCCCCACAAGAACAACGGCAAGTGACCGCGAGATTTCTCCCAACTGTTTATAGAAAGCTTCATCCACCTCACTGCTTTGGTTGGGGGATCTATAGAGGACTCCCACAGCGAGATCTGCTTTATTGGCCCTTAACCTAATCCAAACACTTTCAACCCCGTTATCGCTATGCTTTATTTCTGAGCTGTCATAGCATTCTCTTACATACAGGACCATGTAGATGGTTTGCTTTTGTGACTGCTGTGAAGGTGCAACATGCAAAGTGAAAACAGTGGGCCAAAATTTCAACTATGTTTAATGTTCAGAAAATAGCAAGATAGAATATGCCTCTAGCATTATGTTTGGACCCCAAAAGTAAAAGATGAGACAAATTTTATTTCTAGATAAACATCATGAAGTAAAAAAAAGAGGAATTCTTCACATGAGATACTAAGACGGTTGAAGCAATTTTACATAGGCTTGCAAAAAGCAAGTTGCTGATGGTGGAAAGATTAATTAGAAAAATTGACCTGAATTTGGCAATTTCAGAGAATTCCCAGAATGCATGTGACTCGTATCTTTCCTCTCCCTTGATCCTTAAAATGCTATTGACTACAGTTTTGTCACTGATAAACACAACTGTTTCCTAAGTGGCTTCTGAGTAGAAAAAGCTTGATGGTTTCAGACTTGCAGCTTACTGATGTATATGGGAGTTTAAATACTGCTATTTAACATCACTGGTTTTAATCTGGTTTTTTTACAATGACATCTCAAGGATTGGTATCTCGGTTTTTTTAGCTGGCAGTTACTTTGGTTTTCCTATGCCATTTTACTTTTCAAGGGATTTCCAAATATGCAATTTTATTAAGCTCTTTTAAAAAATCTTAGTATTTTTTCTCCAAAGAAGTGTCATAATAGTGGGTACCACTGTAGGTGTACATATGTGAAACAAATGGACTACATTCTTTTGAAGCTGATGCCTATAGGGGACCTGAGGTAGTTCACCTCAGTAGGAAGTGGAAGAGTTACCTCTGTCAATCCACTGTAACTGTACATAACAACATGGTGGAACCCAGTGAATCCAGCAAATCTCATCAGCTGTAAAGTTTGTAAAACATCAAACTTGCATGATTTCAGGAAACTTTTGGGAAGAATGTAGTCTTTAATGTCTTAAATTCACTGCTTCAAAGAAAAAGGGGGGAAAAAAAGGAAAATAAAACTCTCAAATTCTCTCTCCTGCAGGACAGGGTAAGAAGCTTCCAGTTCAAACTGTGTTGTCATGATCCAAGTCTTGCTTGTGTTGGATGACATCATCCTCCTTGCCAAAGAACACACTGCTGTTTTATGGGCAGAAAACTGAATATCTGACCAAGAATAGAGGTTACTCTGCTCTGTTGTTTTGTGTGTGCTGGGATGATGTGCTGAACCTGTTGAGCATATGCAAGTGATTCTGCACCTTGTGAGAGCATTAAATGTTGGATTAGATTTACAGAAATTCATTCCTTCAACCTTTGAACAGACTATATGAGAGAGAACGTGTCAGGAAAGACTTTGAAAATTTGAGGTCAGTATCAATATTAGTGGCCTTTGAACCCACATCTTTTTCATTAAAGCACAGCTTGCTGTAAAACAGTTTAACAATACTTCTCCAAATTCTTTACCCCAAGTTGGTGATGGATGCACTAATGGAACAGATAGGGGAGAAGATCTGGTGATCTTTTCTGAGTCAGTAACCAGGGAAATCTGAGTGATGGAATCAGTCTTTCATCTGGAAATACCTGATGTATTATTCTAGCAACTGCCACTTTAATTCATTGGGACCACATCTGAACTGGACACCCTGTGTTTCAGGCACTGTCTTGGGCAACGTAAACAACAACGGATGAGTCAACCTTAACCTGAGCAGTATGCTGAAGTACAAGAGTTACTGTCTCACACCGTAAGTTCCAGAGACCTCTCTTGACACAGAATGTCACAGAATGTGACTTTTATTATATATAGAATGGAGGCTATCCCCGTGAATTTTTCCTCACATTTTGCACCTGATTTACATACCACTACAGATGTGAACTCTGAAAGACCAATATCACAATCAGTTTTGACTAGTAAAGCTTTTATCCCTCATTCTGGCATCCTGCTTATGACTGTAGCAGGATCCATCTTCACAGAAATGCAAGAAAAAAGCTGTGTTTCATTTCTTACTGGAAGAAATTTTTTTTACAGTAACGGTTTCTTACTCTTCATGACATCCATACACGTATACATGTGTGTGCATGATTGCACCAAGCAAATTGTTGGAATTATGAATGTAAATAGGGCTCAAGGGGTAGGATGCTCTGACTTGCATATTCTTTATACAAAGCAAAAATTGCCCCACACAGACACACATTTTTTTTAAGATCCTGTAGACATAAATGGAATAATGGAACAAAGGAATAATAGAATTCTCTGGAAGATAAATATAAATATTATACCCTTGAAATAGGAATGCATAATGAACAGTTTGTGAATCAAAAGTTCTGTGGACTTTAATAAGAAACATTCCTGTTATTCTCAGGAAACAACAATTGACAGAACTACTCATAACAGTTAATACTTCTAATATTTGCACCTTGTTTTAAAAGAAAATATTCCATACTTTTAAATCAGGTCAGCAATATTAAGCTGCAGTGATGAAAGAGCACTGAGCAAGTGTAACTTTGCTTGTTTTTACCTTACACTTTGATTATTCACTTTTTCATCTGTGAAATCTTGTTGGTACTTCCTGGTTCACTGAAGATCTGTCTCAGAATATGGCTTTACTCTGGCATTCTTGTTGTGACCCATGTAATCTATAGTATTTCTGATTCTGCAGAGATATTCACTGAACCAGGAACATATAAGAATACTTGGAGTGTGGAGAAAAAAACTTTTATCAAAAAGTTGGATTGATTTAAAAAAATAAATGCTTATGCTGACTCCCAACCACAGCATCATTACAGAAATACTTACTGAAAATGTCTCACACTGTATTTTAACATTTACTCTTTTTTCTTGTGAGATTTATTAATTGTATCATTGAGCCCCTTCATTATCTTTAAAAAAATACTTTCGTTAGTTTCATGCTGTCCTTCTAAGACTTAACTCTGTACTTAAGATCCTTACCCGCACAAATTACAGTCTTCCCAAACATAATTAACTTCTGAATCTTCTTTTATCATGAGCCCTACTAATTTATTATGTTTGTTTTGTCAAAAATATATGTATTTTACAATACAAAAATATTTGTATTTTAGATATACAAAATATAAATATCCATGTATAGAAAACCTGTATTTGGTTATTAGAAAGTTGGCTTGGCAGGAAAATCAGTTTATTTCAAACTTTATTAATGATCTGTTTGTACTCTAGTTAACTACTTGGTCATTTATTAGCAGTTCCTGTTTTCCACTGGACCTGAGAGGACTGCTCCCTGGCCGCTGCAACAACATTACCATTTTTGAAGAGATGGGAAGTCAGTAAAATGGGGTATAAGAATGCAAGTATTGCTTTCTGAATAAATTATAGTTTAGTCATCTAAAGAGGTGGATGGAGAGATTTGAGTCTCAGTGAAATCCTTATGAAGGATTTGAATTCCAAGTTGCTTGTGTCCCCAAATCTTTATTTGGGAAAGCAAGCTTAAAAACAGAGCTTACGTCAAAAAATGGATCTTAGCTACACCCTGAAGAACTGGCTTGATAGCTTTGGGAGATTTATAGAGAAGGGAACTACATGGAGGTGACCTGTCATAAGCCATCTAAGTGGAAAGTATTTCATGTTTTCTTTCTATTTCTATTCTCTTCTTTCTGAGAGCACTGAAAGTTTTCTGAGAGCATTTGGAAATATTGTAAATCCACTTGATATTGTTTCAAGTAATTCAAACTATATATATATATATATATATATATATATATATAAAAAAGTGGTCTTGTTTCATGGTCTTTGAATAGAAGGGTCCTTTAAAGGCTGGGTATTGATCTACATTTTTACTTCTTAGTACAGTTCTTCTCTGTATACAAAGTGTAAAAACTAGATAGCTATCAGAGATAAGTGTGAAAAAAAAGTCTTTTAGTAACTGTTGCTAGCAAGGAAATATCTTGACACATGGCAAGACAATACAGAGAATGTGGGATCGCTGAAAGTCCTAGAACTAATTATATCACTACGTAAATCATGAGTCCCCATTACTGATCGTTTCAAATTAAAATTCTAAATAGAGAATATATAAAACACTGTTGAAAATGAGACCTCCATGCACTGAAGACACATAACACAACGTAAATACATACAACTGAATGTAGTGTTTGCCCAGAATCAACAAGTCTGTCACTAATATGCAAGGCCCAGATGAACTAAGTAAAGCTGCCTCCTCCTTCACTCTCTCTGCCTTGCTGTCCCCAAATGATTCCTGACTGAGGATGCTGGTGTTATTAGTTCAAGTGTTAATTTTAGTATTACTTGTCCTTTGCTTGCTGTTTACCCATAACTTTCTAAGACAACTTTTAAAGACAGTCAGAGTGTTTACCATGCATACAACTCTTTGTAAAAAGGTTGATAATTGTTTACAACCAAGATTTAAACAGTTGTTTATCTAGGATATGTGCTTATAAGGAAACATTTAAATTTTCAGTCTTATGATTTCAGCTGGATTCTCACACTGTTGCTCAGGTTGTATTGTCCTTTATTTCACCAGCAGTACCACTGATGTCAGCGAACAACAGTATTTGCAACAAATATTGCAGTATTTGTTGGTAGTAGAAATAAGATCTGAATTTTTGAAAACTGTTTTTTGTGGTGCTCTTGATTTAAAGATGAAAGTTGTTTGTCAAGACATGGCAGCATTGACTTGGTCTGAGTGGATGCAACTGCTGCTCACAGGCAGGGTGACATATAAAAACTCAGCTTTGAAGTCTCTGAACATTTTGTGCATCCCATTATCAGCTGGTCAAGGTGGAGACAGGTTTTCTTGAGGTTTTAGGAAAGATATGGTGGTGTTGGAATCTCTTTCTTCCCTAAAAAACCGTAAGAATAATAGGGGCATCTTTCAGGTTAATGTATTTTTTAAATGGAAACACTATAGTGTTTTTTTAAAAACTTATCCAGTCTGCTTAGAAATTAGGTTAGAAGTAAACAAAACAAAACTTAAGCAGCACTCTGTAGCATTGGATAAATTGGGGTCCTAGGAAAGAAAAGTACTTTTTGTGAACATATGAAAAAATCAGGTCTGGTACTAGCTCCCAGCAATCTTGATTCCTAATACTGTTTCTCTCAATCTTGTGTTTTTTCCTAATTTGTTGCAGAGACATCCAAAACTATATACATTTTGGTTTTTAATCTTACTTTAATCTGAATGTGATACCTGATATTAGAGCAGGTAGAGCTAACATGCTTGTTCTTAAGTTTCATTGAACAAATTGAAATTTAAGATCATGAGCATCTTACTTATCAGTCTCTTCTAAAAATATAAAATATCCTTCACTGAAGTGTCATTAAAACATAGCTAATACATACAGTTACTCAGTAAGGATGTAGAAAGATTCAGTCAATATGATGGAATGATCCTCTCTTGCAAGTGTACTTTGTACCTCTTCTTTCTACATACTCATTTTTATATATCTTTAGCTCACTTGGAACCTGTTCAGAAATAGTAATTTTAGACTGTACCCAATATTAATTTTAGACTGTGCCACACCTGGACTATTTATTTCAAATTTGTGTCCCAAACTTACAAAAACATGTTTTTGACCTTTGAAGAAATCTGCTTTATTTTTTGAGATTGTGTTTTTCAGACCTAAGAAAACAATGTTGTTGAGGTGAATGTGTCACCACAACTTTTTCTGCTGTCAAAATAAATTATCTTTTATACACTTAAATGACATTAATCTTAAATTGTGAATCTAGCTTTTATTTTCATGGACAAGAATGTTATTCTTTCTTTTTACTATTTGTTTTTTTCTTACATTTTTCCTGACAACTTTCTATACCTAACTCTGACAGTCACTCACATTGTAAAAGTAGTGGTAAATTGCCATGATGATAATAAAAGAAAATGGCATAGGCAAAACAGATCTCAAGTTTTTGTCTTAGAGAAGCACAATTTATTTATATGTGAAACTCTGAAAATGAAACAAAACCCTCGTATGTTACTAACACTTAAAATACTGTTTGTTTTCATGTTCAGTCATTGATGCCCAAAGACTTGGAGGTCTTGTTATTACTTTTTTAATGCTTAGTAATTATTTGTTTTCATTAAGAAAACTCAGTATCTTGCCCTATAAGTAGTCTTTTCGGATTCTCCAAAGTTGTTCCCAGACTACGATTTTCACATAACTTTTAAAATAGGAATTATGCTGGACTCAAACGCACTCTTTGCCCGGACTGAGTGAGGCGAGTGTTTTGCTGCGTTACCTTGGGAGAGGGGCTGTGTTTGGAATGCTGCAATGCCGTGGGCAGTGCATGCAAGGTAACTGCCTTTGTTGTCATTAAAGATCCTATTTAAAGAATCAGCACTCCTTGATCAGACCTGGTGGGTTTCCTGGAAGACAGGAGAAAGAATTTCCTGGAATAATTACATATTCTCCCTGGAGTGGAGCAGATCTCTCAGTCTCATTTGCCACTTCACATTTCTTAGCCTGCTATACGCTAGTTTTGTTGTGGTTTTTTTTTTTTTTTAAATCATGTTAGGTGTAGAAAAAGGTTGGGAGAACATGTAACTGCTTGTATCAAAGCTGGCTAGTCAAAGTGCTACGCAGTAAGGGTATGAGTTGCTTGTGCTTTATTTGACAGTTTTTCCCGTTATTGTATGCTGTCATTTGGAGGGAAAAGGCCAAACTTTGCTAACCATTGTGATCCAAGTGGCCCATTAGTACTAATGAAAGAAATAGTGTTGTGTATTCTTCTCTGCTGCAGTTCTGTTTAGGCTTTAAAAAACAAATTCTCTTGTTCACTTCTCTGATCAGTTATCACTGATTACTATTATTGATATGACTACTGACATGACTATAATATGACTATTACTACTAGTGTTAGTAAATATGGTTCCATTGCAGGTATCATGCAAAATTACATGGCTTAAGCTTGA
Source organism: Athene noctua (assembly GCF_965140245.1). Lineage (NCBI taxonomy): Eukaryota > Metazoa > Chordata > Aves > Strigiformes > Strigidae > Athene > Athene noctua. The sequence continues at coordinate 97,650,487 of NC_134037.1, forward strand.
CTCTAAGATAAATTACCTTTCTGAATGCATGTTATTCTCCATGCATTTTTCCTCTGGAAACCTTTTTTCTCCAGAAAGGATCCTGAAATATAAATTTCACACTCAACTTCCGGGAAGCTGACTGACTTGGTAGGGCTGAGAGGTACCACAGTCAAGTAAGTGTCTGTTAAAAGACTTCCACTTGTCATAAGCTGGTTGCTGATGCTAAGATCAATGCCATCTCAGTCTGCTGTGTTCTCATCTATGTTCTACCTTTTTATTTCACCTTCCCCCCAACCCCCATCACATGACATAAGTTGTAAATCGAGTTTGTCTATTGCTTATATTTAAATGATCCCTTCCACTCCCCATTTGCTGGGGGTTTCCATCCCTTCGATTAGAGTCATACGACAAAGACATTTATTGAGCAGTTGTGAGAGCTGAGAGGTCAGAAACCTCTGGGAAGAGGTGGGAATGATCAGCTGGGCCTGGGAACCTCCTGAAGCAGATTTGGTTTGAGCATACTGTTGGGAGGCATCTGCAACATCAATCATCTGCGTGACATCTCCTTACGCAAAGGAACATCCAGTAGGATGAACAGTTTGTGTTCTCTTCCTTACCTCACTTTTATCCCCAAAGCAATTGCTGTTTGTATTTACGGTGCAAACTGAACAGCCCTACCAGAAGCCCTACTCCCCTGTCTTATTTGCTATCATCCCCCAGGCTACAAGCTGCTTGTCCTCCCCAGAGCATGCCCATACTCTTCCCGCACATCCTTTCCCATCCTTTCTACCAAATTCTAAATTTATTTTCTTCTCATTCTTGCTTTACAGTTAGTGTCACTAAAGTGTATTTCTAGTCCCAGGTCCTTGATTTATACATCAGCCCATTGCAGGATCTTTTCCCTCAGTCTCACACCCCTACCGCTCAGACCTTCCGTGGAAAGGCAGGTCCTGCCACTGCCTGGGATAAGCCTGCAGTCGCTTACAGCTTTATGCATTGCGGTTTGGTGCAGGGAATCACACTTGCATGCCAAATAGAGAAATACCTCCTCTTGAAAGGATACTCTGATCAGAGGTTGCAAGCGATTCTTAGTTGATAACTAAGAAAAAGTAACAACTGATTTTCCAGAGTCTGCATCTTTAAGGAAAAGGAACTGTAATGTACAACTTGGTTGCACTCCAGGCACAAGAGGAAATGGGTTATAGCAGTTGTGACTGTGCGGAGCAGATGTTTTGGTTGGACTGGCTATCAACCATCTGACTCATAATAAATTGTCAGTTCCAGTAAATTCCCAGTTTTCAATTACAGTAGGTAGGATACGAGAAAACAATGCCATTTGGATGGTGTATTTAAAGTGGTTTTGATGATAATTTTCATAAACAACTCATAATAACTTTGTTAAAAGATTAAGTATCTTGCAAAGGGAGCAGCTGTAAACATTGAAGCATGCATTTGAATGTAAATTTAGATTGATACGTTTGAAAACTAGCAAATGGTTATTTACACAGTGTTGATACAATCAGAAGTAGGATTTTAAGTTTTACTTTGGAGTCTTGTGATAACTGAAGTCTTTCCCTGAAGTTTTTTGGGGAAATGAAATTTCTAAATACCCTCAAACTTCCATTTTCATCTGTTCTGTACTGCATTTGTATTTTCACATGGGCACTTGTTCTCATTTTGAAAAATACACTCTTAATGAACCTTTCATCTGCACTGGCTAAGTAGACAAAGGATAAATTAGAATGAAATACTATTCGCTTTCTCTTTATGCTTTTATTTGTGAAAAGTTTTATTTATTCTAAGTTGTTGCTAGAAGGTCTCTGCAACAGAAAAAAGCCTAGGGGTTGAAAATCTTTAGATTTTTTTTGTTGTTTCTTTCTCACCACATTGCTTTACTATGTATATTTTGCATTTCCACAGCACTTTGGAGTTTTAGTCAAGAGTTGGTCCACACTGCGCAAGGTATCCTGTAAACATAGGAAACCCCTTGCAGTTCTTGAGAAAGAAAACTATTTATTTTCAGTGTTCATTGGTGTATCCTTTTTTTTTTTTTTTCCCTATTTGATTTGAACGGGCATTTTCTGAAATGAGTAAAATATTATTTTTTTAAAAAGAAATATGTGATAGCAAGATGACAGAAAGACACCATGAAAATTTATGTCAGATCTTTTACACTGCAGTGCACTAAAGGGTTTTTTTTTGCTATCAAGCATGAGTCTGTTGTGGAAAAACTAATAGGTGTGCATTATCACATGCTTAACTAATGATTTCAAACATTTTTACAAACATTCAGTTTTTAAACCTCAAAATTCCTGTGGCCCAGGATGTGTTCTCCATTCAGTGGAAATTCATTTTAATAATACCTTCTGTAGAGTCTTGTGTGGAAAAAGTTCTGTGAGTATAAAATGGTACTTTAATGTGGCAGTTCTAAGCTTGGATGCTAATGTTTATAGAAAATTACCATTCTTAATTTTTACAAAATCAGTTTTTCTTAAATAGAAAATCAAATTTTTTAATAAAATGGCCTAGCATTGTGTTATGAATCAAATACAAATAATGAAAAGGAACATCGCTACTTAAATATTAAAAAATGTGTTGTGACTTTAGTTCAACAGCCTTTTTTCCTAAAAGGGAATAATATTGCCAAAGCAATTGTATGTCACTCTCTCTTTTGAAGCCAACTGAAAAATAAAAATAGAGGTGATTTTTGCTTTGCTGCTCTGTTTGAATCTGACCTGTTCTTTGAAAGAAATACACATGCAGATACGGGAAAGGGGAAGACACTGCCTGGGCAGAGTTTGATAGGAAGCGTTAAAACAACTTCTGCCTTTGGATACTGCTGTGCAATGGTAGGATCTCTGCCCTGATTCTGGGGAAATGTCATTGCCTAATAATATAAGGATCCATCATCTCACCTAGTCACTAACAGGTTTGTAGAGATGACCAGGAGAGAGATCATCGAAGGAGTTAAGTTGTGACTGGCACAGACAACATCAAAAAAGCTCTATTAGTTGAAAAGCTTTCCACAGTTTATCTGTAAGACATGTGGTTTTGGTTTAGTTTTATAAACGACATTTGTAACAGACATACTAGGATTGAATGTAGTTCTACCAAGCGGATTCTTGCATAAATAAAAGTAACAAACTCTGAAAGGACTAAAGAGTATGGTGTCAGATAGAAGGGACTTCATCATAAATTTGTGTAAATCTGCAGCCACCTGAGCAATAAGGTTGAGCAACTTTATGGTGTTACTGCACTGCATCTTTTAAAACCTACAGGAATGCTGGGGGTTTTGGGTCTTTTTTAAGTTACAGTTTTCATTTCTCAAGGCTGAAAATATGCATCCATTTGAAAAGTGGTAGTTATAGAAGAATGCCAATTTCTTTACCTAAATTTGCATTGGACAGTAGCTGTATGAACATAATGCAGTGCTGTGCTGCCAGCTGTAGTTTGAAGTAGTGTTTGTTGTGTGTTATTTTTCTAAATGAAGAAAAAATCATGCCTCAATTTATTGATCTTACTACACACATCAGCTTATTGCAGCTTAACATGCAGATACCGTGATGATTTATGATGTGTGGTTTTTTCCTCTAGCATAAGTCTTCATATCAAAGAAGCCACTAGTGAGTGTAGAAAATGCAGTGTAGTATTACTGTATGGGTTAATGAATGCTGTAGTGGTGTTCACCTAATCTGCTTCAGGGTTGATTTTTTTTTCCCCTTCTTTTGATTTTGTTTGATTTGTAAGCACGTTCTAAAAACTGATCTTACGCGTGGTGTCAATCTGTGTGTGCACATCAATTTAAGCACTAGTAATAAATGCAAGATTAAATACATTTTGGGTATTTCCATGTAGCTTGTAAAATGCATGTGGGTTCTATTCTGTAAAAACAAATTATTTGAAAAAAATTACAAACAAAAGAATACAGTCTCAGCTGTATACATATGCAAGTGAATGTACTATATGTACTTGTCATCTCTTGAAGAGTACCCATTAAAATAAAACCTTTTTAATCATTAGCATTACTGCTTAATCTGTCTTAATAGTTCTTTTAATTTGATTCACAATTAGCAAATTAATGGGAAAAATCCAGTTAATGCCATACTCAGCTTCAGGAGTAAATGCTGTTCCTCATTTAAAGTTTTTCCTTAGTGATGGCAGTAAATGAAGTACTGGGGGAAAGGTTGGGGGGAATTGCCCTCTTGCATATGTTTTTGTTGTTGTTTGTCTTGTTTGAAAAAGGTTTTGTAATCTGTGCTGGTGGTTCTACTGTAGATGACGGTATCCCTTGGATACTTAACGCTGAAGGGAACATTGTGGGTCACAAGATCCTGTCTGTTGCCATTACAGGCAACTGTGTCACATAATCCCATCCATAAACTGATCATACCCCAACAGGACAGCAACTAGTTTTTGTCCTCACCACTCATATGGAGTGTTGTCCTGCAACTTCAGGTTAAAACTGTTCTGATTTCCAGTCACAGTGTTCTCATGACCGTCTATAGGCATTTCTAAGAGTATGCTTTTCTTTCAGCTGTCAGAAGTGAGCTGCACACCAGGGCAGAATTTAAGAAAACACTGTCAACTCTGTCTCGTTTTTCATCTAAGACAATTAGGCTTTTTTAAGACCCATTCTTCCCTGCAGCTTATCACTAAGTTTCTTGGCATGTTGTGTACTGCACATAATAACTGGTATGCAACTAGTCTCTCTGGACATTAACAGTTTCAGTCCTGCCAAAGCTTCAAATGGCACGAGATTGTCTTCCTGAAACCACTCAGCAGCCACTTTTTTCTTTTTTCTCCCCAGTTAGGGCGGGATCTCCTAACAATGTTTAAGTGGTTTTCATGTTCCTTCCTCACAGCTGCTTGTGGGACAGAGCATACCAGGGCACACTGCACCATGTTGATCCTGCTTTGAGCACATATCTGCTCGGTTATCTATTTCCTCTTGTATTTTTCCAAAACGGATAAAAACAAATGCATCTTGGCAAGTTGCTATGTACATATGCACAAACACATTAAAGGACTTCTTTGTGAGCAGCAAGTGACACCGTATTACTTGCTGTTGATGAAGGTGACTACACTGCTAACTCATTACTTTCTAACTAGAGGTCCGGAGCTTAAATGAAGTTGTATGTAGCAGAAATATGCTTGTTCGTACTATATGTGATTTATGAATTGGAGAGATGTCAGGTCCTAACCAGAAACAATTTGTTCTAGCTGAACCCAAAACTGTAACTGATTGTTCTGATACAAAGAAGGCCTCAGCTGTGAATTCATTGACTGTCACCATATTTAGCATGGATTTTTTTTTTTTTTCTTACAGTAGTTTTTGCTGCAAGTAATGCATAGGTTTGATTTGCAGGAAACTTGGGGACAATGACTTCTAGATACAAATTTCTGATCACAAAAACATTTTTCATTCACAAGAGAAAGTAGGAGTTGAATACAGCAGGTATTTTGGACCATATACTACTTTGAAAAATAACAAATATAAAATCTATGGTCATAAATCAATGATATTATAGCATTTTTTAAAATTCTTTGGCATTTGCATCTTATGTTAGTGTTAAACCAGGAATTCTTAAAATTGAAATCTGCATCTTTACTGAAATATGTAGTTCAGTTAATTGAAGAACACTACACTGCTGAACACTTGCCAACATACTAGTTTTATTTTGATACTTTAAATTAAGCATCGCAGAATATTTTAAGTACTAATATAGTAAGAAAGAATTTGCAATGTATTTTTCAGTGATTACACTTTAGGTTTCTCACTTAGTCTCTCCTAAAGGAATTGGTATATGACTTATTAGTTGTTATCTGTAAGCTTAAAGTACTCTGTCATTTGCCATTTTATATTTATTATTTTTTATGTACAGGATGTGAATGAAGATCCTGGAGAAGATGTTGCACTTCTCTCCGTTAGTTTTGAGGATGCAGAAGCTACTCAGGTTTTTCCTAAGCTGTACCTCTCCCCACGTATTGAACAGTGAGTGAGACGGATTTTTTTTTCTGGAGTGTTCATTCTACTTTATCTCTGAACTTTCAGTTTTTTCCTGATATATGTGAGGATTGTTTGCTAGGTGGTAACATGTGATTGCTTTGAGTTGCTTAAGTCATAGTGATCACTGTGAGTGTGTGTGTGGTGGAAAAATGACAAATCTTCTTTCAGGTAGTTCTGTATCTATGGCTGGACCACATATGGATGAAGAAAAGTCATCACTGACTACATGTGATATTCCTGTAGCATCATAATCTGATAACTGTGTTGTGTTTACCTATAGCAGGATATTTTGGGTGCCTCCTATGGTACAGCATACTGATACCCCCACTTTTTTGTGGGGGAATCTTTAATTTCTTTTTCTTTTGAGAAGGTGCTTTGTATAAACATAATACATTTGAATAAAGTATTGTCATAGAAGCTAAAGGGCTTTATTAACTGTTTTTTAGACATTTGCAACTTTAATAAGTTACTTATTTCCAGAAGAATATCTGAATATTTTATTTGAAGATTCTTGAACCTTACTGATCTGTTTACCAATTGGCAAACAGATTTGCTGAGAAATTAGTTTCTACTGCTAAAGTGGAAGAGTGAGGATTAGAAATCAGTCTGCTTTTATTAAATTTTTCTTCTTCCATTTCTGGAATTAAGAATGTCTCAATGCTTCTCCTTCCCTTCAAAAAAGTAACTACATTAGACTGTTCAGATATACAGCAGTCAAACTGGTCCAGCATTGTTTCAGTGACGCTTTGTTTTTGTGGTTAATACTGCAGTGACTTTCCTCTGAAATGGTGATGACACTTCTGGGTAGAGAAGAAAAGATGGGAAACACTGACTACCACAGTTTTAATGATAAAGTTTGTGTGAGTGAAGGAACATGGTATCTTGCATTTTGCTCAACAGGGCATTGGTCTGTATAAACTGTTGGATGCGATTTAAAAAACAAAAACCAAGATTGGATTGAGATAAAGGCCTAAGACTTCATTGATATTTTATTTAAGAAAATGCAGGTTATGCATGCACATGCAAACACACACAATATATTTAGCAGCTTTTACATTTTCATATTTTTTAGAAATTCACTACTTATTGTCAGCATTATTTGAGGGAATAATTGTAGTTAAACATGTAATTATCCTTCCCTGTTCCAAAAGATTCTTCTGTTCAGCTGCTGTTAAAAGCAAATGGGCTGTCATTAGTTTCCATTGTATTTTCAGCTCTATAACATGTTGATTCTTAAGTGTATTTCAGGCCACTATGTCTGTCTAAATGACCCTTGTGCTAATGAATACATTGCTTATTTTCCCACTTTCAACAGTATCTTTAGAAAGATCTTAACCTCTTGATTCCAAGAAGAATAACAATACAAAGGAACACTTTGTCTTCCTAAAAGTATTGCACTTTCTGTCAGTGCCCTAAAAATATCTGATTTTAGATGTGTGATGTAGAGCAATATAACAGAAAGATATTCAAGTGGTGTTACTATATATCTGACACATCTGATATATTTATGGCTTTGTCATTTATGGCTTATGTAGTCATGTTAAAATCATGCCAGTAAACCCTGGAGTTCCATGCCACGCCTTGTCACGTTATCTGTATATCAAAGTTGAGCCACTTCAGTCATCTAACTCAATCCATCCTTGTGCATTTGTAGGGCGTTCATCACAGTATCTAGATACTGGTAACCCATAACACCAGAGTTGCTTGTGAGCTCTTGCCTCTTGCTTTATTCTACTGGCTACTTCCTGTGTGCCATGAAAAAAGTATGGGTATGTTTTCAATGTTTGTTCAATTACACTTTAGTAACAAAGGTATAGTTGTCTCTTATTCTTTCCCTCTGCTCTGTTTAGCAGGGGCTGACAGTCTAGATATTTAACTTTCCAATGTTTGGGAACTGAAGCAACAATGCATACTTCTTTATACTTTTTGCCAAAAGTACAAAAAGCCTCAAGAAGCCCTGAGGATTAGTTTAATGACTTGAGGCCATGGCATGTTACGTTTGAATTGTGTTCTGCTTATGAAAGTTCTTTCCTGCTGCTAACAGTAATTGCATCTACAAAAGCCATGTAAGCAAATTACCAGTGTATTTTTTTATGCAGCAAATTTTGAGGTGGAGTAAGTAGTAGTTGACAGTTCCCAACATAACATTCCCAAGTATTCAACAAAACAGGAAAAATACCGAATTCCCACAATTATTTTGCTAATACTAAACTCTGTTCACCTTAGGAAGAACAAGCAAGCAGGAATAGCATTTTCCTGACATATGAAAAAACATTTTCAGATAGAAATGTTTCAGTTTTGTAGAGAAATAAGAGCGAAGGGCCTGTTTGTGTAACGTGAGTTATCTCCTACTTTCCCAAGAGGTTTAATTGCTTTTGTGCTCTACCGTATAAACATGCATTCCCACACTGCATTTTCTAAAAATGATACATACCCACAGATCTTGTCAGCAAATTTGAGCCCTAGCAATATGAATATAGTCTTTTTGCTTTAAAGGGTTATTGTAAAGCACATTTGCTCTATTTTAAGAGGGATGGTAAACATAATGCTAGTAAGACTTTGACTGCCCTTTGTCATAGACTCTGAAAGAGACATTTGCAAAATGAGAGACATGTCCGCTTTTTATGGTTTGAGGCTAAGATATTAGTACATTTGTTGGCTTGAAAAAGCTCATCTATTAAAGCAGGGGATAGAAATGCAGTAGAGAAGTATTGTAGCTCATTCGAGTCAGTATCAGCGTTCCATTGACTTGTGTGGTGTTGTCTGGCTGCAGGAGTGTAAAGTCCAGTTCTTACAGTAAAGTAACAATCCCGCACTTAGGGATGGGAAGCATTTGTGTTACTTTATAAAAATTCTCAGCAATAATTATTCATAACTATACCTGATTTCATTCTTTTATTAAAGCCTTCTAATATAAAACCATTCTGTTAAATACTAGTTGTTCAAAACATATTAACAGCAATTTCTACTTAATGTTTCTTTAATTTGAACTCAATCACTTGAAACAACTTTCATTTATAGTTTTAAGAATTCTTCTTATTCTTTACTGCACTGCATCACTAAGCAGAGTAGATGCCAATGACAGTTGCTTTTAATGATTTCAAAAATTAGATTAAGTTAAAATGAAACATGGGATATTTATGATATGCATTTTCTTTAAAAACTACCATCATAACTGTAGTATCATAAAAACAAGTTTCTGCAGACTTCTGGAGGAAGCGGTAAGCTAGAAAACCTCACAGACTGACCACCCAACTTGAGAGGATGGTGCTTGTCAGCATCTGTGAGTGTGTCCCCTACGGCTTGTCCTGTTCCTCCTCCCACCTCGGGGCATGGGGCTGGCCACAGGATTCTCTTCATCCCCTGCTGATGGCTGCTGTGCTCTGGGGAGAGAGTCAGAGAGCTAAGCAGTGTCAGTACCTGAGGCCCCTCACTTGCTCATCCACCTGACCTCCTCCTGCTGCTAAGCGGGCACAGATGTATTCTGAGCCTGCTTCTGCGCTCCTCAGCATGACGAGGAGCTCCTGGGATATTTACCCTTTATGTCTCTGTCACATTTCCATGCGTTATTCATAATGTGTCTGAACCTGTTGGTAGAAAGCATCTTGCTTGCTCAAAATTATCTTTCTAGTGAAAGTATAGTATTCATATGGAAAGAAAATTTGTAATAAAAATACGCATCATATCTTTGGTTTTATTTATTAAAAGTTGCTAGACTCTAAGTCCAAGGAGTCAGTGCGAGATTGAACAGCTAATTTTGTAGTATACATACATACTACACATGTATGTGGATCAGAAGATTTAAAAAAAAAAAAAAAAAAAGGTTTGTTTTCTTCTTGAGTTGTCTGTGTTAAATAAAAATGGGTTTGTCTTAGTTCACATTTTAAAGTAAAAAGATATAAGGGTAGAAACACTGTTGCTCAGTGAATGCTGTGTTCCCTGGATTCACAGAAATAATCCTGCAATAAACACTGGCGTCCTGGAGGGCTTTTCTCTGATAAATACTCAGATGTGAATATGCTAAGAAAACCAGCTGTCAGTAGAACTTGTTTTGCTTAAATGGATCAGGCTCCATGCTTTGGGGACTGAAATGGCCGTGTTTTACTGGTCTGGGAGCTGTGCCAGAGGGTTCTTCGTGACTGAGGGTGGTATGCAGAGTTCGGTGACTGCGTTTAATCTTCTCGTACGGGCAGGGCAGAATAACAAGAACCTGGTCTGAACTCTTAGTCTTTGAATGTTTCTGTATGTTTTCCACTGATGGAAAAAAAACAAACAACCAACCAAAACCCACACGAAAAAAAAACCCAACACACAGAAGAGAAAATTAAACATGTATTTGCTTTATAGTGTTTCTTATCTTTTACCTGTCCTTACTGTTGGGAGTTGGAGGAGAAAAACCACAGAATACACAGAATACTACCCATTTACTGCCAGGTACTGCCTCTCGCTATGTTTGAGATGCAGGGGTGCTGTGAAGGGCTTCACCTGAAAAGCTGGCGTGCCGTGCTGCTGAGTGAACATCACTGGTTCAAGCCTGCTGTTTCAGAATGATTATGAATAACACAGTCTTTAAATGAGTGGTCATGTTTAGGCTTTTTTATATGTCTGTCTTCTACAAAGACAGAGGTAAGAAGGTCTTCTATTTGGCACATTAAAATGTGCCTGTTCGTGATGATTTCAGTAGAGTTGTTAGTAGACAGCCAAGACAGTCTATGACTTCTTCAAATCCCAGAGCATCTTTGCAGACATGGGAAGCAGAAATCACTGTTGCTTTGTAGAGCTTTCTCTTCCATTAAGCCCAGTTTGGTCATGCCTCTACACAATGCCTCGCCAATGAGTCAGTGAGATCTCCTGCCTACTCTATGTGCCATGTCACCATCATCCAAATCTTCTGAAACTGTAGCCAGTACCATAACCAGATTTCTAGTCTAGCTCTGCTTTACAACTCTTCATGTGTCCTAAAAATCATCTGCTCTGCTGCAGCCACCTTTTGATGGGCTGTTGGCAGCTTCAGAAGAGATCAGAGTAGACTGGGATTGATAGTCCTAACAGATTGACTTGTATTTCTATCCCAGGCATTCAACTGTACCAGCTGTTCCTTTTTTTTCTGAGGCTGATACAGAACAATTAGTGAAAATAGTTGTAGAAGAACTAAGATTATGTGTCCATCATCTAAATGGTGCTTTAATGCTGGCAATGTTAATGCTGTCCTTAAATGGTTCACTTAGTGAGATTTTTAAGATGGTTTTCTTTCTGTTAAGAGACTAAGCAATTAGACCTAATCATTGAGGCATGAAATAATTGAGGCAGTTCAGTGGGACTGATTTCGTTGCTAGGTAATGAGGTACCAGTTTCTCTGTATAGGAGGTGAGGGGCAGTTTTTGGTCTGACATATGCTTTGTGGCAATCCAGAGCTCAGCGTTGCCTTGAGTCTCAGAGCAAAACTTTAGAGCTGAACATTGGGAAGGGTTTGTGTCTTTCCAGAGGCGTGTCAGGTTTCTCTTAGAGTGTCAGCCTGTACGCATAAAGTTCTGTAACCTGATGGTGGAGGGAGTATTTTTTCATGATATATCAAGTACTTTACCCCTTAAAGAATTTTCTTGTATAGTAGAAAAATATATCTAGAAAGCAATTAATAAGCAATTACAAAAGAAAATGGAAACGTGATTCAGGACTCTCTCCAGCTCCCTTCCTCTACATATTTCTGAGTGGAATGGTCTGTAGACATTTCGGTAGTTTTAAACACATTTGTTTTCTTTAGATACAAATCTTTCCATTAAGGTGTTGCATTTTTTTCATTTATGTACATATAGTTTATTTCAGGCTATTGTAATTAAGCGTGCAGTTCTGTTTCATGTTATGTTGTCATATCCTATAAGTATACCATGTTTCACTGTAAATAAGCCCTGTTTCAACAGAGGCGTTTCTAAGTACCATTGTAAAGATTCACTTTTCTAAAATATCCTTCTCAGCATTTTTACTGTGGTATCACTGCTTCTAGGCATGTTTACCCTCCTACAAAGAGTGATAATGAAGGAAGAAGGGAACAAAGTAATTTTTCCTTAGGACATCAGACAGTATAAAGGTGTTCTTAGTTCTTTACTGTTGCCCATATGTTTAGATTGTATGTTTATACAGTGAGATTGTCGGAAGCACTTTTAATTAGTCAAAACTAATTCTGGCAATGACATTGAAAATTACAGCTATCTCAGTTACTAGCTAGGCCAGTACTTAGTACTTTTGAAATCTCCTGTATTTGTAACAGGAATTAAAAAAAAAAAAAAAAAAAAAAAAAAACAACCAAAAAAAAAAAAAAAACCAAAAAAAAAAAAACCCACCTTCGGTTGTGTTTACTTTGCTACTGAAATTCATTTTAGTTTTACAAAAAATCTTACTTTTCTTCTGATACATCAAAATTTTTTGGCTTTTCTATTGCCTATGTTGTTCTTACAGTTTGGGGTGTTGGAGGGTATTTTTATTGCCATTCTGACATCCCTGGTGCAGTACTGAAGTGCCTTTCTCAGATATTTCCCCAGGATGTTAGAGCACACACAGAAGTTTTCACCTTCCTTTCCTGACATTTTTCTGAAGGAGAAAGAAAGACTGCTGAACAGAATCAATCCATGTTAGTACTGAACTGTGTCTGTCACAGGTAACGGGATTTTTTTTCATACCTAAGAATTAATAGGAATTTTTTTGTTTTTTTATGTAGAACCGTTTGTTCTAAAGAACATTGTGGGCCAGCTGTAGGGCCACCTTGAACTCCTTGAAGTATTTTCCATAAAATTAGTTAGGCTGACCAGAGAAATTTGAAACAAGTGCGATCTTTTTTTATGCTATGGCTCGTGCCACAGAACAAGGGTCTGGTAACTGGGGTTAAATGTTAACCTAAAAAATTCCTAACTGGGTCTTACCTGATTTGCAAAATTTGTGTGTAGGGAAACTTAACTGGGAGCTTGTCTAGGGCTAAGTTAATTGTGGTTTGATGGATAATGTGCTGTTGTTAAATACTACTTTAAAAAGCAACAACAATTAAATACAGAGTTGCTGGGAAATCACAATTGAAGTAGTAGTTTCTCTGTTGTTAAACACGCTTAATTCCACAGACTGTCTCTTTGGAATGAAATAGCTCTTGCAGAAGAAAAGTGCTTCAGAGTTGTTGACTGAATCAAATTTAGAAATTATCTGACAAGTCTAAGACTTCTGCCAATTTATCCTTAAATGTAATCACATGAGTAGGTCATGGAGGGTTTTTCTTTAGCTGAAAGTTGAGCTTCAGATGTTCAGCTGTATCCATTCTAACTAGGTATTAATTACCAAACCTGACAAACAGTAGGTACAATGAGTTAATTAAAATTTGTCTTGGCAGCAAGTGCAGTGAGTATATAAAGGCATATTTACTCAAGTTATGAAAACTGAAATTTCCTAGAGTACACTTTGAACCTGCTTTTTTTGCCACATGGGTATTTTTCCCAGTTCTTGATGTAAATCCAAGCCCAACACTACAGAATGTGATATCATCTTTTAACAGAGCTTCACTGAAGCTGATTTTTGTGTATTTGGGATATATGGCTTGCTTTCAGAATATGGTGACGAAATAATTTGTTTTCAGAGAACTTCACTCTAATTGTGATCTGCACATTATAGTGTTCCGTCCTCAGACTTTTCCTGTTTTATTAGTTAAAACAGTTAACAAAAAGTCAGCCACTGTTTAATGGTTGCTCCCAGATAGTCACATTCAACAGGTACAAATCTGACCACTTGGAAGTGAAGAGTTACGGTTTTTCAGATAAAACCTGTAAAAATGTGAAACGCAGATTTCAGTTGGATGTGAAAGACCTCAGTTTTGATTGCTTCTGTTGTCTTCTTCCCACCCCAAGTGGGGAGAGCTGGCAGTATCCACTAGGAACCACATCCCTGTAGCTGACATTTCAGCAGGGAATGCAGTGGCACAGGGAGTGTGGCTTCAGGAAGGCAGAGGAACAGCCCTGCAGGGAATCCGGTGGGCAGGAGGGAGACTGTAAGTGGAGGGATCTTTGCCCCATTGTCAGTGTGGTCAAAGGATTAAAGTGCATCCTTCAAGATTACAAGGGCTCGTTCCCCTGCTGACCTGCCTTTTTCCTATAAGCTTCCTGACCCCACAGTTATACTAGGTACCATACCACCCCTCAGTTTTCTTCACTTTCTGCCTCCCTCTTTCCTGCCAATAGTCAGTGACATTTTAAACTTAATGGCTTCTTGAAAGGAGCTCAAATATCTCCTTAGTTATCCGTTGTATGAAGATGCCATTTCCTCAAAATAAATTACAGCTGATTTTTGCAACATGACTACTAAGTTTCTGGGGGTTTCCTTTTCCCTAATTATTGTCAAGAATGTGATTCATTGTATTGCTGATTTCATTTAAGGCCTATGAGGCAGTTACAATCTGTCCTGCTACTTAAGTACATGAGCTACTCAGCTCATGTGAATGTTAGCTGAAACCCCATTTCCTTTCAGCACTTGCACATTAGACCTACCTGGAGAATATGTATGAAAGACGTATTCCCAAATGTGAGACTTTTTGTTGAATAATGTTTTCCTTGATAACAGATTCCTCTTAAGAAATACTGAGAACTTCTTTCTTAGGAGCTTTCCTCTGGAGAATCCACTTAACAAATCACAAAGATTTGTTGAATTGTAAACCCAACATGGGCATCCTGTAACTATACTAAACTTCAGCTTTCTTTAAATGAAAGTGTTTCTTGTAGGCAATTAGAAAAGTCATTCTTTAAGTGAAATGGAGTTGCTGTATTTTATAGGTTTGCTTTTTGAAAAACATGTAGGCTGATCTTTGTAGAAAGCAGAAACAGCCAAAAACTTAACTGTGCAGAGCAGGACTTCATGTGAGTCCTGTACATTTTGCATCTTTCATTCCTCTACAGCGAGCACTTTCTTGAGGAATAGCAGGAGCTGATTAAGCTGCAACCTGGAAGAAACACAAAGAGGTAGCTGGAGTTGGCCTATAGGTGCCCTGACATCCAAGGAGTTGCATACTCCTGTTATGTTTGTAAAAGCTTGCTTTTTTTTTCCCCCCCCGCAAGAAAGAAATACTCTTATACCTGTAGTCCTCTTCCATACCTTGAATGAGTATTGCTGCTCCCTGCTCTCTTTCATTGCAAATCAGTGAATTCTTCTGCTGTCTTTGAGTTGTCACAGGCTACAGCTAAACTGTGGGACCGACTTCTGAGTTTTGCACCCTGGTCAAATTCAAAACTGTTGTCAGGAGAAGACCTGGTTGTTCAACATCCCACTTTCCACCCTGATTTTCATTAGCAGAAACCCCTAGCACTTGGATAGGGAAGAACTTGTGTGCTTCAACAGTTCTTTGATCTGGATGATTAAGAGCCAAAATTCTGTTGTATGCTGTGAGGCACATTTGCCTTGCATCATTTGGAGTTTTTGGGTTTGTGGGATTTTTTTGTTGCAGTTATTAATGTATCTAGCTAAGAAAATTTGGAAATGCATATTTAAGATGTTTATCAAACACGACATGGGGTAGCAGTGTTTTGAAATCCTTTCATTTCAGTGGATTTATAAACCTTTATTGTCTTTCATGACTCCAAGCTCAGGAGCAATGCATCCTGACAGAAAATCAAGTGAAAACGCCAGGAGGCCTGCATGGATGAACAAGGAGCTCCTAGACAAGCTCCAACATAAAAAGGAAGCCTACAGAGGGTAGAAGCAAGGATAGTGAGCCTGAGAGGGATACAGCCAGGGATCAGGTTAGGAAGGTCATAGCCCTGTTAGAATTAAGTCTGGCCAGGGATGTCAAGGGCAACAAGAAAAGGTTCTATAGGTATGTTGGTTATAAAAGGAAGACTAGGGAAAATATGGGCCCTCTCTGGAATGAAACAGGAGACCTGGTTACCTGGAATGTGGAGAGAGAAGGCTGAGGTACTCGACGATTTTTTTTGCCTCAGTCTTCAGCGACAAGTCCTCCAGTCACACCGCCCAGGTAGCAGAAGGCCAAGTCAGGGCCTGGGAGAATGAGGAACTACTCACTGTAGGAGATCAGGTTCAAGACCATCTAAGGAACTTGAAGGTGCACAAGTCCATGGGACCTAATGAGACGCATCAGTGGGAACTGTCAGACGAGGTGGTTAAGCCACTGTCCATCATATTTGAGAAGTCGTGGCAGTACGGTGAAGTTCCTGCTGACTGGAAAAGGGGAAACACAACCCCCATTTTTTAAAAGGGATAAAAAGAAGACCCTGGGAAACTACAAGCCAGTCATTCTTACCTCTGTGCCTGACAAGATCATGGAGCAGATCCTCCTGGAAACTCTGCTAGGGCACACAGGAAATAAGGAGGTGATTGGTGGCAGCCAACATGGTTTCACTAAGGGAAGATCATGCCTGACAAATTTGGTGGCCTTCTAAAATGGGGTTACAGCATTGGTGAACAAGGGAAGAGCAACTAATGTCATCTACCTGGACTTGTGCAAAACATTTGACACTGTCCCTCATTATATCGTTGTCTCTGAATTGGAGAGACATGGATTTGGCAGATGGACCACTCAGTGAATAAGGAATTGGCTGGATGGTCACACTCAAAGAGTTGTAGTTAATGGCTCCATGTCCAAGTGACGAGCAGGGATGAGTGGTGTTCCTCAGGGGCTGGTATTGGAACTGGCACTATTTAACATCTTTGTTGGCAAGACAGACAGTGGGATTGACTGTACCCTCAGCAAGTTTGCCAACAACACCAAGCTGTGTGATGCAGTTGACACACTGGAGGGAAGGGATGTGCCATCCAGAGGGGTCTGGACAGGCTGGAGAGGTGGGACCGTGCAAACCTCATGAAGTTCAGCAAGGCCAAGTGCAAGGTCCTGCACATTGTGGGAGCAATCCCAAGCACAAATACAGGCTGGGTGGTGAGTGGATTGAGAGCAGCCCTGCGGAGAAGGACTTGGGGATATTAGTGGATGGAAAACTGACTGTGAGCCAGCAATGTGCACTCGCAATCCAGAAAGCCAACCGTATCCTGGGCTGCATCAAGAGAAGTGTGACCAGCAGGTCAAGGGAGGTGATTCTCCCTCTCTACTCTGCTCTCGTGAGACCCCTCCTAGAGTCCTGTGTCCAGCTCTGGGGTCCCCAACATAAGTAGGACAGAAAACTGTTGGAGCAAGTCCAGAGGAGGGCCATGAAGATTATCAGGGGGCAGGAGCACCTCCCTTAAGAGGACAGGCTGAGAGAGTTGGGGTTATTCAGCCTGGAGAAGAGAAGCCGCTGAAGAGACCTTATAGCAGCCTTCCAGTATTTAAAGGGAGCTACAGGAAAGATGGGGAAGGACTCTTTATCAGGGAGTGTAGTGGTAGGACAAGGGGTAACAGTTTTAAACTGAAAGAGGGCAGATTTAGATTAGACGTAAGGAAGAAATTCTTTACTGTGAGGGTGGTGAGACACTGGAACAAGTTGCTCAGAGAACTTGTGGATGACCCCTTGCTGGAAGTGTTCAAGGCCAGGTTGGACGGGGCTTTGAGCAACCTGGTCTAGTGGAAGGTGTCCCTGCCCATGGCAGCGGGGTTGGAATTAGTTGATCTTTAAGGTCCCTTCCAATCCAAACCATTCTATGATTGTATGATTTCTACAAATCACATAGTCAGTGTGTTAATAGAAAAAAAAACAGGTCTCTTTTTATGTATATTTTGGAAAACATACATGTGTGTCAACAAAGAGTATTACAGAAATTTAAATCACAGAGCTCACGTGTGATGTTTGATATGTGCATGTAGTTTGTGTCAAATCCCATGGAGGAAGACAGTTTAAATTTGGCAAGAAGTTGAACTTCAGAATATGCAAATATAGATTTTTTTTTTTTTCATTGGATTTTAAAACTAAATTCTTCGAGCTGGTTTCTGGTCAGGGGCCGCTGAAAATACATGAGGAGGAAGTTTCAGCTGTGTAACAGTTCCAGTGGACAAAACTCTATTGGTACCAAAGTTGCAGACACCACAGTGCAGTGGAAAAACCTGTACAAATAGAGCGAAACAATTCTGCTTGCAGATATTTGCTGTTGAAGCCAATAAAAGGGCTGTGCTCTTCTGTGTGGTTTGGTGATGTCAAGCACTACTTGCTGGAGGCAGCTGTGCTACTTGCAATGCTTTCCTGACCTTAAATAGCCTATATGCTGGGTAATGCAAGCATTCAAATATAAATATAGGGCACATAAGGACAGAAGGAGGCCAGAAAAGCCATCTAGGCCCCTTCCCTCCCCTGAATTAGTCAGTGTCTTCCTCAGTATTCTTCTCTTCTGGTATTTGTCCAAGATATTTACAAAACCGTTTAGACTAATTGTTCCCTTGTGTTGCCTCAGTACTGTTTACTCCATATGTTAAGTACTGCGTGCAAAGCAATTCTGCTCTTTAGCATGACTGCTGCTTGCTTTCCTTTCCTGTTCCTTTCTTTGTGATTGCCTTTGACAGTAACTCAAACAGGTGTGCAACTTCTGCCTGTCCTGAGAGGTTGCGTGTACCTCAGCAGCAGCAGCCCCCTCTGCTCTTCCCTAGCCTTCCTCTCTAGAGCAAGTAGGACTTTTCTGCGACATTTTGTGGAGGTAATTCCTTCAGGTCATGTTTTTGGTCGACTTCCCAGATATTTGGGATTATTTTCCTTTTACTATCTAATGGTAAGATGGTTAGATGGCACGTACATGTAATTCCATAGCGATCTTCTTAATTTGTTCCATCACTCAAAGATTGTCTGTGTTTCTTTTGTATCTGTAATGAGGACTATGTAACTCACTTCCTACCACCTCAAATCCTGGTGTTTTCAGTTGGTACTCTTGTTTTTGTTCATTTATGTACCACTTAAGTTTTTCTTACTGCCACTTTTTTCCCCTCTAAGTTCTGTCTCTATTTTCTAGTTTCTGTTTTGGCTGTTTGTTTTTAGCTCTGCACACATCTCTGAATATCTGTTTCATTTTCAAGAAGTGAGCCTCTGGTGTCTTGCACATCATGTAGCAGTTTTTCCTGCAAGGAACATAGAAACATAGAAACTGCAAGGACAGTTGAATGATGAACATACATCATGACAAAGGAAGTTTCATTGAAAGTTGAGACACTGTTTGATCAATGAAAATCTAATGGCCCTTTTAATTGTGTGATACACAGAATCAGTACGCATCCAAGAACAGTCATTGAGCATTGTCTACAATTTCAGTGCCTTTTTTCTCTTTATTTTAAAACATTTCAACATTGATGTTTTTTTCTAACACAATACTTAATGCTTATTTTACATTTCTTTTTATGTTATTTCTTTCTACAGTTAATTGCTTCCATTTATAAAAGGAAAGAAAACTTCAGGATTTTTATGCAACAGTGAAAGCAAAAAAATTCCATTGTATTGTGTTTATCAAAATCTGGCTTACGTGTAATTAAACAACCTTTTTCCCTCTCCATGACAGTATTCTGTTTAGGACACGTGTCTCAATAATAACAGGGATCGAATTTCTCAGTACTATGAATTTCTTTACTGATTCTGTTTTTCTAGTGTTAGATTAAAATTTTGGAGGTCACATCAATTTATAAAACATATCAAAGTTCCTTAACCTATGATAGCTACAGTGGTTTTGTAGAAAATTCATTTGCAGAAATAAGTGGCCTGTTTCACATCAGAGTTGTAGAACTCTTTGTTGGAAAGGAACTCTTGAGTCATCCAGCCCAGCTTCCTGCTTGGCACGGGACTACTGCCAGCACTAGCTCAGGTTTTGTGTAGCAAGACCTTTGTTTGGCCATGTCTTGAATGCTTCCCACAGTGGAGATCCTACAGTCTCCGTGAGGAACTGGTCTGCTCCTCTGCTACCCTCCTCAGGGGAGGAGTTCCTCCAAAAGTTCAGTCTGAGCATCTCAAGGCCTCAGTCAGCCTGGTCCTTGAGATCATAAAGGCCTCTCTGGATTGAAGCTGTGCAGTTTGTTGTAGCGGTATTATACAATGTCGTTAATGGTATGCCATCTCTCATGGTGGTATGGAAGCAAGGTACTCTTCAACCTTGAGCTACCATTCTTCCATTTCAACTTTTAGTCAGTAATAGAAGCTATGTTAACACCACTTCCTTTCCCCATACATTAGGCTTTTTTCGTTAGTCTCAACGTGCTTCTCTAGCAACACAGAAGGGTGAGATCTTAAGGATATATTGCTAGGTAGGGATTGCTCTGGCTGGAGGTCATGATGAGCTGGGAGAAAGTTAAGTTCCCATCTCACTGCTGACAGTGAAGGGATGGCATGAGGATTGAGGATATGAGTTTTCTATACTCTGACAAGTATCACCAATGCACGGTCCTTTAGGACCAGCTGGTACATGACGTAATTTAGAGCAGTGCAGGGCAGTATGGGAGCAAAAATCAAAGAATTTGGGTCAGATTATAGGTGGTGGTATGCCTTGCCACACTCCAAGGCACATAATACAGGGGACTCTCTTTTACTTTTTAACTCTGTATACTGAAGGCTTCTAGTCTCTTTTCAGTACGCAAGTACTAATTTTTATTTTTCTTTCTTAAATTTCATATACTACAGCAATTTTTTTTTAAAAATACCCTGAAATAGAATCACTAGTCACTAGCAGTGAATGATCTTAGCAATGCAAATGGCATTGCTGAGTACTTTATATGTACAACTGAGCACACTGAAAATGCTAGAAAAAAGGATAGATTTACCCTGGTTTTGTTTGTTATACTAATGCTATGAACGTCTAGCATTCTATTTTTATTCATCTACCAATCTGTTCAGCATATTTTGTTTAGTAGTTTAATGGTAGAGTCTATATGCAACCACCCATGTTACATCAGACTCTGTGCAGCTGGAATGTTGTTTACTTTTCACCAAGGCAACTGTTTTTTTGTTAATTAATATCTAACAAGGTCCTACAGCTGACTCCCTTTAAAGTCAAGAATGTAGGGGTGTTCAGGATTTATAGGCACACTGTGCTGAGGCCTTGTAGCAGCAGTGTGTTTTGTGCAACTGGCCTATTAAAGGATACAGTTTGGGGTGGGGTTTTTTCACTTCTATTTGTATGTATTTTCCATTATTCTTTCTCAGTTATCTTGGACAGGTTATATTTGTACCGCATGTGCACAGTCCTTTACTATCTTATTTTCTTCAGCAGCAGAACGAAATGGAGAAGATTGGTGGGAAAGCCTTCTACAGCAGTAACCTCTCACTGTTCTTTTCAGGACTAAAGGAGAACTCACATTTCTGAGATGGTTAAATTGGCAACTGTGGTTCGTGTTTAAAATAAAAACGTTTTCTTATTTTTCACAACAGGACATCCCTCAAATGTCTCAATTACAACCATACCAGCAGAGATATTTTTGTTAAATTTTTACACACTTTGTCCGGGCTTGATTTGAAATGATGCAAGGAATACAGTATACACATTTTTCTTCATATTGTTCCACTGATAAAACATTTTACTGTCTTCTAATCAAATATCTGTAAGTTTTTAATGAACTTTAATGTGTTTATCTTCTTGGTACCCGTCTGGGATAAGTTAGTACCAAGTATTGTCAGAATGTTTGAATGTATCCATTGTGTGTCAGAAAGATTTCATCATAGAACCAAATAGAGTCTCCCTTTGATAATCTCAGTCTGTACCAGATAAATGTTGCTAGGTTTAGAAAAGTGATCTCTTTCTTTTAGAGTAAAATTTTGTACCTAAAATGTCTTTTTAGTTAGTGATGGTCCTTAATCACTGCCCTGCCTTAGCTATATAGGCTGTTTTGAGGCTATATTCATTTTAAGTGTACTGACATGTGATACAGGTTCCTCTAGTATCTCCACTGTTGTCATTTGAGCAGTATGCTCAAAAGAAAATGAAGTAAAAAATTCAGTACGTGCAGACATACCTTTCTTTCCAGCATGAGAAAGGTATTTTTAATAGTTCAGTATATTTTTGATCCTTGACCCCCGATAGAATATCTCAGTAACATAGAGATAAATAGATACTGCAATTGGCAAGCTGATTATAATTGTATGTTAAGGCAAGCAGAAAAGGTCTTTTCATTTCGTTCAGTCCTAAAAACCCGTAAAAATAATCGATTCTATTTTAAGAACAAATAGTAGGTAAATAGTGTTCCATCCAAAATCTGCCAATTACCGATTGTGTTTGTGTTCTCTTGATTATTTTTTTTTTAAGTTCCTTTGTTGTAGGAGGACATCTTGGCAGAGCTTCACATATGTGGTTAACTGCTTGCTGAGCCACAAGCAAATAATACCGTACAGTTAAGCATTTCTTCCTGCATCACCAATTTCTATTCTCTTGGGCAACAGGAGTTCAAATCTGGGCAAAGATGACAGGCATAAACCTGTCTGATTGGATTAATAACATAGAAACTGTTGCTAGCCTCCATAGTGATCTTTTAAAGTTGGTCTTGTGGTAAATTTCTCAACCCAGATTTTGATTTTATTATACCAGCAAATAGATAGGTGAATAACTCTTGAATCCTAAATGACAAAAGAAGAATCTGTTTCTTGTTTTCAGGCTTGTCATATAGGAATTCTGCTAAAGGAGGTCACAAAGGGTATCTGGAAATCTGATGGGCAATGATGATTCAGAGATGATTTCCAGTATATTAACTGTGGGGGATTTATTTTTTAAACACTGTATCATTTTGCTTGTGTGGCATTTTCAGTCTCCCAAACTGCATTTTCTAGGAAATCAGAAGCAATTAGTTTGAGGAGGCATAAGTTTTCCAGTCAGTGTGTTCGTTTACGCCTGGAATGGAGCTGTGAACTAGAATTGGTTTGCTTATCAGTCAGATATTATAAAGAAAAGTTTTTCTGATAAATTTATTTAAACATAAAATTGTTGCTGCACAGGGAAAGGCATGTTTGTTGTTGTGTGTTGCTAGGGGAAATGACCTCAAATTGTCCCTTATCTAAACCTTCCAAAAAGCTCAAGTAGCATGTTTTGGGTAGTAGAATCTGTATTTTGGGTTGTACCATTATATTGAACATACAGGAGAAATACATTTGTACTAAAATTTACTTCTCTGTTTCTTTGTAGTTGTGTTGGAATGACAATAATAACTAACACTTGGGAGGGTGAAATTGCATTAAAGGAACTCATAGGAAGCTTTTGGGAAAGAGCAATTCTGTAATTAAGATGGTGATGTTCAAGGACTTGGTTTATTGTCATGCCTTATTCCTGCAACATGGGATGAATTTCACTTTAGTTCTCTTGAAAATGTTGAAGTAGGCCTTTATAAGCTCAGCTTATAATAATTCTGTACATGCAACATGAGACCTAAATCGTTAGGAAGGAAAAAGACAAACGTCTTTTGGAAATTAATTTGGTCCTTTGGAATTACTCCAGTGTCTGGGCAGTCTTGATATGGTATCCGATGAAGACACTTTCACCTCGATTAGGATACCAGTCCCCCAAGTTGATTTTTGAAACATCACAACTGTGACTGGTTTAAATTCTGTTTTATGTTGAAAATATCCAAAAGATTTGTTAACATGTAGTACTTATTTGAATTAACTGTTTGAGAAGAAATATCTGTTTCAGCTGGGTTGCTCTTAGTACCATATGAAAGAGGGGGGGGAAAAGTATGTGAACTAACACAAAGGGGAGTGTTGGGGGGTTTTTCAGAACTGTAAGTAAAGTTACAAATTTTAAAAAAATAAGCAAACAAACCATAAACTATATCTTATCAGTATACTTTTAATATTCAAGTGCTTCCCTAATTTCTCCAGTGTCTCCAGTAACCTTTCCCTTCCCTTGTTCCCCTCCTTCTTTTTTCACCATTTCACCCCCCAGATTATCAAAGCTGCTACTCTGGGGACATTCCTAAATCTCTGTCTTCTCTGCCACTTTGTTCAAGTAGCATACACCTCTTGTCTTGCCAGGCCTTGCCCGGAAGTCTCTTCCTTGTCCTTTTAAGTAATAGAACTACATATTTTAAACATAGTTATTTTTTTTCCCAGCTAGGAGCTTTTTCTCTTTAATTGTCCCTCTCCTCCTTCCTTTGGAGTTGTCTGTATTTCATCTCCTCTTTAGTGTAGATTTACATTGAAGTAAAGATGAAAATGTCTTGTCCTGAAGATTGTTCAATAGAATTGAGCAGTTCTGGGGATTTCCTACTAGACAGATGGTAGAGTGCTGGATTTTCAAGGCTAAGTATAAAATTTTAAATTAAAAGAATTTTTGTATCTTTGGGCTCTTGAAATGTCTACCCTGAGTTCTGGACTTGATAAATAATAATTTGTAGTCAGCCATTCTCCCAACTTCACTTGCTTTTACATGTACTGCATTTTTATTTCTCCTTGCAAAGTTAGAAAAATCAGACTATATATTAGACATTCCAACCTTTCCCTGCATTTGGCTAGATGAACTACAATTAGTTATTTTTAGTCCTGACCAAGTTTTCATAAATGTTCTTCAGGTTGACACTAATTAGACACTGAATAAATACATGGTTCCTTGATGGATAGATAGCTTTTCCAACTGCTGACCACAGCTTTAGATAGGTCACTTTCCAAAGTAGGTCTCTAAAAAGAAAGGAATTTGAAGCAGGTGTTACACAGACCATAAGAGCGTACATTTGACATATAAAGACCTACGTGTCTTCTTTTTTCCACAAATACATCAAATTTGAAGTCACTAACTAGGCAATAAGTGTGCATTTCAGATACTATTTTTCATGTATTGTCAAGTTGAAGGATGAAAATTAGACATTCTCTGAACCAATTTTGTCTTTCATGCACTGAAAATATTTAGGATATCAATCATATTAGAAATTTCTGGATACGCTAAATAGGTATGCCACTGGTTTGGCAGACTTGGAGAATAGGAAGTGATGAGTTAATTACAAGGAATACTCTAGATATTAGTATGCAGTACTTGAAAAGTTTGTGATGTATATAACCATGACCTCCAGTCTCTTTGGTAATAATATTGCAATCAGTAATTTCTATCAAAAATCTTCTCTGTTAGGTCAGTCAGAACAGAGAAGCAAATCATTTATATTTCTTTTCTGTTTGAGAAGTGTGGTTGTGTAGCTCAGGTGCTGCAAACAGGCAACACAATTTTTCAGGAAACTTGCCTCTCATAAAAGGATGACATAGTTCCATTCTTCTCGGCCACTTCTGCTTTTGTTCCTTGAACCTTTCAGCATGGGATTTCATGGTAAGTGCAAATCTGAAGTGTCTTGGATGGTGAACCCTCTTGCCTCTGACTTACACAATTCTCGAATAATATCATCCTTCAGATGTTTTCTTTATTGTAAGCTTCAAGTGCTTTTTTTCCCCCCCCCTTTGGTATTCATTCTTTCTGAAGTTGTTTGTGCTTAAATATACAACCTATATTTCACAGTAGGAAATTTCTGATAACTTACTACTGGGGTTTTTGGTGTGTCTTACAAGATAGCATCAGTTTCACAGTCTTTTACGGTGTCAGGAATGGCAGAAGTTAGTAAGAATGGGAAGGCTGAGAAATCTATCAGTGATTGATTTTTATCTGATTTTAATACAGCAAAGAAATTGAATGGCAACTGGAAGGTGAGTTGGTTGTCTTTTAATTCCTCATAGACACATCTTCGGTCTGATAGTCTCTTCCATGCTATAATTCTGACAGATCTTTTTTGAACTCCCAGTGAAATAGCCACTAGCTACTGAATTTACCTCCCATGCTTACAGGGGATTCCTCTGGGCTTTTATCCCAAGTTTGCAGGGCTTATATGGAGATGCTTTTGGTGTTGCTGCCCAATAGAAAACTGTTTAATGAACTGTGGATTTCAATATTGAGGTGTGCTAATTTGCAGAATTCAATTCAACTAAATTGGTCTATCTACTTGTACTTGCTAGTATTTTTACTTTAAATTCTTATTAATAAAAATACCTTGAGTATCAACTCAAGTTTACATTATAACTCTCCCACAGAGCAAACAAAGATTGTTGCATCAAGTAAAATGTTTGTAGTTGTCTTCCCTACCTCTCCCCCACCTCCCAAAAAATGCTAAACAGAACTAGCTGTATCTCTCATCACCCACATCTTTACTATATACTGCAGTGGCTTGAAAACAAAGAGCATACAAATAGACTCCGGCAGCAGCATTGGCTAATTACAAAATTTGTTCATATAAGAGGCCTTGGCAGCAATGTTTGTGATTGCTGTAAGACTTTCTAATCACAACTCCAGCGTTGCTTGTAAGTGGATCGTCACTAGTGAATAAGTGCATCCCTAAATCACGACCATGTTTGGGGGATGTGATTTGCTCACCCTCCTCTCAGAATCTTGCAGGCGACCATACCTGTACTCAGCAATATTACTGTGCACAGGAATTTGCTGGTGGTGTCTTCAGCCCAGTCGTGTCCTTATTTGACTCCACCTGCTCTGAGGACTTTGACATACTCTGTTTCCCAAAGTAAATAGTGTTTGGGGTTTGGTTGTTTTGTTCATACTGTTTCATCCCCACGGAGGAATGAATAGAGGCATTTTGTAACCTTAATTCTTAGTTTACTTCCTTCACTCTCAAATCTCATGACAGTAACTGTTAGTGCTTCAAATTCTCTTTCAAATAAGTACATGCCATCCAAATCATGGTGGTATGTGAAATGTAATGTTAGGCAACTGTTGATATTGTCAGAGGGATTGTACGTTAAGCTGGGGTGGGGAAGCTAGCACAGTACGTTTTGCAGAGCTGTGCATTTTTAAAAACATCATCATGATCCCTGGCATATCACTGATACTTGCAGAAGAGGGCAGGGTCCTACACCTTCAGATGAGGTGCTTTTCCAGATGTTCCACCCAGCCTGAGTTCATGTCAAACAAGTTAGGTCATTGTTGCAGAGCTGTTGAGGTATTCAAAGGAAGATCTTTATTTATTTCAGTGATTCATTCTTTTTATCAAATCTAAAGCTCTTTGAAGGTATACCACCTTTCATTTTGCTCATCACAAAATTAGTTACTTTAAAACCTTCTCTGGGGGAAAATTAAATATAACCAGTCTAAAGTTCTGCCTTTTTCCACCCCATTAGTTCAAGTTACATTTAAAACTACTTTCATTGCAACTTTAAGCAAACCCCATCATTTAAACAATTACTATCTTAGTTGTATAATACTGTGACAGTCCTTCTAGTTTTTTTATGTTGAGAGATATGAGTTTGTAAATAAAATTTATCACTGTAAACTGCCTTGCAATATCATGTAAATATATTGCACAACGAGAAAATCACATGCATGTGCAAAATGATAGCAAAATTTATAGAAACAGGGCTAGCACATCTGATATTATGCCCTAATAGTTCTCCAGTCCTAAGCCATTGGTGGCTCAGGGACTTTGATGCATGTGTATTCAGTAATCCTGAATTAATTTATCTTCCATGGACTTGTTCAGCCTACCATTTGAAGATATTGCAACAGAGAATTTCACAGCTCCACTAGATCTTGCATGAAGATCTACCTCCTTTTGGTTTTGAACCTAGCTCCTGTTAGCTTGGTGTAATGCTGACCACTACACTTATATTGGAAGAGACAGCAACTACTCAGTGCTTATTCATGGTATGGTTCTCAGTCATATTCCTGCCCTCATTTTCTGCTTTCCAGATTTGAGTCGTCCTGCAGATGACTTTCTACTTCTTTCCTCATAATCCCATAGTTCTTTTTGTTTGGCTTTTTATTTGGTGCTGAGCTGATGTTTTAACTGAATTGTCAGTCATAACACTGAGATCAGCTGAATCTTCAGCTTGGTGTCCACGATTTTGTGTTTTCAGTTAGGATTGTTTCTTCTTCACACATCACTTGGTATTTGTCTGTGTTAAATATCCTATTTCTTGCTATCATCCAGTTCTTCTGCTTAAAAACCCATATATTACTCTTCATGGTTGGAACTTGTCTTGGCTACTCTCAGTAACAGATTGTCACTGGACTGCCGTCTGGCAGCTTGCCTCTTTGATAGGTCATTTATGAATATTTTGAACAATGCAAGTCACTACTGAGCTCCACTGCTGGCTTAACTCTGCTGTTAGAGCTAATTATTTACTCATACTTTTTAGTGACTTGTTCAAAGAGCTGCAGTAGGTGTGTGAGGCAGGACTACCCCTAGCTGGGAAGGTTTTACATAGTGCATACGCATGCATACATGCTGGGAGGGAGTATCTTAAATGAGGACATTACCCATTTGCCTAAAATTTAGGGAAGTCCTCTTAGGAACAAAACCCAGCTTTCGTCATGCATTTGTCATTTCCATGGCCACCTCCTTTAACTTGGTTTTCTCTAAGTGGAAAACCTTACCTTTGCTGTGCTTAAAAGCTCTGGTGGCAATTCTCTGGATACAGGTGGCTCTTGTTTGTTAATGTTAAATTTCCAGTGAGTTTTCCCTTGTGGTGCCCATCATCAGTGCAACAGAAAGCACAGTGCTTGAGATGACTTGCATTGACTCCAACAAGGGGTGACTAGTCTTTGACCATCCTTATGAAAAACTAAAGGAAAGTTTTTTAAAAAGTAAGTATCAGAACTACATTCAGGAGTATCCTGTGCACTCATGAAAATAAAAACAGTTTAAACCTCGATTACTGTGTTCAGTTTTGGGCCCCTCACTACAAAAAGGACATTGAATGACTCAAGCGTGTCCAGAGAAGGGCAACGGAGCTGGTGCAGGGTCTGGAGCACAGGTTGTACGAGGAGCGGCTGAGGGAACTGGGGGTGTTTAGTCTGGAGAAGAGGAGGCTGAGGGGAGACCTCATCGCCCTCTACAGCAGGAGGTGTTTAAGAGTGGGGTTGACATAGCACTGAGGGATATGGTGTAGTCAGGAACTGTCAGTGTTAGGTAAATGGTTGGACTGGATGATCTTCAAGGTCTTTTCCAACCTAGATGATTCTGTGATTCTGTAAAGTCCAGAGGATTGTTGTAATAGTTCAAATACATATGAACAGCAGCATTTCTGCTTTATGCTGGAGGGGTTTTGTCCTGCAAGAGCTAACTATCCTTGCATGACAGGCAATTGTTTTACAGTAGATCAGTAGCAAATCGAACAGTGAGTAGCTTTTACTATAAAATCTTGCTAGACAAAAGTTTCTGAGAGCAGGTTCCTGGGTTTTTTTCCTTTTCTTTTAGTGTATAAGAACAGAAAAATCTGCTCAGACTTTTCTGAAAAGTCGACTGGTGGAAGAAACAAGAACAACAAAGACTTGTACCAGTAGCTCTTTGTTTGTACGATGTTTTTTAGATAGCATTGGGCTTAGTTAATACATGAGGAGAACTGGTTTCTGGAAAAACAGGATCTTCCCTGACACATGCATTTTGTATTATTTTTTAAAATTCAAACTAGGAGATGGGCAGAGTATAAAAACCTTTTTCTAACTTAAGAAATGGTGGTAAAACTTCGATATTTTCTGCTGTACGTGGTTAACATAGTCAAGTTTTCATTGCCTTCTGGTATGTTGACCATTCTTTTCCCAGTGTTGATTCATTCACCTTCTTTTCCCACCCACAGAGCAAGATTAGTAAACTTACTGTGAAACTAATAGAAAACCCTAGAGGTTTGTCTTGAATGCAAGCTCCCTGCTCAAAAAAAAAAAAAAAAAAAAAAAAGTATAACTGGCTGATGGACACTTTTAAATTTTATAGTGTGGGTACTGCCCAATAAGGGATTCATAAATACAGTACATGTCCAAAACTGAACTATAAAGACTAATAGATTCCTGCTGTGGAGCTTTGGGGAAAAAAAAGGTCATATCTCTAAACTTAGACTAAAAGGAGTTTGTCAGATATTTTCAGTGGTATTAAGCAACTCCTGCTTTCCAGTAAAGCTGGAAGCTGGGAGAGCTAAGGATCTTTGAAATTTGCTGCAGTTGGAAATTGCCTCATCTTTTCCATTATAAATATTTTTCTTTTGTTTCTTTTAGTTGTGGACTGAGGTTTTCCATATGAGATAACTACTTCAAACAAGTACTGTTTTGCAGCTTCCTTAGGACTAGCAAATTTGTCTTACTGATTCAGTTTTCTCTCCCTCAGAGGCGTCAATATTTTTTCCTGTGATAGTGTCAAGTTATACCCTCCTCTGGCACCTCAGGTTTACAGAACTTTATATGAACTTATTCTTTTGAGTATGCACCTGTGTGCCCTAATGATAAAGACAGTAGATTATTAGTATTACATTAGCAATTCTGGGGTTGTGGTTAAGAAGGCATTTGTAGAAGCTCTTGCAACAGTGGTTTTGACAAATGATTTACTTAATGGAATGAAGTTTCCTATGCTTGTTCTTATTCAGGAAGCATCTAAAGAAAAACTGTTCATCTCTCTGAATTTCATGTGCAATGTTAATTTTATCAGTTGTTTTTCACTTTTTTATTTAAGCTTTCAGGTTAATCAATGGGGGATGGTTTTGTGGGTGTTTTTTTCGGTTGCTGTAGTTTTCTGCATAGGCTGAGGATGACATCTTGGCTCTGTTCCCACTGGTAATCTCTGCCAAGGACTTCAGTGGAATTGTAATTCTTCCTTAGATACTTCATGTGGTAGGAAACCCTGCTTATTTTTTAATCTGGCTTCCTAAGAAAATTGATTTTCTTTCCTATAAAATTAGCATGATCATGTTGTCTGTGCATACAGGTATCTGTCATTTCTGCCCTACAGACTTTTTTTGAGCCTGCTTGCCAGTTTCAGAAAAATTTGGCAGCAGGGTAGAAGTCTTGAAAATACAAAGTTCCTGTAGTTTCATGAATATGACCACTCAGAAGAGGCTGATTCTGTTACTGCCACCTGAAGGAAAGGATGAAGCCCCTGTGTAACTGTATTCTGTGAATAGAGTCAATATGGAAGAAATAAATTACGAATATTCTAATCCTAGGAAGTGATTCAGTCAAAATTCATGCCTTATTAAACATCAGAAAAAACCTTCTCTCTTCAGTCAAGATTTGTATCCTGAATGTATTCTCTGATGTCTTACAAGGCATGAACACCATTTGAAGCTTTTCCTTTGGCAAAGGCATTTAGGACATCTTTCCTGTGTGGTTTCTCTGATGTTTAATAAGGAGTGAGCTCATACCGTGCTGTGGCTTTAACACAACTCAGTTAAAATGTCAGTCTGACACAGTGTAGAAGTCCATTGGAAGCCAAATTGTGTTACTGCGCTACCCATGAACTTCCATGTTATTTATGCTGTGAATAGTCCCGCTAAAAGGAAATACAGATAAGTAAACATTGACTGGTGGGTATTCAGGAATAAATGACACACAGAGATTACATCCTTAGAATGTTGTAGCTGATGTTTACACACATAAAACTCACACAATATAAAGAAGTAACTAATCAAGCTTTAGTAGGTCATGTCCATATATTGGTATGACATTAACATTGGTAACGTTGTGTTGTTACAGCACATGTGCAGAGGAGGACCAAATTACTATTGATGTGGGAACTAAAACTTTGAAATCGTGACTCTTTGGGGTTTTTTGGAAAAAGAAAACTGTTATTTGACTTACTATTATGCATTTTGTATACAAACATGTATGAGGTTCATACAGATGCAGGTGGTTATATGGGTTAAAGGCAATACCTCATGTTATCACCAAATTCAAATAGACGTTCAGACAAGGATTTACCTGTTGAAGGTTATAATAATGAAATCTGCTTATAGTACATTGTATCCAGTATATACAAATGCCAAGTTCAGTCCACTCTATTTAAAGAAAAAGAAAAAATGAGAGCAATTCTTGGATTTGCTGTCCATCCTGAAGTCAGAATTAGATTTTTTTTTTTAAAGACTCCATCTTGCTATTGCTTTCTTTTTCAGCATGAAAACCATATATTAGGTACAGTAGATCCAAATCCTATGGTTCTAAGCACATTTTTAGTTTAATCTAAGGTAGTTAACAATTTACGTAACTAAAAGAGGATCAAATATATCATTCCCTTGTTTGCATTACAAAACAGCTGCTTTTTTTAAACCCTATGTCTGATTCTTAATCTGAAGTTAAATTGGGCGTGTATAGTATCCTGGAACTGCATTGTCACCGTGAGCTGTTAATGAAAGATGGAAAATCCGAAAGAGAGGAGTGAGTAAGATTTCTCTGGTGTCAGTGTAACCCCTGCAATTTTTAAGAAAAATTAAAATTGACCAATAGCTATAGAAACACTAACTATAATAGTATTTATTAAAGGCAAGGCGTCCAGGCATTTGGAAGTCAAATGAACAGGGACTATATACAGGAAAGTTTAGATTTAAGTTCAGAACTGTGTTTGTTTGTTCTTGTAGGGTCAGTTTGTTTTTTTCTACTTTGCTCCAACTTTGCAGCAGACCTAAAATCTTCATAAGCTAACACATTCATTATAATTCACTTAAAAACATCCAATGATGGCCTGTATGTTGAAGACAGGAAATAGAAGAAAAAGCAAAGAGCGTATGATTTCTGAGAACTCCAGTCTTCACAACAAAATAATAACCTAAGCATGTAGAAGCCCCAGATGAGCTATTCCTGCCCCAGGGTTTTCAGGTAAGCTAGAATTCTAAAATACTATTTATAGATTTAAATAATACTGAAGGTTTCATTTTTTACATTCTTTAGTCAATTCAAAAATATCTTTTGTGACTGACAAAGCTTCACAATGAAAAAAGCTTGCAAAGTTGTCTAGATCCAAAATCATGAACTTCTGCAATTACAAATAGATAGACAGTGTGCAATGTCGTCTTTAAATTTAGTAAAGTAAGAAAATGAGAAACCTGCCTTAGCAGCTAGTATCCAAGGGAGTTTGTTGACACTGTGACGTTATTAGCTGATGAAAACAATAATATCAGATAGACTGAAATGACTCAATAGTAAGCTTCACCTTGAGAGATACTGAGGACCTCCTTTAGAAATTCTGGTCATACTCAACTTCTGAAGTCGTCATGAGTTCTACTTTGCTTTTTATTAGCATGTAATAGTATTCATTCCCTGACATAAATTGTATCACAGATTGTGTATGATTTGAAGCAATATCTGCACTATACATAAATTGTATTATGTATTGTTAAGAATCTTTACATCCTTAGCATGAAAGGTATTTTAACAAAACATATTGTACTACTTCAATGCTTTTATTTTTTTATAATCTTCTGATGCTCCATGTCTTCTCTGTCACTCTTAGCCATGTCTCTTTTCTGGCTTAAAGAAGAATGTCAGATTTGCACTAGATTATCCCAAGGAAATAGCAAAACATTAATTATAAGTTATATCATGAAGAGGTGTAGCCTTCTGAGTTAAAGTATGGGGTGTTGCCATTTGTAAGGCATTTTTCATTTTGAAAGTGCTTTGCAGAGGTCAGGTGTTGTTTGGGTTTTTTTCTAGCACAAACTCTGAAAGTGTAAATCCTCTTTGTATTTCCCTAGTCTGCAAAGACGGGAAGAATGGCCGTGGCTGTTTCCTCTTAATTTACCCGAGAAACTTGTCAGAATTGGGTTAAAACACCAAATTTGTGGCTTCCAGTGCAGTGTAGTGACTTCATATTAAAGTGGAAGATCATAAACTATAAGCATGCACATGTGAAGAAAAGATCTTGAAGAGGAAACAATCAATTTTAGTTTCTACAATCTAAATATATTATTGTAGCTTGTTTTGTAGTTATAGTGATTTATCAAATGGCATTAACACAGGTTTGAAAAAGTTCATCATGCAAGTTGGAGGTTGCCAGTCGTTGTGTCATTCAGTGACAGGGATAGAGGTGGTGAGGAAAATCAAACTGTTTGGTAGCATAGCCTCTTTCTTAAAGACTTTCAAGAAATCAAATTTTGAAGAACTTGAACGAAATAAAAGTACAGGATATGCAAACATAGGCATGGATAACATAGAAGATTCCAACAGCGTACTAGTATTTATTGCTGCTAGAAACAGTTAAATGCAATTAGAATAAAAACATTCTCAGCCAAAAATTATAATATTTTCACTTTGGGTATAAATTCTTTTTCTGCAACCCGTTGATAGGTTAAATTATATTATTAAAAGCACATTCTGTTATTTAGACTTACAAGATATTTATAACAGTTTCCTAATCATGGACATACATAGGATAGTGCTAGCAGCCACTCCACTTATGATATAATAAATTAAAAAATTTGTCCCATATGTTGTATGAGTGAAAAGTTGCTAAATCATTTAAGCGAATTGAATGAAGAAAGAGTTCTGTTAGAGTTAATTTAAATGTCAAGTCAATTAAAAGCTGATATTTTGGGGAGATCATTGCATACAATACAGAAGGTTTTTTTAAAAAAGGAGAAACCGTATTCCTTTATGGAAGAGCTTTATAAAAAAACACATAGAGATACTGGCAAGACATCGTAGTCTTCATCAGACTGAGTGATTATCAACCTATAATCTAGAAGTCTCAATATAACTAAATAATAATAATAATAATAACAGTTACGTGTCAGAAGGTTGGGGCAAACAAATCATGAACACAGTTTATCATGGTAAACAAGTCTCTGTTGACCAGTGGTAGATCTTTGGCTTGCAAATAAGCCACCATTGACAGAAAGGTTTCTTGGAAGTAGTTCTCATCTCTTGTGAATTTTAATTTGAGTTCATAGAATGTTCCTCGTTCAGTTACTTATTTTACCTTTTTAAGTTATCCTTTTAGAGTGTATTCATAGCAGTATTGATTTTACACTGTCATAGGTGCTGCATTTAGTACCAGATACAAAACTTAGTTGGTGCTTTTGATTTTTGAAGAGATAGAAGGAGAAACTAGTTGAGAAAGAAAGCAAAGAGAGAAATGGTTTACTAATAATTTAAGAGCGAGGGACCAGGAAAGAAAGTTTCATGCCATGTCATATTTTAATCCATTCTTTAATTATTCTTACTGAAAATTCTGATTAGTGCTTGAGGCAGTGTAACATTTTCTTTCTTTTTCTTTTTTTCTTTTTTTTTTTAACATCTCTATAGAACTCAAGAGCCTTAATATCGTTTCCAAAAAGAAAATTCAGGAAGCAATTTTAGATGTAGAATCCTAGTATCTTCAGTCTTATTAAAAGACAGAATGTAAATTATTTAAAAGCTGACAAGCTTTCTGAAAATGTCATTCATCAGCTGAGAAGGCTATTTTATCAAAGCATTTGATATTTATTTGTAAATACATCTATTTGCAAATACCATTTTGGCCACTCCATTATCTAAGCACTCAACTTGCGGATGCACTCAAGCTCTTAAACATTAAATAGTATTAATGAAAGCCTTAAAAAGTGATAAGGTATACCAACATAAATTTTTGCCTTTCAGTGACCATATAAGTATTTGCAGTTCCTAAGCGAAAGAGGGCCTTCAGTGGGATGCAAGTGTGTACATTTGATTTAGGCCTGACTGATGTCTGTATGTGCAGTATATGCATTCATTATCTCTTCTGGGACAAGGGCAATCAGAGAACCATAGAATCTTTGTGAAAAGGATTTTTGCTTTAGTCTTTGTCTTGCAGCACATGCTGTAATGAAACTGCTCCGTGAACAAAATCCAAGCATCGGTGAAAACAAAATCCCGGGAATGCTTCTATTCACTTTTTGACCAACTAAGCACTGCTCTGAGTTGCAGATTATTAAATTTCCAGTTTCTTGTGCATCTGTGGGGTCTCTGCTTTGATTTTAGCACAGTGAAGACCTGTGGTTTTATTTTCTGCCTTTCATTTTTTGTTTTAAAAGTAGACCTGTGTCTGCGTTGTTACAGAAGGAACTTTTGTTATCTCTGATGTAAATCAGGGTTTGAAAGTGCCAATGTTTTCTTCTGAGAATTATTCCCAGTCTTCCCGCCTACCAAGGGCTGCCTTTGTGCGATGTGAGGCATAGCTCTGCTTCTCTCTGTTTTGAAGAGAATATATTACAATGAATATTGAATTATTTATGTTTGTAGGAACAAAACACACTTACCCAAATGCCTGTGGTAGAGATTCTAAAAGGGGCTGTAAAAACCATCTGAGCAGATTCGTATCATCTTGTTAAATGAGTAAAAGTTTAACATGGTTCTTATTAGCTTGTCAAACCACAGTGGCTGTGTTTACACGAAAAGCTTATGTTCTTCTTGCCTTGCGTCCACATGTGAACGTATTTGGCTTACATAAAACCTGAGCTCACTAGGCCTCTTGGAGCATTTAGCGGGAGCACCAGACCAGACTTGTAGCATTCCACATCGTTTGTGAACATAAGATAAAGCCAATTTCAAGATCTGAGCAAGAATGCCCCTTAATCATGCTGCGTACACATGGAAATCAGTGTCAGAAGCCAGATGTATGAAAGAAAAACATTTTTCTCCTCTAACTTTCTGCCTCCCTCGGGCATTCTTATCAGTGCTCCAAATGCTCAACTTCATATCCAGAGGTTTTCCAGCATGTCGCTCTCATTTCATTTCTGAAATTTTTCTGAAAGTTTTCTATCCTTTCAGTACTCTGCATTTCTCATTCTTCATGTAAGATAATCAAATGTGATGCTGATGATGCAGGGGACAGGATGTTTCTTACATAAAATGTTTCTCCAGATAGAAGAGATCCACAAATGAGGATTACTGTCTGGCCTAAGGAGAACGGAAAAAAAATTGATTATGTGGGAGAAGTCTACACCACAGCACTATTTTAGCACAGAGGCAAAAAATAGCATGCTTCAAAATGACTATGTCACTGGAAGTGTTAGGCATTAAGCCATATCAGGAAAAGATTAACAATAAAAGATAATTACTATAATTTGACTAGTAGATTAGGGAACATAAATAAAATAAGGAACAATGTAAGCAAGTGCAATCATAAAACATAAAAGGCTGCAAGTTATAGAAAATGACTGTTGTTCTTAAGAAAAGGTGAAAACAGCAGGCAAGAAGGCAATGGAGTTGTGCAGTTTTTCGAGACTCATTTTTCTGCTTCATGATAAAGTCACCGCTGCTTAGCTGGGCTTAGTACAAGTACTAGAAAATTACCTGCCATGTGAACAGTCATAATATAGTAAACTGGATGTTATTGAATTCATGTCGGAAGATTGATAATAGGTATATAGGACGTATGTTTGTAAATATAACATACCATCTTAGAACAGTTATTTGTTACCCACTTTATGGACAGATGATAAGAGAAGATTCACATGGATTTGTGATAAATATTCTGTACAATGAGATTGTTTGGGAACTCCATCACTAAAGCAGAGTGGATTATAAAAGAGCAGATCAGTATCTTAAATGGTGACAAGCACTGTGTACCATACCACACAGGCTTCAGTGCAGAGGAATTTCCAGTGATCTTCACCATAAATAAATCCTCAATTCTTTCACTAATTTATTGAGTCCTACTGTTTCAGAGGATATTATTGCTCACAGCATACCAGCGCTCTAGTCTTCTTTCTCTTGTTTATGCACAAGTTTGTAATTCCCAGCTCGTATCTTCATGCTACATGTAAGACATTTTTAGTTTCTTTGAGACAGCACATCAAGTCAACATGTTTTTCCCTTGCAGTAGAAGAGCCAATGCCCAGTATTACTTTACTTGCTACTTAGAAGACTCTCACTAGTTAAGGTGGTTATAAATATGTAAGCATGCTCAGATGGTTTTTACAGCCCCTTTTAGAATCTTTACCACAG
Organism: Athene noctua; assembly: GCF_965140245.1. NCBI lineage: Eukaryota > Metazoa > Chordata > Aves > Strigiformes > Strigidae > Athene > Athene noctua. The sequence continues at coordinate 97,688,030 of NC_134037.1, forward strand.
GCATTTGGGTAAGTGTGTTTTGTTCCTACGAACATAAATAATGGTTATAAATGGTGATTATAATGGTGGTTATAAATGTATAAGACCCTCATAGTTAAGGTGGTTATAAATATATAAGCAAAACAAGTAATGCCATTAGAACAGGAAGTTGAAAATAAAATGTTCAGATAGCAAACTTTTCATCCTTCACAGCCCATGTGGAAGAGAAATGGGGATAATGAATGATTTTAAACAAGTTCCCAGTTTTGTGTTGGCATCTCAGATCAGTTCAGGATGAAAAAGTGTTGCAATTAGGTTACTGTTCACTCTCTTTTTCAGTCAAAATCTTTTTCTGCCTCAGTTGTGACAAGTATCCAGCCTCTTTCATGCTTGCACTTCTTCCTGAGTATACAGAAGACAATCTCAGTAGGTTAGGCTACATGGTCTTTCTCCTAGCATCTTAAAACATTTCTTTAATGACTTACTGCTTTTTTAACTTCTTTGGAAGTAAAAACAAAATAAGATTTCACAGTGTTCTCTTTCTTTTCTTGTCTGCTCATGTTGCTTATCTACCTTTTTTGTTCAGTGTTTGCTGCTGTTCCATTTGCCTAGGTTTCTTTCCTACAACTTTTTCTGGTCATTTGGGGTTATTTTGGCTTGTTCTTTCCTCATTGCATTTAAATTTCTGTGAAACTTTTTGACTTTCCTTCACTTCTCACTCAGATTTCTCTTAATTTGCCGTCAAGATTCCTTTAAGAAATAAGCAAAACACTTTGGAAATATATATTTCTTCATTGTAAATGTTTAAGCCTTAATTGTCCTTGCTGCAACCCATTCTCTTCCTCCCCTGTTGTTCAATTCCTCACTGTGTTGTATAGTGTGAAATACTGGACTGCAAAAGTTCTTTGGGACAGGAGCCATGCCCTCCTGTTTAAACTGTGAGGCATCTAGCAACTTCTTCAGGTCTTCTTATAACTGTCTTCCTTAAATAATACTGTGCTGATGGATAATTAATATTAGTAACTAATACATATGTGAGGGACACAACCCAAACTACATTTTTGAAATCATAAAAAGTGACTCTAAATTCAGTTCTTATGTGTTTTGTTATGGATTCACATTATTATTTGCCCCAAATGACTGAGCATATTACATTTGCCATACATGTTGCTATTGGAGTGTTTTTGCAGAAGAACTGAAGGGAACATAAAGGTGGTAAGTTGCAACTCAAAAGCAACATCTGTCAGAATTTTTGAGCCTTAGAGAATCATGCTCTTTATAGCATGTGGAACTTTTCATATTCTCTTTTTGAACCTGTTTGTACTGTATTATGAAAAATAGTTCTGTATTTTAAGTATAAGGGATTTTTTAATACTTCGAGTGTTTGAAATATATTGCTCTTATACCGTTTACTTTGGTTTTATATTGTCAGAATGAATAAATGACCAAAACTTCTGTACTGTGCAATGTTTTATAGTGATATTGTTGACACCAGTTAAGCTAACCTGTATTTTAAACCTCTGCACACATGGCAGCCTTGCTGATAATTTCTGTTGCACTTGCTTGGACTTTTCCTGAAGTATGTACCTTGAGGTATGATGGAGGTCCCAGATTCTGCTGGGCTACCTGTCTGCCCAGGCTGTCTGTTGTAAGCTACAGATTGGTTTTTAAAAGTGGGTCCCCTTATCCAGACAAGAAAGCATTGTGATGACTGTTGTAGGCAGAGTGCTTGTGTACCGCATGCTACCACTGTGTAACATGAAGTTCTTGGTAATAAATGTTACCCTCACATGGTTTTGTTTCTTCAGAGAATGCAAAGTCTGAGGACAGTGGAAAGCTTCCTTTTCTATCACTGGCAGCCCAGGTTGGAAATCTCTCAGTCTCTTTTATGCAGAACCTTTCTGCATATAAAGACCTATTAAGCAAAGAAAATATCCCTTCAGTCCTGATTTATCCAATACAGAGGAAATACTAGCATTTTCAGACTTTTATACTGTCAAGCAGCAGTAAGAGAAGCTTTATACTGCAAGAGTATCTGTTCTTTCTCCTTCAAGCTCTGAGTCTGGCCAGGGAGTGGAAGAAAAGAAATGTATTTATAATTTAATTATAGGGTTATCTATCTATTTATCTCATGCTTCTTGGATTTTTCTTCCTCAAGGAGGACTAGAATCCTGGGGACAGAATCCTGTCCCCATAAATCTTTCAATACTGGATCACCCACGCTATAGTTTGTGTGTAGGTCCGTTAGGTCAAAGTCTGCTAGAACCCAGAATCTCTTCAGTTAATGTAAATCTTTCTTTGATATAGCTACTTTGTCTAAAATTGGAAATAACATTATAGAAAACTGTGCTTTTTTGATAATTTTACCTGCAGCAGAATACAGAAGTTGGAATAAGCCAAACAAAGCAGTATTCATTAGCACTTACAGTTGACTTCATCCCCCCAGCTTTTATACTATTCTATGAATGTTGTTAAACTTCAGTGTACTTCAGTATAAGCTTCTGGACATTATAGGTGGGCAAGCAGAGAAGCAGACTGGTTGTAATAATTTGCTAGAACCTATGAAGTCAGCAGAAGAGCTGCAAATAAATTTCAGCAAGTCTGACTTGCAGTTTTCTGCACAGTTTGTGAAACTAAAATACATTTTGGGTTTAGTGTTTGCTTTTTACAGTGATTATCTCATATTTTTTTCCAGTCACTAGTCAGGAGGAGCTCAGAGGTATTTACTCTGAACCTCTAGTAGGTCAAGGAAAAAAAGATGGTATTTTCCTTTGAGCTCTAATGGCCAGATTTTTAGTCTGAGTTTGACCAGAATTCTTCCTTCAGATAAGTAGATTGGGCATAGTTTTCCCTCTAGGTCTATTTGTGACTGTATTTTTTTTTCTGTACACTCAACAATGTAGATATCTCAGATTATATTTATTAGCTGAAAACGTACATTTCCATTTTACCAGTGTTGAAGCAGAAATAAGTAAAAACTGGAAACTTTTTTTGGGCACACTTTACCTTGTAGTAGATTTGAGTGGACAGGCAATATGTTAATCATGTTTGCTTTAAATGGAATATTACTAGAAAGGGAAGAAAACTCTATCGCAAACCTAGACTCACCAATTTTTCTGTAACAAGAGTAATGCTCTGTATTGCATGCTCTGTTAAGCTCTGTATTGCTGATTGAAGCAATATCCCAAGGCTTCTGCCAAGCACCGTGTTGTTTGTGTGATAGGGAGGATTTGGTTATGGTTGAGCCAGTCTGAAAAATGGTAAACTGACAGCAAATCTGGGATCATGGTTTGTAAGGCAGCTTTTGTGGTCACGTGCTTTTATTTGATGTGGTTCCTTGTGTCTCTTGTGCCAAATGGTGTAATGTACTAAAGTGATGAAACTGCAAAAGGGGAAAAAAAAAAGTCAACCATTTACTTCAGCAACAAAGGAGAAGGAGAACAGGGAAGGACATCAAAGCCCATAACATGAGTCTCAAAAGAGGAAAAAAGAGCAAAAAGAAGGGAATTTCTATCCACATGCTTCAGGCTACTCTTGCTTATAGCCATCATGAGTAATAAACCCTTTAAATGCCTGTGTAGATCTGCAACGTGCTTCAGTTTCAAAATAAGGCAGGTGAAAACTTAGAGAGTTAAGAAGGGTGTATCCTGGTAAAAGCAAGGGCTATAGTCTATAAAGTCCGAAGTCTACTTTCCATCACTAGTACATAGATTTGAACATGTTTTAACATTGGCCCCGCTGAGAGAAAAGCTTTTAGTTATTTTAAAATGGTATAAACTCTTTCCATGCAGAGGAAACATTTTTATTTACATTTTCAAAGCTAGACAAACCTTCAACTGTATTGTTCACAATCATAGAAATTGCCATTTCCCTATTCTATGTGGGTTTTGCAGAAAGAATACATTGGATTAGGAACATTGTTGAGTGCGATTGGTATGATGTACTACTATCTTTTAGTATAAAGCTCTTTAATGCTATGTTCACACTGTGTTCAGGGATAAGAATGATTCTTCTTCCAGTGCTGGACCTCCTTCCCAAATACACTTTTTTACTCCTTCCTCCCTTGGAGCAAAAATAACTGCCATTGTGCAAGGTACCTCCTTTTAAGAGCCTGAAAATTTTCCTTAGATGTCATTTCTTTGTGATACTTCTTTCAGAAGAAAGCTTGTGCAGTTTTGGAGATGGGGAATGGTACCACATAAAGACAAAATAGAGTGAGAGATCAAAATATAAAGACAGTATTACGTGTGTACGGGAGCTTAACTGTAGCACCATAATTTGTGTTAGCACATAATTTTGTGAACTGTGATATTTTTATTCTTGTGGGACCCTGCAAGATTTAGGGGGTAGTCTGAAATAATCCTCATTTTTCAGACTTAGCTCAAAAGTTTCCCAGCAATCTCGAGAAATGCGCTTTTTTCTGCTTGGAGAAGGGGGGAAGCAAAATGGGTTGCAGGGAGGAGGTGGGGTGAATGCAAGGAATTCAGGGGACCTAGGCAGACCCAAGACGTAGGGAGACTTGTATGGAAGCAAGTAGGGTAGGGATGGGAGTAGGAACATTTTCTTTAGGCCTGAAACTGTGCCTTGCCAAACCATCCAGTCTTCTGAGCTTGGGACTTGGAAGCACCCTTCTTATCTAGTGAAGTGTTGTTTTTAAAGAAGGGGAAATAAGTGATTTTTTACACATAAGTAAGAACAAACCCAGTCACTTCTGTAAACCTGTGAATTAATGCTATGTTGGGTTTTTTTTTAAAGGATCATTTCTTGAGAAAGACATTTTAATGTAATTATAAGCTATTAAGAAATGGGAAGGAATTTTGCATTTTGTATGCAGGCCTGAATAAATAGATCCATTGAAAGACAGACAGAGCAAGTCACTTGGAATGCACCAGTCAACAGCAGAAATGTAAACACACTCCAGCTACGCTCTCTGCACTTGTATTTCAGTGTGCCACAGAACAAAACTGCTATTAATACAGGCTGACTGCTGCTCTTGTTGAATTCAGTACTGAATCCTTCACAAAATCCAGTTTTAATTCACAGATTGTGGATCAGAACTGCATTGTGTCTGGCTCTGGAAACCCAGGAAGTCTCTGGTCCATCTTAAAATGAGGCATATGAAATTGGTTTGCAGAGCTGAGTAGGTTTAGAGTAACAGCAAGTAAATAAAATACTGATTCCAACAGATCTTTGTCTCTGTGTTCCAACGTGTTCATGCAATCTTATCTCATAGATAGGTAGATCTACCATGTATTTATCTTCATCTGGTAACAGTCTTAATGAAATTCACTAGGACTGTTGCTTTGTGAATTATTTTGATAGTGGCTTTCTATAATTTATCATAGAATTTTAACCTTTAAAGAGTAGCAAGTTACTGGAAAAAAAAAATTGTGTAAAAATCAAACACAATTCAGTTGGTTGTGCTGAAAATGGAATTACTCTGGCAAATGTAGGGTAGCAATATTAATTAATTTGTCTGTGTTTAAAAAAGAAATAGCTTCCCCATCATATTTCTTGATGGGTGTTTGGTTGGTTGGTTTTGTCGTCTTGATAAAATGAATGTCACCAGACTTGTTAGTGTGATGTTATAGTTGTTCTTATTCCTGGGTATAAAAATGTGTTTTATTTATGAGGACTGAATAACAGTGATACCAAGAAGGAAAGCTTAATCACAGAAGATCGATCTATTCTTCAGGAGGTTGGCTATCTGGAAAGCAGGTCTGGCATGCAGGAATCTTCAGCTTGCACTGGTGGAATCTCTTGACAGATAGAATTTCCTTGACTATAAAAGACTTGTTCTGGCATTTTTCTTTTTCTACATCTTTTCTTTTGGACTGGGCTTTGAGGGACATCAAAAAGCAACATTAGATACTGAGCTGCATGCTGAAATTCCCTTGTCTAATTTTCTCCATTTTACGTATTTCCTTGCACCTTTTACAAGTGCTTCTTATATTACGTTGAGTAAGTCACATCTTTCTTCAGCTGCAGGTTTATTACAGGGTCAAAGGAATTATAGTCTCTTGCCCTGTCTCATGGTTGTGAGGTACTGCAGGTATGTTCCTTTGGCATGACAGAGGCATAGTACAGCACAGTCAAATAAACCACTGAGCAATAGCTTCCTTACACGTTTAAAAATAAAAGATAAATATCAGTTTCATAAGGCAGATGAACTTTAATTGCTGAATGTTTATAGAAAGTTTTGAGATGGTCAGAGGCAAGGTCCTGTGCAAATGCAGTATTTTATTAAAATATTTAATAAGCAGATTCTCTGGCCCAGTAGAGGGAACAAAGATGCCTGTCCACTCTTAATTTTCCCTGCCCATAATTATTTCTACAGAACATAAATTACATATTGTACAGCTTTATTCTGTTTTCAGAGGATAATTATACTAGAAATTCCAGCCTTCTTGCTGTGGAGGGACCTCTTTCTCAGAAACCACACCTTGTAGCAGCCTGGTTTTCATTTCAGAAGGGTTGAACTCCCATTTATGTCAACAAGTTCTTATGGATTGATTACTGTCAAAAGACAGATACAGGTAAAATGGGAAGCCCTTATTCACAAATCGTAATAATTCAGTCTAGAAGATGTATTGGAAGCTGATGATAGCTGGTGATAGTGGAAGCTTTTTTGCATGTGAACTCTGTTAGACGTTGCTCCTAATTTAATGCCTGCTATTGTAACCGAGAGAGGAGCTTGTAATTCCTGTTGTAGTCATCTGAGCATCTCCAGTGGTATCTTGATGCTTGGACTTGGTTGCAAATGAGGCAAGGCGGGATGCAAAACAGACAGTAGCATTTGCTCTGTGTATGAGATTGGAGGCTTTTAGGGATATATTTACATAAGCATTTAGGAGTTTCATAAACTGAAAGCTAGGGTCTTAAAGTAAGATTCACAACCCACTTGTAACATACCAGGAGGGACAAATTTTTTATTTTCTAATATTAAAGACTGATGGACCTAGTATACTTTCAATTTCTTAAGAGCAAACTACTGTTTCAGAAATGTTCCAACTTAGTAATATTCTAATAGTCACGCTTCACTGTTTTTAACATCCACAAGTAGCAAAATTACATTCCCATTTAATTTTAGTAAGGGGGTGGCAGCAAGGAAATGGAATTCTTAAAAAAAAAAAAGATACTGTTCAAGTCTTACTTCTGCTGGAAAAGTTTGTTTGTTTTTTTTATGTAGCTGTAGTGTACTCAAGGCTTTTTTTTTTCATCATTGCATATGCAAAATCCAGACCTGCAGAACTGTTCCATGTGGTGAACAGTCTGCTGAACCCAGACTGTTTTGCCTGAGTAGCAGATTTCCATATACCTCATTATGAATTTGGGTTTTTTTGATTTATGTAGGCTCTGTTCCTTCAAAGGGATGTACAACCATAGACCTTTATACCTACCAAAATGCTATCTTATCAAGTACTGAGGAAAATACAAGGGCAGGTCCCTTTGGAGAATAAGAGGCTTATTTTTCAGAGAAGAACCTTCTTTCTAGCCATTTTAGTCTTTTGTGGAAACAGCATATAAACAGGAGGCCACAAAGTAACTTAGCTTTTGAAGCTTTTTAATTGTACCCAACAAGGTTCTGGATGTTTAGTGAAAAGTGTGTAATGCAAATTTATATCCCTTTTGATTGGTAAAAGACCAAGAAAGATTTAGGTCAGTACTGCTAAAAAAAAGTAGTGTGGACTTCAGCTGGTTGTTGCCTTAGACAACCTGATTTAAATAAAAACTGCTAGATCCTTCCACACCAACGAAACCATTATCCTCAGCAATAGCAGGCATGTTTGTCTTCCATCCTGCGATAAAGGCAGTTGATTAAGGTGCCTAAATACATCTCTGAAGCTGTCATATTTCTGTGGATTCTTACCATTCAGATTTCCAGTCTGTGCATGGACAAAGTTAATAACTTTGTTCGTATGATTTCTTTCTGGGAATTAACAAAATCATAGAATCAGGGAATATAATCACAAAACAATGTAGACTGGAGAGAATCTCTGGAGGTTATCTGGCCAAACCCCTCCTCAGAGCAGGCCAGCTTAGATCAGCATGCTCATGGCAGTTGTTCTGCTGGGCTTTGAGCACCTCCGAGGATGGAGATTCCCCGGCCCCTCTGGGCCTGTCTTTCAGTATTTTATTGCTTTCATTGCGAAAACGTTTTTCCTAATAGCTAGCCAGAACTTCCTTTGTTGCAACACATCTGTATTGCCTTTCATCCCATCACTGTGCTCTTCCCAGAAGGCTCTGCCTCCATCTTCTCTATATTTTTCCATTAGATAATTGAAAGCATCAATATACCTTCAATAACAATATGCCTTCACCTCCCCTCTTCAGCATCCCCCCCCCCCCTCCCGGTGTTCTCTAAAGACTGAACAAACCCATTTCTCTCAGCATCCCCCCCTTACATTGTGTACGTAATAACCTTATGGCCCACTACCACCTTGATCTAGTAGGTTAACATCTGTGTTGTACTGAGAGGCCCAAAACTGGAGTAGATGGCATGGCTGACATGCATCTGGCCATCTCTTACTCCTCAGTCCAAATTATTTTGCTTGGTCTTAGCTGGTTTGACTGAAGGTGAGTTTCTGAATAATTCAAGACTCAAAGTCCTCTCTTCCCACAATAACAAGGTATCTTAACTACAGTTCTCTGCATCTTACTGATGAGGGCTAAGAAACAGAACTGTTTACAGTGAACAAGCTATGTCCTGAGAGAATGCTTTGAATTAGTGATACCCTTGATTAAAGTAGTTTATTTACATTGGATCATGGTATAACCTGTTTTTACAAATGGTATAATTCAATATTTTTTATATCACCACAGCATAAAAACCACTTCCTCATCATGGCCCTTTGACTTTAAGCACAGGGAAAGTGGACAGTGTAGAAAGTACTTTCAAATCCCAGGGACTGTACGTGTAATATACTGTTACATTAACATCTGTTTCTAGTGCACTTGGAGGATCATCTGCCCTTCACATCCCAGCCTTTCCTGGTGGAGGTTGTCTCATCGACTATGTACCCCAAGTATGCCAGCTGCTAACAAACAAGGTAAGTTAGTAAAAAGTACTCAATTTTCCTTTCCCTTATATGCGGTACTGTATTGCAGTAATACGCTATAGCATTTCCATAGACATGTTTTTTCTTCTGCCAGGTAGTTGAAGCAGGGTATACTTGTGAACTACACAAAGAATACCTTCTTGGTAAGAGTTGAGCACCTAAGCAGGGCATTGAATATAATAATTCTTTTAGGCAAACAAGAGTGTTTGGGATCAGAGCCTGGAGTGGATTTTTCTTAGTGTGTGTGACATGTTAGGATTTAGGATAAAATTTATTGTATCATACAATACTACATTGTAGCAAACTATTTTATTAGTAAATACAAATGTATAGTCTGCATGTTATTTTTCCAGCTGGAAGTTTTCATACCATAGTCATCGTTGTAGGTTTTCAGTGTATTTCAGTGATTTTCTTCTCAGATGTTTCATCCAAATGAACTGAATCGGCAGTCTATTTGGATGTTTATAGAGTAATAGCTACCTAAGGTTGATGAAAAGGTTGTGTTCCGGTTAGCTTGCTGTTTAAACAAAAAAGAGTGAGTACAGTATTTTGAAAGCTTTTCCATTTAAGTGTAATTTTCAAAGGAAAGCTTAGGGGCCGATGTCTAGGAATCTGCCTGTTACAGACCTCCTCTTTGTATTTGTATGTTATTTTTACCTTCAATTGTCCAAATGAGGAAAATAATTTTATCTTTTAGAAAAAGTTCTTCAAAATGTGTTTCCATAATTATATTGGAATCTATCTTTAGAGTTGTTTTGTTGTGGTTCTCTCTTAAAATTACTTTCTGTTTTTAAAATCTACAAGTACACAGGACTGTTTTTATCCTTTCTTAAAGTCACTTAAGCAAACTTATATGTTTTTTTCAAAATAACACTTCAGATCCTACACAAAGCCTTCAAAATAATCATAGGTTTTTTATGAAATAAATTACAAATTTCTAAAAAAAATTTATCTTTGAGGGGTACAAGATAGCTCTCAGCAATTATTATATCAAGGCCTTTTCAAAAAATTTAGGAAAGCATTTGCTAGCCAAGGAATTTTAGTATTACCATAGCCAAGAAAAATATTCTTCCTGTTCTTTTCATGTTCAATGGGGAAAAAAATGGTTTTTAAAATGTTAGTTTCCATTCTGGAAGGTAAAGGGATTCACATATGAAACCATACCGTAAGTACTTGAAGTAACCAGTTGTAAACCAGATGCTCTTGCAGCCTGACAACACGTGCACTGTTTCTGTTATGGGTCAAACTCTGTTCACACTGTTCTGCTAAGGAATCCCATTCAAATCAATAAGAAAACATACATGGTGCGAGGCGAACTTTGCCTTAAGCCTTCCAAGTTTAGCATTGTTGGTTTTTGTCTGTGCCAGGGTGGAAGCCTTTCAAAACCCAGAATGCCTCAGAAATTGATGCTCGCACTTGAGTAGGTGTCTCCCTGAGTCAGCATGAAACCACTGAGAGATTACTGTTAAGAAGATTTTGTTGGAGGTGCAGTCTTCAGAAAACATCCAAGATCAGTTGTGAATTTTTTTTTCCTTTTTTTTTATAACCAGAATATTATTTTGACACTTAACCAACTGTCAGTTCAGGTAATTATGATTTGCCTATCTCAGCTACCTGCTCAAATTTCGTCAACACAAGGTCGTGCATTTCTTTTCTTCACTCTATCTTGTGCAGTTAAACAGCGTTTCAATGTATTGTGAAATCAGAAGTGAATGAAGAGATTTCTTTTCAAGATTTTCAGTGTGTGAGATCCACTGTTTGATCCTGTAGAGGCATTTTAGGATTCTTTAGGGAAATTGTGAAAGCTAAATGTAGGATTTGGAACAATTACCATGTCAAACATCAGTCTTCCTTAATGAGGAATATATGACAAATAGAGAGCTTTTTAATGTTTTTATAGCTCTTGATTTGTTTCTGTCTTTCTTTTTTAAGGTGCAATATGTTATTCAGGGATACCATAAGAGAAGAGAGTATATCGCAGCTTTCCTGAGTCACTTTGGAACGTAAGTTTTCTTTTGATGCATTATTTTCTGTAGCATGGGGAAAAGTGTGGTTTTCTGCATACAGTGTTTGGTTGTGTAACTGCTGTCCACTGGATAAGATGAAATCTGGTCATTTTTCACAGAATCACATGTATAGATTGTCTGTAGCGGTACTGGAATGAAGTTCAGCATTACTTCATTTCTATGCCAGTTGCCGATCTGATTTTGCTAGAAAATAGCTGATTATGGGAAAAGGACAGCAGGGATTTTCTCCTCATGTGAAAGAAATGTGCTTATCTCTGAATAAATGACTGGAGGGGTCTTACAGTAATAGGCGATGACTGAGGTGGGAGGATAGGAAGGTGGGTATTGTTCCAAGCCTTGCAGGAGCCAGAAACCACTGGCATAAAGGCAGGACTGGGAGATCAGCTGCTCCCACCACCAAGTAGTATCTTGTCTCTCGAGAGAAGGGGCTCTTGGGTCGTGTTGAATTCCTACAGTTCAAAGGTCCGTGGCCTGGCATGATGACACATCAGCTTCACAAATCAACTAATCAGGTGTGCCTTGGCACTGTGAAGGGTAGACACTTTCGTTTCCCACCTAAATCCTGACTTGAGCAGGAGTCCGGGAGCCAATACAACAGCAATTGCCTGACCAGTAGTGCTTTACCTCACTGTGAGGAGAGGGTTTCTACTTCCAAGTGATGATGCCAAATGGCATGGATATTCAGGAGCCCTTCAAATCTCAGGTCTCTCAAGTGAGGATAGGATGACAGGTGGCTTCTAGCATGCACCCAAATTTTATACAAATACAGAGAGAGAACAATGACTTGAACTGTATATATGAATAGATAAGAGAGTCCATGCAAGCTCAATCCTTATGAAAACAAGATATTTATTTTTCTTCTGAGAAAACCACAGTCTAGAAATGGCCCAGGTGTGCCTGTGATTTTATTTCACTTGTGAAGTGGTTCCTGAGTCCTGATACTGCTTGAAATTTTCAGAGAATATTGACTCCTGAGAGTCGAAACTTTCAATCTGTCTACCAAACATCTCTTATATATTTAATTTTTTGTATGGTCTCATGCTTTGCTTTTTTGTATATATACTCTTTTGAATTTTCAAATTTAAATTCTTCTCAGACTGTGCCTTTTCAGTTTTACCCTGTCAATTACTACAGAGTTAATAAAATATCTTAATCAGAGTAACATACAGGGAATTTGTGTGTATACAGTTTTTATCAATTTAATACTGCAGATTATTTAGCAGGTCTCCTTTCATTCTAAAGTGTGTTTATGTAAACTGAATATAGCCTTTCTTCAGGTAAGAAACTACCAGTACCACAGCATAAATAAGAAGATCATTAAGATTAAAAATTTAATCTAATTTTAATTTAGCTAGAAAATTGTAACTGTTAATAAATAAAGCAAATATTGGAAGTTTCTGAACAAACAAGCAAAAAAAGTAATCACTGTAATATGGAATTTACATATTTATCATTCAGTATTAGAATGAATGGTAGGTAAAAATTGTATTTATTTTGGGGTTGGTTTTTTTTGTTGATAGTGGTGTGGTGGAATACGATGCAGAAGGCTTCACAAAGCTTACTCTGTTGCTGATGTGGAAAGATTTTTGCTTCCTTGTTCACAGTGAGTAACACTTTGCCTCGGGCGTAAATGTCTATCCTCTTGAAGATACTAGTTCAGAAGGGAAAAAATACAATTACAGGAAACAATTTTAAAGTTTTAGCTATTTTTATCCAGTGCTTAATATATTTTTGATGTGACCATGACACTTTGAAAACATAAAATCCTGATTGTATTTGGAGAAGGGGAGAAGATCCACAATCAATAGTGTACTGCCTGCTTTACAGAACACCAAAAGCATCCTGGGAAGTTTTTCTGGTAATTTGAATCAAGGCTAAGTTCATAGTTGTAACTCATCCTTTCAAAAGTGTCAAGAATAAGGACCAATGCTATACATAACCTGGGAATACCTAAAATCTCTGTAATTGTCAGGAAATAATGCACTGATAGTAATAGTAAAGACACTTTAGTGTAGGAAAAACCTATTAAATGAGAAATAATACTACAATGCCTTTAGGAGCCAGAAGTTATTCCTAGACTGAAAGTATGTGGCAAAACTATCTAACAGTTTGCTTCAGTATGTAGCTAGATTTGTTGTCATTTAAATTTTTAAACCACGACTGTATTACTTTCAAAAAGACATTCTTAATTAAATAAATATATAGAAATTACTTCATGTAGAAATTAGTAAGTGTGGTTTTGTTACTGCCTTATACCTGTTAATTTATGTAGCAATTATTTTTCTTTATGGTAATGTGAAATTCAGAGGTATCAGGGGCATTTTGGTCTGGGGGAGTTCAGTCATTATCCTTTATTTTTGATTGTAACCCTACTTATCTTTGTTTAAAATAATTACAGTGCAATCTGGGCAGCTGGAACATCGGTGTTTGTTAACACTCTATCACTGGAATATTTCAGATTACGTCATTTTTGATTGTGGGCTCGCTTTTCATGTGGGAAACTACTGATGTCTTAATGACATTATAGAAATTTGTCCCAGAGTTTTTAAAGCAAGAAGTGGGGATTGCCATTGTTCAGAGAGTCCTTCACCCTGCATTGTAATGGAGATATAAAAAATGGTTTCACTGATCCCTTTCTTTTTTGTCACCTAAGACTTCTAGACAGTAATGGTCATAAGAGGTCTAGAAAACTCAAACTTGAAATTAAAAAACTTCCATCATATTAGTATGATTTATATTGGAGGAAAAAAGAAATAAAGCTGATATTTTTTGAAAAATTGTCCTTACTACATCATTACTTACTCTTCAACTATAATTGAGAATTGGTCACTGGGCGATTGTCTTCTATGAGATGTTGCTTCTTCATGTACAAACCTCTTGAAGATTTCCTACCTTTCTTACCCCCCAATGTTTTGCTTAATTTAATCAGTGTTAAAATTCCTGGATTTGATTTTTGCTGTGGGACAATATAGCTTAATAGGTGTTGAAGCACTGAGATTTCAGGGGAATCAAAATTTGAATTTCGGTTAAATAACAGAGTGTGTTTTAACTAGGTAATAGTCACAGTGCTTAATTTAACTGGCATGAAAGCTACAATTATAACTGAATAGTTTATCACTATGTATTAACCCTGTGGCCTTAAAAATCATATAGTGGCTTAGCTGTGTAAGCCATTGCATAACCCACTTGTTGAACAATCCACTGCAAAAACATTTATGTTCCATGCACTGAAGGATATTGCAATGAAAGGACCGAAACCTGCACTTCATTTCCTGAGTGAAGTAATGTAGGCTTTCATCTCTTAACCACTGACATAACTATGTATATTATGGTTGAATATTTAGCAAGCGTCTAATAAAGTGTCTGGGAGAGATAACCGTAAGCTGAAAACTGTTCTACTTTATATATTTACTATAGTATGAAGATAAAGTATTCAGAGGAGAATAAATAGGTAAGTATACAGCAAGTACCGTGGCAAATCAAATTAAAGGAACTGTAGTAAATTTTATTGACATCTTAATTTTGGTTAAAATTTTAGCTTTAATTGAGAATGTGACTTATATAAACCCTAAGTTTATAGTTGTATTTCCCTGAGTTGTATTTCCTTTAAAAGATAAATTCAGAGATTTCAAAAATAATTTGGGGGCTTTTTTGCAACTGTTTCCTTTCAAAGTTACAAATTTGTTTGGAAACTAGGAAGCAAAACACATTAGAAGTACAGTGAAATTACTCAGAATTGTTTTATTGAGTAAACTGAAATAAAGATAAGAGAAATGGGAACGTAGTTCTGGATTACCAAAGACCAATAACCTCAGAACAATTTCCCTTGCTAAAAAAAAAAAAAAATTACTTGTGCAGTAGTTATAGAATAAAGAGCAAAGTCTACCCTCTCTACCTTAAAACACTGAAGAGCTGCCTAATTGCAAACTTAATCATTGAATTAATGTAACTGCTGAAGTTATTGTATTAGATCAAAGAGCAGCCAAAGGAACTGTTGCTTTAGTGGTTTAGTTCTAAAAATTGATCAAGTGCTTTCAAATATATGACAGAAGAAATAAACATTCAGAGAAGTTCATGCATCCACATGGAAGAGGAAATCGTTAATCAGGCTTAGTGCTTTTGATATTGATACTGTTTATTGATGAGTAAGTCTCAGTATGAAGCTTTTTAAGTAAACTTCAAAATACTGCTGATTTCTTTCTCATTTATAAACCAGCTATGATTAGCTTTGGAGATAGATATTTCTTCGTATTTTTGTTCCTGCACACATTCTGTGTATTTACACCATATATAAATATAAACCAGTTACATTATCTGTACACAGTTATTCTTAAGTAGCCTTATTGGTATGGACATTAGAATAGGACTCCAAAGCAGCCTGTGTATAGGTTTTTCAAAAATTAATTTTTGTCTTACGAGATTTTTAGGTTATCTGCAGAAAGGAGATTGACAGAAGTTGGACCGGTTGCAATACCAAATGAAACACTGGTTGTGTTAGCAGTTAGTTATTTAAGACATCTTGAAAATGTCAGTTATTAAACTAAAAAGGTTTTGTTTCATTGAACAATGTTTCAGGGGATGGAGAATGTTGGAAGCTGTATATTGTTTGTATGGGATCTCAGACTTAGGTGACATTGGTGGGAACACTTGCTGCCACTGAGCATGGCTAACTAAAGGAGTTCAGGTTCTGCATTGGGTAACAGTGACCCAGGAGGTCCAAAGTGCTGGTCATGTAAAAGCTAAAGTTTAGTTCACGAGTGCTATGAGAGTGCCAACTGAAACAGCTTTTTGTCCACCCTCTTACCTATCTGTGCAGTTATGTGGTTACCTCTGTCAGAGAATAGATCGGAAATAGGCAACATCTTGTCAAGAAGGAGATTTTTACACAGGAGAGAGAAGCAAGCAAGGGGCCTAGAGCATTAACTGGGTTATAGGAGGTTATACCTATGCGTATCAGGCTTTGGGCTGGCACTTGCTTCTGAATTCAGGGTTTTTTTGGTGGAAGTCATCAATGCCAGTTTTTGATGCATTCCAGTTTGGATATTGCTATCTTCAAATGCTTGTCAGCAGAGCAGTTTGTCAGTGCGGTGTCTTGAATTGATGACCTGAGCTAAACAATTGGGGTTCACTCACATAAGCCTTTTTTGGATCGGGATTAGCACATGTGTCCACAGCCTCAGAAAAGCAGCTTGGAAAATAAAGATACAAAGAATTTTTTGTAGCCATGTTTGTCAGGTGAGGCTTAGGAGGAGGGCAAAAAAAATAGGACATTTGGGGAAGAAACATTAGTAGCTGGGAAGACAAGTTTACACTACTGTGCAAAGAAAGTACACTTTATTCCAGTAGTGTTCAGAGAAAGAGGAATGCATGCCTGCTCACTGTAAATAAACAGATGTGTGTTAAAGAAGTAATTTGTTCTATCAGTTCCCTTCCCAAGCAGAAATAACTCTTTAGACTTCAGATATTGTTTTAGTCATTCATTAGAGCAACAATAATCCTTAGAATTTAGGTAAATGTTAATTTTTCAGGCACCTGGTGTAGTTTAAGATGTTACCTGCCCTTTACAGGAGATTGCCCTACCTCTAAAAAGTCAACAGAACAGAGCTAATGAGCATGCATCAGCCCCTTCATCTATTCCTCCTGCAGCTGTTTAAATAAACAAGTTAGACTTTGTGGTAGTAAATGGCTAGCAAGTCTTAAACAGAAGATTTTTCCTAGATGAACATGTGTCTGATCACTTAGTGTTTGCTGTTTAGGTTTAGGAAAGCTTATGTGAGAAGGCAAAAGTATTTTCTTTCATCTAAGATTGTACTTAATGTTCTTCTTGAAATTGCTTCTGCAGATTCCTATTTGATAAACCACATGCCTACAATAATAACTTCACAGTCACTGAAATAATAAAAATGTTTAAGAAATACTTGTTAATCCAAGCAATTTGGAACCTAGAGCATGAGACTGCTTTGTGTAAACATTCCTGTAAATGCTTCAGTATACCTTTATCTGCCTGTAGTTTTGGTCATAGAGCCCTCTCTGTTATATAGGACCTATAGATCTTGTTAAATGTAAATGTTAGAAGTAGCTGGTGTTTGTTGTTTTGATATAGTATTCAATGCAGTTGGAAAATGCTCAATGACTCCTGTGTGCTACCAGAGTATGAATAACCATTTGAGTGGGGTTGGTAGTTTTAGAGATACATTTTTTTCAGTTTTCTGTCATGTAAGATTTGCTCACATATCTTTTGGAAGCTGAAAGGAAGATAGCGTTCTTCATCAATATCAGTGCCTGCAGTCATCACAATTAACACTTAAAATTCCAGGAAAAAAAATCTTTGGAGGAAATTCAGATTGCATTGGCTCTACTTCTTCAGGGAAGTTAGTCTGATTGTGAAAGAAAAGCCTCTTCAAGGAAAGGTATGGAAAAATAAACTGTTATCTTCCTCAGTCGTTTACTGAAAAAGGGCCAAGTGTTGAGTGGAATATTTACATTAAATCACTTTTGTGAGCTTTTGTCTAATGAGGTGTTTTGGCTTGCTTACATAGTGCTTTTATTTTATTCTTCTCATTGTTCCTTAAATGAAAATGGAAATTTATGACTCCGTGAAAACTAAGGGAAAGGAAAAAAGAGAGAACACGACAAGGTGAATAACAAGTTATTGGAGAATGGAGCGATGTCTGGTAGTGTCAGGAAAGCAGGATAGTTCAGCAGAAATGTCAAGCATAACAAAATACATGTTTTAGAAGTCCAGTATGAGAAGTTCAGTACTGACCAAAAAAAAGTCTGCAAAGATTGTATAGGGATGTCATTTTGTTCTTAAATGAGAAACTGAAGATTAACAAAGCCCCAGTGATGTAAAACTGGTTGGCAGAAGTCAAAAGCCATTTGAATCTAGTGCTTGAGAGTAATTTTTTGACTGTTCAGCAAGCAGATAAATGTCTTTATGAGGCATTCTTTTCCTCTGACTCTCGGTGCTTATAGTCAGTACCATGTATTTCTTCGAATCTGGTCTTGATTGTTCCTGAGCACGTCGTTCTGCCTATAGCAAAAAATACCCAGAGCAGAGGGTGTCTCTTCAAAACTTTGTATATTGTTTTAATCACCACAAAACAAAGCATTCTCTGACAATTCCTGTGTAGTGAGGTGCATACCACTTAAGTCAGTGAAAGCTGCGGATACACTGCGGTGCTGCGGATCAGGCAGCATGATGGAAAAGTGGCCTGAGTCACAGGCACACAGTTCTACACTTAACTAGGCATAGGCAGGGGCTAATCCCAGGACTGAATTGCAGCATTTGGAAATAAATTGGCCTTTTGCTGATCATTTTCTCTGTTGCATGTTTTTCTCCTTTATTTCTAAGGGGCACTGCCAACTAGACTTAGTTTGAAATTTGTATTGAAAGCCAATAATTTAATTTTTGTCATTAACAGTACATTAAACATTATGTTCCTTTGATTCCATTCTGGGTATTTACTTGTACGTGAGCTGAGTGAGATTTTCCATATTTAGGTATTCATATTGGATGCAAGTGAACCTGAAAACAGAGGTTTTCTTTTCCTCTTTTTCTGTTTCTCCATGTTCGTTTTGTAATCATGTCACTCACTATAAAATAGTTTTGGGCTAATATTTTAAATTCTTCTAAAAATGGGAGAATGTACACAAGGTTGTTTATAAAGCTTGATACGGACAGCAACAGTAAACAACTGTTGTGGTAAGAATTTGGTTTTACGAGTATTTTATGATGGCCTTATGTGCGTGGACTAGCTAAGTATTTTTAAGTGTCACTTTGCTGTGGATATTGCGTTTTTAATTTCTGAGAAACCCATATATTTGCCATACCTTTCAAACTGTAGTATATTGCTGTAGACATTAATTGATGTTCTTCCAGGAACTACGAGCACTTTAACAAATGGAGTGAAAGGTTTTGTAATAACTTCTTATAAAATTGCACTTTTCAGAAAAGTGAACTATTGCTTTTTCTTATCTAAGAGATATATCTGGAGTGCTACTACTATGTGCCCAAGTATATGACAGATAACTAACAAGTTCTCAGAAAAGATGCCTGAGATAGGGAAGTGATATAATCCTATTTTATCCATGCAATTTTTGAAAAAAAGTAATTGGGTCACAAAGAGTCATTGACAAAGCTGGGATTTTAGTACAGATCATGGTACTTTTTCTTCTTACTCTATGTCTGTGTCTTGTGTCTACACATTTTGACGTCTCACATGACATTCACAGATAGTTTTTCTCTAAGGTGAGAACTACATTAAAGGTGTGAGATATAGCAAGTTGAAAATTGCTCATAGTAGCAAGTAGAAAGCAAATATTTTGTTTTTAGTCAGGAAAGGAGTTGATGAGCATGATTTCACGGGAATCAGTCTTGGGTTCAACACCAGACAATGCTTTCAGAAAAAAAACAGGGTGATACAGAATACCACATGATTATTAGAGATACGACATTTCTAGAAATAAGAGCTGCTTTTCTTAATCTTTCTTCCCTATCTTCTTCTTCTTTCTCCCCAATGACAATTACTTTGTCATCAAAGTAAACTTTTTCTAAGAATCCGTATGTAACACAGCAGTAGCACACAAAGGCAACTGCTGCATGCCTTTTATGAAATAGATAAATACAATTTACTTTTGAATAATAATAAGTACACCTTGGTTTACAGATGGAAGTGATCACAAAGATGCTTAAATGTCTAAATGAGGGAAGGAATGCTTAAATTGCTTTTCTGCCTCCTTTGTCACCAGTTGGCTGGCTGGGTGGGGCGAGATTACACTGTGTTGAGATTTGAAAGCTGTAATCCCACATGGAGTTGAGTAGAAAGAACCGGATAGCATGCATGTCAGCAAAGGGTCGTTTTGTGTTAGCAGAGGGTCCTCTTGACCTGCAGGATAATGTCACGTTGATCACAGATGAGAATGAAATAAATCAGTTTCCTTTCAAATCCCAGGCAGCATTTAAAACAGGAAAAAGAATTTACTTGCAAGCCTCGTAAGCTTAATAAAATGTCGGTGAGAGAAGCCAATGTTTTTGCACAGCTGCTTTTCAGGTAAAAACATGCTTTAGGAGTCTTCCTGTCCTGCTGGAAAGTAATATAAAGCTTCTCAGCATTTAGCACTGTGTCCCTACTTGGAAAACAGGGAAAAAGTTTTTGCCTTTTCTCTAACAATTACATGCAGTGGTCACCAGCCTGTGCCAAGAAAGGGCACAGCTTGCTTTTTACACCCATAACAACTGCAACTGTATGTAAAGTATAAGCTTCAAGCAATTCAGATGGAGAAGCAGCAGCTTTTAGTAGCATCAATCTCATCAGCACTTAGAGAAGTTACTATAGAAACTGTTACAGCAGAAACAATAAAAGGAAATAAAAACGGAAGGGGGAGGGAATGAAAATCTTTGAGAATTTGAAGTAAAAATAAAGCAAAATAGATGTCAGTAGCTGAAGCTAGTGAGGTAAAAATAAAAAGCCTTTCTCGTAATTAAAATAATCAAGGTTTCAGAAATTAGAGAAGGAAAAGACCTGTGAGGCCATTGTGCCATTTCTTTGGGCTTAATATAGGACTATGAAATATTCCATGGGATATTTTTAGGAGGTAGTCCAGTCTTGCTGTAGAAATCCCAAAGAGTATGACATTGTTGAGGTGGGTGATAACACTTCAAAGCAAGAAGACATTATAAAGCAGTTTTTGAGTTAAGTTACATCACTTTTTCATGGTTTTTGGCTTCATAGCTGGAAACTGCTTGAAGAATATCTTGATTTGATCTGATACTTAGTTCCTCTGTAAGACTAAACAAAGAGTTAGATACTCTGTCTTCAGCACATGACTGTAACTTAAGGTATTTAAACTATTTTTGTCACATTTCTTTAAAATGCTGGTTTTGTGTGAAGGATGGGTTACTTAAGATAGAGGTTATGATAAAGACATGGGATATTTTTACAACCATATTATCTGCCTACGTTGAAAGAAAATCAAAACAATAGTAATCATATATCTAGTTGCCATTGGTGCCTAGACTATACTGTAGTTCCCATTATCAGTGGAATGAGAAACACAAGACAAGACAGCAGTCTTTCAACTCATGCAGTCCTCTTCAATTAAAAACAGGTTACTTTATATTTTTTTAAAAATCCCAACAAACCAAGGAAAACTAAGTGATGAATTTATTCTAGTCTCATTGAAATCCACAAGTAAACAAATCTACTCTCTGTAATGTGCTGGAATAGTTTAATCCACCACAATTCAGTTTCCATTCTTCAGAAATATATAAGGGCTGTCTAAGAATGCTGGAATTAAAAGTAACCACTTCTGTATCTCAGAATTTGAAGTTGGCCATTCCCATGGATGTGATGTTGTCATAAGACACATTAGGGAAAGGGATATGCTGTTGGTGCAAAAATTTTGAAAAAAGAAGAACCAATTCTTAT
This sequence comes from Athene noctua, assembly GCF_965140245.1. Classification (NCBI taxonomy): domain Eukaryota; kingdom Metazoa; phylum Chordata; class Aves; order Strigiformes; family Strigidae; genus Athene; species Athene noctua. The sequence goes on from NC_134037.1 coordinate 97,709,525, forward strand.
TTTGAATGTAGCCTGGACTGACAATAAGTGAAAGTCATTTCTGTCCAATTAAAAAAAGAAGAAGGAAAAAATATGGAAAATCAGATTCCTTTAAGTATTCTTTAATGTCACGATGAACATCACTGAAGTTACTGCAAACTGGGCATTTGCCAGCACTCTTAATAACTGCTGTCAGCCAACTCGGGTTCTGCAGGTAGTGTGTTAAACCTGTGCTAAAGAAAAGGTTCCTCAGCCATTTTCCACTTTCTCATTCCAGCTGAATTCTTACTAATGACCTTCTAATAACCATCTTTTAAACATCTTCATGGGTTCCCTTTCCATTCTTGAATATTATACTTGCTGACAAAGGTCACAAAGATCTTGTGTTGTTGAGTATCAATCATTATACAATTGCAGTTAGAGGACCGTGTCCTTAGTGAGATGCTCTGTTGCCAGACGCATTTCCCAGTACAAAACAAGGAGCCATGAATTCTATATATTCATGTAAATTGTTATAATCCCAAATATTGCCATTTTTCCATTATTACAATCACTTTCAGTGTTTGTCTTCCATTGTTTATTGTACATTCAGTTGATACATAACTGATACAGATAAGAAAAAAAGTAGTTTCTTTTTTGATAGTATTGCATTTTTGTATTATTTATTTGGAAGTATTTTGTCATCTATACAACTATTCACTTTGCCGATGGGGTGGATATTTCCCCTAGCAAGGGCAGAGTTAATTATTTCAAAATCAGCTGTGATTATCAACACACCCAAAGTGCCGTAAGTGTCTCAGCTAAAATACCATACACAGCTTTTCATTTCACATTGGAAATTTTGAAATGTTGATTTCAAAATAACATCTTCCTGCAAATAACCTGTTATCCCTAATAATATTTAACAAAGTCAAATTGCTGTAACTGTGCTCTGTAAACCTAAAGTCCCACACTAATGCCATTGATATGTTATTTGTCATCCTTGCTCTCTCATTCTTGCAAGACTACATCATCACACACTAAAGCAGGATAGCTGTCACATTTTGTAATTCTCTGTGTGTTTTGAGCCAAATTTACCCTTTCATTTTTTGCCAGTAGAATGTAGGCTAAAGGCCCTCAGCACAGAATTGTCAAGGAAAGATTCACTGTGCAAAACAGCCTAAAATCCTGCCTTGCAGAGATTTGTGCTCGCCGCTACCATTCCCAAAATGCTTGTGGCTGAATCTGTTCAGGTTTCTCAGTAGGTAGAGTGATCAGTCCTGAAGACCTTCTGTACTGGAGTTTCTGTGTAAAAAGTGAAGATAGCTGTTTTCCCTTGAACTTAGGTGAAGATTTTTCACCCGTTGTACAGGCTGTCTGGAATAGCTTTCTCATAGGAGAAGTCATGTCAGGAAACCTACAAGAAAATTTCTTTTTAAAATAAGGCTTGATGGGTGTTTGAGGAGTATTATATAATACGATCTCTGTGTTACCACCAAGTTGCATTGTAAATTCACATGGGTCTTATCCACATTAACACATCATGAAAACTGGAGAGCTCTGAGTTCAAGGAACTTTTCAGTCTGAGGCAGTACATTCAAATCCACAAGTTGTTTTTCCCAGCAGTGTGAGCTCAGTTGCAAGTAAAGGCAGAGAGAATGTGAAATTCGGTGAACCAAAAAAAGAACAAGAAAAAAGATGATGAATATATACTAATAAGAGACAGTTCTGGAGCCTGGAATATGTGTTTCCTGTTTCCATGACTTACTTCATCAGAAGTACTTGAATGCAGAGGCAGTCTCTGGCCAAAGTTGGATGATAAGTAAGGAGTGAGTCAGGGGATTTCGGGAAGAGAACAGATAGTATCAGGCTAAGATTGTTCAGTGTTCTCTGGAAATTCGGGTTTTGCACATCTTTCCTGTACTCTTCTTGTTTTCCTGGTGAAAAATTTAAACAAAACTTTTCACGTGTCGAGTAATCATTGATTCTGAAGTACCTGCTACACCAGACAACATTGGAAGCAGTTGTGTTTGGCTATATGAAGTATCATCTACTATTACATCTCAGAAGGATTGGGTCCCACAGGCTGGCACTTTACATCAGCAGACAAGCTGACTATCCTTTTCTTGTTCCTTTATTCCCAGTTTGGAATCCCTAAATAGCCTCTAAACTCGTGAATTAAGGTTGGGCAGGCAATGAAATCTTGTAGAAGTGGAAATCTCAGCAGTAAAATATCCAGATCAGCCAGTGTTTCTGAGTGCAAAACAGATTATAGGTGCAGTAAACTGCAGCAGATTCAAACATCCAGAAGTTTAGTGAAATAACCAGCATAGTATCATCCAAGCATTCAAATAGTGCGTACCATTCAGTGAGTAAATGTTGACTTCTGTGAAAATAGATACCTAGATTTATCCAGTGCCATACAAAGGATGAATAAACCTTTTCTCTAGAACAGGGGAACAGCATATGGAAAATTTTCTAAATATTACCATCTAAGTACTCTGAAATATTTGTATGGTCAGCATGCATTTCAAGCGTGGTTTTGTTTTCCCTTCTCTCCAGTACTTAAAAGTGAAGAGGGGAGCACTGTGATAAACGTGCCTTTTTCTTCTGAGCTTTTTTTTTTTTTCAGAAACCCTGTAACAGCACCAGTATATGCTTTTGCCGAGACGGGCCTTCCACATTTCATATCCTGTTTGAAAACCTATAAAATCAGATGCTAATGATATTATTTTAGAGTTAGTAAGACTGTCAAAACCAACTCTATTTGTTGACATAAGCTTAACAAACTAGGTAACTTGTTCCCAGTCTCAGATGGTTGTTCTTTAAGAAAATGAACAATTAAACCTTACTGATTCATTGGACAGCTTTTTAGTTATTAATGAATTGGGATTTTGGCTTTAAGATAACTATGTTTTGAATATATGTATGCATTAAATGCTAACTAAGTCAAGAAAAGCAAATCTGTGTGTTAGTTCTCGATAGTTTCTTATGTTTCAAAAAGAGAGCAACTTCAACTATTTATAAACTGTAATTAAGTTTCTTTACAACATGACTCATTCTCAACAAGCAAGTGCTTTTTCTTTTACTTTCCTATGAACTGTGTGGGAAAATTAGGGTTCAATCACTGAAGAATTTACTCAATGTTTAATTACCCAAAACAGCCCTCCAAGTTCTGCTCATGTAGAGCTTTCACAAAGACGTGATTTTCCCCACACTATGGCTTTTTAAAACTTGACTTTAAAAAAATGATCTGTAAATTGTAACGTAGGAGAAAGCAGTGTTTTACTATGGTATTGGCCTCTTTCTCCAGTCTGATTCTTTGAGGTCCACTTATATTAACAGTGTGATGCTTAGGAAAGCCAAAGTAAGAAATCATCAGGATTAAATTACTTTCAGCATGGAACTGAATTAGAAAGCTTTACTTTCCTGAATGAACTAATTGTTTAAATTTTCCAAAGGAAATGTTTCTATTTCTGTGAGAGAAGGAGCAAATAGGACTTCCTCTGACATAATTTTCGTTTTAAATCTGAGTTTGACAGCAAGATTTTTACCTTCATAACCAAATATTACTGCTTAACTGCATGACTTGTGTAAGCTTGCTAGCTGAAGTGACTCACTTACGTAGATGAAGTTATTTTTAGGAAGATAATTTGCACTGTTTAGAAGACGAAAAAAAGGGAGAGAGAGTCCTACTAAGAGCTAGATCCCTCATTATAGTTTACAGAGCTTGTGAACCCAGCATCCAAGCAAAAGATGACTAAGCAAGGGGTCTATTGGTACTTTCAGGAATTTACAGACATGACTCATCTGCTTATTTTCTGCAGACATATCACCAGGGTACTCTGTGAGTCAGCTGTTATTTGGAAATAGTACTTGTATTCAACATGAGTACATTTTTGTAGTTCTTAGGTAACTAGCATGCCAAACCAAAGCAGGCTTTTATAGTTTGCCTAGTTCAGATGTTGATTTACAAAAGCAGTGTGTTGTTTTTAACTATGATGCATTTTTCATGACAAAGTGTAAATGTTGTCTGGGATGTAATTATGCAAATACTTACCTTTGCCTCCTTACATATCGCATGAAGACAGATCTGATTTTGTATTAATGCACAGATTGAGTCAGATTGCCTATATGACCAGGTAAAAAAAAAAAAAAGATTTTCTTTATCAACCTATGTGACTATGAGCAGAATTTGACCTTTTATCTTCAAAGCACCTTGCTAGTGTTGGTTACCAGTGATATTTGCTTATTTTTCCGGTACTATAAAACACTTCACCCCAAATTCAAGTATTCTGTGCACTCACAGTGTCAATGGACAGGGATCCACTGTGGCGGAAGTGAGTTCTTGCCTTCCGTTCCTACTGCTGAAATAATAGCTGGCTACCTTGAGATATGTATAACAGTTTACAACTCAAGGCTATTTCCTGTTTACTGGTCTTTTAGGTGTGGTTGTATTCCACAATTAGGGACAGGTTTTTTTTTACTTGGTCTGGATTCATCTCATACCTTGTATTAAGGAAATACTTCACTTAGGAAAATGGGAGTTTGGCGATTTTAGGTGGAGGGTAGTGTTAGAAAACAGAGGCAGATCAAATTTTTCAAAACTCTACATGCAGTTCAAGATAATACTGCTCTTGGCCAGATGTGGGATGCACAATTTTAAATCTAATTTGCTTAACTGATTCAACAGTTTATAATATAAGTAGTTCCTGAAAATTCCTATATAGGTTTTGGTTAATAGAACAAAATAAAAGTTTTCTGTTATATGTTGGTGGTACCTTTGCTAGAAGAATGTTTTTGTAAAAAAAAGGCTTCTCATAATAAGTGGAAGCATCTCTGTAGTGAAAGTGATGTCTTGATTATCTATTTAAACAGCATTTCTGGTGCTAGATACTTTAAAGTTCAAGCCTTTCGTTTTAAGTAACAGGAAGAAAACTGCTGCTACTTGCCCCCATTATGTAGACGAAGGTTTTCAAAGGAAAGTTAATGAAAGTTAGAAATTCTCAAGTAAAAAGCTAAGTATAAGGATCTATTACTCGAGTGTTTTGCCAAAGTTTATTACTCCTTTCACACGGTGATAAAATCCACAAGCATGCAGAGTATTTTTCCTTTAAGGAGATGGTACTTAAGAAGGAAAAAGATGCACTAGAGGAACAGAGTTTAAGCACTCAGAGCTGAAGAAGTATATTTATAATGGTAAAATGGAGAGCCTGTCTCCTTGCTTCATGCTCTTTTCCACAGTGAAGTCCTTCAGAGGACTTCAGCACACATGTACAATCAGCAAGGTGAGGAGACAGCTTGCTTGTTGATAAATGGCCTCAATACACCAATATTTTTCAGAGTTGTTATTTAATAATCATGTTATAAAGAGGAATTTGAAAGAGCAATCTTCAAATCTAACCTTTGTTACAGCAGTGATCTGCCCTCAAATTAGGAGAACTCTGCCCATGTCATTACTGCTTAAATATCTGCTGAAAGCTGCTGTGTGAGCTGAGTCACCAGGACTCTGGGAGTTATCACGTGTAGCTCAGACACTGGGTCATGAACTGAGCAAATGCTGTCGTGCACAGTGATTTGTTGTATTTTGAGAGTATGGCTAGAATATCACATTTGGTTTTGTGTACTTCACAACTACAAATGGTTTTACTCAATGAGTTTTGAGGGTAATTTAGGGAAAAGGGAGCTATGGTTTGGCTAATGCACATCCAGGTGTTCAGACATGATTAGAAAAACTGAAAAATGAAGGGATTTGGAAAAATAAAACCTGTCTTACTACTGATATCTCAGTCTGTGAGCAGAGATTTCAAAGGAAGTGCTGGAATCTCTGCTCCATGAGTATTTAAAAGTAGAAAATACAGTGCATTATCAAGCATACTAGAGGGGAGATCCTGTTCCGCGTGAGGATGGGTTTAGTCCTGTAATGTTCCTTTTGCTTTCTTCAAATTCTGTTTGTACTGATTTTGCCCCCTGCTTTGATTATTACTTCAGCTATTACAGCCTATTTATTGATTTCTGAGTCTTTCCTTCTCTTGAAGAAGGACTGTGGAGTGACAAAGAGAATATTGAGAACCCAGGCTTATAAAAATGAATTATAATCTCATTAATTTGTTTCACTCATTGCTATTTAAGATTTACAGAGAGTTACTGTTCCATTGCACTGTTCTTTCATTGTGCAGAATTAAAGAGTTGTGATTTAGAGGAAAACAAAAGTACAAAGATAGGTGCTTTGTAAATGAAGTCTACACCTGAAGAAATGCACATTCTTTTGTTAATTTTGGTGTTAGATTAGACATTTAATGTAAATAATCCATATCTGTTGTCAGAACTCACAGATTTCTAAAGCCTCCTGAAATTAAAAGTAGACCAAGAAAATCTAAACTATAACTCTAGCAGTGAAAAAGTTAAGTTACAAACCAGTTTTTGACCATATTATTAACTGTTGTAGACTATTTTATTGTTCTGCCAGACCTAGCTGATCATGAGACAGTGATAAGCAAAGGGAACTAAGAGGTTCTGATTTTTATTTTTAGTGAGATATTTTGGGTATTAATGACTTCGCAGTGTGTTTTTGGTTTTGCAGTGGTTTTTTTGTCTGGCAGATGACAGCAAGTTGAGATCTTTCCCAGGTCATGTGACTGAGTCCTTTATGTGACATCCTTTATCAAATCATTTAACCACTATAGGTCTCAGACGACTGTAAAATGAGAACGACAATGCATTTGATGTCCATAGGGACACTAAAATGAATTGGCTAAAGCAGATAAAGAGAAAATTGTTGCTTGAATGGAAAGCATAAACAAAAGTATTTTGTGAATTTTTGAAAGAGATAATTTAAGTATGAAGGAAAATAATTCTGTTGTTTTTTCTATAACAAAATAATCATGGTGTAAATGTTATGATTAGCATAGAAATACATGAGCTAAACGTTTTTTTTAATTATGTACTTTACAAAAATATTTTGATAAAGCAAAGCTTCCCATACAGCAATATGTTGGAATCATTACTTACAAGAAATACCGTAGTACATTTTAGGTGTAATCATCAATTTTTCCTTTTCTGTCACCTTTAAATCATTAGAAAGGAATAATATATTCCCAGTTTAAAAGAAGGAAAAAATGCAATAGCATATTTTGTGTCTTTTTTTTTTTTTTTTTTTAATTTCAGTTGACCTACCCCTGTACTTTCCTCGAGACCAACCAACTCTAACGTTTCAGTCCGTCTACCACTTCACTAACAGTGGCCAGCTGTACTCCCAGGCTCAGAAGAATTACCCTTACAGCCCCCGCTGGGATGGCAATGAAATGGCCAAGAGAGCAAAGTAAGTCAGATTACTTGTTTCCTGCTAAATATTCCATCTGTTACACCATCATCTGTCGGTAAAAATTTCATTTGGATTTAATTGTACATTTCCAGCATTACAAAAGCTGAACCTGGTTTTGTTTTCATACAGTCCTAGCGTTCCCGTATATGAGTATAGACAGATACTTCATTAGTCATGCTTATTACATTAGTGCCAGAGGACTGATTAAAATAAGACTCTTTCTGCTGGGCATTATACGGGCACAGAGTGGTGACAATCTCTGTTCCAAAGAGCTTCCAATCTAAGTAGTCAAGATAGCCCGCAGCAGGAGTAAATCTGCATGGTAGCAGTCAGTCAAGGTAACTCCATGGTTTTGTGTGGGTGTTGAGGGGGCCCCGAAGGGAAGCATGTGAGATGGAGAGAGCAAGGAAGAAAAACCTGAAAGATAGGGAATTAGGCTGTAGTAAAAAGACATGGGAGAACAGAAGGAGGTAGAGAAAACCACCAATCCGGCATAGGAGGCAGCCCTATCAGAACTTGAGAAAGTTACCCGAAAGTCTCAATATCTCTTTCTTTACTGCTTTTTCTTTGGCTAGAAAAAAACCTCTGACTCTTTGATTTGCAGTTTCTCTGCAAGCCCTTGTTTCAGGCTGGGAAACACCACTTAAGTCTGAGTATCCCCTTTGGTTAAAGGTGACAGGACAGCCTCCCCAGAGTGGTTTTGTTGCAAGGACAATCTGCCATGGGCAGTGGTGCCCCTTTTGTATACTAGATACTATTCTTCTCTTCTAATGAAGCTAAAAAGATTTTACCTGACTGGAGCAAAGTGGGTGATGGCCTTGCTGCAGTATTTCAGTTTTTCAAACTGTAAAAATATTAGAACAGCAAGAGATTTAAGCAGTCTGGTTATCCGTTGTTCTGCAAATAAAGGCATCAAACTGCATAAATAATAAGTATTGGGGTGAACGTTTTGAATGGCAATCAGAAGATTAAATTAAATTAGCAAAGATGCATAAATACAAGTTGAATGAAAGTAGTTCAAGCTGAGTAAATCAAATGAATGGCATGGTCAGAGACTGATTGTAATTTAGAAATGATGGAAGCAAACAACAATTGACAAGCTTTTGCAGATTTTACACTAATTTAAATTTTATGGACAGCATCAAGTAACATTTGATTTTGGATTCTGATGCATTGCAATAGAAATTGTTTTACTAGTATTTTGTTTTACTACTGGACTGTCTAGGAGAACCATTTCTTGATCAAATATGATTTTCTTTTTGTGGACTTGTTGGGTTTTTTTCTCTAGCAGAATATTATAAGTATTTTATTGTAAAAAAATTCACCAACCAAAAGCCAACAACAACAATAACTGGAAGCACTACTGTGGCTTTTTTAATGACTGTACTACAAAATGCATTTCTTTTGCAGCTGGAAGCTTACAAGTACCTATGTGCTGTCTGCTAAGTGCGTTCATTTATGAGTGGGTGTATACAAATGGACTTCTCTGCCCTGCTCTTGAAATTTAGAAGTATGATAACGGTTCTTTTAAAAAGCACTAAATGTGTACGCTTACTATCACATGTACGTTTTGTGAGGTTATTCACTCTTATGTTTGAAGCTTTGCATTTAAGTTTTACACTGGATACGTAATATGAGAAAGATGATGAGAAGCGGGGGAAGAAAGTATGCTGCAATGTCTGAAATAACTATCACTGAGCTGTAAAGAGACAAAAAAGCTGCTCTAGTTAAAAGCGCTTTGCTTGCAGGAACAGCTAGTGATTCCTGAGTAGGTACCATAAATAAATCTGTATCAAGAAAAGTATGATGTTATGATACATGTTAGCGTATTTTAAGAAAGATTTTTAACACAACTGAGCACCTTATGTAAACACTATTTAAAATATTTGCGAGGGCTTCTTAGAATAGGTTAGTACGTTTCAACACACCCAAATAATTTTTCATTCTACTTTATTTTTATCATAGCCACGTTATGGACCAAGTATATGGGAATATATGTAGATATATAGGGAAGTGTTCTAATTAAATATATTAGTTCAAGCACCACATCAAAACATCCCGAGTAGAAACAGTAAAGAAGGATACATGATTTAGCCTCTAGAAGCAATGTAATTCTGCTCAGCTGAAGTAAATTTAGCCATGGATAAATCAGAGACAACTTGTTTGTGTTTCTAAATACTGTCTGTTAGGTTTTGCTTATATGTCGTCTTTTTCCCTCTTAACCAAATGGTCTCCCAAGTGCTTGGCATCCTTTGAGACAAAACAGCTCTGTTTATGTTTGTGGTCCTACTGTTCTGGGGCCACAGGCTCTCCCACTTGACGTTCTGTTATCTGACCAAATTCTCCGCCCTTATTCTAAGACACTTTAGGGATCCATTTACACCATCTTCCTCACTGTAGCTTAAGACACCATCAAGGACAGCTTTTGCTTGCTCTTGCACCAACTGGGTTCATTAGCTGTCCAGTTATGTATTGAATGAAGCACGTATGCCACATTGCTTTATAGGATGTAGAAGCGGCACCAAGTTTGAAATACAATCATTAAAAGATTTCCTCATCCTCGATTTTGGCAAGCCCTGCCTCTGTTTCCAGCAACTGAACACAGCCTGCTTATTCATGGGCAGAGCTGTCATAAGTTCATGCCAAAGGGACTTTGATTCTGTGCCCAGCCTTCTCCCAGGGTTGTTTTTTTGTTGTTTTGTTGTGTGGTTTGTTTTTTTTTTCCAAACAGGTGGGCCCATCCAATTCCTTCAACTCAGGGGCTAAACTTGAAAGCCTTGGTATCCTTGCTTATCTTTGGGGCCCCCAGGAAAAGTAGGAATCTCTTTTGAAGTTAGGACTTAACCTTTTGCCGTAGCCTTGAGACAATCAGTAATAATTATAAGTAGGAGCAAAATTACTCCCCTAAAATACATACATATAGAAGATTGTATGCATTCACACTTAAACACATATCACCTAAATCTAAAAGGCAAATTCTCAAATCAGAGTATCAGTTTAGCAGGATCTTTTTCATTGACAGAGTAAAACTGCTCATGTTCTTGCTGAAGTAATTGGACAAATTTATGCCTGTCTGATAAAGTCCACGAAATCGTGTTACTTTTTCTCTGTGTCCTCTTAAGCAGTTTTTAAAATCACCTGGCTCCTCTGAGACCTGCTGACTTAGATTCCTTGCTGAGAGATAGCATCTACTAACTGAAGCTTGCTATTGTTTTAGCTCAGGGATTGCTCCCTGGCTTGATTTAATTCTAAGGGACAATTCAGGTCCTGATTAAAGAATACATTCCATATGCCTTCAGATTGCTTGTTTCTTAACTAAACACAAAATTTTAACCTGTTCCTCCAGCTAGAAACAGGGAAACCAAAAATACTAAAATTTTCTTACAAGCTGCCGAGATGCCATTTCCTGTCAGTTCACATCTCAGGCTTTGGCTTTCTTAGGTCATTTATTTATATGTCTGTGGCCTCCTGCGTAAGCACCTTCTCTAGAAGATTTGGTCCTAAAATACAATAGCAAGCCTAAGAAAATACAGTAAATTATGGAAAGTTAGCAGCCTTGTTTGTGGTGTACGTGTGAAGTAAAACATCTCTGTGCGGTTTCCATGGGAAAGCTCTCTTGTTTTTTGCTTAAATAAGCATTCAAGTGTACATAAATGGAGTCTTTAAAGAACATGCAGACTCTAAGCCTGGGATTTTAAGAAGGAATACTGTAAATAAAGCTTGTTTGTTTATACAAATTAAGTTCAGTTCTTAGATGCACTCTGGCCCAATTTCTGTCCGACCCAGTGCTGCTCTGACTTAGGTTATACTTCAGGGAGAGCAAGTCAGGACTCCGTCTACTCTTTTATCCTACATAAATCCACCTACTCGTCATTAAAAATAGCAGGAGGATGGAAGACTGGCATCACAATTAAAAGTTGTTCCAAGGGTTCATATTCTTTTTTTCAAGGTGACTGTTAAAACTGTTTTCTGAATAACATTCTTGTCCCTGGCCATTCACCAGCATTTGCTGAACGCGGTGTTAATTTTACATATCCCTCAGGGCTCTCTAAGGGTGAAAGTCTAAAAGGGCTTAAGTGCTCTCAACTGTATATTGGCTGTTGCTCTGCCATAAGGTCAAGTGCAGCTTAAGATTATATGTAGACGCATCTTGTGCGAGCTCAATATGTATCAGCAGCACGGCTGCAGCTAGAGTTTGTGCTCAGAGCAAGCATGCTATGATTAGAAAGTGTCAGGCTGGTGCACTAGGCCGTAGCATTTGCAGCCTTATCAATACCTTTTCCTTGAGTATCATCAAATTAGAAGATGTGTATTGTGTGAAGATGCTACTTGCTATTTGGCCGAAATGATTGCTTTAAGCTTTCCTGGTAAGGAGAGGAAATGCATTTTTTGGTCTAATAAAAGGATATTTGAAAAAAGGGGGACAATTTTTGTGTTGCTGTTCAGACAAACTCAGTTGTAATATGTCAAAGACTTGCTATTGTATTCGGTATATTTTGGCTGCCCTAATGATTATTTTTTTTATATTGACATTAACCAGTTTTTCAACTCATCCGTTTTATTATCAAGTCATTCACATTTTAGGGATAATGTCTATTACTGCATTTTGCATTCTTTTAAAGTAACAGATTTCTCTGTTTCCTTGAAACTTCTGTTTTCTAGCTATGCCACCTTGAATCTCACTATAAAGTTTACATGTTAGCATTTCACCTTTTTAATAGCCTTCTCTCCTTGATAAGTGTCATTAAGGTAATAAATAATTTGATATTATTTGATTTATATTTTGGTATTTTTCCTGCTTATTTGTAAAAGCAGCAAATTGTATTTTCACATATTGCATCATTTTCCTGCATGTTAGGCATCTTTAAAGAGTAGATTTCCAAAAACTATAACTTGTTTGCATTCATGTATACTCTCCTGAGAAAGCTTTTTTCTTGGCTGTCGGGCTTTGGCTCTGTTGTATGTTGCTTTAAACTTAAAAAGAAATTTAGAAAAACGAGCATAGGGATCAGAAACACAAAACAGGGACATCGTCTTTCCCTATGTGTTTGTGTCTTTGTCTCTGAACGTTCGCAAGGCTCAGAGGATTCTTTTCGGAGAAGAGCAGCAGGATAGATACAAAGTAAGGGGTGAGGTGCTGAGCTGGGTCGCTTGTTTAATTCTTTGGTTTTCAATCGTCTCACATCAGAAACTGAACAAAAGTGATTTCCTTACCTGAAATCGAGTAAGGCTGACATTTTGTTGCCGCTGGTGGGCTCTTTTTCATAACACAAAAGGGCCAATATGCTCTGACAGCCATAGTAAGAAGAGATGTGGTGACCCAGCTGTCTGAAGCTCACAGAGAAGTTAATTTGATTTTATAGACCATTAAATCAAAACTCTGATTTTCTGTGGAAGTGTCAGATGATCAGAATTACATGTGAAAATTAGAAAGGCAAATAGAAAAAAATACGTTTTGTTAAAATACTTAATTATTGCATTTGTGCTTGTGACCTGCTCTGCAGTTGAATAACCAGCAAACCTTAATAACACAACTATTTTGATTACAAGATATAATAGACTGAATAGATACAGCTTTTAATTGGAATTTTCCCAGGATATTGAGGTGGGTTTTTTTACATTGTTCTTCTGCATACAGTACAGAGTGCAGTGCATACACGTGATAGTCGCACTTCTTGAGTCATATTTTTCATGTACTTTTCTTTAAATGTCTCCTTGGATAATTAAGTCTGACTCTTAAGTTATGGTATGTTAGTTTCTGACAGGTGCCTGCCAGGGATCTTCAGTGCTGTCATGCATTATGTGGATTTCAGCCAAGACAGAAGGGCCTGGGTATTTGTTTCTGGTCACTTCTCATTAAAGCTTTGACTGTGGGAAAAGAAAAACAACTATTTAAAGATGAGGAGTATAGGTGCTATAGGAAGTACATAGAAATAAAATCTGTTAGGCAACTAGTTTGTCTGTGCTTTTATATCGACATCGTGTGTATGTGTGAACTGTACATATGTGCATTTCGATATATAGTAAATATTCTTTCTGCAAAAAAGGATTCTCTCATATATTGACAAGAGAAATATGCAGAAGAGATTGGAGAAGTTGGCTTGGTATAAATGAAATTTAATAGCACTTTGCTGGAAGACAACTGCTTTGTAGAAAATAAAGGCTAGAATTTAATGTAGGTGGTTCTTAGATAACCAGGGTTAGGTATTCTACAAATACTGTGGTAAACTGTCTGATTTTACTTCATTAGAGAACTCCATTATACATTTATCAAAGCTCGGCATGGAATTATATTTAAGAACTGACACAAAAAAATGTCCTCCTTTGCTTGAGAGAAAAGAGTAGAGAGAAATACATGGTCTGGGAAGGAGCTGAGGTTTAATTACCCAGATAAGTACTGTTGCTTGACCAATTACAAAATAAATGGCTAAGTAAAAATAGTAGGTGAGCTCCATGGTCTTGGATTTTGCGTAATATTTGTAGTTTCTCTGTTAAACATAAAGAACGGTCACACTAGGTCAAACTCAACATTCATTTAGCCCAGTATCATGTCTCTATCAATCGGCAGTAGCTGATGTCTATGGAAGAGCAGGGCAGAGCATGTAGTCATATTTTCGTGGCATGTTCTACCATCTTCAAGGATTTATATATCCAGAGTTGGTACATTTCTGTTCAGTAGACCTGCCTAGCTTTCCTTCTGTTTGCTTTTTGAACCCACATCATAACATCACAAAATTCTGTGGCAAGGGATTGCACAGATAATGTGTGGCATGAAGAACAAGCTCTGTTGGCTTTTTGCATTCCTACCTCCTGCTAGCTCGAGCTGTTACCCCCTAGCTCTCGTATGAAGAGACAACAAATAATTAATCCACTGATCCCCTCCATAATCTTTATGATTTTATTAACCTCTTCACATCTGTCAGCTTTTCTCCTGCTCTGCTCACTCCTTCCTTCTACAGAACCCTTACGTGTTTCTGATCGCCCATGTCCTGCTTCTTTATCCCTTTGCTATTTCTGTCATATTCTTTCTGAGACAAGGAACTGCATGTTATTCATGATATATTCACCATATATTTATATGGTGAGGTAGTGATATTATCTGGTTTATTCTTTATTCCAGTTCTAATAATGTCTGATTTGGTTTTATGTGTACAACTGAAGGTTACACTGACCTTTTAGCACCTAGATCTCCTTACTGTCTTTCAGAGCCAGTGTTTTTTGTGTGTGTAAAATTAAGTCTTTTTCCTCACATATCTCACATATCATTGACACATGCTTGTCAATGTTGACTTTTCACCTGATGTTCTATCTCTGAGTCTTCCAGGGCTGTAAGAACCACCTGCAGTTCCTAATAACAATGCCTCATTTATCCTTCCCTGACTAAGTGGCTAGCATTAGCAAACTTTGTCATCTTCTTTTGCTCACTTTCATAGATCATGTAGGAATATGTTGAACGACACGGGTCAAAATACCCATTTCTGTGCAGTTCTCAGCTGACTTCACTCTAATAGTACTCATCATTCATTCCTATCTTTTTTTTCCTTATCTTGACCTGCTATTTATCCACGCATGGATCTTTTCTCCTGCTGCAGTAATTCAGTTTTTTAAAAGCCTTTGAAAATCCTTCCCAAATGCCTGTAGGAAAGTGTGTCATTTGAATCTTCCTTGTCCACATGGTTTTGGTACCTTAAGAAAATAAGAGATTTGTGAAGCTTAAATTTGACTTCTACCCAATATATCTATTTACACAAGTCCACTAATTACGGGCCTTTTATAAATTTATGGTTTCTTGTAACAGTCTCTACCAATTTGTAAGGTACAGACATAAGATTTACTGGTCCACAGTTCCCGCTATCCTCCCAGACCTTTTTCTAGTTGACATCACACTTCTCTGGAATCAAGCTGTTTTAAGCAGGAGAGTACAAGCTATTTAAGAGTTTAACTTTCTCACACTTGAGTTTCTCTAGAACTTGAGTGTGAATATCATCTGGGCCTAGTGATTGTGTGTGTTTCGTTGATCTGTTTGCTACCTTTCTGATGTTTCTGCGAGAGTCAAATCTTTCAGTACATACCTTGTAAAGCAGAGTTTTGGTATGGCAGCCTCTCTAAGCACCTCCACGGTGAACTTGGTTGCAAAAATGGTTTCATTTTTTCTTTATGACTTGATTTCTTCTGAGCATTCTTTTTACTTTTTGACCAGCTTTTGTACTATTTGACATATTTTTATTTGGAGGGCCACAACTAAGCTGATCTTTTTTAATCTGCATTATTCTGCTTTTCCCTGTAAGTGTTAAGGTTTGTTTCTGTCTCTTTTCCCCATTTGGAGAGGTCTCTGATCTTTTAAGAATTTCCTCTTACTTCTAAAAGCAAATGTAGATCTTTTAAATAGCAAAGAGAAATAACTTCTTTAATATGTTTTATATAATCACAGATGTGTGGCATCTCATCCCTTTCCTTCTGACTGGTTTGTCCTAATGAATATCCAAGGAGGTTTCTTTTATGTTTTGGTATGTTGCCTTCGGCCTCCGTTGATAAGCAATCTGGCAAAGCAAAGCGGATGACATGATGAAATCAGTACTTTCACCTGCAAGCAAACTTTGTTTTCAGAGATGCTGGTTGTCAGACTCGTTATGGATGCATCTGTGGTGTAACCCTTCATTTCTACCTCTGAAGTACAATTGAGGGACTCAATAATCTCTTAAAGGTGATTCAAATTCTATTATTAGCTCTGTGATCTCCTCTCTTCTTGAATCTCAACACTTGTCTTTCCTTATAGGCTTCACTCCTGAATGTGTTTTTGCCCAGTCTTTTCTGCTTTCTTCCACTTCTTATATCATCCCTACTTTCCTGCCTCCTTATTTCATTGCATTCTTCACCCTGCCTTTTACTTAGAAGAGGTTCCTAGTTGCATCTTGTCTGGCATTGCCTCTCTCCTTCAAATCTGCTAAATAATTTGCTAAATAATTGCTCCCCAACAATAGAGTAGCCTAGATATGAGGAAACAATAAGTGTCTTGAATAAGCATTATCTCTTTAAGAAGCTAACCTTTACCTGGAGTGGAAAAATATGGCTATGGCACTTCAGCAAATAGGAAAAATAGAGCAGGCTTGTCACACTGTAGCTCATAGGACTGGAAATTTCCTGTGACTTAGCACTGTACTTAAAAAGACTGTATGAAGATTGAATTTTTCCATGATGGCCTTGGAATATCATTCTCATGATCCACTGGTAAGGAAGTGGAGTGACCGTGCTGTGACAGAGATATTCCAGTGCCCCCTTCTCAGACACCCACTACCCCAGCCCTGAGTAATCCCCAAGGGGAAAATGGAAGTTAAGAAAGCAGAAGCAAGATTTGCTATGATCTAAGACCACAAGCCTTCATCTGACTGAAGCAAGTCTATTTATGTACATTGTGGAGAAGGTGAAGGAAGTGAAGTGTTTATCTCTTGAACTGGCAAGCAGAAGGCATTGATAAAACTTTCAAAATGAGGAGTTTGTTTTGCTATGTATGC
Source organism: Athene noctua (assembly GCF_965140245.1). Lineage (NCBI taxonomy): Eukaryota > Metazoa > Chordata > Aves > Strigiformes > Strigidae > Athene > Athene noctua. The sequence continues at coordinate 97,726,319 of NC_134037.1, forward strand.
TTTGGGACACAGAGCCACTGTTTGTGCAACACACCTTTGTAAGTTCCCAAGTACCTATATCAGAAATCTGTGAGAGTATAAATCCCAGAATTCTGATTTCCAGATGATTAAAAAATGTTGCTTGCATAGTTACTGGCTGTGGTCTGTATGCACTGATTGTGTCCCGTAGCTGTAATTTTTATCTGTAATTGTCAGTAAAGGCCCATGCATTTGGGAGCATGTATATTCTTGGAACCAAAGTTACCATCTTCTGCAAAGCAATGACCCTACTTATGCTGCTGCTTTAAAATAAACATTAATTGTCAGCCTCCATAATGATCTACAGTCCTGGCTCTGCAGCAGTTCCCTAGAACTCCCTTCCTTTATATTTTGCCTTTAGTCAGGTTGTTATATTTATGGTTGTTTTGTGATTTGATCAGATGTCAAGATTCATTTTGCTTTATGGTAAGTTGGGCAGCAAAGTCATCTTAATTTTTACAACAGTGCTATTGTTGAATTCTTGACTTTATTTATAAAATCAATTGATATCATAGTTTTTTGGAACAAACACCCAAATGTATAACCAAATGAAAAATCTAACTTTTGTTTGCTTCATATGGAGTAAAGCCACCTGTTATTTCTGCTATCAGCAAACCATTAAAAAACATGTCTAAATACAACCATTTCTTGTACCTTTCTGTGTGACTTGGATCAGAAATAGTAGTAGCTCCAACAAGAACTTTTGGAGGAAATAGACATTGTTAGTAAAATACAGAAAAGAGCTTTTGGACATGAGTGAATATTAATGTTTAAACTTCAGTAGTGTACTTAGTTTCACTAGTTCTACTACTTCTATTTCCCATTATGGTTTTAGTAGCACATGTTTTGCTTTGTTTGTAATTTTGGAGATGATCTTCTGATGTGTAATATGTGAACTGAGCTGCAGGCAACAGTATTTCTTAAAAACTTGCACTTTGATTGCTGCTCAATGCAGACCTCCAGCTCTCCTGATGCTTGATTGTCCTGTCCATCAGCCTGGCTACATAGTCAGTGCCTTGTGTAGACTGGTGGGTAGAAGTGGGCATCGGAAGTTTACTAAACTACTTGTATGTAAATCACAGCAAAAGGAGGTAGTGAGATAGAAATATTAGAAGAGGAAGAGAGATTATGTGATGAATTTGTTTGGCACCCAGAAAAAAAAAATTGCTAGCAGCATAATGGCATTGTGCACTGACTCCTTTGTACATTTGTGTGTTTAGCCAGTTACAGTAGCAGTAATTTAAGAACTATTGTCTTGCTGTTGTATAAACACTTTAGATGTTTGCTTGGCATCGCCAGTTTTGGAGATGTATAAAATGGAGAACTGTGTAGACATTGTGTTTCAAATAAAAGCAAAATATTTGCTATAGATAAAGCTGCCTAGTAAGGAAATTATAAACCGCATCCCAAAGAGCATACCATCAAGAAGCTTAGTTTAGAAACATGACTACCTGCCAAGTATCGTCATGTATATTTGAAGCAATAAAGAAATCCTGGAAGGTATCCTTATCGTTCTGCTGCCATGCTTGGATAAGTTTTAGTGATGTTCGGATTCAAACGGTGGTGTAGAAATGCTACTGCTTCCTGAATGCCTAGCACATGCCATAATAGTCCTGATTTTCATTAACTCCGGAGCCTTTGCCACTTGTTGTGGGCCTCCCTGCCTCAGCCTCATTCCCACTATGCAACCAAAAGTTAGAGTGCTGAGAACTATTTGTCACTTCAATCATTGTAATATCTTAGATCTGGAGAGAATGATAATTTGTTTTAACAACCATTTTCTCCCAATAGAGGTATCATAAAATGTCTAATGTAGAATTAATCTCCTGTTACCCCATAGTTATCCCAAAGCAGGAGACTGGGTTATTCTGCTCTGCCGTGAGTGCTCATGTATCTTTAGCCTGGTGAGGAATGCTGTGGAAGTGCCTATGAATAAATAGACAGTATGGTTCACCCAATGGAAATATGTTTTTAATGCATTAAATATAGTAAAAATAGCAAAGAGGTTTAAATGTCTCGCATCTGAGTTTACAAGGAAAAAACTATGCCTTGAACATTGGCATGAGGCCTATTAAAAAAATGAGCTTTCAGTAGGTTTCCACACTTCAGCATTCAGCCCTTGCCTTGGTAAATGCAAGGTGTAGAGATGCAGGAAGGAGGGTATAACCACCTGTTAAGGACCTAATGAGCTCTCATATGCAATATGACCTAAATACGTACCCTCTATTGGAATTAATGTAGCAATTTATTAATTTAAGTTCCTTTTGTTAATTAGTACTAATTGTGTTGAATTAGATAGCTCCGGACAAATGGAATTTAAAAAGAAAACAATTATATATAAAAAAAGAAAGGTTGGCATCTTTGATTTTGTTCTGTTATAAACAAACAGCAAACCCTAGAGAGTTTGGAGAGTTACGGTAAATATCTCCTATGCAGGAGATGAATTATTAGGGTTCCATGAAGCAAACCAGCTGGCTGTGCTTGTGTAGTCACGGGAGGACAAATCCTCTTGTCTGGCACCCAAAAGGGATTGTTGTAGGTGTTCAGTATTTTCAAAACAAGTTTTCATTGTGTCAAAACAAGTTACAACAGGAACATAAAAATACAAAGACATACTGCATATGTATGTATGCTCCGTGCAAAAATACTTTGTACTTCAAAAAGTGAATAATCAGGTGATGTTGATAAAGCCTGGAAAAGCTCTTTTATAATTCTAATACGGCTATGCTGTTGAAATAATTTATATAACAAGATTTTATTGCAAGGTGTCAGCATAATACTAGTCTGAGAGGTCAAAGACCTCAAGAAGCCTCAGGCTGTCCTTTACTCTGACCTACGCCCTTCTTAGTTCCTGTTTTCACCTATTTTAATTGGAAGAGGGGAGAATATTGCTATTCTCACTAATTTATGAAGATCAGTCATCTCTGGACTGGATTTTTTTCTGTCAGAATTCTGTGGATTTGAAGAAACTTGTAGATGCAAGTTCTAGAGTTGCAGCTCCCCTAGAAGAAATGGACAGCAGCTGGGGCAAATGCCTGGGATTCTCAGCTGTATCTAATACAGGTGAAAGGGGTACAGTTGAGTTCTCAGCACAGTCCCAGGGTAAGCAATAGCATTTGCAGAATATTCAAAGAAACTCACTGTTAACCTGCTGGACAATTCAGACAACAGAGACTGCTGAGGAGAAGGGTGTCCTAGCTACAGACCCTACTCCAGAAGACTTGGAAGAGTTACATAAAACTATTCAGGGTTCCTTACACTACAGGAGTGTCTGCCCAAGTCAGATCTATTAGATGGAAAAGGTTGAGGAAAAGAACCCCGTGTTTTACTGTGTGCCTTGCCTAGAGTAGGAGAAAAGGGATGTATTTATCAAATATACTAGCTACTATGATTTTAAATATGCTAAGGTTGTTCTATAATTAGAGCCTAATATTTTCAAGAGTATAACCATAGTCACAGTAGATACTAAAACATTTTACAAGAACTAATTAGAATATTGAAATAATGAGTAGTATTTAAGAGTAATATTTACTCTCAAAGCCAATAGTAGGAAAAAATCCAAGTACAATAACCTGAGTCTGTCTTCTGATGAGAAAGAACATAATACATGTGCCTGATACAGTGAGAGAGTAATGACAGTCCATGTGTCTTTCTGAAAAGATGGAGATTTTAGCTCTAAGGCTTTCATTTGCTAGTAAAAAATGTGCAGGGATGAAATAAACTGTGCTGGTAGTAGACGTGTTGCTATACAGCTAAGTCTTTATTTGATGTGGACCATCAGGATTACTGTATCCCCTTCCTTTTCCTCAGATCATCTTTTGATGGAAATGAAACACACGAAACATGCAAGTGAAAATAGGGCTAACATGGACAAATTTGGTATCAGTGTGCTGAAAAACTTGGCACTCTTAAACCGAGGAGTTTAAGGGGAATCTGTTTTGTGAATGGCTTGGGAAGATGATTCATCACCCCATGATGAATGTCCTTGTCCCAGACACAAAAAGCAGAAATCTCACTGGTATGGCATTTTGCATGCTTATTTCCTCGTAAAGTTTGAATGTCTATATTGTGCTCCAGATTTCCTACATGAAGATTTTAAGAGAAATAAGAACACCTAGACAATTCTTCTAACTTTATTACACGAGCGATAACTAGAACAGCACTGTATAGTTGTCTATAGCACCAGTCAAGCAAAAGCAGTAGCAGAATGCAAGTGCATTACAGCGTTAGAATGTTTTCAACATAAATATATGTAAAGTGTTGTTTGATGGGAGATCACAGCTACATGATTGAAATATTTTCAGATTTTCAGCATAGGAATCTGAAGGCAAAAGATATTATCAGATGATCAATGCAGATTTTCTACCAACTACATTTTAAAAATCCAGCACTCGGTTATACTGGAAAAACATTACAATAGAATGAAATGTCATAAAAGCGTGTGAATTCTGAGTAAAGTATGTTTTAAACACTGCAAACCAACACGCTAGGATTTAGACATGTATGGGCTTCTGGAGACCTTGTACCACAGTTAGTGTTTTATATCACTAGAAAACATGTAAACAACAAGTGATACAATTCTACCTTCTTTTAGATACTTACCATTTGCAATAGCAAGACTTTCTTTCCACTGGATAATAAGGTGAAGGAAAGATAAGTGCTTTACTCTCAGCAGATGTCCTTGAACATAGCACCTGAAATTCAATGTACTGTATCAAGTGTATATAGTGGTTAACTACAGCAAAATATGTTTTCTGGAGTGCTGAAGAAAAATTTCCATAGAAACCCCGTAACTTGCTACCTTGAACTTGAAAAATGACCATTTGAGGGAACAAAAGCAAATAGACAAAAAACAATAGATTCTTGCAGTAAGACACTCAACGAAGAGTTGGACATGTGCCTGTATGAGTATGAAGATTGGCACTCACTCTAAGCTGAAAAGAAAGCAGCTCTTTAAACACTGTTTAAGCTAAGATCTAAACCATTGCAAGAGGGATGCAGAGCCATTGTACTCGACACTCATGTAAAAAATATCTGTGGACTTTGTACAAACCAGTTTCTCTGTACTTGAAGGAGCATTTTATGTGGTTCTTCTGAGCTTGGTGTCAGGTCAGTGTGACACAGACCCACCAAGAACATGGTAGATAGGAGAAAGAAGGAACTCCGTGTTTCTCAGAAAGGAGAAAAAACATTCATCAAAAATGGATTTCTGCCATGTGACACAGCCTAGAGAAACCATAGATCAAATTACCTTTCTGCATCTTCAGTGTAATTCAACAGGTACCCAAATTACTGAAATTTTTTTTTTAATAACAGTCTCTAGAGCTGGAAGGCATATCTAGTGGATGTAAAAATTATAATTTCAAAACACGTCTGAGATACTTGAAAGTATCATGTGGCAAAGTGTCTGAAACAAAAAAATGAGAGATTTTTATGTGAATTCCTGTGGTATAGCACAGATCAAAGTTATTGAGGGTGTAAATTTGTGTGAATAGGTTTATGTGAATAGGTATGAGAAATGAATCTTTTCCCAAAGTTCGTATTTACATTCAGAGTTTCTCTGTGCCTGTATGTGCAGGATGCTGGAGTATAAGTGTTTCTATCAATTTAAAACCTTTCTAAAAGGAATAGTATTCCACATGAAAGAGGCCCTTACCATCCAGTCTGTAGCAGAGTATTGTTCTTCAGAAAATATTGTATTTCTTATAGTTTTGTGTAATACATTGTGACATAATATGTCCATATCATGGTCGTATTTGTGTGGGAACATGTATGCTTTGACCTCAATGCCAATTGGTTGATAGATGAAACTTACTCGGCCAGTAATTGGTGCTTGTTCTTTTCCTCTTTACTGGTAAACTCTGCAGGGGAGGAAAAAATGTCAGAATTTCCATTTCACAGGAAATTCAAATATTTTAACATATGGCTTTGTCTCAAACTTCAGATGAAAAGAAAAAGTTCTGAAAAAAAATTTGCTTGGAACATGTGAAACAAAATGCAGTTACTGTGACACTAGAATGCATCTGCTAGCAGTAGCACAATGCCTCCTGGAAGCAGAAATTTTAATTATTTATCCCATCATCCTTCATGGACTAGGTCCTTCGAAGAGACTACTTCTGCTGTTATGTTTATACTTACAATTCGTGTGATGCACCAGGGGCTTGTCTGTGTGACTAGATACATCATCTCTGAGACTCTGGACTGGATACAAGGGTTAATATCAAACTGTTTGTTTAGGCTCAGTTCTACAAACCAGAACATCTCTTCCTAGATCAAGCCAAGCTGAAGTACCTAATTCTTTTCCTTCTTTTCCTGATGAAAACTCAGTAATGCACACAACTGGTTAAAAATATAATTCTCCATTGAAAAAGTCATGTGATTTAAAAGAAAATAGATTCAGCAAGCTCTAATAATGAGTAATGTCTTTGCTGCATGTTCTACTCCTTCATATATACTCAAAATAAGTCTTGTTACTTTTATACACTAGCACTTGCCATTCCCTCCCGATATGCAGTGTTCATTAATATCGAAGCAGTTTAACCTCCCTTCTCCTACTTCCCCATCTTTCCTCTTCCGTCTATTAAATGTGCTGTAGCTGATACTGTCCTATCAAGTATATTGTGCTTTTGGATCTCTTTGCAGGGTCTTTTTTGGTTTTGTGGAGGGTCGGGAGGGAAGGTGCGTAATTTATTTTTTTGTGTGTGATGAAGCGCAGTTATCCAAATGTTTTTTCCAAAATTTCTTTAATCAGATCCCTAGGGTGTGTGGGAGAGGGGCAGAAATGGAGGAACATATCCTGGGTAAACATGTGGTACTACATTTGCTTCAATCTGAACAGGACCAGAAATGATAAGGGCAAACAAGTATTTACTTTAAAGTATGGAAAGAAAAAAGTAGACATTTACAAATTATGAAGTACTAATGGAATTTTTGCACTTTTATGAAGTACTAATGGAACATCGCCAAAAGGTTCATATGAACTACCAGTGAAATAACATCCTCTTTGAAATAGTACATCTGATCAGAATGTAGGGAGGTGTTAGATTTAGTTTTTCAGCAAAGGATACAAGCTCTACTGCAGGAATCAGTGAAAAGAAAGGATGCAAGTGTAGATAAAGATGGCGTGGGAGGGTGTATGTGGTATCAGAAGCATTCGTTCTGGAATTTACCTAACTGAAAAGTCATTGGAATATAATGCAGTAAGTGTGGTTTTAATACAAAACACAGCAATGCTGTAAAGGAGGTGTTTCAGAAAAGAAATCAAGTGTAGGAATGTACTTCTGCTTATATCCCATTTAATAATTAAGAATTTTTACCATTTAGGAAGAGGGAAGTTTTAAGTAACATCAAATCAGTGAGAAGAGCATGTGCGTGGAAGAAAGTCTGCAGAGAAGCTATCAAAGGGGAAGGAAGGAGCTACTTAAAATAAGCAAGCAGAGGAAATGCAATTAAATGTTAGGACAGATAATGCAAGGAGAAATAAAAGGATGATAGATCCTGGCATTGACAATGTGCAAGTGATATTCCTTGAGCTAGCAAAACGATGTAGAGCTGACCAGTACATACAGAGGCTACAATTTCAAAGGTATGCTCTAAAAGCACAAATACAGGAGTGGCATTCAACTGTTAAGGCCAGATGACAGGCATACCTTCTCAGTTGGTTTATGTATGCGTATGTGCCAAGTTGAACAATCACATTTTATGGGCATGATTATGAAGGATGCTTGCTGAACTTTGATTCAATAAATCAAAGTGTGTTTTGTAAATACATGGCACAATCTGTGTATGCTATAAAATGTTTGTGCTGGTTGTCCTTTTCCATTTCTGGGCTCAGCTCCTCAGTCCAGAAATTCTTTTACTTTCTATTGGTCTTTTAACCTTTGGACAGCATCTCACATGTGTTTACAGCTTCTGTACAAAAGCTGACTGCAGCTATCTATTAATTAATTTGCCAGGCACAACTTCACAAAGAGAGGGGAGCATTCTCTTTTGTGATCTTGCAGTGTTTTTAGATGTGAGGAAGTATGATTGGTGTTCAGTGATTGCCAGAGCTTTTACCCAAATTGTGAAACACGTATCATGATTATGAAGACGATCAGCGTATGTTTGCTTCAGGAGGTATACCAGCACAGAGATCAATAACGAATGTAATTGCAGCTATTCTCACTTTAGATTTTATTTTTGTTAGGGAGAACAGGAGGAGGTTCTCCTTGCATATAAATTTATAAAGACCATGATATGAACAGAAAACAAAATGTTTGTAAAATAAAAAGTAGAGAAAGTGAAAGTTTGGTGCAGAAAGTAGTAGGCAGAAACCAAAGGCAGAATGATGAGTCAGCTTTTAATATATCTTGCAAATAAAGGACTTATGACTTGGGACACATAAAATGTTTAGTACACGGTTGAGTATTTCAGTGCAATAAACTCAGAGGTACAGTTCAAACTCAATTTTGGATACTTAGGATCAGCTCATTTTACGGATTTATGAGTCACTCGATTCTTTATAAAGAAGATAGACTAAGATCCAAAATATACAAAGCACATCTTAATTTATGGAATAATGTTCTGACTTTCAAAGTCCAATAAAAGGAACTACAGTTCTTCCAAAGTGTTAGCATTTATTCACTATGTCTTATGTAAACTACTGCCATCAACAGTGACTCTGTACTGCATCAAGATTTCTGCAAGGAGGCAGATAAAGGGCTTATCTCCTGCATGTATTCTGATTTCACAAATTTCCTGCTCCATTGAGTTGTCTGTCTTTGGCCCTTTGGTACCATATGTGAAGCTTTCTTCAAGATAGGGGAAAAAAAAAAAAAACAACAAACTTTTTTTCCCCGAAACATGGTGAACATCAACTGTATCAAAAATTCCCAGTTATAAAATGCTGCGGTTGGTGGCACGGCCACACTTGTGGCTCATCTAAGTGTTTCTCACTTTTACAGCTATTCAGAGGTTTATTTTCCAGTGCGTGATACAGTTTATCTCTGCTTTGAATAAAATATAGATAGTCCATCAGGCTCTTCTGACAGTGTTAAGTTATTGATATTGACCACATTAAGAGGTTAGTGGTGAGAACACTGAAGAAAGAAGCACTGCTGGGTCTAGAAGGCTGAAGTGTACAGATCTGCTGCATGCTAGTAAGAAAAACACTACTCATTTATGAGATCTAATAATGGATTGAGCATGGTAACATTATGCTTCTCTGTTAAAACCTTGGCTACATACATGCACACAGCATGTTCTAAGTTTACCCCTTCCTAACCATGCATTTTCTTTTTTTCTCTAGGGCATATTTCAAAACGTTTGTCCCTCAGTTCCAGGAGGCAGCATTTGCTAATGGGAAGCTTTAGGCAGCCTCAGGCACAGAGATGATACTGGACAGATCCTTCAGTCTGCACATGTCAGCCCACAAGAAGAATGCCTGGAAATGGGTTGGATTCTCTTGATAGGTGCTTTCTTGCCTCTGAAATGGTTTTGGTAGCTTCAGGTTTTGTCAGATTTCTAAAACAAAGACCTCACTAGCATGCTTAAAACTGAATATTTGATATTCGTCCTGTCCCTTTGCCTCTGCCACCACCATTATTTTGTATATCTACTGGATTAAATTTAAAAGGGCGTGTTTTGATGTGATAATATTTTCTTGTGCCAACAATGTCCTTTATATTATGCCTTGTTTCCTTGCCTTCAGATGGTGTCAATTGGATATTTTTTTTTTCCACAGAAATATGATGTAATTTGTATATTTAGTTAACATTTCCAGCTTATTCTAAGAAAATACAAAACTGCCGTATATACCAGGAATGCCTAATGGACTGTACAGTGCCATATTCTACCTTGGAGGTTTGCGTCTCACTGTGGTTGTTATTCTCAAAGGTATGGATATGAGTTGCACAGTTCAAATCTCAGTGCCTTTCAAGTTGGTCTGATATTAATATGGCAGGGTGTTGGCAATTTTTTTTTAATATTTCTGTTGAAAGCTCATCTTCTATGAAATGCTGTGCTTTTATGCTTTGTTTTTATTTCTAGTTGTACAGTTTTGGTGTTTTTCTGAAGAACTCCCCTTTCCATTATGATGAAATTCTACTTATTTAGTACCAATGCACAAGAAACTAATTGTATACATCAGTATAACAAAATAAAGCTCTTTCATAGACTTGTAATTTTTCCAAGCAAGATAAATACTTCTAAGAAGCAAACTTTCAACAAAGGGATTAATCATGTCTTGGAAAATACCTGATGAAATAGTGTATGGCTATAGGTATTTACCTTAATGCTTAAGTTCAGCATGTCTTCTCAGAAATAATTTTAAGTATATATAACTGGAAGCATTACCTCCCCTAATTCTGAAATGCCAAATGCAAAATCCCACCTATTCATCCTTTCTTTCACGCTTGTGTCAGGCGCACCAGTTAGGGCTAACTGTCACGATGTCACTTCCCAAATTAATTTGTAAATAGACCAGGGTACTTTCCAGTAAGGAATAAAATTAACAGTGTATGTTCCTTATAAATGGCATATGGAAAATGTGCCCTACTTCTGCTAAATATAAGGAACCAAATGAATAGTATGCAGATGATACAGTGGCACTGAAAAACATTTAATTTTAAATTATTCACCATAGCACCACTATCTGCTTATGCAATGAAATCTCATCAAATTACTTGATTGGCAGTATTCTCCTATCCTTTCTAAAACTTGTTATTTTGCATTTAAAATAGTGTTTTCCAGGGGAATGTCCACCTAGAAAGTGTAGATGGGTTTTGAGCAGTGAAGCTTAATAATTAAGAATTATGCAAATAATTTGCCTCTAGAAACTACAGGTATTTTTAGCTAGTTTATAGGCAAAATTTTAGTTTATGTTTAATATTGAAGTTCTTGGCTGGAAATTAAGCTGCAAACAAAATCAGAAGCCTTACTGCAAATCTATGGAGGAGGGGGCATTTTCTGTCCTGTGACCTACCCCCTTGTGACTCTCTCTGCATTATCTGAGGGCTGTAAATGGCTCCAAAGGTCTGAGCCTGAATTCCCTCTGTGGAGGCATTGCATTAGGCTTTTGCATGCAAATCAAGACTTACAGCAGATGTGGAGATTAATGGTTTTATGTGAATAGCAAAACCATAACTGAACAACCTTAAATGACTCAAAACACACTATTCAGTATACCAGGATGATCTCACATCGGCATTTCTTTGGATAAGCTAACTCTTGTGAACGGGGTGGGAGAAGGAGGAGGGCTAACGAAAGACATTTGTTCTCATAGTGATCAAATCTGATAGAAATCATCTCTGGCATCTTCAAAAGGTAAAAACCAAACTCTCATTTGCATCAGCAGATTCGTGGAATCTTGTATTTTATACCCTTGTGTTTGCTTCAGTGTTGTAGTGATTGCCTCGTGAACATGGTGGTTGCTTTGTATACCTGATTGTCCAAGTGGCACCAATATTTTTTTTATCTTTTCAGAGGTTACCATGATTCAAAGGCTAGCAATTGCAAAATGTTTCAAAAAGATGTCCACTCTTCAGAATTAATATAGATTTTCAACCAGAAATGCATCCTTCACAACAGTCCTTTTGTAATTTTGGACAAAGGACTGCTTTATTATTAAAGGTCTAAGAGTTTTAGAAGCCATGTAAGCAAAGACTTTGAGGATCTAACCTTATGTTGAATTCAGTAGTTTCATCAGCTTCTCACTTGCATATATGGAAATGAAACAATGGTTTCAGTCTAATTTTGCATCATGGTACAACCGGTAGTATTTGGGGAGAAAAAAAAATGTTGAAAAGTTTAGAAACTGAACTGTTTGTGTTTAAGTCTGCAAGCCTATCAATTTTTAGATTAGAAGAAAAGGAATTTTTCTTACACTCACTGAACATTTTCTTTATTTCAAAGCCACCTTGCTCTCATTGACCTGCACAGCATTTTATGAAGTCCTTCCTGATAGTTTTCAGAAGAATGTACTGGGGGTGTTAGCACTACAAATGGGGTATTGGGAGGGAAAACATGGAAATGAATAAACTCTTCTCTCCAGAAGGATTACCATATAATACTACATCAGAAAAGAGAGTTAGTTTGAATAATTTAACATTGAATCAAGTATTTGTTGAAGGCATTTAGGTTGATCACAGAAGTTGTAATCTAATAAATTGAAGTTATTTCTGTTATCTCCTGTTTCATGATAGTAGTATCCATTGTGGCCAGCTTAATGGCAATTAAGCTTTCTTTCCTATTATGTGATATATGCAGTTGAAAGGAGCAATCAGACCTAGACTAGTTTCTTTGATTTATGAGAACCACAAAACATAAGAAAAAAATAGCAATGTTACAAACATATTGAAAAGCCTAAATTCTACTCTTGTCATAATTTTGAATGAAAGAATGCAGTAAGTCTCAAGTTATTAAGTCCCATTAAGACCTTTTCCAAAGGTCCTTAAAGTGCAAACTTACAGTCAAGCCTTTATTTGTCTGCATATGTAATCCACTGTGCTAGAAGTAATAGAAAAACTTTCAGAATCAAAGTTCAACTTTTTGTGAACTTGCTGGAAAGACTGGACAAATAGTTGAAAGAATAAATAAAAGTTAACTATATCTTACATAGTTTGGCCTTCATTGATCTTTCTGTTGTGCTGGTCATCACTTCATTGATCAGCACATTTCGTTTGGTGAATCAGCAGCGTTTTCAGTATCAGTCATGTCCTTGAACATACTCCCATTCATATATGAAGTAGAGTTGATTCAGTTTTTGAGAGAAAATCATTGCTAGAATTAGCACAGATCTCCTACGCATCGTTAGATCCTCACTAGGTATGTTTCTCTGTGTGTTTCCTTTCTCTCATCCTGTCTGGCACTTGCAGCAATAAGCATCTTTGGTGAATCAGTTGGGAGACGAGATTAAGCAATGAAGTACAGTACCTTAAGTCTAACTTCAGGTGGTTTTACACAGAGACTAGGAAAGAGGGAAATAAGTCTGGGTAGTCTCCATCAGGCAGTGCCCCCTAATACAAGGCCGGGGGTTTAGCAGAGGTAAAAAACCTTTTAAGTAGCGAGTAGGGACTGCTGCTTAGACATCAGTCTGTGTCAGTACCCTTAATGACCAGAGAAGCAGCAGGCAGTAGAAACCCATAGGAGAACATGAGGGTCACCTCTGCAGGTCTGAAGGACATTCCTAATACCATGTCTATGCAGCAGCGGTACATGAGGCGTAAGTCCTCTGTCAGCAGAGAAGGGGAGTTCCTCCCCTTTCCAGCCTTGTGAGAAGGGCATACTGCAAGGAGGTAACAATCTTTGGACACAGCTTCTGACCACGACTGTTAATTACAGGGTGCTGTCCCTGCCCTGTGTAGCAAATCAAGTCTGTGACCAAACTGACTGCCAGTGAACACTCTTGCCTTAAATTATTTATGTCTCTGTAATTGATGTATTGTAACGCTCATTAAACCTAAAGGTTACACTTACTTCTTAAATGTTACTGAAAATCCCTTAAGTCATCTTCTTTTCAGTTTTTGTTTTCAGGTGTCTGTAATGTTCTGGGATAATTTTGTTTCATCCTTATTAGTTACTGCTATTTTTAGCAAGCTTGAGGTTTATGTTTTAACAAAGCAACAAGGTATATGTTGGCATCTTATGGGCCTGCATTAAACATAGAATTATTTGCTGTAAAAATAATCAGTAGAAACTGGATTTTATTTATTAAGCCAAGTATTGTATTCTCCACCACAGAATAATTCTGAGGAAAGACTGTTGTTACCCAGAACAGAGAGGAAAATCATGCAGATGGCATTGGTTAACTTTTTTGCACAAAATCTTGGTTTAATTTGCATCTTAGCATCAGCCAGGGGTAAAGTGTATTCTCCTTTTCTGAAGGAAGCCTGCATCTAAATAAACCATTGATCAGGCTATATCTTTTCCTGTTTGTACTTTGAGACAATAGGGTTTGTCCCTATGGGAAAAGCCAGTAAAAGTCTGAACAATATACATCAACAGTACAGCTTTTTTTAATATTTTTTATTTACCAATTTCTGTAGATTCAGAGAATAATTTCAGACTTTGTGCTGGGGGAAGATAAACAACACAAGTATGTGAAACATGCAAGTAATTTTAGCTACATATGAAATAAAAGACTAGCAGTCTAAATACTATTCTGCAAGAACTCAAGGGGTCTACCATATATTCCTAAGCATGGGGCTTGAAAAGCCATGGCGTGTAGGTGATTTTAGTGCCGCTTTTCCTATTCTATTCCTTGTCTTACGTTTAAAAGCTCAGTTCTTGGTTCCAAGGCACTGCACAAACACCATTTTGTTAAAATGGTAGTTACCAAGCAAAAAGGCAGGGGGGAGACTGGGATCAGCTGCTGAAAATAGGTCTTAAATCATCAAGAAATCAACAAAGGAAGCAAGGTTTGGCGGCTGCCCTGCCACTTGCTGAGTCTACAATATGGGCCTTCAAACACGTCCCCAGTGCAAATTGAAAAAAATACAGGAGGTTTTTCTTGCAGTGCTAAAGAATAAATACAGTTTTAAACAACAGGAAGTAAAGCAAGCGTTTAATTGCAGACATGAAAAGCAAAATACACAGTAGAAGTCTAACGTTATTTGTGCCTACAGTTCCCCACGTTTCTCCTGTCACCAGAGAGGGTGAAGAATTAATGCCTCGTGCTGCAGCTGCCCGTGGTGAAAATTGATCCTTGGGGTGCTCCGTGTTTTCATCAAACTCTATTTAAACCCTAATGATGCTTTTTCTATCCCTGAGGATAGCAACGCAGTACCAGGGAAAAGCAAATCTTATGCTATCAGGGTTTTCTGTTCCACTGCCACTCCATTTCAAACCCTTGATTTGGGTGGGGCGAGTACTTTGTAAGCCATCAAGCCTGCCAGCAAACAGGGTACATTTTATTTCCTCGGTGTTTATTTGAAACGATTCAAGCTGATTATAATTTGACATCTTGTTTCCTTTATTCTACTGTCCCTTTCAGCAAAAGCTTTTTAGTATTTGTGCCTTTGGAACGGGATGTAGCACTGCCGTGAGAGTAGCAGCTCAAGGTAGGTTGGAGCAGTGCAATTTCTTCTCTGAACTGCACAGTCAGCAGCAGCCCAAGCATCACACACACACCCCCAGCGAACTTCTTGAACTTGGTCTGACAGGATGACAACCAGAAGTGACAAAAACTCTGACCTTTTTTATGCTTTTCCTCAGAGGGCTAGTGAAACGGCCTCTGCTGGGTCAGTTGCTGTACGTAGCCTTCTCCGCTACCTAGGTCCCCCTCGCTCCCTCTCCGTGAGACCATGGCTACAGGAGGTAATGGGCTTTGGTCGCTTATCAGCTGGGGCTGTGTTCATTTTTGTATCCAACAGAGGAGCTGGGCCAGAGGGGAATGCCACCCTGCTGCTGCTGAAGCCAGGCATTTCCTCTTAACGCTTTAAATAGGAAAAGGAGAGCTGCAAAATCCAGCTGCAACTCAAGTATAGCCCTGCCAGCTATGGGTGATTTCTTGTGTGTTTTGGCCAACCAAACCTGCTCTCTATTCAGCTGCCTCTGTTCTACCAGAGAGTGGACACTGCAGAAAACTTTCTCCTTGCATCTCCAGCCCTAGGGGCACGTAAAAGGTTCAGGGGCTGTCAGAAATCAGCTTCTCATCTGAGCTTTTCTGTCCTCATTATGAGAAGGGGAAGCAAAATGTCCAAAATAGAATCTGTATTATAGAAATAGCTTGTTTCTTGCATTCCTTCAGTTCTGTGGCTTGTTTCAGTGGTTGTTTCATCATCGCTCTCTGGTGAAAAAATATACTGTAGCATGATGCTTTGCCTAGACTGTCTGCACTCATCTCCCTGTCCCTCATATTCAGTAGGTGCTGTGTCTTAGAATCTCTGTTTGCCTCTGGACCATAGGGGTGCTCTCAGGCAGCCGACAGGTGAACCAGGAAAGAGTACAGCATCTTCTGGTTTCAGCAACAAGGAGGTGAGTTTGGGTGAATGACTTTGTGCTGTGAGAATTGGACTCATTTTCTTCAGAGCACCTACAGCACTGGTAGCCAAGAAGAAATAACAGCTTCTGTCTAATGGGGTCAGATAGCTAAATGGAGCAGTTTCCGCACAGTGGAGGCTGGTATAATTATACACTGGGCCGTGGCGTGTCTGGTCCTAATAGCACCTGGGACTCTTGTGAGTGACTCAGCCACTGCTTGAGGCTAATTATGGGCAGGTTGCATGAAAAACCCCCACAACTTGATCCTGCCTTCCTCTCTTCCAGTGGATGGGTGTTCAGTACTGACATGGATTGCTCATGCAAAGCTGGGTAAATGCCTGCTCATGAGGAAAAGGCTTTTCAAAGCAAGGCTGCAAACAACACTCAGAGGTGCCTGGTTCGAAGAGGAGGTGGTGTCTTTCAGGACACCGCTCGGTCGAATCCGATTCCCTGCGTCTGGCATTACCTGGTGCCGGGGTACTTTATAAGAGAGATTGCAAAATAATCTAATCACTTGATTTGTCATGCTTTTATGGATGACAGGAGTATTTCCTCTGCATTTGCAATGGCCATTTTGTTGAATTTAGCATTACTTTTATTATGGTGTTTTAAAAATGGGTCATGGGATTATTTGGCCCTTCTTAAAATTGAACGTGTATTCAGCACTGGGTTATACTCTGGAAAAAGGCTCCCCACATTAGTATGCTTTGCAAACTGTTATTTATCTTTTCTGCTCAAGATACCTTGAAGCAGGCTCAGGACACAGGTCATATACTTGAAGTTAGAAAATTCTCAGAAGATGCTGGAGGTTACCAGCATCTCTTAACACATTAATTGTACAGACCCCATCTTTGCTAAGAATAATTTCTACTGATTATATGGGAAAGAAACATCAAAAGTGTATACCTATGTCTAGTGTTACATACACAGGATTAGGGGAGCTGCAAGAAGCTGTTGAAATAAATTTGCAGGGTGTTTCATGACTTCTTGGTTCAGGCTCTGTCAGATTATGTTTACGGGGAAGACCTTTATCAAAAATTCTTCCTCCAGAAGCAATACCATCAAAAGCACAAATCTCCAGGATACCAAGCCCAGGGCAGAGAGCATTTCCACCAAGAGGACCCAATCCAGCAGTAGAAGAGGCATCCCTGGAGATTGGGGCATCTTCCTGGAGATTTATGAGACACAAGTAGGCAAAGCCAATGCAGTCCTCATCTAGGAACTGATGACAGTCCTGCTTCAAGCAAAAGGTTGGACTAAATGACCTACAGACATACCTCTCAGGCAACTTGGACGTGATTTTATTAACTTTTTTTAAACCTGTGGTACAGATCTAAGCACAACCAAGCACAGTCTGATATTATCTACCTCTAAAGATTGTTCAGAGGCAAAAGCACATAGAAACAAAATGAAGAGCAGAAGTGGTGAGATTTCAGAAGTTCACTGTTTCTAACCATTTTTAGATCTTAGAAGTGCAAAGACATAAATTCAGTGTCTTTTCAAGTCACGCATGTTAGTAGGAACGGCTGCAAAAATGTGGCTGATACCTATACAACATGATGCTTTTAAGTAACTGCCTAAACTAATCCTGAGCAGAGCGGCTTGAGTACTTGAAGCACTATAGACATATTACATCATCCCTTCATTTTTATGAAAGGTACCTTGATGTTGCCTTGAAGAAAAACCATGTTTGGATTTGAAAGTAGGCTGGGCATCTGGAGCCAATGCTCCCTGTATACAAACAAGATGCTTCTTCAGGGAGGAGCTAGGGCTGGAAACTGGTCCAACGTGCATTGAATTCTAGTTGTTTGGAGTTGTTTAGACTGTTAAAAGAGCAGCCCACAAACAGGAAAGAGTTAAAAGCGAGTGTAATGAGATGCTCCATGGACCACCCTATCGGGGCAGTCTGAAAATTGTAGAGCAAAGCCCCCTGCATGCCAATCTGAGGGGCCGTTTGCAGGGAAGTTAGCTTTTACATTCTGACATCTAGCTATAGAAAAATAAGAATTGTTTTGAGGTTTGTCTTTGCGCCTAGTCCTGCCACTCAAGATTAAATCTCGCAGACAAAACAAGCTGTTTGGGAGGCGGACCAAGAATGCCTTTACAGTGAAGAAAAATATAAACACTCAGCCAACTGTGATTAACTATTGAATGCAAAACACTCCCTGGGTTTTGTTTATTTGTAGACTGTAGAGAAAGCTCCCAAGCTGCCATGCTTTCGGTGTGAAAACACTTCAGCCTCTGCAACCCACTGTTGCTGGGGGAAGGAAAGGATTTTGTCCAAGCTGGTTTTTGGGGGCCTTTTTTTTTTCCAAATGTGTTGTTTATTTGGTTTTGCAAAGGCGATGTACCCCGTTTCCTCTCATTGTGTGTATTCCTGCCTCCAGCTGCTCACACCTGAGCTGGACTTTGGCTCCTTCCCCTCTTGCTCCACCAGGCAGGATGGGCCAAGAGAGCCCGGCTCAGTCACAGCGCTGCCAGCCACACTGCCATGTACAGGGTCCTGCTGTCCTCTGAACACTGTCCAGATGAGCACAGGGAGAAGCTGTCATTAAAAATAAAACAAAGACCAAAAAAGTGCTTGTGAGCAATTGCTTATTGCTCACAGACAACTCTGGGCATCCCCAAGCTTTGAGGCGGCTGCTGGAATGGCAGTGTATAAAGAGCCCAAGCCCTTTGCAGGGTGCTTCATGTGTGTATTTACCTATCTGCGTTAGCAAAATGTCCAAGTTTACAGCCAGTTTTAGATTTCAAGGAAGAGACAGAAAGTGGATGCTGGCAGACAGAGAGGGAAGGAACAGAGGCTCATCACCACTGTGCTTCATTCGGTCTGGAACGACACTGCTGAGTGCAGTGAAATTATCCTGGGAGGACAGACTGCAAAGTACATCTTGTAAATGTGGAGTAAATGTTTATATGGAGTTTTATTCTCGTTTTATAATCCAATTTAAACCAAGTGTGACGCCACTTGAGCCATGCACAGTCTGGGTGCTGCGTTCATGCTGTAAGGGCTAAAGGTGGAGGCAAGTACGTGGAATTGTGCAGGATTGCTTTTCAAGGACAAGGAAATGCAGAAAGTAAACAATGTTAATTGGGAAAGAAAAGCAGGATTATTAAGACTCCTTCGGCTCCAGTTTTCTAAATTACAGGAGTCAACGCATTTGTATTTTGTTATTAACTTATTAGTGCATCTTTAGATGCAGCGCTGGACAGGCCTGTTGGGAATTTTAACATTTAAAGCTGCACTTTCTTCCCTCTGCTGTGCACGTACATCATTGAGCCCTCTAAGGGAAAGGCCATACAGCATGGCTTCCTCCTGTTTTAATGTTAGTTATCAAATGCGTGTAAATTAAAGCACAGGCTCTGCAGTCATGTCTGTTGGCGTGACAACACTGTGCATTTCATGGTGGAGGCAGTATCAGGGCTCCTCAGTCCCAACTCCCCAGATTGGGTCTTTACCACTTAAGTAGTAAAGCTGCAAAGGACAGTCTTAACAGCAGATTAAGAGAAAAACAGTGCAGGAGATTTGGCCCAAACAGGCTCTCATTTAGGAGGCAGTTGGCTTCTATGAAATGTAAGCCATACACAATCATTTAAACACAGGATTAAGTGCTCCTGTAGTACAGCTTTTTCCTTAAGCTCGAACCAGAAGGCCTTCCAGTACAGTTACTGCAGGTGCGATCGGGACACTGCCGTACGCACAGATATGTCAGCTTTTCGATTTGGTTTGGGTTTTGTAGTCATGTTGTTTTTTTCTTGAAGGACTATTTAGCTTATTTCAGTGACAGTAAAGTCACTTCTGGCCGCTGCCTGAAGTTACAAGGAACAGACCCCTGAATTAACTCTTCCATCATTTTACTATATTACTCCTCTTTAAAAACAAAACAGGATCCAAACCATACTGCAGCAGTTTCTGTGCGTGTAAACAGCAAAACTGATAACATCTAATCAGCCTCTTTGCCAAGGCAAGACAGCAAGAAGTTCTTGCTTTATAACATTAAAAATGCTTTGTAGTTATATAGGACTTTTCATGCGAGGACATCAAAGTGCATTACAGGTATTAATTAATTAGGTTTCACAACACCCTTCTGAAGTATTTGTGTCTATTTTACAAACAAGGGACTGAGGCTAAAAGCAGGGATGTAATTCGTCCAGGGCAGCATGGCCACTCTGTGGCGGGACAAGGGCCGGGCTCGGCTGTGCTGCAGGCAGTGCTGCCGCTCCCACCCTTGCCGGGGTGCGGGGAGGCCATGCCCGGTCTCGGCGTGAGGCTGGGAGACGGCTCTGTCCTCAGCTCGGCCTGGGTCCCTCCTGCCGCACCCACCTGCATTGCCCGGGAGCAGACATGCCAGGAAGGGCGGTGCGGGGGCTCCCCAGCTGCCCTCGCTCGGCCCGGCAGCCACTGGGCCTGTGCCTGAGCTGGCGCCCAGCAGCAGGACAGACCCGGTGGGGTGCCGTAGGGGCGACATGAGGCCACAGGCCATGCTCCTCCCCGTGTGGGCTCAGGGCTCTTCACTCTGCTCCATCACACAGCGTAGCCATGCCCTGAGTCACCGGGTGCAAGATTCCAGTCCTTTGGACTATTGCCTAAAGTTGGAAGTCTTTTGATGTTGGTTGAGAATAGGCAGCTGTTAGCTGTGCCGGCATTGCCCACCTGGGCTCACACCAGGGCTCAGGGCCAGGCTGCTCCTCTGCCAGCTCTGCTCATCGGAGGCCCTGGCTGATGCCGGGCATGCTCAGCGCCCATCTCCTCGTCCCCTGTGGGAACAAGCTGTATGTAAGGCAGTGGTCCCTGCCAGTCTTGTTGACATCAAAGAGGCAAAGAAGCTGCCACCACCGCTGTCTTGTTCAGCAGCTGCGTGGCTGGAAGGAGCCACTGTGCAGGCAGGGCTCCCGAGGACTTCCCCTCAGTGCTGAGCAACGTGCCCAAACCCAGTGGGAAAAGAAATGGCACCCAATGGCTCTACCTCCCACGGTAGCTAAACCTCCCAGTGGGGCAACATGAGTGTGGTCAGGAGAGACGGGTTTGGGCGAGGAAAGTGTGCGGGTCTGGGGCTGAGCACGAGCAGCCGGCTGAGGAGGTGTCTGGGCTGGAATCCTCCTTCCCAACAGGAGGAAGGTAGGGGAGCATTTGCATGCCACTGCTCTGTCTTCCTGCTCCAGCCGCAAGGTATGCCTGCCTCTCAGGAAACTGCCCCAGAGCTCTTTGATCAGCAGAAAGAAGAATGGAAAAAATTTATTTAATAGAGGTCAAATTAACATAGGTTCCATTGGCTGAATGGGGAAAATCTTAAAATAAATGATGTTCCTTAAGAAGAAAAAAAAAAAATCAGATTAAGACCAGATGCGCCTTGTCCAACTAAGAAGCATAAAATGTTCTTCCCAGCATGTTGTGGTTATTTTGTAATAACCATGCATTACACTGATATGCCTATGTAATTGCATACAGGGAGAACAGGAGTAGCATGTAGTATGAAATTGCCAGGCACCATCAGCTACCGTGAAGTAAAGCCTATTCATAGTAGTCCACATTTTTCCCTTATCTTACACATCAATCATTCCCTTCCTTGTGTCATTTTGCCTAAGATTTTTTTTTTTCATCAGGATTTGACCCCATAACTTTAGGAAGAGGAAAGTGTCCTAGAAGGCCATCTCATTGTTTCATTCTCTCTCCTTGAATCCTTAATGCTTAACCTACTACAGACAGTTTGTAAATGAAAGATGCCAGAAGACAATATAATATCTGGTTTCAGTTCTCCTTGATCCCACCCAGGTTTTTGATGACTGAACCAAAATGTGGAAGTTCCTCTAAAAGCTGCATAACTATTGAAAAAAAAAGACAACAAATCCAGTTGGCCAAGGTACAGTCTTCAGGCCCTGGTTCAAACAAGACATCTAAGCACTTGCTTAACTTACTAATTGAAGTCAATGGGATTTCAAGCACTTTGCTGAAATGGGAGATTTTGTGGACAACATTTGTGCCAGTACATTTGTAATACAGAAATCAAGTCGTGCCAGGTTTATTTTGGCTCTGGGTTTCTTTGTAGTGGTGATTGACAAATCCACAGAATTGGACTAATACCAGAGAGGTGATGACTATAAGAGAAGCGATGACAAGAAATAATAAATTTTGAACTGGCAAACACTTTAACTTGGGCAGACTGAAAACTTCTACGTAAGGGAACAAAGAGGTCCATTTATGCTGATAAATGCACTCTTTTCAGGAAGACCTTCAGTTAATCAGCAATTAATGTGCTGGGACAGCTAAAAATTTTGAAGCAAATCCTTTTGTAAGTGGTGTAACTACACCAAAGCTTTTGGAAATGGGCAGGTTTACATCACTCGATAGCCTAGTCATATAATCTTATAATCACTTTGAAAAAGATTCATTTCCTGGAGAAAAAATTTTGTGCCTTTGCATTGCAGGCAATAGGATGGAGCTCAGCATGGTAATGGATTCCGTGTCTCTTGCTGGAGGTTGTCCAAACCCACCCCACTAACCAATAAATCACTACCTAATTGAAAAGATTCACAGAAACAGATTACAACATCGAGAATGGAACCAGTACGGTAGGAATTAGACCGACAGTGTCCATACGTAGGGTGTGGTGTCAAAAAATGATCTTACAGCCTGCCCCCACTTGCCCTTCTCCCTCCTCTTCCTCCTCCTGCTGCTCCTTGCTGCCTGATTGTTCCCTTTGTCCTCCATGCTGGCTCCAGAACATACCTGGTCGCATGGAGAGTGAGTTCGACTTACTAACCCAGCGAAAAACAAAAGATGTTTTTTGGTTGGCTTCATTTTTTCCTGTTTTAATGAGTTGACTCATTACAGTGCCATCAGCCAATACAAGCAGGGAGAGCATGGCCAGGGGGAACCTCAGTCCTACTGTGGACACCAGCAGTTATTCCAGCTTTGGCCACCTCATGATACCACACCTTGACTGTGCCGTGGCAATTTCCACTTCACTGACACAGGGCAACATGGACAAGTTATTGCCGGTACATCAAAGAGCTGGAAAAAATTAATCAACAGCACCTCCGAGCTATTAGGCATAGACTGTAGTTAGATAAAATCATAAATAATGAAATCCCGTAAGGATGTTGCACAACAAGTATTGAAGCAAAGCTCATAAAACTCCGCTGCATTTGAGCATTTTCCTTCCACCAAAGACATCATTTTCTAAAAGCGATTTTTTTTTTTTGCACAGTAAACTCACGCTGGGCAGAGGCGGGAAGGGCCCCAGCCCATGTGATGTCAGGATAAATATGTGGGAAGCCAATGCAGCAGAAAATCCAGCCAGAGGAATGTCTGGTGCAGAGCGAGTGGCGCAGGAGCAGGCTGGCTGCCTCTCCCACCGTCCACAGCGCCTGCGAGGTGCGAGCAAGTGCTCAGGCTCTGGCTGGGGCTGAGGTCTGGGTAGGATGGCGGCATGGCTGCACAGCCTTAGCCTGAGGTTTGTCTCCAGCTCACCCACCTTCTGAGGGGATGTCGTCCCAAAACGTGTGTTCCCCTCCCAAGGGTGTGCTGGGCAGAGTGAAGTGGATGGGCCTGTCTATCTGATGCAGAAGCAATTAGCCTGGGCTTCAATGAAGGATTTTAGCATCTGAGTGTAGGAAACCTTAACAAAAGACCTTTGCATTAGGCTCTGCAAGTTTGTTGTAAGCAACAAGTAACAAGGGCAGATTTAGAGATAAAGATAATAAAAAACACTGCATTCCCTTGCCCAAAAGCCTATAAATCAAGACTTTGGCTCTTCACTGCAGAAATGCTCTCAGATGTAATTGGAAACAGGCAGCACTGATCTGAAACACTTCATCGAGCTCAGTTTGCGATGGCTTGGGTAAGGAGGTTTCCAGCTCTCCTTGAGAGGAGACTCCCCCTTCCTAATCAATGGATCAGTAACTTGAAACCCTGTACCACTGCCCTACCTGTCCATTTTATCTGAAGCTGCCCAGGAATTCAACAGCGATGAAACGTGCACTTGAGTCGTATGGGTGAGGAGGTCCCTGTGGGCCCACCACCATCTGGATGGGCAGGGTGAGGTACAGGGCAGAGACACCCGCGTTAGCGAAGCCACAGGGCAGATGGCCCTCTGCGTGGGGAGGAAGAGGAAGGACTCCTCTCAGCCTACTGATCCTTCCCACCACGTGCCTGGAGGAAGCAATGTGTGGTGCCACCACCATCCAAACAGCATTTCCTCCCCACCTGTGGCATACCCATGTTGCTTCCCCTTCTGGGGGAGCACCCCTGGCTTTGCTCCACTGGAGGAGATGTTCCCACCACCTCCAGTCCAGTCACAATGCTGGAGGATCCTCTATGACGAAAAGTCACCTACTCGGTTTCTTCACTCTGGGTAGCGTTCATCCCTCAGAGCCCCACCTGTGGTGGCTCAGGTGTCAAGCAGGTTTGAACTCAGAGACCAAATAACTGTCTAAAAGATAATTCCACAGGGAAGTTGTGCTAGCATAAGACAAATCATCAGTTTAACCCCATAACACACCTCATATGGATATTCTTCAGTTAAGCTGTTAATTGCTTTGTAAAGTGCTTAATTCAAACCAAAAAGGCTGCTTGTATCCGGAACCGTCCAGAAGATGACCATAATGCTATAGTTATGTATCAGTAATAAACAGTGAAGCTTGCCAGGGAGAGAGGAATGAGCACAGCAAGTAGTTCTGCAGAGCGCTGGTGCCAAGCCAGATCAAGGCAATAGAATTTATAGCCGCTATTATCTGCGTGAGGTATATTTATGACTCCCCTCCACATTGCTCTGATATCTTCAAATCTCACAATATTTGTGTATTCATTCCCACAGCATTCCTGTAGGTAAGGAATTTGCAAACAAGAAGCCTAGTATTGGAGCCTCTCCATGCAACACAGGGTTTGGAAGGTGGGGAAGCTTCAGAGACCTTCAGCAGTTATAGGTACATCCACAAAAATTAACTAAATAATGTGATGTAAGTACTTGGGCTATCTACAAGGTAAACAGCTAAATTCCTCTGGGTTGGGCTGTGCAGGAGTTCAGACTAGATGATGACATTTGAGTCTCTATCACTTTAAAATATACCTGAGCTGGCAACCTAAGCAATCCTGATTTGAGACTCCTTGATACAGGATGGTTGGACACATAGGAAAATGAAAGTGCTCCAAGCCCTGACATTCTTAGTGGTAAGGGGAAATAATAAGCAAGTTTGTATAAATGGAGGTTTGATCATTTTAGGTTTAAAATTGTTCTTAAAATCTGTCCCTAATTACTCAACACCTGATTTACTATCCATTGGTTTCAGAAACTACTGATCTCACATAAAACAGAAGGAGGGACTAACACAAGACACAGGATAAATGCAAAAGCATTGCTTTTCTGTTATTCAGAAAGCTTTCATGCTGATACAGGTTAACTTATATTTTCACATCCTTTTTTGCTAAGTTTTTTACAGTGACATTTATTGCATTGTATTCCAAAATGAAAATAACTTTTTTTTTTCTGTCCTTCAAACATATGATCTTCTAGGGGAGGACACCCTTGAGCAGAGCATGGCAGACTCGGCTGGTTTGCAGGCTAAGGCTGTTCTCTGCAGGAGGGTTTGCATTCTGGCAACTGCAGCTGGGAATTGTTCCTCTTCTGTGCTGGTCCCCGACAGATGCTTTTGGGCAAGTTTGGCCTCAGTTCTCCACGCTGTTCAATGACGATAATTATTCGTACTTACCTTGGTGAGCTTAATTAATACTCGTAAAGCGCTTTGAGATCCTTGGATGAAAGACTCTGTTGATAGGCAAAATATTTTTACGGTGACTGTCAAATTAAGGTCCTCTGAGCTTCCTCTGCAATTGAAGGGTTAATTAGCTCATGCCAGGAGCTTGCCAGGCCCAGCAGAGACAGAGTGCTGGGGTATGAAGGCGCCCATCCCTGGCCTCTCCTGACTGGAGCAGCTTTGTTGAAGGGAATTCCTTCCCTATTCACACATTGGCACTAGGCGGTAACGTCCTTGCAATGCACACACACAGCTTCCACCTCGCTGTGTCGTACTTGTTTTCCTCTCCCCAGTGTGCATCCCGCATCCCGGCTGGTAGGGAGGCAGGTGTCGAGCTCCCGCTGCGGGAGCTGTGGCGGGTCGCTTTCCCTCTATGCACGAGGGTTGTGAGCACTGCTCATCCCCTTGGCAAGCGCTTTTCATCCACAGTGAGGACTTTTCTGAGGAGCTCAAGAGGCTGGTGCTGGAGCAGTAGGCAGGTAAATGAGCTCTTCAGAGAACAAGGCGCTGCCCGGCTCACCAGCAGGAAACCAGCCGCGTTTCCTGGGCAGGTCACAGCACAGTACTGCACACAGGAGGAAGGCACCCGTGAGTAAACCCTGCATCCATTAGGTGTAGCACAGTGGTTTTATATAAAAATAAGGGAAGCCTGTGCCTCCCTTGTGGACCCCATCCCCGGGCACCACATAGGAAGTCAGAAATTATGATTTTAGCAAAGGGGAGCTCGGTCATAGTTTTGGTCAGGCACCACAGTTGTACTGTCAACTGAGGTGAGCAAAAGGCCATGGCACAGTTTGCCTTTGCACCCTTTGCCCTTCCCCTCATCGTCACGGCTTCGCTGGGCAGCTCTCGGAGCAGTGCCTGCAGACCCCACTTGCTGTGGCTCACACAAGGCTGAAACAGCTCACAAAAAGCACGTCAGCTGCTGTCCGGGCAAAATTTCATGCTTCGAGGATTCACAGTGTTGTGCTTGCATTAGCTCAGTTCAACACAGGTCTGCAGAGGGGTAGAGCTGTTAAAACCTGTGGGTAGCTTGTGAGAAAAGAAGCTTGTGAGCTGGCGTATCCTTGCCAGCAAAACCAGGCAGATGACCAAATCTGGGGCAGATGGTGGCAGCTGGGCTCCCCTGAGTCACATCTCCATGTCGACACCGGCACCCTTTGCTGAGGTACCAGCAGCCTGACTGGGCAGCCCTGTGCCGTTTCACACTGCCTCTGTGAAGAAGATGAGGATGGCTGCGTTTCCACTGGTGATGGTACTTGTTTCCCTTCTGCATGGTTTGGGTTTTTTTCAACCAGGACAGGGACACCCGGTTTGCCAGTTTCCTTTCTCAGCTCACGCTGAGAGCGTGCACTAGCACAGCCCCGCACTGCCTGTGGCTGGCACGACCAAGCCCGCCCCTCTGTCGTTTCACAGCTTCCCTGTCGCAGAGAGGATGCCCAGCATTTGCTGGGGTGGTGTTTGCCTCAGCAGAGCATGGGCTCTGCTGGGTGAGCTCAGCCCTGGTGCTCTCCCTCCCTGCACTGACCACAGCCATCCTCGGCAATGGCTGCTCAGGGACTGTCTTCCAGCCGAGCATCACAGCTCCAGCACTGAAAGAGGCACGCTGGATATTTCACCCCTTCTGCTCTCCAAAAGTATTTAAGGACAGAAAGCACAAATCTGTTACTCACATCACTGCTTTCTGGCTAGTCTTTGCCTGGGAAAAATCCCCAACCAAAATCAATTGGTCCTTTCCCTGGGTAGGAAATACTGCAGTTTGACTCATGGGATTTTAGACCGTGCTTTTTATGCGTGTGTTTACCAAAAGGCAGCATCTTGTGCCCCAGCTAATTGCCCTTTGAAGCAGCCTGGGGAAGGGAGTCTGAAGGTTTCTTAGAACATTAAAAGTAGTAGTGAAAGTCACAGGGCCTTTTTCCTTTATACAATCGAAGCCAAATTTGAGCCATAACCCCTCTGATGTCTTGGGGGGGAGGAGATGTGACGTCTTGAGGTAAACCACACATCCCGTAACTACCACTGTGCCGTTTGTGAGCGCTGCCTCACTACAGAAGTGGCAGAACTGCTTTTCAGCAAAAGTCACCACGTTTTTTGGAGGGGAACGATTCCAGTCAGAGAAAGACCGGGCAGCGGGGAGGAAGAAAACCCAACCGCAATAAAGCAGCCATTGAACCTGAAAGGAAAAAGACGTCAGCATCTCCGGCAGGGGCTCTCCTTTTTTCCTGGTATATCCGTGAACCATAATTATGTGGAAAGAAGTCGTGGGTGGGACCGGCTTACTTACTGACAAGCTGAACTTTATAACCTAACACCGTGACGTTGTGAGGGAAGAGGGTTTGGCTCGCCTGCCTCATGGGACTGCAAATTTGAGGAGGTGGTGCAGGGGTGGGTGCCCACCTGCACACGTTTGTTAGCCTTCACCCATGTGAGGCGGTTGAGGCAGTGCTGGGTGCAAGGGTGCTGCCTCCCAGTCAGGAGGGCATCCCTGCTCCAGCAGAGGCTCCCCCGACCGAGAGGCAGTCAGGGAATGGTGGAAATTCAGGATGAGATGGTCAGGGGGAGCAGAGGAAGGGTCTAGGTGCTGTGGGAGCTGAACTTCTTTCCATCTACTTTTCTAGGAGAGACCTAAATGGGGTTGCAAAGCCCAGAGAGAGGACGACTCGGAGGTCCTGAGCTCCTCAGTGATTCAAAGGTGTGCAGGGACTCATGGAGGAGAGCCCAAGGGAAAGCTGGTACCGAGAGCTGCAGGTGAAGACCAGGGGATTCTTGCTGTTTGAGTTTAAACCCAGTGGAGTTTGACGTGAACAGTGCAGCTTGTCAAAACCCTAAATCCCTCTGAGGTGGCCCCGATGGGACACAGGGGAACAAACTGGTTCCAGCAGAAGGGACTTGAAGGACCTTGAGCACCTTTGGGGGGAGCCTGTTGGCAGATGTGGTGCCACCTCAGATTTCCCAGGTTAAAACATTGCAGCGAGGCAGCCGATGTTAGAACCCAGCTGAGGGACGGACGTTAGGAGAGCTTCTCATCCCCTTGCTACATCATGCTCCACCCCTCATCCATTTAAATAAACATTAGCAGAACAGTGAGGTGGCCAAGGAATGACTATAGGCAAGGTCTGAGGTGTACACCTGGTCTCTCTCCAAGTCTGTGACTGAAATAGAAGTCTAAGTATATCTGTAGCTGAGGACTGAGGTGTGCTGTCCAAGTTAAATAAGGGTATACAGCCCTGGAATGGCATGGAGAGCTACGGGTTGGGTCTGTGCTGAGGAAGCGCCTATTGAGGATTGAGCCTACGGATCTGAGGACTGGCTGCACTGGAGGTTGTTTTTCAGCTCTTTAAGAGCAGCATTTTGCTAATCATCTCTTCCAATCTACAAGTTTTGGTCCCTTGCTGTCCCTTCCATTACTGTTCTTCAAACAAGCTGGGAGAGGAAAAATGTGACCGTTCATCTCATTGATACAAATCAAATTCTCATCAGTATGTCTCTGGTGGGGCAGAGCAGGGATCACCACTTACCTGGCTCTGAAATCTGGGACAACTGTATTTCTATCACAGCACCAAATGGTGTCTCCTGACATTTACACCTCTCTCCCACCTGCAATTACTGAGCCCTGCAAGGACACGGGATCCCAGGACAGCACAACCTGGTGCCCGTGCCAGGGCGGACATGCCATCAGCACTGCCGGGTGTTCTGCTCCTGCTTCTCCCACGGCTGCCCAGCTGCCTGGCAGTGGGGTTGCCTGCGCTGCTGGCAGAGGCATCGATGGCATCTGATATGTTAATGCCCGCCTTTACAGGCTCCCCCGAGCACAGGGATGTTTAGGTGGCTGAACCTCCTCCTGTTGTTTTAAGGGTTCTGGCAAAGAGTCAAGAACAAAAGCTAAGACAGCCAGTTCCCGTTTGCGGGCACGTCCCTACATTTCAATGTGGCAAACCTTGTGATTTAGCAAGTGAGAGCTTTCTGCCCCAGGGCTGTTGAAAACTTCTTTTTTTTTAAAGAAAGGAAAAAAAAAAAGATGAAAACAAACCTGTCAAGACTTCCAAGAAAATGAGAAAAACACTAGCATGGATGGGCTACAGGACTGGGACCAAGCTTCTGACTATGCTTCCAGGCAGGGGAACGCCTGGCCTTCTGAAAGCTGCTGGGGGCTTTTTGTTTGGTCATTTGACAAACTTGTACTTAAGAACAAAGGAAGAAAATGCCATCAGCTTTTGTTGCTGTCATGAATAATGTTTTGCTTTGATACCATTTAATGCTTTTCTCCCCCAAAGTGAATACCCCCCTGGCTGAAGTGGAACACGTTGGCTCATAGGACAGTGTTCATTGGTGGAAAAGGACAAATTTAGTCAGTCTAGTCTAATATTTTCCCCTAGTGCAGGCTGTGGCCGTGGCTAGTGGGAGCCTGAGCCTGATGGGCCATGCGCCCTCCCCAGGGCCAGCCCCTGGCGTGGAGGGAGAAGGTTCTCACACATGAGGTCCTCATGGGCTCACCATGAGGTGTATGTGTGTATGCATGTGTGCAGCCTTGCGTGCACACGTGTGTGCATGCATACATGTGCCCTCCACAGAAGTGCCAGAGAGTGTTTGTGCTGAGGCAGATCCACTCTTGGGTTGGCTCCTGAGTCCAGGGCTGCACCAGGGTGGCAAAGGGCAGCCGTGGGGACCCCGACAGTTCCTACACAGTGGTCCCAAGCTGCCTCAGGGTCACATGGCCATCAGCCGGTGGGCTTCAGGATAGGGCCAGACCTTCACGGCTGCTGCATAGAGTCACAAGCCCAAAGGCAACGTGCACAAGTTACCTCGTGTCATGAGTGGTGGCATCCTTGCATGGAAGGAGAGCAACCTGCCACTTCTTAGGGCTACCAAATGCAGCAGAGATGTCGCTGGTGGCAGTCTTGAGCCCCTGACCCATGCAGTGTTGTGGATAGCTGTCCTTGGAGAGAGCGTGGTGGCACTCTCACCCACCTGGATGGTCTGCCTGTCCTCTTCCTGCAGCTGCTGGGTCCTCCTGCTCCCTTCTTCCAGCCTCAGGCATCACAGCTTGTCGCAGCCTGCGCCAGCACTGCTGTCAGCAGCTGAAGGGCAGCAGTGAGCCAGTGTAGGAGACCAGGCTACTTACATATGGCTTTTTGGCTGTTTATGTGCAGCCAGCGGTGGGGCCAGCTCTGCCAGTGAAGAAAAGACTCCCCGTGAGTACCTAGCTGTGCGTGTCAAACCAGGCACTTTAAATGAAAAGCTGTTAAAACAAAATGCAGATAGTGTCCGAAAATCCATGCACAATGGTGTCA
The DNA here is from genome assembly GCF_965140245.1 of Athene noctua. NCBI lineage: Eukaryota > Metazoa > Chordata > Aves > Strigiformes > Strigidae > Athene > Athene noctua. Next base: position 97,757,341 of record NC_134037.1, read on the forward strand.
GTGGGAGAGATCTGTGGCACAGGCACCCAGCTGCAGAGCTGATATCCAGAAAGCCAGAGAGGAATCTTCCTCTTTGTTTTACAAATAGGTATTGCCTTTGGAAGCAGTATAGGTTGTAACATATTTATTGCGAGAGTGAAAGACAAAAAAGCAGAAGTCTCTGCCAAGAGCAAGTGAAATGGGCATGCTTTTTAAAGAACTACCACAGGACCGATTACCTTTCCAAGTAATTAAACATTGTGAAAGGTTATTAACGTGCTGATAATAGACAGCTTTGCAAACTGCCAGCACAGCATGATCTGACAGCGGACGGCGCAATGGCAGAGCAGGACTCCTCTGCCTTCAAGGCTTTACAGCCCCAAGGGCTGGATGCACCCGCGGGGACCAGCCTGCACCCGGCCAGCCCAGGAGTTTGAGGGCCCCAAAACTTCCACCTGTGCCTGAATGGCTGCAGGGTTCGCTCTCACTGGCAGGGGGGCTGCAAGATTGCAGCTGCCTGCAGCGGATCAGGCCCTCCTGCAGCACGCCCTGGCCAGGGGCAAGGCAGCAGGTGTCCGCTGGCAGCCAGGGCCTGTCCCCACTTGCAGCCCGATTCAGGTTAACGCGTGTTATTTCTCTTTAAACCTACTCGCATCCACAAATGGCAACTCTTCTGGACCCACTGGTATTTTAATGTGTGTCATTAAACCCGCTGTAGAAGTGGGCTTACCAAGGGGTGGGATGTGTTTGCCTGCAGCCATGTGGGTACAGATGAGGCCAAAACTGAGTCTGCTGAGCACTCTCACCACTGTCCCACACGCCTTTGCCTGCTCCTGAGGGTGCCTCTGGTGCTTTTACTCAGGCTTCCTCCTCTCGCTTTGGGAGCGCTCTTCCTACACATCACATCCTCATCTAAACGGTTGTCTGCAGCCAGGGGCAGCCCTTGCTGATCCCAGCTCCCAGGGAGATCCTGAATTTGCATCGTGACCCCAACAATCAAACCGTAGGATCACATCCTAGCCAGAGGGGTGGTAGGTGGGAAACACTTGTCCAGAGCAACCAGCCACCTTCAGGTCGTTCCCCAAGACCCCAGGCAGAAAAGCTCTGCTTTTTCCTTGTCTTTCTATACGCGGCAGCAAGAGGAAGAAGGCAGAGGAAAGAAAAGTGCAGGCCATGGTGGAAAGATTCAGTAACATCCTGGGTGAGAGCATCCTTGTAACCCTCAAAATGCTTGCCCAGCATTACAAATGCTTTGTACGTTTTCCTGGTGTTTGTGTTGGCATAATATCATGCAAAGCTTTAAAAGAACTTAAAGTGCCTCTGCATATAGACTGTGTGTAACCTGAGCTTCTAGGTCACCCTGCTGCTTTCAAAAACCCCATTCTATATTCCTGAGCAAGCCAGGAGTTTATTATGGGAGGTGTTTAGACTGGGGCATTTAAGAAATACTACATAATAACAGTCTCCACCTCACATGCCAGAGAATTTGGCTAGTATTGCTGGTACTTAAGTGTCATCAGGATAAGTAGAGAACTAAAACAAACTGGGGTATTTTGCATTTTCTTGCTGTGACTCTTGTGGGCTTTCTGGGCTTGAGCAAAGAGCACAGTAGTGCCCTTATGCATGGATTATTCTCTTCATAAGCGCAAAAGGCTAGGAGCAAGATTTTCAAAATGTTCTCCTATGAAGGGAATGGCCTCAGTTAGAGACTCCAGGTAGCCACTCTTCGCATAAGATGTCTGGGGTAGCAAGAAGCTGAGTCCCAGCCACCCCGTGGTACATAGTGACTTACGACACTGCAGCCAGCAGGGAATTGCCAGGCTCACTGAGACCAGGCTCCGTGGGTCCGGAGGGGACAGGGACCTCAGCCTGGCGGGAATGCCACCACACTGCTTCCCAGATTGAGGTCACACAGAGGCCGCACAGGTCTGGGTTTGGTTTCATGCACTGGCACAGTCCTGTGCCGCCACCCCTTACGGCTGGATTGCTGGGGCAGAGCCTGTCCTGGATGGAAAGAAGAGAAGAAACCTCTCCCAGATGCTCATATGGATCCTTGGTCCATTTTCAGTCCTAAATGCCCAAATTCTCAGAAGGCATCAGTGATCCTTACAGATGTTTCCTTGCCAGGGAAGCCAAAGGACAAAGCGGCCCAGGAAGATGGGAAGAGGCGCTCAGTCGCAAGGACACCCACCAGGATGGAGACGAGCCAGGCCACGCAGGGCCAGCAGCCAGCCAGCTCCCAGTGCTGCTGCCCAGCCTGCAAAGCCTCTCCTTCCCTCCAAGGCTTTCAGCAGTGCACAGGTCGCTATGGTAGGAGAGGTAGTAGACAGAAAGGACACTTTACAGGTTCAGTCAACAAATTATTTTATCTTTGCATCTCAGCTGTCTCTTCTGCTTGCTCCCTGAGTGAGCTGTGCTGAAAACCCACCACTGCCTCGAGCCGTGTCTGCAGGCACTGCGCTAATCAATATTACTTGCTGTAGAAAGTAAGTCTCACTTATTGGCCACACATTCCCCTGAGTGCTTGTGTCAAACCCTTTTATGTCAGCTGAAAGGAGGCTTACCAGCAGAAAGGTCAAACTGCCTCAACTAGATCTGAGCTCAGCCATTAACTCGGGTGTGTTTATCTGCCTCCTGCTATCAGGAGGACTGTCTGTGTGCACCTCACGCCTCCCTCCTTCTCCTCACTGCTGTGCTGCCGGGGGAGTACTTTGGAGGGGCTGAATCATTCAGGCAGTAACAATGAGCTGTCTGATAAGCTCAGCTGGGTGATCCACTTGGCCGGCACCAAGTGCTTCAGAGAATAACGTTCGTCCGAAACTCTGCAGTACAAGGATGCGGGCTGGTCCCCCTCCTGCCAGGCTGGGCTGCAATGGCATGGCACTCAGTGCCTCTCAGCAGTGTGGCCATGGGCCTGATCCCGACTGCACTGAGCATGGGCACCTCAGGCAAGATGCTGTCCTCAGCATCTGTTCAGCGGAGCTACAGGGTGCTGGCAGGGGTGGCGTTTACTGTTCCTGAGGTAGGCTTTCCGTCCTTTCCACTGCTCCGACACAAGAAAATGTGTTTGTTGAGGCCTTACTCATGAAATACAGCCAGAAAATATTCAAGTCCCTTACCGGACTGGGCACTGGAGAAAGAGCCGGATCCAAGCACCGCAGGGCAGGGCTCCCATCCCCTCAGAACATCTCCTGCCACAGTGTCTGCCGGGGCCGCCCTGGCAGTGCTGCCCGGGATCTCACAGGGCAGCCCCTCGGCTGCGGTGAGGATGAGCCTCGGTGGGCCCTTGGGCTGCTGGGACCGGAGGTGTCTTTGCAAAAGGCAGGAGCGGAGCAAGGCAGGCTCTTGTGTTGCTGAGACAGGTTTGGAGCTGGGCAAACAAACACAGGTATCAAGATAAGACTGTTCATCTCGTGCCAAGAGGTGTCTAGGGCTCGACTCGTGGGATCTCTGTTCCCATCTCACATCCCGCATAGTTTGGGGATAGGAGGGAGCTTGCTTGTCCCCAGGCCAGTATCTCCTGAAGCTGTTTTCTGCTTCCCTACACCAGCAAAATGCCGTAAACTGTGCGTCGTGGTCACTCTTAATAAGCCCTTGGTCCCAATCCACTTCTCGCACCTGCTGCTCAGTGGGTTGGGAGGATCTTTGTTTTGGAGCATTTTAAGAGGACTGAAGCTGTTTCTGCTTTGAAGTAGCATTTGGCTTTGTTGGCGTCTGGGATCTCTGCAGAGCTGACCCTGCATGGAGCCAGCAGGACCGCTGGCTTCGGCACCGCACCACAGCTGCTCCACGAGCCTGACGCAGCAGTGCCAGAGGCGTTTGGTGCCCATGCTGCTGCGGGACTGCCCTGCTGCTGCCCTGCCTGCATCCCAGGCCCTCGGCATCATCCAACCCTGTTCTAAAGAGGGAAGGGTATCACAGCATCACAGTGTCACAGCCCCTTTATCCTGGGCTTGTTTTGGCACCAGGATTGGGTAAGAGTTAAACGATGTCGCATCATCACCCGGCAGCAGTAAGAGTGGCAGGATTAGTGTCATTACCCCGAACTGGACGTATGCCAGCACTCGTCCCGCTGGGGACCTGGGGCCGAGCCAGCTGTGTGCTCGGGCACAGGGACTGTCTCACTGCAGTGACCTGAGATCAGCTGAGGGGAGTGACTCTCTGCCCTAAAGATATGGTATGCTGCTGGAGGGAGACCCTATGGCCACCGTGCATCCTTCTGAAAACAAGGGAGTTATCAGCAGTCGAGGGGGCTTCATGGTTGGGTGGCACATGGGTAGGAAAAGCACTCTGCTTGGTGAAAGGTGTTTGCCGAACCACGTCCAGAAGCCCTTTGAAGGAGAAAACCTCCCTTCTCCCTTGGATACGCTGGAGTACTTAATAAATAACTGTAATTAAGTGTGAGGTGGTAGCTTAAGAGCTCGTTCCCAGAAGTTAACATCAAAACACTTGCTCTTAGCACTTAGAAAGACAATATGAAAGCAGACTTCGTGCACAGATGAGAGTTGTCAGGAAGGGCTGGAGAGCTCTGGAAACGTGCACACTTGCTTCTTCAGAGAGCTTGAGGAAAAGGACTCAGGAAGTAACAAAGTCGCTTCTGTAATAAAAGTCCTTTTTAATGAACGGTGACTGAGATCGCACCAATCTGGGGGGAGGCGGGAGTGAGTTTTAGAACAGATGAGGAATTGCATGGGGGGAAGAGGCACGTGCCCTTTCCTGGGCTGTCCCACAGCTCCCCACACCCCACTGGTGTGGAGCAGCCGCAGTCCCACCACCCGCAGAACCACCCCCCAGCCTGGGGACAGCCCTGCCTGGCCCGCAGCAGGGACAGCCACAGCACGTCTCGGCTCTCCTTCGCTAGTGGCAGTGCACATTTAAGGCAAAAGGGATTACTGCAGGCTTCTTCACAGAAGATGTCTGAAAGGTTGTAAAAAAAGAGCGAGGAGAAAGAGAATCATGCATGCAATTGTTTTTGACTGAAAATCAATGGTTTTGTCCTTAGGCAGGTGGCACGGTGTGGCTGGTGCAGCCTGGCACTGCTGGGGAGGGTAGAGGAGGTCCTAACTTCAGGCTCTGCCACGCACTTGCCAAGGGCCAAATCTGAGCCGCTGACGAGTGCCCTTATCCTCTGCTCCTGTAAAAACGTCGTGAAAGCATTCCCAGGTCTGGCTTTCAGTCTCCTAATTGCTGCCGAAATCGAGAAGCACGAAGGAGCCAGGGTCTCATTTGCCTTCCAGTGATCCTCTCCTGCCCTGGAACCTGGGCTGGTCTTAATTTGTCTATGGTTCAGGCAAGAATGGACTAGGCAGACGTACATGTTATCTCTTGTTTTTTTGGAAGCAGGGAGCCTATTGCACAATGAAACTTGGTCTGGATGTGGATTAAAAATGCATGTGTCTGGGGCACCGCGAGCCAGGTGAGCCAGGCTAGTCTGAATTACTTTGATCCAAAAAAGAAAAAAAAAAGTATTACAAAGGGCTGATACAGGAATGAGGAGGCTCTGTGGGGCTGATTATTTTTTCCCCGTGGGACATACCGATCACTTCTGTACGTGTGAGCCTGTCTTAGCCAGAGGGGGTTTGTGCTCCCAGGCCAGAAAAAACTCCAGCAGTCAACGTAAATACATGGTAAAACTTCAGCGTGGCATCTGGAGGCTGGGGGTCAGGCCCTCGCGGAGGACAAGGTGGTGCGGGTCCAGCGGTGGAAGGGAGGTTCATCACCCAGCAGGAGCTGAGGGTTTGGCCTCAGGTGCGCTTTCAGGTTCCTACACTTCTTACAGGGCTTTTAACTTGAGGATTTACAAGTGTCAACTAATTGCATCCACATTAATTGCAGCTGAATATTAAAACAGCACTTGAATGTCATTTCAAGCGAGCTGTTCCCAGACTAGGTCTCATGCAAATTTGGCAGGACCAGGTAGATGTGCCAAAATAACATTGGAATAATGTTTGAAAACAATACTAGAAATGTTTGTACTTGAGCAGAAACATGAGGAGAGCAAGTAGTTTAGGTTTAATGATCTGCTGAAGAAAAATGATAGAAACAGCTCTCCTCTTGCAACACGCCTCAGCGCTAAGGCTCCAGCACCCCCCTCTCCACCCCCCTGGTTCTGGCCGTCTCTCTCTCTCGACCAAATACTTTTGCATTCCTCGCTGCACGGTAGCGTGGTTTCTACAAGCCCACCAGCCTGAATCAAAACACGACCGAAGCTGGGGCTGGTGACCCCAGATGACAGCAGTGGTTCCCGACGCCTGGCAAAGCCCGGGGTCAGCAGAAGCCTCCACCTGAGGAGAGCTGGAGGCAGAGCCAAGGGAGGTGACCAGCCAAAACCCAAGTCCTTTTGTTAAAGCTTCATTACAAATGCGTGTTTTATCCCACCTCTCTTCATCTCTTAACAACTGCAGCCCCCGATTCCTCTCACATCTTGAACTAATTCTCTTTCCAGCAGAAAAAAGCACGTGCGGATCATCTGCCTGACGTGCAACCCAAGGGGAAAACCACGTCACAGCCTCGCAGCGCCTGCTGAACTATCTCTCCCCTCCCCAGCCCCTCGCTCTTAATGCAATGCGAGTTGGAAGCACGGGGTTATTTTTACAGCCCTGTCCCCACCTCCCCCAAAGTCAGATGCTGCGGCTAATTCGGATGGAGAATTTCAATTGCCTGGAAAATGAAGGTGCTGAAAACCAAGCAGCGTCGGCAGGAGTTTTAGTCCCAAATGCCTGGCTCGGTGCTAAAAAAAAAAAAAAAAAAAAAAAATCAGGTGCTGAAGGCTGATCACCGAAGGGCTGCTGCTTTCCAGAGTTCCCGGGAGGCTCTGAGATTGGGATGGGTGCTGCCTCTCCCTTCCCAAGGAGGGCAGCGCCAGTAGAGGAAAGCCCATTACTCTCAGCTGAGCTCCTGTGGGAAAATACTTTGTCCATGAGACAGCTTAAATGGGATTTTATAGCTTGAACTTAGATGACTTCTCCTTCCCTACGAGCGAAAAGGACACACTCAGGGCTGGGTGAATCCTCCAGGGAGGGTGAAAATGAGACATTCTGAGTCTGGCATCATGGCTATGGTCACAGCAGGTCACCCAGAAGTGCAGGTTCTTCGTGCAGATGGCTCTGCTCTATCTGCTTCTGCCACCTCTCCCAGCCCGTCCCAGCCACTGACATGCCAACACCGCGGCCACCTGCGGCCGGCTGTTACCGTCCCTGCCCGGCGAAGTTCTGCTGCAGGGAAGCCCCGGCCTGTCACCTGCCCTCCTGGGGACATACTCTGCTTTGGAGGCCTGGAGTGGCTCTGTAGCCAGATCTTAGGAGGACGGAGGAGTCCATCTAATAGAAGTAAGTATAAAAGTAAAAATTAAAAAATAAAGAAGAAAAATAAGAGTAAATATAAGAGTTAGAAATAGTAAAGATTTTAAAATAAAGGTAGATAACGAAAAGAAAAAAAGATAAATAATAAAGACTTTAAAAAAATTTAAAAATAAATAATTAAAAAGATAGAAAGAATAAAAATAAATAGAAATAAAAATAAAGATAATAAAAAGAATAAAATACTAAAATTAAAGTAGAAAAAGTAAAATAAAGTAAAATAGATGAAGTAAAATAAAAACTGATTAAGCAAAATAAAAATAAGCAAAAGAAATAAAAATAAGTAAAATAAGGTAAAAATAAGTAAAATAAATAAAATAAAAATAAGTAAAGTAAAATAAATAAAACTAAAATAAAAATAAGTAAAAGAAATAAAAATAAGTAAAATAAGGTAAAAATAAGTAAAATAAAATAAATAAAACTAAAATAAAAGTAAAAGAAATAAAAATAAGTAAAATAAGGTAAAAATAAGTAAAATAAAATAAATAAAACTAAAATAAAAATAAGTAAAATTTAAAAAAGTAAAATAAGGTAAAAATAAGTAAAATAAAACTAAAATTTAAAAAAGTAAAATAAATAAAAATAAAATACAGTAAAACAAATAAAAATAAAATATAGTAAAATAAATAAAGATAAAATATAAATTAAATAAAGCCAATAAAAATAACACTGCTATTAAAAGTAACCGAGTCTAACTCTCGCTTTACTGATGCCGTGACGAAACGGACCGGCGCTGGGGTGCTGCCGGCACCCACCCGCAGAGAGGCGGGCGGGGGGGGGGGGAGCCCCCGGACAGCCCCCGTGTATCAAATCTTCCGCTGACTTGCGCGCCCCGCGCCCCAAAACCCCACCGCTCCCCCCGCGCCAACTAAGCCGTGTGCCTTCCCCTTTAAATCCCGGCGGCGGAGCCAGGGAATCCCTCTCGCAGCGCGTCATCCGCGGCAAGGAAACCCGCGCTCGCGTCGTGCGACGCAAATGACCATTTTTGGCAACGTGCGACAACGGACGGGACCAAGTGGGGCGGGGGGAGGCGGGGCCTGACGGGAACCCGCCGCCGCGCCGCCCCCCGCCGCTCCGCCCGCCCCGCCCGGACCCGCGCTCTGCGCGGGTCCGGGCGGGGCGGGCGGAGCGGCGGGGGGCGGCGCGGCGGAGGCGGGCGCCATCCCCGTCTCCCCGTCCCGCCTCTCCCCCCCCCCTCCGCGGCGGCGGCAGGTGGGAGGCTCCGCTCTGGCAAAGGTGGGGCCGGTGCGCCGCGGGTTTGACGTGTGCGAGTGCACATGGTGCGGCGGCGGGCGGATAATAAGCGCGTGGGTCCGGGGCGATGCCATTGCTCTGAGTCACCGCGGGTACGCGCGGAGCTGCCGGTCGCGCTACCGGGGGAACCGCGGGGCGTTAAGAGGCGACCCGCTTGAGTCACCCCCCGCGCCGGGAAAAGGGGCGGTTGGTGGTGGGTGGAGGAGGAGGAGGAAGGAGGGAGGGGGGGGGGGGGGGGGGAGAGGCGGAGGAGAACCGCTCCGCCTGCAGCCCCCGGGGCCGCGGCCGCTCCGCCGGCGGGGCGAGTCTCGCCGGGCAGCGCGGAGAGAGGACATCGGCGCCACCGCTGTCCGCGACTGCCTGCGCGCACGGCGCCGCTCCCGAACAGCCCTCCCGGCCCGTCCCGTCGGCGCTTCGCTGCTGCCTCAGCCTCTCTTATTATTTTTTATTTTTTCCCCCCTTCTTTTTCCCCTGTTTTTCTCCTCCAAAGCCTTTTTTTTTTTTCCCTTCTTTTTTTTTTTTTTTTTTTTTCCCCTCCCCTCCGCTTTCCGCGGCGAGCGTTGTGAGGCGAAAGGCAGGAGCCGAAGAGGTCGGGAGGGAGAAGGGGGCGGGGAGACGGCGAGGGAGCGGCGGGTGTCGGTGCGGGAAGGCGGGGACGCGGCTCCCCCGGCCCGACCTCGGACCATGTACCAGGACTACCCCGGGAACTTCGACACCTCCTCCAGAGGCAGCAGCGGCTCCCCGGGACACCCCGAGACCTACTCCAGCGGCGCAGCCCAGCAGGTAGGGCCGGGCGCTGCCCCTCTCCCCCGGTCCCTCCGGGGGCCGCTGCCAGCGCTCCCGGCGCGGGAGTTCACCGCCACGCCCGGGGAGCGGCGCCGGCCGCGGGGGCGCAGGCGGTGCCGGGGCGCGGGCTGCCCGCAGCCGCCGTCCCGTCCCGTCGCCCCCGGCCCGGCGCCGCCGCTTCCCTCCCTGCCCTTCCCTCGCGGAGCCGGTGCCGCGACCCTTCCGGGCGGGACGCTGAGCGGAGCTCCCCTCCGGTCGGGGCCCGGCGTGCCCACTCGTGGCCGGGGGCGTCGCGGGAGGCAGCGGCCGGACCCCGAGCGGGGACGGGCGATGGGGCAGCTCCCGCCCGCCTGCCTGCCCGCCCGCCTCCGCCGCCCCGGCCGCGGGTAGAGCGGGGGTCGGTGGGGGGACCCTGCCTTGGTGCCCGGGGCGAGCTCGGAAACCGGAGCGTTCCCCCGGGCAGCTCCCCTGCCCGGCCGGTAACGCAAATCCCCAGGCGCGTCCGACTCTTCCTTTTTCCTGCTTTTGTTCGGACCGGGAGCTCCTCGGTCCCTCCGCTCGCCGCCCCTTCCCGGGCGCTGCCCCGGGCTCGCTCGCAACAGTTGGGGCGCCTTCCCCGGGACTTTGGGAGGTGCCGCCTGAGTGACTTTCCAGGCGCGATTACAGCCACCTTAAACCACGCAGGGGGTGGCTTGGAGTGGCCTCTAGCTCTTCTAACAGTCTCGAGTGGTCTCCCCGCTTCTCCCCCCTCGCCCCCAAAGTTTGGCTCGGCGGCGCTGACGCTATTTCTGTCTTTCCCACCGGTGGGACCCGAAGGCCGGCGGCGTGCGGCCCTGCCCTGCCCTGCCCGGACGCTGCTTCGCTTCACCGGGAGCCGCTCTCCGGCTGGTGGTGGCTTTTTCCCGAGCGGGAGTTTCCCGGGGGGGCGCCGGAGCGCTCCCCGCGCCGGCCGGCCCCAGTCCCTCCCGCAGGCTCCCGCTGCCGGCCGGCGCTCGAAGAATGGGAGAGATTTCCTGTGGGAGCGCCGTGAATTCACGGACCTGAAAGCCTAGTCGGGTGGTTTGAGGTTGTTTTTTTTCCTTTTCGTTTTCCTAAGAAAACATCTCGGAATGGCTTATGTGCCTACATCGAGTAAATCCACCACTTCTGGGGAAGGCATTACACAATCGGGCCAGTTATACAAACCTGGGTTATTTCATAACTTGTTTACATCAGCTGGCCCAACCTCACTCTTTTTTTTTTTTGATTTTTCAGAGTTGGGCTCCCCCCCCCCCCCCCCCCCCCCAGTATTATTATTTCTTGTGTGGCTTGTATGAGCAAACTGGCAGCGTGAGCACACTGCTGTCTTCGCATCAAGAACTCATAGGATCATTTAAAAAAAAAAAAAAAAAGTCCAGTCTTAAACTTTGCCAACCGTACCAGCCCGTGACATTCCTCACATTAAAGAAGTTTTACCAGAAATGACTCGCCGCCGCTCCCCGCCTGCTCCAAATGCATCTCGCTGGTGCCCTCTGCGGGCTGTGGACCGAGATTTCCAGGGACTGCAGGTCGGCTCCGGCTTATTCCCTGTGTAAATGCCAGGACAAGGTGGGGGAGCGGGGAGGGGGGGCTTAGAAGCTGGAAACGCCCGGCAGGCTGCAAATCTTTCGCTCTCCCTTTCCTCCTCGGATTCAGCAGCTGCGCTGGACTCGAGCACTTGCTGCAGGAGGTTGTGAAACTCTGGTGCCACTTAATATTTGAGCTATCAAGGTCTGACCCGTAACTGGGTTTTCCCCTTTTAATTTTCTGGGGCTGCGTGTCTTCCCCAGGCAGCTGCCGTGCGGGTGTTTGATACGGGGGCCAGAGCCCGGTTTCTAGGGTTACTATCTGGAACGGGGCTTTGAGCAGGATGCCGGCTTAGCGAGAACATAAATGTTTTCTTTAAAAATCCGGGAGATTTCTCAAGGCCTTGCGCGTCGCCTTTCCCTTGATCCTTACAGATGTTGTAGATTAGGATCAAATGTAAGTGTTGCCTTTACCCTAGCAGTCGAGCTGTTCTGCTGATTCTGGTCTACAATGTTCTGCAGAGTTTTATCGCTACAGAAAATATGCATTGTAGAAATTTTTTCTTTGGTGTGTTTTTTTTCCCAAAGCAAGAAAAGATGCATCGGTCACATGTTTAAGTGGAAACTGTGTGTCTGAGCCAAAACTTTGATGCTTTTTAATTATTTTTCCCATACAACACAGCAGTGGAACATTTTTCTTTTAAGTTGCGTGTCATGCTATTTTCCTAATCACTGACTTGCCATGTGGTAAACATAGACTTTAATGGGAAGAGTTTGTGTACTCTTTCAGAGCGGTCGACTTTCCCCTCGGATATCCCAGCACTGCATCCAGTTTTCCTTTGAGATGCTCAACACAGGAGAGCTGTTAGGCTCTGTATTTATTATAAGATATATCCTATACACCCTATATTTGATAACTAAGTAGTTGTTAAAGATCCTCTGGGTGGTTTTTTGGTGGTTTTGCTGTTGGGTTTGTTTTTCTTATGACCTGTTTCTAGACACTCAGCGCTTGCAGTTACAGATGTAAGTGAAGGTCCGGAGGGGAGCGGAGATGCAGTGGGGTGCAGTATAGAAACTCCTTGTTAAGGTGGAGGGAACCACAGAGCCAAAGCTGGAAATTTTCCCATGCTGCCTGTGCTCCGAAGTTGTGACCTGCTAACAAAGCCTGTCCCTGCCTGTGGCAGGAGTCGCTGGAGACCCCCTTGACTATGGATTGGGGGATGCTGCTCTCCAACCCCACATTTTTAAGGCAGAACAGAGACTGACCTCAGCTCTTGGCACTCTTAATAACAGGACTCTTTCTGTTTGCTGTTAGTTGTTGCTCTTTTTTAATGATACCTTCATCTGTGAGTTGCTTGGGTCAGGAGGAGAGCGGTGGCTTCGTGGTTGAGCGCGTGCTGCGTGTGTAGCTCTGCAATCTGGCTATCGCCACATCTTTTCTGTAGCGCTGTGAATTCCTTGTAGATAAGGAGAACGGAGAGATGGTGGACAGTTGCCCCCAGGAGCCTCTCCTGAGTCAGGAGAGGAGAGCTGTGGGTGTCCTGGGTGAGGAAATGTCAGGAGGGGATCTGGAAAGAGGAGAAACGGGGAGGTGGGTGAGGGCAGGTGGCTCTGCCAGGCTGGCGGGGGGATCAAAGCTCTCTGAAGGGAGGAGGAATGAGGAGAGCAAAGCTGGGGCTGTAGTCTGGGGAGAGGTCTGGAGCTCCAAAGCAAGGAGACCGGTGCTCGAAGGGACTGTGCAGCGAAGGTGTTAGGGAATTCCGGGGCCTGCCACTGAAACCAGGGGCATCTCAGGGGTCAGAGCTGAAGGCCAGTGGGCAGACCATGGTGGGCTGGCAGTGTGTTGTCATGGCAAAGCTGATCCAGTGCAGTGTCCTAGCAGGGCAAGTGAGGTATGCAGAGAAAGCCTGGCCAGGCAGGAAGCAATGCTTCTGAAAGCCAGAGGTAGCCTGAGCACTCCGTATCTGAAGACTCAGCCTGTCGCAGCAGTGTGTCCCTCAGTTATCTGGTTAAAAGACTGCCTTTGGAAAATACAGAATACAGGTTTGGGGGAATTTAAGATATTTTGAGGGATTAGAAAGGAAGCTGGTGACAGAGATGGAGCGTGGCACAGAGTTTGGTCTCTTCTTGGGTCTGCAGACAAGCACCATGGAGCTGCCAAGAGATGGGAAATGAACTGAGCGGCTCCCCTTTGCTGTCCAGGAGACCTTCACTAGTGTTAGAAAAAGGGTCCTCGGTTAAATACAGAAGTGACTGCAAGTGGAGTAGTCACTTTATCAATAACTTGGAGCTTGATCTTTGTGTCAGATGCTTGTATTTTATGTGGCTGTTTTGGTGGTGGATCTGGCTCTCCCGACCTCTGATGGAAATTTTTAGCAGGTCACTAGGTGTTGGAGGCTGCAGCTGCAGTAACCGGGCACTCTGGCACCACTGCAGAACTGTTTGCTCTGGAATGCAAAAGGTCTCTTCGCATAGCAAAGCACCAAAAGATTGTTTTGCAGCCATAGCTTTCTAGTGACCCTGCAAAGCAGGACACTTTTTTTTTTTTTTTTTTCCCCCCTCCCCTCTGCTCTTTGGGTACAGGAGGGATGACAGGTAAAGGTCATGGTAGAAGGCACTTGTGGAGCTGGAAGCAGAACTTGCATCCCTTGACTAGAGCACTTGTGGTTCAACTAGTCTCGCACTTCCTCCCTTCTGTGAGGTTAAGGTCCCTTTGTGTTATGGTTGTGGAGGCACCAAGGCATCCTCTCCTGTGCCGTGTGGTCACAGCCTATGCCTGGCAGAGCAAAGAAGAGATTTGTGCTGGTAAATGCCTCTGTAGTGTTGACAGTTTGCAGCTCAGGGCCTCTGTAGTTAATTGGGAGAGGTTACAAAGATGGCATGTGCTCTCAAACGTGGGGTGGTGTGTGCTGAGGTTGTGTTGGACTCGAGCTCCAGGTGAATCTCTGAGGTTCTGCCAGGGCTTTTGCCAAGGTCTTGGTGCCAGTGTCATCCTGTCTGTGTAATTAATTCCCCCATCTGCTTAACTGGATTCTCTCCTTCCTTCTCTCGTCCTTTCTTGCTAGATGTTGAGCCGTCCAAAGCTGTAAGTCAGCATTTGTCAGTATTCAAACTGGATCTCCTGATCTCCAGGCGTTGGCAGCTGGACTTCTTGTAGCTAATGCTACAGCCTGAAATGCTGTAGCTATCAGAATGTGAAATACTATTTGCAGTAGCCTTGGTTTAACAAAGCACTTAAGGTGCTTGACTAGGCACACCCTGAAAAGGAAATCTATGTTGAAGTGTTGTCCCTTATCTGGGACGCTTACCTGAGCTGAGGTCAGGCTGATGCAAGGGCTCTCGCTTCTCTGGGAAGCTAGTTCTTGGACCCAAGAATGCGCATTTTTCACGGGAGCATTTCAAAATCAGTGGTAGTGACGGCTGCTGGTCCTACAAGCCCTGTCCCTTGTGCAGGGATTGCTGGAGCAAGCACCTCTGTCTGTAAAACTGAGTCTAACCATTGAAAGCCTCCTGAAGGAGCTCAGCATAGACAAAAGCATTCTTTCTCCCATTTCCCCCTCCGGGGACAAGCGATTGTTTTCCTTGCAGTTTAGTGCCAGCATATTATCCAGATGGATTTACCTCTGTCTGAAACAAGGTGTACATGTATTTTGGAGGAGATCATTACCTGCTGCCTTGGTTTTACTGCTGCCTTGTTTTGTCTAGACAGTGCAGAGAGCTGCAGGGAACTTGTCCGATCTGAATCCTAAGACCTATTTTATAGGCTGCTATTAAAATACATATCCTCGCACGTAACCATCCCGGGGCTGGGTTTCTCGCCTTGTGTGTGTGGTGAGCGCAGAACCACTGAACAAGAAGCAAGCTGCTGTTCTTGCTGTACCAAACCCTACATGGACAGAGCCCAAATTTCAGGGGAATCCTTTGTTAGAAGAAGGCTTTGCTCTGTTTGGTAATGGCATTTTAGAGCTGAAGTTTCTCTTCCTTCTCTTTGGACTGGCAGAGAAGTGTTTTTTCTTGAAACTCCTTAATTCCCCTTTTGCTCCACGCCGGAAGGAGCAGCGGGTGCAGGCGGGAGCTGGTGGGGGGGACGCTGCCCGGGAGGGGAGGCTGGCGTAGGGGATGCTGGGGAGGTGTGGGGGGGGATGAGGAAGGGAGCAGGGCTGCTCTGGAGGTGAAGCTCTTCAGCCCAGTGCCTTCCCTGGGGGTGCTGCAGCTGTTGGGGGCAGCCTGGGATGCTGCAGAAGCACTAGCAGGCAGCTGGTGCTTTTGCTTCGGGTGCTGCTTTGATCCTCACTAGTGCCACTCCAGAGGGCCTAGATGGTTTCTGTGTAACCACTTATGTTCTGCTTTCATTGACGGTTTCTTCTCTTCTCTTTCTCTCTCTTTTCTGTCCTGCCTAGAAATTTCGAGTAGATATGCCAGGATCGGGCAGTGCTTTTATCCCTACGATCAACGCCATCACAACCAGCCAAGACCTGCAGTGGATGGTCCAGCCCACTGTCATCACCTCCATGTCAAGCCCTTACTCTCGTTCACACCCCTACAGCCACCCGCTGCCCCCACTGTCTTCAGTGGCTGGACACACGGCCCTTCAGCGACCTGGTGTGATCAAAACCATCGGGACCACGGTGGGCCGGAGACGAAGAGACGAGCAGGTAACTCTGGCAGGGAGAGTGGCTGGGGGTGTTTTGAAAACAAGCGTACAGAGATTTCTGCTCCCCCGTCCTCTCTTGGGCTCTCCTGGCCCCCTCAGGGAGCATTGAGCTCTGTCCCCTGCGCTGTACGGGTGTTGAGGTTTCTCAAGGTGACATAGGGTGTAAGACAGAGGATGATTTTATTGCTGCCTCCTCATCATACAGCAAGACTTACCCAACCTCCATCAACCACTTTGCACCACCGGGCTGCACTGCGCTGCAGCCTGGTTTCAAAAAGCAGGTGGTACTCTGAAGTTGAGTCCTGGGTTTCAGTCTGAGTGTCTCTGCCCCTCCAGGCAGAAAGAAACCTCTGAGCAAGCAGAGGAGCTTTTATGTAGGTCCTCTACAAATCTGACACCCAAATTACGTCAGCTGGTGTTTTATATCTGCTCTGTGGCAGCTCGCACTGCTCCAGTCTCACTTTTGGGTGATACCACCAGTACTAGCCAGCATCGTGCAGGGAGGACCAGCTTCCCTAGAGCACCTTGACTCTAAGTAGCAAGAGCCTTCTGGATGTCTGGAGTCTAAATCCACCTTCCCACTGCAAGCATGCAATCACTTGATCTCTTTACAGAGGTGAGCTGGGGATCCTATAAGCAGAGACTTTTTTGTTCCCAACTCAGGGGCATTTTCACAGCTGGGATGGGGTGGCTCGTAGACTGCTGCCCTGTGCTCAGCCTTCCGATGGGATTATCGAACTGGGACCCTGGATCCTGTGCTGGGGCAGGGAGGTGGACTAGATGTAGGCATCTTGTGTCCTGCAAATCCTTTCAGCCCTCTCAATCTCTTCATGGTAAGAAAAAGCCTTCTCCAGGGTTATCTGGTGAACAGCTATCCACAGTGCTAGGTTGAATTTTTTTTTAAAAAATTCTTTAAAAAAAAATAATAATCTGAATCATCTACATCTCTCCGAATTGTTCCCAAACAGCAGTTGTGTGGGTCGCTGCAGAGCAGTGTAATGAGATGCACTGCGCACCCTCAGTACACGAGCACACACTATTGCATGAGGTCTGTTTCCAATAAGAGTCACCAGCCCTACTTCTACTTCCACGTCATCTGTTTTCATTCACAGTCTGATTATTTTATGTGGGTTTGTTGTCTGGTTTAGACCTAAGAGCCAGGGAAGGGGTTAAAGTGACTTGTGCAGAGTGAGGCACACCTCTGTTCGGGGAGCTGGTATGGGTGCGTTGAGGACCCATTTTTGTTGGGGGGAAGGATGGGGCAGCCGTGGTGGTTCGGGTAGGTGCCACTCCTTTCCACCAGCCGGAGCCACCTCCCGATTCCCTGGGTGCAGGGCTGGTGTCCAAAGCCAGGGAAGCTCTCAGGAGAACTGGGGGAATAATTAGCAACAACTAATTTGTTTGACAAATGCTGCCTCTGTGTTCACAAATTGGCCGTGAAGAGATCACCATATTCTCCGCTTTATTTGTTGTTCAGAGTTATTTGCTGAAGGATGCCTGCCAAGCAATTCCTGGCCTGTGGCTTGTTTGCAAGCCGTTCACTGTGGGTCATTCAAAGCCAAGTCTTTTTTTATTAGACACGTGCTAAGGCAGTATGAGGGTGCTTTACCGTGGCTCTTTGGCTCAGGTTTCGGCTGTTGGTGCTCTGAACACCGCATCACAGTGCCTTTTTGGAAAACATTGTGTAACGCTTTATGAAAAGAGCCTGTTTTGATGAACGTTTCTGCCAGTGAATGCACGTATTGGGCTTGGACAAGCTGCAGATAACGCGTACAGCAGGGGCACGAAGAGTGCCAAATCCAACCACTTTCAAACAAATCCAGCAACCGCTGACAGAATATTCCTTTTTAGACCCAGTATAATGTTTAGCACATTCAGATTAGGGGCTTCGGCCCCGTCTGAGATTTTTGCAAAGCATAGACTCCGAGACAGTAATTTTAAAAATGAGAGGGCCCTGGGAGGAGAAATTTTGGTCCCAACATTGATGTCTGCGCTTCTAAAGCGTGAAAGGGCTCTTGAAAACTGTATGCAGAGGCCTCAAGTCAGTGCAGAATCTGCGTGCCTGCTTAACGCTTTGCTGACTGCAGATACTTGTGTGCAAATACATTTTTACCCCGCACGCATATGGGCTGGGAAGTGAGCAGGCAGAGCTGTAGCAAGGAAAGCAGTGCTGGCAGGGGCTCCTTACTGCAGGGCATATGCCAATGCCCCACCAGCTGCTGCCCAGAGGGTGGAGTTACTCCCCACCCTGAGATGGAGCCCTGTAATCTGCTGATGGAAAAGCTTTCAGGCCCAAAACTGTGTCCTGAAGTCCTTGTGTTCCTTGGTGCGTATCCTGGGGCTCAAGCTGTGTGCAGGTGAAATCACAGGCACAGACTGGATCCTGAAAGAAAAAAAAAGGCAGAACTGGACGAGGGGAATTCCCAGAGGCTGAAGTAAACTCCCCAAAACTGCAAAGATCGAAATTAAGAAAATAAAGTAAACCCAAACAAACCAGAATGAGGTTAGAGTAAAGCTAACACTAAAAAGAAGATAGAGTAAATGTTTTGCTTGTGATTTGACAGATGCTGAAGATACTAAAACTGAAAGCTTTTATGAAAAGGTTTTTCTTTCCGTTCTCCACTAGCACTACGTGAGATCTGACATGTGCTTTGCAAGGGTGCTTGTTTCACTTTTGTTTGCAGTCGCTGGGGCAGAGCTCCCCTCAGCACACACTGGCCCAGTGAGGCTGAAGTGCAGGGCACGAGGCCGGTCTGCAGCGGAGGAGGATGCATGGCCAGGCGCCTGCTGTGGATCCCCACGGCGGTCTCTTTGCACCGGCTTCTGCATGCCGTGTGCCGCAGCAGTGAGCCGGGCCATGCTGGCCCTCTTCATGCACTGCTGTACCGGCTCCCCAGCCCTGGCAGTGGTGCAAGCCTATCTGCCACTGCTGGGATTTGTAAAGCCTCGTCTCAAACCCCAAAAGCTAGGCCTGACCTGACCAGATCTTGTGGGCTTCTGCTCACTTCCTCTGGTTTCGCAAGTGTGTTGCTCGATGGGTTTCTTTGGAATTGCTCCTGATTTCCATCAGTGAGGATGTCAGCTGGCCTCAGGAAGCCCTTGATACCACTGGAGCTTTGCCTGCTGATGCAAGAAGCACTGTGTGTTATCTCACTGAGTGCTTGAAAATCTGAGGTCAGATTTTTGGGTGGTATAAATCATTGTTGCTTCACGGACTTCATGGGAGCTCTGCTGATTCCCTGTCTCCCCCTCCACCCCATCCCTGACCTTCAAGCTAACAACTATTTTTGTGTGGGAAGCAGCAGATATTTTCTTTCAAGAAAGAGGCACTTACAACATCGTGCTCTGGTTTTGCTTAATGTACCACCCAAGTTGTGAAACAATCAGAGCATCTTTTATCTGTTTGGCCTTGGTGCAGATTCACTGTCCTCTTACACAATCTTCCCCCTGCTCCATCTTCTCCTCGCCCTTTTGCTAAGACCCAGTGCAGGCAGAGATACTGTGTGCTTTCATCTTATGCTGACATCAGTGAAGAGGGGGAGTGTTCAGCACTCTGCTGGATCAGGCCTTTTTCCTTTGCATTGCGGTTAAATCCTCACAAACTTCAAGGAATGCCTTGCTCAGATCTGATTGTGGGTTTTCTTGGCGCTTGCCCACAGCTGTCGCCTGAGGAAGAAGAGAAGCGAAGGATCCGGAGAGAGAGGAACAAGCTGGCAGCTGCTAAGTGTCGTAACAGGCGTCGAGAGCTAACAGAGAAACTCCAGGCGGTACGTGCTCTGCATACGTTTCTCCTTCCTTGTCGCCTGCCCCTCAGACCGGTTCGAAGGGCACTGCTCTCCCTTTGCTAGCATGTTTGAGGAAGATGCTACAAAACGCATGCTGCCTTCCCCTTCCAAGGCTGCCCAGAGGTGTTGATCTTATGTCAGCCATGGTGAGGCCTCAGGCCTGGAGTTCAGAAGCCAAAATTTCCCTTCCTGACTGCTCAAAATGTCCTAGGAGCTGTCTTCCCTTCTAGCCTCCCAACTAGCAGGAGTCTTCCTACCTCTGGTCTCCCTCCATAAGTGGGAATAAAGATGCTGTGTGCCTCAAAGGCAGGCATTAAGGACGAAAGCACTGAAGATGGTAGGACCATCTGAAAGTGGTAGAAAATGAAGCAGATGTTATATGTGCCCATCAAAGCCCCCATCCTTTAGGCTAACTTTTCTTTGGTGGAGGAAACAGATTTCCTGCACGAAGGAAACCCCACAGAAATGTGTGGTCTGGTGCCACAGGGGAAATAACGAGTTAAGCTGGAGAAGGTAAGGGCGAGCACAGGAACTGTGGGGTGGGTAAGGGACTGGCTGAAGAGGAGGCAAGAATGGGTTGTGTTAAAGGAGGCTGGAGGAAAAGCTCCAGTGCTCCTGCTAAGAAGCAGCCTGGGACAGGTTTTATTCAATGATCTTATTAACAAGCGCAGCAATAGCAGTGAAAGCACACCAGTGAAACATGTTGCTGACTCAAATTTGGGAGGTATTCTCAGTGTAGGGGAGGCAGGACATCCTATAGGAAGAATTTAAGGATTGTCATGACTAAAGTAATAGAAGTGAGAGGAGTGCAAAGTGGAAGGTCATATCCTGAAGGACTGAGGGTGAGGTTTTTTTGTGAGATGTTGAGCTCCTCACATGGGAAGGTTCTAACTGCTCACAGATTGACTATGAGCCATCAGTGTGGTGCGACCACAGGTAAAGTAAATGTATTAATCCTAGGATGCATCAAGGGATGATCTAGTGGAGACGAGAGTGCTAGCCCTTTGTGCAAGAGTCAGGCAACTGTCAGACCTGATCTGGAACATGCACTACAGAAAGAAAATGGAAACAGTTTAGAGACTGCTGTACACCACCTCTGTCTAAGTGAAAAGAAATATGACTTACCTAACAAAAAACAATGGGAGATCTGAGTTCTCTCTGCTAAGGTGTCTGTCAGGCAGATGGCAAGAGAGAAGAGTGAAAATGTTGTTCCAAGACAGAGTGGTAGAAGCTGTCCATGAGAAAATTAAGGCAAGTTCATGGGAAGACTATTTATAACCCTTAGATTGGTGAAGTTTATCTGCCCATGCCAGGTGGGAACTGGACTTGATGGTCATGTTCCAGGTGAGGAGCAGTTCCAGAGCCTCTGATATTTACTTATTTCCCTTTTGTCTGCAGGAAACCGAAGTGCTGGAGGAGGAAAAGTCAGTGCTGCAAAAGGAGATCGCTGAGCTCCAGAAGGAGAAGGAGAAGCTGGAATTTATGCTGGTGGCTCACAGCCCTGTGTGCAAAATCAGCCCTGAGGAACGTCGGAGCCCACCATCCAGCAGCCTCCAGAGCGTTCGGACTGGAGCAAGCGGAGCGGTGGTGGTGAAGCAGGAGCCTGTGGAGGAAGAGATCCCATCTTCTTCTTTGGTCCTTGACAAAGCCCA
The DNA here is from genome assembly GCF_965140245.1 of Athene noctua. Lineage (NCBI taxonomy): Eukaryota > Metazoa > Chordata > Aves > Strigiformes > Strigidae > Athene > Athene noctua. The sequence goes on from NC_134037.1 coordinate 97,778,353, forward strand.
GAGGTCTGTCATCAAGCCCATCAGCATTGCTGGAGGTTTTTATGGGGAGGAGGCACTCAACACTCCCATCGTGGTGACCTCAACACCAGCCATCACTCCTGGCTCCTCCAACTTGGTGTTCACCTACCCCAACGTGTTGGATCAGGAGTCTCCTCTCTCCCCGTCTGAGTCCTGCTCCAAAGCTCACCGGAGGAGCAGCAGCAGTGGTGACCAATCTTCAGATTCCTTGAACTCTCCCACCTTGCTGGCATTGTAATCCCCCTGCAGCCCCCCATTTTGCCAGTGTGTTACATCCCCCCCAGCACCACGGGGGGAGCCCCCTTCCATGGGATTAGAGACAGGCACAGGATCGTTCAAGCACAAGGGCAGCAAGAACAAGGATGGGAAAGTGCTGCAGCTTCAGGAAGGAGAGTGAGGACCAACGCCAGCTCCCTGGAGGCAGGAAACGGCAAGGGTGGGACTGACGCACCGGGACTGCTTGGAGAGGGTGATGTCTCCTCTTTAGGGACTGCCTATGGAAACCTCTTCATGGCCGTAGTGGACTTGTGAAGCACTCCTGGCCAGGACTGAAGGAGAGCTGCAGACAGTTGCTAGTTGTCCCTTTCCTTTGTGAATTGATCTGATCGGTTGTGCTCTGTGCTTAGATCATTCTGGTTAGTTGATCTTTCAACTTCTCTTTTTCCCTCTCTCTCTCCCTCTGTGCTTATCATTTCCAATGTTGTCAATCCCATGACATTTCATCCAGTTGTTCTGAAGTCTAAAGGCTTGTTAGTATCTTTCCTCTTGGGACAGGTTGCGGGAAACACATAGGATTGCCCAGGCAGGAGGAGGAGGATGACTGGGAGGGCTGGGAGAGAGGGGACCAAAAGGAACCCAAGGGTTCAGCAGCAAGGGCAGAGCTCATAACTCTGGCCTGGGGCACAGAGACAGCAGGAGGCTCATGCAGAAACCTTTTCTTTTTTAAAAATGTAGATAATATTTATTCCCTTGGGCTCCTCAAAAAAACAAGTTAGCATCTCAGGGCCAAAGTAACATCATAAAAGCTGCTGGGCTGGAACTTGCCAGTGTCTTTGGCAGGGTTTTACCCCAGTTTGGTGGATATCAAATCTGCTGCTTGTTGTTTACTTTTCCTGGGCTGCCCGCTGTCTAGGGAGTATTGCATCTTCTTCCCCATCAGGACTTCTGACTCAGAGGCTGATCTCTTCCTGTTAGTAAATCTTCCCCTTGGCCATATTTGCAGAACACGCTACCAAAAAAGAGGTGGCACCACGTGCCTATAAATCGAGGCTGGAGACTGGCAGTGGATAAAAGGGTGAAACTAGCTGGCTGTACCCATGCTGACTTTTTCACTGTTGGAAACAAAGTAGCATGCATCCACCCATTGATACTACCAGGTACTGTTTGGTCGGATTCTCAGTTTCCAAGCTTGGGGGGAAGGTTCAGCCTCCAGCCTAGCACAGGCCACAAGGCACTCCTGTCCAGGCCGGAGTGGTGTGGTTGAAGTGATGACCTGTTTGAGATAGAACAGAGCTTCTGATAACCTCTGGTTATGAATGACAGATTGACCGTGGAGGAAAATGGATTACCATTATTTGCACCTTGGTCTTTGGCCTCTTTTTTTTTTTTTTTTTTTGCATTGTAATTGATCTGGTTTTGTTGGGGTTGATTGGCCTGAAGACAAAAAACAAATCAAAGGGCTCTTCCCCTAGCCCTGGGTCCTTGTCTTCTCCAACCTGTGGGCTTGGCTGCTACTACTAAGTGCTCACAGAGGGCACAAGCTTTCCAGTGCTGATGTTCACTACTGAAAACAGTAAGGTGTATAACTTATCCCCATTTGGAGCCAAGTTCAATTCTCGTTGATGTCAAGGCACTGACAAACCATGACCATGTGCACACTAGGATTGCCCGGCTTGCCAGCTAAGCTGCTTAGGGGATAGCTCTTTGGTCCTGTCTGTTGAAGCTGTGGTGGCAGCTGTTTATTTTGGTGTGAGATTTTCTTGTTCTTTTATTTTTATTTTTTTTTTTTTTTAATCAACTGAAACCAGGGTATTTCTTGGTCAGGCTGGACCTGGAGAAATGCAGTATGCGATTATAGGGTCAGTCCTGTGAGATGCTAAACTGCTGCAGTCCTCATCAACACCACTGGGAATTAATAGGGCTCAGTCTTGTGGAACCAGAACTTTACTCAGCAGGGCTGGCTTCCCTCAAACCCTGACCACTGCCCATTCCTTGAATCATTTCAAAGGGACACTACTTTGGCTCTAAAGGTAGGCTTTGCTTTTCTATTATTACTATTATTTTTAAACCCAGTATTTATCAAACCTGCCAGAAATAGAAGGATAGGAGTGATCTTTTTGCTTCATAAAGCTGATTGTGGTTCAGGCTTTTTCTTTATTACTAAACACTTCCATTATTATACTAGTGCTAGAGGTTTCAAATTGAGCTTACACAATAAGTAAAATTAATAAAGGAGTTCTCTTGTCCTTACATGAACATCAAAACTTCCTTTTTAATAAAATAGACCTTAAATTTGCCGTAGTTAGCACAGAGCATCCTGTTTTCCTAGGGTTTTATGTAGATGATATCACTTTAGGTGAAACTGCTGCTTCTTTAACAGTCTCCATTTTGCCAGATGCTTGTCTGGGCTAGTCTGGATTGAGAATCTAAAACTGTTCAATAAAATGTGTCTGCATGTCACTTCCATCCATTTTTGCAGAATGCAACATTGACAAATGATGAATCCTAAAGTGTTGTACCTACTTTTGAGGCCAGCTGACTAGGATCACTGTCTCCCAGAGGATCAGGAATGTTCCTGCTAGGGCTTTCAGGAAGTCAGGTGCCTCCTCAAGCCTTAGTATAAGCCTAGCGCCTAGTGGAACAACAAAAACCTACCTTTTCTTTTGCTCACTGAATCATTGCCAGAAGGAGCTGCAGCTGGCCCTTGCCTGCTGCCTTGTCATTGACCTTCTCAGAGACAGAACAGGACAGTCCCCTTGTCTGTCCTGTGATACTGACAGGAGCCATGTGAAACTGCCCAGAAGAGAGGATTATTTTCTACTATCTGGAAAAAGCCCCAAATACCTTGTGCCTGCCCATTTTGTCCCTCAGATCTCTCAGAGGATGTCCTGTGTTGGGATCGCTGGTCTCCTGACTTTTGTACGTTGTTGTGAATCAGCCTTACTTTTGATTAGTCTCTGGCAGACAGGTACAACTTGAGCTCTGCTGCTGTTTCAGTCTGGCCCTGCATTATTCTTTTCAGATTTACTGGTGTGCTTTTTAGGAATTGACTGTCCTCCCTATCCCCAAAGGGGTATTTTCCATGAGTATCTTCCCTGCTAATTGCTAAATGTAGCGTCTCTGTGTTCTGCATGTAATGGGGAGGCAAGAGCTGTTATAACTAGTGTCTGATCAAGAGTTGTTGAAGTCAATAGAAAAAGGCCCAGGGAATTTCAGCTGGTATTGGGTCAACCCCATAGTGACTGGCCCAACAAAGACTCTAATAACATCTTAAATTAATCAGTGCCAAACTGGGAGGAGCAGTAGCAGCTGCATTGAAGGAAACATTCAGCTTCCAGGTGATGTTTGCCATTCCAGTTTTGCTCTCATTCCTCCTTCCCCCTTCCCAGTTGTGGCATTGCCTTCATCCATTCCTTCCTTGTAGGTGTGGAGACTGGGTAAGTCTCAAACTGCTTGTGGTGTGATGGGATTTGGGACCAACATGCTGGGGACAGTAGCTCTCTGTTGTGTTTTTATAATTATTATTTAAATGATCTATTTAGTTCATCTGAACCTTTAATTTTGCTGCTTACTGTATGTAGGATCCACCTGGCCTTCATCATAAATGAAAAAAAAAAACCCAACCAACCAAAATTAAAACAAACCTAAGATACCCCCCTCCTCCCTGGTATCTTATTATTTATTGGCAGGCAGCCGTCTTGTGCCTGCTCCAGCAGATCTGCCCGCCATTAATTTAACATCCTCCCAGCTCACATTCCTGGTGTTTGGTTGTTGCTTCTTCTTTTTTTTTTTCTTTCTGTTGTTGGGGTTTTGTTTGTTTTTTTCATTCTAAAACAGACTTCTAAATGTAAGGAATCTTATGATACTTACAAGTTCATTTTCATAAGGAAGGCCAAGTCAAGCATTTTAAGAGGTGGGGGGAACAATCTACATTTTATTATTTATTTATCATGTTTACATCTTTTTTTCTGTTCAAGACTTGGATATAATAAAGAAAGCATTAAAAATACTCCAATCTTCTTCTTTTTTTAGGCTAATAATTTCTTTTTGATTCTTTAAATAAAAGATTCTGGGTTTTGTTGTTGTCTGTATAAAATGTAAAAAGAGATATGTTTCTAAAGATGCATTATCATTCCTCTGTGAACAGTAGGTGGAGTTGAGGACAAATCTCAGAATACAAGATAATAATAAAATCCCATCCTGTTTTACCTAATTGTTCCCTTCCTATCCTGTATGATTAAAGGGTTATTCCACTTTCTTGTTTGTGGTTACTTGATATTAAAACCATATTAAAATGTGTAGAAAATAGGTATCCAATTGTTTTTGCTCAGTGAGAGGATAAACTGTTGTATATATCTTGATATACTGTGTAGTTCAAAGTAACATCAATAAGGGATAGTGCATCTTTATTAGAGCGATAAGTTACTCATGTCACTAAAGTCTACTTTAAGATCCTCAGATACAGAAAGGGCCTGATTCTGATTCCACTCTCCTGGAGGCAATTTGAAAGCATCAGTAGCATTTTGCTGCTGCAAAGTGGATGTCAGAGGTGGAATCAAGCCCCAGAGATTAATAGGCGATCATGAGGATTATTGAAGGTTTGGGGGCACCGTTATCTTTTTTTTTTTTCCTCAAAAGCTTTAGATCATGGTTTCTCTTTTTTTTTTTTTTTTTTTGTCTGCGGTGAAATAGTTTCAGCCAAGGAGGTTCTCAAAGGTGACTGCTGAATTGGGACCCTTCATTGCTCATCGTGATCTTGATATTGTTCTTGCAGTCCTGGAGAATCTCAGCTCTGAGGCATTCTCTCTGGTGTTGTCTTTCTTATGTTCTCGTTATTTTACTGAATTACAGGCCTACAGTATTTGCACTAAAACAAAAAGCTTGTTAGAGAAAGCTTGCTGCTATGAAAGAAAGAACATATTAAAATGGTTTTGCTTTTACAATTTTAACTGAGTAGCATTTTGTAGAATAAAATCAATTTAGACTGAAAAGAAAAAATGACTTTTTTTTTTTTTTCCTCTGCACCTTCCCTCCCATACTCCTTTCTTCTCCTCCCATTCCTCGGTGGTGTGATGTTCCCCTCTTCTCCTTTGGTGCTCAGTTGTAATGATTGGCTGTATTGTTGACTATGCTGCTGAGAGTTATGACACTTGTAAATCTTGTTTTAATGACATTGTGGACACTCTTTTGTATAGCAAGAGCTAACTGGAGTTCTTCTCTCTCTGTTAATTGAAGTAATTAAAAAGCTCCCTTTGCCATGAACAATTAAAAGCTTGCATGTTCCTTCAATATGAACAAATGGGTACAGCATTGCCAGGTGGCCGGTGGTAGCACATCTCAAGGCTTCTTTCATTAGAGCACCTGCAATCCAGACAGCAGTTATCTGCAACAATGGTAAATGGGGCAGAGAGTAGCAGAGCAGACCACCTGTGCTAAAAGGCAAATAATACATTAATCCTTTTATCTTGGCTTCAAAAAGAAAGGGATAGAGTTGGAAAATGTGTGCTGGGGTGACTTTACTTTCCTCAGCCAGAAGGACTCAAAGCTTCTGCTCTGAAAATGTGGGTTGGAAAACATGGTTCCTTCACTGGCAGTAAGGAGGAGGTTAAGATGGGATTTCCTTGCTCACCTGGGAAAAGTTGCAGCCTCTGGAGTGGAAGGAACCCAGATACACCAGCTTAGGAGTGGAGGATGTCCTATTCAAGTTAAAAAAGAAACTGTGGTGGGGAGGAGATGTTAGGTGAGTCATGGCTAGCCAAGCTGGCGCCAGGCCAAGCTGCTCCTTACTCATGGGTTTCCTCAGGAGTAATGTCTGCTTTGGTTTCCTGCTGGTCTCTGTCCATCTTTTTCTTTTTCTTTTTTTTTTTTTTTTTAAACCCCTGTGTTCTCACAGTGTCATGGGGAAGGATATGAGAGATGTCAGAGTAAGTTATGTGGCTGGTGTATGAAAATATTTGTGAAGTCATGGAGAATGCTGAAGATATCAGTCACCAGAACAGGGAATACATGCACATGCCTGTGTGAAGTGAGTTCAGCAGTCAGGAATCCATATTGTAGGAAAGTTGACACAAAGTCAGCATAGGAGGGTTTGGGCTGTAGAGCTGAGGCCAGCTTTAGGGTGCCTCACAGAGTCAAGGATGACAGAGGGGATGATGGAGAGCCTTTGGGAAGCTTTCTCTAAATATGCTTGTCCTGGTGGGGCTAAAGGAGAAAGCAGTTATTCTGGGGGGCATGGCAATTATAAGCAAATATGTTGAAGGACCCAAGAGCAGCATCACTTATCTATTTCCACAGGGCCTCAGGCATGGGGGAGTCCCCATTTGATCTCCTACTGCACACAAGGTTTCTCTAAGGGGAGTGCCTCCAAGATTTCCTGCCTCACAAAGGGCTTTTCCATTACACTGATGCACAGAGGCATCCAGCCTTGATTTTGTCAAACCGGCTCCTTTGGCAGTGTATTCCCCCCTCCGCCCCCTCCCAAAAAAACAAGGATAACATGAGGATACGTTCTTGCTTGCCTCCTGCCAACCTGAAGTCCTCCCTAAGCTTCTGTTGGCTAACAGCGCCCTCTGAGCAACCTTAAGAGTGCTTGTCTGCAAACGCTGGTTGTGAGTCTAAGTCTCCCACCTGATTTCCTCCCAGCGTTGCCTGGTTGTGGCTGCCTTTTATCATCATTAGCTCACAGACACTGGAATGTCCACAGCAGTTACTATAATTTGGTTTTGAAGGATGAAATTACACAGCAGAGCAAACTCTTCTCCACCAGTCTTCTAGCTGTGGGAGGCCATATTCTACCACACTGACATGGAAACTGTGTTTTTCTTGACATCCTCATCTTGTTTTAGATCTCCACTTTGCACGGGGAATTTCCTCCTCTGTTGAAACAGGCTCACCCCCCCTCCACCCTGCAATGCTCAGGCCTTGTCATGTAAGTGAGGGATCTGTGTGTTAACATGGGGTGGGCAGTGTCATGTTGGAAGAGAGATCACCCGTTCCTTTGGCAAAGAAAAGGATGAGAGAGGCATCTGCACCAAAAACTCTTCCATCGGGATCACTATACATCCCAATTATGTCTTTAGTGTGTACAAGAATCTAGAGGCTACCAATTCTCTTTTGCCTGTCCCCTTCCCCTGTTGCAAGACTCATCTCTGGACTTTCCTCACGGTCACATTTCTTAGTGAAGTACCAAGAAGCGGTTCATCTCTCCAGGCAGCATGTGCGGGTGGCCTGGTGGTCTTATGTATTCAGTGGAGGGAAGACCCTACCTGGGTGGGTCTTGTGGCAAGAAAAAGCCCAGAGGGGTGACATGAATATATCTTGCCAGAGATGGCAAGTTGCCAGATGATGGCATTTGGTGATGTTTTTTGTGTTGTGGATTTTTTTTTTTTTACTTTTTTAACTTGGTCTAGAATCTTTAGGAGCAGCTACAGGAACACTGTAGAAATTCTGCAGCCAATAGAAAGAACAAGCATGTGCTAAACCTGAAGAAAGCTTAATGGCAAGCAGAGCTGGAGTAGGAGTGTGGGGGAAAGGAGAGCATCCAGAATGCTGGTTTGAAGTGATGTTTCCACTGTCATGTGGGAAGGATGTGACAGAGGAAAACTGTGACATGGTTATTGCATCAGATACCCCGAAGTGGAACAAATGATACATTTTTTAAAAGAAACACACCACCTTATGGTCCTACTCCTACTGATACCTATGACCTGATCCCCCTGAAGTTTCATGTTGTCATAACAAGTTCTTGATTCAGTTGCAGGAGTCCAGTGTTTTCAGCTTTGTCTTGTATGGCACAAGGACGGACCCCATTTAGCAGTGCTTGGCCACTGTCAGCATAAGGAGCAGTACAGATGGGCTATTAACCTGGGTGGTAGTTGCTGGCACCCTCTCATAAGGCTGAGATTTGAAAACTTTTTCATGCATGTTCCAGCATAGTCAGATCCAAGACACCTCAGGAAGATTCTCCTTGATGAAGACAGGGCAAGGCTGGGAGGAGAGACTGAGAGAGCTGGAAGTGTTTGGCTTTGACAAAAGAAAGCTTGGGGAGGATCTTACCAAAGTGTTTCAATACCTGAGGGTAGGGAGCAAAGGAGAAGCAATCAGGCTCTTCCTAGTAGTACTAGCTGACAGGATGAGAGGCAATGGTCACAATTTGTAATAAAGGACATGAAAATAACTTTTTCACTGGTGGTCAAACCGGTGGCAGAGGTTGCCCAGGGAAGTTTGTGGAGTCTCCATCCTTGGAGACATTCAAAACCTGGCTGGACATGTCTCTGAGCAATCTGCTTGAACTGACCCTGCTTGAGCAGAGAGGTGGACTAGACACTCTTCAGTGGTACCTACCAACCCCAACCATTCTGCCTTTCTGGTTTTGATTCCATATAGTCTAGAAGGAGTATATTGTGAACATGTTTCTTTCTCCTTGTAGTGCTATCTCATTTGAACTCCAAAATTCCTCTGTACTAAATACCAGCTTTTTTGATGCTGGCTAGGCTAGGTCAAACAGATAAGGACTAAGCTGGGAGGAGGATATCATGGCAGACAAGAATGTAAACTGTTCAGCTTGCCTCAGTGTGAGTCTCAGATTTCCCTGTTCATTTTTCATGCGCCATTCCACAGACTAGCGTGGGGGAAGAGAGGGAGACAGGCCTTACATGGCCGTAATCTAGAGCCTGCATCCCACAAATGACTGTACAGCTCTGCAAGATCACAGGCAGTGCCAGAAACGGTTGCCTACTTGCCTTTTGCAGGCTCTCCTACCGTTTTTCATCTCTCAGGCAGAAGTTGTTTTTCAAGTTCCCTGGAAAGGTAAATATGGATCTGCAGCTGGTGATCCTAGGTGAGCTCATGTGTCAGGCACAATCCATTGACTGAGCACAGATTCTCTCCCTGGCCCCCCACCTCCTTTCTGTAACCCTAATTGGGCTCCCAGACTTGGGCAAATTCATTAGTAGCTCCCAGTGATGACAAACACTCATGCTGGTGATTAGTGATGTGAGCGGCCACAGGAGGAGATGATGCTGGTTTGGGGCAAAGGCAATAAATAGGTCAGTTCTTTTCCTTTGGGTAGCTTGAGTTATTCAAGCACTGGATGCTTTAATTCACCTAATTCCCGTTTCAGTTGCTTACATCGTAATACTACCCTGAAATGCACTTAACTTAGTTTTGAAACTGTTTATCTCATGTTAATGAGGGTAGAGCAGCGGATGCCAGCCTGTGGGCTTAAAAGAAGAGTTACATGCCAGAGGCCCATGGATGTCTCCAGTAATCTAGGGGGGAAGGTGAGCTCATCATCCCTCCACAGCTCAGATCACCCTGTGGTCTAGCCAGGCACAGCCCTGTTTCGACCCCTCAAAGCCAGGGCTTAGGGCAAGGCATCTGCACCGGCACCGAGCAGCACCAGAGCCTCACACAGCAGGAGTCAGTCACTGTAGCCTTCATTCTAGGCCGATGCTGACTTAAAGGGCTGCAACCCTCTGCTCCTCCCTGGCTGCTACAGGTCACAGGGGTGATGGGAGACATTAGCTGCCTTTTGTAGCCTCCAATTGAACATTATGTTTATGAACCACAAGTCTGTGATTCAATCTCTAATCTGAGCAATGTTCTGAGGCCATACTGGTATCTTAACCTTCTCCACTTCTGGCAGCTGAGGAAATGAAGATCTGCCTGTGACACTGTCTGTTGTGAAAGGGAGGGAATAGGAAATGAGAGTGACGCCTTTGGTACGTCGGCTTCACGTGCTTCCCTTGACCTTGTGCATGCTCTTCTGTCAGCACCTGCAGCTGGGATGGGTGCTCATCCTGGAGTAATGCTCTTCCTCCCCACTGCTTTTGTTGTCCTCGTGGAGGTGGGGAGTTTGCTGAAGCCACAGTCACACCTGGCCAGTCCTTCCCCAGGCAGCTGCAAGGAGCAAGGTTGTGCTGTGGTGGCACATAGCAGAAGGAGCTGTACAGGGAAGGTCCTGGCAACTCGAGGTCCTCCAAGATGCACCTTGACTATAGGAGGACCTTGACTGCATGGACTTGCCTGGCCTAGGGGGCTGGAGGAAGGATGGTCCCAGGATTCACTGCCTTGGCAGAGTAGGTCTATCCTTCACCCGTGGTGACTGTCTGGTCCCTATTTTGTTTTTGTTTTCTCACTTAACTCCAACTCTTAATTTCTCTGTGCAGCTGCTGCCATTTCTCCATTCTCCAGGACCAGCAGCATGTTTCTGGTGGCGGGGAGGGAGGAAGACTGTTTCCACCACGGGGCTGTATGAAGGGCTGTGAATCCTGTGACCCTGTGCTAAGGGAAGAAAGCCATTACTAATCCCTACCTGTACAGCGGCTCCACCTGCCCAGCAGGATCAATGGCGCCATCTCAGCCCCATTATGTTGACTCTGAATCAGTGAGGAACGCCAAAGAACTGGGAGGAGAGGGCTCCTCCCTGTGTGGGGTACTGCTGCCTGCCTGGGACAGTCAGGTCCTCCTTTCCTCCCCCCTGATTTTGGAAACAGTGGCAAAGTGCTCAGTGGTGCTTATGCCCACAGGCTAGCCCAGACCCTAGAGGAGGACAGGCAGGGCAGAGAACCTGCCAGCATGCATGCCAGGCTCGCCAGCGCCAGGAGCATGGGGCAAGCACGGGTGCTGTGCGTCCTCTCTGTTGAGGCCAACCAGTTCTGCTGGCAGGTAGAGGCAGGGGTGGATCTTGGAGCCGTTTCCAGGGAGCGGGCTGGCGCTGGGGAAAGCAGGGAGGCTGCAGCTGTGTCTTTGCCCCCATAGTCACGCAAAGTTGGGGGTCCAGCATTTTAAAAAGGGTCCCAGTGAGAACTCTCCCATCCATCCCTGTGCTGCTCACAAAGACAAAGGGAGACAGCTTTTCAGACTATACCATTTAAGGAGTTCCTCAGTTTAGTGAACCTCAGCTGACCTCAGGGTATACTGAGTTTCCAGCTCGGCAGAGCAGCATTTCAGCTGAAAGCACGCCACCCAAAACTTCCCTTCTTGCATCTGGGAGAAGGGGGGGCTGTAGGAGGGTGGGCAGCAAACCACAGCACATAGAAGCCAAGGTGACATCGGGTTAGTGGCTCTTGGATGTAGCCAGGTCCCTTCCTAGGAAGGATGTTGCAGACCAACAGGACCAACTTGAATGTGAAGCAGCTTCGGCAGCTTTTGGCAGGCGCTGGGGCGAGGGGGATGGGAGGGCACCAGGCCCGCAGCACCACTGGGTGCTGCAAGTCGGGACGCAGGAGCGTCGCCCCAGCAATGCAGTGTTTACAAAGGTGAAAAACATTAATAACACGCACTATGCTCCTCCTGTTGTTTCAACAAGATCAAGGTGTGTACAGGAGAGCGTGTGTGTATATACATGTGCACACACACGCACTCACTGTGGCTGGATACCGCTCAGCACAGGATTATTCCAGCCGGGCTGCAGTCAATACTGACAAATACAGTATACGTCCCATCTTGCCCACAGCAGCAAGGGAGCTGTGGCAGGCTCAATGCTTTCCTCCCTCTTGTGAAAGACCTTGGGTGTTTTCAGCAGAGTGTGGAGCTCAGGTCCCAACCACCTCGGGTCCCAGTGGTGCATGGTCTTGCTCCTGCACGACGCAAGTCAGCGGCGGAGTGACTCCCAGCCAGGCACCTTCCTTGCCACCAATTCACCCCTCTGTGCTCTGCCCACTCAGCATGCTGCACGAGACAGGGGTTCAGTGTAAGAGGAAAAAAAAGAAAAAAAAAAAAAAAAAAGCATGTGAGATCATATAATTAAAGATGGTATCAGAATGTCTAATTAGGATGACTGAGAGAACTTGGCTGGGAGACGCAGCCAAGAGCTGAGTTAGTGTGTTTGCCAGTCCAAAGCTCCTTAACAGTAATTAATCCTTAAATGTCCAATTGTTCAGAGTTCAAGGAAACACCTCCTACTACTGTACTTTGTGTTCCTGTTAAGCAAGGAGACACAGCAGGGCGTGTGCCCTTATTCTGTAAGAGCGACACGCCTAGGGGTGTTGTTAGGAACTAGACCGAAGGTTGAGTATAATTATTAACTACCTAAGAGTTCCCAGCATTGCACAATTACCCAGACCGCCTTGCAGCTGTGCGCTCGCCCAGTTGTTAGTTGTTTTTTTTTTTTTGAACGAGAAATGCTGAGCTTTAGTGGTGCATAAGTACAAATTAAACCAAAGTGTCATCCTCTTCCCTTCCCGTGTCATTCGTGACACTGAGCTGGGGTGTATTAGCGGAGGGGGCCGAGAGGAGCGTGTGTACCTGTATGCATTCTATATGAAAGTCACTGCTCTTCACTGAAACTCAGTAGGCTTATTTACATCAGTTGCAAATTTGACCCAGAGATTTTTCCTTTGTTTTGACGCTGTCAGCAACTCTTGCATTAACATAAAAGCCTTGGCTATTTACTCTTGTGGGGTTTTTCATTCTGTTTGCATTTTTGAGGTAGGTTGTGTTGGGTTTTTCTCTTTGTTGATATTAACAGGGGGGAAAACCTGAAGGAAAGAAACATCGGTTTGACATAGTAGGTGAATTGAACTGCCTGTCTTGCTACAGGTCTTCTGACATCATTGGACCCTCATCTGAGCAATCACTGGGGTGGTGGAAGGGGTGCTCGGGTGTGGGCACTGCCTGCTGCAGGCAGGTGGGTTTGAGGAGCAGAGCCATCACTGTTTGGTGACTTCAGGAAAGTCCAGGTCAGCATCAACATCACATATCACTCACAGACAGGAGGGAGTTATGCGTCATTTCCTCAGATGCAGCATCATCTTTTAAGTCGCATTTCTATGTTTTTATCCTCTCCCGTCTTTTTTTAATTGACCCTTTCTGCTGGGCGTGGTGAGGGCCCGGCTGGGAGCCGGCTGGCCAAAGTCGCTTCTGCAGGGGATCATTAAATCGGGCGTCAGCCAAGGCCGTTTAGTGTTTATAAAACTCAGACAATTAAACACGGTCGCAGCCCTGAAATGCTATAATTGGAAAGCAGACTGTGACGATGTCCACCGAGAGGGATCAGCTCCCTGGCACCGAGACGAGCTGGGCGGGCAGGGTCGCGCCGTCCTGCCAGCCCGGACGGGCCTGACCAGGGCCACACCGTGCAAACGCCCAGCCGGGAGAGTCCCTGCCCAGCCCAGCCTACATGCTATGGACATGAAAACAAAGGATGGGGAGGGAAATGGAGGAGAAAAGGGACTTGCCCAGGTCCACCTGGCAGCCAGGAGCTGTCTCAGGCCCGTGGGCTGAGTCTCCCGGGGAAGGGCCTCACTGTGCTCCAGTGAGTCCATGGCAGGCCCCTGTGCCAGCCTGAAGCTGGCTCCAATATTGCTCCCACAGGCATTTATCAGGGCATGAAGACCCTCCCCCTGCCAAGCCGCCATGTTGGGAGGGTGAAGGGACTGGCCTTGTCCCATGCCTGCCACCTGAGGTTTTGGAAATGCCCTGGGGCCCAGGCAGGCTTTGGGCTCACAGCCAGTGGAGAGTGGGGTGTTGGGGCTCTTCCTGGTTTATGCAGTACTCCTGCAACCTGGCCTCAACTCTTAGCCAGTGTTGGGTACCATGGTACCAAATGCCATTGATGCTTGTTCCCCACCAGTGATTGAAGGGCCACTGGGAGCTGCGTCAGGCAGCTGTTGAACTCACTCTCCAAGCAGAGCCACGTCTTCCATAAAGTCTGGCAAGTGGAGAAGATGCCTAGTACCAGACTGGGATCACCACAGCCCTGCTCCAAGCTCTGCAACTGACTCACTGTTTCACCATGAGCACATCACTTCACCTTTTTGTGACTCAGAATTTTCATCCATCAATTAGGGATTTATGAGGTTTAATTAAGGTCTGTGAAGCCCTTTGAGATCCTTGCTTGAAAGATGCTGTGAAGGCATAAAGTGGTGTACGCAATGAAGAAAACAAGAGAAATTAAATGCTCCAGACGAGAGAGAAGAGAGGGCAGGTTTCCCACTGCTTGGTCTCCCAATTACATGCTCCTTGTTTGGATGGCAACCTCACTTTAACCTGTGGACAAACGAACTTGTTCACCCCTTCTTGCAGCAGACAGGTGATGACGTGCAGCAGCGTCTTACTCATTAGTTAGCCTTCAGTCATCTTTCCAGAAGTATGAGCAAATAGGGAAGGGGGAAGGGAGCAAGGGCGGGTGAGGAGTATGAATTCCAGAGAAAAGGGAAGTATCAGCAAGCAAGCTAGGATGTGTAAGGGCCCTTATCGCTGCTGCTGAAATCTAGCTCTGCGTAGTAACAAACAGGAATAGATCTCATCTGTCCCTAGAGGTACATGCCCTGGAGCAGGGAAGAGCTCATGAGTTACAGCAGAGAGGAAGCAAGGGAGTCTTCTTATGCAAGGCATCTTTTTCACTGTCAGAGAGGTGGTAGACTCTACTTGAAGGAGTCTGAGGAAAGTGTGTGAACGTAGCTAAAGTGAAAACTTGTTTTATCTATGATTTTTAAGGTTAAGGCCTTGTTTGCAGAAGTCATTGAACACAGGACTTCATTTGAAGCTCATGCTTAAATTTAAGCATGTGCTTAAGGCCTTCGCTGAAGGGGACATACCCAAATTTGTTTAGGTGCTTGGTGGAAATCAGTTCTAAGGGACAGGAATCTAACAGACTGTGAGACTTAGTCAGACTACAAAGGACCCCACAAGCCACAGAAAGCTGTAGTATGTGAACAGCCTTGCTATACTGTTCATAAGGTCAGGTTAACCTGGGGGAGGAATGGGCAAAAAGGAAGCTCCATCTCCAATCTTTATTTTCTCCTTTGCTTGCTGTACAAACAACCCTCTGGAAGCTGGCTCCAGTAGGTGTGGTCTGTGTATGCACTCCTGGGTGTGCCACTTTGTTGTGTTAAAAGGACCATTCCTCACCTGAAAGCAAGTTTCCAGGTTGTCACTGACAGTCACATCAAAACTCATGACCCCTCCCATCCCCCACCTGCATGCCTTCCCTCTTATGTAAGAAAACCAGAGATGCCTGTTGAGATGAAACCTGAACTAGCCCTGGGTTTGGTGTCTGTCTTTGTTCCACACTGATCTGGGACCTCTCTGAGTATGTTTCTTCTGAGCTGCCAGGGGAAATAGATGCATAATAACTGCTGCTGGCTAGAAGAGCCCCCTGCATTCAGGATGGCCATCTCACTCTCCTCTCTCCTGGAAAATGCTCCCCCAGTCCATCCAGTTTTCCTCAGAGTTTCTTAAGCTTCCTGGTTCCATGGCTGGCTGGTCTATTCTAAACTCCATCTTTCTGAAGGCTCTGGTGCCCCAAATTTGGCACAACTTTTAGCATCAGTGAGCACTCTTTTGGGATAAAGCATAATAATGACCTTCTGTGACATACTTATGACACTCCATTAATATATCCAAAAAGAAATGTTTGGTTTTGTTGCAACAGCAGCATACCGTTGACTCATTATATGATCCACTCTAATTCCTCCAGATCCTTTTGTGTGGTACTGATGCTTAACCAATTATTCCAAGTCGTTCATTTGTGCACTTAATTTCTCCTTCCCAATCATAGTACTTTGCTGTGTTTTTATTGAATTTTATCCAGTTGATTCTGAGCAGCTTTTGCAATTTATTGAGATCACTTGAAATAATAATGTGCAGATTAATTGTTCAGAAAATCCTATGCACAGGCCCATGCCTGCACCCATAGCTGGTTCCAGAGCCCAGCCTTTCAGTCTTAAAAACAAAGGCCTCTAGCACTTCATGGCATTCTTGTAATATTCAGCTGAAATGTCAGGATGAAGCCTGGCAAAGCTGTGAAATTTGGAAGGCTCTTTCAGTGAAAATATGGGATAAGAGCATCTGTTCAGCTGGCAGTGGCTTTTGGTCTCTGATCATCTAGTGTTGGTTTGAATCACTGATATTTTCTGTATTATTACTGGTCTTCAAAGCATGCAGTTGCTGAAAATATGCAAGCTTGAAATTGGCTTCTGACTGTAAGGGAGGAGACGGAGCTGTTGTTGTGTGGTGGTACACCTGGACAACCAAAGGTCTCATCAAGAATTCCCTGGCCTGGGCTTCCCCTCCCAAGGACCGGAGCTACTGCTCAACTGCCGTTACAGTTTTTTCCTACTCCCGGTTGAAGGGTTCGGATACACGTTGTGTTCGGGAGTAAAAATGTAAGAATTTGGTGTCCTCTGGTGGCAACTATGAGAGTTACATTTGGCAAAGGCAAGCGTGACCTCCCAAATGCAAACTGTCATTTAGGCCCCTGGCCATGTGCTCCAGGCAGAGCAGTAATATTCCTTTCCACCCTACACTGTAAATATTTCTAGTTCAGTCTGGCTTCTATAGTTTCTGTATGCTCACTCCTCCTATTTATTTTATGCCATGTTAGCCGCTCCCCTTTCTGGAGTGCTGAGGCGTGTGTGACTGCGGGTTTAGGATTGATTTGATGGTGTTCGCTTGTTATTGCCTTATGATTTCTTTGCCTCACAAAAGGAAATTTAGCTTCTGTAAGCACCTCTTCACAGTTAGTGAAGGCTTTAGCTGCTTGCCTTTGCATGGTCGTTTAGCAAAACCTGTGTCTGTGTCCAAAGGTCTTTTAACCTACTTCTCTAAGCACTAGAACTATTGCCCTCAGGTTTGCCCCACTGCGGTTGTTGCTCGCTGGAAGAAAGAACCGGTGAGCAAGAAGACACAGAGCACCTGGATGACCCATGTTTGGCTCTTTTAGCCACAAAACAGGTGAGAACAGCTCAAAGCATTGCACAGATGGTGAACACTACAGTGGGAGGACATTTGCCACAATTTGTGGTGTGTAAGGTATGTAAAGGGAGCATGCTGCACCATAAGTTCGTGGCTCCAGGTGCTTCATCTGCATACGGACGAAAACTGATCGACCTCAAGGACCTTGGAGTGTAAAGCTCTGTAAGTGCTTGGTGCAACTGCAGCCAGAAGAGTCAAACAGCCTCATCCCTGATGAGGAAAAGCAGCCTTACCCCCTCTCCCCATCTCATCCACTATGCTACCACTTGGTAGTCTTCTCTTTTTCAAGGGCAGCACAAGTATTAATGATGCAAGAGGAATATAGCACAGCTGGGGCTGGCTCATTGAGGTCAAAGGGATATGTTTTCTGACATGTAGAGGCAGGCTGAGAAACAAGCTTTTTCGGGGGAGTCAGGTAAACAGAGGGTTTTTGGGGTGTGGGTAGATGGACTAGCAAGTCTGGGACACCACGGCACCTAGACAGGCTGACCCCATGGAGTCTGTGTGTTGTACCTTCATGTGGGAAGAGCTTCAGAGAGCAGAGTCAGGAGCTTCCCACACCATTGCTGCAATTACAGCACTGGCTGAAAACAGAGCCCCTTTGTGGCATAAATACAAACAGCAAAAAGCTGGCACTGCTTTGGGAATTTTATAACTTAATGGAAAAGAATGGGAGAAAGGGAATACTAGTGTTTCCATTTTACAGAGAACCATGCATTTTACAGAGAACCACAGTGCATTGACACTTGGGCTTCATTTCAGAGAGGTATTTACTTAGGTGCCTGATTTCCATGCAAATCTTTGAGAGTTAAGTACTTTGGATGTGAGCATCAGTGAACTCACCCAGAGACTCACAGGAAGAGAGCATACATTTTATGGTCCCTACTCTAAAACACCATCACTGTCTATCAAAGGCTGACAGACTGCTTCCCTTTGCTATCTGCCTTCCTGCCAGTGCCCCTTTGTCAGGACTGTAGTAGCACTGGCAGACTCTCCCAAGTCTGTGACTGTAAACAGAGCTCTCCAGAAATGAGCATTATCTCCTGATCTGATAACTGAGGGGCCAGCTGAAGGTGAGGCCATGGGAAGTATCTGGTCCCCAGCTTCTTGCCGCTTACAGTCAAACAAATCCTCACACTACAGAGAAGTCAGTAAAGAGTCTTTAGCAGAGGATCTTTAAATTTTGACCTACTGTTCTCTAGGTGTTCAAAGACCTCAGCCATCTTCAGACTTCAGCTGGCCTACAGAAGGGCAACAACTAGCAGGGGGACCCCCGCTTCCTTCCTTCCCACAGCCCCTGGGCTCCCGCCCCTATGGGGCAGGGGGGATTTCAACCTATGGTGTGATCTGCAGCTCACCTATATCAAAGGCTTGAAAACTGTTAGAAAAGGCAGTGAGGAGCAGTTCCAGCTTTTGCTGTGAGGGTACACCATGTTTTTGTGACAGGCAATGGGGCATGAGGGACCTGTGCCAGCTGTACAAGCTGCCAAGGCAGGCTGGGGCAACAGCAGCCTCTGGCAGTGCCGAGAACAGTCTGTGGAGACAGACTCCATGCTTTACTTCGGTGCCAGCCTCAGGTCAGTGGCTAAAGGGCTTGTGCACTTGCCAAGTAGTCAATCTGTGTGGGAAGTTGCGCCCTCCTGCAGGCACAAAGAAGAAATTTCGAGTTTCATTCACTTATTAATGTTGGATCTGAGGTTTCGCTGTAATATTGCTGCCTTCAGCTACTGCTGGGTGTTTGCAGGAGGCTGCTGCTTCATAAGCTCATCCAAACCATGGCTGTAACTTCAGCGGTGACCTTGCTTATTTACTTATTTATCACCACAGCTCAGGTCTCTGTAGTAGCTCTGCCAATCCCAAGTATCCAAGCGAAAAGTTCAGTGCTTCAGTCATGTGCTGAGCTTAGAAAAATTTACTTTAAAGAAGTATTTGAGGCTTTGTGTTTGCATTTGGTTATACAGGTATTTGGGTTTGAAAGCTATTTAAGAAACAATTTAGATCCTCTTCGTCTGCAACTCCAGAAGCTTGGGTTTATTTTAAGGAGGGCACCAAGTATTACAAGGCCTTTTGCCCACTTTCAGTAACCTGCCCATATACAGAGCAGTGCTTTCCAACTCCTACCCGAAACGGCTAAATTAACGTTTGGTTTCTTCTTTTCCTTAGACTATTTGCATTCTCTCCAGCAGGTGGTAGCAGCCTCCTTTAAGCTGTAGAGCTCTCCTGCCTGCTGCCGCAGAATTGCTGCCCTGTGATTTATGTCCCCGGCTGCCCTTGGCCTCACTTGATCTCCTCACCCTCCGCTGCATGCCTGAACAATCCTGTGGAGGAAGATCTGCTGTTTAGGTCTAGAGTGTGCACTAAATTTACCAGCAACGTAAAGCGCAGCAACAGGAGGCAATAGCACACCATCATGAGAAAATGTGAAACGTCTCACTGTTGTGTCTGATTTACTCCTTGTGGTTTCACAGCACTATCATGTTCTACCCATTATGGATGGGGGTCTCATAGGCGGAACGATTCAGGGTTATGCTTTCTAAATATAAAATTGAAGATCTAAGGCCTTGTCTAGATAGCAGGATTAGCTGAAGTACTGACAAGTCACAGACAGGCTGTGACTTCAAATGAAATGGAGAATCATCTGCTTTATTTCCACAACAAGTCCTCTGGTATGCCAGTGTAATATGATAGTTTTGTGGATGCAATTACATTATCCTCTGATATATGGCCTCTGCTTGTTAGCAGCTGATTGAGCTGCTTTCCTCACTCAGTAAAAGGTTGTGCTTATGTTGACAAACATCTTGGGTTTGATGATGAGTGGTTGAGTGCTATGGGGCTCTGTGTCTGTTTTGTGTTTGTTTTTTTTCTTTTAATTAGCAGCTATAGGTTCATTATTTGTATATTAAACCACTGATCCTATAGGTGAGGACTTAGGTTGTCATAGTTCCTGGTTTTCAGTATTCTGTATAAGTAAAAGGAATGCTGGGAAGAGCTCCGTTTAAGTGAGTAGATAAGGAAAAACCTTAAAAGACAAAGTATAAAAACCCCTTGGCTTTCCCAGCCATATTTTCCATACCAGGTATAAGAGGTGAAGCTCTAGGTATATTATAAACCACCTAGAAGTGTAGCAATGGGCCAAGAAGCTTGGATAATATGTTTTAGGGCATATGCTTAAGTATCAGTTTGGGTGTTGCTTACTTCAAAGCTGCAACTAGGACCTGACTTTTGTTTTTGTAGTGTTTTGCACTGTGGGCCTAGGCATGTGAAACAGGTCCTTTGCCTGAGAAAGTATCAAGGCACGAAACTTCTGCTCTTCGTCACCAACTCCCGCACAAAGCTCTTCTGTGCTGGTTGTTACGAGTCTTCTCCATCCAGGGTAAGTAACAAGAAGACACACAATTCAGGCAGGGTTAGCTACAAGATCCAGCTAGCTCCTCATCCCACCTGAGCAGGAGCAGGCACTTCAGGAAAGACACAAGATGTTCTGTGTGGATCATTAGGTAATTAAGCACATGGCTGCAGTTCCCTAGGGTATTCCTAAATACCATCAGGTGAGGGTTAGCTCATGGTCTGGAGCTCTCCATGCCTTCTATGGCTGCATCTAGCTTTGTCCTTGCAGTAATGCAAAAGCTATAATTTGTCTCTCACACCTTCTACATTGAAAAGAAAATTCTTTCTTTACTCTTTTGCAAACTTCTTTGATCTTTGCTACCACTTGCTATTTGCTATTTAATCTAGGAGCTATTTTGATGCTTGGGTGGTGGGAAGGAGTGTTTACAGAAGATTTACAAGCCTTGCAGTTAACACTGTTTTCCTTCTGGAGCATGTCACAGTGTCTAAAGGCTAATCTCTTACTTTTGAAGCTGTGGTTTATGGCAAATGTATGAATTAATGCTATCTTCCTTTCCATGTTTTGTTTGGTGTACAATGAGGAAGAGACTTTTGGGGATTTTAAATCATTCCTGTTCATTAAGAAGTCTGCTTTTCAGGCTTGTAATAAGAACTTCCTGTTGAAGAGTGAAGCAGCTACAAATCCTTGTATGTAATGACAAAACCCACCAAAAGTAACACCCATCCGTGCTGAGACTGTGCAATGCCACCTTGACTGACAGGTGATAAGAGTCCTGACCAGCCTCACCGGGGACCTCCCTCATCCTGCCCATGTGCCTGGGAGCTCTATTTCGGCTCAGGCTGAAAGGCAGGGGAGCTGCTGGCTGATGTGGTGCCCTGACAGTGAGCAAGCTTCTAATTCTTCATTACCTTACTGGTCAAAAGAGCCTGGGTCTCAAACCATGTTTCAGGTTGTGAGACCCCCAAGTGGAATGAGCTTGTTCGTCTTGGACTTGAACACGCTGCTGTGTCTGAGGTGAGCAGCTCCTTGCACTGGTGAGGTCTGTGGCATGTTTGTGCTGAGATGGGGTTGGAGACTCAGGGGGTGGTGGTATGCTTTCCTTTATCTGTGTGGATTCCTCCTTGTGTGTCACTCTGAACAATA
Source organism: Athene noctua (assembly GCF_965140245.1). Taxonomy (NCBI): domain Eukaryota; kingdom Metazoa; phylum Chordata; class Aves; order Strigiformes; family Strigidae; genus Athene; species Athene noctua. The sequence goes on from NC_134037.1 coordinate 97,799,783, forward strand.
GCTGTTTATGTTCAGAATTAATATTACATTCCTTTTTTTTGAAAAGTGAAGTGGGCATAAGATCTACCTCCAACATGTTTCTTCAAAGAATGTCAAATTTTGGTCATGAAAAAACAGAAAGCCGAAATAAGCAGCCCTTTGAAGGATGGGTTAGACTGCCTGAGATGGGTGTGTCAGTGGCTTGCTTAAGCATTTAAAGCTATTTAGTTAAGCAGGTTCCCATTATTCATGTAGGAGCTCTATCTGGGTGTCAGTGGGCTCAGGAGAGACTCTGGTGTTTTGTGTGAGGACAGCAGGCTGCTCTTCGGGGCTTTGATCCTGACACTGCAATTGAGGTATCACAGTCTAACTGGTGTTTCTCCATGCTATTTGAATCTGCAGGATTGACCGGACTCTTGTGGTAGTGTTGTAGCAAGGGTTTTGGATACCTGGGCAGAATGAGTACAGAGTTACTGATCCTGCTTGTCCACCAGTGCTCTGTCTCGGCAAATACCAGTGAGGCATACCCCAGTGAAGGAACATTTGCCGGAAGAACTGCTGACATCCCATGGGCTAAAGCTGTAGAGGTGGTCTTTAACATCCCTGTTGTCAGGACTGGTGGTGCTCAAGGGTTTGTGTTGCTTTCCTCGGCACCTCTGCTGCTTCTCTCGCTATCATGGGACTTTATGGTCTTGGGTGACAGGAGAGGTGACACATCCCTTACACTGTCTCACTTTAGGACAGGGTTTCCCAGCACAAGGCAGAGCTATGCTGCCCTACACCATGGCTCACTGTTGCTCTGGGTGGAGGCTCACTCTCCTTGCTCAGATCATGACCCTCCCATACTCTTTTATTGCTGTGTCTGATGTTCTTCGCCCTGCTCTGGCAGCCTGTCAGATTTAGGTTTTTGGACCTGTAGTGAGACAAATCAACTTGAGGAAGGAGCTGATGGTTCTGGAGCTAGTGGTAGAGGCACAGCATGAGGCTGGTTGAAGGCAAGGAAGGAGCAGAGGCTGCAAAGGAAATAAGAGGAAGAGTACAACCTTCTCTTTGGGTGGATGTGCACTGTTACATAGGGCTTGTTTACTCTTGTTGCCTCAGGAACAGAGGCTCCTTCCCTCCCTGGTAGAGGCAGGCTAATGCCAAATGAATGTGTTATGTATTGCCTGGAAGAGCCTTGACCCTGCTGGAAGCTGACTCATGTGATCTAGGTCCTCATATTTGCTGAGAGTCTCCCTGAAAAGTGGCAAGCTGTCTCTGAACAAGTGAGAGAAGCCATGCTACTTGTACTTCTTTGACCCTTGGATGGGGCAATATATAAACTGGGGTTGGAAGTATCTTTGAAATAAGATACCATTGTCACTTTGCTTTCCAAAGGTAAAGAGGCTAATAAACTTTATGGCTGCTGAGTTATCAACTTGTTAAAATATAAAGGAGAAAAAAGACAAGAATTTCTTTCTTCACAGCCTTAATGTCTAACAGACAGCACTCCAGGATTATCAATTCGTAGAGGCACTTATCATGAAGCTATTGTTAGGCCTGTTGTTCCTTCAGTTGCTCCCCTCGGAAGGTAAGTTTTGAAAGGCCCTTTGAAAATTTGAGTTACACAGTATTTAGGAACCTATATTTTTAGTTGTTGCAAGGTGGGTGTATAGCAGGAGTCTTAGAAGCAAGATGAAGAAAATCTGTGAGTAGAACTGTGATCTTGCATGTAATTTTGGGTATGTTTGATCATTTTCAATAAGGATACATGCATTAGTTTGCACTGTTCTGGGGATGGACTGCATCTTAGGCAGCACTAAGGCTTTCTGATGAGGAAAACATAATCAAATAATTAGACTGACAGTGAGATCTGTCCCAAAATGGTGCAGAAATTCAAGCAAGGGACAAAGGTTTTCTCTGAATTCATATCTGTGATCATCTTCTTTTCAGTGATTGTGATTTTGTGAATGGGTTAGGCAGCATCCTGGCACTCAGGGCATCATGGTTCAGACTTCTGCAAATTTCAGGGTAGGGGGGAGCCTTTGTTCCCTCTACTGGGTCTGTGAAGTCCACATTTGGTGCCAGATGCCATTTTTGTAGGTGCCTTAGGACTAAAAATGCTGGGTATGTCTTGGCCTTATTGGGTCTGTGCTTCAGCTCTCTCTGCCTGTAAGAAAGTAATGATAAATAGTAATAGCGCTTTACCTTACCAGTAGGTTGTGAGGGTAAGTATCTTCAGAGGATTATAAACTGCTCTGATAAATAACTAATTGTTAGGAGATTTTGGTTCCTAAAATAAACAGAAGAAATCATCACATCTGAGCTTTTTATTTTGGGGGAAAAGATGCATGGTGAGTGCAGTTCCTGTGAAAATTTGATTCAGGAAAAAAATGTTGGTTGATAGCAGCCTGTAAAAATTATTAGCTGCAACAGGTTAACTAGAAGAGCAAGAGAGGAAGGAATAGAATCTTTCTCCCAGATTTTGGGAAAATCGTCAGAAAAGTTCTTTCCCTCTTTTTTTTTTTGTGATGTTGAGAAAATGAAAAACACAGACTAGAATCATTAAATGATAGAGTAAAGGAGTCATTATAATACTGTGAGCACCAGGAGTTAAAAAAAAAAAAAATAAATCATCCTATGGAAAGCATAAATCCAAAGCAAACTCTAGAAAACTAAAGATGTTAAAATTTAATCAGCCAAGCCAAAAATGAATCTGAGGGGAAACAATTAATCATTATTGAAGGAATAAAAACTAATAAATCATTTTTCAAATACATCTGAAAGAGAGAGTCTGTAGGGCTGACTGATGTATAAAAGAAAGCTGAAGCCCAGCAGAAAAACTAAATTAATTTCTGTTTTCTTTGGTGTCCTCTACACAAGAGATTAAAAATGGCCTTGCACTCAGAGCCTTTCAGCACAGGGGACAAATATGGGAACAGTCAAATCCTTGAACAAATTGAGTACAAACAGTAAAAGAACTGCCAGTATTAGATGTTTTCCACCCAAGGGAGTGAGCCAAGCAGAAATATGAACAAGTCCATTGTATTAACTGTGGTGTCCATTGTATTAACTGTGGTGCAGAGTATTTCTTGAATCAGCCTTGGTGTCAGGAATGGAAGATGACAAATGTGAGAAGTTTTTATAATGGGTTCCATTTTAGAATGATCTGAGGAACTGCAGTGGTAGTAGTTGTACAAAAGCAGTAAGGTTGTCTTCTGCACTAAGCACATTGGTGATAGCAGCATAAACAACAGAGTGAACTGACTTGGCATAAATGTAACAGGGGAGCTTCTCTGGAATTGATCAAGAAAATCTGTAACATGCCCATGGATTGATTATTCAGCTGTGATGTACTTGGATTTCCACAAATCTTTTGAGTAAGAGTTCCTAAGGAAGCTGGCTGTCATGGTATAAGGGTGAGGGCATCTTTGTGGGCCCCTGGTTAAAAGCTGGGGACTGAAGAATCAGACTGCAAATTTTCAAACTGTGAGAAGAGGGGAGAGTGAACCTGCAGAGGCATGTATTGATCTGTGTTGGGACGTGGGCTCTCTGCATATTCAGAAGCTTGCTGACGCAAAACTATTCAGGATGCTTAGAATGAAAACTTAAAAGTAATACATAAGGGGAAAACTTACTCTAGCTATATGTACTCTATGGTGAACTCTAAATTCAACACTGCTTGGTCACAGAACATAGCTGTCTGAAGGCATGAGGACGTCATCTCGGTGTTGGCGACAGTCAGACAGACAAACAATTTCAGGAGTCAGGGAAAGAACAGCATAGAAAACACTTTGCTGCTGCTTGTATAGGTCCATAATTCACCCGAACCTTGACAGTTGTCAAGACTTTTCATCTCAGAAAAGATGTGGAAAAACCTAGGAGGAGGATAAAGGGGAAGAGTGCTCAGACTTACAAAACAGCTTCCACATGAGATCAAATAGACTTACCCTTCAGCCTGGGAGAAGGATGGATAGGTATATGATAACAACGTACAGACATATCCAAAATGGTAAATTTTGTAGAAACAAGGGAATAACTACTCTTTACAAGAACACCAAGGAAATAGATCAAGTTATTAATGAATGAGAAAGTACTTTTTTTCAGCATGTAATTAAGTGATGAAGTACCTTTGCCACAGGACTTGGGGAAGCTGAAAGTGAGAGAGTTAGAAAAATAAATAGGCAAATTCATGGATAAAAGGTCTCTGGGAGTTCTTCAGCATTAAGTAATTGCTTGTTTAGGGAGACGAATAGCACAAATAGTTGGAAAGATAGAGCATGGAAGTATAACTGTATTTTCCTTATTCTTTCCCTAAGCATCTGCATTTGGATGTTGTCAGAGGCAGAATCCCAGATTAGATGGACCTCCAGTATGACACAGTACAGCCGTTCTTAAATCTCTGAAATATCGAGAGATTGTTCCTAGCCCCTCTGACACCCCCAATCCTGGAAACTAGGACTGGACCCTCTTTTTCCCTCAATGTAACCCGTTAATCTATTCTCAAACTTAGTTGAAATTTAGTGTTAAAATTCTTAAAGATGCTGAGTTTCTGCAACAGATTTGTGTGATGCAGACAAGTCCTTCCTTGTACATGCCTCCAGTATCTTGAACAGTAGAGTTGGGTTTCTGGTTATTGTCCTGAGTGAAGCATCATCTACAAACATGGATTGAGCAAGCACAAATTTTAAATAAAATACCACACAACAGCCAGACAGCAACTGTCTCAATTTCTACTAAGTACAGTAAAGATAGTATAAATTTGCAAATAGCTCATGGCTGAAACCCGTGGGGGGTGGGGAAGAACTCCAAATGTATGGAAGTTGCTGACAGTTCTTGAAGAAGGTTATGTAGTGTGTCTCATGAGACAGGCTGAGGGGGTCATGGGGAGCAGTAGTGGCTTTCTGCCACCATGCTGACCTCTGCGTGCACCTGTACCCATGCCCACAGGGGCTGCCTGGAGTCCCCTGCTCCTGCCGGGCACATCGCCTCCTTGCAGTGTGAGGACTGCTGGCTACCCTGTGTACCAAGCGTATCTCACCTCCTGGGCCGTGCTTGCTCTGCATTTACTCTGTCTTTGACAGGGAAAGAACAGTGTACAAGCAGACTTTTGCAGCAGGACTAAATATTCCACTAGTAGCTCCTGGATGTTAAAGGACAATTATTCTAAGCACAGCAAGATTCTTCATGAGATTTCTGGATACTGATGGCTTCAGTGTGGCAAGCAGGGACAGCTGTGAGAACGCTTTGAAGTTCAGCTGAGGATCCAGACCCAGACTTTGTGGCCATGTTTGTGGACATTTTAGGACAAACTAAAATCTGTGTGTATAAATCCAAGTGTATACTCAAGGAAAGAGAATAATGTTTACTGAACTAGCTACAGGCCTGACTACTGGCTCCACAGGCTATTTCATCTGTCAACACTCTCTACTAAGAGAATAAATTGCAGCTGTTTCTGCTGTATCACTATGGCAAACTCACAACAGTGTGATGTTGCTATCTAACTGTGGAAGATGTAGATTAATGTGAATTGCTCCTTTTCAAGGAGTTCCACCTTCCACATGTTCACTCTAAATTTTGACAGAATAAGACTACAGTGGTATATGAAACATGCTGAAGAGGAAAATGGGTAGAAAAGGCCTGTGAAGGATGAAGTTGGTTGAGTATATCCACAAGCAGACCATCACCTGTGTGTATGACTTCATTGTAATCCACTATTTTCAACATCTCACCTGCTTATAATAACTAAAATCTTATTCTAGTGTAACAAAAACTAAGAAAATACATTTCGTTGTTGGGATGAGCCTCATCTTTGGAAAATAGGGCAGAGGAGAAAGGTTGCTCCTCTCCAGAATTCTATGGTTTTAGGTACATTAAGTCTTCTGAAGTGTTTTTCTAAGGTAAAAAGAATAGTTTAATTCATTCTTTTAATGTTTTTAAGGTAATGCAGATAACTTGGAAGAACAGGAGAAACTAAAGGTAAAGTATGAGTACAGCTTTATCTTTTTTTCAGTACCTATCATCACCTTTCTGGCTGTTGCTTCCTCTGAGGCAGGCAGAAGAAGGAAAAATACAGCTTGGTGCTTTAAACTATTAATTTCTGCAAAGAATAAATGCAAAGCAAATGAGTCAGCAATGTGATATTGCAGCTGCAAGATTACAGTACCTAATCAGGAAATAAAGGTTTCTCTGAGCAATGTTTGTTATTATCTTGTACGTAGATCGGTTGTGGTTAGCACATGTTCCTGGATGTTGTGTTGCTCTTTTAGAATTCTACACAAGATTAAACTCTTCCTTGTGCTATAATGGTGCAAAGCATGTGCACCATTAAAGTCCTCCAACTGGGGACTAAGGAGTGTATGGGGACTGTGTCACAATACAGATTGTGGAGCCCTTGTCACAACACAGATTTCACCTTTACGTAGTAGTGATGGTCAGCTAACCAAACATGGTCATAGTGATGAGGGAAGGCCTTGTCACCCTGGAGGGTTTGTCTTCCCTCTCTAAAGTACTAGAAGCTGGGCCATAACTACAGTTAGGATGTAGGAGGGCATTAGATAATGTTCCTAGTGGTACTGAGCTGTCACTCATGCTGAGTGAATAACTTTACTCACATCCTTGCCCCAAATGTATCTCTTCCCCCCCCACCCCCCCCCCCTTTAGTGTTTGCTGTGATAACCTGGGAATTTTGCCAGTTGCCAAGGACCCAGAATTGGTTCATTCTGCCTTTCCTGTTGCACATTAGAGATGTAGCTTTTTGTTGTGTCCATTGGGTGCCCCTTGGTATGTGAAGATGCATATGCAGTAGCCGTCCTTATGACCTATTCCAGATTAAGCACTCACTGTTTGCAGCAATAGATGTAACAGGTTGCGTTCAGCACATTTCATTGTTTGCTTAGACCCAGTTCTGTGGCAATCAGTAAGAAGACAGAAATTGTCAAGTTTTGGAAGAGTGGAAGAGTGGATTTGACAGTACAGCTGTCCAGACCTGTGTTCCCATGTATTTCTACTAGAGGTGTAATTGTTCTTTAAAACTGCTCTTACATGAGTAAGAGCTTGGTACTGTGTGAGAACAGAGCCCATAGGACCTCTCCTTCCACAAATTTCCTTGTTAGAGCTAAGCAATAAATCATATTTATTTGTTTATGTCAAAGGCTCTAAGAAGCTTCCAGTTTCCATGTGAGCAGGTGATGTTACCTGAGACCCCTTCAACTTCAGGTTTGTGTTTGATATTATCCTTGCAGAGGCTTTCCCTCCCAAAATTATTTGAGAATGGGCTGGGGGCGAAATCAGAGAAATCAGCTGTTTGAGGGGATGCATATGTGTGGGATGTGACTGGAGGTAGGCTCCACAAATGTCCTAATTTTTTGTTCTATTCATAATAACTTTTCTACCTTTGTTTCCTCAGTTGCTATAATAGTTGAGGATGCTGCTATTACTTAAATCATTCACGGCAGTGTTTTGTGATCTGTTTTTGCTTGATGATTGATCATTTCAGTGCATCAAAGTACTCAAAGCATCTACTGAGTAAACTGAGTACTCTACCTGAGTAAAGTTTCTCACCCTCTCTGATTTAAAACTGCCAATCAAGAAGATCAGTATAGACTTCTTATGTTTCAATCAATTTTGTTATGTTTTAGCATATCGGTAAATGTAATTTTCTTTCAAGGTCACTGCTCTTTTTTTAACCTGACATCTTTCGCTTTTCTACAGTTCACGCTTTGAGGCCAGCTGACATTAAAACAGTCACTGCAATAGGAAGTTTGCAAAGAGTAAGTACAAGCGGGAAGTGTGCTCGATGTGACCCATTTCCTCCATTGTGATGATGAAGTGAGCTGATGATGTAGTTTGGGGTCCCAGTTAGGGCGTTTAGGACTTGATTCTTTCCGCAAGCATCAAAGGCTTCTGGTGAAAAATGACTGGAAATACCTGCTGTTCAGTGTTCCAGTATGCCCTGAGTCTAAAAATAGCCAACTGACTTCGTGCAGGAGGAAATGTGATCACAGTGCTCTTGCAGAGAACCATGATATTTGATTAGAGTGCTTGGATTTTCCTAGCAATGAACATAGCAGGTCAAATAACTGGAAGAAGAAGCTGGGAAAATTAAAACTGTGGAAAAGTACAATTTTGGTGATCACCACAAATTATTGAGAAATGCAGTAGATTTTCCATCCTGTTGAAGCATTTTCTGTAGAGACTGATTTCCTGTCTAGAAGGCAGGGGCTGTAGGACAATCACAAAGATATACTTCTGATGTATAAATCACTGGATAAAGTTCTCCTGCCTGTTCTAATACAGTCAGATATGGATTATCTTTGCTTATCTTAATAGTTGGAAGTGAATATTTGAAATAGAATTGAGGCCCTATCAAAAGCATTTAACCACAATTCTCAGGCTTTGAGGAAGTGTAGCAATGCACATTGGGCAAAAATTGGTAGCCATTGCAGGGTTACAACTGTAAAGAAATGGGGGAGATTCTCTGTTATCACAAAACAACTTTCAAATTTGAGGTAGTATTCATCAAGACATCAAACTTTTTCTTGGGATGAAAGCTTTCCACTAGAAAATCAGCACTCCTGGACTCCTTGTGAGTACCTCCCTCTTTAGAAGAAAATAATTGTCCAGAATGCAAAGGCGTTTCACCGGTATCAGATGCATGGCCCTTTAGTGCAAGTCTTTTTTGTGCTAATGTCTTTGTTGCTTGTGGATGGTGCCATAGAAAAACACATAAACAATCTTCTTTCAAAGAATGTCTACTTTCCTAGAACAAACATCTCTGTTACTGTCTCCTCCTCAGACTCTCTGAAATCAATGAAGTTCCTCTGTTTAATGTTAAAGGTTTTTTTAACAGACACCTCACTGGCTGAGTGCCATCCATGTGAATTATCTACATGACTTCAGGTCATGTCCCTTGTTTAAAATGAGTAGATCCAGAGCAATGTGGTTTAGAACAACTTTACATTTGACTGAATTTGAGTTCTAGTCAAATTTTATTTTAAGCCATATGTAATAAATTCATTAATGAAATCACTAACTAAGAAAGGATTACCAGACTATGAAAATATGCTGTAATAAGGAAGCCCTGGAAAAGAATTCACATCTGTGAATAACTACAGTGCAATGGTGAAGAGTATGTCAAAAACAATGCCATCTATAATAGGAGTGGAATACTGTAGAGGAACAGCATATGTAGAGATAGTTTACCCTTTGCTTAATGCTAATCTTTTTGCTTGCTTGTTCACAGACACCAGGATCTGGTGTACATCATGAGGATTTACTCCAAAGGTAACAAGGAATTATTAGCATTGCTAAGTGTCATAACACTAATTTATACGGTATCACAGTGCAGGAATTGGGCCCAATTAAGTCTTATTATTGTTTTGTAGAGAGGAGGAGAAAGGCTATGCAAAATATGAAGGATTTTGAGATACTGGATCCTTCCCAGTCCTTAGTTAACAGAAATTCTTTGTACTTATGCAAAATATAGAACTACCTTAGAGTTGCAATAACCTTGATTAAGAATCATTGCTACATGATGAATCCTGGGTAGTAAATATCATCATATACTAGTTAGAGACCAGAAAGCAGGAATTTATCAAAGCAAAGAAAGAACCCAGGAGTCCTGATCCCAAGAATCCTCTGGTTGGATGATTCCCAGTGCTTCATAGACAAGCCTTACTCCATTTTCTTCTCTCATGCCCCCTTAACAGATCTAAATCATCAAGTGAATGTATGGCTAAACCTTGTAGATGCACATCTGCATAGGTCTTCTGGCTCTGCACAGACGAACTTTAAAAGACTAATTTTTTTTTAATGTTTGTAAAATCATCTGTGTCCACTTGTACATGGATGCACACAGAGGTCCCTGCATTACTTGTATGTATGCATAAGCACAATTACTGCAACATGCAGAGTGTACGGAGACAGAAAAAAAATATATATTTAAGACTGTTCTTATGCAGCAGTAGCTGATGACATGATGATTTTGGGGAAAGAAAGTCCTCATTCTTAATTTCAGCAGCTGCCATGAATATGCATTTTGAGCTGTAGCATAGCTAATAAGAAATTGAGGCTGTGCTGTAATATAATTTTTCTTTGAGAAATGTAGTAACAGCAACTTCCTGTTTTCTCTTCCCTTTCTATAGCACAGGAAAGAGCCTTCTTGAAGTAAGCGTGGAAACTTTAGCAGGTGTGTCTTGCTGTCACACTGAAACTCAAGCAAATTGAACAGCATGCTGGCAGGAGCTCCAGGGCCTTTCTTGGCTGCAGAGCAGGTGCAGCACAGGCACACTGCAGGGATGTAAGCGAAGCCCCTGTACTTGGGGGACATGAGTACAGCTAGGCTGGGTTATCTGTGCTGGCTTTAAAGAGACTGTCCAAGTAGACAAATAGCAGTGAAGAAAGGGTGCTGGCAGACTGCTGCAAGAGTCTTACACACCCAACAGGGATTTTTGGGCTGCTACCACTACCCATGCCACAGTCCCTGCTGGTGTGTGCTTGCTGCCTATGCTAGCGCAGTGAAATCTTGTGTGAATTTGCCTGTCCGGTACCCTTTCCACTACCACGTGTTCAGGATTTACACTGGAGCTGCCATAGATGCACCACATATGTTAATTCATCACCTGTCAACTGGTTCCAGCCGACTCTGAAGGCAACCTTGACTTGCTTGAAAGGTGTTGCAAGTAAAACCTTCAGGTCCACTGAAATGCCGAGTTGAGTAGTGGATAGCTCCTCCCCTCCAAATCTGCCTAGTGTCTTAATGTCACCTCCATTTCCCTGTGAAAGGGGTTTAAAACCTGGCAGCTTCAGCAGGCTGTCTCTGGGTAGCCCTTCCCTGTAGCTTCATTTTGATAGCTGCCTGTATTTAAATCCACCTATGCTACTTGTGCCTGCCATGAGAGATGGGGATGGAGGTTTCTGACCTGAGTCTGGAGGAAAACACAGACATCAAACCTCCACTTAAGAAAGTGAGTAGCAAAACCAGCAAGAACAGCTGCAGAGGGGCTTGGACATACATCTCATGCCTGCCAAGAGATCCTCAGATTTTACATTTTCTGGATGTTTTAGTTCTGTTGTGTTTATACGGTAGAGTAACAGTCCCTTGTATGCAGAAATCTTCTAACCCGTGTATGTCATTCAGCTCTCATTAGCCGTTTTAATCCCTCGGTCCTACACCAGTCTCCTCCACCTGGCACAAAGGGAGCGACACCAGACAGTCAAGCCATGTAAGTCTGAGGGGTTTTTGGCTGGGCAGTTGATTTCCAGCTGGTAAGGTAGAGGGTGGAAGCCTTTGGTGCTGGAGCACTTCACTGGACACAGAATATGTTCAGTACTGGCAGAGGCTGCACAGACCCTCCAGGGACAGACCCTGTCACTCTGGCTCAATTGTCACCTCTTAGCAGGAGCAGAAACAAAGCCCACTGTGTGCCTTGGGGTCTGGATCACCTGACTTAACATCAGATCTCCCTCTTCATAGCTGCAAAACAAATTTTCTGGCTCAAATAGAGTTAGAGGTGTGCCTACCAAGCTGTGTCTGCTGTTTTCATCTAAGTGCACATGTCTGAAAGTGAGATGCTTGAATATGAGCTAATCACCCGAGGCTCTCTGTGTAGCACAGACAAGTGTCTAATCTTAACACATTTAGGAGAGAAGATTAATCCCACCTGAAGTCTCAAATGTTGTTTGTGTTAATGGTAAAAATCAGCTAAAGCTTTACCCTTACTGATGCCTTTATAGTTTCTCTTTCCTTTTCTGCTTTTCAGAGACCTCCTGCATCAAGCTGAAGAAACAGTGAAGCTCATGAAAGAGAATCAGGTTTGCTTAAAACACAGGACAATTCAGAGAGCTTGGTGTTGAAGCAGAAAAAGGGAGAAATGTGATTAAATACTTCAAACAGCACTCAAAACTTTCTTCAAAGTAAAAAATGCCATTTCTTTAGGTTAACAGACTTTGGTATTTCTGTTGTAAATATGAATCAATTCTGTACCTTCTGAGTACAGAGTTTTGTTCTTGAAAGTATCCCATCTGGTTTACGTTTGTCAGAGTGGCTGAAGAGCTTGGTAGAGAAGCCAGTATGTTTGTTTTCTAATGGTTAAGGATGCGAGACCTCTGCTAGCTGCACTCCATAACTGTGCCAGTGTTTCTGAGAAGAACACAAATAATAACTCTCAGTATTTGCCTCTTCAGTTTCCTCTTGGTCCTTTAGGTTCATATTTTCAAAAAGGACAGTAAAGACCTAGATATGTTTTGGCTGATGTCAGTGGTTGGTGCTGGTGAGAGCTTGAATCGTCACTCATGGTCAAGTCCTTTGTAAATCCCATCCTGGAGTTTTATATGTTCATTTTTCTTAATGCTGAGGCGTGTTGTTGTGTAAACTGGTCTTGATGTAATGGGAAAATGTAATTGCCAAGGTGATTCTGCTACTGACTCTTCAATCTACAGGGAGTCTGTTCGACTGTACATGGACTTAGCATACATTTTTGTGGAACTGAGTGGTTCTAACCAATGCTCTTCAGGATTGGTGAGAACTGCCTAATAAACATAGCACAGTTGAGCAGGGCTCTAGCTCTCAGATATTTGTTCCAGTCTGTGTCACACTAGTGGGATAAAATCTCAGCTGTTCAGGAACATTAACCCTGTTAGCAAGCTTGCAACAGTGATGTAAAGAAGCATCATCAAGCTCTGTGCTAACTTGTGTGTGCCCATCTTCTCCAATGGCAGCAGCAATTTCTGGCTCTATTCTGAGCTTTTTATAGGTGCGCGTTCAGCTTTAATTGCAGCATTTGCTGCCTAACCATCCATTTACTGTCTATTCTAGAGAAAAGCTGGATGGCTTGTCAAATGGAAATGATCAGGATTGCCAGGATTGGGCCATGGACTACTGCTTGGTTTTGCTGATTTAAAGCCATAGCAAATCTTGTGTGAGAAAGGAAAACAGCAAATAGGTTTCTTATCATCCTATACCTTCTTTTTTTTTCTTTTCTTCCAGATGATGGACTTCCAAAATGACTGGAAACTAATCACAATTTTTTTTAGTGCTGGAACCCCATGTTCTTCCTGTGCCTCCCCACACCTGGTAAGCTTTTCATGGGGTGGATTAGCAGTCAAGGCAGGTGGTTATGAAACTTTCCCAGACTCTGCTCTCTGCCATAGTGAACTAAAGGAGTTATTAGTTCCAGGATATTGAAATGACTCTATTCAGTGATGTAAGCTCCTGGCACATGATGTGTTTTGTATTTATAAACATCTGTACTTAATTTGTGATCCTAAGTCTGAGATGCTATAGCAAAATATCTTTTCCACCTTCAAGTCTAAAGATACTTTTCTTCCCCATTCTTGTCTTAGACAACATATTAAAAAAATATACAGGTAATTAAATTACAAGATGTTCCATGGGATTTTTTTTCTTGGTGCTGGCTAAGGCTGAGTCAAGAATATAGTGGTTGTTAGTAACCCTTCAGTACACAGCTCAGCACACAGGGTTTGTGACTCTTGGCAAATTGGTAACTTTGTTTTTTCTACTAGTTTTGATGGCATTTCTCATTTCATTTACAGAAGAACTGCGTATTGCACAACCTGGAACAACTTAAAACTGTCTTGGATTTTTTGTATAAAAAGGTAAGATTTATTCATCAGCCTTGAATACCTGAATCCTTTGCTGATTCTTCCAGTCTCCCTCACTGAACTAGGGCTTGTACCACTGTTCAGGTGACTTAGAACACCAGTCTCATTGGCTCAGTTCCTTGTCACTAAGAGTTTTATTCCTGCTTTTAAAAAGCTGATGCATGCAAACAGAAAGGATGGATAGGTAACTGCTTGGTTTTGCAACACAAGCTGATGTACCACTCAGTCTCTGTTTTCTTAAGTGATTTCTATGAAAACTGGAGTACATCTGTCTGAAAGTCATTCATGTTTAACAGGACTGTTTGTGAAAATAACTAATATCTAATTCCTGGATGTGTAGAGCTACCTAAGCAGCATACAGGCTTCTAACTACCTGGTGATGACTGTTACAGACCAGAAAAAACACCCATTAAAAATATGTATAATTAATCTTTTTTTCCTATTATGTGTTCATTTTAAGATCTCAGCATTTCTAAAGGTTTTCTAGCTGGCTGAGCTAAGAATTATCCACTTACCTAGGATGGTTTCTGGATAAGGATCTATCACTGCTAAAACAGACTATTAACTGTTTATCTGAAGTATTTCAGTAGCATATTCCAAGAATTTTGTTTTGCTGAATTGAAGAGCTAGAGAATATTCTAAACCTGCTAATATTTGATTGCATCAGGCCATAACCACTTGTTTTTCTCAAACTGACTTCAACAAATGTTGTGCATGGGTGAAGTTCCACCCACACATTCTCTTCAGAGTCTCTCCACTATTATTTACAGAATCTGTTTATGTGCACTTGTAAAAGTGAAATATCATTATGTAAATGGAAATCTGCTTTCTGCTTGGGGGAGAGGTGAGGCGGGATGCAGGAGTGCATGTGCTGTTATACAGGACATTTCATCCCCAGCTTTGCATTGGTACGTTGCCACAAAAAAGGCAGTTCCTAGTTCATTTGAGTTCAATTTAGTTGGCTGATGGCCACTTTGGTTATGTAAAATGAATTGCTGGGCTTCAGTCAAGAAGTCATGGTCACAAGTACTTCATGAATGACGATCAACATTATTCTAGATGGCAGGCATAGGAATAGGGTTCAGAGCAGAACAGGCAAAGACTTAATTATTGATTTTATGCAGGCAGAACCCCAGGCCAGAGGAAACACATGTGAAGTTGTAGACATAACTTACTGTTATCACTACTTGCTGATCTTTAATTGCAAATATAACATGATTAATTTTTGCTTTGTTACTGTAGGTTCCCAAGGCCTTTGTAAATCTGGTGGATTCCACTGAACTCACAATTTTCTCTCTTGCATGCCAAGATTACAATAATGTCAGGTAACAGAGGTTTCTTTAAATGCTTGACACTGTCTCCTGCTAGCGTTCAGACACATAGCTATATATACATATTGACTTTATAACTGAGGTAGAGCCTTCTGAACAGTTTTTTCTGCCCTTAATACAAAAGCATGACAAATATTTTAGGTCTCCATTTTGTTTCTGATAAACTCTCTCTGCAAGGCATATTTTTACCAGGAGGAGTAAGTGCTTTTAATGCTGCCAAGTTGGATAGCATACGTTTAAATATTGGGCCAGAGTGGGGGAAAAAGAGAAAGCCTTGACGTTGTACAAGCACTGTTCAGCAACAGCCAAAGCATTGTGTGTTATCAACAGTTTTAGCCACAAATCCAAAACACAGCACCATATGGGCTGCTATGAAGAAAATTAACTCCATCCCAGCCAGACCCAGTACCGTGATTATAGTCACAAGACTGCACAATCTACCTATCCTCAGCTTTTTAGTCAGTGGTACTTCTGCTGTGAAACTCTTGAGTCAAAAACTCTGAAGGCTCTTCAAATGTTTAAGTTTCTAGGTATCAATGGTCACAAAAGGAATAACTAGACTTAAAGCACATTAATAGGCTATGTGAAAGCTACTACTTGGTCTTAGGGTATGGCAGGATGGAGAACATCCAACTTGTCAGTTCCTTATGGTAACTGCATGCTTAGATGCTTTCATCTATCTCCCTTTCTCAGTACCCTCTAACAAAAGTGTGAGTAGCTTATGTCCCGATTTAGTATGGAGTAGGAGTGTGCACATGGACAGTTATAATGGAGTAGTTTACAGCTGATGAGATTCCACTCCATTTTACTCCACAGTAGTTTTTTTTCCCTGTGTCATAAGACACTATATGTACTAATATAGTTATCCTGAAGTGTTTCACAAGCTTTGCATGTATACAACCCAGGAGATGTTCCATTAGTCAAGGAAGGGGTCTGGCTGCTGTGTAACCATGTGCTTAACAACCAGTATAAGCAGAGGAGAAGCTTTCCTTGTCAAAAGTGACTGCACAGAGCATTGTAGCTTATTTCTCCTGCACAGGCACTAAGGGGGAAAATGCGAGACAGGTAAATAAGATTTGGAAAAGATTGATTTAGGAATAATGGGCCTTTCCATATATTGAAGACCTTAAAAAAATAAAATTAAATAGATCTATTTTCTTTTCCTCTGAGGAATTGTTATATTTCCTTTTCAATTTAAGGCAATTTGCTTTCTTGTCAGTATGTGCTTGTCACTGTGTTTATCCGGCTGAACAGTTCCACCAGCTTGCAAGCCTTGCACTTTACTCTTTCATAAACTCCTGGGTTCATCTCAGCCTCAGGCCCGGATTGTCTCCCAGATAAGGGCCCCAGCATTTGGCTACCAAGTTTTCATTTTGAACTGTGCTTTGAAAGAAAAACATAAGCCCATACCAAAAGATGAAATCTCAAGTGTCTAAAAGAATAGTGGCTGACACTCCCAGTCCCATGTCAGTACCTAACTTTAGGCATTGATGTTTGATACATAATACGGATTTAAAGTTTCTTCCTTCATTAGTTTCTAATAACTAGAAGTGTTGTCTGCACTAAAATTAGTGTGTCAATCCAATTTTTAGGTATGTAACTCTCCTCATCTACTTTATGAGGTTCTTCTGTTAGGCTTGGGTAAGATTCTGGTCCTGAGTTCCTGTGTCTTTCACTGACCTGTAGTGACCAAAGCACTTTAACAGACAACTTCCATTTTTATAGGTTTAGCTAAAGTTCTGTGAAAAGGAGAGAGTGTCTAATCATGACAGGTACTTACTGCTTATATATGCAAATCCCACAGAAAGATTTCTCAAATTGCTGTCCATCCAGACATTTTCCACTGAGTGTATCTTTGCTGGAACCAGACTAATCTTAAATGTATCCTTTATTGTTCCTGTCTATAGCCTTGGGAGGTCTGAGTTCTTCAACTAGCTGCAGAAATATGCAGTATGCACATCTCAATTTGCAGGTCAGAAATTTGGCTGAGATTGGTTAGCTGCCTGACAGTGTCTGGCCATCCTTTAGTATATATAATTTTTTGCAGCATTAAGCTTCCTTCTGCATTTCTAGATGCAGGTCTTATTGCCAAATACGAAGGCAAAAGTTTCTGTGAAAGTATTCTGAGTATGTTTAATTCTCCTGTATGGCTATAGAGGGGGAAATGTTTGAAAACTAGTGCAGCTGCTATTTTAAGCGTGAGCATGCTGCTAGCTTGTGAGACCCCATGCTAATCCAAGTCTGGTATATCTGTCATCTGAATCCAAATCAAGAAGCAATCCAAAGCTCTGGATGTGGACATCTATATCATTCTATGTTTATATCAAAAATTAGGATGTTTCATGTAGCTTTCCCTATATATGCAACAATTTAGTCTTCAAGATATGTCAGTGCCTTAAAAGAGTTCATTCATGCTATTTGTATTGTTTGTCAAAAGTTGATAATGTCTTCCATGTTTTTCATTCTTTTCTGCAGCAATCCAGGCAGGAATCGGTGCAATTGTATTGGTGAACACTCCACATTAGATGATAACATATTGAGGTGGTCCTATCAGGTATGGCATCTTCTGTGTTGTTTGACTCTCATTGCTAGTTACATCTATTCATTTTCTGGATTAGACTGAAGTGAGGAGTTAAGGAAGGAATAGCAATGAGGCAGTTGAGTAAGAGGGTTTTTTACCACATGTCCACAGCAATCCTAACCCCATTTCTTAGATTGGGAACATTGGAGATAAGCTCTCTCTATACCCAAGTGATCTTAGTATCTCTTGAAGTTTCTGATGACTATATAGAGAAATGATCCATCTTGTCCAGTAACCTGGCACATGACTTAAAAGAGGGAAACTTTCTTTTAAGCAAAGACAGTTGTGCTAGAATTCATTTTTAAAATGACAGGGAGGCAATAAGCACTGACTTTTCATTGCTGCCTTAAGATTGCTGCTCTTTCAAAGAGTAAATTACAGTAAATCAGTGTAGCTTTCTTATAACTACAAGGAGCTTACAGTTATTGTGTAAGAAGATAACATTAAATTACTGTCCTTGTTCTGGATTACAGAATTTTATTATTGCAGTTTATTAGGGATGGGAATAATCTTAGTTCACTTTAAACCCTGACGAATTGCACATATATTATTACACTCTTTACCTGATAATACTCATCTGATTAAATGGTTGTCTATTCAGGATGCTTGGGAAAAACTGATGGAGTCTGAGAGGTTTAATCAAAAGGATGACTTCACTGTCGTTCCTCAGCCTTCGCTCCAAGAAAGAAATCTGCTGCTCAGACGAGTGAGTATACTCGAGTTGCTCCATTCTTTCTGGATGGTATCTGTTGAGATTGAGTGCAATATTCAGCTGGCTCTTGCCTGTCTAGGCTATGTGTAATGCTAGAAAACAAGGGTAGTCAGACATATGCAGAACACACCAGGAACAAACACTGAGGTCCTGAGAGTGGAGCTTTTGCTTCCCACAGCATCAGTCGGAGACCCTCTGTTATCTGAATGCAATGTTCGTGGAGAAATCAAGTCACAGCACCTCTGTCATGAATGTCTGGCAATTGTCAGTGCTGCTAATTTTTCCATATCTTTGCAGTCATCAGCATATTTATCCCTGAGTATGCTCATGTGTGTTTAGCAACAAAAGTAAAAAAAGTGGATAACAAGAAGCATTTAAAAATGGGTCGGGGGGAAAATAATAAAGGTCTTGTAAACTGTTGGAAAGTATACTTAGCTCCTTGCAATGAGATTAATGCAGTCTGGGAACCTGTGAATGAATTTTGTCCAGATTTTGTATTTGGTATAGCCAGCGGAGAATGTATGTAGATAGGGTTGCCTGGGATGTCAGACATGATTTTGTTGTAAGTGATCTTTAAGGGGAAGTTCAAAGGTCAAGGTTGTCTGAGACCTGGCAATGAAAGGGAAAATATTACTTCCTAGATAATGGTTCACTCAGAGCAAGGTATCAAAATCCAACATGTAACATTAGGTGGTTATTTGTAAAACAGGTGGTGGTGAGTCATGGTCTGGTTCCTGGGCATCAAAATAGCTCCTTGAATTTCTGGGAATTCCATTGCTCCCTTTAGCTCAGTATCAGAACAGATTGAACTGGGAGAAGAAATTTGTCTTCCAGGAAGGTTGGTGTCTGCTATGTTGAAAAATCTTCTTTTGCTGCTGGGTCATCTTATGTCAGGCTTGTTTTGTTGATGGCTGGTCCATATGCAAATGGCAGACTTAACTTTCACGGCATTGCTTTTTCTCTTAGTAAATTGCTCTGTTATTGCCTTAAATGCCATCTTAAGTCACAGGTGGATTCTTTTTTTTTTCTGATTTGTGGTACACCTGCAGGCCACCATGTATAATCTTCCAAACTATTCCAACAGTTCTTATTTATGTATAAATAAGCATGATCTCTTAAGACAAATTCTGCATGCTTCCACTTTTAAGTGCATGTAAGTTTTAGCTAGAGGAAGTGTTGTTTATTCCAAATCATTTGTGTGATCACATCTCTGAGTCTTCCTGATCTCTGGTATGTCATTATTGTGATCATGCTTTGCTGTTGCTCTGGTCTTCTTGTCCTGTTGATGTGCAGTCCCTTACGGTGGCAGGTACAGCAATCACAAGAACAGCATCTGTTCTGTCTTGATGCACCAGCAGTAACTGAGATCAGCAACAAGTGGCTTAATGAGAGTACCAGAAATTGATATTCTTTTGGATATGAATATTATTTTACAGATGAAGACCTTTTGAGGCTGAATATCTTATCTTTCCATATTCTTTAAGTGTTTTCTCAGGGTTGAAATGCTTTCTCTTTCAGAGCAGGGATGGTTTCGTTACCACATCAAAGACACAAGTGGAAACTCTGGAAGAAGAATATACTCTCATGGCTGTGGGCCTCTGGAACAACATGGTGAGTACCACAGACAATGTTGCTTACTGGACTAAGTACAGATGCCTGGTAACCACACTAACCAGGCTTTGAGTAGTGAGGAGGTGGGGGAAGGAAGACTATAGGAAAGAAACATCCCATGACTGCTATCCTCCACCATGCAGAGAGACTGCACTCAAATAATGCTAAATGTCCTACATTCCCAAGACAAATCTCTTGCTGTTCTGTGGCTGCTACTTATGTCAAGAGCTTTTTAGAAATGTTTCCAAAGTAGCCACTTGGGGAAGTCTCAGGGAGTAAATGAGCTGTGACAGACCCTCCTTTTGCTAGGTCTGTGACAGTGTGGCAAAGTGACAAATGAGCCTCATTCTAACCTGAGATTATAGCGATTATACTCTTCTGATTACTCTGTTCTGTATTCATCCCCCCTCTTTACTAGTGAGCCTCATAATGTTATCTCCTCCTTAATCATCATCCTTCTACTGCTGTTGCTCACAGTAAGAGCTGATAAACAGCCTTGAGGAGCTCCTGTTACTCCCTCAGGAGTTTGATGTCCTACCCAGCTGAGGAAAGACAACAAATTGTGCCTTCTAATGGGTGGAAGAGGGTGTCTAAAAGACCCGCTTGACCTTGAACTTGATGACCAATTCTGCAGGAGGCTGTTTCCTTCTTCAGACTTGAGCTGCTGACGCAGCATTTGTGTGACTGAGTGGATGCATGTACAGCTGGAGGGGTTTGCATTTTTAAATTGATGATGGGGGCAAGTGAAGAAATGGGAGCTGCTTTTCAATATGAATGAGACAAAAAAGCAGGCATGTGGTTTTGGACTCACCAGAGCAAAGTAGGATGTTACTGCTTAGTGCATTATATTTGGATATGCCCTGATATCAGTGTTTTTGGCTAAGATGTTGATTTTACTGTTCCTTCTGATTTAGCAACTTTCAAAATTTTCTGCTTTTTTTTTACTAATAACCTTCTTATACACATGCTTTTTTTAATTAAAAAGAATCTGCAATGACCAATTAAAGAGAAAAAACTTTTTTGCTTGTTTTGCAGTCCACGTGTTAATAAGATTTTCATTTGAGAGCACCTACTATTCCTGTGTGTGTCCAAATTATCCTAAGCATGAAGGAAGAAATGTCTAATGCAACTGCCTTTAACCACGTTTAAAAATAAATCCAAGCAGATTGGCATGTTCTTGTTTCCCTTTATGCTAATTTTGGCAGTAGTAATGCTGTTGTAGCCTTGATAATTTAAAGAAGCAGGATTTGCAGGAAGAGGCTTTTATTCAGCCAGATGATATGGCTAGAAAAATCATACAGTCATTTTAATAAAAGATGTTATCTTTTAGTTAAAGTTAGTAGGACTTTAGTTAGTAGGAGCCAAAGAGTTAAAAATTGATCAGTTGCTGAAGCTCTAACCTTGGAACAACCAAGCTGCATTCAGTTATCTCCTCTGTTGTTATCTGTGACATTCCTTATCATGATGTCAAAGTTCCTACCTCAGTTCTTCAATCATAAAATAGATGCCATAATAAGATACACATTGGCTTCTTTATCATTGTTTTGCCTTAGTCCCACTACGCAATTACTGTCATTAGACAAATGAGCAAAGCAAACACTGAAAGTCAGATTCCTGAAGTCTGAACCGAACAGTCTCTCTGTTTCTAGCAGATCTCTGTAAAGAAGCTGAATGAGTTACTTTAACAGCCCATGTCTCAGTGTCCCCATCAGTGTTGGAGATCTTTACCTAAATCACACAATCACCATCACCTAAACATGATCGGTAAGACACTAGAAAGCAGTGGCATATCCTCCTCAGATACTAATCATTATAAATATTGAAGCTAGTTGGGAGCAAGCCATGCAAAGTATGAACATCCAGTTTGCTGTGAAAAGTGGCCCTTTACATCTGCTTAGTGTGGATTTTTCCATCAGCAAATTTTCAAAATGTAATGCTGAATATGTTTTCAGCTAGTGCAGAAAATTAATGCTTCTGATTGGAGAGGGACCACAGTGCCAGCCCATTTTATGCCTTTCCAGAAGGAATTGTTTGAGGCCAACTGAAACTAAAGCCGTTGGATTCTGAGATACACCTAACTGTGGCAATAGATCAGCCTGAACAAACTTGTTTTCTAGGGCTTATCAGTGGGAAACTGATCTGCAGCTTTGAGTAATATCCTTTTCTTTTATCAGATTTGGCAATTAGAAGAGTTCATGTGCTTCTAATGGGCTTCACTTTCATTTTTTTTCCCAGTCTAGAGTGTAGCTCTTTTTTTTTTTTTTTTTTTTCCTATGGCCTCTTACTGTCCAGCTCCTTAGATTTCAATTTCTGCAGAATCCAATAGTAGGCAACTTGAATATTCCTTGCAAGTAGTTGTGATGGCATCATTCCCAGTGTGAAACAGGTATATTGCGTTCTCCAAATGCAGGCTCTGTATAAGGGGAGAGGGACAGGGCTTACCTCCTGAAGTTTAATAAATCATGCAGACATACTCAGTCAACTCAGCACTGATTTCTTTCCTGTCCTCTCAAATTCTTACACTTGCAACAAATTCCTTTTGTCCCTTTAGATGATTTTTTTTTTTATTTGCAGCTTCTGCTAACAGAAGACCCTTGCTCTTCCCTCTGCTTCATTTTTCTGTCCCTAACCCTTTTCTGCACAGACTTGATTTGTTCTCCTTGGCTCTCTTCTTGAGCATCCCATTCTTTGGTATATTACTCTATTCTTCTCACTTTAACTGCTAAGAGCATTTTGTGGAAACAGCAGAGGTGAAAAACTAAAAGCAAAATGAAGTGGTACTTTTAAGGATGGCTGCATTAGGGCCAATTGCCCAGACTCAGGCAGTGAGCATGCTGGGGAGCCACCAGAACCAGAGAATTGTCATAAAGAAGGCAAATACCAAGTCTGCTTTATTTAAGAGTTCTCCCTCAGTGTGAGGGGACAGCCTAGGTGATCTGGCAGGAGAGAAAAACATGGCAAAACCCGTATCCTGCTACTGGTTTGAAGGGTGACTACAGGAATAGTAGTATTCCCGTCTTAACTCCTTTCCTCCCGTTTTTGTGCCTCCTCTTTGATTTAGTGGAACTTTGTTAGTATAGATGCAATCATCAGAAAGGCATCTCTCTGGGTAGGTTCCTTGTTGGCTTGTGATGGTATTCTCCCATGATGTAAAACCAGAGGGTAATAAAGATGCTTTCAGCATAAAAAGCACTGGCAGGTGTCCTCACCTGGTAAAGGTCCAGTTAATAGTTTATGCTACCTGCTTCAAAAAAGAAACAAACCAACCCACAATGCAGTATTGGGAACTGATAGGAAATCAAGATCATGAGTTGTGGAGCAGCAAACACAGCAGAATGAGGTGGTGCTACAGAACAGCATTCAGAGAGTTTCTCTCCTACTGTTGCCTGCCAGGTTGCCTTTACCTTGTTTAGAGGCTTGGTACCAGCCTCTTTCTTGGAATGATTACCTGCTTATTGGCCAAAGGGCAAAACCTTGACAATCTAGTGGCAGTTGGCAGTAGGACTGCACTTCAGGCTGTTTGAGAAGCAGCTGAGCTAGCAGGTGCTAAGAACTTGTCCTAGGCATGGCTGGATATTTTACCAAAACATTTCTAGCTATCTAGGAGCAATGTGGTTCATATGCTGAGCACATCAGTCAGCTAAATTACATTGGGTAGCTAGGAAAAGCTGAGAGAGGTTGATTGTTTACTTGGACAGCTTTGATGTTTACCACAGAGAGACTGATTGATTAATTTTGGCAAATGCCTACAATTTTACCTCTGAAAATATTATCTGGGGACAAAGCTCCTTTCACGTGTGTAAAGAACTTAGACAAGAATCTCTTGCTCTCGTGTTTGGCATTCTCTTGTGTAACAGAAAAGACCACAAAAAACCCTACCCTGCAACTATGAGAGAAACTGAAACCAGGCAAGAACCTGAATGGGAACAGCACTGCAGGAGGCTGCCTCTGCCTCTCTTCTGTGTTTACAGTGGCTGCTGCAGTACCAGAGCAGGCCAGCACGTAGCCAGCCTGCATGACAGATACGCTGGAATTCAGGGGAGGTTTTGACTGACCGCAGTGCTGACTTGGTGCCCAATTTCCTGACCAGGACCTTGCACTTCTGATGCATGGGAGTTGTCGGTGTTTACTGGGAGAACAGCGTCCCTGAACTGTCTGGAATGAATTTCCTCCTGGCAAAACTCGTTCTCATCACCCAACAACATAAAAGTGTCTAATACTTGTTTGAAATGCATTCCTAACCAAGAAATACCACTGTTGTCCCATGTTCTGTGGGATGATTCTGTGATGGAAGAAGAATATTTTGTTTTAAGAATGTCATTAAATAAAACTTTGTTTTGCCCTAGGAGGATGGGAGAGTACCAGCTTCCAATGTATCTTTTCTCTGAGTTTCATTATTTTTGCACGTTTCAGGGCATTCCTTTTATTCCTCTCAAAAAAAGCAGTGACTCTGTTTCTTCAAATGCTTCTTTCAAAAAAATATCAGCTCTGTAAGCCTCTATTTCTCTAAATTTTCCCATTATTTTCATTGATGGAACAACCAAAATAGAATATAACATTCCTAGGTTTAGAATGCATCAGTGACGTCAAGCCTGTTATTGTTGTGTTTTCCAGCCCCTTCAATCCTGTTTCTTTTGTAGTCTGCTGCTTCTGGCAGCTGCTGCTGCTGGTGCAAGCTGAGCAGACATTCACTGAGGAATCTAAATCCGTGGCAAACTCTTTTGGCTGTGATTGCAATTTAATTAGCACCCAGCAAGGTGCCTGAACAGGTGAAGTGATTCTTTGTGGTATTTACCACTTTGTGCTGTCAGTATTGGGTTTTGAATCATTCCATGATTTTTTCATTAACAACAATCCACTCTCTATCTTGTTAGAAGGTGGCCAACAAATACAAGTATTATCAAGCAATTATAAAGAATGTATGCGGAGTTGGAGGGCACCTTTTTGATGTTGTCTAACATGTGTGAAAATGCAGATGAGGAAACAGTTCTGGAAGGTGGGATAAATTAGCAAGCTTTTAGTTGCACAGGCTACAGCCACCAGAGGATTGGTGTGTGACCTTAATGCGTTGTATTTCATGTTTCTGACTTTGCTGAAAAATGAATTTTCAGCAGAGGGACTACATAAAGTTAGAGTTCGTAAGACAGAAGGAGTTAATGCAACTGAATGTATTACCAAAATGAAAGATTTTTAGGTTTCTGTTTATATTAGGGATTTTGTATTTTCCGCTTCTGAGGTAAAGTGATGTGGATTTACCCAAGCCTTCAGTGTACAATCTGAGTCAAAACTGCATTTTCCAAGGAGTTTCAGTAACACCAATTTTACTTCAGTTTCGACGCACTCAAAGTTGCTTTTCCTCCCACACAAAAGCTTATATGTTTCTTTATACTTTTATATGAAAACTGTAAACCATGAACTTCCAAGTGTGACTTGCTCAAGAGTTTCACAGCCTGGGAGAAGACAAAAAATGTGGTAGATGAGGCCTGGGAGGATGGACAGGCTGCGCAAGGAGTTGTTACCTGGCAGCTGAGCTGTGGCAACCCACCCTTTGCTTTCTCATACCCAGACCATCTGGGAAGTAAAACTGGCTTGCAAATTGCAGTTAAGTTTAAACTTCATAACCATAAAGGGGGGAAAACTAATCATGAGGATGGTTTAGGCTATGCGCTTCTAGAGCATGTCTACAGTTACTGTGGCTGAGCTGATAAATAGCAACTTGACTGCAAGCAGTAGAATACTGTGGTATAAGATCAGTGCCTTGTGGGAAAAACACTTACAGGGTCGACATTCCTAGAGTTAATGTGTGGATGGTTGTTTTAACGATGGTGGAATGACAGTCTGATCATATGAGAGGCCTTGTTCCTTGCTTTTGTAGGTATACATGTGGTATGTCATACATAGATAAATATTTATCATAAGCAAAACAAGTTTTTAAATATATATATGGACCTGATGGAAAACTCCAGGCACTAGAGCCTTTGAGTTGCTGCTGCTCTCCCTTCCCCACACAGCATGTATACAATTTATCTGTTCTCTCCCTTTCCAGATAGAGCCAGTTGGACAGAAGCAGCCTTATGGTGTCACAAAAATGCTTCAGGTTCAGTGTCCATCTCAGGTAAAAGCGTTTCCATATTACTGTGAGATTTTATTTACTCTTTGCAGAATTTCCAAGTTTTCAAATACTGTTGTTGTTTTCTTAAGTTCTTGGGAATGTGTACTTGCCCAATATATTGCACTGTTAAAAATTCAGTGTTCTTAAAGTTCATTGACACAGACTCTTTATTTTCTAAAGATGAAACTCTGAAAACAAGAACTTTTGACACAATTTAGTTAAATCATCTTACTGTATCAGATATTCTTTTATTCAGAATATAACTAGGTAATCTGAATGTATGAATTGTGGCTATCAGGGGTTCATTATCAGTATTAAAATCTGTGTCAGCAATAAAAATTAATCTATGTATCTTATATAATTTTTCTGTCATTTGACTCTGTCTGCTGCCAGGTTTAACTATTTTAGTCCCTAGAGCTGTCAATACCCCAGTAGTATCTTCAGGGTCTGAGCATCTCAGGTTCAAAGAACAGGTTCTTGAATGTTTTTGCATTTAAGCTCTGACTTCAATAATTTGATAGTGATAAAATATTACTGGCATCCAAAAGCTTCACTGAACAGCAATTAAAGCATCAAAGAAATTGAATTCTGTGTTTTGTTTGATGTTAGGTTTAAGGCAAGAGGTGGTGCTGTGCCTAGAGCATACCAGGGCTTAATTTTCAAGTCTAACCAGGTTTACTTCACTAGTGCAATATTCATCCCAAAATTAATACTGTAAAGATTTTCTTCTCTTGGAAAATCGAGCCAGAAGTCTTTAACATCAGCTGTCTCTGTTTCCACGAGCATTGTTAAGCATACTCTCTTCACTCTGCAGGAAAATCCATATTTGTTCACATATAGAAATAGTAACTACTCATCTTCCCTGGAGACATCAAACACCAAAGAAACATCTCAGGTATAGTAGGACTGTTTGCATCATATAGACAGAGTGTATTCAGGGAGTGGGGCAGGTGGGTGAGAGTGTGTTGCAACCTAATTAAACAGTGCTACCTGGGAAAGCTAAATACGAAGTTGTCCATGCTTGACTAAATAGTCAGATGCTTAATAGCACATTTTCTCCTTGGTGGATTTTATGGAGTGTGATTTAAGGTAGGTGTGTTCAGACAGCCTAAAGTAAGTCTTGCCTTCACTGTTAAGAACCTTTGTAAAACATCTGGATAACAATGTTAATTTCCCTGGGATAAGAGGATAGTGAAAATAGGACCATTTAGTCCTACCATGGAAGAAACTAGATCAGATCAGTACGACACCACTGTGTGAGTCTGATTTAATTTCATTTATGCCATGGTAAAACTGAAGGACAATGGATTTTTCATTTTTATTTTTTGTGAGATAGTTGCAGATTAGATGTGCAGAGATAAACAGCCGTGGTTGGTTTTTTTTTTTTTAATCATGGTATTCTGATTCTGAACAGAACTTGGTGTTCCCAAGCAGCTACAGAGGGAGGTGATAATGCTCATTTTCATGCCCCAGAACAGAGTGTCTAGACCACATCTGCACTCAAAATGGCCTGTATGTCATTGGAATAGTAATATACATTTCTCCTCTTATTTTAATATAATGCCATCTGTTTTGTTAGTTATTCAGGGTGTTTAGACCTCTGCATGGGGCAAGTCCCTACCACTCTGATTTTTGGTAGTAGCTGTGGTGTAGGAGGCAAGAAGCAACACTGTGTTATGTGGGTTTTTTTAAATTAAAAAACCAAAATGGAGCAATGGGACAAGACACACAAGTATCTTTTCCTTAGACAAGTTAGGCTCCTTAAGGAGTTCTGTAAAGAGATTTGGAGCAAGCACATGTCCTTGGGTCTTGTGCAATGGTGTGCTCTGGTATACAGATGGTCAGCCTTCACTAACAGTAGACCTTGGGGATGTTTGTGTCAGTAGGCTGCAACCCCAAGGAGCCAAGAGGGCAAATCCCTGGCTACACGTAGAGAGTTGCATGTGGAGAAGTCAAGCTCATGGCCTGCTGACAAAGATATGATTTCTTGCTGGGATATTATTCTAGGGATGTTCAGTTTCTCACAAAAAGATGTGAGCTCACCTAGCTCAGAGTATGGGTGCACAAAATGTTGTATAGCTGAATGCAGCACGGCACAGAAACTGAAATAACTGGCCCCACTGGTAGGCAAGAGCTGTGCTGCACTAATATGGCCATGTGACTTCTGAGCAGTCTGAGCTTGTGTCTGCCTTCAAAGGGCAGTTGTAGGCATGGCCTGAAGACAGGAAATTCATTAATCCAGTGCTCTGAGGCAGAAATGGTTTATCACAACCAGAGTGTAGTGAGTCTGATGTAAAGTCTTGCCCTCTCTGTCTTTGCAGGAGAAGAGTTATGGAACAAATATTCCTTGTTTTGACCGGGGTCCCTCTGATACAGTTCCGGTTTCAGGTACAGTCCTATGCAATCGTATTGTAGAGCTACTTCATTTGATGATAGAACAGGAACTGGGTTTAGTTAGGAAGGTATGCTTTTATATG
Source organism: Athene noctua (assembly GCF_965140245.1). NCBI lineage: Eukaryota > Metazoa > Chordata > Aves > Strigiformes > Strigidae > Athene > Athene noctua. Next base: position 97,828,188 of record NC_134037.1, read on the forward strand.
AAGTAGTGCACTCTATTGACTGTGGCTTTTAAGATTCTTTTTGGAACAACGTAAGTAGTTGTATAACAAGATACAAGTTTTCCCTCAAGGATGGTGAAAGCTTATGCAACTGCACGTTCCATGTACAAAGAAGTGACAGTGGAAAAGACAGGAGGTAGTCGGGTACTTCAGTTGCTGGGGTGGGAAAACTGTATATGTATGGAGTAGGGGCTCTTGTCAGTGCAGTCTTGGGTGCAAAAAGCCACATGAAATTCTGCCCCCGGGTGGGTTTTGTCTTCCCTCAGAAGCTGTGGTGGTCCCCAGATTTCTACCCTGTGCTGGCACTAGAGCTGTGCCTGCTTTTCAGTTGCTTCCACGGGTTAAAAGGAATTTGAATAAGCACAGATGCAAGACTGAAATCTTACTGCCTCCCTTGTTGCTGTAGCTAATGCCCAGCTATGGCACCAAGAATAATTTCTGATTTGATAACTGTCTGTGTCTCTCATTCTGAGATGATGCTGTCATGAATATTAAAATACTGTCTTTGCAATGCTTTATGCTTATTCTAAGGAAAATTTTGGATAATCATCACAATTTAAGTTTTATATCCTCTCTCCCTTACACTACCTTTATTTTTTTATTTATTAGTTCATAATTTAAAACCAGCAGATATTCAGGTGATTGGTGCCCTGGGAGATTCACTCACAGTAAGTAAAGATCACTGGATAGCCAGTTAATTGTTAAAGCATAGCCATACTTGTTAAACCAAGTAATGAAAAAAGCATGTCTGAATTTTTAACCCTAGAAATAGAATACATACAGTTACACCCTATTGAACCATACACATTTTTCACATGTTCTTTTCCATACTCCACCTTGACTGACTGGCAATCAGATTATGAGTCTAATCTGAGTGTACAGTTCCCATTTAACATCCACAGGAGTGCTACAAAGAGAAGAGCTGCAAGATTTGATCGGGCAGCAAGAAAACCAGCCTGCTAGAGTGGTCTCACAATGATTGCTTTTCTTTACTGATTCTAGGCAATTTGTGAGGTATTGGCCTTCAAAGTTATTATAGTAAGCAGCATAAATAGAAAAAATTCTGCAGATAATTGTGTATAGATGTATATGATAATACCAAGGCCTATAAAGTCATGTCCACTTACACTAACTAAATATTTGAGTAAAATTGCAATAGATCATCAGGTATGTCAAGTGTAACTTTTCTTGAGAGTTTTAACACTATTCCTGGAAATATGTAAACTCGTTACCCCTAGACTGGCTGTGATTCTGCAATCAGTGACAACTGCTTCACTGCTTATATCTTAATTCATGTTTCTTATGTGTTCTGTGCTAATTACAACATTAAATCCTTGTAGTCTCCTTTCTTGAGGAAACTGGGGGAGGGAAGCTGTAAAATCACCGTGCCACTTTTTAATGTGAGGAACACTATAAATTATTCATTCAGAACCATTGCGATGTTATTTATTCCTTATGTAAATTTAGAATTATATGAATATTTGAACATTCTCAACCAATTTTTCCCCACTTGATCTAATCAAGAAGTTGATAGAAGAAGGTAAAGCACTGGAGCAGAGTTAAAATACCCTCAGCCCTTGATCCTCTTGAAAACAAGGATCTGTGATATTTGGGGAAGACAACGTAGCTTGCTTCATTAATATACTCTTTAATTATTTTCTCTAAGATCAGTTAGAGAACTAATTACTGTAGAAATTCTTATTTTCTGAAGGTGAACTCCTCTCCTCTTCTACTTCCAGGCAGGTAATGGGGCATCATCCAAACCCCATAATGTTCTGGATGTTCTGACTCAATACCGAGGTGTTTCTTGGAGGTGAGTCCCAGGAATTTTCCCCACAGTGGAAGGGAATCAATTTTCTTGGGTTTTAATATGTATAGTTGTTTTTATAGCAAATGGAGGCTTGTGGATTTGTTTTCCTTTGAGCCACATGGTTGTGCTATTACTCATTATAAATAAAATATTCAAAGTAGTGGCTATCTAGAGCACAATGTACAGTAGCTGGAATAGGCCTGGACATGCAGATGAAACAGGGTCCTTGTTAAGATGGTCTCTTCTCCTCTCACGGTTGTAGCTATTGCTAAGGGGACTTCTAGATCCCAGTGCCATTGCACCACTTGTGCATTCTGCATTTCTGGCCCTGCCATTTCTATATCCTGCCTGCTCTTCCCCTCTGTCGCCCATGTCACCCATTTACCTCGTTTAAGATTAGCAATCTACAAAAAGTCAAAACGGGATCTTTTTTGCTGCTGCTGTTTCATACGCGGTATGAAGGATTTCCTTGACCCTTTCCCAGTATTGCTTACATCATGAAGAACAGTTTATGAATTATGAGTGAGTACAGACTTTTACATATGCAGCATTTTATTAGACAGGTCAAAAAGCCACTCTGAAGAAAGGCAATCACGTTCACTTGTTATTCTGCAACTGTATGATTTAACACCTAACCTGTCAGGCTGATTTTCTGTTTATCATTTCCTACCCACCTGAGCCACTGCAGTTCAAGTGGGTAAGAATTAAATGGATACTACAGAGGTGTTCTAAATCCAACTTTTTATATTTTGATCTTTAGTAATAATCTACTGCAATTTTTTGGGAAAAAATATACTAGCATTTTCTACAGCATGAAGGAGAGTAAAGAGCACACAGACATATGGTGAATTTTACCAGCCTAGTAGTATTCTTCCAGTTGAGTGAAATGGGGGGTGAAAGGTATTTAATATACTTATCACTCTGAAATATATGCTTTTAGAACTTGTTGTTATGGATACAAAAGATTTGTTAACTGAAAATGGAAGTAATAAATATTTTAATAGGAGCAACAATAGCAAAGATGGCAGCTTTTAAAAATTCTCATTTCTTTCAGCTACGTTTGAACATATTCCAAAACACATGAGAAAACTGAAAGGGCATCTAGTGTACAGGGCTTTTAATATGATTATTATGATTATGACAGAGTCTCTGATTTTGTGACCCCGTTGGTATGCACACGAAGGGCTTGCTTTGACTTAGTACAACCACCAGAGAATGTGCTGTGTGCATGGATAGAAGCCCCATAAGGGGGAGCTCTCTTACTTAGTCCACTGCCTTACCAAGTCCATCGTATCTTGGAACATTTTTTTGTTGTTGTTCTTTCTTTTTAACAGTGTTGGAGGAAATGAAAACATAAGCACAGTCACGACACTAGCAAGTAAGTGACTTTTTCCGTATACTTGATAAATATCTGGAGCTGTTTATTGGCACAGCTGTTATTATAAAAGCAGACATGAAGAAAGGTTTACAAATTGTAACATGACAGAACCAATCCCTTTGTATTCAGTGTCCAGTGCTGAGTAAAAGTTGCATAACAACCAGACTGTAATTTGCTGTGCATGACTTAACTGTATTTTGTAATTCCTGGGGGCTTGGTTGTTTCAGTATTCTTCTGTTGGTTATAGTTCTGTCCAAAATGCGTTGGGGACAGATGAAGCAATGATCTTACATCATAGCCTAAAGAAACTATTTTGACTGTATGGGAAAGTTGTTTTAGGCAGGAGCAGAATCATGTTACAAGATCAGATTTTATATGCTTTTAGAGGTCAGGGCATTTTAGATCTGGGTGTTTGTAAGGCTGCTTTGTAACCTAAGATCTAGAAGGGAATCTTGGGTCTTTGGGGTTAATACATCTGGGGAGATCAGGCTAAAGGATTTGATTCCAATTCATCTGCAGTTAGAGTATGACGGCATGAGAGTCTCCTGACTGATCATAGGGTTACTCACCCTCACTTACCAGGCAAAATGGTGTTGTGAGCCAAGATTGTGTTAAGTCATGAGATATCTGAATTCATGAAATTCAGATATCTTGAAGGCAAGGAAATCATTGTGTGGTGATTAATCTCCACATTTATTATACTTAAAGATTAAATTTTTGATAGGTATCTCTTAAAGCTTTTTAACAGTCTTTTACTAAGGTCCAATCTTTATAACCTCACTTGTTACCTGCTGCAGTAAGCAACATTTCAGGGTGCTGTCTTTTTCTGCAGACATACTTCGTGAGTTCAACCCATCCCTGATAGGGTATTCCATTGGCACTGGAAAAGAAACTACAGATAATGCTGCACTCAACCAAGCCGTTGCAGGAGATCTTGCAGAGTAAGAGGAAAACTTTTAATAGAAAGTTGATTTTTCTTTAAAACTCAGTTCTAGCTAAAAATGGCCCAAACCCTGGATTTTGTCAGGAGTCCAATAAGGCTGATAAGCAAACAGAAATATATTTCTTTAGCCCATCTCTAGGATGAAGGTCAAGAAATGCGATGGGGACTTTGCAGTGTTTCTAACCTGGGTCAAATAAATTTAGAAGCAAAAGTGGTGCTTTCTCTAGTATTTTCAACCAAGAAGCCCAAAGCGCTTTACAAGCACTTCTCAGAAAGCTTCGCATCCCTATTGTGAGTCAGAGAAAGAATATCGAGAAAGAATATCCCCATTTTATAGGAGGTATATACAAACCCTCTTGTCAGCAAGACCAAGAGTTAGTGTAGAGAAACTGAGAGAAAATTGTGTATTGCTTATGGTCAGTCTGTGGCAGAGCTGGGAATTAACTAGAGAACACTATGCCCAGTCTTCAGTAAAATTCATATCCTATCTTTTTTTCTTGGTAACACTTCTTATAGACATGCCTCAGTGGCTTGAGGTCATGTAATAACACTGATACAAGCACAGATGCTTCAGTGATATGTGTATCAATAGTATCTGTCTGATGTCAGGAAGGAGAAAAGTCCATTTATTTTGTGGTAGCACACTGTATTTTCTCTATAGCATGTAAAAGGATAACTATGCAGCACTTGCAAAGTGTCAAATGCCTGTTGGATGCTAATTGTTTTCTAATTTTTGCCATTACTATCTCAAAATATAGCCTTTTTTGGATATCATACCTTTCGTTCAATGAAAATTGGGCTTTCCTAGGGTTTTTTAGCCATTATGTGAGGGATGTCCATTCATCAGCTTTCCTCTTTGCCTTGCTGTCTGTGCAGGATTCCTTTTTTATTTATATTATTTTACTTTTATGATTTTATTTTTAGGGATGTTCCTGCACAGGTTAGAAGACTAGTGGACCGCATGAAGAATGATACCGTGAGTTTAACATGTCATTAATCTCTTAAGAATGAAGTTACCTGACATCATTAGTTTCTAACAGACCAACAGCAGATGCCAACAGTGGGTGTCAAACACTAAAGCTTATGGGTACAGCAGTGCACAGCCTAATATTCCCCAGTGCAGAGTCTGAGTCAGTACAAAATAATCTATAGCTTTATTCTAAATTAATTTTTACCAGCATGTGATAGTTACTGTGAAACCCAGATAATTTTTATCTTCTTATCATTTTTACCACGAATGGCTGGTAGATTCAGTGCCATTGCTTCCCTTCCCAACCTACGTCACCCTGTAAGATAACAGAACTTTTTCTTTGCTAGGATTTTGCTGTGGTACTGTTAACTGTCTTGTAAGCACATGGTTTTTGCAGCAGTAATGATACATGCTAGGATGAAAAGCTTGCTCACAACAAGTGGCAAATCATGTGGACTGAACATGTGAAGTAAGGAAAGTCCTTGTTTTCTTTAAAAACAGTTTATTCCCTTCTTTCATTTAGTCATCAGCTGATATTTGCCTTACACATTTGTTGTTAAGAATTATTTGATTAATGGTCTGTAAAAGACATTAGGCTGAGGATTGCTTGCATATTTTTAACCTCAACTACTGCTTTGAATGTTTGCTATTTGTAATTTGACAAATGTGCTATGTAATCAGTGCCCTAAGTTACATGATATTATTTTGGCTTTCCAATTGTGCATTTGGAAAGTGGCCAAACAACCTTCAAGATAACTATGTGTATGTGTCTAGTATAAATACTTTGGTGAATACATATTGGCAAAAATATTTGCAGTACCTTCCTTTTTGGTTCACTTTCTCGTAAACAAGATTTCACTCTGATGGCTGTATATGAAATGAGATTAAAAGGGATAGCAACTAACAATGAAGCGGTTGGATGGTTTTCATTCAAAACATTCGAGGCTCCTAAGTACTACTCTGTCGTATTTATTGGCTTGGAAATGTAACACAACAGAAATGAATACAAAAACCTGTTATCCAATTAATAAACTTTCTAACTAGAAAGAATGTTCATATTAGAGGTCATATATCTTTGATTTAAGAGCTCCTTTTTTTTTTTTTTTCCTCTTGTTTTAAAAGACCTGTTCAGTGCAGGAAGAAAATTTTTCCATCTTTTAAGTACATTTTGAGACCAAACTACTGACCAGTGTGTTTACTAGCTGGGATATGTTGCCTTCTGCCTTTGAAGATACATGTTTTTAAACCACTGGATGCTGATGTACTATTGCTGCTTTTCTTAGTGGTATTTTGCACTGAAGTTGAAGCATTAAGATATTGAGTACAACATCCTCTACATGGTACTAAGCATATCTGAACCTTTCCTTAAAGCTAAGAAGGTGTATGTTTACAGTAGCATAATTACGTTGCATTAGCTATACCTTTGCAAAATCCTTCCATAGCAAAAAGTGCCATAATTTTTTACCAGTATTGCTAGACAGAGTTAATATTGCTCCTCTATTCTTTGCAGTTTGTCTCACAGCAAGAGTAAAATATATTGCCCTCCTGGGTTTTCCAGCAGGATAGCTGCATTATTTATGGCACAGGAAAATATATACCATCATTTTTGCAATAAAGGTATATTCCTAGAACTGTAGGAGTTGTCACTCAGTGTGTACACAAGATATTACTAAGAAAAGCATACAGATGGATTTTGAGCAATAGTTTTCTGAAGCAAATAATTTTGCATGGTGCTACAGATATTATAAACCTTACTTAGATCCTAGTAGTTTCTACATCTTCAGTCATGACTACAAATTAATTTTTGTTGTTGATGCTTAGAGAACTATAGCCCGGTAACATGAGAAATGTTAAATTGGTGTTTAGTGTGTTGCCTGCTGCCCCTCTCACCTTTCTTTTTTTTCTTTTTTTTCTTTTTTTTAAATTTAAATTACCAACTTTCATTCCAACTCCTTGTGTGTGCAGAGAATAAATATGCAGACTGACTGGAAGCTCATAACACTTTTCATAGGAGGAAATGACCTATGCAAATTCTGCAACAATCCAGTAAGTCCCCTGATGCCTGCAGCATGAACTGGGCTAGCCTGGGCCTAGGGTCTCTCTGCACTGCAGTGAATGAGAGGGCAGAACTCAGGGGGTGAGACCAAAATAAGGTAGGGCTTATTTGTGCAGCTCTGGAATGTAACTGAGACCTTCAGGTTGTTCAACTTGATGTTATGATAAATGAAGTTATAACTTTAGAACACCTGTAAATTACATAATGGTGGCTACGTTGTTTTGCAGATAACTATGACTTTCTGTTATCTAGTCACTTTATCACCTGTAGATAAAAGGTCAAGGGTTTTTGCTCTTCTTTGCCTTGTGCGCAGTCACAATGCTAAGTCTTACTCAGTGCTATGGAAATGGTTCTACCCACAGCTCATCCTGACGCAATTTTATATAATATAGTATATTTTATATATGTATATAATTATATATATACATACTGTATATAGCCTTTGGTATGTGTGAGTATAGAGGAGGTGAAAGGCTGGGGCAGATTTTTCACTTAGTGATGAGTCTTACAAGCAGCAGAGCACATACTTTTCATTTTGCGTGGTTAGTTTCAGCTTGGGAAAAACAGCAAAGCAACACAGCAAGATGGTTATAAAACAAGGAGCAAAATAACCATTCCTACGTTCTGCTTCTGACCCAGACACAAAATGGCAGCCACAGGACTGTGGGTGGTAAGGAGATAATGCATCTGCATCCAAAGATCACAGTGGTACTTCCTTTATGTTGCACAGCTACAAATAGTGCCAACCACAATGCTCTTAGTAAGCTGTGACTGAGGAAATAAATAACCTAACTGTCTATCTCTGTAGAGTAGGCCAGTGGGGCCTACAACTTCTGCTTGAAATTAAAGAGAATTAAGGCTGAAAAGACAGGTGTTTCTCATAGGGCAGTTTATTTGACTGTTGAATAGTTCCACAAGCGAAGAAGTAAAAGTTGGATTACTTGAGACGATTAAAGGGTTTAAACCACTCAAATGGAACAGGGAAATTTTGCTGATGAGAAGCCAGTATATAAAGTGATTTCATTCTCAAGTAAGTGACTAACCTTTGCCAGTTATTATTTGTGGTAGACAAGGAGCATATGAGAGGCATGTTGGTAATATTCCGTACAGCAGAAACGAACTTACTTTTACACAAACTGATCTCTCGCAAGCAAGCCTGGGGATGGAGGAGGATGTAATGTCTCATGAGGCCCCCTGAATTTGCTCTCTCACTGGTATCCAGTGGCTGCTGGATCTTTTCTTGTGAGACAGTCACTGTTGTACCTGCTTGAGTAAACTGATTATAAAATTCAATCCTCTTGCTTCAACAGGTACAATATTCTCCTGAAAACTACACCTACAATCTGCAAATAGCCTTGGACATACTTCACAGAGAGGTAAAACAAATTTTTCTAGTATGTGGGAGTGGGGATCGTGTTCTGTTTGTAGAGCAGTCACTGATTATTGATTGAGAATTTCCATCTGAGGAGCACTGCTGTATGATGCTTGTTTGCAGGAAAATTTTTGTGACAGGCAGAAAGGGCTGGAGAAGTATTTTATCGGAGGAATAAGGATGTGCTCATTTCTAGCTGATGTGCTGTGGACAAATGACATCAAAAAGTATCATTAACAGATTTGAACAAACTTACGGTATTCAATGGCTAGAAAATTCTTTGCTTGTTCATTATACTGCAAGTAACTATATTTTTTGTGGTCTTTGAGATAGATTCTGATATTCTAGGTGAGGATGATGAGAGTACTTGAAGAGTTATCAGGTGTCTGAGCCATACTGAGACCTGTAACAACTTGTTTGGACCTTTTTGAAGTAATCATTTTCAAGTGACCAGCCATCAGCATTTAAAATAGAACTAAGCAGCTCAGGCAGGGGCTGTAATTTAGTATTGCATGTGTGGGGGATTAATTATTGAGAAAGTACTTTGAACACCTCTTATAAATAATGCAAGCTGTGTGAATCAGCAGGCTGCTACCTGAGGTCTGCTGTGGCTGTGTATGGGCAAAGATGGCACTCTGCTCAGTTGTTGGCTATGGGTTTGCTTATTCTCTTGGCAGGTTCCACGGGCGTTTGTGAACCTAGTGACAGTGCTTTCCATAGCAAGCCTCCGGGAGCTGCATGCATCAGAAAACAATACCTGCCCAAAGCTGCTTATGAGGTTTGAAGATGATTTGTGTTACAGCTCTTGGGGTTGCTCACAGAAAGCTGCAAGGTCTTTTGAGGAAACTTTTTTTCTTAAAGGGAAAATGTTCTAGTATTTGAGACCACCAAACACCTTTGTGTGTGCAGATGTACCTACATGTTGATTTCAACACAGCATTTAGAAATACCTGTCTATCTGTCACAGTCTCTGTACGTAAGCCCTGCTGTTACTGATTTTTGTGGAGGTGCCATTTTAATGATTCATCACTTCTGCTGCAAGGGAGTTCAAGCCAGATCAGACAGAGCTCAGCTGTGCACTCTGGGCAAAGACAGAGAAGAGATTATGACGCAGGTTTTTCTTAGTTGATCACTATAAACTAGCTTTATTTACAGATTTGCTTTTCTACGGTCTTAAAATTCTTGCTCTTTCTTCTGTAGCTTCCGATCTCTGGAATCTCATTGCTGATTATTAGTTTTATTGTTAATTAGTCTCTCAAGTAGATATCTGGGGTGCTTAATTGCACTACCCGTTGCCCGGTGGCTCAGCAATCCTTCCAGGTCAGCGTGAATCTGCCACTGAGGTGCCAGATCTGTGCCTCAGTGAGCTTCTGGTGACTCAGGTAGGGTCCAGCATATCCCCCAAGACTTGCTCCTGGCAGCACTTGCTTGGTTTCAGAAAAGCAAATCTCCACTTTTCTGGACAGACAGGCAGAATAACCTTGTCCTGTGAGTGTGAGCAGCTATCAAAGGTGGTTTTGCAGGAGGAACATAGATGCAATGCTTTTGCTCTGATTTAAGGGCTCTTTGGCTGCTGTCAGTGGAAAATTACCTTTTAAACTCAGAGTGCTGGTGCTTCCAATAACCGGTTGTGTTTTTTCTTTTTAACAAAGGTTACTACTGGCTAGAGCACACGTGTATCTCAAGACCCTTATCATCGGACAAGGATAGTTAGTGGAGCCTTTAAGATTAGATAATCTCAAGATACTTGTAACCTTTCCCCATCATTTCAGGTGCCATGCTGAAGTTAACATTTGCCTGTCTGGCAGAAAGCCAAGTTTACAGGGTACTAAGCAGACCTTGTATGTGATAATAAAAACCATGCTACTGAATGAAGAAGGACCTGAAGGAGGCTTTTGATTTTGAAAGCTTATCTGTAGCAAGTAACCTAAAATGAGAATGTCTCCACTAATTTTGCCTGCTTATGATGCTGAAACACTTTTAAAAACACAATTTAGGTTTCTTTTGCTTTTCATAGAGATGTACCGTAGAAGTAAAATCTTGTTTTGTAAGTTGCTCTCCATTAAGACAAGTTTGGAGGTGATAGAGATCTGTGTCTGCTTTACACATATCAACTGCATCTCTATAGGAGGTATTTCTCTAAAGAGCTCTCTCGGGAATGCTTTACTGTGATCATATAACAGGATTTTTAAAAGGAGTTGTTTTTCTTATTTGGATTTGTCAAGTAATAGTGAGGCATGCCCAGGAAGAGGGAGCATCAGAAGAAAAAATTCTTGCGCTGGAAGGATCAAAATTTCAGGGAGAGATAAAGGTGGCCAATATAAGTTCACAGAAACTTAAAATGGCTCAGGTTGGTATGGCTCTCTAAAGGTGGAGATTCCATCATCAGTCTTGGTGTCTCTTTTGGTGCTCTACCATCCTCCATGTGAAACATCCTACAATTTTTGGCTTTGTTGATTAGAATGAATTTGTGGGAACTCTGTCTTGAAAGATGCTTGCATAGTTCTGCTGAAGCAATCCACATTGTGCAGGAGTACTTATGAATGGGTTTTGGTGGGTTGGCCCCAGGTGGCAGCCAAGCACCCACACAGCCACTTGTTCACCCCACCCCAGCGGCATGGGAGAGAAAACAAGAGGAATGTGAACAAGAAAATGCATGGGTCAAAATAAAGACAGGGAAATCACTTACCAAGTACCGTTGCAGGCAAAGCTGACTTGACTTGGGGAACTTAACTGAATTTATTGTCCATTAGCGTAACTATTTAATTACTGATTCAGGTATTGGGAAACTAACAATCAAAAAAGTTAAACAGTTAAAACACCCTATCCTCCCTCATTCCCAGGCTCAAATTCACTCCAAGCACCTCCCCCTCCCTCCTTGTTACTGCCACAGGGTACCCTTAGTTGCTTCAGTGAGTCATGGGTGATGCAGGGGTTGGGGTCTCATCTCTCTGCCACTCCATTCTCACTCTTGTCCTGTGCTCTGGCATGAGTCATTCAGATGTGTCTGTTCTGGCATGGGCTCATCCACAGGCTGTGGTCTCTTCAGGGGAGTGCCTGCTCTGCCATGGAACACCTCCTCCTTATTCCCACTGTTCTCTCCTCTTCTCCCTCTCTGGTGTTTTCTGCCCTTTCTTAAACAGGTTTTCACAGAGGCACCACCATCTTGGCTGACAGGCTCAGCTGTGCCCTGTGGTTGGTCTGTTGAAGCTGGCTAGAGCCATCTGTGGCCAGCACAGGCAGTCCTGGACTCTCCTCTGAGAGGTCATGCCTGCTGCCAAAACCTTGCTGTGGGCAGCCAGTGTGGTTTTTGCTTGCAGGGAGCCTTTTCCTCACTTTATGTTCATGAATTCATCCCTAATAAGCGTGTTTCTGCTCAAGAATCAGGACTGTGCAGAAACTCAGAGGTGAGAGCTAACGGTCCTATTGAGCAGCCTTTCAGATAAATCCCCCTTGGAGAAGCTTTTAACCCTACAGCTTGTCAGCTTGGGAGCAAGGGGGAACAAAGAGGAGCAGATCTCAGTGCCATGTTGTCCTCCCACAGGATCCTGTGCCCTTGTGTCATAAACCCTGAGGACAATTCCAGTGAGTTTAAGAAATTGGTCTACTTTAACAGAAGGTATCAGGTGAGGCATGTGGCATTTGTTACAGATTGAATGACATCGTCCTGTTGATCAAAGGACCACAGAGGTGTTACTGTTTGGGGGGGGGGGGGGGACAGTTTTCACTCATTTTAATGACATATTTATAGTTGTGATTTAAAAAAAAAAAAGTGAGGGTGAGATGGGAGTAGGCTCAAGATCTTTATCACTCTGATTCACTAAAACAACAAAACAGATGAGAAGAAAAGTTCTTAAAGAGCGAAGTAGAGTATGTAAAGAGAGCCAGCAGTTTTTTGATCTCTTATCTTGCTGGAGATTAGATTAAGTCAAAGAACATGATAACTCAGGAACAAACTTCTGGCATGGGATGTCAGCCAACCCAAAAATGCTTCGGTGGTTCTGGAAGAACATCTTTTTGACAGAAAATCTAATTACTGAGCAGGTTGCCTGCCCATGTCAGTCAGGCAGCCATCCCCAGGCTGCCTCTCTGCAAAGAAGCTTGGGATGCATGTCTCAAGACAGCTGCGTTGGCTGCCTGGTGTGAGATGGAAACCATGGCCACGCCTGGGTTTCTGCACTAGTGAGTGGGAATCCCTGAGTGAGATGTAAATGGACAGAGGGACTGGAGCTGAATGTAAAAGAAGGAACATCTTTCTTTGACTTTTTAGGAGAGAACCCGCCAGTTAGTGGAGAGTGGAAGGTATGACACTACAGATGATTTCACAGTGGTTATGCAGCCATTTCTAATGAATGTGAACATGCCAAAAACACAGGTAAAAACAACCAAAAAAACAGTCCCTACGTTAAATCCTAGTGCAATTCCACAAAATTATCTTGGCTATAAATGTGACCAGAAGTTTTCTGGCTTAATTATTATATTCAGTTGCGATAACATGCAAAAGTGCAGAAAATGCTTATGGGATAACTTGGAGGTAATGGGCAACAGGAATACAGACCCTGAAGACACAACCTGGGGCCCTGAGTTCACTCCACTGCAATTGGAAAACCATGCAGTAGATATTTAGTTCAAAGTCTTTACCAGAGAGCACCTGCCCTCTATCCCCCATACATCACAAAGTCCCTTCCAGTACTTTGTTAAAGGACTTTCAGTATGAAAACCCACATGCTTCAAAAGACTGTAGTGAATCTCAGGGAAAATAAGGAATGCAGTCAGTATCTGTGCCCAGGTATTCTGTACCCATAGTGGTCTGTATTCCCTATTACTTTGGAAATGCTATATTAAAAAGGTTTAAAAGGCATCTTAGTTTTGAGTTACTAGTGTTCTCTGGCCTAGTTTAATTCTTTTAGCCTCGGAGGCCTTTGCAGGCACTTCAGTTTGAAGTCAGCTGGGATATTTTGCTGGAAGAGAGAGAATAATGCACAGCTTGTTGCATATTTACTGCCTCTGTGACAGTCAGTACCTGTTTTGTTCTCTAGGAGGGGTTGCCAGACAGTTCATATTTTGCCCCAGACTGTTTCCACTTCAGCCAGAAGGCTCATTCCCAGGCTGCACGTGCTTTGTGGAACAACATGGTAAGATTGTTAAAGGTTGTATTAGTCAGTCCTTGTCCTCTCCATCCTGCCGTTGGCTGCAAAAAAAAACCCGGGGAGCTACTAGGTAGCTAGCCCTATCTCTTCAGAACTCTTAACTGTGTTTACAAAGGAAAAGAGTGACCGTGTGAACAAAGGTCACCTGAACTGCTAAAGCAGTCATATCAAACCAGTAAATCTCAGGATATGTTAAGGCTGGGGGTGTTGGGACTTCTCTCAGGGAGAGGATGCCTGCTTGTCACATTGATCATCAGGCCACGTTTATGATGTATGGGAATTAGGCTCTTCAGCATGCAAAGAAGCAGTGCATGGAGGCAGCCACAAGCATGGGTGCAGGGCATTGCAGTTGTCTTGCTGTGCTGCAGAGGAGGCTTTGAGTGGCTGGTACCACAGTGTTATCCATTACTCTCTGATGCTCATTCACATTTCTTCTATGCATTCCCCTTTTTCCCACAGCTGGAACCCTTAGGGGAGAAGACAGATGATCAGCAAATAGAAGATGAGATTGTTCTCAAATGTCCAAGTGAAGTAAGTTATAAGGGTGTCTGTGTTCATGTGGAGGTACTAGGAGTGGCTGGGAGTCTACGTGAGCCTTTACCAACTGGCTAGAGTGCTGTCACCATGAGGGGGATCTTCCCCACATAGTTTGTACCACTGCCACCAGTAGCAGTATGAACACTCCCCCATGAGATAGAATCACAGAATCGTCTAGGTTGGAAAAGACCTTGAAGATCATCCAGTCCGACAATTTACCTAACATTGACAGTTCCTGACTACACCATATCTCTCAGCGCTATGTCAACCCTACTTTTAAACACCTCCAGGGATGGGGACTCCACCACTCCCTGGGCAGCCCATTCCAACGCCCAACAACTCGTTCTGTAAAGAAATGCTTCCTAATATCTAGTCTAAAACTTCCCTGGCACAACTTGAGGCCATTCCCTCTTGTCCTATCGCTTATTACTTGGTTAAAGAGACTCATCCCCAGCTCTCTACAACCTCCTTTCAGGTAGCTGTAGAGGGCGATGAGGTCTCCCCTCAGCCTCCTCTTCTCCAGACTAAACAACCCCAATTAAGGGGTGGAGGGCAAGCTTGTCCTGGAAGTAAGCTTCCTCACAGTCACATGTCACACATGATTGGCCAAAACATGAGGGAAGTGTGTTTAGCCTACTTAGTCAAGATCATCAAGTATCTACACTGAATGATAGAGTGTCAGTGGGGGAAGCAGAGCAATGATGGCACCAGTCAGCATAGCTCTGCAGAGGTCACTGGGACCACCTTGAAGTGGAACCACAAGCTTCTTGTTAATTGCACACAGCAGGGTCCTGAGTGTCTTCTGTAAATTCTGGCTGTGTAAAAATATTGCCCCAGATTACACTGTTATTGTACAGATTTTAAAAATGCCATTCCTTTCTTGTGATTTTTTTTTTTTTTTTTTTTTTTAAATTCTGGGTATTCCTTTTTTCCATCAAGCTGTTAATCATCTACAGATATCTGAGAATTGAAGATTGGGGAATGGAAATCTCCATGTATTCTGATGCTTTGTATTGACTTGGATTGCCTTGTTTTGTAGGCTGAACCATTCCTGAGGACATATAAGAACAGTAATTACATATACCCTAACCAAACTCTAGTAAGTGTCAACTTCACCAACCTGCTGTTACTCTGCTGCCTCCGTCCTGTATGGTAATCAGATGAGTCATGCTGTGTACCACAGGTGAAACCAGTCTTTGGCCAAAGGGGTTTGGGAGACTGAGTGCATGGCCTCAGCCATGGAAAAGCAGGAAAGCACTCCCTGAATTAGGCAAAAATGCATCCAGAGACACCTGTAAGAACACATGCTTAGATGGCATGGTTATCACTACAGGATGCTATTCTAATCTATGCAATACTGAAAATGACTATTAAATTGAGCAACCAAGATCTGTCTGCTTAATTACATGCTAAACAGTCTCTGGTTTATCCACATGGCCTCTACTAGGAAGATTCTAGTTACTACTGACTATATTTGCTAGCCAAACGCTATTCAGCTTTCTTATTCTATCTAGAGTTATGGAAGCCAGCTGCTATGCGAGGACAGGTCTCCATCCTCCCCTCCTGCAACTTCAGGTAGTCTTGCCCGTTTTGTGTTAAGAGACTGTATTGCCTTCAACTGTCCTTCAAGATGAGCATTTATTTTTGCTAAAATGTCTGCTGGACTCTGAAAAGTACTGCTCAGAAAAGATGTCATGCTTTCCAGCAGCTGCTTGATAGATACAATGCCATGCTGACACGCAAGGTAACATTCTAAGTAGCTGCATTTAACTCACTACCAGTGGAGAACTTCAAAGTATCTTGTGATAAAATTCAAATTTGTGTGCTGACATAGCCTATAATTGATACCACCTAAATCTTGCGGAAGGAAGCTGGAAATCCAGCTTCATGCATATTAGTCTAGGACATAGCAGTATTCAGTTTTTCAAATTAATTCCTATTATCATCTTAATCCTTCTCTGCCTTCTTACTGCTTTAACATGTTGTTCCTGCTTTGTCTAATACCACATAGTTGTACCTTCATCTCAGTACTGGATATTGTTTGCAACTTACTGTTACTTGCTCCTTGCTATTCTGTCTTTTCAGTAGCAATGTTAACCACTGAGATGCTGAATAATGTACATATGCTACTGCTACAACCACATGAGATGAGCAGGAGAGAGCTCCTGTTTTATCACCTGGGTAGGGCAAAAACAGTATGTCTGAGCATCAGAATGCGCAATGGCATGTTTCATGTATACAGTGGTGAAAAAGAATAGCTATTTCCTAAACTGCATTTCTTTTCTTTGCAGTGCATTCCCTAAAGCCAGCTGATGTGAAAATTATAGCAGCCCTTGGGGATTCTTTGACGGTAAGGAGATAGTGTTTTTACTGTTCGCTTGGTAAAACTACAAACATGTGCCTTCTCCTGTGGATGGGGAAATAGCTGTTGTACCTAGAAGCAAAGATCCATTCATTCACGGATGATAATAGGTCTAGCAACTAGAACAAGAAAGAAGGTGTCAGTTCTCCAGCACTCTGTTCCCCCCCCACATATATTCACATGATTTTGAACTCAGGCAAAAACACAGGCAAATCCTTTAAAGAGGTACTAAAATAGTTTGCTGAATTGGAGACAGAAGAGATCAGATGCTGTTGAAACTAATGGGACATAGCACAAGCCCTAGGTTACTGTGGTTTTTTTCAAAGTTTTTCTGAATAGGAGCAAACTGGTGAACCTGTTCTTTTTACTCAGTTCTTTCAGGAACAGAGTATGACTAAGGGATGTTGGATAATAGCATTTTATTCATTTCAGCATTAATGAGATAAGGATGTACAGGGGTGAGAGCCCTCTGACTTTATCCATTTCAAAAGATATTCAGTCTTTTTATTGTGCCCATTTTAACTGATAGCTAATTTCTTTATGAAGAAGTAGTTCTTGCTGACGATGATTATCTTTTGTAGCCTAGAAGGAATATGTCTCAAGATCCAGACATCCTATATTCTTATTATGTCTTTTTGCCTTATGTTTTCATACTGGTCGGACTGAAGTTCTCTAGCCAGCTCAAAGGAATCACTGGTCAGAAGGACGTAATTGGAACATAGGTTTCTCTGAGTCTGATTCTTAACAACAAAGAAATTGTGTGTACAAACCATGAAGCCTTTACAACTCTCTGGCAGGCATGTTGCTAAAACTCCTACACACAGGAGGCTACTGAAATAGAAGCATTTGAATGCAAACTTGCAATATTGACAAATGACAGATATTCTGTATATGGCTGTGGTTGCCATATTATAATATCTAGGACCCTGCAGGTGTTTCTGCTTCTAAATAGAGTCTGTAGGAACTGAGAATAAAATCTGCTTTCATAGAAAGTGCAGTGGTGCATTGCTGTCTCAGAGCTGCATTTGGCCTGTGCATAGTTATTCTGAACACGGGTTTTCTGTTAATTCAGTGAAGTTTATACATAGAAGAAAATGCAGTATTACGGTTTAATCTGAAGTAGCAGCAAATAGTCTGCCTGGTCTTGTGCTGTACTGAAGTACTACTCCGCACCCAAATTTAGCATGAAACTATAGTATCACAGCTGGCAGGCACTCTGCTTCTGAATTCTGCTGGTGGTTTAGGAGGGATGTAGTTGCTAGCTTGTCTCTTTCTTCAGGTTAAGTGTAGAGAGTGCTTTCCTCCTTGTTGTAGTACTACTGTAAGTCTCTCTATTTAGCACAATATTTTTCAAATCAGTGTAAAGGTATTATGGTGCTTATTTCTGAGGTATGTTTGTTTTCTCTGTTGAGTTCATATAGTATTTATTATCATTAGCCAGAAAGCTTTATGTGTTTGTTCAAGACATACTCATTATTCTTGAGTAATGCAACAGTAAAGGAGTTATGCAGCTCATCTAGACCCATGAGAAGCAAGCCTTTGTTCCATAACTCCATCATATATTTTGTGCGTCATAATATGATGCTTGTAAATAATTAGGAAAGGTATTGATGCATTCTTCAGGAGGAAGGTTGGGGAAGAGCCAGATGCCTTATAAAGCTTTTGAAGAGATGCATTCAAAAGTAAATAAAATGACTATGCATGAATGACTATTGTGTTAGTAATTGTACTTTAATTTCATTTGATTAATGAAAAATAATGTCCAGGCTGGTACAGGAATTGCCTCAGATAATCTGCTGGATTTGGACACTGAATACCGGGGACTGTCTTGGAGGTAAGCCTTCAGCCAAGGTGATGAGGAGGTGTGTATTCTCTCCTGTAAAGAATATTATTCTCTTCCATATGTTTTGGGGCTTTCAGCTGTCAGAAATTTGGGGGAAAAAAAGTTGCTTCTTGGGCTAGCATTTCTTCTGAAGATGTATCAAGATCCAGGATTTCTCATAAGGGTGACTTCACAGAAAATGTTTTCAGCAATGGATTTTAAGCTAGCCTTTTGCCTTTTCATATTCTTTCATCTTTGGCTGCTTGTGACAATTTGTATTTTTATAGTGGGATGGCAAGTCAGAAATCTACAAAACCAGAGAAAAATCACTGGAACAAACAAGTCAGAACTGGTTGGTTTTGGGACTTCCTCTCAAAGTTTCTGAACTTCTTGTAGCACCATGGAAAACTGTTTAACCACACAGCTTTTACCACATGCAGCACACAGTCACAAAAGTCTATAATTTTTTGGTGTGATGATGTAACTCAGTTGACATTGACTGAAGCAGTTCTTTGCTGTCCTAATGTCCCTCCATAAGCTGGAGTGCGGTCTCAGTGTGTCCCACCAACTGAAAAGCTGGAGAGAACGTACCCCTGTGCAGGAAGCAGGGGAAGAGAATGAGGAGCTGTTGCTACAGCTCTCTTGTCACCCAGGGGCTGGCTGTTTGGTGCTGCCTTAGAGTGGTTTAACAAGGCTGGAACTGGCCTCAAAGACAGCCTTCTTATCTGCAGTACTTTAGAGCTTGATCATTTGAGTATGTAGCTGTCTCAGGCATTTTTCTGCCATTTCATAATGATTGACTATACCCCTGTATAGCTGCAAGATCACTAAATCCATCTGAAAAACATCTTTACCACTGAAACCTCAGCCGTTCTCCCCAGTAGCATTTCCAATTCTATACTCTCCATGTCAACTGATAGATTGATAGTTACCAAATTAATCACGCTTTTCTTTTTCTCATGATGTGTGGTAGGTTTTTACTTTGCTTAGTGTCCAGCTAAGAGATGAGTAACTGGGATTTCTTTCTCATTTTAGTATTGGAGGAGATGCATCATTAGAGAATGTGACAACTCTACCTAGTAAGTAAATTCTTTGCTTGATCTAATTGGCAAGAATTGAGAGGGGATGGGCAGATTCCTGATATGTTTACAGAGAGCTCTTAATTATCTCAAAGCTGGTTTAGAGTAATTAACAAGAACTGCCTTTCAAAGAAACAACAACCTAGAGTAAAGAATAAAAATTTGACTTCATCAGTGAAGCTGAGAAGCAGTTAGAAATTCCCTTCCAATCTTTTCCGTCTCCCTTCTCAACTGCTTGTTGAGTGTTATTTGAATTTCTAAATAAGCTTGCTATGTCCATGCTTGTGGTGCAATTAACATTTGCTTTTAATAAATATTCTATCACAGCTTTTTCCAAGAAGAGGTGTTTGCATAGACTAAGCCTCTTTGGTAAATAAAGCTGACTACTCGTGCATGTAACCTGAGGGGAATCACTTTAACTTTCTATTCACTGAAACATGCAACTTGTCATAGCTCAGTCTATTGTTAATGCAAAGCCACTCGAATTTCAGTTTGGTTCAGCTGTAATATTAAACTTCTATTTGAAGAGGGCTAGTAAACTGTCCTTCTGTGTGTTGCCCGTTATTATAAGCAAAGTTTAATAAGAATATAATTAGAATAAGCAATTAATTGATTAACTGGATGCTATTACATTTGACAAAGCCATCATTAAAATGTGGCTAAATTCAGTCTTCAAGATTAAGGTAGCTTTTATATTTTAAGATGTGGCCATTTTCACTCTCAGATGCAAATTACTCTGTCAACTTCCTTTTGGAAACTTCTGTAGAGGTTATTGAGAATGTGGTGGGATTTCATTAGAACCATGCATGTGAGGCTTTCTTCATATTTGTCAGTAGCGTGAGATTTTGCACAGTCATGAAGCTGACCCAGATTCTGTACTGAAAGTGAGCTTCTGCTGGGCTGAAGCCCCCCTTCTGACTCACTTCACCGAGTCAGCATCATATGACTGAGGATTTTATTTGAGCCTTTAACCACTTGAAGTGCTAAGGCTTGGACAACTGGCCCAAGCCAGAGTTGACCTATAGATGAATCCTGTATATTTTATAACTGATAACCATTGTTCTAGTAGGTATTTTACTAAGTTATAACAACCCACTTATACTGATGTAAAAAGTGCTGAATCATTGAAATACTGAAGCCAGAACAACAGGCCCCAAGCCGAAGCTGCTAACTTAGTCTGTAATCATTAACAAAGTATGGAAGCTCGCTAGTGAAAGATGCGGCTTAGACAAAATATAATCACTAGTGAGGAGAGAATGTGTCCGACTTCCCTTGTTTAGCCTTGTTCAAGGCTGAGAACCCAAGTATCGGCCTTGTTAGAAACTCCCTTGGTTTCCCCCCTGAGCCCTGACCAGGCTTTGGGTGGAATCCAAAGGAGAATGAAACCAGACATTTTCCCCTCAAAACAAATGTGTAAGCTATCCTGGCTTGTCGATCTCTGGTATATAAGGCTGGACCTGCTCACAGTGACTTTGGCAGCCTCACCTACGGGTGGTTACACCGCGTAGGATTTCCCACTTGCCGGGACAGGCTCTCCAAACCCTCGCTGTAACCGGGGCTCCCCAGCGACTGTGGGTCTTGGTGATGGTAAAGTATGCAAGTGGTGATGTATTTATCTCTATTCTCTCTCTCTCATGTAGTAATGATTCGATGCATTACCCTGTATTTTCCTGTTTGTTGCTTTAGGTGCACTCTTCTGCTTTTTCTTACTTCATGCTTTCTGTATTACACTGTTACATTGGTTATCACCAGTAAAAGGTGCCTACTCTTTTCACTCTGGTGTCTGGGTTTAATTGGTATCCTTAATTGCAAAACATCACTACAACATGAGAGATAACTGCACACAGTAGTCCTCAGTTCTGTTCATCTTATCTGCCAGTGGTAGTGGAGGGCACAGCAAGCACGCTACTCTCTGAGTCGCTGCCAGCCGGTGAGCCCTCTCGCCACTGCATGGTGGATGCACCTAGTTGACTGGAGGCTGCAGCAGCTGTGCTGTGCTCTCAGAGAGCAAAACTGTGGCAATACTGATGAGTGCTAGTCCCTGTAGGTAGGGAGCAGATGGAGGCATTTTCCCTTCATTGACATCTTTCTTTTTCAGACATCTTTCGTGAGTTCAATGTTATGGTCATGGGCTATTCGACTGGCACAGGGAGTGAGAATGATTCGAATGCATTCCTTAACCAGGCAGTTCCTGGAGCACAGGCTGAGTATGTAGCTTTTTGTTTTTCATTTGCAGGTGACGGATGCTTCATCTAATTTCCTCTCAGCTGTCTCACGTGCTGTCACAACTTGCTCTGAACAGCAAATAAAACCAGTCTAGTTAGAGTTGAAAATTGGTTCAAAGCATGTTAAATGTATGGACTTCTTTCATAGCTGAACTTTCAAATGAACCCAATAGTCCAGGTTATGAAATTCACAAGCAAGAAACTGCCAGAGACTGTTTGGTCTTGGTTTCTACCCTTCCTCTTCAACATCTATTAATTTATCTATTTATCTGTCAATAAATCCCTGAGAACATGGATATTTTCAGAAAATGAGCATGTAGTGGACTGGTAAAGAGACACTAGGAGAAAAACTAGAGTAAATCTTCCATAATTCTGGCCTCAGGCTTCTGGATAAACAAGTAAAAGTGGTCAAGAGAAAGGGAAAAACTAGCCACAGTCTGGAATCTGAAGAAAGGAGAATTGCTGATGGTCATATATGAGTTCTTGTGCATTGCAGACCTGATGCAGTTGCAGCCAGTTCTGCCAATATAATAAGAATTGTAATGTTTTGTAGACATCTGAATTTGGCTCTTTGCTTTTAGTCACACCTAGGAGGCTGCATGAGTTGGGCTTTGTTATTCTGCTTATCCTAGAAATCCCTGGCTTCTTATTAAAAGAATCAGTGCTGTTTAATTAACAAAACAGATGGCTGCTGGAATTCAGTCATAGTTTGGGCACAGGTTCTGACAGACCATGCCTGGATTTGACATTGTTAGTTGATATTACCCAGACCTTAATTTGGTTGGTTGGTTAGAAAGTAAGAGAAGTTCTTCTTTAAAGAGGTCTTACTTGTAAGTGAAGTTCAGAAATTTAGGTGTATCTAAGCAAAGATCGTTAGGATTTAGCAGGTATTTTTATTGCCCTTCTGTAGGCCTTGAGTAACTTCTGACTCGTACTAACAACCTCAGTAAGTGCTTGGATTTCCTCAGAGAAATAACCTGCTAGATGCCCTGATGTATCCTACAGCTCCCTCCATACCTGAGAGAAGGGATTTTGTTTCCTAGTGATGACTGAACATACCTGTGTATGTCAGTGAAACACATGCAAGGACTATGGTTCTGATTCAGCCATACATGAGAATTTATTAACATCTATATGTGGCATATATCCAGATCAGCTTCAGCTTTTTCTTGTTATAGAAAATAATGAGATAGGTCTTGTATTTTGTATCATTTAAATCCTAAACAGGTTTTTTGGAGTGGTAGAAGGACTTGAAATGGGATACACAACCTCTTAAGTCACCAATATGACTTAAAGCAGTTTGTATCAGTAGCAACCGAGGCATTACTATTAAATAGCTATTTGTTAGCTGTATGAAATGAGTTGATGGATGTTAGTCTAATGAAAAATTGTCTATTTTGTCTACATCAATTAGTCTTCTCTCTTACCATGCAAGCAGCTGGACTGCATAAACATGATGAAGTGGAGCTATCCATGTTCTGCAAACGTATTTTGTAAACTTTCAGCAAGGAGATGCAGACAACAATTGTCCCAGATTGCTGCTAGTCTTCTGTTGTTTCCTTGTTTTGTAACTCTCTGTAGAAAGGTGCACAAAAGTGAAGTCCTGTAAACTACTACACTAATATCCCTGAACTTTGAAATGCTTCTTTTGGAGTTCTGTTCTGTCACATCGTGGGTCTTGATGCATCTGAGAATATGAATGCATCCTACTTAAGTGTAGAAATGTATCGCAGCATAAGGGAATGTTTCTCCTGCCTTTGTATTTGACCCTGATGATACAATCCAGCATTTGTTCTTCATCTGCCAAAATACCCATTTTCCTGTGATTCAGAGGGCAAAAATAGTCCACCAGCTAATGCTGGTATTTCAGAATTGTTACCTGGCCTGCCTCACTTTTGGGTACTAATCTGGAAACCACTTTCCAGAGGTGCTGGGGCCTTTCTGAAATTGCATAGATCTGCACCCTTACCAGCTTTTGGAAACCATATGTAAGGGTTTCTTAAAATGAAATTAGTGGCTGCTTCAAAGAGCTCTTTAGTGAACTTGATGGCAATGTAGCAATGTGGGTCCCATTCAGCAAAACATTCCTAAGCCTATGGACATTCATTGCCAAAGTGCTTATGTACATACTGGAGTTAAGGATAGATCCGAAGCATGTCACTGAAGCAGAGCTTGGCTGAGATCTCAGACTTCATGTGGAAAAAGGGAGGTTAAGAATTTAAGATTGAGAGAACAGGTGATAGGAACTGTGAATATCTGTATTTCCCATTAGCAAACTGTTTCTGTTGATCAGGATCTGAATTTGGTGGAGACTGCAGTTCAACAATGGGTGATTGCTGGCACTGCTTCATTCAAGATGTTGTTAGATTTTACTGACTGTGTAGGCTCAGGATGCATCAGCACTTCAGTGACTGCATGAGAAATTGAAGGTGTGGTGGACTGTCAGCTCAATAAGTGGTGTTTTCCTCTGGATCAATACTGAAGTCAATGATCTAGCCTAGGGGGTTCCACAGTAAGAACAGAAGGAAATTGTGACCACTTGTGGCTTGTGATAGCTTTGACATATAAGTAAGTAAGTTATGACATTGAACAAGGGTAACAGTGAACAGAACTATCAGATGCAGGCAGCGTCTATGTTACAAGTAGATGTATGACGATGCTCATTCTCCAATAAATACTCAGGTTAGTGTTAGATCAGCATTCAGTTGGAGGAGGGTGGTGAGATAACTCCTGTTCCTACAGTAAACACAGCAGTGCAAAGGAGAGCTAAACTCTGGTTGCCATACAAACCAAGTGTCAGGCTTATTAATGTCAGCTGATGTGCTTCCAGAAATGATAAACAGTCAGTGAAGTGTTTCTAACAACTACAGAGTTGCCTGGAAGGCCAAAGCATTCCAACCACATTCTCTTTTTCTATGCATATTTGAGGATCAATGTGTCAGGGCAGTCAAACAACTTTGAAGTGTTCAGCCTAGGTATCTCCAAATTCATGGCAGTTTATATACATACACACACGTATATATCTATATATGTATGTGTATATAAACAAAAGAGAAAGAGAGTGCTCTCTTTAGCTATTGGAAAACAGCAAGGCTGTCGTCTTAACCTGTCTGAGTAACTTTGAAAGTTACTTGGATTTTACCTCTGGAAAGGTATTGTGCACAGACCTGTTTTACACAATTGAAAATTAAGTATTAGCTCTGGGTGCAGGCTATAGAAATGAGTGACATGTACACAGTGACCTTTAAAACACTTCAGCTTTGTAGGGGAGTGAGTTGTAGTGTATCACTCAAGGGGTCTGTTAATTATCGGGACTTGGAATTCCCTTGTTGTTTTAGTCCACAAAGAATAGATTGGTAGCAGGCCATCTGCTTACAAGCATGTAGCTGTGTCTGGCTTTTCAGCTGTTTTAGGTGCTGAGTGTCCTGTAATAGAAGCTAAACTTACAGTTCCAGACTAATTACTGAACTTTAAAGTCAGTATTCAAGTTCAACTTGATGTTGACTTTCCACAAAGATATAAACCTGTAATTTGATCATGGTAACATGAGGATTGTACTGTCTCCTCACTCAACCCTTCAGATACCTTAAATCAAGTTGTCAGATATATCAAGAGTGTTAATGTTGATCTCTCCATAAGGGTGTTTCTTTCACTCACTTGTCCTTCTTCACAGGCACTTACCAGCCCAAGCAACAAATCTCCTGAGACTAATGAAAACTGACCCTGTAAGTTGTCTGTTACTCCTTAAAACTTACAGCATGAAAAGAAACAGGTGTTGCATCACGTGATAGATATTCCTGCAGCAATACTATGTGCATATCACAGTGTCAAAGAAATTCAGATTCATTATTTTCTTCTTTATTGCACAGAGAATTGACATCAATGCTGACTGGAAGCTCATAACGGTGAATATTGGAAGCAACGATCTGTGCAACTATTGCAAAGACCCTGTGAGTAGTAGAACTGGTTAACTGAAACTGTAGTAGGACTGTGATGTCAGTGTAAGAACATGTCAAAGGAAATCCATGGATCCTTAGAGCCTTCACAGAGATACGTGCTGCTGTATGTTTTGATGGTGGTTGCTGCTGACAGTGCCATGATATAAAAACAGTTACCAGCAACAGAGTAGAATGGTTGTATTCCCTCTGTCTTACTCCAGAATAAGAACCACTGTCTTTGCTACTGTCTTTTCACCATGAGCAAGAAGTGGAAGGGAAGTAAAGCTTCACTCCTCTGATGTGGTAACTGCTGTACTGCTAGCACAGCCTCTTTAGACATCCAAAAAAGAATTAAACTGCTTTGAACTAGCACTAGTCCAATCCTACAATTGTCATCACCCCATAACTCACAGGGTAAGAAGATGCTAGGAACAGGTGAGGTATGTATGGGGGAAGTTGATGCAGTGCTCAGTATCATTTGAATTTTATGCTTCTCTGGATTATGGAGAAGCCTTTAGGGCTGCCATAAGGAGATCATGGGAGTTGAGTAGGCAGGTGGCAGGGATAGGCCACTTTTCTCTGTTAGCTCTTATTCTCTTGCCTTTAATATGCTGACTTCTTGTGAGCATTTCAGTTTTCCTGTAACCCCTTATGCTTGAGAAATTTGCTGCTTCTGCAGGAGCCTCGCTAGGGATCTTTGCTGTTGCTGCCAAGTTTTATAGCTTTATTTATAGTTATGACCTTGGCTAGCAAAGATTTCACCTAATTTTACAAGAGCTTATCAGCTGGCTGTGAGCGTGCCTATGGCTGCTTGGTATATGCTCTTCAGCATGCATTCAGTTGAGATTCCTTCCTGCATCTTTACATGAAGTATCCGGTGGATTTGGGTTAAATATACTGCTACTCAACAAGGTTTATTTTATATCAAAAATTTCACCAAGTCTTTCTACATTTTAGATTAATTGATATGATTAATATCCCTGATCTCTAGAAAGAAGCAAAAACATTATATAGACCACAGTTTTGTGTGGCAGAAAAGGAAGTTAATTAATGTGATTCTCCAGCCTCCCAACCAAAGCGTCTTGTGTCTGCATTTAGCAATAATCTCTTCTCTTCTGTTTCTATCAGGATCACTACTCAGCTGTGAATTTTATCAGAAGGATACAAGAAACTCTTGATATTCTGCACAAGCAGGCAAGTGCTGTGAAATTGTCCTTGCATTCTAGCTCGTACTTGTACATGACTGACTGGTGCTAGCTCTTCTGTTTGTTTGATGTTTGGTTGAGGTTTTTTTCCATTCTGGAAAAAACATATTCCATTGACTTCTACAAAAGCATTTCCTTTTGTCTTGTCTCTCTGAGAGTAGTGAGATGCAGTGTGAAATGACAGTAACACTGGAACGTGGTATTGGAAAAGAATCAAAAGCTGAGTTGGAGGAGTTTGGTGGGGACTTTTGTTGCCTTTTTTTTTTTTTCCTTCCAACAATGAAGGGAGGGGAGGCGTGTCAAATGGCTGGGCTCTGGGGTAAAATAAATGCACTGTGGGCTGTGTAACCTGTTCCTTCTAAGCTAAAACCTGACTTACCTTTCAGGTTCCGAAGGCTCTGGTGAGCCTGGTTGAAGTGATAGACCTCCTTCCTCTGAGACAGTTGTTTGTGGACACTCAAGTTCAGTGCCCCACTTACATGGCAGAGTAAGGCTTGTTTGACTTCCTTTTGTACGTGAATTTACTGTCCATGATGATACAGCATGTTCTATTCCACGCTTCTCTCATCATCTGAACTGATGTTCAAAGGTAGCACTACAGTCCTATGGACACCACGTGCAGTGCTGACATCACTCTGCCTCATAATGTTGCCTTCTCTTGGCTTTGACCTAAGCGTTTTGTCAAAGGACCAGTGTGTTTAGTCCATGTCTAGAACTGTAAGGTTTCCTGTGATACGTAATGTACACCTCACTGAGCTTGGGTTAAAGTTACTGTTACAGGGCTCCTCAAGGTGGTGTTGAAGTCCATAAGCATTTGGATTTTCAGGTCTTTTAAGGGAATGTGAAGTATTTGCAGAGTAGACAGGTTTCTCCTGTTTCAGAGACTTTATTGCAATGGGCAATTTGCATTCTTTTCTGACCCTCCAGACAGGGACAAATTCCATGTCTTGGGAATGAAAATGGAATTGTTGATTGGAAAGGTATGAGCTCAGAGCTAATGCAGCCAGTAGATTTCAAAGATCTGATTTCTAGTTCCAGAGGGACTGACATGCACCTCTGTCAGACTGCAGGGCCTTTCAAGGCCAGTGGATGGGACAAACCGTCATAGTACAGTGTACATCACTTTGATATACCTGGGGGTGAAACCAAAATTATTTAGAGTAGTATAATTCCTGTGAGGCAGAAAATAAGACTAAGTGTTGAAATGATGAACAATGGCAAGGACGATGAGACATTTTCACAGAAACACGACTGTACAGAATTCCTTGTTACTCCCATGTCATGAGGGCATTGGGTGGCAAGTGGTGACTTCTGCATTCTCAGATCCCTAACTCTCTTTATTCCTGTTTTCACCTCTAACCTCTCGCACAGTCATCTGTGTAGCTGTGTTCTCACAGGAGAAGAAAACTCAACAAATTTAACGATGGTGAGGGAAGCCACCAGAGCTTACCAGGTATGTTTATCAAGAGTGGTGCAGTTACTTTATTTTCAGTTGAGGTGACCTCTTGATTACGAAGAAACATATCATAGCAATATTTTACCGAATGGGCTGTATGAGCGAAGCAGGAGGTAATTTGATGCTACCCAAAACACCATATGACCAAAAGCAGCAGCAAAGCTCTTCAGAAAAATTTTGCTCTCTTTGGCTATTAGAAAACAGCAAGGCTGTTTTGGATAGGTGGGAGTTCAGTCACCAAAATCCTGTCCTCCACAGACAGTTTGAGTATTGTGTTCCAGCTTTCTCAGCCACCTTGAAAAGCTCACCTTTTGCCAATATCTGCAGCTATTTCAGTTAAGAAGTAAAAGCTTCCTTCTGATTCTTGGGCTCAGAAAACAAAACAAAACAAAAACACCTAGTTATGATGCACAGATGTTGATGGATTATTGGTGGTCATTTTTTTATTTCTTGCAGCTTGGCATTCAGAGATTAATGCAGTCTGGCAGATATGATACCCATGAAAATTTCACAGTGGTCATCCAGCCTTTCCTCCAAAATCTCAAAATTCCTTTTGGTCAGGTATGGTCTAAAAAGACTTCAGCATGCAGAGGATTATGAGTGTGTATCTAATGCATAGAGACTATATGCAAAATAGTTTCAGCTTCTTATTAGAACTTGATTCTTTTTGGTATAGTACATCAGATTTCTTCATATAGTTAGTAGTTCTTTCTTTTACATCTTGTGCTACCCATATGAATTACTGTTTTGGAAAATTAATCAAAACCTGAATTAAGAGGTTGGTTTGTGTATTTTCTCAAGGGTACATAAATATTTTCTTTCTGAAAATATAACATGATTAATAAAAGACAGATATTAAGTTACAGTTCTTAAACATCTTTGCATTGCTCACTGGGGACTACAGCATCACCTCCTCTTCATGTCCCATAACTCATTCTTCTCTGTCTGACGGAAAGAGAAGTTTACATGTGATCTGGTGGAAGTAGTAGTTTTATATAGTGAGCCTTTTTTCCTGTTATTGGCAATTATATCTCAGTACCTTGAATAGTAAGTTCTAGTATACTATAAATCTAGGAAACGACCCAAATCTTCTCTGAAACAAAACCTTTATTTTCATGTGCATCTGCGCTTCCTTATCTCACCTGGAACTAAGAGAAAATGGGGCAAAATATTGAGCAGGGATTACTCTGGTGTAATTGAACTAGAGTGATCCTGAAAACGGTGGCAATAGTTAGTGATAAGTTTGAAAAGTTAAGATGCTGCTACAGAAAAATTTGGAAAACTGGCTGAAAGTTTCCCAGGAAAAACAGGCTTTGATTTGGGGGGAGGGGGGTTGTTTGGTTAGTTTTGGGGTTTGTTTCTGAAGTTGGTTCCCATGAAAAGTTATCACTAGGGGTTTTGGTACTGAGGTAGGGAACACAGAAATAAAAACAAAAGCAGCAAAATATTTCTGAACTTTTTTATAGCCTCACATGCATTAGTTCAGATTTTAGGAAAGCTCAGGATGCTGTTTTTATTTCTTATCTCACACAACATTCAGATGTTCCTGAACTGAAAATTCTGCCTCTAAACTTGGCAAAAGATCAGATATAGATGCAGATTTTGGTAGTAGTTCTCTAATAAGCTGGCCCAAACACACTGAATCAAAACCTGCTCAAGTTTTGAGGAAGGACTGCTCTAACCAAGAAAATGTTGTTTCGGTCATCTGCAACCTAAACTCTTACTCATCTCAATACTCACATGAAAGCCCAGATATCTAAATTTCCTCACTCCGTTTCCTTCAGATGCTCCAGTACCTGTATTAAACTACAGCTTTGCTTGGAAAGGAGACTGTACTGGTGTACAAGCTGATCTACTGGAAGGTGTCCCTCCCCATGACAGTGCTGTTGGAACTAGATGATCTTTAAGGTTTCTTCCAACACAAATCATTCTATGATCTACCCTTGGATGCATGTAAGCATCTCTAGTTAAATATTTCTAGTAGCTCATGGACCTGCTGAAGTACACTTTGTATCACCAGGTAATCATGGAAGTTACCACATTGGAGCAGCAAGATCAAGTAGCATGAACCTCCTCTTACAGTCTCTGATTTGGCCTCAGCAACCCCAAGTTGGAGCTGTGTGGATTCTTCTGCTCTCAGATGTCTTTTACACTTTTGTTTGTAGGATGGGCATCCAGATGTCTCCTACTTTTCACCCGACTGCTTCCATCCAAGCCAGAAAGGCCATTCTCAGCTTGCCAAGGCTCTCTGGAATGCTATGGTATGGTGACAGGCTCTGCATATAATATGGTCTTTACCTAGATCTGACTACTAATAAAATAATCTCTGTAATAAACATTTCAGTGAAGGCCTGGATAATGCAGGACCTTGTGTGTGTTTCTTCTTTACTAGGCAGATACCCTCAAATTTCTGGCACCACTCTCAGCCTAGAATCTCTTGCTCCTTAAAGTGTGTGGGGAGGAGAGGGGTGCTGTAAGTGCATGATCACAGTTATTTGTGATTTCAGCTGACCAACTTCAAGTCTGCTTCACCCGTTCTCACAAAAGGCAGGACAGTATTCAGTGAGGATGATGTTCCTATGAGCTGATGTGGGAAACTACCAAATAAAGGATTGTAACTGCATACATCAGTTTAAATGGATTGCTTAGAAGTTTGTTCTAAATCCATGTGTTGTGAATGTCTCGTTAGGAAATAAAGGGGCTTTAATTCAGTTTAGTTTTACTACCTTTGGAAACAAGTAAAGCTCAATAAAAATGTGTCATTAAAAGCTGCTTAAGCACAATCATTTTACTTAGCATTGCAGTGCAGTAGCAGTACGCATGCAGTCAGAGGCGGTATCTCAGATCCTGAATAGTAACTTCTATATACTTTAGGGTAATGTCTTAATGGCTGACATGATTGCTTGCAGTCATCAAGCAGTACCTCTAATTAAATTTGGTTTAATCTTTTATGCATAAACAGCCTTTTGTTGGAGATGCCATCGTGCAGCTTAGCTATAAAAATCGAGGGACGCTTAGTGTCTTGTCTTTTATGCAAGAGAAGAGAGTTTATGACCTTGCCTTCTGGCAAAATTCCAAGGTACTTCATGTGCCTGCCAAAATCCTCCAGGAGTTTAAACTGATCCAGTGTAGCTTTCAACTTCCCATTTTAAGCTTCTTTCTAGAGTTGCTGTTTTGTTATGCAGTTGCCATGTTCCTTCTGAGAAGTAGATGCATTTCAGCCTTGGGTAAATCAAGATCTGTAAATACAGGCAGCTATATATAAATTTGAAAGGTATATTTCACTTCTTTGGATTAGAATTTTTATACAAGTGTAAGATGAGCCAACATGGTTACAAAATAGGGGATTTTGTCTATCTTTCTAGTTACAGCCTGTAGACCAGAAAGCTGACTCATTTGATTTCATGGCTGACATTGTCCTCGACTGTCCAACCCAGGTAAATATTACCCATGTTGTGGAAGCTGGGTATCAGCTGGCTGTATGTGCTTGTGCTTGCTGCAGAGAGCAGGGGTTTGGTATGTCTGAAAAAAGTTTACTGAAAATTTTTGTTCTCTGCTTACCTCTGAATGACCAGGTGCTCTCATATACCTGCTCTGGTGTCCCTTGGCCTTTTACTGTGCCATGAATACTGACTGATAACATGGTGATTTGTGTGTTTTCAGTTGTAGCAGATGTGCTTTGTTATGTTTGTGAAGTACAGAGGCAGCTTAAGCAGCAAAGAGAATATGCTGCATTAACTTTCCCATCAGAATCAATGGGATTTGGGCACCACAGTGGCTATGAAAACCCCCAGTTTCTGTTATCTCTTAAATTAGTGGCAAGTAGGTTTTCCTGGTCTGATCCATAATAGGGATACTTCAGATTCTTTGGAAGCTGCTTCTACAGTTATAAACCAAACTGCTGAACTTGCAGTACAGTTGCTAGGTATCAGCACGTGAACATGACCACTGCAGTCAGCAGCAACTGCTCCCTTTCTTCAGCAGTTTCAACAAGGATGCCAAAGAACTGAACAGACCAGGTAACTGAGTTGTACTTTCAGTTCTGGAGACAGTCCTTCAAGTCATAGGGGAGGATTTTGTCCATATTGTGTGTCCATTCTTTCAGAAAAAGACAATCTGCTGAGTTATTAATCAACGTATTTCAAAAGTCCTCAGATTCACTGAAATTGATCCTACTTCCTTTTACCCAGTATTCTTTCCAGGAAGCTTAAATTAACTTAGAAACTTCTTCAGTGCCAAATAATGTGGATTTTGAACTTCCTTCCCTTCATCCACTCCTATTCAAAGACGATGCTTTTGAGAAGTAGGCTTAGAAAAGTTCTATGTCCCTTGCAAAGCATATAGGTTCATTGTTTTCAGAAATGGTAAGCACACAGTGCTTTGAAAAAGTCATTGGTAGAAGTGCCAGTAGCTTTCCCTGCTCAGAAATCTCTGAGGTAAAGACTGTGAAACAGTTCTATGAAGGAATAAACAGTCTGCTTCTGGGGGATTTCTCCTTCTGTGTTACTAAAGGAAGTAGTAAATTATTTCAAATTGACACCCACAAATTCTATTTATTCCCGGTTTCTCACTACAGTTTTAAAATCCTACTTCAGGTAGTCATTTCTATGAAAATATCAGGTGTGCCAGACTGTAAGGGCCCAACAAGCCAAGGAAAATTACTTGTATCGAGGCAACTTGAAGTAGGATAAAACCCTGCAAATAACAGTGGGTCTTCTGATCAATTTAATATGCCTTCTGATTTTAATGCTTTGTAAGACCTCCTCATACAGATACTGGAATTGCTCTTAATTGAGATAAGTGGTCATCCCAGTGAAATTTTTTCAGCCTATACAATGTGCTTGTCTTCCCAAATGCATGTTGCATTAGTAGGGAACAAAAATAACCATTCAATTTATACAGTCTCTCTTGGAGGGAAGAGTGATCCTTTCAGTAACCAATTTTTCCATCTCCTCTCTGCTGATGCAGGAATATCTGCCCAGGTTTCTCTAGACTTTACATCAGTGTCTTTTGAAAAAGACTAAACATCTAAAAAAATCTAAATAATTTGTGGAAAGTTAGGAGAGGGAAATGTTAAACTGCGATTGAGATCTGGCATATGTCATTTTTGCCATAAGGTGCTAAACACAAATCTTGCTCCTTCCTTAAAATTTTGAAGTATGGTTTCAAAATTCAGATCGCCATTTTGCAGCTTAGGCAATTAATTTCTTGGTAATATGGTATCTTGCTATCACTTGCTATGGTCTGTGCCGTGTGTTTATTGCCTGTTTTCTCTTACTTTTGTATTCCTCTTTCTCCAGAACAAACCATTCCTGGGAACATACAAGAACAGCAACTACACACACCCACCTGTGGAGCCCACTAACCAGCCAGTAGAGGTAATTGTTGCATTTCTGCTGCATTTTAGGCAAACTCTGCAAAGCTGTATCTGGTGGCTGTTCACACATTATCCTGAATTTGTAGGTGAGATAGACTATTACCAGTTTTCAGAAAGGGAAGTCTATCTTGCATTGCATCTTTTCCTGCATAAACAAATGTTAAACTCTTCTTTCCCTAAAAGCCATCAAAATGAACTCTCTTAATTGGTGCAATTGTATCAAAACTGCTCAACAGTAAATCACCAGGGATGCATCATTAATTCAGATTGCAAGTTCCTCACAATAGGGAGAAGATAACTTAGAACCTTGAGCCCCCAAATGATCTGAGGAGGGTTTATATATTCTCTTCTTGAGACACTGTACTTCCATGTACTCAAGTAAGGTTAACCTGTAGAGGGCAGTCACCTTTACATATCGGCTATGCAGCCAGCTACAGAGGTGATGGGAATCGGTTTTCAAAAGGATTCACTTTCTACCATGACTGAGCAACTACCACTAGGTAGACTAAACAAACTGTAGAAACAAACTTTGTGTAGGACTTGTAGAAAGAGGCAGTTATTTGCTCTTGACAAGTGACTGTAAGCATGCAGACTAAGTGTGGTTGGAGAGGGCAGTCAAAATGGGCTGGGCTAGTTCGCATACTGGGGGTCCTCATTCCTAGCCAAATTATGAAACTCCCTGTGTGCCTTCAGGATTACAAAAAGCATTAGCTGTTATTGTTTCAGCAAGCTGTAGTTTGCAATATTGTAATGGGATTTTCATCTGCAGAGCTAGAGTTGTACTTTTAACGGGCAATTCCTGCACTACCACTGAATCCCAACAGCAACCGCTTTTGAAGTGATGGGGTAAAGGAAAGAAACAGCAGAGAGAGTAAAGGAACAGTTTCCTGTCTGATCTAAAAATAAGCCCAGCTGTCCTTTCTAGCCTCTGCAGCCAGCTTTTAACTAGATGCCTGATAGAGCCTATTGCACCATCTTTTACAAGAACAGTTTAATCTGTCTTGATGGTTTTCAACACTAACCATGCTTTCTGAAGACCACTGGTCCATGTAGTTTTCCTCTGAATGGTAGAATTATGCAATCATAGAATAGTCAGGGTTTGAAGGGACTTCAGGACATCCCTAGTCCAACCTCCCACTCCAAGCAGGGCCAGCTTTTAGATCGGCATAAGCAAATGTCATTGCTATTGCAGGGGCTGCCTATTACAACAATTACAATTTGTCTGTCACTGCTGCCTTAGCTAATATTGTTGCGCCCTGCCAAAAAGAGTGGGTGGCACATTCATCAGCTGGTTTTGCTGGTGAACTAAGAAGTTCTGCTATGTGTGGTTGACTCAATTTCTTCAATTGGTGGAATAAACATAATAGCTATTATATCACCTACAAATGTATAGTAAAGTCTAATTAACAAGAGGCTGACAGCTCTCTTTCTGAAACTTCAAATGTTTCAATAATTTTTTCAAATTTCATATTCAGTGAAAGCAAGCCCTTTTTGAAAGATTCTGGGAAAATAATAGGTTTCTAGCAAGATACACGGGAAATAACGATATAACATAAGACATTAATATAATATTATAACTTTGCAGAGGATTTTATTGTTGGTTTTTGTTTTGTTTGTTTTTACATCTGATGTCTTTTGAGACAGAGCAGGACTTCAAACCTGGAGACACCATCTTCAGGTCATGGACAAAATCTCCAGGCTGTAGAGGAGGGGGAAAAAATAAACCTTCATATGGAACTTTGTCATAAACAATATTTCTAGATCAAATGTTTTGCCTTTGGAAAGGTTTTATGCTTTGGTTAGAAAAGTAATTAATGTTTGGACAGTATTCCATAAAGAAGAGGAAAGGACTGCTGAGCTTGATAAGCACCAAACTGGTATCTATGTCTTAACTTGGTTTTACTCCTCACTGTATAATTAAACCATATATGAATTTCATATTGTCTTCTAACCAGAAGGCGAAATAATTTTGCAACTTGCCATTTCAGAATTGGGGCAGTAACCTGTCGTGTTCTGAACAGGCTCCATCCAGTCATGTCCCAACATCAGGTGAGAAAGAACTTGTAAGCTAAAATCACAAATAGGAAAGACTTTTCACCTTTTGTTTTTAAAAACAATAAGATCTTGATATTGAACATCCTAGATGGAAAGCAAATAATAAAAGCAGATATATTTAGCAGCAAAGGAAGAAAGTCTGTCTTGACATATACAGTAAGTTCTGAATCATAGCAGGTGTGCTCTCTATGGATAAATGAGATCACATTTATCATCTACAGCAACATGGCAGATTAAAATTGCCTGGGTAGGTTAGGTGCTCAGTAAGTTTGACCCACCTGGTGAGTCTGCTCTGTTAAGCAGTGCAGTAGGAGTGCTGTGTGTAGTTGGGAGGCTTTAAGGGGAGATTCCTAATAGGAAGTATTGATCTATGGCGCAAGTCTGAAAACCAGTTAAAAGAGATTGAATGTATGCATCCCTAAACATATCTGTTTTCATCTTTTCCCTAAGCTGTTTTAAGTTCCATTTATTTCCATGCTGGTTGGGTACACACTTGCAAGCAAAGGCAAGAAGTTTAATCCTTTTGCCAAGTTGACGCATGGTACTTGAGGCTCGTTCTCCCTAAAAGTCTATAAAATGTCATCAGATTGGAACAAAAGACTTGCATCTTTATTCTGTTAAACAGTATTTTGTGTTAGTCATCAATAATACTCCTTTTCTTTTTTTTTTTTTTTTTTTAGTACATGAGCTACAACCCGCTGACATCAAAGTCATAGGAGCACTGGGAGATTCCCTAACTGTGAGTACTGCTGTATTCCCATGTTTAAAATGAGAAAAGCAATTGTCAGTTTCTATCTAGGTGTGGTCATGTCCAGGCACCATCAGATAGAAAGAAAATTGCTTTGGCTTGGCAAAGCTAAACTCAGCTACCTCTGTCCCTTTGCAAAGAAATAGCCTGAAGGGATATGAGTGACACCGGCAACTGTGTAATCCTGTAATGAATAATTCAGGCCAGAACAGAAATGGGATCACATTTTCCGTTGTATGCAGTTTTTTCAAGAGTTTTTGGAAAGTGAAATGTGTGCCTTAGGAATAGTTTTTTTCTGACATAAAAAACAAGAGCAAGCAATTGGCTTTTTTCATGCAATGAGAGATCTTGATGAAAATTCCTATGGAAATAATTGATTTCAGAACGAAGTGCTTCTCACTTGAGAAAATTCTGATACTTTTGTGTTTCTGAATTTTGCTTTCAGATGTTGCTTCCTGGTTTAGGCATATTCCAGTTAAAACTCTGATGTGTTTCATGTACCAAGAAATGCAAACTGAAAAGACTAGGCACATAAAAGAAAGGGCCCAGAAAAGAATAGCAGGGAATACTGCAGATCTGCACCAAAGTTTTCTGAGAAAAAGTTCCAGAATTACACAGCACTACAGAATTGTTCTGGCATGGGATGAAAGCAAACATTCGTGTCAACAGTTCCCATGAATTTTAACTCCTGATCTAAACCGGTGCTCATTCTAGCAGCTTCAGCTCCTGTTGAGTTCAGAGGGAGTTGAAGGGACTGAAGCCCTTAAATGATCAGGCTTATCTACAGGCAGGTGTGCCTGTCTTCACCTCCTCATTAGCTCCGAAACAGATTTTGCTTGACCTGATGTAATCCTGGCTTTCTCCCCTGACGCTGAGCTTTGAGCTTTTCTTAGAAGAACTCAGTAATGACGCTGCAAATCTCCCTCCTATCCACTGGCATAACACATAAAATTAATTGCTTGGTTTCCTTCCCCACATCTAGTGCTAGACATGTGCACTAGCACACATCTCTTCTCTTTTACATTTTAATTCTTTTAGTACATTAAATATCTGAGAGCCCTACTCATAAGGGCCAGACTAATGTTTGAGGACCCTGTCTCAAGAGCTGACCAAGGCAGTTTTTCATGCTGCCATTATTCATGCAGTTACTATTAGCTGCCATTGCCACAGCAAAGTGTGATTGGGGTTTTTATTAAGGAATTTATTGCTGGGGTGGGGAAGAAAAAAATGACAGTATTTTCCACATGTGTGTACACATACACACACACCTGCACGCAAAGTGGAGTACAGCTAGCAGCAGTGCACGCTTTGTACTGCCTAACCAACCCTGGCACAGAAGTACTGCAGCAGCAAAGATCTGTCTTGGTCCACTAAGGCATTGATTTTCCTCCTGGTATTTCCCACAAGAGCCCTGAATGCAGTCAGTGTTTATGGCTGAATTGATACCATGGGTTTTTGAAGAATACAAAATTAAGTGAAACCACTAAGAAACTATAAAGCTGCAGAAGAATCCATTTTCAGTTGTTGTCCTGAATGCAAGTCAAGGTGCTCACCTTGCTAGAGGTCTGTCCCAGTCCTGCAAGCTATTCTAATTCATCACAAACTTCTTTGTTCTAATGGCTTTATTTTTAAAAGACATTAAAGTTCACACTGCAGGAAGGCTGTTCTCAGTCTAGGTGCAGTTGTAGATTAATAAAACACTGAACAATTTAGTCATGTCACAGGCTACAATGCATCTGTCTGACTTCTTAGCACCAGTGCATAGTGAAAGCCATAGATATGCCAACATGCTTATCTGTATTGGCAAAAATAATCCTGCCTACACCTCATCAAGTCTGTGTGTTAGACTAGCAGACTGGGTCCCGCAAACGAAAAGTGGATTTTACACCAAAGATTTGTTTTCTTGGCAGATTAAAAAGCAGCTCCTTTGCTGATTTATTTACATCTAAAACTGGCTGGGAATTTTTCATTCAGTGTCTTTTGGGGTTTTTTCTTGGATTAAGTCTCTCAAAATCATCTTTC
This sequence comes from Athene noctua, assembly GCF_965140245.1. Classification (NCBI taxonomy): domain Eukaryota; kingdom Metazoa; phylum Chordata; class Aves; order Strigiformes; family Strigidae; genus Athene; species Athene noctua. The sequence continues at coordinate 97,866,711 of NC_134037.1, forward strand.
TTCAGGAAAATGCCAGGATAAAGTATTTTTCAGAAAAAATCCACACACAAAACTGTTGATGTTCATCTGGCTCCCACTGGGTTGCTATAATAGTATCAGAGTAGTAGTTCTAAAGCCTTATGTCCTTGACCTTACAGTCTGATCCCTTCTGGCTGGACTATATCTCCTCTGATGCTCCACAGTCTATATCTAGATGAACTGCTTTTGTATATGAGGAGAAGCCTGTGAATTTGAAACACGGGAGATGAAGGACTGCCCAGAGGCCAATGTGTTGTGGTGAATAAGGTCACACTGGGATATTGCAGAAGCTTGGTTGGATGCAGAGTAATGTTACCAAAACACTTCAGCACTTTCAAATCATGATATCCCTTACCTAAATTTATAGCACTTCTCCAGTATTTTATAAATTATTCTTTCCATCCTTTCCAGACTGCGGTAGGAGCCAAAGCAACTGACCTACAAACAGACTGGAGGGGACTTTCCTGGAGGTGAAAATGCTCAATTTTCTCTTTCTCTATTTTTGTCCACAGACACAGTGAAAAGTGTGGGTCACCTGGTTGTGTAGTTACATACTTGAATATGTAAATGCAGGGGTAGGATGCTGAGAGTAAGTACTGCTTTGTGAGGATAGGAGGAGTGACGACTGGAAGAGAAAGGGAGTGATTCTTATGGGGGTTTTTTGTATTTGTTTTCATGGGGGTTTTGTTCCTTTTTTTTTTTTTTTCTTTTTTTTAACCAGACCTGATTGCTACAAGCATGGTCCTGTGTGTCTGACAATACTGCATTATTAATATGAGTAGCTTCTTTTAGCCTCTTGCTAGTCTCTCTGGAGTTTATTCAAAATATTGCTGTCACTGTGATTATCTAACACAGTGTCTAATGCTAGAGAGTCTGAGTGAGTGTGGATTGACATGAACATGGTGAGAACCCTGCATGCATATTCAATGAAGATGTCCCAAACATCTTTGTTATTGCAAAATGGACAAAGACAATACATGTCAGTATGGGTGTGAATCTTGGTATCCATGATAGAGTGGAAGGAAACTGCCTGCTTCATATGGGCAGAAGTATGGTTGACAAACCTGTGTGCATGTATGTGTTCTTTTCTTTACCCTTTCTTCCCCCATTATATGTGTCTGCAGGCACAGTTACCTTAAGGAGGGCTTAGCAAAAGTGGCATAGAAACATATTGACTATGCACAGACAAGCTTTGAATGGTAGAGGCAGATGCTTTTTTCATAATCAACATTGCGGAATCACAGATAAGTGGCTAATGAACACTTAACGCAGTCTCTCTTCTGCGCGCAAATGTAGTTTCAGGGAGCAACTTCAGGGAGGAAGCATATGCCTTTCTATGATGGGCAACCCAGCATGTCTATATGAAACATAGTATGCTCTCTTCCAGTATGCTCTCTTCCCAGTCTAGAGGCATAACTTTTATCTTAGCTGATGTGTTGCTTGATTTAATGTGAAATCTCCTTTCAGTACTTTCCCTGAATTTTTGTGGTTTATCTCCTTAGTCCTGTTTGAGATTTTGGGGGTGTTTTTGTTGTTGTTGTTGTTGTTGTTTGGTTTTGTCTTTTTTTTTCCTCCTTCCTGGGCTGCTACAGCAACATATGGTGGCAATAAGACAGATGGCTGCAGGATTAACCCTACTTGGTGATTTTGTTCTTTCCCTTTGTAGTATGGGAGGTGATGGGACCCTGGAGACCCAGGCTACTTTACCCAGTGAGTATTCTGGAAAACCAGTGTGAGAAAAATGAAGGCTAGTATTGCCCTGAAAGTAGTCTAAGTGGATGCTAGGAAACATCTGGAAATGGTCATGCTTTCCTTGTGAACAGTGGGGAATGCCCATATACTGTGGGTATGAGCAGTTCGTGTGAGTCACAGCTGAAACCCAGACTGACCTGACTAGCTGTAAAGTTGATTCAGCCCCTCCACATCACAGGACCTGCATGTGATGGTATTGTCCTTTTGACAGAAATGATTAGGAGTAAATGTGCTGAAGGTGACAGAAGTTCATGGCAGACCTGCTCCTCCCTTATTTAATTTTGTGCTTTCAGTGACTGACTCTAATGGGTGTGGGCAAATGAAGGTTTATAAAACAATTAGTGGTTCATCTAGAACAGGTTGTTGGCAAAGTTATGGTTCGTACTGATGATTTTAAGATGCTACATTGCACTGAAAAAAATCTAAAAATACTATAAATTTCTTGTCTTAGTGTTCTGTGTAATCGGTCCCTGAAGTTGCCATAGAAACCATTAAGTGGTCAGTGTGACCATAAATTGGAGGGGATTTGATTCACAGTGGTTCATCTGTTTGTATGTGATCCACGCTATGGCGCAGTTTGACAATATCTGACATCATTGGTAATAAAATCTGATATGCTTTGTCTTGTACCACATACATTGCTGTATTTAAAGAAAAATAGAAGGTGCATTTCATTTATGCATTATAAATGAGACTCTATAAAGCTTCAGACAGAACTACAGACACAGTAACAGTAACAGTTTTCAGACATGACACTTCCCTGCTGAGGGTTTTGGTGAAATCTACAAATGTAAATAAAATTAACTTCTCTGCAGTAAATATTATTATCTTGATGGGTTGCTGGAGGAGTGGAAGGTAGAGGGACATATTGGGAACATCTGCTCCTGGTACATGAAGGAAAGTAACTATGATTACTCTGGCACTCAAACTCAAGACCGGTGAGTTGCCTGCGACTTGTGGGTCTCCTGAGCTGCCAGACTTTAGCTTCTTGAGGCCACAGAGAGAAACAGTCGCAGTGCTGAAGTTTGGACAGTAGCTGGAGTCTCTAAGGCAGGTGTGTCTATAGCTTCTGTAAGGCCACAGTGAATGAGAGGAAAACCCAGGTCTGTTTTCTCACTACTCAGTTGGCTTGTACTTCTGCAGGAAACCACACTACCAGTTGTACTGTGGATGATTAAAGACTGTGTTTTCTCTTTTTTAAGATATCTTGAAAAAATTCAATCCAAACCTCTTTGGCTTCTCCACTGGCAGCTCTAAGGAAACAGCTGGGTTCAATGTTGCAGAGAGAGGTGCCACAGCACGGTAAGCACAATTGCAACCGAGAAAGGGCAAATGGGTGAGAACTGATGGACTGGCAGATTATCTTTGAACTGCATATTAAGGTTGAGTTAATACTGGTGACCTACTTGTACCGTGCACGTTTCTGTGGTCTGATGTTCTTTATTTAAATTCAGTATTTGGGGGATTTATTTGTAACTTTTTCTAAATCAGAGACAAAGGGAAACTTTCTTGTTCTATTTAACCTCTACCCAGAATTTCTGAACCAATATCTTACTTATGCTTCTAATTTTACTAGTACCTTTTCCTGCTCAGCCTTCAGTATGCAGGTCCCTGATTCACTATTAGGCTAGGTTTATAATGAGAAAAAATTAATGACCATCTCTCCTTTATTCCTTGATTTCTGGGAAATGTGCCTCAAACTAACAAATAGAAGCCCACTGCTACCCTAATGGCATTAAAAGCTATCCATGTTTGCAATGCGAAGAAAAAGAACAGAATGAGCAGGTGGGATTTAATTCCTTTCTCCTTCTGAAGAAAAGCTCTACTAGTCTGTTAAGAACTAAAACATGTAAAAGTTTATATTGCATAGGCTGTGAGTGCTCTATGGATACTTGTTGAATTTGTTTTCAAGACTTTGTGGCATTCTTAACAGTCATTAAATTTACTGCAAGAGAGTTTCAGGCAAAGCTTGTGTAGCTACTAAATATTTGTGGGTGCCATGACCAACGACTCAGGGTGATTGCTATGGTTCTGAGATTACAACTAATGTAGCCAGATTTGTGTAGCTGCTGGAGGGAGGCAGGGCTTATTAAAGCACAGTCTCATGCTAGAATATCAGGAGTTCAAGTTTCCAGCTGGTGCCTCAGCATGGTTTGTGCTTCCCTCTGCGGACGTTGCATCCTGCCCAGAGCTGAACTCTCCAAGCTGGCAGTTCCACAGTATAAGCGATATCTTGCAGCGATAAGACAAGATATAGGAATTTAAAGCGAGATCAGGAAGGTTGGTTAGGTGCCCAGCTTCTGTGTAAACACCAAACTCCCCCACTAGGTTTTGAGGGGAGTTATGCAACTAAATGTCTCTGTGCATCTGAACATTAGTGGGTTTCTCAAAAAAAACCCCACACTTAAGCCAACTGTGAGATGGGAAGAATTCATCCCAGTTGCCTGCCACTTGGCAGCTAGCCTACCTGAAGCCCTGAAGATTATTCACTTATGCAATTGCTGCTGGTCTTGGTCCTTCTATGCTCATGCTTTTGAGGTATCACTTTCTGTGTACTCATTTCTGCTGATCGTAAGATTCCCTCAAACGAGGTGTCGGAGAGCAAGAAGACGATGCGCTTTCAGAGTACTCATCTAAAATGTTTATGTTCTCTCTCTACAGTAATATGTCAGCCCAAGCACGTGAATTGGTGGAGCTAATGAGAAGCAGCTCGGTAAGTGAAACTTGGTCCACCCCTCAATGCTTCTGTGGTCTCTGGGAGATGACTTCAGTTGACTGGGTGCTTGAGTAGCGAAGAGTCCTTTACTGATGGAAGAAAAGTCAGTCTCCTTGCCTCTTGGTGTGCTTTCCAAGATGAATGTGTGTGCCAGGGATTAGCCTTTAGGAGATGATAATTAACATGTACAAATCCATGCAGGTAAGATGCAAACACACAAAGCAGAGACTAACTAACGTAGGGTACAATGTGGCCAGGAGCTGTAAGGATGCTAGTGAGGAAGAAGAGAGATTTAAAGGCTCTGGGGAAATCACAGGACTGCTTAGTTGAGCAGCAGCATTCAAAGCAGAGGTCATAAAGGCTGAGTGTAAAATCACTGGAGCAGGCACCTGGTGACCAACCTGAATCACATCATTCACTCTTGACTCTAGAAAATGGCAATACTGGGAAGGGTGGACAACTGAAGTCTTCCCAGGAGATTAGGCCCTCTGACTCTGGTTCTAAACAGGCAAGTGATTAATCAGTAGCCAGAAACATTAGGGTTGGGAGAATTCCTGTCACACCACGAGCTTTTAGGGAAATTGTAGCATTGTGGACCAGCCTGCTGTGCTAGCTCCACTGAGAGCTACAAAGGGCATCAAAAAGGTGATCTGCTTCTAATTCAGTGGTTGTTGCTGCAGTTTGGGGTGGGGGGAGGAAATCTGGGAGAAAACTAAGACTGTCTTGCTCTAAGTGTTGGCTGGATTTGAGCAGATGACTGTCTGGGTGTGAGCTGTTGGTTCAGGGAGAGCACCCTGGAAGGGAATGGGAGTGCCTGGTGCTCCTTGGCTTAGACTGAATGGGAGAGGAAGGTCCTGAATAAGCAGGATTTGTCAAAGCATGTGTCTCTCTGTGCCAGCACTCTTGATGGATGCTGCAATGCTTGCCCCACTGTCAGTTACTCTGCATTTTACTGATTGTTTGGCAGAGTGAAGGGAGCTGGCACTGCTCTTCAATAAAATAGTACATGACTCTAGAGCTTTGTTTTATTTGCTGCCTTTTATGCATCTTTAAAAAAGGGGAAGGGGGAAGTCCCTGCCACAGTTTGCCCCTTCATAAAAGGCTTTCCAACAAAGTGCTGGTTAAGGAGGAGAATTCAGACCTGTGGGTGATTCCCAGGCCCTTCCTCTATTTGTAGGATCCTTTCGCAGATGTTTGTTATGTAAATGCACCACACTAAAAATAGTTGCCTTTGATTCCTTTCTTTGTACTAAACGTTACAAAATGTTTTGATGAGATCCAGCTCTCAGCAGCGCCTATTGTTAGCTTGTGGTGACGTGGATGCTGCAGCTGCCCTTATATGAGCTCAGTGAAGTCACCAGCCTCCTGGACTCTTCTATTTTAATCCAGCTGTCTGTTCCCTGGGGCACCCCTCGCCCCTCCTGGCCATGGGGTAATACTTGCCCAGCTGGCAGGGATCCCCAGCAGCTCCAGTTCCACAGCTCCATGAGTCACTCCAGCATCCACTCCCACACTGCTTCATCCCCACGCTGCCTGCGGTGTTCAGCCGCGGCTGGCAAATCTCCTGTCCATCCCTGTCCCGAAGCTAACATTCATTTAGGGACACTTGCTGCCACAGACGCATTTTCATGCTCAGCTACCCTGACAGATCTTGTCTGCGGAAGGGAATTTCGTTACAAATGGCAAGGTGAATTGCAGCTAGACTAGCAAACAGTTCACGTTTTCCCCCTGGACAGATGCTTTTCTTTCGTCAACTTAACTCAGCGTGCCTCCTTTCTCTGTTCTGCCATGCTGTCTGTACCCCCTTTAGCCCCATTTGTGAATGTTACCTCTGCATGCCTAAGCAATGGCTACTGCAATCTGTTTATTTTATGTGCCGCTAGAAAATAAACTTCAAGGAAGATTGGAAGCTGATCACTGTCCTTGTTGGAGGCAACGACCTATGCCAGTACTGCTTGGACAAGGTTTGTATCTCTGAATTAGGCATGCTCACCCAGGCACTTGGCAAGTGACCAGCCCTGGAAGTGTAACCTTTTCTCCCTCTCAGTGAGCCAAAGTTCCTTTTTGTTTAAAAAGCACTTAGAGGTCCTGTTCCTTTCATCTGTATTGTATCAGAAACAAGTGCACAGCTTTTAATATTGGGGCACTGTAGCTCTGGACTAATGCATTACTTAAGAACCAGCAACCTGCCCCACATTGAACAAAACACCCAGGATGAAGTGAAGAGCTCTGCCATCTTAACTGGACAAAGCAATCAAGACAGCATAGTGTTTTAGGCATGTTGTTATGGGCACACAAGTGAAGTTTTATTCTCAAAAGCATCTCCATGCAATGATTACTGAGGATGCCTAATTCTTGCTTCAGAATGATACTGAAAGACATTCAGTTTATAATGAAAAAAGGTGTCTTTTATCTAGCTATCAGTGATCTACCCCTCTGGAAAGGTTACTGTGGCACAGACTGCGGGTCTGGACCCCAGCTCATTGAAATGGCCGAGGATTGTTCTCTCAGTTTTGTTCATTTCCCTTTAAAGGTTGCTGCCTGGAGCCTTTGTCCCCACAGCTACCCCTCTATAACTACAGTCACAAAGTCATTTTTGACTATAGGTTTTGTGAAGCCTGACTGCCTCCATATCAATTTCTTCAGATTGGCACCTTTTTTTTTTTTAAAAAAAAAAAAAAAAAAAAAAGGTATCTCTTTGTTCACAAGACAAACTAGTCTGTTCTGGGTCCCATAAAAGACAACATGAAATCCAAAGATGTGATTTATGTAGTCATTTATCAGGCAAAAACTCTGCAAAGAACTATTATATACCTCAGGATTTTCTACAAAGATTAAGAGAATATATCAGTGACATGGAAACACAAGTGCTATATAACATGTGTGCGTGCAGCAGTAAACCTCTTGATCTGAAAATATATCTGCCAATAAAGGCAAAAAGGAGCATTGATTTGGTATATCTTCTTATGGACTGCCTTGCAACTAGAGAGTGTGGATTCCTTTGTTCAGGTGAAACAGTTAAACTTCTTGGTTCCTGAAAGAAAGCTGATCCAAGTTTTATTTAATTTTTTTTTTTTTATTACACAGGAAACCTATTCAGTGCAAAAGTATGTAAAGCACCTTCAGAACACTCTGGATATTTTCTATGAGGAGGTAAGCTTTTAAGATACCCTAGCAAGCATGATCCCAGCAAGCACACTAATGTTTTTCTCACCTCTGATAAACTGTCAGTGATTCTGTTTCGTACAAGGTCATCTTCCAAATAGCTGGAGTCAGACTGCTCCTTAGCACGGCATTTCAACCACGGTATTAGATAATGCTCTGAGAAAGCGAGCTGCAGTTTCAGGAAAACTGTGTGTTTCACAGCATTTTTGCTGTGGACCAAACATAGCACAACCTTCCTGCCAGTTTTGATGGCTAAACCAACTGGACAAAGTTTAATTTGCCCTAGAGAAAGTGGAAATGCCCCAGGGAGTGAAGCAGCGTTTCAGTTAGTTTGTACTAGCTGCTGGGAATTTTTTGGCTGACATCCACTGTATGGCTCCCTCCCCCTGCCTTTATACATCCTTGCACATGCCAGTTTGCGCTGACTCCCTGACCTACGGATGGCACTTCTTTCTCACTTTGTAATGGTATCATGTTCTGTGATTTGGTATGTCTGGTTATCATAATTTCTGCAGCTCCCAAGAGTCTTTGTCAACATGGTGGAGATACTAGAGATTTCTGGACTGCGTCAGATTGCAGAAAGCTCTTCGGAGTGTGCTTTGACAGTAAAGTAAGTGAGCAAAACAGGTCTTTGCCTTTAAAGAGCTATTTTTTTGGATCAATCTAAATTGCTTCTACAGCAGGACATCCACACCAAGCTTTCCAAGCTACCTTCATTGCAGCCTTTACCTGAGATACTAGTTCCCATCAACTTTCTATTATTTCTTCCAGTGCTTCAGCTAGAAGGCATATACGCCTGTAGATAGCAGAGTTGTCGCCTGTCTTCTCATCTCTAAGGCAGCATGTCACAGCACAGGTCACCATATAATTGCCATCCTACTGAACTTCAAAGCCTTTTTCACCCAGCCGTTCACTGCTCGGGAACACAGGCCGACATCCCTGATGCATCCCTTGTATTCAGTGCTGCATACAGCAGATTGTTCCTGGTTGTACAGTTTTTTGCACCTAATGGAGGAGACCAAAATCCTAATTCAAAGAAGATTGAGGGACTTGTTTTAGAAAGCAGCAGTGCCTTTACAGGAGTCAGCATGGACATGAAAAAGCTTTTTAGTCTAGCAGAGAAAGGTATAACAAAGACCAGTGGCTGGAAGCTGATGCCTAATGAATTCAAATGAAGTTAGGCACAGATTTTTAATAATAGAAGTGATTAACTATTGGAACACAGTAGAAGGGAAAATAATGAATTGACTGTCTTGCTTGATGTCTTCATATTCATTCCAAGCACGTTCTTAGAGGATGCATTTCAGTGAAGCACAAGTTATTACCTCTTGATCTAGGGGTAGCAGAATAAAACAGAGGTCTAAGGCAGCAGACTACATGAACAATTTGTCTTTTCTACCTTTAAACCCCCAGATTTCTGAAAATCTGCTCTAAACCTATGTGTAGGGTGTTGGGCTTTTTTTATTCTGACATGTGTGATTTCCTGCTAATGTGTGGCATACACTTGGGTCTGACTCAAGAGTTGTGGATCCTGCAGCTCTTGCCAGCTGTGACAGGTGTTCACTTTGAAAACTGTCAGTAGGGATTTTTTTTCTGAAGTATCTGTCCATTTGCAAGCTAACAAGGTGACTCTCCTTCAACATGTGAGCTTTGAGCACCTATCCTGAGCTCCTTGAAACAGACACACTTTGCTGAATAATTGCATAGGCTATTCCAGGTTGGCTTTTAATGCTAGTATTTTTGTCATTGAAGGAATGTTTGCCCATGTTTCTTAAACCCTGAGGAAAATTCTGATGAACTACAAGAAATTAAGAGAGTCAACAGAGATTTTCAGGTAATACCTTGATTCTGTAACTGGTCATCTTCACTTGTGTCCTTTTATACTGCTTCCCACACTGCCCTTCCTCTCATGCATATCCTCAGCAGGACAGAGAGGGGTGACTAGGAAACAGCTTGGCTACAGTCTAACTAAAACCCTAGCCAGCTAACCAGTTAGCAGCAGTGCTAGTCTTTCTACACTGCTTTGTGATTTGACCTCAGTTCTGAACTGGAGGCAGATTGAGACCAGTTCTGTTTCCAGTTGCTGTTTTGACAGCTGAAAAGGAATTACTGATGATGGCTGTTCTGTTGATATGTGTTTGTCCATTATGAATCCAACTAAGAGCTCACATGAATTAACATCACTGCAAGGGTGACAAATCGCCTTGCATCAGCTGTTTTGTGGTAACTCTTACTAGAGAAAATTAACTAAACCAACCTGATATTCCTTTCTTTTGCCATGGGCTGAAAGTGTGAGCACAGATAGCTTACTATGGGTCAGCTTGCTGTCTGAGGAGTAACTTTTCATAGCCTCAGGCATAAGATTCACTCAAATTCAACAAAGGTCATAAATAGCTATTGGAGCAGAAGGTTCTTCCATCATTCCATCCTTTGAATACAGAAATCATTGTATCAGTTCACATTATGTTCTCCAGCCCTCCCTTCTGGCTCTAGCAGTGGTTGTTGTTCAATGAATCTGACAACACTCAAAAAAATTAATCTTGGAAAATAGTTCTATAAACTGACCCAGGGGGACGTTTTTCTTAACTAAGGAAGTGAGGTTAGGAATGTTTTGAGATATGACCAGGAGCATTAGAATTTATGCCCATAAGCTGGCAAGTAACAAGGAGATGTTTTTATTATGTGTATGAATGTCTATTGCCATAGTTCTCAAGTGGCAGGTGATTTTTTCAATGCTTAAGTTTTATTTTACTTCAAGCATACCTTTCTGAAAAATCAAGTGTGCTTCAGCTCGAGTTGGCCTTCTGAACTCATTTGTCACTTCTAAAAATTTGGGGCTTATTACTTTTTTTTAATTCTCTGTGATTTTGAATTTCACTGTGATTGTGCAGCACTGATTTTGTAAGTAAGGTATGCACATTTTTTTTTCAAATTAAGCAAGTTTACATTTCAAATTATCCTAGCTTCTGTGAATTTTTCTCATGAAAATCTCATCATGAACCAAATTATTTTCTTAGCTGTTCTCTGGACTGCTTTATACTACTCAACTGGATTTATACTAATCATTTATGACTTCCTACATTGAAAGAAGTGTAATATGCATGTTTTTGACAGCTGCCAAATGTTAGATGAACCTTGTAAGTAACTTTTCTGTTTCCAACCGTGAAACTCCATACAGGCTGAAGCCTTACAGCTGATCAACAGTGGTCGGTATGAAGAGCGTGAGGACTTTGCAGTTGTCATGCAGCCGTTTTTCCGAAACACTTTGTTGCCCCTGGATAGTGTAAGTTCTGTTTTTCTTTCCTATTTTGTAGGGGCCAGTATCTTGATTTCTCTAAGCCAGTAAGACCTATGCCATAAGAACTGTGTTTTTTTCTCTTTGGACAGTCTAGCAGCACAGGGTAGAACCTGCGAAAAGAGTGACAGAGGAGAAGACAGGCAAGACTGTGCTGCTTCTGAATAAAAATGGCTTTAGGAATAATTTGTAGTGTGCACACATTAAACCTAAGCACCCTCTGGCTTCGTCTAAACTGCATGTTGGTTGCCCCCCCCCCCATTTGGGGCCTTGTTGGCATTCACGACAATTTTCTTCTGGTCTAGGTTATGGAGTTCGTTCGGGTTTCTTTCACACAGAGACTGGCACTTGCATGCCTGTCTCATCCCAGCCTGGAAACAGGAAGCAGCTTTTGAAGCCAAACACTGATTATCCCTCTTTTCTTCAGCCTTAGCATTATTCATGCTGTATATTTAGGGATACAAATATTCAGCATGAATCCTGATCAAAACTACCCAGTTTTGCATAATACTGATTCTTTTGTCATAGCACCCCCATTTCATTCTGGCAGCCTTCAAGTCCAAAGAATGGCTACCATACTGATATTGATGAGGCAAATTTTCCCTAAGATAGACATTTCTCACAACTGGGTAAGCCCACAATTTTTAATGCTGCCTGAAATTCAGCAAAATTTCAACACCTGAAAGGTTGTACTTCTGAGTTGTGGAAATTTAACAAACAAGAATAAGCAACCAGTTTTCTGTCAGTTCTGTGCAAGGTGGAGTGTGTGTTAATGGCAGAGTCCACATAAGAGTTATGACTGTTGGTTTAATGACAAATTTAAGTTTGTTATGAAAATTGCTGTTTAAAGTTGAGCAAGCTGCATTACACAGAAGGTCTCAAGATGCAGTAACCAGCCCACAGTTAGGAGTACCTTAGTTCTATTTGCAGTGTCAAAATAGAAGCATATTGCCTTTAGGAAGGTACCAAATTTGTGAAGTGGGTACGCCAAGTACAGTGCATTATTAGATATAATATGTCAGATCTCAAAGGTTGAAATGTGCTGAGAAATAAATTTTTGCTTTTATCACAGAATGGCAAGCCAGATCTGAGTTTCTTTGCAGCAGACTGCTTTCATTTCAGTGTAAGAGGCTACGCTGAGATGGCCATGGCTCTCTGGAATAATATGGTAAGAGGTTATGACCTAGATCCCTATGTATTTGTGTAGCAGGCCCTACAAAAGATCGTGAGAAAGGTGTCTGAAACAAAACAGTAAGCAAGAAATAAAGTTGACACCCTAACAAGTGGGGGGCTGCTCAACTCTGAGACCCTTCTCAGCCTGCATTTCTTAGGAACACAGTCCAAAACATTCATTTTGCATAAAACAGTGTAAGTCTCTTGCTTGTTCAAAATGAGAAATCTTAATGTTCAAAGTGGGAGTCTTAACGTAATGAAAAATTCCCTTCTCATTTGGTAAATAACTTGCATTAAAGAAAAAAATCAACCTAGTTTAACAGTCCTGTAGGTTTCCTGAAAATGTCTGTTGAATGAGCTTGCCCTTCTTCAGTGAATTCTGCTAGATTTATCAGGAAAACATACATGTGATTGAATTTTTGCTGCCATTAATAGTGTGGACATGTTGTACCACCCACTCTAGTATCTGAAGCAATTCTAGTAGATTCACTGAAACTAATGGGGGGCTGAAATCACACCTATGATGCCTCTGCTTGCAGTCACATTCCTTCTGTCATTTTGGGGGAAATGATAGCTTTTGAATAGTGCTAGAAGAGTGTGTAAGAGGCATATGCTGGACTTGATAAGTCCAAGGTCACAGTTGCTTTCAGAACTGTGATGTTTCCCATGGTGGAAGGAAAACTCTGGCATTTTCATGCCAAGTGACATTTCCTCCTCTTGTCTCATAAACAGCAGTACCCAAACACTTTGTGGTTGCAAAAATCCTGTATCCTGGTTTGTACAAGAAACAATCATATATGGAGCAGAATTTCTTTTCAGTTTAAAAAAGTTTGAGCAAGATAAACTGACACAATACTCCAAAACGAACTGGGACTGGGAAATGCAGGGCAGAAATCTGTGCAGCTGCCCAGTATAGCATATGAGCTGTAGGTCCAGGGTTATAGAAAGCAGTAGCCATACAGTGCATGCACATGCTCTAATTGATTAGTGCATGCACAGCCAATCTGCCTGTTTTCTGTCAGGCTTCCCTGACCAGGACTCCAGTTGACAGCAGTCTGTTAGGTTTCCATGTGCAGTAGCTCTAACAGGGCTAATGGTGGCCCAAAAACTCCAGACAAATGTAGAAAACATTCAAATTGAGTGTGGCTTCAGGTTTCAAGAAGAAAAAGAGATGGTACCTGGACATATGGTAGCCTTAAATTGGGTTTCTGTTGCCACGTGGTGTTCCTACTGGCCATTACTCATTTCTGAATCACCATCAGTCCTTTTTCTATGCCACCAGAGTTTTATTCTGTCCAGACTGTCACTCATTTCCTACGCATGTAAGGATACTGACACAAAGATTTCTACTGGGGTGATGGGGATCAGGTTCTTACTGATGTGAAGTGCAACTATTCCCTTCCATAGAGATCTGTCGGTCTATGCCAACTGAAGATTTCACTGCTTACTATTTAAATCTCGTTCTTGTAACACATCCCTGCTTTTCACTCTCAGCCCATGTACGGCAAGGCTGTGCAAGCTTACTGTAAGGCTGTATTGTTTCCCTGTTCCCTGAAAAGCTCAGCAGGCTGTAGGCTTATGGCCAAATGACATGGATTCTTGTCAGTACACATAAAAGGCCAGCCTGTGCCTGGCCACTGCGTGGGCATGCAGGGATGGGGATGGCTTAAGGAGCCTCTCCCTCACCATGATGTTCTTTGCTCTTTTTGTTTCATGAAAAGCAAAGCATGCTCCTGCTCTCTGAAGTCAGAGGACTTTGTAGTCTTAAGGGGCCCCCACTGGTGCCAAATCTACCTCATCAGTCCCCTGGCCCAGGAAAAGAGCACATGAACAGTGTGTTTAGCTTGTGTTCTGCCTTCATGTTTGCCACATGCTCTAGAAGAGCTGTATGTTTCTTCCAGAAGTTGCCCTGTACACTCATAGACATGGGGATACTGTCATCTTCAAAGCTCAGAAGCTAATGCTCCTGAGGAACAGATCACATAGAGATGAAGCAAGTATGGCTGGCTACAAAATTTTGCACCTTATTATCCTTTGTCTGGGCTCTGTGCCAGACTCCTTACCAAGTACCCTGGCACAGGGAGTATTACAATTATCTACAAATAACCAGTCGTACTGAAGACAGAATGCTACAGGATATGAGCCACACATCTTACAAATAACCACATCATAATTTGAGCTGTTCCCTTTAAGATGAAATAAAACTACCAAATTCAGTCCAATGTTAGCTGGCAGGCCGGCCAAGTGATTTAGGACTTGTATAAGAGTCCACCAGGACTCCATGACAATCAGTAAAACTTGGCATTCTCTTTTGCTTCTCATCTCTCCACTTGTTAGCTTTCTTCCCTTCTCTAGTCACATTTTGCCACAGTTCATATCTCTCTCTTCATTTTTCAGTCTCTACTTCTTTTTTTTCTTCTTTTTTTTTTTTCTTTTTATATAAAATGAACTAGAGAGAGAAAGTATTCCCAGTGCTTCCATATTGGAATCTTATGAACAGATTTTTTTCTCTGCATTGTGTTGGGCTTGTTGAGGTATTGTTTCTCTTCAACATACAGCTGACACTTTAATCACTTGAGGACAGTAAATGCACATATGGACAAAAGCAGAAGCAACAGCACTCCTCTGTACTGTATTCCCAGAAGTGCTGGATGACAACTCCACAGTTCTCTGTGGGCCAGTCCTGAAGTCATTGCTTCAAGCATGTCCATACACAGTTGTAAACACTTCAGTTAACATGACTGAGCAAGCCTCTACTTGTTAGCTCAACTATGGTAACCGATGGTATGTGCACATCTAGCCAACCACAAATGCTGTGCCATTAGCCTAGACATATTTTGAGTTTGAAATGGACTTGGGGTGAGCCTATGGTCAGTTATTGCAACTTAGCTGACAGCTGATAGTATAAAAAGCTCTATTTAACTCACTTCTTGCAATCTTGTGAACTTAGCCTCAGCTAAAACTCCCAGGAAGTTTCTTGTCTGAGTGAAGGCTGCAAAGGTTGACACTGTCTTGTCCCATCTCTGTAACTCTACATCATTTCTGAAGTCAATTCCATCACTGTGACACCGAGGCATCTTTCTTTCAGTACTAAGTACATGACTAACATGTGTCATGTGTTGTGGGTTTTTTTTCATTGTAGTTTATACTGTCATTTGAGATGTGTACGTGGGAGAACTGGGTGTATAGTGAACCACTCTGTTTTAGCAGAATATTTAAAGTATGTGGTATTCAGAGTTATTTTCTTCACTCAATGCAAACGGAGGAAAGGCTTCTCATGTTCCGTGCTTCCTGAGGGAGTTTTTGTGCAGTCAGTACATCAGAATCTCAGTGTCTTCAGTTCATGAGTGTTAAAATGTTTGGAAACTGTGATGCACCTTCTACCACATTTCTTTATAGCTGTAAGCATCAAAAGATTGGATAAAAAGTTGTAAACACCCAAGTCAGGAGAGTCTGAGGAGGAAAAAATATATTATGTTTACTATTGCTTTTCTCTTCTTCAGTTGGAGCCAGTTGGCGAAAAGCAGACTTACAACAGCTTTACCCATGACAGATCAAAACTCAAGTGTCCAAACCCAGTAAGTAAAGGCCAACATGTCCACACTCTCCATTAGCCACTTCTATTTTTCTCTTCTTATTGGTAAAATTAATTAAAATACTATATTTGTGAAGGCTTTAAATAGCTAAAAATATATTTCAGTTTTGTTACACACAGGGAAATCTACTTAAAATTTAATGTAAAAAAAAATTATCCTCACTGCAATGGAAAGCCTCTCATTTAAGCCAGTTTTAATGAGTCTACATATTTCCATTTAGTTGTCTGCAGCAAACAAATTTGGAAATGATGCCAGCACACTCTGAGATGGCTCCTTTCTTTTTGTTCTAGGAACTTTCAGGCAGTAGGGTAGGAAAGAGTCTGAGCTAAAATAGACAGAAGGCAGAAACAGCTGATAGTCTGTCTAAAGATTGACAGTTCCTCTCTGTGAAGGGGTGATGGCATATTGTCTGAATGCTGCCTGTTGAATGATCTGTGGTCACTAAAACCTTTGCTCTCCCTTTGTAGGAGAAACCCTTTTTTTCTACACTGAGAAACAGTGGATTCAGAAATTCAGATCTCAACTTGGAGAAAACTGAACCTTCAGTCCCCTACTGGGCTGTCATTGTGGCTGCAGTAGCTGGAGTCCTGGCAGGTTCTTTACTCATCTGGCTTGTGTCAGGAAGAAGAGCCAAGAGGCGCCAACTTGAGACTGACACAGAAAAGAACATTAAAACGACATCTCTGTAAAGCAAGTGGAACAAACATCTGTCTCTGCTGAGGCTGCTCTTGGGTGCGATGCAGAGAGCAGCAGAATAAAAAAAATTTGGGATATAAATGAAGCCTCTTGGTTAGAGATTTTTGGGTGCAATAATTTTGATCAGAAATGCACTGTAGAGTTAGCTTTTACAGATCAGTCAAGTGGAAGATGATGTCCAAAGTGTTAAAGCTTTTTCATTCTGGGATTCAATTCTCTATTTCATGAATATTACTCAGGATGTCAATTACTTGCATGAAGTGAGAAAACTTGTTCATGCATCTGCCACCTTAATTGTGCATCTATATGCCCTTTTTTCTTATAAAATGGTATATAAATTGTTAGCTACAAGTGCATGATCATGACCTGGTACTCCCCAATAGCAAGGTGAGATTTAAAAATTTGCAATTTCATATGTTTGATTCCAGCAAAACCATTGAGTTGAAGTTGCTAAGTTTGTTCTGCATAGTAAAGTGGAAATATCTGCTCTGGAAACATCTTTAAGCCAAACTCTGAGCAATGTGGACCATCCATCCATGTGGTGGCATCCCTGGTCCAGTGCTGGGCAGCACAACTAGAATAACTGCACCTTCTCCACTGCCTTGAACTCCAGGCTCCATTTGTCTGGGACTGGACCTGGAACTGGATTATGTGCATCACTTCTCCTCCAGAGACAAATAGCCCAGGCCAGTCCTGTATCCTCCTGCCCACTGCTATACAGCAGCTGGTTCCAGAATGACTCTTTCTGTGGGGAAGGAATTTCTTCACTAGCATGCAGTAAAGGGTCAAACAATAATGAGATACCTGATTGGCAACCTAGCCTGGCTGAACCTTTCCCATAGGATTTGTGGCATGTTCAGGTCTTAGACTGGAGTCTCCATGGTTGTTCTCCAAGGAAGAATTTGATAAGTTTTTTCAAAATTCTTATCAGGAGTTCAGGAGAGGAATTTTCATTTCTGGAAATCAGATATTCCTTTTTTTATACTTGTAGGTCAATTCATATGATCTACTAGTACAGTAGATACTTCACAGGTTTCTTGTGATCTTTTTTCCAAGATCTTTGTTATTTCCTACATCAAAGGCAACGTATGGTTTGCAGTGGTGTGATTTTTCTTTTTTTTTTTTTTTTTTTTGTGAGGTGTACTGCATTTCCAGTCCAGAAATACAAATGAACAGAAAATTAAAATGTTTCAGGGAATAAAGTGTTCTGGGGTTCCTAAACTTACTCATTATGCACACAGAACATGTTCAGACTCCTCCTTTTTCTCTTTCATTCCTGTCATTGTCCTTGCTAAGAGAAAATAAAAGTTGTATAGTCAGGTTTCAGGGTCTGTAGCTCTACGCACCTCTCCTTTGATCTGCACTCAAAGCTTGGGCTATTACTAGTAGGACTTCTGTTTGCCTAAATCTTATCCATAGATCTGTGTCCCGGAACTCTACATGCAGCCTCAAGTGGTTATATATTTAGAATGCAAAACAGAAGCACCTGCATCTTGTTTCAGTGCAGTACAGGCATCTCTGCTGCTCTTCCTGTCCCTGTCGTCACTGTGGGTCATAAACTATCTACCTGATATCCCAGCTGCTGCTATTTATTTAGCTCAGTAAATGGAACCAAACACAGCCTCAAACACGCAGTGCAGGAGACAAGATTTACTGTATTCCAGTCTGCTCTATGGCACCTTCACCTCAGACACTTTGTAAAATATAAGCCTCACAAGTGAGGAACCTGAGCAAATATCCCAGTGGATCATGAAGCCTACAATCTCCTCTCATCCCTAAATGTTGTTCTTGTGATCCCTCTTCCCTCCCGGGAGTTTGGATAGACACTGCTCATACAGCCCTTGGTTTGAGAGGGAGTAAGAAGATACAGTTCTCTGCAGAAGATTTCATCAATACTAGGTATTGCAAAGGCAATTTCAAAACAGCAGTTCAGTGCAGATTTACCTTTCTAAATCCTGTGTGCATGCAGAAAGGGGTGTGATGGTGGTGCTAGAGCATGAGTTAGAAGTACAAAATATTGCAGATTCTCTCATCAGGTTTGTCCTGCCTAGAGATGGGTACAAGTGCATCTTGAGTTTCACGCTGGTGCCCCCTGCTACAATAACTAGACATCCCCTTTCCTCACTTAGAAAGCTAAATTTTGGTCTGAACTTCTGAAAGCCAAGACATAAGAGGTGCAGCCAGTTGGGAACTGAGGGTGAAGATGGCTCTTAGCTCCTCCAGCATCCTGAAGGATACTAGAGTGTAAATAATTCTTGTGCAGGAGCCAGGGTGACTCCGTTTTGGACTGCAGATTCCCAGAAGCATTCAGCTCTGAAAGGAATCCTGCCTTTACTGATGCTTTTGGGAACTGAGAAGCCATTAAGCTTAAATTTTATTGGTCCTGTGCTATTTCTGCAGCAGATTTTTCCCCTAGCTTCTGTAGCTGTGGTGTAGCTCTACTGCACTACTACAGCAGGAGCACATAGGAGCTGGAGCACGAACTGGTGGGCTTCTTAATTAGTCTATGGCAATATCTTATGGCATCTTTCTTGTGTAGACTGAAGTATGTGACGAACTGCACTAGCATTTAAAAAAACATCAAGAATTGTGCAGTTTGCAGCTGCTCCACAAGCAAAATTACTTCATTGAAGATATTACTGCTGCTTGTTCCCTCTGTGCTCATTAAGCAGAGGTAACATTAAGCTGGAGTGAATGACAAATGATTAGGTCTGGATCTTAGTCTGACTGCATTCAGTGTCACATTAAATCAAAGTAATCTGTACATCCTGTCTGTCAGTTGTCCATTCTACCTTTTTTCTTTAATAACATGCTCTTGGTTTCAAATGCCTTCATGGCATTTTTCCTCAGTGGACTGCTGTGTAGGCCAGATTGCCTACTGATGCACAGAAGCAGAGAGGCTTAGGAGGAACTTCAATTCTGTATATAAAAATGCATGAAATGGATGTCATCTTAGCCCAGGATTTTGCTTAGGCCCATGGTGGTCTCGTGCAGCACAGAAAACTATCTTTTCTGTGTAAAGTGATTTCTTAACATCCCGAGAAAACAGGCTTTGAGGGTTCTTTCTCTGGAGAAGAGCTGCATCTCAGCTCGCGTGAGCAGTCACTGTCCAAAGGGCCTTTGAGGGTACTGGCCTTGCTGCCCACTCAGGTGGTTATGAAGGGCATTGGGGGTAAATGTTATACTGTTGCCTAGTCTTAAGAAGTAATCTGTTCTTCAAATAAGGAAGTGATGGAGCCTGACAACTGTTGGCAGCAGTCAAGTTCTGGTCTCCTTTGTTGCTGCTGATGGACCTCCCTCTTGTCATGGTACAGTGTCTGCATTTTGCTTTCTAAGGTCAAACGGCATAAAAGAGTTCCATCTAGGGTCAGTTTGCCCCAAAGTCCAGCTTAGGTGCTCAGTGAATTTAAGGAAGAGAGGGAAAATTCAGAAAAACATCTGCACAGAAGAATTTTGTATGGCTTTGAAAAGCACTAGATGTTCCCTCCCACCAGCTTCTGGATGTTGAGATACAGATGTACTGATAACAAATTACGTCATTTTAACAGCTGGTTGGTATGCTATAAATTAGGATATCTGGGCAAAAATTTCCTTACTTTGAGGGGTATTTAGCTAAAATGTTGGAGTAAAACAACCCCACCCTAAAGAGAGGGGTATGGAAAAACCCTGAATTTTTACAACTCTGCATGATTCATGTCCCCACGAGTATTTAAAGAATTTTCTATTGGAAGACCACAGGTTTGTAATGCTTGCCCTTTTTTACCCTTTTTTTTAGAAGGCAGGTATCTGGGATTTTGGAAAAAGCAAGATAAAAGTCTATCCATAAAGTAGTTCACAAATTACTTAAATGAAACAAGGTTCAGGGTGTCATAGATCTCTGAGCATGAGAGAGAGGGGTGCTCCTGAGAACTACTATGCTAAAACTATTTCTCACCTGAGTTCACAGTTTGGTCATCCAGGTACCTGAGAAGTATTTCTAGCCACAGGAGCCTGTATCCAAAAAACGGTGTGGTGGAAGAGGGGAAAAGGCTGGCACATTTTAAC
The DNA here is from genome assembly GCF_965140245.1 of Athene noctua. Taxonomy (NCBI): domain Eukaryota; kingdom Metazoa; phylum Chordata; class Aves; order Strigiformes; family Strigidae; genus Athene; species Athene noctua. Next base: position 97,887,166 of record NC_134037.1, read on the forward strand.
TTAGCACATGCGGATTATCTTCCATTTAACTGTCAGCAATAGACTGTCCTTGCCACTGCTTAGATTTTGTGGACATAAATGTTACACCATCTTTGGCCTATCGAATTCCATTCTGAGTTCAGTAGATTTCTCTTGAGCATTTTGAAACCCAACACTGTCAACACACACCTGACTGGGGGGGATGAATCTTTCTGACTTTAGCTGCTTTGGATGAACCTCCTAGTGCAAAAATTGTTCTGGTTTGATCATCAGTGAGAATGGTTGCCCAAGAGAAAAGACAGAGAGCCCATGGCTTGAGCAATTCTAGAAGGAAATTCAACAAAACCCAGGAAAGCTTATTTAAGGGGTGGTTGGAACTACTCACTGGCTAGAGACTGGAAGTTCCCTTATGTCTTTCCATTTCTGTGACCTATGTAACGGCTACTCATTATGCAGTCATAACTAGATTAAGTTATGTGGATTTTACTGAAAAAAACTTCATTCACTGAACTGTGTGGGTTTTCCCTAATTGTAGGCTTTCAGCAGGATTTGTAGAAGTCAAGTATGGAAATGTGCTCATGTCCTCTGTCAGAGGAGTATGGCACCCATGAATGTATTTCAGTGCTTGTATTCTCCGGGCCTTCTGCTTCCTTACAAGAACAGTTTAATAATCCTTTTAGAGTAGTGGTGCTGCAGGGACATGGTTCAGTGAGAGGCAGTCAGGAATTTCTGACACTGATCCACAGGCTGATCCTGGAATGAGTTATTTCAGCTGGAGAAACCAGCTGCTTCCAAACATCTAAGAGTGCTTTCTCATCGGTGTAAAATGATGGTGGCTGTGAAGAAGGGAAGTGACCTGATACCTTTAAAGTGTCTGCATTATAACCATCAAGGATTTTTTTAAATTCCTTTTAATGTTAAAAACTAACCATGACGGAAAACCCTTTAGCTACCATTTGTGTTGCTTAGGTGACTGGAAGCACCACGTGAGGGCCCCAATGGGCTTAGGTTGTGAGAGGAGATAATCCCCGAAGTAAAACAGCAGCCAGGGCTGCTGTTCAATTTAACAACAGCAGGGGAGCTGGGCCTTGAGCATTTCAGAAAAATATGTGTAACGGCTTCACGGTGGGCAGATGAAGCACATAGTAGTTTCCGTGCTCTTGCACCAAGTCAGTTTTGCAGTCAGTACCTCCTGTTAAGTCACAGGAACTGGCCGGTTCAGCAGCTCTCCACCGCCAGGGATTTACCTGCACTTGCCAGGTTGCCTACAGGTATCCTCTGAACTGGCTTTCAGATCCAAGTAAAACACAGGAGTTAGGAATAAGTGGTGAGGACACAGGTGGGGTAGATTAGACAACAGAAATCAACGGTGCATCTTCTGAAAGTTTCTAAGCCTTGCTCTCTGCTTAGCTCTCTCAGCAACCATCTTGTGTTATTTCAGTGCAGAGTTTGGGACCCTCTGAAAGCTCACCTGCACATACAGCCTCTAGGGCCTGGAGTGCAGCAGCTCCTTAAGTTCCACAGCAAAACTGAGTGATTAGATGAATCATATAATATCCCTCTGGGGATCTGAGGTGCTGACACACCTAGGCTGTGAATCCCAGACAGCCTCAGGTGGAGGACAGACCGGGAGATGCTCAGTGTAGGCAAGAAGATAACACCTCTGGGAAGGTACAGAAGCAGAACTTTGGGTATCTAAACGCTTTTTAAGTCTGAAAACAGAGTTGACCGTGTATTCTGAAACAATGACATAGGACTTTCTGGATCATATTTAACAGGATTAGACATCCGTATTCTACCGCTGTGTCATCTACATAAGCTTTTTGTGCATCTGGGCTGAAAATGACGCAAATGCCTCAGCCTTTGGCATAACATTTATCTATCACGTACTTGTTTTGTGGCATAAGCTGACCTTTTCCTGCTACTGCTCTTGCAGCACTAGTTGAACAACCTCTTCACCCTTTCCCCTACCTGAGCCATCCTTTTGGTACAGCTGCCAGAAGTCTCTGGTACAAGGTAAGTAAATAAGCCAGCCTGGCAATTAGGACATTCCCCTGGCTGTTACTTATTCAACAATGAAATAGTCAATGCCTTTGTTGAAGCATCCTCTAAAACATTTTACAGATATTTATGAGGGTAATTTGTGTCCTAACATTCCTGTGAGATAGTCTTATTACCCCCCAACTAAAGATGATTAAATTTACACGCAGAGAGGTGAAGTGATGTGCTCTGGGCTACGTGATGAGTCAGTGACTGAGCAGGAAATTAAACCCAGAAGTCCTGGCTCCACAGACACAGCCCAGTTGTGCAACTACTATACAACTTATCACACAATCGCTAACGTAGCTAGACTGGTAGCTGTGCCAATTTTATGCCTGTTTTTTCCCTTAGTTTGAATGCAGATACATCAAAACATTGGCAGTCTGTAAAAGTGGGGAGAGAGCAGTGGGGAGCAGCAAACTCTGGGGCATGCAGGTCACTGACGATCAAGTCTGTCCTGATGCTCCGTATTCATACAGGGGCACTGAGCACTCCGCAGCGCTTTGGCAGAGGCCCAGGCTGTGATTATCGCAGGGTGGGGAATGGAGAGGAGAGAGAAATCCACTGCTCTCCCATCATGCTCCCACTTGCATTACCCACACCCAGTAATTAGGTTGTGGGTTCTACCTCCAGCCTGCAAGATGCAAGGCAGCAGGTTGCACCCTCTCCTTGCCTAGCTCTGAAGGGATCCTTGCATACTGCTTGGAGTAGGAAGGGTCAGGATTTTCGGGGATCTGATCTCAGATCTGTTAGATGGTGAAGGTATGACCTTCAGAACAGAAAAGAAAAAAAAATCCTACTGAAAAGAAATTACGTTGCTGAAATGGAAATATTTTCTGGCACCATTGGTCGATCTGTCTTTCATTTTTTACTTGGTGGAAGAGAAAGGATGGGGGAAAGTGGACCTAAAGTGAATTTTTTCATTTCAGAATGTTATTTCAAGGACTATTTAGGTTCAGACTATTCAGAAGTGCAGGATGTCTGCCTTTTGACTTATTTTCCAGCTGAAACCATATAGTTGAAAAATATTACTGATTTGGAACCTTTTAAATTTTTATCTTGCCATCTTGATTTTTGAAATGGGAACTAACTCTAAACCATTAGCATGTTCCAGTAAATTTAAAGCTGTTATTTCAGTGCTTGAGAGACTGCTTCACTGCAGAGTTAATTCCTATATTGATCAACACGAGCTGTTTGTACCAAGCAACCGTGCCAGCTATGAGAGTGACCACAGACCAAAACCACTGTCCTGCAGAGTCGTCATCCACACTGCCCAACAGTAACATTGTGTAGCTCTAATACCAAATTATCAGTAGCCATCTTCAGTGAGAAACCCTGCAATGTAATTATTCCAGCAGTTGCAACATGTGTGTGACCAAATTGATAGGGTAAGAGTTTCCCTCTGACTCCAACAGCAGCCCAGAATTAGAAAAAAAAAAAAAAAAAAAAAAGGAAAAAGAAAAAAGAAGGGGGGGCAGGGGGCAGGGAAGGTATTTTTCCTTTCCACATAAGGCTGCCTCCCAGCAGCCAGCATCTCCACTGGAGTGCTTGCACTTTCAACAAACTGCTCTGATTGACCTAACTGGTAGTGCCACTGCTGGAAGGGGACATGAGGAAAGGGGGAGCATGCAGCATTCCCTGTGCTACCCCATCCCAGGGAAGGGAGATCTGCTTCAGTGGAAAGGCTAGTATCCGCCCTGCCTATCCTCTAACCTGCGAACAGTATCATGGAGTTGGGGAACTGCTCTTGAGCATCCTTCAGTCAGATTGTTTTTAGCAGAAACCTGTAGCTTATTCATGTAGCTTTTTTGGGTTTTGAACCACGGTGACTTTATATGAAAGAAGTTGTGAGCTGGAATGAATCCATTTGATGGGAAACAGTGTTGCCTTTGCAAATTACCGAATACTAAGATGATGTTGCTTATCAGTGTGCTTTCCTTTGGTCCTCCTTGGAGCTGCCCCAACTGACTGTTTGCTATGACAATCTAATTATAACTTAGTCTGGCTACGAGCACCAGCTGCCTTCGGTTTCTTCTATCTCATTGGACTGGTCAGGCAAAAGTTAGGTACTTCAGAGCCTGCTCCCTGTGTGAAACCGAAGGAATTCAGAAACGTATTAGAAAGGCATTAGCTTCTCCTTTTCTCTCTTATTTTTTTTCCACTGGAGCCCATCCAGATGGAGCACAAACAAGGAGAGAATAAATGCAAAGTGCTCTGCCACCCTGAAAGCACGCGCTGACGTCAGCTTTCATGAACTGGCACTTTAATCATCGCATGGGGAATGTTTCTCTCTGCAGCCTGCCTTTGAATTTCTCAGTGCATCAACATTAGCATTTATGGCAAGAAAGATTTATTTTCTTTGCTGGTTAAAAGAGTAGTAAATTCAGAATGCTTTTACAAGCTACTAGACAGAGAGCCCTGGAGATCTGAAATCCTGTAGGCTCAGACTAGGTGCGTCAAGGGCAGCAAAAGGGCAAGCTTCTTCCTGTATGTATTTCCAGTTGCATTAACAGCTAAGCTGAAAAGAAAGAGGCTAGTCCAGTCAGCATACACAGGGAAGTTGTTAGCTTCTCCAAGCCAAACTGTGCAAAATACTCTGGGAGGGGAAAAAAAGTATGGGGTACTAGACATGAGGGACAGATGGATTAGGGACCTCCAAAGGTCTTTTTGAGGCATGTAAGCTAAATTTTTCCGAATTAAGCACTGAAAATTAGCAGACTCGTTTTCTGTTCATGTGTCAGGCCTTGAACAAGCACCTTGCTCTATTTCTCTACCCCAGTCTTCTTGGCTGGGCAACAGGTAACTGGACTTTGACCCCTTCCTCACAAGAGCCAGGAGTGATGAATTCACTGAAGTGTGTAAGAGCATTTTGAGCTCTGTGAAGAAGAGTTCTGTGTAAGTGCGTTGCATTTCTTGTTATCCAACTTCCTGCTGAGTTTAGCCTAGTCTACTCCTCTGCATCTACTACTGCCTAGTTGTGTTTTCTGTATATCGTTTGTCCTTTGTGCATGAGGGAGCATGTGTGGAGTAGGATACAGCCATCCTTTCTTGACTGTTTGCCATAGGTGTGCCCAGAGGTGAAATTCTGCCCCCTGGCATAGTGGCCATCATAATGCATGAGTTTGGACAGATCTCAGCTGAGCAATTTAACAAAGGATTTTGGTCTATAGTGCAGGGAGATTACCTTACTTTATGCATTCAGAGATGTGCTGGAGAGGGGGGAAAAAGGATGACAGATACTAATGATGCTAGCAGGCTATTGTCAATATAGATGCAGTTGGCTGGTCCCATCAGCTGCTTTCATTAGACCGCCTGCTTCACAATAAAGTGCTTTCCTAATTATAGCCTTCACTTCACCCTCCGTACTGTACAGTCCTGTATCATCAGGTGCTGCTCCTTCCTTTATGCTTGCTGGAGCACACGGCAGCGTGGAGCTGTCTCAGCGTTAAGGCCCTGCTCACCCGTGTAATTAAAGGAGGATTAGAGATGGATTTGTGGCAGCTACATTCTTACTTTGTAACTTGCATGTTGTGGCTGTTGCTTCTTACAAGGCCTTAGGTGGCTAAAGGCCTCCAGGTATTTAAAACACACACATATATATACATACACATATGTATATGTGTGTATACATCCCAGTTAGTGATGCGTTTCCCAGGTATTTGGAAACTTCTGTAGTGGTGTTTAAGAAGCACAGACAAAGAGGTAAGGAGCAAGTGTAAAGATTATCATTAAAGATTTAGCTGGGATCCACTTTTACTGTTTCTCCTAGCTCCATCTCTCACACACAAAAAACCACATGAAAACTACAACTCTTCCTTCCAACCACACAGACACCATATATTACTTTCTTATCTTTTAAAAACAGATACTCCCTCCTAGTCACCTCTCCCTCAAGAAAACCAAATTTTCTTCAGTCGAGCAGCTGGCAGCTATCAGCTCAACTCAGACCATCACACATCATGAGCTGTCTGCTGGAGAACGCTGCGAGTCTGGGGGGTTTTAATAATTAGTTTCATGTGCTTTTTTTATTTACTTTTTTCATTTGGAGTGCTTGGTTAATGTTTTTTAAACTTTCAAGGTTGGAAAAATTTTTTACTTTTAAATGAGAATAGGGATTTTCATGTAATTAAAGAGCTGCAGAAGCAAGGGCTGTAGAAAATGGCACCAAATATTGTGAAATTCATGATCTAATCGTCACAGCATTCCTGACGTCAGTTCACAATTTGACTTGCTAATACTGGAACCCTGGTTTTGTTTTCCTGTTCTCTCTCAACCTGCTGCTTGCCCAGCCATTTTAAAACACAAAGTTGCTCAAAATGACCACCCTGCCCCTGATTGAATATTTTGATATTGGCCACCACTTACTAGAAGAGATGTGATGGTATAGCTCTTCCTGCAGTTCTTCTAGCATAGGCTGAACTGGTGCCCACTAACCAGACTTCTGCTGCTCTCCTATATTGGCCCCCAAGGGTGAAATAAACTATATTTAGTAACCTCAGTCTTTTGTCATTACAAATACATTATAAATATTTTTTTTCTGATATATATGATCAGATTTTTTTTTGTTGGATATTGATATACTGATTAAAATTTGACAGAAAAACAATAACAAATTACAGCACTGAAGTCCAGTAAAGAAAAATACAGTTCCAAAGAAATAACATGATTTGTGAATTTGGGATGGTGCTGAAGTGTCCTGCTTTCACTTTTGGGGACTTTTTAGAAGAAAACATTTCCTTTTTCCATGTGAAATCTTTGTTTTCATAACAACACAAAAACTCCACAAGCACATTAAAAAAAATCCTTCTGCATTATGATCAATCCTAAACAATTTATTTTCAGGGTTTTGCAACACTCATATTTTATTCCATTGTGAAAAGACGACACATTTCAAACTCACCATTCACACATGACTGGTCTTACCCTCTAGTTAGCCCTGTTGGTGGCAAATATTCCTGATAAACTGGTACCATTTTGCTCAGAGCTGGTAGTGGCAGAACTGCTGGGTACATCAGTATCACTCCGATGATGCCAGAAGACCTGATGCAATTGAGATGTTTGCAGTACTAGGGTTCTCCCCCAATATTCAAGATATTTAGATCAAAGGTTGCCAAAACGTGGATTTCCAGCACCCAAAGCAGCTCCTAGTGCTGCGCTGAGCCCTTGTCACTTCTGTGGGGTTTGTGGCATCCTGTGGTACCCAGGCCATAGTTTAGGGAGATCAGGTGGTTTATTGTTCTGTTTTTCTGTGGTACTAAGTAACCTCAGAAACACTTGATGACTCCATTGCAGTGAGCTGTTACTGTATAAACAGTTATTTAAAATACTGGGTCCTGAAATACCCACTTCATGGTCCAGGGAAATAGTCATATATTATTGCTTTGTGACACCATATAATCAAGGGAACAGTCTTGCAGGAGACAACCATGGTGCCTTCTGGAGTCACGTGGATCTCAACAGTCATCACTAGAAAGCAGCAGAGAAAGGACTGTCAGCATTTCTGACCCTTACTGACACCTGACGGGTAGCTGATCCTCCAGGATGATCTCATACAATCATTTCTAAGTCTACCGTGCCCACTTTATGGGCATTTATAGGCTGGCAACTTTTATTTCCAAGAGCTATAGAAGCTATTCAACCGGAGATGCAGACTAGCTGATGACTCACCCTGCTGAAGCTAGATTCAGATCTCTCCTAACCCGTTCCCAGAAATGAATGACTGAAACCTTTGCATCCACCCTGCTGTCTGCCTCATTTGTGTTTTGTGCCTTAGGAGAAAAATCTTTGTTCCCTTCTCCTTTCTTTGACTCTCTTTTTCTGGATGAAAGCACACAAGTAAGAGCAGGACCAAGCAGAAGAAATCACTCACAGTGTACATGCAGCTGTCTGCATATCCCCCGCACCTGTTTGCCCTTCCTATTTTTAGCCCTCAAAATCCTAGGAATTCTTCTTCAAAGATTTTTTCATCTGCTCTCTTCTGACAGCAGCCAAGATGGCCATCTGTCCATCCAGAGGGAGAATAAAGCTGGGCACAGTGTTTTCCTTTGGACTGGAGGCCTCTTGCTGTTCCTTGATCTGTGACCAGAGCTCTTTTTGAAGGTGTCCCCAGTTTCTTCTTTGACTGGGGGCACTGCGTGTAGTTTGCTGCTCAGGTTTTGCTCCGCATCTTTCCGTATGATAGTGACCTACATACCTGTCCTTGTCATTAATGGGTCATATCCTGGCTTATCTGGCCCTCCCTTTTCTAAGGGTGATATTAAAAAGAGAGACCTTTAATTATCTGGTGGTCTCCACCCACCAGTCCCCAAGTTAAATGTGCTGCTATCCTCCATTCTTGTTTGTGTGTTTTTGAATAAGAACTAACTAATTTAAAGGATTTCCATCCAGGCATCTCTGTGGAGTCTTAAATCTTAATCTGCCCACAATCTTAACTAATTGGATTGGTTTGTAGAAGAAAGCTGCCTGTGGTTTGACTTTCTGCAGAACAGTTAACACCAAAAAAAGAAAGGGACAAAAAGATAGAACCTAATTATAGTAATAAAGAAAAAGCAAGCTGCATCACAGTTTACCCTGTTACATGATAGGTATATATGTTGCTTGAATTTGCAGTGGAGGTTTTGTATGTGTAAGCAAATCAGTGGACTACATGGTGTTCAATATTCCCCTGCCCTTGGAGGTTAGTTACGCAGGGAATAAGCCACAGCATTCCTGCAACAAGTTGCACTAATTTATGCCTCATTGCTGCTTCTAGTACCATTGCTCTAGTAAAACTCTGAGTGTAAAATGCTTCTTCTCTTTGAGAATGGCTTGTAAGTGCTACCTTACTTTTGCAAGCATCACTGATGAATTGATAAATGCAAATAAAAACATGAGTAGCCAGGAAAACCTGAAGCTGGAGGTTAAATAACTCATTTTAGGTTTAAGACTCAAAGCAGGATGATGATACATGCATCCACTGCCTGCTTGAGGTACTGTGCCTATCATTCTTCATGATATTATAATAGTATACTTGTACTGCCTGCTGCTATCCCTCTGTCCTAGGCTATAGGACATCTGCTCCAGCTGCATAAATTATGTTCAGATAACCAAAAAGCAAGTGTTTGCCCAAGAAACTGCACCCCTACAAACACTCTAAGGCTGCCTAAAATGCCACCACATCAGGAATGAAAAATGCTGCTAACAGCTTACTTAGCAAGGTCTGTAGTTCACATATGTTTTGTGTTTGGTGCTTTAGACTTCCTCCTGGCTGGAGGCAAGCGGAGGGAGCCCAGCTGTGCCCAATTATGGTCAGAGCCGCATGGAGGTTAGAGTTTAAAAGCGGTGCAAGAGGTCAGCAGTTCACTTTGGCTTGGAGGTGGGGCTGTGTCTCTGTGCTCTGTTTTGATTTTTAACAGTTCTGCAGGTTTGGGGGCTGATTCTAGCTTATTCTACACTAGCTCTGAACTGAATCTTGATTTTATGAAGGTAAGGGTAACATGAGGCCTGCTTGCTGTAATACAAAAGGTCAATCTGAGTTTATTTGCTTGTGCTCACCTCTGTGATGGATACCAGTGGTGGGGGCTGGGGCTGAGTGTAAACCAAGCCCTGGTGAGCATCAGAAACCTACTTGAAACTGTAAGATTTAGGTGAGGGCTATAATGGTTTCATTTTCTGAGCTGTTTTTAGGACTCTGGAAGAACACTGGTCTTTAAACGAATCTCGGTTTAATGCATTTAGGACCTGTGTGATTGATGGTGTCTATAAATACCATTTAAGTGCACAATAGAATATTTAACATACCATTTTCAGCAGGCTTCGAGCTAGGCTCTCTCCCTCACTCCTGCAGTAGCTTCCCCTGGCTGTGGGGAGACCCTCTGGGTGATGTGTCCTTGGCACTGGGGACATGTGGTTGGAGGGGCTCCCCCAATACTACCACCCTCTATTTTTGTAAAGGTGTTGTCCAAAGAGCATGCTGGGCCAGTGAAGTATGCAGGGGCACCAGGGAGGGCATCAGGGGATTTCTGTGTTTGGAGGATACCCTCAGGGCCCTCAAACTGTGGGTCAGCATTGGGCAATGCCTGTTTTCTCACAGGAGGGGGAAGAAATAACCCAGAAGGCAACACAAGGCAAATGGGGCAAGTGGCTCCAGGCAAACAGCTCTGGGAAGCACAAAGTGGGGGCAGGGAGGAGGAGTGGAAGAGTGGAATTCTTCCCCCTTATCCTCCAGAGATATCCGTATATATATATATGTATAAAATTAATGCTTTTCTTGGGGGGTGGGAAAGACTTTTATAGGAATCCAATTATGTGTTTAAGAAGGGAGGTCTTTGTGGTACTAAAGTAGAAAAAAATAGTGGTTTAATTTATGAAAATTTGCAAGTACTTAGCGTAATCTAGTGATTAAAGCGGTCTTTTACTGGTACGCTTGTAAATGATAAAATCCCATCGCAGAATGGCTCCTGTGGCATTTTGCCAATTAACCTTTGCACGCTTTGATCTCGCTTTGACTCCAGAAGTTCAGGCTGCTCCCTAGCTTGTTTAGTAGCTGTTGTTAACAAAACACTTGCTGTTTGAAATACACAGTGCTTAGTATATGTGCTTCAGGTCTCTGAGCACATGCAATATTGATGTCTTGTGGATTATAGAAAAAGCCCAACTCATTAGTGAAGAGATATTAAATAAACATCCTCAAAGAAAGCAAACGAACTCGGCCATTATGAAGATGATTTTTCAGCCTGAACTGCACTAGCAGAGGCCTAGGAAATGTGAGTTTAGTGAACTGGTGAGGAGAGACAGATCATGTTGTGTTCACATGGAGCCAAGCTATGCATCCCCTGCCTACCCTGCAGACTTGTACAGCAGTCAGTGGTGGGGCTCAGCTGGGAAGAATGGGGACCCACTCTGCCTCCTGGCCTTTCCCAGGGGCTGGGAGTGGAGCTGTGGGCCAGATGGGAAGGATGGAGCTTGCCTAATGTCTGGCAGCCAGCAAGCATAGCTTTCTGTGAAGCACTGCAACCACGATGGCTGCTGCATGCACAAGTCCACCCTCATTCTTTCTGGGTTCTTGTCCAAGATCTGCCTCTGGCTTACCCCCATCACTTGTCTTCACGTTTAGGAGTATAATATACGGTATTTACCTTTCTCCTTTCCTCCCATAGGTAGTCCTGCAGTCAAGGACTGAAAACACCTGTTGAGACCAAAAATAGTTTAAGATAAAAAGCTCATCATGAGCACTGAGTATTCTTAAATAGGTTGGATATATATTTTGCAAGCCATGTGACATTAATTATTTATAACTAATGATTACGTGACAGTTGAGAAATACGAAAGAGAATTTGCTCTCTGTGTTCAGGGTCTCTCAGTTTGCATGAGTCAGCCTCATAGTCGGAAGCCTAAAAAAGGTCACTTTGCAATCTGTAAGTAGCTTTAAAGCCTTCACGGGCCTTAAAGCATCAGGCTTAGCCAGTGGAAAAAAACCTCCTGGAACAAGGTACCTCTGCCAACAGAGAGCTGGAAAATGGAGAGAGCTGCTAAGTCTGTCATCTCCTGCTCTCAATGCAGGTAGAGGAAGAAGAGCAGAAGTTTTTTTAGAGGCTGAGCATATGTCTGATTTGTCACAGCTTCAGCTAATAATTCTCACATTTATCTATTCCAGGCTTGGCTCCAGATGACCAAATGTAAAATCTGACATTGTCTTATGGATATATGAAACAATGGAATTGGTGAGTAGCCCTACCTCCACAGAACCTGGTACTCCCTTGTACTCTCTGCCTTTCTTTGTCACCACAGCCTACATATCCCACCACTCAGTCACTAGCACCTGTAGTCTGCTGCTTCTCACTAGAGCCACATCAGCCCAAATGTGCAACAGAGTAAGAACATTTTTTTTAAAAAAAATCAGGTTTTCTTTCCATCCAAACTTCCAGTACCTGCCCATGAGGGAAGGTGAGAGCCTAGAAGTCTCCCATCACACAATGACAGAAACGTGTTGTCTCTCAACACACAGCTGACTCCCCTCCCTTCCCCACACTGAAAACCCAGGTGTTGCCCTTTCATAAAGAAGGCACTTGAAAACAGAGTCCCCCCACGAGATCAGTTGCCCTGTGGAGGACATGGACAGACACCCCTTTGCAAACAGCTATGGCATTGAAAAGGCTTACTGCCCCTCTTGACCTGCCCACAGGAGCACCTCTCAACCTGCTCCTGTCAGAACAAGCTGGATTTATAAGGTAAGCTTCCCCTTGCTCCACTTTGGCTGAAGCAGGAGGAGTATTTTCATGAGCTGCTCAGCTGGAAGATGAGCTCCTGGGGTGGCATAGGGATGAACTCCCAGCCACAGGGGCAAGGCTGGAGACAGGTCAGTCTCCTTGGATAAGCACGGCTGAATCTGGGGGTAAACAGCTCATCCCTGCTTATTTGACATAACCACTTTTGTTCATCCACTTCCTACTAGTTAACTTTCCCTCAAGTGGAGTTTTCCTTCACTCTGCCTTACACATTTGAGAAGATCTGAGACAAAACTCCACCTTGCCATCTCCCACCTGACTGCCTATGCTTCCTTTAGATGCCTTGACAGGTTGCAAAGCTGGGGCCAGCTGTCACCATTGGACTGTGACTAATGTTCATTTTCTTGCACAGAAGCATGATTGGTTTCTTATTACCTATCTTCAGCCTTTCTGCCATCTTCTCTTCCTATCTTCGCATTTATTTCATGCATCCATTGCAAGTAATTAGCTCTTAGAAGTAGGAATTGCAAGTCTGGTTTCCTCAGGAAATGAGACTTAGGTGATCATGCTCTGTATGTCCTCAGGTAACTGTTGAATAAACCAGTTGATTTAATTTGGCTGATGGAGAGTGGGCTCAAAGCTAATCGAATTCCTACAAGTTCTGTGCAAGTAGGCAGCTAGCTGGAGCAGAGAGGAACCCTGAAGTCATGTGTCAGGAAGAAAGGTAACAGATAAATGCACATCTTATTAGATACCAGAATTCATAAGGGGGGGATGCATTAATAACTATTTTAAAAGTGCCTCAGTTTGTACCTACAAATGACCACAAGATGTAAGAAACCTGGACTCTTGTGTTAGTGCTTGCTGGATTACTTGCCTTTTTAATGTTATTTGCACAGTGATTGGGACAACAGCTTTAGATCCCTTAGAGGAATTTTTAGTGTGTTACTACAGACCATGAAACAATAATAGTAATAGCAATAAAGGCAGAATGTACTAATGAATGTTTCCCATCCACGAAGCTATTTTCAGGGCAGCACCTTTCCGTAATCCTGCTGGCTTTGGCACTTCTCCATAGATTTCTCTGGCACAGCCTTGTAAAGTCTTGTTCAGTCTTTATGCACTAATTTTGCACCTGTTTCATTTCAAATAGTGGCACAATAAAGCTCAAAAGGACATTTGGGTTTTCTTCATTGTTCCTGCTAGGAAGGAAAGGCAACTGGTGCTTTTTCACTGGAGTCCACCAAACTGACATAGCGCAGTTGGGTTTTAGCCATCTTCTCAGGCTGCCTGCTCTCCTGGTTTGTGAATCTCAGGAGATGTAGTCACCAAAGGTTTATCTGACAACTTCAGGGCACAAAAATCTTACCTCACCATTTGGGGTTTTTTGCTAGCAGCAGATCCTCAGCCCTTGCCCACCACATTCCCCTTCCAGGGACAATCTTAAAAGTAACCAGATGACCTGTAGGCATGTGTAACCTTGCAAGAAATCAACTGGCATGCAAATGGCAGGTGATGGATCTAAACCTGGATCAAGGTTTCCAGTTCCTGACTGTTTACACAGCAAAAGTGATAAGTACAGTACTAAAATCAGTGTGAGGTTTTGCATGGTGACGTATGCCTGCCCATATGAGCACAGAAGGGAGGATTTAACCACAGAGCAATTCTGGTTTTTCTGGGAAAAAAAAAGACACTTTTCCACTGTAAGGAAATTCCTAAAAATAAAAAGGCTTGTGCAGCAGTTTGGCTGCCATGTTTCATGCAGTAGTGCTGTGTTACAGAGATAAACATCAGTGCTTAGCTTACAGATTGTCTCAACACCTGGAAGACTGTTATAGAGACAGGTTTAATAATTAATTGCCATTTCCCTGAGACAATGCACCTTGGATCTCTTAAGGAACATATTGTACACCAGGTAACAGGAGGAGTAGGCAAAAGAGACAAAAGCATTAGGAAAGATAAAAAGACTGAGATCAAATAACATTATTCCTCATGTCATGGTGGAAATGGGACTATATTCACCTGATCCTACAAGGAGGTTGCCTGGAGATAGTTCAAAGTACTTGAGGTCAAAATACTTGTATTCCAAAGTTGCTTTTAAGTAAATGACTGTAATACAGCTGGTGGCAGATCAATTCCTTGATGTTACTGTGTTGGGCTTGTCATGTCACACTGCACAGATGGGCATGTGAAGGGGTGGTTTTATAATCAGAAAAATATGGTACCGGGAAACGATGTTGAAAGGTTCCTATAGGATATATTTTCTGTATGTACTATGTATTTTTCTCGTCTACATTTAGCTATACATTTTTTTTATGAAAGCTATAAACCTAATGAAATTAAATTCTACAATGAATTGAGTAGTAAGAAAAAAATTTATTCTGCTAGGCTCCTTAGAGACCACAACCCAAGCCACAAACATGGGCCATATTTTGGAGGAGCACTAGCATCTATTTCTGTTTGTGTCTTGGCCACCTTCCCATGACAGTTGCCATCACTTACCACCTTACTGGGGGCCTGTGTGTTATGACAGAAGTATCAGGAAGGAAGGTAATGTCTGTGTGCACACATGTACTGGGGGTGAAGGTAGAGGGCCGGATGAAGGAGGCAGCAGGCAGGTGGGGAAGCACTTGGGGAGAGGAGGCCAGGTCTGGGGTATGCAAAAAAAAAAAAGTACATATGACAGGTAAAAGTGGACTTGTGTTAGGGTGAGCAAATGGTGTGTTTCAAGATAAAAGCATCAAATGTGTATGTGGAGAGGGAAAGACCCTCAACACATCAACTGCACCTTTCTTCAACTAATGCTTATGGGGTTTTTTAAATTGCTGCAAACACATAAGGGATTTCAGCCATAGGGATATGAATGATGCACAATTTTAATTCAGGCTAGAGTGAAGATGCAAGCACTGTGAGCAAAGGTTATATGGTATGATTAATAAATATGTAGCAGCTGATAGCACAGAGCTGCATGCCCTGGTAGCAGAGCTGTTTTGCTAACTCCAGTGCAGGGCAAAATCCTATCATAAAAGCTTATTTAACCAAATGTTTATGTTTACTGGTGTGTGAATAGTCTGATCTTAATGAAATCAATGAAATGAGCAAAGCTATGAACATGTTTAAGATGTCTACAAGGACAAAAGTAACTGCTGGTACCTACCATGCTGTGGGTTTAGGTTGCTGGGGATCAGTCCGTGTTTCATCACTGACGTCCTGGGCAAGACACAAAGCCTATTTTTCCAATGGTTTTCATTGTTGAAGAGGATCTTGATTTCAATGAGTCAGATAGCGTTCTTTGGTAAACATGTCAGCTCAGATGCTTTTGAAAAACACGTTTCCTTATGAATTGTAGCTGAGTCTCAAGCTTCTTTGATAAGCATAGTGCACAAATTGAAATACTAATCATCGATCTGGGAAGCTGAATTACTTTTACAGATGGGTCTGGTGATGTTGGGCACACTTTTCCAGTGCTGCTGGAAGAGGGGTTTAACAGAGGAAATTACTTGGGATTGCACTGGCTTCTGTAAGATAGACAATTGCTGAGGAAAAGCTCTGTTGGCAAGATTCCTCTTAGTTTATGGCCAGATCCTCAAAGTAGAAGTCATCCTGAGCCAACTGAAGGTACTTTTATACTACCTGAGTTTCTTATCCTGGACTTTATAATCATTTTTGGTAGCTTTCATCTGTTAATCTGCCATGGAAAACCAGCCTAGGCTGAAGTACAGCATTTATCAACCAAGTCTGTAAATCTCTCCTCCATAAGACCTTTGAATGATTTCATTGTCTCTGGCATAGAGATTTTAAATTACATAACGGCAAATTGTATGTGAAGAACCAGTAGGAGCAACAGTCAGATGTATTTGTGGAGATGAGGGAGTCACTCTCTTGATTGTGAAAAGCCACAAATAGCTTGTGTGACTCCACAATGTCTGGGTTTTTAAGTGAGTGCTGGACCATGCAATCATGATACCATAACTGGCTTGTAGAAATTGTACCAATTTCAATTTTGGTTCCATCTCTGATGAAACAGCTTTTTCCTTCTTAGCTATAAGTGTGGGCACTCCTGCTATCCACCACTGTTCCAGTGCTGGTGATAACATTCAGGATTTGCCGAGTACTTTACATACTTCCAGTGCTGGAAAAAAATTAGGTCATTAAATCTTCCAGTATTTCTGTAATAAGAGCAGTCATTAGTATTGTCTTCACTTTATAGGCAGGAATAAGGGAGAATGGAGAGTTTAAGTGCTCTAACCATAGCAAGTTAGTGGCAAAGTTAGGATGGTGCTATTGATTTCTGCATATATTCTAAAGATTTCCAAAAATTATATTCCCTGTTCACTCAGCTGAATAGTCTTCAGCTTTCTTTTATAGTGCTGGTGTAGATTTGGATCTAATAGGTAGTGGGAGTTCAAATTTCTGGCACTGATTTTTTTCTTCAAAACTCTTTGAAACTAACTGTAAGGCACTGGAAAATTTTTAAGGCAGTTTAGTTTGTTGCCTCAGTCTTTTATACTATGACCAGTTGTACTGAGGGAATCCAGCCTCCTCAGCCAGAAGACAGAGACTGGGAGAACAACCCCCCCACAATCCAGGAGGAGATAGTCAGTGACCTGCTGCATCACACAGACACACACAGGTCTGTGGGACCAGACGGGATACACCCGAGGGTGCTGAAGGAGCTGGCTGGGTGCTCGCCAAGCTGCTTTCCATCATTTCCCAGCAGTCCTGGCTGACCGGGGAGGTCCCGACAGATTGGAAATTGGCCAATGTGATGCCCATCTATAAGAAGGGCTGGAAGGATGATCTGGGAAATTACAGGCCTGTCAGCTTGACTTCAGTGCCTGGGAAGCTGATGGAGCAGCTCATCCTGAGTGCCATCACACAACACATGAGGGACAACCAGATGATCAGGCCCAGTCAGCATGGGTTTATGAAAGGCAGGTCCTGCCTGACAAACCTGATCTGCTTCCGTGACAGGGTGACCTCCTTACTGGATGAGGGAAAGGCTGTGGATGTTGTCTACCTTGACTTTAGTAAGGCCTTTGACACCGTTTCCCACAGCATTCTCCTGGCAAAACTGGCTGCTCGTGACTTGGATGGGCACACGCTTCGCTGGTGTGGTGGTTTGACCTTGGCTAAATGCCAGGTACCCACCAAGTTGCTCTATCACTTCCCTGCCCCTTCCCCTTTTTTTCTCAACAGACCCAGTACAGATGGGTAAAAAACTGTCTGTATGGCTGGGCCCAAAAAGTTGTGGTGAACTGAGTTAAATCCAGTTGGCGGCCGGTCACGAGTGGTGTCCCCCAGGGCTCGGTGTTGGGGCCACTCCTGTTTAACATCTTTATTGATGATCTGGACGAGGGGATCGAGTGCACCCTCAGTCAGTTTGCAGATGACACCCAGTTGGGTGGGAGTGTTGATCTGCTCGAGGGTAGGGAGGCTCTGCAGAGAGACCTGGACAGGCTGCAGCCATGGGCTGAGGCCAACTGGAGGAGTTTCAATAAGGCCAAATGCCGGGGGCTGCCCTTGGGCCACAACAACCCCCAGCAGCACTACAGGCTTGGGGAGGAGTGGCTGGAGAGCTGCCAGTCAGAGAGGGACCTGGGGGTGTTGATTGACAGCCGGCTGAACCGAGCCAGCAGTGTGCCCAGGTGGCCAAGAAGGCCAATGGCATCCTGGCTTGTGTCAGCAATAGCGTGGCCAGCAGGGACAGGGAAGGGATCTCACCCCTGTACTCGGCACTGGTGAGGCCACCCCTCGATTCCTGTGTTCAGTTTTGGGCCCCTCACCACAAAAAGGACATTGAATGACTCAAGCGTGTCCAGAGAAGGGCAACGGAGCTGGTGCAGGGTCTGGAGCACAGGTCGTACGGGGAGCGGCTGAGGGAACTGGGGGTGTTTAGTCTGGAGAAGAGGAGGCTGAGGGGAGACCTCATCTCCCTCTACAGCTACCTGAAAGGAGGTTGCAGAGAACTGGGGACGAGTCTCTTTAACCAAGTAACAAGTGATAGGACAAGAGGGAATGGCCTCAAGTTGCACCAGGGAAGGTTTGGACTAAATATTAAGAAGCGTTTCTTTACAGAACGGGTTGTTGGGCGTTGGAATGGGCTGCCCAGGGAGGTGGTGGAGTCCCCATCCCGGAGGCGTTTAAGAGTTGTGTTGACATAGCGCTGAGGGATCTGGTGTAGTTGGGAACGGTCAGTGAGAGATTAATGGCTGGACTGGATTATCTTCAAGGTCTTTTCCAACCTAGATGATGGTTCTATGATTCTGTGAGTTTCCATGTCTTAATTTGCTAACCCTTGAATGGAGTAGTAAAATCTATATCGTAAGGAGTTATGGGCTTTGCACATCAGTGTAAAGCACACCATTGCCTGATGGAGCAATGGGAGAAGCTGTTCAGCTGTGCAGCCACTTTCCCATTGAGTCACAGAGTGTGTGTGCCCTGCCAAATGGTGCTAAGGCGAGTACAGTCTTCCTAGGACCTGGCAAACCTACCCCTGTACACCGAGATTCATGGATGGAATAGCTTAGGACAAACAACCCTGGCATTCATTCACAGCTCTGTCCACAAGCCTAAAAACCTTCATAATCTCTTGCATTTTTACCTGGTTCCTTGCAATAACCATGGTGGTGGAGTGGTGCCCTGAGTTGCAAAGCAGTTGCATGCCCTGAAATTTTTTTGAGAGTTTTCCCCTGCCTTCCATGCAAGATCATGGCTTTGTATCATACAGTTCCATGGGAGGTGGCTGGAGTGCCAAACTAAAAGCAGGTGCTGGATTGGATTTTCTGTCTTGTCAGTCCTGTGAGAGCAGTCATTGGCATGCATCTCCCTTATTTAAATCACAGTTGTCCTGGGTAGATGACTTCTTGCATCCTGGAACAATTGCAAATTACATGAAAAAATATACTTAAGTGTGGGGGTGCTTCCAAATCAATACAACCTTTTTCAACTACTCATCTTCAAGTCTTCTGTGGAAAATAGAATCATAAATTATAGAATGGTTTGGGTTGGAAGGGACCTTAAATATCATCTATATCCAACCCCCCTGCCATGGGCAGGGACACCTTCCACTAGACCAGGTTGCTCAAAGCCCCGTCCAGCCTGGCCTTGAACACTGCCAGGGAGGGGGCAGGCACAGCCTCTCTGGCCAACCTGTGCCAGTGCATCACCACCCTCGCAGTGAAGAATTTCTTCCTTATATCTAATATAAATCTACCCTCTGTCAGTTTAAAACCATTACCCTTGTCCTATCACTACCTGTCCTTGTAAAAAGTCACTCTCCATCTTTCCTGCATCCCCTCTTTTAGGTACTGGAAGGCTGCTATAAGGTGTCCCTGGAGCCTTCTCTTCTCCAGGCTGAACAACCCCAACTCTCTCAGGCTGTCTTCATAGGAGGGGTGCTCTAGTCCCCTGATAATTTTTGTGGCCCTCCTTTGGACTTGCTGGAGCAGGTCCATGTCCTCCTTATGTTGCGGGCCCCAGAGCTCAACACAATATTCCAGGTGGGGTCTCACGAGAGGGGGGTAAAGGGGGAGAATCACCTCCCTCGACCTGCTGGCCATATTTCTCTTGATGCGGCCCAGGATGCAGCTGGCTTTCTGGGCTGCAAGCGCACGTTGCCAGGTCATGTTGAGCTTCTCATCAACCAACACCCCCGACCCATCCTCTGCAAGGCTGCTCTCAATCCATGCATCACCCAGCCTGGTTTGTGCTTGAGATTGTCCTGACCCACGTGCAGGACCTCGCACTTGGCCTTGTTGAACTTCATGAGGTTTGCATAGGCCCACTTCTCAAGCCTGTTAAGGTCCCTCTGGTGGTGTTGGTGACTTTGCTGAGGGTGCGCTCAATCCCACTGTCCATGTTGCCATCAAAGATGTTGAACAGCACCGGACCCAGTACCAACCCTTGAGGAATGCCATTCATCACTGCTCTCCACTTGGACATTGGGCCATTGACTGCAACTCTTTGAGTGTGAACATCCAGCCAATTCCTTATCCATCAAGTGGTCCATTCATCACACCCATGTCTCTCCAATACAGAGACAAGGATATAATGAGGGACAGTGTCAAATTCTTTGCACGGGTCCAGGTAGATTACATTAGTGTCTCTTCCTTTATTCACCAACGCTGTAACCCCATCGTAGAAGGCCACCAGATTTGTCAGGCATGATATGCTCTTAGTGAAGCCATATGGCTGTTACTGATCACATCCTTGTTTTCCATGTGTCCTAGTATAGTTTCTAGGAGGATTTGCTTCATGATCTTGCTGAGCACAGAGCTGAGACTGACTGGCCTGTGGTTTCCTGGGTCTTCCTTTTCCCTTTTTAAAAATGGGAGTCATGGTTCTCCTTTTCCAGTCAGTGAGAACTTCACTGGACTGCCATGACTTCTCAAATATGATGGATAGTGGCTGAGCCACTACATCTGCCAGCTCCCTCAGGACCCACAGAGGCATCTCATCAGGTCCCATGGAATTCTGGACCTTCAAGTTCCTTAGATGGTCTCGAACCAGACCTTCTAGAGTGGGTGGTTCTTCATTCTCCCAGGCCCTGACTTTGCCTTCTGCTACTTGAGTGTTGTGGCTGAAGCACTTGTCACTGAAGACTGAGGCAAAAAAGTTATTGAGTCCCTGAGCCTTCTCCATATCCTGGGTAACCAGGTTTCCCATTTCCTTCCAGAGGGGGCCTGCATTTTCCCTAGTCTTCCTTTTATCACCGACATACCTATAGAAGCTTTACTTGTTGCCCTTGACATCCCTAGCAAGATTTAATTCTAACAGGGCTTTGGCCTTCCTAACCTGATCCCTGGCTGCTTGGACAGTTTCTTTGTGTTCCTCCCAAGATACCTGTCCTTGCTTCCACCCTCTGAGGGCCTCCTTTTTATGTTTGAGCTTATCCAGGAGCTTCTTGTTCATCCATGCAGGCCTCCTGGCATTCTTACCAAACTTCCTCTTTGTCAGGATGCATCACTCCTGAGCTTGGAGGAGGTAATCCTTGAATATTAACCATCTTGCTTGGGCTCCTCTTTCCTCCAGGGCTCTTCCCCATGGTACTCCACCAGTCAGATCCCTGAAGAGGCCAAAGTCTGCTCTATTGAAGTCTGGGCTAGCGAGCTTATTGTGCACCCTCCTTGCTGCCCTAAGGATATTGAACTCCACCATTTCATGATCACTGCAGCCAAGGCTGCCCTTGAGCTTCACATTTGCCACCAGCCCCTCCTTGTTGGTGAGAACAAGATCCAGCATAGCACATCTCCTTGTTGGCTCCTCTATCACTTGGTGAAGGAAGTTATCATCAATGCATTCCAGGAACCTCCTGGATTGCTTATGCCCCATTGTGTTGTCCCTCTAACAGATATCAGGGTGGTTAAAGTCCCCCATGAGGACCAGGGGTTGTGAATGTGAGGCTGCTCCTATCTGTCTATAGAAGGGCTCATCTGCTCCATCTTCCTGATCATGTGGCCTGTAGCAGACCCCCACTATAATGTCACCTGTCCCTTTTAGAGTTTGATTGTTGCTCCAAGGTCATTTGTATTTTGCATCGAGGCCTGTGCAGTTGTCCTGGTTTCAGCTGGAATAAAGTTAATTTTCTTCCTAGTAGCTGGTACAGTGCTGTGTTTTCGATTTAGGGTGAGAGTAACATTGATAACACACTGATGCTTTAGTTGTTCCTAAGCAGTATTTATACTAAGTAAGTCAAGGACTTTTCAGCTTCTCATACGGTTCTGCCAGCAAGGCTGCGGGTGCACAAGAAGCTGGGAGGGGACAAAACAAGGACAGCTGACCCAAATGAGCCAAAGGGGTATTCCATAACACATGATGTCATGCCCAGTATGTAAACTGGGTGGACTTGGCTGGAAGACGCCACAGCTCAGGAATTGGCTAGGTATCGGTCAGCAAGTGGTCAGCAATTGTATTGTGCATTGCTTCTTTTCTATGATTTATTATTATTTTATTTTCCTTTTCTGTCCTATTAAACTATATTTTTCCTGCTTCTCCCTCCCCATTCTTGGGGGTGGGGGGGTGGGTGCAGAGCAAGCAAGTAGCTGTGTGGTGCTTAATTGCCAGCTGGAGTTAAACCATGACAGCCATGATTCACTTTTTACTCCATTTGCCACTGATAAGAATGGCTCATCTTTAGAATTTGATTTCCTCTGTGGAGTTTTCTAGGAGCTGGAGGCTGGGTGATTAATTTTATTGGGACAATAAATTATAAAGAAAGGACTATGTCATTCTTCTTCAATAACGCTTCTCCCCAAGATGACAGCATAATAAATTACGGGTGTACAGCAAATTCCTAAATGCGATCAGTTGACTCACTGTGCTGGGTGGATGGAATAAGAGCAGGGCTGATGGGTTCAGACACTGAAGTTGCATGGAACCTTTACCACTGCCTTAAGACAGTATTGGGTGCTCTACTTTTGATAGACGGTTGAGCCTAGAAGCTCACACTGGAAAAAGTTTCTTTCAACGAGGTCAGATACTCTGTCAGCAGCACACAAAGATCTCTCCTAATGTATCATATTTTAAATAGTAGGGTTTGTCTTGCTGGTTTGAGCCATTAGTCTCATAAGGCTTTCATCTGGACTTCAATAATGATCAGTGTCTGAGGCTTCAAAGCAAATAAGAAAAAAAAAAATAGCACAAGAAGTCCCACATGTCTGCTACTTACATAATTATAGGGACAGGAAATGTCTGTTCTGACCCCCTTGATTTTCAGCTTCCGTACTGAAGATTTGCTTATCCTTACATTCATGTCCATAATGCAGATATTCTTGAATAATAAAATTTGTAGCCCCTTTTGTTGCCTTTTGGTGCCCTGTATCCTAGCAGCAATGTATCGATGGTGCACTCCACGAGGGCTACAGTGCGGGCTGTAAACCACTACGGCTTGGGACCCGCTTCACAAATGTTCTGAAAAGAGGGCAGGAGCTGGGATCGGTAATCGCACAAACTGTCCAACTGCATTTATTACTTCTCATGAGTTAATTCATGGATATTAAATCCAGCAGGGACTCTTATGATCATCCACACTGAACTCCTGCTTACAATGCATAATTTAACCTGGTAATTCCTGCATTGGAGCAAACAACCTGTGGCTGAACAAGTATGTATTCTTAGAAGCCCCATTGATCCTGATTTAATCATTTCACATCATGGAGAATTCTCAAAAAAAGCCTTGGAAAGCCATTAACTTGATTTTCCTAAATGTAACCAGGAGGTAATTCGTCTGTCCGAGGTGGTGCTAGGAGTTGCTAGCTAAGGCCAAGGAATGGAACCAGGTGAGCGAGCTCCCAGCCTGTGCTGTCAATATAAGAAACCTTTCACTCCAATGTCCATAGGATGTTCTCAATGAAATTGAAACACACAATTTATCTTTCTAAAACCATCCAGGTTTAGATGCTCCTGCACCTGATGCTGTGCTATGTATTTTCTTACTGTTTTGGACTGTATTCTAAGATAAAAAATGCTCTGCAGAAAACTGACAGCCAATGTAAGACTAGGGTTCAGAAACATTTAACTTTTTTTTAACTATTTTTTTATTCTCCTCTGTATAGCTGAACAATTAAAAATCTGAGCTGCAGTCTTCCGTAACAAGAGGCATTCTGAACCTGAGGAGGCAGAGAATGCGGCTGCTGGCTTCTAGGTATGACCCCCTAACTTATACTATTTATATTTTTGACAAAAATAACCAATATAAGGTACATTGAGTGCAGAGCAGCTTCTGATCAGAAAAAAACACAGCAATCTGGAGGTGCTCTTGCTCTTATTCAGGCAAATTTCCACTGATTCTTATGCAAAGGCATCATAATTTAGCTCATCAGCTCTGCTTTTTAAACAAACATGTAAACATGTGCATGCACGCATACGCCTCTGTCCTTTCAGGGACTATAATGTGTTCCTAAGAATTTGGGCCACAGGTTTTGAAGAGAAAATCTGCTTAGTGGCCCAGATATTTATAAAGCTGCTAGCAAATATAGAGACAGCATGACAGATGTGCAGACAGTTAGGAGGAATTGTTATAGGCACGAGAATCATTTGTCGCTGACGTGTGTTCCCCTGCTTACTCGACCCACTTGCAGTGTGCCCTTTGTAGGGTATTTGATGTTGTGTTGTTTTGTTTTTCTGGCAATGACCTAGAGAATCCTACTTCAAGATTGTTATCACTGGGGAGGGAATGAATCCCGTTCCCTTGGGGTTCATGGGGTCTGGATGCATTTATTCTGAAGTCCAAGTTCAAGGTAACAAGGGTTACAGGGTGAAGGTCTTTGACACCAAAGCCAATAAGAAAAGGAACGGGGTAGGAAAGTAAGAAGGGGGTATTGAAATCCCCATGTATTTATTATAATCCTGTCTTGAGAATCACTGAGCTGGAGCTTTGCCTAACCCCTGTCTGCAAGGTTTCCCTGGCAGAGCTACAGAAGTAGCCAATACATTACAGTTGTGGGCACTTAGTTTCTCTGAGACTAAGGCAATTTTGGTGTCTAAAGGTAGGTTCAGCATTTTAGTACTCATTGATTCTGTAGGAAAAAAAGAAAACAACCCAAAACAAACAATTTGGGATTTTTCTAATTTAATTGATTAAATGTCTTTGTCCAAAGCACTAGCTCAGGGACTCATTATCCACTTAAACCTCAAATCTTTTTCACACTCATGGGTTTGAGACTAGACTAGCCCAACATCTTGTACATACAGGCAAGGTGCTTCAATTCATTTTTTTAACCTCACTGTTCACCAAATTGAAATGCACATTGTTTCTTTATGCCAACTTTATCTTCAGATCAATAATCCTGGTATAGTGTCTTAATAATCTTTATGTTTTTGCTGCAGATAAGCTTATTCTGAGTCATTCTTCCTCCTTGTTTGCTTCTTTAGGGTTACTTACTATTTTAAATCAGGAGAGAAAAACCTTCGCCTTACCAAAAGTTGAATGAGTTTTGATGAGCCATAAATTTAAACTCACCTAATGCTTTCAATGTACTGGGGATGAGTACTCCTGTAGGCAAGGGGGACCGTGAACCACAAGCTTCCTTTGACTGAATTAATAATGATAGTTCTATAGTCATCACTATTCAAAAAGTAAACATTCTTAAAAATGAGCCATCATACAAATTAATATATTCCTATAAAATTACACTAAACCAGTCACATCGGGTTCTATTTTTTTTTTCCAGAGACATCTTCCAGAGAAAATAAAGAATTCACTGTATTTCCGTGATCACGATTCTCTCTAGGAGCAAACAATTTACTGTATTGTAAAATCTGGCTACGTAACAGCAGTGAAAACTTGGGCTTAGAGGAGCCCAGCTTTCTAAAGGACTAAAAAGGTGAGCTGGCATACTAGTTCTGACAAGGGTAGAGTATTAGCTCTTCTTTGGAATTAGTCCAAACAATCCAATTTTGTCATTGTTTCATCTGAAGAAGCAAAATATGGCACAATAATTGTGAAGCAAGTACATTTAAAAATTTAACAAGTTGCAAATGTGTTGTAGGTTTGATCCAAAGCCTGTTGTAGTCCATGGAGAGGAATGATTTCTCAAACACAGTGTGAATAAGAGAGAGGGAGAAGGAAAAATAGTGGAGAACTTCAGGAAGAGCAAAGGGAAAAACGGAATAAAGTGACAGGTTTATCAGAATTATATCCCAGCTCTCCCTCTTTAATCCCCATGTACGTTTCCCACTGTTCTTGTTATTTTTTCATGTATCCTTTATGGTAAGGTCACAGCTACGACCGTTTTTCTGAAAGAGAAGCTCTCTGCACTAAGCATTTGGCCAGCTGGCTGTAAGGCTCTTCTGTTCACACCAAACGTTGAAAGAAGGACCTCTTCCTCCATCTCAGACCTCCTCTGACAGGCAGCTGGAGATGCCTTCCCTTCTCCTGGGACCTGCCCCTCCATCAGTCTCCTCACAGGATTGTAGGCTCTTGTGTGCTGTTGTGCTGCAAAATCCCTCTTTTGTCCTCCTCTCCTCATTGTGGATTCAGTCGTGGCTCAGAAACAGAGACAGCCAACCACAACAACTTTCTCCAGGAGTTCAGAACTAATCTTAACACAATCTGTTGGCATCAGAGAAATTAACTTCTTTTGAATGAGACTGGATAAAAAAATAATGTGAATGTTTATCAGATAAAGTACCTTTTCTGTTTATGGAATTATTCTTCAAGCCTTTGCATGTTCTTGATTTGCCTTTCTTCCAAACAGAAATTCAACCCAGGCAAAATTTACTTTCCCCTCCATTATGATCATCAAAATTTTACCTGAGTGAACTTTCTTCCCCGAAGTCAGTCAGTTCTGTGTTTCAGTAAATTTTATTCACAGCCCCAGTCAAAACCACCAGATCTTCTTAAAGTACCCAAAGCATGTATTTGGTCTACTGTGAAGCCAGAGTCGCTAATGAGCATGGAATTGCTCATCAAGATGGGCCTTTGCAAGAGAAAATACCATTTGAAGAAGTTGCACTTTACTTGAGTAAATCCCCCATCAGGAGGCCAGGCTGCTAAGCTACTGGAAAAGTAGGGTAGTCAGCAATAGAGAAGCTTTAGGGAGGTTAAGTGTGATCAGACAGATTGTTTAACGTTGAAGTCAGTAGATCAATAGGTCCCTGTACCTCTCCCCCAAATAAATATTTCTTCACTGAAAAAATACCATGTAACTGATGAGAAGCTGCTTACCACTGTGGCTAGGATGAGACACTTCAGGTTTTTATTTTATATGTTTTGTGGTTAAAGGCTCTAGGCAAGTGAAAAGATGTGTGGCACTACATTAATATGAAATAGTAATGGCAGCTGCAGAGAAGGAAAAGGGATGTTGGAGCATCTTGATTAAGGATACCAAAAGGCAAACATGGTGCTGTTTGCCGTGCTGACTTGTGCCGTTTAGGTTGATCACAGTGCAGACCACAAGCCAGCCTTAAGCCCTGGAACATGTCAGGTCTGTCATCACCCCACATTCTCCATGGGGAGATGCAAATCCTCCATTTGCCCAGGCTCTTTCCCCAGCTTGTCTTCAGGTGCCCTACAGCACTGAAAACACCCCCGTGACTCTGCCAGCATGTGTGTTTCAGAGGTGTGCTGCAAGCAGGGAGTTTGGCCGGTGGCCCTGGTCACACAGGTTTCGTGTCCCCTCTTCTCACCCACACTGGAGCAGACCTGAACCACTGGGGCATTACAGCTCACATCCAGAAACTAAGGGCAGGGAAACATGGAGTTTTAGTCACATTTAGAGGAGTTTGGGGTTTTTTAATCTGTTCTTCAAACATTCAACAAACATTCATAAAGCTTATACTCTCCAAATTATTTACTATTACTTTTAATTAATTATAGTAACCCATGTTGCTTTGACATATGGGAAGTAAACAACTGCTTTGACTAACTAAATACTCAATCAGGTTGGAGAAGGTCTTAATTAGTTAATTTAATTAATCACACAGTCTGTTTATGGCTGTTCATGTGCCGTGGAGCAGTAGAAATGGCTGTTATTACGCAATGAGAATGCAACCATGCTTCTTCCTTCAAGATAGTTAAAAAAGGTGTTCTGTCTGTGTCTTGTAATACGTACCAACAGGTGTCAATTTTCTTAGGTTTTTGTCTTAAGAGTTTAATACCCATTATATCCAGTATATCATTTGTTGGGAACACATACCTTACATTAGCAGGAGAACAGCTTATGTGATTTATAAAGGCAATTACAAGTTTGCAGTGAGATGGGAATTCTGTGAGTAATGCGGTATGTCCTGTTCATATCTGCCAAAGGTTGAGAAGGACAAAAATATCAAAATTTGAGACTGTATTAATGAATGCATGCCCAGAAAAAAAAGAGAAGAAAAAAAAAAAACAACAAACCAACCACTTTAAAAGTACTTTTCCAGCAAAAATACCATAAAGCACTGTAAGACCTATGCATTTTGCTCCTATGTGCTGTAAAATTAATGTGGAAGTTTGAAATCTATTATAGTAAGAGAGTGGAAAAATCCAAGGCAGTTAATTTGAGAAGCATATTTTATGACTTTAAAAGATGGGACAATTAATCTACAGTAGTCATATTTAAGAAATATATGTAGTGCTCATAAAAATCTTCAGGCTGACATCAATGTATATAAACCCTGTTGGGTCAACTCCTCTGCAACGTGATGGTAATTACTCTGAAATGAATGACTAGTCTGCATTTGGGTCCTTCGGACTGGCTGCAGGTCTGCCTGTACTCATTTTTCATACTACAGGTACAGAAAGGGCCACAGTGAGACTAGCTTCCCTTGCAGGGCAATTGCTTCTCCACCCTGATCAAAAGGGATTGTTCTCAGATTAGAGTTGAAAAGAGATGATTAATCTGTGTACTCTGTTCAGTCCTGGGTCTTTGTATTGTGGTCAGCAGTTCATGAAAAACCCAAGTGGGAAGCACCACCTCCTCTTCTCCCCTTGGCTGCCAGGTAGTAACAACTTTCAGTTACTACTCACCTGGTCTAGACTCATGCAGTAGCCTGGAGGTAAAAGATATGTAACCACTAATGGATCTTTTGAATTGCCTAGTTCCCACTTCTTCACTTAAATTATACTTTTTAAAACTATTTACCAAAATTACACAATATTCTTTGAAGAAGAAAGTTTCTGCCTTTCATACGCATCATTCTTTACATCCTCTCTTGGAAAATCACAGGTGCGTTATATCACTGCTATAGGTGTTATTTATCATTATCTCTACTGGGAGATCAATTGGTGCTGCAGGGGATAACAACAAACTCTTATAGCAAAAAGGAGATGATATTCTACCATGGTGATATTGATGACACTGATAGATGGTCGAAGAAAACCCTACTGTTAGCCTGGCAGGACTGACCTTAAACAGCTATGTAGGCCTATATATGTTTTGATTTCAGCCTGCCACCAAAGCAGAAGCAGTGGGTGCAGTATACCTGTAGGCTGAGTGCCAGCATTAAAATTGCATTTTGTTTGGCTTTAGAGAAATGCTCTTGGGTCTGTTCACTTGAGTTTTGAAGCAAGAATGTCATTATTTTCATATAAGGCTCTGTGGCCTGAAGAGGAATAGGACACTAGTCCTTCACTGTTCTTGCAGTCAAAAACCAGTCCTAAAGTACATTAAAGTGTCTGACCTCTCCTGGTTCTCTGAAAACCTCAGCCACTGTGTCTGTTGCGTATCCCATGATCCCTGTTTTGGCCTTTAAGCTTGTGCTTTTTGTAGCTTTCAATGCTGGTGGCAGTGATCTCTCAGAGGATTATTTTCACGTAAAGTCCTACAGAGGTCACAGTAACATGACAGAGTCTCTTTGCCAGGCACTGTACAAATGCATAAGGAGCGATAGTACCTGCCTGGGATGAGGCACAAGCCCGATCCGTGGCAAGTAGGAATCCCCTGGTATTTTCAGTAATAAAGATACAATGCTCTAATTTAATTCCAGATTGGGTAATTACATTGTCTAGTCATCCAGGATGTAGCTTCTCCATTTACTGCTTTGGCTGTTGCTAACAAACTGTTCAGCTATCACACTGTTAGCTAGTACTTCACGCATGATCATGGACATTCTCAAAATCTGTAAAGTAAGCAGAGCTCATCACACTGCAGAATTAATTGCATCTCAGAGATAAATAAGGTTTCTCCTTTATTTAGTATAAGCCTAATTCTACTTTCTCTGAATTCAGTAACAAACTATGACTGATTCTAGGGCAAATCTGGTTCCAGGCCTTCGTTAACAGATGGACTTTGGATTTGCAGGGAGTGAAACTCACACTGTGAGATGTAAGATAGTATTGTTTTTCCACAGGTTCTAATAAGTAACTTTCTGTGACTTCTTCAGGTCTCAGCCTTGCCAATTATAAACATTTGTGTCATTGTTTTCTGAAGGGCAGCATTTGCATCTTTGAGGAAACCTAGCAACACTCATGTGAAAGAAAAATAATTAAAATGCGGTAGACTATTAGAAACGCAAGGCTGAATTACGGTCTACTGGGGAAAACTAATCTGAGTGTGCCTAATGACATCCTTTAGAAAGTGATGCTCAGCTAAGAAGATATATTAATGTCATTTGTATTGATAATCTACTATGTTAATGCTTGCAAATAGTTTAATTTAAACAACTTAAAAAATTTTAGGGAGTCTGTATTTGAAGGTCCTGTGGAGTATCCATCAAAGTGACAGACATATCTTTCTCGTTGGTACCTTAGATATGCTTACAGTTCATGGTATCAAAAAAATGGAAACCACATATGAAAAACCTAAAAGGAAGAATGACTCAATACACTTAACCAAAGTAATATATGTCAGAAGAAATATGTCAGTAAAGCTAGTGAAAAATAAGCTGAAATAAAGCAAATTTCACCCTGGTCCTATTAATATATGACATAGTTTAAGACAGGTTGAATGGTCCCTGTTCAACCACAGCTATGCAAAAATCAAATTAGATTATACCACACCGGATACATGGTTAGCTAAATGATGCCGAATGGGATTTAACTTTGTCTCTGCTGACTATTCAGTTGTGGTCAGCATGTTCTAACAAACCTACCTTGATTTTCCATAACTGTATTAAAGCACAGTAATATCTGGCTGGGTAGACAAGGTTTAAGATTTCAGTTTACACTTGAAGGCTTTGTGTTGTGGAGGGTGATTTTTATGACATAACTACTTCAACAAAAGCCGTAGTGTAGACATAATTATACCAGCAAAAAAAAAAGTAGTTTTGTTGTTATGGCTTATATCGTTTGCCAAACTGGAATGCATTTTATAGGCAAAAAGTACTCTAATTACGTAGGAGGAGTTTACTGGCATAACTACACCAGCATGACAAAATTTTCAAGTGTAAACAGGAGCTAGGTGCTTATTTAAGTCAGTATGTTTTCTAACCACTTAACAAAGGATAATTTGTTTTCCAAAACCTCCCCTTCCCCAGCCACACACTGGTCTGACTCTCACCCAGTTCAGAAGTCAGTAGCAGGACACCAGCCTGCTCCTTTAGAGAAAGCCTGCACCAATGCAATTTACTCACTAGCAGAGGTGGTGTAACGAGAAAAGCAACACCCTAGGAAGTTCAAAAACATGACAAAAATTAGTCCTTGTCCTACTTTTACTTACACATTTGTACAACTTCTTGCACTTCCCCGCGTAACTCCTACCAGCTGTAACCTCCTTACTAATCATTGTATGGGTGCAGCTGAGACAAAGGGGATTTAAGAAAACAGTGTGAGATACTAACTGGGCACCAGGCAGGCTGCACCTTGCACAGAGCAGGTTCTCCTTCATGCACTGCTGGCTCTGGCTGCCATAAGCAGCTGCGGGAAATTTTTTTCTTGCCTGAGGACAGGCTGGTATGGCTAGACGGCATCTATGTGATGATGTGTGAGGAAGCCTTACCAGCGTGCGTTGTTGATAGCTTTGCTCATTCTTCCAATTCACAGTGTAGATGTACCCAGGAAGGCTGGGCAGAACGTGAGACTTCAAGGATTACAAAAACTGAGCAGTGCTGTACCTGCCATATTTCTGACTGTTGCCATCACTATTTTAATGAGCTCTGCATTTACCCCTTCCACTCCTCCCTCACATAAAAAAATTCAAGTCAAACATGGAAACACCTATTTTGTACTTTTTCTTGTATTTGGGTTGAAAAGGAAACGAAAAAAAAAAAAGAAAAACTGTAAAATCACATTCCAGAAATATTTGGGAAATCCACAGACTTAATGAGAGAAAAGGACTAAATACATGAATGTTGTCACTAGCAAGTCATCTGGAGCAAACAAGGGAAAGCTTTTAAAATCTTTAAATTAAATGATCCTGTGAAGACACAGATAGTCAACACCTGAGGCAAAAGCTGTTTAATTAGAGTGGGAAAAGTCTTTGTTCTAAGTAA
This sequence comes from Athene noctua, assembly GCF_965140245.1. Lineage (NCBI taxonomy): Eukaryota > Metazoa > Chordata > Aves > Strigiformes > Strigidae > Athene > Athene noctua. Next base: position 97,919,241 of record NC_134037.1, read on the forward strand.
TTAAAGGTAAAATTCCAGAGTAGATGAGAGAAATCAAAACTCCTTAAACATTTGGCAGCTTTAAAGAAAAATCTGCAAGGGTGCAGAGATAAACCCGCACAAGGAGAGGCAGAGGATGAGGCCAGATTGCCTGCTTATGCAGTTCTACTGAGGCATTGCGAGGCCTGAGTAGTAGGTCCCTGCCCATGTAGGGTGATTCAGAGCACTCGAGACAGGAGTACAGACATCCCCTACAACCAAGGAGTAGAATAAGCATCTTTCAAAGAATGATGAAAAATCCCACATGCTAACCAGGGAGCTGCCTTGAATTAGTCTGTAGGTAGTACTATGCAGAGGTGTACAGAGAGCAATTTAGGCTGGATGGGATCTGGGGGTCACTGAGTCCATTCCCCCAGCTCAAAACAGGGCCAGCTTAAGTCAGGTACCTGGCACCTTGCTGAATTCTTGTCCTGCTCAGGAGGCTGGGGGTCTTGCTCCTTTTGCATGCTAGTTATCAGCTCTTCTTCTTAGCTAAATGTTTAGCAAGAGGAGGATTTACTCTTTAAAACAGAGCTGTGGTGGTGATGGCCAGTTTTGTGGAACGACTTATCAGCTAAAGCGTGCAGCCAGGAAATGGGATTTGGGATCGAGATATATGACGGCATATAGCTGTCATTACAGCTCAGGGCATGCTGTAATCCCCAACCTATGGCATCGTCTGAGACAGAGGGAAACGCTTCCTCCTGTCAGTAAAGCTGGCCTGTAGGCAGCTAGGCTGCCAGCGTTGTGGAGCTTAGAGAAGAGGTTAGGGCAACATGCCATGCAGTAGGGCACCTAAGCCTTGGTCCTTACTCTCAGAGCTGTTAATGAATTTTATATTAAACGGCATCTTCTTTATATAGGACACAAATAATCCTGGCATCAGGGACAAGCAATACAGACAAAGGAATGATAAATTCATGAAACAGAGACGCTGAAGTATCAGTACTGCCTGTGGTGAACCACCCCTGGACATGCTCAGAAACAGGACTGCAAGCACATGGAGGACATAAGAAATCTGAGATTTATCAACCAAAGCTTTCACTCAGAGGCTGATAGGGTGACTGTGGGTATCATGGTTTTGGAATCTGGTATTGCCAGAAAGAACTGTTTAAAACTGAGGCACCTACATATTTTTGGAGGTCTAACTATGAAGATATACACACTACAGTGATGTTTTACATGACAAAATGTTTTATAGGATAGAGTTCAATCTCTTAGGTGAAAGAAAACTGGAAAAAATCCCCAGTGTGCTGTGAGATGAAAATGTTCTTTTTTCTTTTTCATTTGTTCTGGGTACAACAAAGTCAGGTATTAGAAGTATAATCTTTCGATTCCAGTTGTTTCCAATAAAATCCATAATTCGCAACAAGTTTTACTGTATGAGAGTCATGACTAAGCTTTGAATAATTGGATTCTACTACAATTTTTAATAGCATTTTCCAGTTTACTGCTTTCTCCCTTCTCTGTAATAGTTATCATTATAAGTTTATAAGATTTCCCAGCAAGAGGATTTCTTACCACCCAGAGTTTTCTGATGGAGACACTCATCAATATTAGCAACCATTTTTTGAATTAGACTTATGACACAATTATACAGCTACCAAGTGTACTGCATTGCTCTTCATTAACAAGCTCACTAATGTTTACTGAAATTTATTTTATTGAATTTATGCATATGTGAGAAGACACTGTGGAAAGCTGTATCTTTTCTCAGGGCTGGCCAAGACCAAAAAGATTACACTCCAGTTTCTGACCAGCATATGTGAATGGTCTCATAGTCAAATGCACAAAAGTCTAAACTATTTCCTAGCCACATATTTTAAACGGACTTGCCACAAGTGGAAGTGTGACTACCTAGGATTATGCAGAGCGAGCTAATCATCTAAAGCAGGTATCAAATGCTATGTAAAATACACAGATGATTACTGGGAATCTGTCCTTCCTGGAATGGGAGAGAAAACAGAAGACCTAATTTATACTTTAACAAACAGAAAGTCAACTCACTGCTCGCAGAAGAAAAAGACCAATGCTGAGTCTTATCAAAGATACTGCAGCAGTATTTCTGACCCCAGGAAACAGTTAAAACTACCCAGTGCTTGCTGAAAGCCTGATGTCAAGATCACTAACCAGCTGATTAGTTTATTCTGATTAGGAAGTGTTCAGATTTTAGTTGATGAAATTTTAACTATCTGTCACACTAGCTTTTCTGATCATTTAATTGGAAAGAAGATGCTCAAGAAAGTAATTCATTTTTTGAAATTCCTGGGGATAGCCCCAAAAAGGAGCTCAGCTTTGAATCGGGGATTTACACTGCTTAACTCCAGAACTCATCTTGTGAAGAACATTGTTTATAGGCCACTGAACTCTGAAAGGACCATGAATTGCACAAGTGACGTAACTGTCTGCAGTGTAGTACGTACCTAACACATACTTTGTTCAAACAGAAGTGTCCTACCCAGGCCTGCTATGGTAAACACAGGCAAGGCTCTTATGGAAAGTAAGATCGGTTGGTCGGTCGGTCGGTTGGTTGGTTGGCGGCGGGGGGGGTGTGTGTGTGTTGCTAATTGTATCACTGCTCTCTCTTTTTCTATCCCTACATATCTCAATATTTTATTGTCACCTGAGTCAGACAGCTCCAGATTTTGGTTTCTTGGGGTCTCATTCAGTGACCCAACTGCCTCTGCTCTGGGTACAGGCTTTTTCTGGGGTCCCTACGGGGGCAGAGGACTGCAATGCCTGTCACCTTTTTATCTTTGGGCCTTGCACAAAATGCAGCTTTGTTCTTTTACTTCTGTCCCTGTGAAAGTCATGGAAGTTTATAAGAAAATGTTTTCTCTTCCACTTGTGATAGAGCCTCAGCTGAAATTGCCTGGATGTTCTAAACTTATAAGCATCATCCCACCAGAGATGTGTTCTTGAATGTTAAATTTAGGCTAATTGGAGGCATATCCTTTAATTTAGCAAGCTGAGGTTACTAATACAGATCAAGAGCTAAAAATTAACAGTGGAGCTGATGTATGCTAAATGCCTAAGTGATATCTTAACCTATAATTATACAAGTTCTGTTAATAGTGAATAATTCAAATCTTCAGGGATTTCAATAGTCTAATGGGCTGTAGTTATTGCCAATTTACATTTATGGTTGCTAGGCTTCATTAAAATGAGAGAAAGGCTGTATAGCATAGCAGAAGAAAATTGGTGTTTGAAGTTATCACCCAAGAATCAAAATATGAAATTTAAATTAGAAGGTGTCCAAGCAACACAATGACACCAAAGCCGAGCGCTGATAATGAAAGTAGGAAGAGAGCAAGTTTGCTGAGAATATTAAAGGAAGACAGCACTACTAGCAACACGCTCCGTAACAACGATACCTTAAACGCCGCACTACTGTAGCATGTACGGAGTCCAAAACTTATTACAAACCCCAATTAAGCCTTTCTACATGCTTCTGAATTATTTAAATTTTGTTATCACTGATTTGCAGATGGCAGGCTGAGGCACGATAAAGCACATGGCTTATCTGAAGTCATGCAATGACTCAGTAGGATGCGAGAGCAGCAGCTCAGGGCTGCAGCCTCTCCGCGAGCCCACTGCCAGGTACACCTATGCCACACCAGCACTTTGGGAGGCTGCTCAGCCAGTACCCCTCCATGGTTTGCCACTGCCTGTTTCATCCTCGTACCATAGTCCTTGGTCTTCTCAGCCAGTCTGAGACACCCGTGTTTGGGAGATGTGCTACACACCAGATCACTCAAAGCAACATGGGTTAGAACTAGTGATTTCTGCAAATCCAGAGGGAATTGCTATTCCTCTGGATCACTGCGGCCATCCGGTTCACAGTGCAATTCCACAAACACACCACATGACTGCAGGGATGGCAAATCACAGCAGGGAGGGACAGCGGGCCCTTGGAGAGACCACTTCCCACCAGCATTTCCACCAGCGAGAAAGCGCTGTGTAGCCAGCCCCAGCCACGTGTGTTTCCACAGACCCAGGATATGCGCTGGGGGAGGCCACAGTGTACACCCCTCAAAAGCCACGTATGACAGCTAATAGCCTCCTCTTAGCCAAGCCCATCCAAACTTTCAGAGTAAGTCTAGGTTTTACTGACTCTAGGCTTAAACTGTTAGTGTGACCCTTCACTAGTAGTCACAGAGATGTGGTCTCTCCCAGCTCCTGCTCTTCTGAGCCATACTGTATGCAGACAAACTATTTTCAGAACTTGATAGATAATAAAAATACCACGTAAATTAATAAGAATGAACAGCATGTGTTACAATTTGGTAGAAGTCGAGGTATCTGACACATTTTGATACCTAAATTTGACTTTAAGTCTCTTTTTAATTCTGCTGGAGTGTACTTTAAATATAGAGAGTATCTGCTTCTTATGAGCAGATTAACAACTAAAATAAATGTTCTTTTGTACCTAAGGATTAGATATTTCCTCAATGTTTTGTTAGTGATTCATGTTACTTTATCTAAATTCAGGCTCAAATCCTCACTTGTATATCATTTCAGTTGTTGAATCTAAATTAAGTATTTGAGTTTCTCTGAAAAGGCAGAAAATACTGTGGGGTTGGTTGGTTTGTTTGTTTGTTCATTTTAATTTAAACACCTTGAAGCTCTGTAGTTTCCGCGATAGTGAATAAGCCATGGGATAAAGAGTTATAACTAAATAGCTCTTTCTTTATAAAATAGGTTTTTCCCAACAGCTCCTTTTTATTTTTTCTGAAGTAACCTCTCACATCTCAGTCTGAAATAAAGGTATCCATTTTGTAACATATTGCTAAATATCTCTCATTTACATAAGAAGCAACAGCAAAACTCCACGTACATTGTGTTAGTTAAATTATTATTATTATTATTATGTAACTACATAATGGAGAAATAGTAAATTCAAACTCTTAAAATGCTGATCATGAAGTATATTAAATTATAGCATTGCCTCAACTGCAGGGCAGGTGTGCTCAGTGGCACACCCTCTGTCATGCAGATGATGGGATAAACCAGAGCACAGCACAGCTTCTCTCCTGGAAACTGAAGGAAACCAACACCTGAGGAGACATTTTAGATCTCTGCTGTGTTCTGCAACCAGGACACACTTTAGGGTTTACAGCTGTAGGACTTTGGAGCAATACCTAGTGATTCACAGTAAATACTCACTTCACTAAGTGATCCAGAAAACTGATGTGCTTTTGTGAGCAGGTTCACTCTGAAATTGCAAGGGAAAACAAATCCTTCCCAAGCCTATTTTTACATGCAGCAGATGACGGGGAGTCAGCAGGGTTGGATTTGGCTCAGGAACACGTGCTGCAGCCGTCAGTGACCGGCAAGGCCTGAAGCCCCCGTAGCCTCGCTCTCCAAGCTATGAGTAATCTTGAGCAAACAGCATCAGCCTCCCAGTAGTCCAACAAAAAGTGTACCTACCAGAATCACATAGTTTAATTATTGAGTGGTTGAAAACCACTTTCAGACTGGTAGAAAAGAGATGCCTAACTACAGAGTTATGTTAAGCAATGACAACACAAATCAATAAAAATCACCCAATAATTAAGCATCTTCAGACACTTAACACCCATTGCAACTGCCATTAGCAAGAGGTTTGAGGGCTGTTCACAAATGTCTTTAGCGTATTATAAATTCCCCATAGAGCACTCAGATGTCCCAGCTATGGCAATGCATGCTGCATACACTGCAATCCCCTCCCTGGGCTATTAACAGTAATGGTTTCATATTTAAAAATCATGTCCTGGGAATAGGCTGAGGACACAGCACACTAGAGATGCATTAGCAAGAAGAGAGACATAGACATGTGGATGGTCAGAGCACACAGGAGACTAGACTGTGACTCACTGCATAACCCGGAGGAACTCATTTACCTTCTTATGTTCAGTGTAACCCTCTCTGAGAACTGTGTATCAAAATTTAGTTACTTCATGGACTGTTATGCAGTCTGATTAATAATATTTAGAGAGCACTCAGAGATCCCTGGATAAAGGTTGGTTGTTTTGGGTTTTTTTGTCAGTCTATTATTACTACCTTCATAGCTTTCATTTACTGTGTTGAGTCCCTGAGTTTAAAGGCGTTCTTCCTAACGCTCTGCACGCATTTTGTGAAACTCTGGCTGCTGGTGTCAAATGCCAGCATATTCACAGGGCATAAACCATCTGGTTTTGCTGAAACTAAATATTCCTGTGTTTACTTAGGAAAATGGATGCAGACACTTTCAGTTCTCACAGCTGTTCCTTCCTGGGAAACAGGAGGAGAAGAACATTTTTCTCTCCAGAGCAGGGGAATAGTAATCTTGATTGACATTCCCTAAACTGCAGATCCTGCAGGCCCAAATTATTTGCCTTGTTTTGCCTCAGAAGTCCTTCCCCCTTCTTCGCTTGGGGAATAACGCCACAGCAGGTGTTGTGTATTTCTGATAGTCTGTGGGCAGTAGGACAGGCTGCTGGGAGAACTGAGATTGTATCATATGCTAATAAATATAATAATAATAATAATAAAAAAACCCTCCTCACACTTTTAAATAGTTCTGACACTGAGACATTAAGTAATCTGTGATATGTACCACTGGGTAGGCCTCACCTTGTCCTTGTTTTACATGTGGCTCCCAGGAAGCTCCCCAATGCTTTCCAGGTAGTGCTTATCTTGTCCAGGCTCTCTGTCCCAGCTATAGGGATAGGGTAGGGATAGCTTCTCTTTTCTAAATAAGACTTCCAAGTCACACTTACTGGATTGAAATTTCTATTCTATTTTTCTAACTGTTTCAGGACTGGTTCTTGACATCAATAATCTGAGACATCAATAATTCCAGAGAAAATAAGGGAACATCTAGACCTGCCCTGTCTTTTAAGTATGCATAAAAGGCAATGAGGGCATAACTACATTCTCAGGAATTGAGGGTCAGTATTAATCTACAAAAAAATCTTGTTCTTCAAAAAATACTATTACTAAAGCTTTGATGATTATAGCAAATACATTTGTGTATCAACCAAAGATCTCATAATGTGTTTCAAATATTTCAGTTATGTCTCTTCACTCCCTGGAAAGGTTCATGTATGTTATTATCCCCATATTTATAAATGTGAGAGTTAAAACTGAGAGCTCACCAAAGTTGTCTGGGTAATGATGAGCAAATGTATGACAAGAGTCTGGGGAGGCTCAATCTGACTTACTTATTAACTCTTTGAAGTGGAAAGATAAGTGTAAAATATATGTAGAATATTTACAGTGTGTTACCTTAATAATACCATGTGGTTTTGGTTGGAATAATTTTTAACTATTTCTACAGACTATAATAGCTACATCAAAAGAGGTGGACCAGCACTATCGTTGAAGGATTGGAGCATTCACTCGATACAGATCCAGACTCAAGTCCCTGCCCCAGTGGATATTTCATTATTTATACAAAGTGTTGCAGTTCCAAACAGTGATGCCAAGAGACCCGCCTTGGATGCAGCAGTTCAGAGAAGAGTTTTCAACATCCTAGGTACATGCCTCCAAACCCAAACCACCAGCTAGTCTGGGACTCTCCTCCTTCTCTAATTTGTCAGGAAATTTGAGAGTCTTGGGTTTTAGTTTGTCATATAGAAGAGTAACTTCTTGCTTTTTAAAAGGATATAATGAAACCTACTATTTACCCAGCTTTAGTGCACATATGGATAAATGAAGAAGGGTCATAAAGCGCTATGGAGTGGGATCTGTTTGATTTTCTGCACCTGTCTCTGAATCTAAACTTCTGGGACAAAACAGTGATAATTTATTTGCAGTCGTTGTATATTTTGAGATTACTTTGATACAGATTCTTGCCATTTCTGACTGAAGAAACAGGACCTGTGAATATTTTGTAAAGAAATTATCCTAAGAATATACATTGCTGATTTGGATCACTAATTTCTGTTTCATGTCAGAAACTGAAGAAGGCCACTGAGGAGGCAGTGGTTGTTCAACTATCACTGCCCAGGCAGAATATGCTCCTAATTACATGCTGGAAAACTAACCGCATGGCTCCTCCCAGCTTCCTCCTCCCATCCACATAACAGCTGCAGTCAGCCCTGAGTTACAGCTGGCAGAGGTGACAGAGTACATTAGGAACAAGCTACAGTGATGGGATAACGCTGTCAGAGACTGCCGTGTGCTGTCTAGCAGGTAACTGATGACAGACCTAGGAGGGCAGTGTAGATGGGGCCATGGTTTTTGAAAGTTACAGTGGCATAGTAAATAACTTCAAACTGCACGTAGTGCACTAACTTTAAAGTCAGTGAGTAGCAGAAGAACCAACATAAAGTTACTAGGAAAGAGTAGGTAACATCAGAGATGCTGAGGCAGTGCTCTGTTGCTGGAGATGCAACGGCCTCAAATTCACAGCAGCAGTGCAAGTGAAAACTCATGTCTAGAGAGACACAGTTCAGGGAATGACACTAACATATAATTTTTTTGCTGGCTTCTTTTGAAATGTCTGTCCTTCAAATCTTCTAAACTCAGCAGAAGAGCAGTGCAAATTAAAGGACACCTTGAGATGGCATGCGGATAAGGAGAGGAAAGTTGACACACAGGGTATTTAGGCTAAATAACGCTGAAACCAAGTAGGGGAAAGTTAGAAGGAAAACCATGTTGGTGGACATAAGAGGAAATTTCAAAATAACTGAAAGGAAGTTTAGAAAGTTGAGAATTATTAATGAGAATTTGCCACAGGCATCAGTGACGTTCAGCTCCTCCTGCTACTTGAATCACCAGTTAGGTATCTTTGGCCTCTATCTATGTATGGTATAATGGCCAAAAACTACTGAACATCTCCCCTTGGTCAAAAATGCATTCAGTCCACATTCACTGTTTCTTTTGGAATCACAGAAGACAAGGGGCCTCATTCTGATCTTTTAATTCTTTTTACCGTACTGGGATTATGCCAACATAAACCACAGGAACTGTCATTTTACCCACTGAGAGAGAAACTCATGTCCTCGTTCCCCTGCTCAAGCTATGAAGGCTGGGGGGGAGCAAACTTGACAGGGTCATGCAGCGCAGTGAGGTGACCATCCTCCCGTTTGTCAACCCACATAGAGCTGGGTCATCACCCAGCCACGCTCCCACCACATGGGCGATGGATAAGGAGGGAAGGCGTGCATGAGCTGGGATGGAGCCGTGAGGCATCCCGTGAAGGGTCATATTTCTGATGTCAAGGGCAGCACCAGCGGGCTTTCCTCATGGTATGACCCAGTATGATATTATCCATCAGAAAACTGAGAAAACAGAGAAGTAGTGAAATGGAGTAGAAAAGATGAGCTTCATGTATTTACCAGAGATCCTCAATAGTGCAGTGACACAAGTTATACAGGTCAGTGTGGGTTCAGACATGATGTGGTAAAATAAAATAAGACTGGCACAGAAACTACAAGGAAAGAAGTGACACATTTTTTGCAGCTTGTTCTGTTCCACAGCATCCCCACTTACTAAATTATTTTGTTATTATGATACACCGCTGAATTGTTTCTGGAACATGCTGACATGCCTAGTAAAAACAGTTGTTAAGGAATTACGTTTTGCTTAGTGTATTTGAAAGTTTAGTTTCTTCTGGAGTTTTGGAAGACATTAATTTTACCTTTATGCCACAGTGAATGATAATTTCATATCCCCATTTCAGTGTCAAGAATGTTCTGTGATAATATTATTATGTCTGAACCTGATGTTGCGATGGCTTAAAATAACCTTCAGGGCAGCTCGGTTGTGTGAAATGAAACTGGGACAATTCCTAAAAGCTCAGGAGGGACCGAGGATCTATTAGTTTTGGCAGCAGTAAAGTAGCTGGGATAAGGAAGATCCTTTTAAAGCTGAATAATTATTTTTCCTAGTTTGACAAAAAAGGAAAGAAAAATATTTAAGATTTTTTTACTTTATATTTTCACGACTAGCAGAATTGGAAAAATTAGAAAAGATAGCTGTATGTGCTTTCAGCAGATGATTTGGAATTATATTTCCATATATGCTCCCTACAAATGGAGATACAAAATCAATTTTTTTTTTCTGGAGTTTTTTCCTCTTCTTTCAGTGTATCAAGTGAAACTTTACTATCATGGTGTAGGTATTTCAAAAGGGTGTTCTTTTACCTGACTGTCTGGACACCTAGCATCATCTGATGCCAAATCATTGCCCCGCCTTGTCCTAATTGCTTTTGTTTTGCTCAGTCATTTTCTCCTAATCAAGAGATTAAAAAACTGAGGTTTGGAATTATTTAAAGTGACAGGATTTTGCTGGCTTGTATGAACTGATAGAAAATTTCAAGTTCGAGCTCAGAGAGATGAGTTTCTACATCAACATCTATATTTAGGCATACAAGTGGCCTGTTTTTTCTAGAACATCTGCACTTTGTAGTTTGTCAACATAAGTAATTTATCTGCTGTCCCAGATCACAAGTTTTCACCACCTACATTTTAAAGCACTTCTCTGTCCATCCAAGGCAAGCATGTTGACAAAAGTATGTAAACTAACACGTCTTTAGAGAGCTCATCTTAAAAACCCAAACGTTTCAGAAGTCACCAAAAAAGTACTCTTAGCAGGTCCAGCCGCAATGAAACATAAACCACATTGGTTAGGAGTTCTTCTGACAAGTGTGTTAGAAAAGGGCTATAAACAGCATTTGTGCTATAAAGAGCACTTGTTCCAATTCTGACGGATTTTTTTTTTTATATAAACTGTGAGCCTTCACTGGCGGTTTCAGCAGAATAAGAGGTGACACACAGGTTACACGCAGCCTACCAGGACTCATTTTCTTGCCTTTTGTCCCTAGTTGACAGCTGCCAACTTAACCTCTTCTTAAGGCAACGCTACCACTTTCCTGCAGCTACAGGGAGGTGGGGCACCACGAGAAGTGCCAAGTATCCCCACATCCACGACCAAGTCCCCGGAGCTGCTCCGGGAGTTACAGAAACAGCCAGCGGAGCTGCCCAACCCCTCAGGACTGGCCGCGACAGGAAAGGTTTCCTCACCCTGCGCTCTGGGGAGGCCTGAAGCGGCTGACCCAGAGCCGGACCCCGAGGACACCCGGCGGGAGCGTGGCTTGCCAACCGCCCCCCGGCTGCCAGGCGGGGGCCGGACAAACAGCAGGTCAGGGAGGCCCAGTTCAAGGCGCAGGGGCTGGGCAGCTCCCTGGTGCCAGACCCGCAGGCCGGTAGGTGGCCGGGTGACCGTCGGGACCGGCCGACCGACGGCCGCCACCCGGCGCGGGGACCGGGAGCCCAGCGCGGAACGAGGGAAGGAGGGAAGGGAGGCCGGCGCCTCTCTGCGCGTGCGCCCTGCGGCCCGCCCGCACCTCCGGCGCCTGCGCGGTGCGTGGAGCGCGGGGCGGCGGGCGAGGCGGCCGGGGTGAGGGGGCGCATGCGCCGTGGCGGCTCCTGAGGCGGGGAGGAGGCGCAGGGAGGAGGGGTGGCCGCTTCCCCCCATTTAGCGGTGAGGGAGCGGGCGCGGCGCTTTCGGCTGCCAGCGCGGGAGAAGCCGGGCGGCTGCAGGGGACTGCCGGAGGGGGGTGGGGGGAGCCACTGTAGCTGCGGCCACTGCTCCCTGCTCCTCCTCCTCCTCCGCGAAGCGCCCTCCACCCCGCCCTCTCCCCGCCCGGGACCGAGTCTGGTGGCCACAAAATGGCGGATGGGGAGCTGAACGTGGACAGCCTCATCACCCGGCTGCTGGAAGGTGAGCGAGGCGCCGGCCGGCCCCGTCTGCCCGCCGCCCCACGCGCGCACCGCGGAGGGCGGGAGGGCGCCGTCGCCTCCCCGCAGGAGCCGGGGCTACCGGCGGTGGGGGGCGGGCGGGGCGAGCTCGTCCCGCGCTGCGGCCGGGGGAGCGGGGGCAGCGCCTCCCCCGCGCCGCCGGGCCCGGGGTGGCTGCCGGGAGGGGGCTTGGCGCGCCTGGCCGGTTCCCCGAGCCCCGGGCCCGGCCCTGCGGAGCCCCTCGGAGGGGCCGTTACGCGCCCTGTGGGCGCTGGCGTGCGCGGGGTCCGTCCTCCCTGTCTAGGTGAGGCGGCTGCCTTCCTATTTAAAAGGAAGAAAGAACCCCAAGCCTCCCTTCTTCCCTTTCCCACCCCGCTGCAGCTGCCTGGCTGAGGGGCGAGCTGGAGAAGCCTCGCTGACTGAGCTTATGGGCGGCCTCATCCCCTTCTCGGGTTGGGTTAGTCGCAGTCTTCCGCGTTTAAAACTATGTGTACAAGCTGCGTTAGGTGTGGAGTTGTATGTACGTGAGTGTCAGTGGAAGCAGAGGGATTTAGTGCACTAACATTCCTCTGCCTGCCTACGGGGCAGTCTCCAAAAGTGACCCTCATGAATGGCTAATAAAAGCTGTGAAGGGTTTTGTATGTATTAAGTAGTGAGACTTTCCTTAAAAGTAAGGAGGAAGCTGATTTACTCCATGCTTTTGGAGAAGCGGAGGCATTCTTGCTAGCATTTTCTTTTAAAGTTGTGTCTTGAACATTTAGTCTTCCTAGGCCTCTTCTCCCATGAAGCTTTCATTCCACGTTCAACAAATACCTGATATGTTGGAGGTGAGAGTACATGCGTGGGTATGCGCTGTTCACTTCTTTGGTTGCTGTACTCCTTGGATAGCTAGATCGCTATGCAGAAGGCTTATAGAAAGGAATTTATGGAGCATGTACAGTTCTGGAAGTGAAACAAGTTTTCTAAGTCTGAAAGTTTTGTTCAGCTGAGTTACTACAAAGTAGAGTTTTTAGAGCTTTCTGGATTTTTTTTTAGTAGCTGCTGTCTGTTGTTTTTAGATGTGAAACTTAATTATGAACAATAAAATCAACATTTTAAAAGACATAAAGGGGTTGTGCTTGTGTTTGTGATTTAAGGTATGCAGTGTAGCATAGGATGAAGAAATCTGCAGGTATCATCAGACAAAGTTTGTCTTTGATCACTAATACAGATAAAACTCCCTTTTTCTGGATGTTGAAACCCAGATTAGTAGGTAGGTTTTTAAGACAAAGCAAATAGTAACCTAGTAAACATTGACTTTGTAGTGCAGATTTTTTTGGGACATCAGAAAGCATGTATATGTGTGGTGGTGGGTTTTTTGAGAGACACTTTAAAAAATAACATTTGAGAAGTACTTTTTGCTCATCAGTATAGTTACTTAAATATAGATTGCTTTAAGAGGAGGGGATTCTGCAGTGTTTTGGTATGTAACTTGTTGGATTGTTTTGCTCCCTGTTACCTTAAATATTACTCTGCTTATCTTTTTAAAAAAGTACATGTTACATACCTTTTAGGTACACCATAAATACTTGTGTTGCAACTTTGTAGCTTTTGGTGTTATGATTGGGTACCTTGTGTCCCAGCAACCTAATCTGTGTTTTGTATTCCATATTACTTTAATCTTTAGGGATGTGTATGTGCAACTTCTGAACAAAGCTTTGCTTGTAACTTCTCATTTCTGTTTCTTAGTCTTTCTCCCTCTGAGCAGAGATTAGGAAGAATCTGAAGGGAAATAGGCTGTTTTTTCTCTGCTTGACACCTACTAACAGTAGTAGGAGTGCCTTGTACAACATCTTTTATCTGAAAAGGAATAGGTTCTTGCAGGTTTTATTTGGGGGGGAAAAAAACCCCCTATTATAAGAATGCATTGTGTATGAATTATTTTTGCTTCCATTTAACATCTTTTATTTGTTGTACTGCTAGCATATAATATTTTAAGCTGTGGTTCGAATAGTAGTGTTTCACAATGAAGCTTTGTTTTTTGTACAATTGGCAGCTCACATTCTGGAGCTCATGCTGTTGCTTAGCTGACCTGTTCTGGTAAAGTGAGTATGAATCCCTCCCCATGCTGCTTGCGCAGAAAAATTTCTATTGACTCTTAACTCTGGAGCAATTAATTAGTTTAAAGCAAGTTTTTTGGCTTCATTACTCACACTTCAACTTTGACTTAAAGGATAAGGGAACATGGCTTTTGAGCTGTAAAAATGCATATTGAAGTAATAGAGACATGTTTATGAAATGTTGTCATGCAGTCCATATCTAGTCCTTTTGGTTACTTCAAGTGAAATGAATGGCTTTAAGTTCGAATAGCAGTCTACAATTGTCTCTCAGTGGCTGCTTGCCCGTCAGTTTTAACGGATAGCAAATACGTGTCAAAAGCCACAGCAGCAGGAAACTTCCCTGCTGTCATTGCGATGCTGGTTGGTGACACCTGTTTCTAGGCTGTGATATTCGCTGTCATGAGTTCTTGCTTCTACTTTAATTAGGTTGCTCTGTTTTTACCCTTGTTGCTCAAGACTACGTATCTTTTGGGTTATATGACACATCTACTTACCTTTTGATTGGAATTACTTCCTTATATCATCTTACCTTCCATGTGTGTATTTTTTTTCTTCTTTTTTCTGAGTTACGGATACGAGGTGGCCTATAGCCAGGCTGCTTGGGAGAATTAATCAAGAACAACTTCCCAACTCTCAACACCTGTGCATACATGCTTATTTTGAATGTGGGCTTATTTTAGAGATCTTTTGAGTGCTGAAAGCCAGATTGATTAATTCTTGAGTTAAATTGGGGATAGTTTTCAGAAAGACTCAAACATAGTGTAATGCATGGTGATAGTCTTCTAGGACATCAGCTTTTAATTTCCATGTTCTTTTGCACATACCAAGTTCTTAAGCTCTTTATTCATTAAGTGGTGAATTTAGGAATGGTAAGAGCTTTTTGAATTTACTTTCTCTTGCAGTGTGCCTAGTACTTGGTTACTAGCTAGTGATACCTTATAAATAGCTTCTATTTGGAGGAAGGTAAAACTAAAGTGTATACTGTATGCATAAATTCTGAACGTAACAATGCTTTCTCTTATTTCTTCTACCTTCAGACTTAAATTCCAATTCCTGTTTAGGAACTAAACACTAGAACAGTGAAGGAGATGCTAGTGCTCTTAGATGTGTGCCTGACTGATCTTGGCGATACTTTGAGCTTTATTATAAGGTTGCTTTTGGTAAAGAAATCACTCATAAATGAATCTACAAAGGTTTACAGGTCATGTAAACCCAAAATTCTGTAGCTTTGCTAAAACACTTTTGCACTGATATGTCACCATAAAAGTGAATAAGCCAAATTAGTCTTAAGACTGTTTCCTTCTTGCTCTGATATTTGGAATTCTAGTTATGGGTCAGACTTAATTCCACTGTGGTACAAATAAAGATGATAGCCTTGTCTTTGCTTCTGTATGCAGACTTTTTTTGTGGGTGTTTTTTTTTGTTTTCTTCCTACTTTCCCAGCTATGCCATCTGGTGGATAGATTTTCCCAGTCCATTCTGGCTGTGGACAGTACAGGAGTATGCATGCATATGAGACTGTACAGCAAATGGGGTATATAGAATCACAGAGTAGTTTGGGTTGGAAGGGACCTTTAGAGGCTGCTTAGTCCAACCCCCCTGCGGTGATCAGGGACATGTTGAGCTAAATCAGTTCACTCAGAGCCCTTTCCAACCTGACCTTGAATGTTTAGAGGGATAGGGGCATCTACCACCTCTCTGGGCAACATCTTCCAGTGTTTTACCACCCTCATCATAGAAAATTTATTCCTTATATCTAGCCTGAATCTACCCTCTTTTAGCTTAAAACCATTACCCCTTGTTCTATTGCTAGAGACCCTACTAGAAATTTTGTTCCCATCTTTCTTATAAGCCCTCTTTAAGTATTGAAAGGCCACAAAAAGGTCTTGCTGGAGCCTTCCCTTCTCCAGAGTAAATAGAGACGTTTTTCTTCTTTTAACACAGTTTTTCTTAGTTTCTGCAGCTGAAATAGCTACTTACTTGTGTTGTGTTTAGTCCCATCTAGACATACAATGTATTGCTCTGTGGGAAATGCCCTCAAATTTGCAAATATGCTGAGCTGAATGGATACATCAGGTTTACATTTAAGCCAGGCTCTAAACTAGTTTAAACTTTGGTGATGTGTGGAAAAGTCCCCTCTATATCAAAGCAAGGATGCTGGAACAGGTGTGGCCTTACTTGTAAAGAGTGCTGTGGATGTGTTAAGTAAGGCTGATGTATTTATGTCTGGGTGTTGGACTTCCTGTTTCTGTGCTGTATGTGTCTCAATTTCTGGATACAAGGCAGCCCAGCTGGATTGGAGTTTATAATTTTCAAATATATAGGTATCTGTCTTGGTAAACGCTAAGGAGTTTACCATATGGAAGAGAGGATGTACTTGAGGGTACCCAGATGTGCAGTGGCCTTAAATACAAGCTGGATTTCTCAGAAGAGGGTTTATTTATATAGCTGTACAAACAGATTTACCTTTTCTAGGCAGGACCCCTTGTTGCTATAAATCTACCTTGTTTAAAATTAACAATTAAAATTAATTCCCTGGAACTTGATGTGGTTCAGCTCTATAAAATTATTTTTGGTGAGGCTAGGAGGCCTACTAGTTATGATAGTACCAATCTATCCAGAAATCAGGGAAATACTTGTCCAAGAAAAGAACTGTCAAACTTCTAGTAAATGTGAGGAATGGTTATTGCTTCAGTGTTCAACTCAAAGTATGATATTTTTTTTGATTGCTTTAAAAGCTGGTTGTGTAGTGTTCTTACCATGTGAGATCATGTCTTCTAAGAAAACTGCAACCTTCATTTTCTTACAGTGTCAGAGGTCTTGAAGGTTGTGATAAAGATAGAAATTTGAATACTAATAAATTTTTCAAATGGTGTTGGATTTGAAATGCTTATGAAATAATCGAGGTTTTCCTTATTGGTTTTAAATGCTTGTGGAGCTACTGGCCTAATGTATTACGGTCAATAATGTGTTTCTTGTTTAGTTAGTGTCTTAACTCTAAGTGACGTATCCAGCCAGCCTGATGGTGTGGTATGATACAGTGGTAGTGCCTGCAGTTCCACAAGCTTTGTAACTGGTGCTGAAAAAGAGGGGCAGTTGTAGAGAACAAAAATAGGCCTTAATGATGTGTTGCAGAACAATATAAACAAACCGTGGAGGTGAACCTTGAATGAACAAGGATTATTACCTGGTTTGGTGTGCACTCACTGGCTAATCTGCTATTAGAAAAATAAACAAGGAGAACTTAAAGCATTTATCACAAATGATGTATTTTTGAATTAGTCTTTAGAGAAAGAAAATACTTTTCATGTGTCTCTGGAAGGGTAGGTATTGTATTAAACAGGGAGAGGGGATAGAAATAATGATGTGAGTTTCTGGGTTTGTACAGTAGTGCGGGTATCAGCCAGTTCATCTTTAGCTTTAGAAGTACATGACGACTGGAATAGTTGGCTTGAAAAATTTCAGTGAAGGCCAAGAGCCCAGTGTCAGGCAGTGTGGTGTTCCTTTATGCTGTCTGGCTGTTTTGCCCCTTGAAGGCTACATGATTCAGTAACTGTTTCATTTAATTATTCTGCAGCACAGTTTTTACTTGAGTCATTCAGTGTCTTGCTCACGGTATGGCTAAATCATAGTATAAAAGGGGAAGAAAAAAACCTTTTTATTTAATGTAGATAAGAGGATTTTTAATACTTGATAGTAGCAATTAAATGCTCATTAGTGACCACCAAATGTAGGTATGTGACTCTTCAAAAAAGGGAAAAAAACAACAAACCAACCAAAACAATATATGGTTTAGCACTGTGAAGTCAAGCGTTACTGTATTTCGCTGTTAGTAAAGTCAGATGCTCTACTTGGTGAAGGGGATGTGTGACAGGGCAATCTACTCTTAACTACAACCTGAAGCACCTGTAATGTGAAATGTATCTGGCTTGTAATTTGAACACAGAAATGAACTTGTTTACTGCCTTCTCTTGCTGTTGTGTGGTTTGTCTTGATACATAGGTTAGGTTGTCTTACTTTCACAGCACCATCGTCTGTGTTTTGTTAATACCAAGCTTGATACAAAGCTTCTGCATACATATCCCACATAACCATATCAGTTAAATACCTGAGAAGTTGAAGAGGTGCAAAAGTAGAGTTAAACCCTAGCTTTTTGTATTGCAACTTAAGTAACTTCTGTCCTTGATATTTTTCAGGAGTTATGAAGTAATTTTGTAATTTGCATCTACCTTCCTCAACTTTTTAGGAATTTCATTAGTGCTGCTTTAGAGGGAAAGGAAGTCAAACTGAGAAGGAAGCTGAAATTCTTTGTTTTATAAGATTTTTATGCTAGGTTAGCCTTCCAGGTGGACTAGAATAGCAGCTGCTATCACTTTGTATAATACAGCTTAGTGAGAGGCTTCTACCTTATGCTTTGCTTGGTGCATGAGTTTTAGATTCAAGTGTCATTACAAACAGTAAATGTAGACCAATAACAAGCATTAGGCTTGCACATTTTTGATTACAGAATGGAGTAACTAACATGATCTTGTCCTTTAACCTTGAATGCAGCAGTTCTTGGAACTGTGTGTGATACAGAATGGCTGAGACCATCAGTTCATGGAACCTCTGTAAGGAAGTAGGTTGTCCATGAAAAGCAAATATAATGGGTGAAGGTTGGTGTAGGGACACTTACATGTTTTCATGGGCTTATTTGCGTATCCCCTGAAGCAACTTTACATACTGGTTTCTAGTGAAGCTCCTCCTCCATGAGCATTAATTCTGCTGGATAGTATATATTTTAAGAATGTAAATTGAAGTTTGGGTAGAAGAACACCACTTCATTCGTTATTTTCCTGGTTAGAAATTAAAGTCATGGGCAGTCTCTTACTCTGCAGTGAATTTGTGTTTGATGTTAAATAAGTCCTGCTAAAATGAGTTCACAAGCAATCACTGATCTTCAGCAAAATACTTAAGAGCATCCAGCAAAGGCAAATTTATTAAGATTTTCAGGATTTACGTGGATATAAAAGCACACTTCTTAAGGAAAAAACTCCTTGAAAGGCTGATTCTTCTATTTTTAGTTGGAAGATTGAGTGATGTACCATAGGAAAGGTACAGGGCTTTGCTGCGTACACCATGCAGAGGAGCTGTATATTCAGCAACATGCTTCTTACTGAATTGAGGAAAGCTCTGGCAGGGCTTCATTTATATTATTGTTGTCCACCAGTGTAACACATGAATGAAAGCCATTCTAAGCTGAGTTCTGTTACAGCAATTTGAAAACATTGAAAACTTGTATTGCTGGCTTAACTCTCAGTGTTTTGCTGCAAGATAGTGGTCGGCTGCTTCTGGATGACAGCTGAACAATTTAAATAATAGAAAATATTTTCAGGGAGTAGAAGTTTTGCTTTCCAAAATGAAAGACATTTTAAAATCCAGTGTAGGATTCCTGACTTAAAACCATAAAAATATATAACTTGGATTTTGAAAAAGCTGAGAGCAGATAACTTCAGAATATGTTTCCAAAAATCAGTGTAAGGACTGTTTCGGTTTTTTTTTCCCATGTCATATGTAATGTCACCTTTGGCTTCCAAATCCATTCTGCTTTTGCTATTGAGAAGCTGTTCAGGATTAACCAAATACTCCAAAGTACTTTGAAGTGAAATAGTTATTGATGGAAGTTGCTAATCATCAATCATTAAACATTCCACAGATTGTTGGGGGGGGACAGGACATGTCACACTGTAAGCTTGTGGGAGCTGCCTGAGTGCAATTTCTGAAATTGCATGCTTGAAGTCTTGTGTTGTAGTTTGGTTTTTTTTTTTTAGATATACTCTGGCAAAATAGATCTTAAAAGCCAAAATTTCAGAAATAAGCTTGGCTGGAGCTATTGTGAAAAGGAAGAGAACCAGCTGCTTATTTCTTCACTAGTTTTAGCCCAAGTTCACAGTAGATGTGGACTCCAGCTTGGGGGAATATCTAGACTATATTTCTGTTTTTTTTGTACTAGGAAAAAAAAATCAGTTAACTGATGCAGTTTACTGCATGGCCACATAAATGCATATGCCTGGAAAAAAAAAAGCAAAGTGTAGGGAAAGAAGACTGCTGCTTAGCAATAATGCTGGCCCAATTTTTTGAGAGTTAGAAGTCTGGGTTTGTCCGGTAAACAGGACACATGTGGTATTGGAAAATACAGTGTAAATGCTTAGGACAGCTGTGCATACCACAACTGACTTAATAATTGAAACTTCTATTAGTGATGCCACAAAATGAGCAGTTGGGTTACTTAGAGTGAGAGGCACACCAGAAACAGTGTGACAGAATAGGTTAAATGTATTTTCTCCAGTTCATGAAAAAATATGGCAAAAAGTGATACTAATAGAACTTCCAACAGCCAGTCCTTGACCCACTTTTCTTAGTGTTATTTATTTTATTCCTCTCCTGTGTTGCCTTACATAATCTGCTACTCTCTGGTATGAATTTGGAGGGATTACAAAAATTATTATTTTTGCTGAAGGTTTTCTTTCATGCCTTGGATTACTAATTGCAGTTAGTAGACTTGCTAAAGTTGCTTCTCAAAGCTTGTGTAGATGCAGAGACCATTTTAATATTGATTAGAGCAGGTTTGGGATTACTGTAGGATCTGTTGTGCTAAAATAATAGCCTGTCAGTGCAATGCATATAGTTGCTTTTAATTCTCTTTATTCCCTGCTATGTCAGTCTTTTTTAAGCTTCTTGCAGCAAAGACTTGTTGTGGGATAGTGTATTACAACAGGAATTGTTGTCCCTACCAAAGACTTCTATGTAAATCAAAGCTTGTTTACAACATCTACATCTTAGATTAAAGAGAATTAATTTACATCTAATGTTAAGATGCTCTTTCTGCTCTGGATAAATGACAGCCATTAAAAATGATGGTTTCCCAATGCTCTTAAAGGCTTTTTGTGAGCTACAGATTTTTACAGTGCATACAGCTATGACTTGCATGTTTTAAGAATGGTTAGCTATAGTAATTTGTAAATGACTCTGAACAACATCACTTACAATCTTGATCTCATTTTTATAACCTCTTCTTAAATTGGTTCTTGGAGATTTGGCTTTTGGTAAACTAAATGTGGTAAGAGATGCTCTTGTTTACAGTCCATATAGTGCTCAGCTGCGTCAAGGAAACTTGAGCAAGATTCTAGTTGTAGTGTAAACTGGTGAAAGATGTGCTTACTCTTGCTTGAGTACTAGTACCTTAGTTGGGGCACAACTGTTCTGGGTGGTTACTTAGTGAACCTTTTATTAGTGCCTTTGCCAATTCAGTGAAGTGCTGAGGCTTCCAGGGTCACAGTAGCCTCTCATTTTTTTCAATATGTAGTACTGCTATTGATCAGTGGATTGTGGGAGAAAACTTTGTTTCTCTTAACTGTATTATTCATGATTATTCCTCATGAAACCCTAGGCTTTGACTTCTTCAAATGTAACTGAGTTTGTGTTTGCTATGTGAAGCTGCTGTCTGTTCAGGTGAAGGGTGCCTTTGCAAAGGTGTGGTGGCCCAGATTTGTACCCTTCCCAGGGGCTTGAAGTAACTGCAACCATTAGGTGTGTGTTGTCTCCTCTTCTGCATGTGACATACCTGCCATAGTTGTAGAAACTTCTCTTATCTGGAGAATTTGACATGTGGTAATAAGTTACTGCCCTGTTTGTTGGTTTGTCTGTCAAGGACTTGCAATGTTTAAGGCTCCACTGTAACAAGTAAGGAACTAATACCAAGACACTGCATTCACTGACTATGGCAGTTAATTTTGAAGTCAGGAGCTGCATGTTCACTGTGTCTTCTAGCACAAACATCCAGCAGCACTTAAAGCCTCAGTCCTATAAAGCAGTTGTTCCAAATTTAAATCTCCATGTGAGTTTCAAAGGGAGCTAAATGTTGATATTCTAAGAAATATTGATTGGATCAAAGTTATTTTAAGTATTGTGCATGTCCTTCTTGAACTGCTGTCTCAATTTTGGACTCTGCTTGGTCTGGTGCTACTTACAGTAATATTAATGTGTACGGTGACCTTTTCTGGGTTTGAGTTCCAAAACTAGAGTGGATGTAAAAAGTATGCAGTTATGTCACTTGGTTTTAATCTACATGAAATTGCTTGATTATGGTGTTGCAAAACATTATGAAAGTGGTTAAATACCAGAGGAGAATGTTATTGCTTATCAAAACAGGTTAAAAGAATGCACAGTTTATAGAGGAAAAATGGGACTGAAAAGCTTATTATGCTGCATGCTTCTTCAGTGTGACCTTGATGTTGTAAGCCGTGGGTTTAAAATATAACAATTGTTTCAAATGATAGGCATTGTGGTATTAAGACTGCTCTTTCAGCTAGGAGATTTCTTATGTATAGTGACAATTTGTTCTGCTTATCAGTATGAGTTTCTGGTCTTTGAAAGGGATCGTTATAAGCTACCAGAATGCAAGCATTTGAAAGGGTGGAGATCATTGGAGCATTTTGGTACACCACAAATTGGATAGTCAAGTCCTGTGCAAAACTGTCAAGCCAGAGATTTTTATTTTGCTAATAATCTCAATGGGGCTGAAGAGGCATCTATGTATGCATCACTTAGTTGATGTCTGAGATGTGATGAAATGGAAGCCTGTAGGCATTTGTTTTCTAGTCACCTTGATTTTGTCTGTCTGCCTTTGCATTCTTCTGATATGTAAGCCAAGATCTTCAGGCATTAGCTTGAAGAATAACCAAAAAAAAGTGTTACTAAAAAGTTCCTTGCTTTCTCAAGTAGAGTTGAAATCTTAATTGGCAAAGGAGTGTGACTTACCGTATGGTGACTATCACCTGGTACTGATTCAGAGTTTCACTGAAAGAAGTCCTGTATACCACAGCCTTGTTCCTGTGGGATTCTAATGAGTGAGGTATTTCAGTGTCTCCTCACTGCAGATAGACAAGCCCTCCTGCTATTTTGGCACTCAAACTGGCTCTCCCAGGATCTAGTTTCACATCTCTTCCCTGCTTAAGAAAACCGTTCTTCGTTTCTGTCTTTTCACATGTTCCTGTGGCTGCTTCCTAACCTCAGTTTAACAAGTGTGTCTGGTGTTATTTAAAAATAAAAAGTAAAAATTAAAAGCACAGTGTTGGAATAGCCAGATGTGCAGTTACACTGGGAAAAGTGTGCAGTGATAACCAAAGCAGAGCTTTTTGAACTTAACACTTTGGACTGTAGTAGTAGGTGACCTAGGACAAGCTGTTTTCCCTCCTCCCCTTTTTTCCCCATTGCACAATGTAGATAATGATACTGATCTCTGTAAATTATGTTTTCTAGGAGCTCAGTGGAAATAGAAGGAAAAGGGAGGTTATGTTAAAATTAAAAGCTAACAGAAGCTTTATCTTCTGTTTTAGAGGGGTAGCAGGCAATGCAGGAACTTACTTTATGCGTGAAGAATTAGTTTTTGCTATTCCGTTCACAGCTCTACCTTAGACTTCTGAAGTTACAGCTACAGTTTTTTGAAGTAATGTCTTACACTTGAGTTAGAAAGCATTTGGATTTGAACTGCTAAAGTTTTGAACCACCTTCTCTTGTAGGTATTACTGTGGTTTAATGCTGAATGTTGGTTCCATCTAAAGCAGATGGCAGAACAGGATGTTCGCCTGTTGCAGAGACTGATACATTCTGGTTTATTAGTTTGAACTCTGAAGTTTGGTTTATGCTGAGATGCAAGACTGAACTGGATCAGCCAAAGTGCAGACACATTTGTTCTATTTTGCTGCCTCATTAAAGACACATTAAAGCCTCTGACAGAGGAATCATAGATATTTGTGGAAAGAAGCAGCTGCAGATAAACTTGCCAGAGGATGTTGGTTGGAGTGCAATGACATGTGAATGCTTTTGAAAACTTAGGGCTAAATATAGGTCTGAGTACCTGACTTATTGGTTTAGGAATTCAGTTTCATTCTGTTTAGAATGTCTTTGGACATAAAGGTTCCAGTAACTCAAGAGCCATTTTATGAGTGAAGACTTCATCAAACTTTCATAGTTTATAGTGTGATGTTCCTAATATGGCAGTTTCAGCTGCCGAAAGTGTAAACCCTAAACATGTCTATAGTCTTTGTATTGACTGTTGCAGTCAACAGTAAGGGAGTTTATCTTGTGCTAATGTGACAGTGTTTTCAGGATTTTTTTGCCTGTTGTGAACACTCTTGGGTAATGGGATTGTTAAACATTTTAAAATTGCTATTTGTCCAAATGTGGACGAAAGCAAGGCTTAAATTGTTCTCTCCTGATAACCTGATTTAATAGAAATGCATACAGACCTTTAAGCACAGGTTACCACAATATCAGAGATTAATTTTAGAATTTGTTGGAATACAGAATTCCAACACATATGGTAGATATGTTGGAATGTGCTGCTGGCTTTTTGCCAAATATAGATTTCAAATGCAGCGCGTCTGCATTAATCTGTTGTTGTGTATCTGTGTGATAGTTACCTTCCATTGTTATACATCTCATTTCAGTACGAGGATGTCGTCCTGGGAAGATTGTTCAGATGACTGAAGCAGAAGTTCGGGGCTTGTGCATAAAATCACGGGAAATATTTCTTAGCCAGCCTATTCTCCTGGAACTAGAGGCACCACTGAAAATTTGTGGTATGTAAACTTCATATATATGTTTTCTGTAGGTGTTTTAATCTGGTTGTATGCTACGTGGGTTGGAAGGATACTGGGATAGGCAGGTGACCTTGACTTAGGTGATACAGAGTGAGGTCTGCAGTCTTAAGGGTAATTTTCAATTTAGATTGGATTAAGTTGAGAAGAGGCAGCTAATGGTAGATTGCTGATGCTCCTTATACTATTTAGGAGCAAGTTCTCTTGGCAATAAGAGCTGCTTGTGCCCTGGTTTAGTGGAAATTTTGCAACCTGTCCTTGTACTTTGTAGGGACTTCTTGCACAGAGATGCTACTCTTTTAATCACTATTTCAAAAAGCAGTTAACTGCTTTAAAGAAATCCCAAATGTTTAATGTTGTAGTTGCTTTCTTCAAAGTGTAAGCAAAACAAAGATCTTTAGGTGTTGTGAAATGGAACACTTCAAAAATGGTGTTGAAGAAAGCAAGCATTGTTAGTCTTTCAATTGAAAAAATAAAACTGGATGCAGACTGTTAAATTAGGCTTAGTTACCATATAATAAATTTCTTGAGCTTTACAGCAGGTTTTAACATACATAGTTATTACTGTCAAATATGGATAAAGCTAAGAAGTGTGTGTTCTTTACCTCTCCAAGCCTTTATAAGATGCTAGACTTCTTCAAAAGTATACTGTTAATAGGTATGCAAGCTTGTAAAAAAACTGTTACAAAAGTATTGTAAATACTGGCTTGTAATCATCCTTCAAGTTATTAACAGCAGACACAGACTTAGAAAGCATACAGTTTCTTGAATTAGGCTGCTTAAAGTGTCATAGTATTAAAATTGAGGCAGTCTTTGAATTTGTTATTACTAACATATACAAAGATAGATTAGCTTCTTCCTAGGCTTCCTCCTGGCAGAGCTAGTGTAGCAGTGTTTCTTACATTGAGAGGATATTACCGATTTAAAAAAAACCCAACCAAACAAAACCAAAAACCACCCCCCCCCCACCCCCCCCAACAAACTACTAATGGCGAAGTCATTTTTAAATAGCTAGTTCCTTGGTAGGGTGAGGAGGAAAAACCAGACCAGCTTGCCTAATGACATAAAATTGAAGGTAAAAATCCAGATTTACCACACTGTGTTTATGTTACTCTGAAAAGACTACAGTAGTCTTATCATATTCCTAGATAAAGAAAAAAATGAAAACTCACATACTTAGGTTGTACATAAGTCAAGGTCTGCAAAGTATAATTAGCCTACTTCAAAGTTAGTTTATTTGTTTAGATCGAGACAGTTGAAAGGATTGTTACGTGCACAACAATAGGGTAGCAGATGCACAGTTAAATAAGGCATTTGTTATTTTTTAAATGGGTTCCAAACACAGTGGTTGCACCAGGAAGTGTCAGGTGCATCTAAATTTAATATTAGAGCAATTGTCAAAGATGCATTTAGATAAAAGTGAAAGAAAGATGATCACTTTCACCAAAAGCAAAATATGCAACTGTACTGCTTTGAACTACTATTTTAGTGTGTTCAGGCAATGCCTGAGGAACCATTGTAGGATTGTCTTGTCATATAATCAAGTCAGTTCAAAATAAGCTTTTACATCTTGAATAGCTGTGTTTTAATGTAAGATTAAAGACATTCTTATGTAAACATCCATTTTAAAATAGGTGCAGTTTTTACTGTAAGGCTTTGTATTTGGTAGACTTCAACTTGTGCCCATGTGAAGCTGCATTTTAAAATGCCAAGTGCCTTGAATGGAATAATAAATGCTATGGTCCCTTTAAGAAATTGTTTCTATAAAATATTCCATTACTCTTTAAGTGCTTTGGCCCCTCTGGCTCAGTGTAACTGAAAGTAGTCCTAGGCAGTGAACACAATTATAATATTATTTCTGTAGTATGTTTACTTTGCAGTTAATTCTGGTGGTGGCGAAGTTTGTGGTGTGTATTGATAGCGTAGTTCTGGCGTACTAGAGTCAGCATAGCAGTTTGAGTCTTCTGTGTTTTCTTCTGATTGTGACCTGGAGATTTCTAAATATCAAGTAGGATAGCAGTAGTTCTTGTTGCAACATATGTGAAAATTTTTGTAGCCAGTGAAACTTCAGATTGTGTCTACAGTTGGGTAGTGGATAGTGTTCCCCATTATTAGGGGTAAATGGTGAATGATTCTTATTCCTGAGTGAGAAGTAGTTACAGAAGAATGCTGCCTAAAGGAGGAAGTATCGTACTTCTGACAGAGTAAAGAGGAATATAGCTATGTACTCTTACCTCTCTATGCTTTAAGAATTGAACTGGAAAGCATACAGGTTTAGGAACATTTTTTCTTTTTTAAAGATTATGGAAAAAGTTGTAGAGATGTGTATGTGGGTTTTTTGCTTTAAGGCCATAGTATCTAACTCTCTACTGGAGAATAGCTGTGATTAACAAAGTTGGGATTTTGCCACTGAACAAGCAGCAAAAGTGAAAATGCATTTATAGAATGCTCAGTGTAAGGGACCCGGAGGTACTAAATTTAAACAGCATACAGCTTGTGCTGAGGGTTCGTTGCATAGCTTTTTTGCATTCAGTCACTTTGGTAATGAATTCCACAGTCAGTTGGCATACATCTCATGTATTCTACAGGTTACTGTAGAGCAACTTTGGTATCTTTGACCTTATGGGCAGCTCACAGATAGTTAGCTTTTGCTAGACTGACATGATATGCTGTGGTATTGTAATTGCCACACAGAACTGTTCCACGGGAAGTCAGCTCAATTTTAAAGCTGTCAGTGTGATGAGTAACATGACAGTTATTTTTCCTAAGATATAACTACATTGTTGAATATCTTGTAAGGGATATCAGTCTTTGAGTCTCTGTATTGTTCTTATATGAATAATTGCATCAAAGGAAGAGTTACCCTAAATGCTGGGGAATGGAAATCTTAGTACAGTGCTGTTACAGGAGGACGAGCAGTTCACCTTTGAAGTAAGTGCTCTCTGCCGGTGCAATTTTCAGTTTCTCTCTGGTCTATCTGGATTTGTTACTGATGGATTTTGCGGTAAATAATTGACTTTTTTCTTAATACATTGGCTTCCTGGCCATGTAACAGTTCAATTAGAGGTTTTCTTTGTGATCTTGTTTTAATTTGAACAAATTAGAGCTTGGTTAGAAAGCTTATGCTTAATTGTGAAAACTTCTGTAGTTTTTGGTTTTCAGATTGGTTTCATAACTGACACAGCAGTTCTGCAGATACTGCGGGTTATTTACATTTAGTGAGGACTTCAATTTGTAATATTAACATGATTTTCACCTTTCTAATACATATTGCCAGTCTGTTTTTGAAGGAAATATTAATGCTTTTTTAAGATCAACTAATAAAAAATGATTAGCTGACTTAAGTTCTTGATTTGTGTATCCTTATGTTATTGTACTAATCCTTGGTAAACGTTTTCTCATTCAGGTGATATTCATGGTCAGTATACAGACTTGCTTCGATTATTTGAGTATGGAGGATTCCCACCGGAAGCTAATTATCTTTTCCTTGGAGATTATGTAGACAGAGGCAAACAGTCTCTGGAAACAATTTGCCTATTACTGGCATATAAAATCAAGTACCCAGAAAACTTCTTTCTCTTAAGAGGAAATCACGAGTGTGCTAGCATCAATCGGATCTATGGATTCTATGATGAATGTAAGCAAAACCTATTTCCTTTGAAATACTGTAACAGACTGATACTGTGTTTTGGAGATGTTTCTAGTAGTGACTCTTGTACTGCAAGGATTTCAATATTCTGTGAACTTGCTTTGATATTTTCTAAAAGAACAATTCAAATCAAGGTTAAAGTCACTCTATAGAATTAGTATTTTCTCTTCTGATGTCCTTGAAATGTTGTTGCAGGAGACTAAAACCTAAGTACACTGACAGAAATAAAGCCCTGTGAAGACAGTTTGTTAGCATTTTTGGTCAGGTTGTGATAGGTATTGCATGTTGGCTTTAAGAAAACAACTAATATCAGGCACTGTTCTTGTAGGCAAGAGGAGATTCAACATTAAGCTGTGGAAGACCTTCACAGACTGTTTTAACTGTCTGCCTATTGCAGCCATTGTGGATGAGAAGATCTTCTGTTGTCATGGAGGTAAGCTGACCACTACTTTTAAAAGCTGTGTCTAAACTGATCTTTGGGTTAATGCTTATACCAAATGGGGTGTGGATATGCATACCTCATATTTAGCTGGAGACTGTGAGGTTGCTGTTATGCCTTGTGCTTGTCTGTGGGCCTGGCAGCAGGCAGATATAATTGTTACCTGATACACATGGCCCTTTGCCTGAGGGAGGGCAAGTACATCTATTCTGCATCTGTATGGCCCTCTGTAGGATACTGAATGCTAGAATTCTTGCCTGATTTGCCACATGACTTGTTGCTGTTACCCTCTATCAGTGCAGCCTTAGCTAACATTGGCATCCCTAGAAGTGAACTGAAAAAATAACTTTCACAGGTAACCCCAGCTCTATAGTCTTGGCCTCTTTAGCTGGTTTCATAAGATGTTGGTGGAAGGGACCTCTGAGGTCACATAGTTAAGCCTGACGCTTGAAGAAAGATATTTGTTAACGTTCAAGCAGGTCAGCCATGGCTTGCTCCGAGTCCATAAAACCTTCACTTTTGGAAAAAGTCTACATGCTACGGGCACCTGTCCCAGTGCTACCCTGTTCTTGTAGTGAAAAAAGTGTTTCGTGTTGATCTGACTTGAGGCATGTGATATGTCTGAATATTGGAATTTACTTAGGCACTCTTCTTTGTAGAAGGGGACTCCCCATGTTTTTACAGGCAATGATGCTCACAGGTTTTCAGGACCTTGAAGAGTCAAACAATTAGCAACAATTTCAAATTACTTGTAAGAGCTGTCCTGCCTTTTTCAGCTGTCTTTCCAACTACCTCTATTAATAAGCAGCTTGATGCCTTGCACTGAGTGATCCAGAGGGTCTGGTGGGTGTGACACCTGCATTGTCAGTGAGGTAATTAGAGATCAGTGGAAGTGAGAGCACTGCAGGAACCTCTAGTTTGACTGAACAAGTCCATTTGGAATTAGAAATAGCATGCAACCAGAATTCCTGAGCAGGCTTTTCCAGACTTTGTGAGGCTGTATTGAAGGCTGTCATCTTGCCTTTAATAATTACAGGTACGTTTGCAAGAGCTCTGCCTGTATGGGAATGTTCTGTAGAAATGATTCTGGCTCTTCTTGCATCTTGTATTAAAAGCTTCTGCCCTCAGTACCTGCTAATATAAGCTATTAGAGTCTTAGCATTATATGCTCTGAAGTATTGTCATGTCTCTAAATACAAAATTAATGCAGTGATAGAGAGCTGAATCTGCCAGTCTCCAGGTAGCATGGACATATTAAAGTATTTGTTTTCTCAACTGGTCATCTTTTCATCTCATTTGCAGTCAGTGTGGTGTGTTGTCATCTTTTTTTCTTTAGAACTGGTACCTATTTTATGAGCTAGATCTCATAATTTTTTAGAATGATATACAAAATAATTTCTGCACCAAGGTAGCCGATTATCAGTGGCTAAAGCTATGTAATAAATTTGTTTTCAAAAAAGCTGGTGAAGGAATTATTCCTTTACTATCATTACATGTTTTCAAATTTTGTTTTATTTGGAAAACAGTAGAGAATGAACAGTGACAAAATACTGTGGTGTTTCAGGCAAACAAGCTTAGATGGGTGGTAGAAAATAATCAGGGAGGCTTAGCAGGTAGAGTAGAATGCTATGTTCTGTGACAAATCTAATAGTTTTGTGTGTATATGCACTTGAGACCTGATTTAGGAGCAAGAAGCCTAGAAAGGTATTTTTCAAGGGAAACAAATAAAGCTTTATTATAAATGAATTGTTATAATATCTTGGGGATTAATCTCTTGTTTAATCAATAGGAGAACTTTTATTTTGTGCATAGTATGCTTTAAGGATCCTGTTACAAAAAGCAATATTTATTGAATGCTAATTGTCCCTTAAACTTGTACAGGCTTCATCTGTAATTGGAATGACTATTACTCACAACTGATCTGCGGCTGTGAAATAAAGTGAAAAGATTACTAAATGCACTGTGTGCTCCTAATAATTGAAAGTGGACATTCAGCACATAAATTTTGCCCTTTTTCTGCTCTTCTCCAATCCTATCCAAACTGCATTCCAGATCCCATGAAGTCATGGACTGTCAGCGCCTTTTCATGATGTTACTACTATAATAAACACTGAGGCAGCAACATAAACCCTTCAACTCTGCTGGAGGTTGAAGCTAGCATGTAGATATAAGGTAGGTGCCTTTTTTACTATATTGCGCATTTTTGCATAGTTTATTTTAAAAATATTGTCCTCTGGGATATATAATAAAACTTTGCAAAACCGCATAACATAGTAAAACAAAAGGCACCTAACTTACCCCAGTAGGTTATCTACAATAGCTTAAATCCTCAGTCAGATTTTTTTACCTTTTCTGGGCATCTGCTGGTTTGAGTTCTCTATCTCACAATATAAATCAAACCTTTTTGCCATACTTGTCTTCAAATGTTCATGCCGCTGAAAGGATCTTTCATGGTAACCTTCCCAAGACTTCCCTCTCTCTCTTCCCTGTCTTTCCATTTTGCTCATATGAGTCATTTTGGCCTTTTCTTAAGGATCTCCTCTTGACTTCCGACTTTGCTCTTTATCTTGCTTCATTAAAGCTTATTCCATAACCATTCCCTACTTCACTCTTTGCTCTGCTTTGTATTCTGTACAGTATTCTCTTATCTGTGACACCACTCTCTAGTAGTGTCATATTGATGGAACACATTGGTCTTATCACGTTGGCTTAAAGCTCTGAGATGGAAGTCATGTTAGTAGAATACTGGATTTATGCAGTACTTTCAAGCTCTGGAATTCTGTTTTTCTTGTGACGTTAATGACAATGAAATGTATGGTGAAGGTGAAGTCTACTTGATAATCTTAGGTAGTATCCAAAGAGACCTGCAGATCTTCCTGGATTACACTATAAAAATAAGTAACTGTTACTTAACCAATTCTACCTCATCAGGGAATGGTTCCAATCTAGTCTGGATTTGATGAGTCTTCCAGGAGTAATGACAATTCATTTTCTGTTTTTCTTTAGGGAAGGGGTGCTCTTACGTTTTGAGAAGATAGTATACTGAAAGATCCTTTTTCTGTGCTTAACTGTCATTATGTGACAAGGCAACTTAATTCAGTTATGTACTTTTCAGGTTTTTTTCAGTACTCAGTAGGTTGCAGCAGTCACTAGTAGTAGCAGCTTGACAATGAACTTCAGTAGCCTTTGTTCTTATTTCCTTGATTTTAATGCTGATCATGTACAGTTTTGGTCTATCTGAATTTGAGACATTAGCTGTTTCTTTTTGTGCAGGGAGAGTTAGGAAGATATTTTGGAAAAGAAGACCTCTTGGGTGGTTACAAAGGGGTCTACAAACATGCAGATGGTTTGGGGGGGGTTTGCTGTTCTACAGTGGTGTGAAATAGCAGAAAAATTAACAGCTACGGGGTTAAGACATGGTTGGTAATAATATATTTTAAAGAACTTCATGTTTTGGCTGCAACCTGAAATGTTGAGAGCTGTAACCTCATAAAATGGCACAAACTGTGCTTGTTTCACTGAGATTGTCCATTGCCATCTCTGGGGTGTGGTGCTGAGCACAATCAGCAGAGTCCACATGCCTTTGTTCTTATGTACTCTGCATGCA
This sequence comes from Athene noctua, assembly GCF_965140245.1. Taxonomy (NCBI): domain Eukaryota; kingdom Metazoa; phylum Chordata; class Aves; order Strigiformes; family Strigidae; genus Athene; species Athene noctua. The sequence continues at coordinate 97,951,401 of NC_134037.1, forward strand.
AATAGATCATGTCTTGAGGGAGGGGAAGTAGTAGGTTGGTCAAAGTTTTAAAAGCTGATCATCTATTTGAATTTATATTAGTATCCCTGTATTGTTAGGTAAGTAGACTTGACTAAAACTCCTTTGATATGTTATTTAATGTAAGACTTCTGCCATCCTTCACAACTTCAAGGTAATGTTGTGAAGACGCCCTTAACAAGCTGATGAGGGTAGAAGACTTTTATCACAGGACAGCTTTGACAGAAGTCTAAAACCTTAATACTTGAAGTTCTTCTAGTCTTTATATCAAATGCATTGGAGTCATTGCTCCTGTAACACGTACGTCTTCATGCTCTGTTTCCAAATTTGCAACTTTCTTAATTAGGTAATCTTGTCTTAAGTCATTTAAGTCACTTCAGGATCCTTATTTAAGGATGTGTTAAGATGCTAGAGCATCTGGTGGGCTCTTTTTCATGTCTGTGTTCCTCAAGTGGAAAAGCTCTAGAGTTTGTACTTAAACTGTTCAAAGGGTGGCTTTGGAATCCCATGTTTTGGCTGTAATTGCATGTTAATATGGCAAAGCTATACAAAGAGAGCTATGTCTGTCATAAATGATTTTTGGGGTAATCAAGGTACTATGGTTTTGTGACTAAGCAGCTGAGCTATAGTAGATGACCACCTCTGTGTTCCTTATGTATTGCAGTTTCTGTCTAGTATTTGTTTACAGCATCCAGTGATGGCTGCTCAGCTGATGTATGGTAAAACACTGAAATAGAGATGTGACATGATTCCAGTCACCTGCAGGCTGTGGTCTTTCAAAGCTGGGTAGGGGATTTTCCTCTAGCTTTTATAAAGTAAGGTGGTTGTAAAGGTCACCTGCACTCAATTTAATTGTGTTAGATAATTGGAATGCTGTCCTTCACTGGTTCTCTCTAGTAAGCTGTTTAAGAGAACGTAGTTAACTGTAGAGTTCTGTGCTATGTAGCTAAAAGGATGGTAGGAAAACAATTAAAAACCCTTGCTAATTTAATTTGCATTATTTTCTGTCCCTCTGTTCAGGAACTTAATTGTCTTATAGCAAACTATCTTTTGTTTATATTGCAGTGGAAACAATGGATGCTGTATGACTTTGAGCCTCTAATTGTGTGTTCTATGGAACCCTTGTTACAGGTAAAATGCATAGATAAGTCACTTGTTTTCTTGTACTTACAGGACTGTCTCCAGATCTCCAGTCAATGGAGCAGATCCGGAGAATTATGAGACCTACAGATGTTCCTGACACAGGTGAGTTACATGGACTTTACTGTAAGTAGGTCTTAAAAATAAAATATGTTTAATCAGTTTCTGTACAGGCAATGTTGTGACTTAACACAGCCTCTGTTCATAGTACAGTATTCTTTGACATCTGTATAGGGTGTGAGTCTTGTTGCTCATGATGGCTAAGTCATCTGATATGTTAGAGGCTATTGCCCATGTTGTTGCTTGTCATAACGGAATAGGATACATTATCCAAGCTTGGACACATCCACAAGTTTGCCTTTAAAACAAACTTAGAAATCTAGTGGAAGGTCAAATGAAACTAAACAGCTAGTTCTTTTTTCTGCCTTGATTAGGCACACTCAAACCTTTTAGTCTATCAAAGAACATAACTGTTTAAAGTTTGTTGAATATTATTTAAAGTATTTGGGCTTCTCTTTACTTGGGGTCATATCTCCTTCCTCTTTAAATTTGTAAAGTATAGCTCCTACTTCACTGCAGTTACGATTTCAATTTCTTGTATTGATGTGCTAGTCCTGCAATCTTCTTCTAATACATTAATACTTTGTATATAGATGTTCAATGCAAATGGCCAGTACTTTCTGTACAATATTATTTTGAATGGTTTAATTAATCATCTTCCTCAGTGTCCCACTTATTCCAAATTTTGTTACTAATAGATTGAAAAGACTGTCAGGCAGTAGAATGGAATAGGTTTTTTTAGGTGTTGATTTCAACAGTGGTCTGAAATTAACTTTCAGAGGAGATACCACATCTAAACCTTTTTTTAAAACAAATTACAGTTACAGTTTAACCTTTGAATAAAAGAATTCTACTTCTGAAGTGTTCCTCAGTGCTGATGCATAGGAATAATTCAAGGACTACCATTAATATATCTACTGTCCCTTAAACAACAACATTTCTTTGCAAGCTGGTATATACACACTTAACACCCAGAAGCACTACTAGACTGCTGAATGAGTGTTTCTGTAGTATAAATTACTACATTATTCTTCCTTTTATGCTACTTATTCACTCAGTGCATAACCAAATAAATGTCAGTACAAACAAGTCAATCTTTACATTTATCAGAGCTCTCAGAAAAGGTAGTTCTATTCAACAGGCTATTACTACTGCTTGAGCCACCCCCACTTCAGGAATGCCCTTGCAGAATGTAGTTCTGGTTTCCATGGATACTCCACTGAAATCATATGTATTCTTAGTACCTCCTAAAAATAAGCATAGAGATTTTTAAAAAAGGCTTTTGATCTACAGGGTGGTTTGCAGTCTTAATTTTGCTTGCAGAAGCAATAGCTGGATGTTTACCAGCAGAGGAAAAATGTCCTATCAGAGACATGACTGCATATGGTACAGTCACATAGATCTTGGCCTTTTGGAACTATTTAAGGCGACCAGTATTACAGAATGGAAGTAGATCTTGTGGAAAAGTGGAAAAGAAACTGAAGTGATCTCACTTCTGTGAAAGCTACAAGTCCTTAAAAGCTCTCCCTTTGTGAAGGGATGACACTTGGTGAATGTGTTGATACAGAAATTCTTGGTAGATGTTTGTGTGACTTGTGCTGAGAAGATTAGATCCTTATAATGGTTTCTTCTAGCCTGATGAAGAGGAATCTTTTCAACCTCAACTACAATTTAAAGACCTCTTATTTCAGTGGCATTTTTGTAGGGTTTGGAAGATGTTTGCTCAAATCTGACTCTATTCCAACTTAAATCACTTCCTTTGGTAACTGTTAAAGTAATTATATTTTGTCAGGCCAAGGTATAAATGATGTGTTTTGGTCAGCATTGCAAGCCATTTGCTTATTGGGAAACTAACTCCCTCTTATGTGTAATCTTGAATGCCTTGTATCAGCTGTGTTATGATGCACTCCTGGTCAACCTAAGATATTGCAGTATTAGACACTGCATGTTAAAATAGAAACTTACTTGGGCAGCATAGTTGAGTTTAGACAGTCTTGTTGCAGGGTTCTGTTACACCACTGCTAAAGATTATGGGACAGATTTGCCTGTTGCTGTGTATAACCATAAAGATCATTTGATTTTTGGGGAGAGAATAAAAGAGGAAGCACTTCCTAAGCAGCTGAGATGAGCATCTTCTGTTAGTAGTCGGAAATTCATTATAAGAAACCATTAGGGATTGCAATACAACAGTTCTGTTTTGAAAAACATGTTATTCAATATAGAACTAAATTTCAGTAAAGTAAGTTTTGGTTATATGCTGTCTGTATTCAGTAGTTTATTTCTATTTAGATAGTTTATCTAATATGCCATTGAACTTTCTCTGTTCTTTGTCTTCTAAAAGCAAATAAAATCTTAGCCTTTGCTGCAGAGGAACTGTGACTGACACCAAAGATCATTTAATATCTGTGTCTAAATACAAAATGGGCTAGTTGCACAGTAGGTTTCAGACATCAGTTTTGATTACAACTTGAAGTATCTGCTATTTAAGAAATAGTGTCTTCAATATTTTGTTTAGCAAATAAATAGACATAATTGTAAATTGAACTTTGAGTGCCAGATAATAGAGCCTGCTGGCATTGCTTTCACGTTGTGAAACAATGCCCTTAAGTATTTAAATGCCAAAGGGTTAGTCCTCCCAGGTGAAGAAAGTACAGTTTCATAGAAAATTGGAATACACTTTGAATGCTTTTTGGTCTGTGTTGTAGTTGAATTGGCCTGCTTCTTTCTCATGTGAAAAGCTTTGAAAGTTCTATGTATAAAGGTGTTAAAATTGATCTAGAGAAATTTTTTTTAGTACTCAGTTTTAACTTCAGAGTTAATTGACCTTTTGTTGGCAGCAGAAAAAAGATCTTGACCAGTGCTAAAACGCCGGAGAGGTTTGTTGTTCTAATTCAGATTCCAGACTAGTGAGTTTGAGGCTTTTTGAAGTCAACAGTAGTCCAAGCAAACTGAAAGTGCTACCTGAAACAATATATCAGAATTTTGCCATGTTTAAATTTTGATTTAGTCACATAAAGGTTCTTCACATATGGTAAGAAAGATAGGAATCAAAGCTGTTCCATATTCAGAAGCTTGTGGTACAAGTTTATTTGCTGTGTTTATGGCTGGCCTCGCATACGATTTTAAAATTTGCTGCAGCTTTCAAACTGAGCTTTCTTGGTGAGCTGTGAAATTGATGGTTCTCTTTTAAAATGCACCTACGACAGTATTTTTAAACTCCTTAAATGCTGACTGTAGACATGCTGAATATTACAGTTAAATATTATTTCAGAGAACTGTTTGGCTCTGGCTTGTTTTATCTCAAGGTAAAATGTTGAGGGGGGAGAAAAAAATGTCCAGACTTAAGCAGACCATATCTTTTGTCTGAGTTGCAGTTGGTGTTACTGATCTTGTTGCTAAGGCTTATTTTCTTTAGGAGAGCTGCTCTGGTAATTACAATAAAACTGTTTTACATTATAGAATTATACGTCCTAAGAATAGCATCTTCACTTGTATTATCTTTCAAAGGCTTGCTGTGTGACCTGCTGTGGTCTGACCCAGACAAAGATGTGCAAGGTTGGGGTGAAAATGATCGTGGGGTCTCTTTCACTTTTGGTGCTGATGTTGTCAGTAAATTTCTGAATCGTCATGATCTGGATTTGATCTGTCGAGCTCACCAGGTATGAATTATGCTGCTGTTACTTCTTAAAACCTGTCCTAGACTTTCTGCCTCTTTGGTGCCACTTACCAGTAGGATATATTTGAAACATTGCATTGTGTTACTTATAGGAAAAAATATTCCTAAAAAGGGGCTATAGGGCTGTGTTCTTCAGTGGACTCGTATTGAACTGTCTAATATCAGTGAAGTAAAATACTAACACTAGATTTCCCTCTTGATCTTCTTCTGTATTGTCTATTTACTGTTAGACTGTTGTATAATACATGAATGTCAGAAGTGTCCCAAGTTTAGAATGGCAAAGTGTCTTGAATTTGAGATTTACACTGAAGTTTCAGAGTTCTTGCATTTCAGTAGTAGTCAGTTCTCTGATAGTTGTGGCTTAAACTATCTCTGCTTCATTTTGAATGTTTCTACAAACAGGTCTGTACAGAAAAGCTTTCACTGCTGTCTTCATTTTGGTTATGTAGAGTACTTTGGCACAGATTGTTTGACCTGCTAAAATGTGCAGAAAGCAATGCTGGTTTTGGCATTGTCATAAGCACATGTTTTTGTAGTTTTTATTAAGTTACTTTAAGCAAGTGCCCTAGTTAGGTGGACATCAGGTTTCAAATTCCTGTGTAACATTTCAGTTTCATTATTTAGTCAATTTTAAAAGCTCTCTTCTGCTGTGAAATAAAACCAGGTGTGTTATTCTTTGTCATGGTTAGACTTGGGTATACTATCAGAACACAAGTATTTTGCAATTCTATTGCTAAAACATTAGAAGATTAATCAGTGTGTGGAATAGATACCAAGATTTCTTAACTGCTGATCAAGATTGCTACCAGTTTCCTGTATTCATGTAGTCACTTCAGTTCTTTATAATAGAAATATGACATCTTACAAAAGACAGTGGTGATTGGACTGAGGTGAGCAGTTGGTGCACTAGTTTTACTACGTTATGAAGTGAGGCTTCTATTTTGGGAAAGAGGGAACATCCTTAGATGATGCATCATACTACTTGCACGATTTTAAAGGTGAATTATGCTCTCAGAAAATGTGGCAGACCCACTTTTAGAGCATCAAAATTACAAAAATAAGCCTACACTTGAGGATTGTACCATCAAAACCAGTGTAAGTGAAACTTAATGGTTACAGTTGCAGCAAAAATGGTATCTGGACCTTGTGTGCTCTGAATTAATAGGCCAGACATCCAAATTCTGTGTATAAACCATAAAATGCTGGGAATCCTTAACTGGCGGTGCGTAACTGGACTTCAGGTATGAAAATGTTGAACAGTCAAGCTGATGCATATTTAATGTTGGAGTATCAGACAGGTTAAGCTACCTGATTTGGCATTCAGTGTTCAGATAAGACAAAATGACTGAACCTGACCTGTCTGAAAGCCAAAACATAAAATATCTTTTTGAGTTTTGTCACCTCTTTAGTATAAGTCCTGTTTGCTTCAAGACTGGCTTTTTTCTTCAAAATTTCTCTTTTGTGAGCTGTATTGATTTCTCTGATGTTGACAGGTGGTTGAAGATGGATATGAATTCTTTGCTAAACGTCAGTTGGTCACCCTATTCTCAGCTCCAAATTATTGTGGAGAGTTTGACAATGCAGGGGGCATGATGAGTGTGGATGAAACTCTGATGTGTTCCTTTCAGGTATGATCTATTTGTAAATTAAGTATTACTTCAGGTGTTGGGCTATATGGACTGAATTAGTCTGCTTGTTGACGTGCATATGGTCTATCTAGGATAATATACTTGAGATACAGAAAGGACTGCACAGCAGGCTGGTGCTTGTGGACAATTAGAACTGCAAACAGACTGTTTGCCAGAGAACTCTGTAGGATTTGCCGTTTTACAAACTCCTGCATATTAAGTTAATTCCTTCTATTCAGATGTTTGTTTCAAAGTTTAATTGGCTAATTCTTTTTAGTCATACCTAGTGGTCAGAGTAGCTAATGATGCGGAGTGATGGACTATTGAGAGCCTTTTAGTGTGGTTACTCTGATCAGATTTTAATCCCTGCTCCTTCCTGGACATGTTTTCAGCCCCTTTTCTTTCCCCTTCCCATCCCAATGCAGTGGTAGAACTAGAAGGATTTAGAAGTAGTATTACTGTTTTGTGTAAGATTAAGAAATTCATAGGATTGTGATGTGATTTCCCCACCACCATCACCCTCACTCCTGTTGTTCCTGCTGAATGAGATTTCATGTTCATTTAACAGTGTTTGAAATGTTCTTAGTTGCCACTGACTTAAAAGAACTTCTTTATTTTCTCTAAGATATTGAAACCATCTGAAAAGAAAGCCAAGTACCAGTATGGTGGACTGAATTCTGGGCGTCCAGTCACTCCACCTCGCACAGCTAATCCGCCGAAGAAGAGGTGAAGAAAGGAATAATGTAGAAACATCATCAGATCTGTCAAGGACAAAACTCCATATTACAGTATCTAATAAGTGTGCACTGTAAAACCATCCAGCCATTTGACACCCTTTATGATGTCACACGTTTAACTTAAAGAGACGGGTAAAGGATCTTTATTAATTTTTTTCTAGTAGAAAGATGTGCGACACTGTATTGTAACAAGTATAGCTCCAAGTTCTAATATCCAGCATAGAGTAAAAAAAAAATATTAGGAAAAAACTATTGCAACTACATATTCACATTTACCACGGTTTTTAAAGTTGACCAACATCCCAGTTAAAACTTGATGTAATAGTTAAACCAGATGAGAGCATGATGTTCCATTTGTGTAATGTGGTCTTATTGTTGCTTGATTGCTTTTACTTTGGTTATTTTGTAGCTAGAATGATGCAAATATGGTATCTAGTCTTATTTCCCAGCTCTCTTTGAAATTGAAAAAAGGAAGGGGCTTTTTAGAACAGCCATTGATCTCTTAACCTCCCCCAGCCTCCTGTTGTTCATAATAATGCTGCTCAAATGTGTGCCCCATTATAATGCAAAGTTTATAGTATGGTAGTGATTAAAAGGCAAACTTAAGTCCAAAATGCCCAAAATGGACAGCTAGCCAACGCAAATTGAGACAGAAAAACGTGTCTTGACTCTTTAACTTAAACTGCCACACAAAGAATTTGTGCACTACACTATTTTAAATTATTGAGGTTACACTGTGCTATGGCACTTCATTTAACTTAGGACAAAAATGGTATTGCCTATTAGTTGGTAACTTGATTATGTGGTACCTTGGCTTTAGTTTTATTAGCATGAAACACCTTTGGCATGCTTAGCTTCCAGGTAACTCCCTACCTGCATCAAAATTCATCTTACATAGTTCCACAGAACATGAAGATCCTTATTTGCTAAGCCTTTGAAAGCTGACATTCTTTTCCATAAGATAGTATGTTTAAATGGATGTTGATCAACAGACGGTAGGCTAGCTGCCAGGTAGTGAGTGAAAATGCTATAGGAATGTCCAACATGATTATAAGGCTTATGTCACTAAAGATTATATCCTTTGGATTTTCATGATCAAATTTCATATACTATTGTATAGACTTCTGCTTTGTAGTGTACTATAGTAGCAATAATTTCTGTACATGATCAAGAGTTATGCAGTATTTCTTTTCAGTTCTCTCCTTTCTTAAGAATTAACATTGGCAAATGGCAAGATACGAGAAGATACAAAATTTATAGTGGGATAAATGAAAGGCACAGATTTGTGATGCTTTAGGATGGAATACTTACTGGATATAACTACAAAAGCTTTTATTGAATATTGTCAAATTTGTAAGATTCTTTGGGGGAAGGCTTCAGATTTATACCATTCTAAATGTGCATCAGTAGATGTAAAACTCCTGACTTCAGTATTGTCTTTGAAAATGTTAAATTGAGGATTCTGGTAACTTACGTTTTATGAACTGGCACATTATATAATGCAAGAGATATATTGATTTCTGACACAGTGAGCAAGTTCTTTAAAATGGATTTAAGTCTCTTTTCTAATTCCATTTTGTTTTAAATGCATATTTTAAATGTAGGTTTTTTCATTTAGTAAAAGTTGTCTAATTCATTTGAATGAAGTCTGACTGGTTATTTGAATATACTTCACTGTTACTCAAGAAGTGTGGAGTTTGTTTTTTTTAAAAAAAAACACACCAAAATTACAGCATACATATCTGTTATTGATATATATTGTATTGATCTGTGGTTTTGAACAACAATTTAATTTACCCTACATTGAAAGGAAGCACCAGGATTTCAATACATAGAATAAAATGTAGAAGTAGATTTTCTTCTGATGTTGCTCAGACGCTTGTTCTTGAAAGTCAGTGATGAGACCTGTATGAGAGTAACTTTAGTTTGTGACAAAGTAGTTGATGAAATCTATTCTGTAAGCCTTGACAGGGTAACTTCCTGCTCATTGCTTACTTACTTGAGGTTTAGTTTTACAAGTTCTGAAAACGCTGGGTTCTGCCAAGTGCCAGCTTTTATGAGTAGCATTGTGTTACCAAACATCTGGATTAATACGTCTCCATTTTTTCCTTAGTTTCTAAAACAATGTCTTCTGTATCATGATATGTCCAGGTATAAAGCTGTATGTTATGTGAGTATCAAACATGCTCGCTTGTATTACAGATGCTATGTCAAAAGGAAAATAAAAGTCGTCAGGTCTTCTTATGTGTCCTAAAGAAGTAGGAAATTCTTAGCTTATTTTGTGGCACTAGAAAACTGGATCTGGCAGTGATATTCTGAAGAACTGCTATTTCTGTTTAGCAGCAATCACTTGCAAAGTGTTTGGATGCTGTTCTGACTTCTGGGGAGTTGGGACGTCTGCTAACATCCCTCATTGTTCTGTATTGTGGAAAAAATGCATAATTTAATAACTTACCCCTACAGATACTATTGATGTTCCATACTAAAAGCAAGTCAGGAGCATCAGATATGTAACAGAACTTGCCATACCACTTCACTTTACGTTTACAATGTTAATATACATCTTTAGTATTTTTACTGTTGTCCATTCTGGAAGAGGTAGAAAAGAGAACCTGAATCTAATTATACTCAGGTAAAATTAACTCTTTCTTCCATGGAATTTGCTAGTGGTCTGATTGCTAGTAAGTTTGTTCCACATAAACATCTTGTCCATACAAGCCTAAAATACTGCTAAACAGCACAGTATTAGTGTGCTGGGAAGTAACAGGAGGATTCTCAAACAAGCTGTTAAGAGGTGTATATAAAACATTACACCATTTGCGGGATATTTTTCCTGGTTTATTTGACAGTAATAACCATTCCTGATTTCGTAGAGTATAACGTGGCACATAACCTGTTGTATTGTTCCTTTTTGTTGACGCGTTTTGTGATTCCCAAACACTAGAGAAATACCTAGTTTAATTTAAAATATGCTGGAAGGAGTGCTTCTGTGGTCTCTTGTGTTGATTGATATGAGATTCTTGTTATACATCACTTTTCTGTATGCTTCATGGTGGTCACTTTTTGATGAATATTAATAATTGTTTCCTGCTTTAAAAGAGGAAAATAATAGTGGTTTGTATAGTTGTGGTTATTGTGCTGCTCTAATACCTTGAACACTATTTCTGCTTTGGTAGAGTTGTTTATACTGATCTGACATCTTTGCAAAAAATGCTGTAGAAACAGACTCACTGAAATTACTGTAGTGGGTCTTATACTAGCGGATTGAATTCAGTTTGGTACATCTGGACACATAGAAGTACGTGTGGCCACTGAAGTCTGAGTTGGTCTCTTTGCTTTTAATTTAGTGTGATTAACTGCAAGTGTACAGCTGTTTCATGATCCTGTTATGAAGCCAGTTGCATTTGTACTCTGCTCTCAGAGAGGAGCCAGTAGATACATATGATACAGCTTGTAGTATCTCAGTGCAGTGCACTGCTGTGTACTTACTTGCCTGGGAATCTCCAATGGAAATTCTTCAGATTTGTGGAAGGAAGTTGCTTTTATTGTTAATAGCCTGCATCCCTGTTTTAAGGTTGTTTGAAGACAGAGAACCTCTTTGCTGTGTTTCTGCCAAAAGATGATAGAAGTAGGAGTTGATGAGCAGCAAGGTATCTTTTATACGAAGAAGCATTTCTGTCTGTGGCTTATCTTTTGATAAGTCCAACAGGATATTGCCATCATACTATGGAAGTTGTCACATTAAATTACTGGAGCTGTATGTGGTTAGTTTGGGGTTGGCAAACACATTTTTTTTTCTCTGTAGTAGTGGAAATATAAAAGACACCACTGCTGTCAAATATGGTTGAACTGAAGGTGACCTGAGAGTAACTGTTTTGGATAGCTGGAATTTTCAGAATATGTAGATGACAAACACAAACATCCCATGCTTGGCCTTTGGTGTAAAGCTCAGAGGTTAGCAGAAAAGGATACCTGCTTTGTACGGGCTTATGTAGATAATAGTTGTAAAAACCTAGCCTTTCACTGGGTGTTGAATTTCTTCCTGGCAAACGGTCAGTGTTGTATCCATGGCTGGTGTTTCTGGAACTTTCCTTGCTGTCAGGTTTGTTGGAGATGAAGACACTTTATACAAACCTGACAGGTAACATTACAGCTTAGCAAAGAGCAGAGGCGAAGTGATACTGTCAATATTGTATTGCTTTTGAACTTGTTTGAGTTGTAACTTGATTCATGATTGGCATCCGTCTGCTTTGTAATGTACATGAGGATAAATGTGAATATTTGGCTTCAAATTAATTGGTGAAAAAACAAGGGTGAAAGAATGTATCCTTATTCTGGAGCAGAGATGACTACAGCACAGTCAAAAATCTCTATGTCTGAGTCCGCATAGGCTGCTAATATGCTTCAAAGAGCAATGTTTTTAAGACAAAACAGTTGTGATACAGGTCATGCACACAGTCATTCTTGTCAATAAAAAGGAACTCATTGAATCAGTACCAGGCTTGGGATACCGAGGCATAGCCCTGTGTATTTTTTTGTCATGTTTGCTTCTGCTAATTAGCAGTAGCAGCTTTCAAGTGCTCTCAGTGCAGCTGTATACTTTTTTCTCCTGGACTGTACATTGATTTTGCTTGCTTTATTCCAAAGGCTGATCAAGGTTTTGATGACAACATCTAACCAGGTGGCTGCATGTAACTCACGGTCTTATAACCAAGCATTCTCACTGCATGTATCAGATGTTCAAAGCTGAAGGAACCTCAGGCCGTTTTGGACTGAACACTGGAAAGCCATGTAACAGTAAGTCAGTGTTGGGACAGTAAATAAGTTACCAAGGCAAGACACAAGTTTGGGTACTTGTGGGTCTGCCAGGTTTTCATCTTTCATGGATTTCTGGAACTGGTAGTGCCTGTGCATCTTCCTTGCAGATCCCTCGTTGTTGGGAAACCAGCTAAGCTGTCTGGTTACTTATTCTGTATCTTAGTGTGCCTTGTTAAAATAAATAACGATCTCAACATGTTGATAAGGACAAAATGTCATTGTTTCCTGGTGTCCTGTTTGAACTCGTATTAATCCCTGCACCTGTGTGTCCCAAGAAAGGAGAATTTAAAAACATCATTCAAAGTAACAATTTGCTACAAGCCCTTGCCAATACATGGCTATAGTAATCTTTTCCAAGGAAAACTCTTACTGCTGCCTGAAATGGGCTGAACAGGTTGAGCTTTAAACAGAGTGTATGCATGCATGTGGCCTAGCACAGCCCCTTTCCTGCGTTCTGCTGCCTTATAACTGAATGTGCAGCCCACGCTTCCATGTAGCCTGCTACAGACTCAGTCTTAGAAGCAACCGTATCAGAAAGCAGGTGCTAACTACATCCAGCTGCTGATAGAGATCAGCAATAGATACTCTGTATCTTTGGGTGGAGATGTAAGCTTTATGTTAAGGATGAAAAAGCTCCCAGACAGAGCTCTATAAACAAGTACCTACCACTTGAAAAATCCTCTTGAAGAGCAAGACAGATACACCCAGATGTTAAGTTTGCATTTTAACTTAACTTGAGTTACTATTAAATGGAGGAAGTAAAGCAAATAGGCAGGATTACAGTTTTTCTACTCTTATAGGTAGCTGATACTCAAAAATAGTAAATTATATTTGCAGAGAGCAAAATAATTATATTACTGATTTTCCCCATGGTAGAGAGTTATGTCTGCTCATGTTGCTTTAAAGGTTTGAGTCTTCAGGGTGCAAGAGAATGCTGTAGATGGATCCAGTTAATTTTTGAAAAGGCTTAGCCAGAAGAGAACTGGTATCTTGCAGACAAACTGGTGCAGTTTACAACATGAAGCAGAGGAGCATGTATCATCAATGAATGGAGAGGACAGCCTTGGCCAGTAAATATATTCCAATGTAATGTTTTTCTCTACCACTTTGAAGTCCCAACAAACATCCTGATGTGAAAATAGTTAACAAGTATTTCACATTGTTCCCTCTGGCTGCTTTCTGGCAGCATTTCTACAGTTCCTCATATAAGTCACTCATGTCTTGTTAAATTTCTGGGCATGTGTAAAGTAATAATTTTCCACTAGCTACCCCAGAATATTTTATGTTTGTATTTCAGGTTGTTATTCCTGAGTGGCTTCTTGCACCTTCCACAAAGACAGAATATGTATCATTTCTGTGAAATGCTGGGAGAGTGTGTGTTATGAGAATTACATTTTAATGGACATCTTAACTGCACCTTAATTGCATCTAGTTTCCAGGACTCTGGGTTAAGAGGGTGAGCTGTAAGATTTAAGGCCCCATTCTATTGAAGTGGTAATGGGGAACAAAGAGCTTAATTCTTTCCTAAGTAAGGCTCTTAACTAAAAGTACAACAAATGACATGCTAGCCTTAGAGGCTTTTGCCTTGCTTTTGACACCTAGGGTAAGAAAACATTTTTTTCTTGGTCTGCTTTGTTTCTACTAATGCTGTACAAGAATTTAAGATGGTTACTTAATGAAAAAGACCCAATCCAGTTGACATAAGTTTTCTTCATGTTGTCAGTAATATTGGTCTAGCATGTAGATGCCATCTAGTGGTCGAAGGCCAGTGTATGAAGAGCTGTTACTGCAGAACTGGCATTCTATTGCATGCTTATCCTCCGCTTGACTGATAGGGAAACCTTATCCCCTCATCAGTACTGAAATCTATCCATAGTGCATGGCTTCGTAATAACTGAGATCCTGCTGCATTAAAACTACGCTTAGATCTCAGACATACAAATTTATTTCCCTTAAGTATGGCAGACTTCATGAGGTCTCTTAACCCTTTGGTTAGGCCACACTTGTTAAGTTAGTCCCTAGTGGGTCATGTTGTATTAGCCCTCTCGTTCTTATCCCTCCTTATCCCTGAAGTTCTAGGCCCCACTGGCTCCCCCAGGGCCCTGTGTGTGGTCACCCACTTTGGGATTATTGGCTGCTTTTCAGGGAATACAATTTGGACACTTTTGCTGAGCCATTCCAGTTCAACTCAGGTGTTCTGACTACTCAGATTTTTGGGTTTCCATCTCAAATCACCTGATTTGTGGTTTTCTAGGGTACAGACTGAGCCATATAAAAAGCTGGAAGGGTGCAATAACTCTGAAAAGGTGCTTCAGCAAGGACTAGACTCAGAATAAACAGATGCCTTCAGCCTTCTGCTGAATTACTGGCTCAAACATCCAACTGGGATGAGTAGCATGTATCTGTTATAAAATACATGTTCAGCTCTTATAATAGTGTCTTATAGTTGAGAATAAATAATGGCTTTTTCCCTCAGGGCATTGTGCTATTGACCTGAGGCTATGAAGCAGGCTGAGAGGAGACAGAAGCTCTGAAGCTTGTGGCCAGGTTGTGGAGATGGGATTGAGCATACCATGTGGGATGCCTCTGGGAATCATGCAAGAGCCTGACTGTCACATACTTACATTTGTCAGGAATGAGCTTGTTCCCACACAGTACTGCATATTCTTTTTTTAGCTGGTAATAGAGGAATTTTATGGTGCTGAGTATTTTTGCACTCAGATGAACTGCTGTCTCTCCCTTTAAAAAAAAACACCAAACAAAACAGTACTAGATGGGGAAGTTTCAGTTCTCAAAATGGCCAGGAGGTGGCATCACTGTACCACAAATAAGCATTTGAGCCTTAAAGTGGTACTTAAAGGAGATGGGTTCACGGTGAACACTTTTCAGCGTGTGCTTGGTCACCCATGTCTGTACAAGTAGGCTTTGTTAGGTAGGTGAAGTGCAGTAATTCTGTGTAACTTATCTAAATCAAGAACTAAGTATTTGCAAGCAGTTATGGTCTGATACTTTTTAGGGTGATTGGATGTGGTAATTTTCATACATAATTACTCAAACTGTATTTGTGTAGTTACCAATTTATGTATGTAGGGTTTTTATAAGTCACTGATCTCAGTCACTGGTTTTAGCATCCTTGTCTTCAAAATGAAAAAAAACTTGGGTAGATGAAGTTTATAATGTTAATGCTTTATGAACAAGAAATGTTTGTTCTGTGTTGCAAATGTAATGCATTCCTGTGCCCCTTTCCTGTTAAAGTAGTCTGTAATCCACAAGTATCCAAGCAATAAATCTGCCTCACAATCCTTTAAGGTAGATAAGTATGATGGTAGAAAACAAAAATATCAAAGGACTGGTTGACAGTAGAGGGTTTGTGAGAACTAGAGTGAAGATGTGAGAGTGCCTGACTCAGACCTGCAGTCAGGGTTCAATTCCCACTTAAAGATAGTTAACTGTGTCCTGTGTACAATACTGGCAGCGTTGGCTACCATTTCCTAATAAGAGGTTCTGATTTTTTGCTTGGAACTCTTCAAGAACTTTGGTTCTTCCTCAGTCTTTATTTTATTCTGATTTTTTTTTCTTCCTTCATTTTAACCTTTTCAAAGAATGATCAATAAGAAAAAAATACTTTGTCCTCTCATATCAGAGACACTGCTTTCTTCTTGTGCTTTTGTTGGCCCACAAATAACACTTCCAAGCAGTAGCTGAAGAAAACGCTGCAGTCCCTCCTTCATAACCGTGTTGTCATATTGACAGTAGTGCTGACCTACTGCAGGGTTAATGTGCAGTGTTCTAATTGCCCTACATGGTTGGCTACTCATCTTCCTGTGCTGATTGCTGCTAAATGTAACCTCTTCTGTTTTTACTTTGAGCTGATGCCTGCAATTCTTAGAATCAGTTCAACAGAGGAAGAAGCAGTACTGTCGTGAGACTAGGAAAAAAAAAAATCATGATCCTTGCTCAGTTTTAATACTAGTGCATATCAGAGGATAACCTTTGCTGTGCTGGGATGATTGTTTGGTATGCTGCAGTGATCTTGCATATGGCTTTATAGATTATTTCTGCAAAGACTGGGGACAACAGCATCTGTCTGCATTCTTCTTGTTGGAGCCATTTCTTAGTATCCTGTGGCTGCTAACAGCTGTGGAAGATCCCATGTCAACATGTTGTCCATGAGGTAGGAGTTGGACTTCTGAAACTTCAAGATGTTTCTTGCTGTTCCTGTCAACAAACTTCAAGTGACTGTAATTCTCCAAAACCCCCTTTTTGCATTTGGTTTGTGTATGTCCCTATTTCTTAGAAAAGCAGTGCGTTGTGTATACTTGAATTTACTTGGTATTAGCCTGTGATACTATGTACATCTGTCCATGTGGGAGATGGCACACTTTGCTCTGTACAACTTAGAAGATAAACAAGAACTTCAAAGTGGAGAGCATTGGAATGACACACATGCTGCTTTGAAATAGGCATCTGAGCCTGCTGCTAGCTTTTACTGGAAGCCAATCAAAATTCCACTCTGAAAAAAACATTTGAAAGTCAATTGTTTTTATGTATTTCCCTATAGGAAACACAAAAGTGGTGTGCTGCAGTTGATGCTTACCTCTTGTTTCAGTAAGACTGACTTGTTTTTGCAAAAAAATTGTCCACAGATTACTTCAGCCAGCTTTAGTATTTCCATTCTGGGAGTACTAAGCATTGTAGGCCTGGTGGGAAATAAGCTGCTTGTCTAGCTCCTTACCCACTTATGGTGGTCTCTTTATGTATCCACTTTCTCCAGCCTGAAAATCTGCCTTTATTACTTCTGCTCCATGTTTTATTAGTTTGTGGCTTCTGCTGACATCCTTTCTTACAGGTAGGTGTGTGTATATATACATTTTTAAATCTTCTGATTCCTTTCCTTGGAGTGGAAAATTGGGGTGGCCAGTTTGAGAGTTGGTCACCCCTGAATCCCACTACACACCCATGCTCATTAAAAACAAAGGAAGCAGTTTATTTGCAGTAGCATAAAGTAAAGGCAAAGGTAACTTACCTTGCTGAGGTGTTTCTGTGTTCTGTGCTGCTTTAGAAAGTGTTTTACTGGTATCCAGGCTACCTGTTTTAAAGCTATTCAGCTAGAGGTGATTATGATTGGTGATACTGTTTTATAAACAGTGCTACTCAGTGTGAAAAGCCCCAAGAACAAATAACATCTTTGAAATGTGTGATGCTGTTAGCCAAAAGAGACACAAAGTGGCCTTTAATGCGAAGAGTTGAGATGCCTTTACTCATTTAAATTTGAGCTGCAATAATTTAGGAAAATAGCATACAGAAGTTTCCGTTGAAGCCTAAAAGGAATTCTTCAGTTGAGGTCTGTAATCTGTAGCAAAGATATTGATAGAATTTATATCATGTCTCTTTCTCCATTCTCCACCGAGGAAGACTTAAATCTGGCAAAATGCTGACCTATTAACAATTAGTATTTCCCAAGAATTCAGTGTCCTTCAGAAGTAGTCACTTGGAAGAACATCTGGAAACAGGAAAAACACCCTACTGTTTTCAGTGATGGGCCATCTGTATATCAAACACTCTTCTTCTTCTAGAGGTGATGTTCTTAAGAACTATGGAGATGCTTCAGGGACAACAGAGGATTGAGCCACAAGCCTAAACACCTAAATAGTTCAGTGTGTGTACCCTGAACCCAGCATACTTCCAAACCTACTTGACTTCCTCTTCCAAAGAGTTGAACTCTAAGATTTTACCACCTCGTGCTTTTAACAGTGCACGCTGTATTTATGATGTGTGGTAATGCAAGACTGTCTCTTTCAAGAATGCCAAACAGTCACAAATTAGAAGAACATTAGCTGCAGTCATGCACCATCTGTTGTTGCCTCTTGGGCATACAACCGTAATTCCTGAATATCTCCTCTGTAAATATCCCATGTATGACAGGTAGACAGATTTTAACTATTTGTTGATGAAGCATCAGTGTATTGATTTTTTTTATCAAGTGGTAACTTGCATTTGAAGATTTCCCTGTATTGTATGTAACTTAAACTATTACTGTTATAGCAGATTTCAGAGAAAAAAGATAGTATTTTGTCAGGTGTATTAAATGTTCATTGATTTAAAACTCATAAAACTTTCATGTAGTTACAGAATATACCTGTATCCACAATCAATATATTTCTGTAGTTACTGACACTCTTGAAATGCTTTTTCACTAATAAGAGCAAATGTTGTCCATAAAAGCAAGGAGTTTATGTTGATCCCTGTAATTACTTCAATTTAAACAGATGGAATATACATGTCCAGCTCATTTTAGAAGCCCCAGGCACAGCAGTCTTGCAGTTATAAGGAATCGGTCTCATTTCCCTGAAAAAGAATGGCAGTAAAGATAAGGTGTGAACTCTCCTTGATCCCTACCACACATCAAGTGTACTGTTGAAGGGACATGGAAAGCCTTGAAAAAGTAGCTACATAGAAATGAATGCTGTACAAAGTGCTGTGGGCATTGAAAAATGCTCATTTTCAGTGTTAACCATCCCCAGTGTGAAACTTCAGTGCTGTGATGGTTGTATTTTGAGGCAGGCCAGCCTAGTGAGTCAGCTTTCTGGCCAGAATCCTGCATGGATCATTAACAAGTAGTACCCAAAAAGCCAGGAGGGCAGAGATTCCTTCTCACACTGTACAAAAGCCATCTATTTGGGCTTGAGGTGTATCTAAGACTGCATGGAACAAACCTTTTATTGAACATAAATGTCTCATTTGCAGCTTGTCTGATGATTAATATCTGCAAACTGGTTTTTTTTGGATCCCAACAAAAAGCCTGTCAGGTCAGATATTAATTGAAGCATGACAAACAACTGTTTTTCTCATGAATGATTGCAAAAAAGCAACAATTTAAAGGGCTACAGTTGCTAATTTGGAACAAAACTAAAAGATAGGATCTGGATTCCTTTCTTTTGGCTTGTACTTTATCACTGGGATTTCTGAAAGCAGCTGGAGCTTCTGCTGAAGAGAAACAGGGTCTGGCTTGCTTCAGCTGAGATGTGTGTTGCAGTGCCTGTGCCAGCTGAGTCCTCTTTCCCAGAGGAACAGTTCCACCCTGTGGGAGGGCACATGGTGGTAGCGCCTCCTGTCCTCCTCCTGTCTCTGCCAAAGCAAAACCCAACTCTGTGGGAGTTAAGGAGATGATGCCTAGAACCTCTGCACTCTTTCATTGCCCTGGCAACAGCATCTTCCTTTCTGAGCTGCTTCTCTGCCACAGGTACTGTGGCATACCTCAGGGACGCAGCTACCTCTTTGTTCTTGCCACCCTTCTGTCTAGGTTTCCACTGATGCAAACCAGGAGTAGGTTAGGCATAACCTTACTAGTGAAAAGGTCAGTGTCCTCTTGCATATATTCACCTCCTATTGATTTTGGTGAGAAGGCACACCTGACAGAAGAACTAACACTTGCTACATAACCATGAAATAAGAAAATAGCCTTACTAATTGGTTCCTGTAACAAATATTTCTAGTATATAATGGGTCTCTACAGATCAAGTGTTCACCTCAGTCTTTTTCTATTCGTTTAGATATTTTGTCAGGTATTCACAAAAGAATGTCTGTAGCAGGATGTAGAAAATCCAGGTATCTGAGATCCTCTTCCCTCTCACTCTTCATACAACTTCTTGTGCATTGCAAGACCTTTCTTCTGCAGTGTGGAAAGGGTACATACAGATGATGTCTGTAAATGGCTTTTTGACATGGATGAAAGTGTGTCAAGGTTTGCACTAAAAATTAAATAGCGCAGCAGCTCTATGGTAGTGCTTGGCCCCATTCTCTGGCCTTCTCTAGTTTACTCCTATGGACATGTCTGAGTCCTGCAAGACTAATAAGTGCTTCCAGAAGGAAGGTGCATAGTGTGACCTATGCAACCTATTTAATCATCAGTTGCTCCTAAATTGCAACTTCAGTGAAGCCCTTGCCAACAGTTCCTTTTGTTGTAATCATCCTGTTCTGCATCTGTACAAGGTGAATTCTAGGAAAGTTGCCCCAAACCCTAATCCTGTATTTATAGGAAAAGTTACCTGAAAACCTCAGCAGCCTGAAGTTTCATCTAGGTTTATTTCAAGACTGTTACTAAAGAAGAGCGAGAACTGCCTTACAAGAGAGAGCATTCAGCTGCCTCCTAAGAGGAAAGGGTCTCCTTTGAAGGGAAACTGGCTTTGAACAGGTGACATGCAATAAGGCTGAGCTAGTAGAAGTAGGAAATGCACTTGGAGATACAGTGCATACAGTGTTCTGTAACCCTCTGCTGACACGGGAAGAGCAGTCTCTGGCTCCTTACCCCTCAGTAAAGTGGCTTGGAAGCATCTGAGGTAAGCTGCTCACATCCCCAGGGATTCTCTTAGTTGCTAGAACCTGTGTATCATGTATGAGGAAGAGGAGAATAATGCCCATGGGGGCCTTGCCCCAGTACAGCCTTAAGAAATTGAATTCTCACTTGAACAGGCAGGTTCAAGTTTAGTCTCTTATGAGACTGTTCTCCAAGGAATAGGAAAAAGCCTTAAGATAAAACTGACTATCTTCAAGTTGCTGAGCTGTCCCAAGGAGACACTTTCTCATGCTGAAGATGAAATAAGGTGGTAATGCTTCCTTTCTCCCTATGATTCTTCCAGTGCCTTTCACCCATCAGGATTTTGAGACTTTATAATTGTTGAGGAAGTATTGTAGCCTTTTCCACATATGAACTTTGTCTGCAGACAGTAGTAGCTATCAGTTAAGATGAATTTGTTTAACCAATCGGACTAGCTTGTGGGAGGGAGAGGACGGGCCTTTCTTTCCACTGGGGTAATCAACCTCTACGAAGTAATTTGTATGCCAAGAAGAATAGTATAATAGTATATCATTTAAGATTTGAAGTGGCTTGCTGTATATATGTTCTTTTGTAGTGGTTAAAACAGATGTTATAAAAGAGGAGGCTTTGTGCAAACATGAAAATTAACTGGAGATGGAAGTGAAAACAGAAACATTCCGTCATTTCACATGGTATCACCATCCTGCAATTTTGAGTACTGCTTTTAAAGCCAATAGGTCTTGCTCATGTTAGGGTTCATTTTGGTTTTGCGTTATTTTGGTAGTTCTGTGCTGTTGAAAAGTAATTCAGAACAGTAATAGAAATTAGCCTTTCAGATCAATTTATTAAATCCTGTTCTTCGGGTGTATAAGGTAGAAGAAAACTTTTATATGGATTAGAAGTCCTTAATCCTTCTAAACGCTGATTCAGTGTCACACCTAAGTGTGTACTTTAAGTTAAGCACAGTAGTAGTTCCCTTTCAATTATTAGGACTGTTTGCATACTGAACTTTATGGAAGTGTTCAAGCATTGATTCAGAACAGGATCATAAACAGGGACTCTGACATGGCAGCAAAGTACAGTATTGCCAGCTCTAATCTTTGCTTAATTGTTTCACATCTCTATCCCATTGGTGCATGCTTTCCCCAGACATTATCAAGCCTGCACTTGTCTGATTCTTTCTTGAGAAGCTTCCTGTTCCCTTAGGATTTAGCAGAGCAGTGTTTTGTCACACATTCTACCCATCTCTTATTTAAAGAATAAGTAAAATTACTGGCTTTTTTCCAGTGTTCCTTGACCTCAGCAAAATCACGTGGTTGCATCTGAAAGCAGAATGTGGCTTTTGACTTACTATTTTATCCCCCAAGATTTGCCATTGGTTTTAAGATCATGTATATACTGTAATGGGATGGTAGACTCTCCCATCTTGTGTTCCACTAGTTAAGAATCAACATCAAACAGGAATTGGATGCTCATGAAAACATGAGGCCTGTCTTCTGTAGACAAGTGTCCCCAGCCCTTTCCAATGCATTCTATACATTATTGATCTCACTGATACCGCCCAGTTGCCTGCAGGCTCTGTTCTGCAGTTTGTTCCCATAACTCAAATGCCTCACTAGTTACTGTTTGTCCTTTGCATGACAGTTGAATGAAGCCTTTTTTAAAAAAAAAAAAAGTGAATGCCTTGGGCTGTAGTTGTGTCCTCCTTTCTTTGAAGATATAGCAGCTCACACAGCAGACTTGACCCAAAGTTCAAGGAGGGTGGTGGAAAGGCATGGAATCCTGTTAGACTTGTATGAGAGTGCAGATTTGTTCAGGTGTGGATTTACCTATGAGTCAGTACCCTGCCTGTGCAGTGTCCATGTGTTGCAGCCTTGATCATAGAATTCTTTTCCCCCTTAAAGATAGCTGCTTGCAGAGGAATTGAAAAAACTTTTAGAATGAAACTGCAAGCAAGAGTAAATGCTAGTGTCCAAATGGTTCACAGAAGATGTTTTCAAATCCACTAGAGTGTTCTGAATGTCGCAGTTCCTCTCTGTTCTAATGGGAAGTTCTCATAAATCCAAATGGCATTGAGAATCTCAGCCTCTGTTTATATTTACATGTAGCCTATGTATGGCTTTCATATGCAGTCTTTCACACATCCATGTTGCCAAGCTAAAATTTTCATGTTACATTAGTTCTTCTATTGTTATAATGTCTCTTATATTTTTTTGGGAAAAAAAAAAACCAAACTTGAACAGCTGCATCTTGCTTACTGCCCCCAAATATATCTTCTTTTCAATAGGAATTGATTTTATTTGCATGAACAGTAGAGGCAAAAGAAGAAATGCAATATATCTTAGCCAGCTTCAGTAAACTTAGTTGTTTGGTGTTTGAGTAGTAAAAGAAAAAAACAGAAGAAAATGAATGCAAGGAAGTGTTGTCAGGTTTTGCTATATAAGCCTGTAGCTCTGTAAAAGTCTCCATAGGTTACAAAGCTTTAAAGGAACATGGAGAACTACTGAAAAAGGATGAAAGGAATTCTCTATAGGGATCAACTTGTAAATGTATCAGGATTACATAGTCACCAGCATTCTTCCTTATCTACAACTTAAGTGATATTACTGCCTTCTTTTAAGATGGTGAATTAGGCCCTTTTTTTCTGCTTGAATTCATATGAATTACTTGTTAGGTTGTCCAGACAAAACATCCTACTTGCTATGCTGCCAGGAATGTTTGGTATGTTTCTGGTGCTGCAGTGATTGTTCAGTGCAAAAGAAGCTCCATGCAGGTTCACTGGGGTGTCTTGTTAGGGAAGCTTACTAGTAATTTGGTATAGTCTGGGTCAACATCTGTTTTTAAAATAGAAGAAAAAACAAAAGATTATAGAACACCAAGTTGAAAGAGACCTCAAGGATTATCTGGTCCAACCTTTCTTGGCAAAAGCACAGTCTAGAACAAGATGGCCCAGCTCCCTGTCCAGCTGAATCTTAAAAGTGTCCAGTGCTGGAGAATCTACCCCTTCTGCAGGGAGATTATTTCAATGGCTGATTGTTCTCATTGTGAAAAATGTTCCTCATGTCTTCCAAGGAGTATCCTGTTCCCATTACCCCTTGTCTTTTCCATGTGACTTGCTGTAAAAAGGGAGTCTCCATCTTGGTACAGTCAAGGCTGTGGTAGTCTGTCTGTTGGAACAGCAAACTATGGGCACATAATCAAAATCCCTACTCATAAGCAAAAATATGACAAGAAGTGATCAGCCTGTGGTCTGTTTTCTATGTGTGTACAAGAAGTGTGTATCCACTTCAAGGATTAAAAGAAGTAGCAAGAAATCAATGTCTATTGTTTCTAGCTGTCTTGTTCCAGTTACCAGTTTTAATACAATCTGAATGGAATGCCTAGTGTGCACATCAGGGTACCTGGCTTGGTACTTCCTTCTCAGACGTTTTCTAAACATGTTACAGCAGAGGGCAGTAGGAGCCTATCTCTGTGTAAAGTTGTTTTGCATCACAAGCATGCAAGTACAGGTTTTCTCCCTATTCCTCTTCCCTGCTATAATGGTATTCAAGAGACAGATAAAGCTTATAGAGGGGAGCTGCCACAACTGTTGTCACCGTACTTGTCACCGTGAATGCAAGCTCTGTGTTTGTAGATCCCTTTCTTGTCAGTAAACTGATTCTCTGGATTTTACATATGCTGCAAAGAATCCAGGCCCAAGCTAATGGCAGAGACTGGGCATTTTTAATCACAATTCAGAATCCTCTAACAGTAGGTAAAAGGGAAATGATGTGACAAACTATACAGCTCATCCTTGAGCATGTTTTCCTACTAGTTGCTGAAATATCTTAATCTTCTGGAAGGCTGTTTCTTAATTTCCCAGTACAATATCTAGGGTCTAAAAACCAGAAAGACTTTAAAAGTACATGCATTTAGGGAAGGAAAAGCCAATGCTGCAAAGCAGTTTCAGCTGGGAACCTTTCAGATCCACACAGCATGATGATATGAACAGTGCCAGGATGATATCTCCTCTCTTTAGTATTCGCTTGCCCTCAGCATCTTCTGCCAGTGCTCGGGACCCACTTGGGTTTGGTTGCCATTGCCTCCTGTCAGTTCAAGTTAGTGCTCCAGTATTGCAAGCCACCTCAGTAGGTTTGGGATTTCCCTCCGTCCTGTTTTAATCTCCTGAAGGGGGACTTGCTGGTATACCCTCTTCTCTGGTTCGGTGGACTCCTGTCTCAGCAGCAGGGATAGTTGTCTCTGCACACAGTGCCGGTTCACAGCTGAGATCAGCAGAGACTTTGAACTTGCTCCTTCCTTTAATTGGAAGTAGCACAGGTCTGATGAGCTCCTAGACAACATTGCAAAGCTCAGCTTTCCCCCACCCCCAGCTTCTCCAGGCGTGTGAGAGTGTACGTGTGTGGGAAGGAGGGAGTTGTCATTGTGAAGAATTGTTCAGGAGAGGGGGATTTACTCATTTCCTAGTTTACTGGTGAGGATCTGCCTTATGGCTACACCTAGGATGTATTTTTAACTTTTCTCTGGTAACTATAGCATATGTACAGATGGACTTACTGAAAGATAGATATGTGTACTACGAATTACACAGGCTGCACATAGGGATATTAGGAATGTGGCTGGCTGTAGAAGTTCCTAGCTCTTGCAGTCAACTCATATTTTTAAACTGAGACATCCCCCAGTAGTCTGGGGAGTTTTTTGTCTCTTTCTTCCTTTGTTTGTCTATTTGCTTGCAAAAGATAGGTTGAAATCAGGACTCACACAGCAGAGCAATTCACAAAGTGGGTTGCTTCTGAGGCCTGACCAGTTCCATCTGTAAAGAACAAAGGCTGCTTACTGCATGATTGTTCAGAGCTATTCAAGGATGGAAAATGCATGAAATAATAGTGGTGAGCTGCAACTTCCAAAGATCCCCTATACCTTGTTTTGGTGCTCTTCTTCCCCTGTTACTCAGATTAAGTCCATGCTAGGTGAAGTCCCATTTTGGGCAGACAACTGTCCTATAGGATAAGCAGCAGGAGGGGCGTCAGGAAATTAAGTTATTAAAGCTCTGCAGCTTGTCACATTGTAGCTTTATCATAACTCTAGTGTTGCGTTATTGCAGCTCTATGTTCAGATGACCACTTTGTGCCATGCTGTTGTGCCGCAGGGGATCGGAGAATACTTGAATGTCTGCCTGCTTCTGAGAGTTGTGCCCAGGATGCTCTGACACAGGGCATGTCCACTAGGTACCGGGTGGAGAACACACACCTCTCCAGGCTATCTGTGCTTTCAGAGCTCAATATACCTGCAAAATGCCTTTTAGAAACAGGTTTCACTATGCATAGCTATAGAGATTGCTTTTAAGAAACTGTATTTAAGAAAAAGCACTCATAACTGACCACACAAAAAATCAGTGAGATGATTGTAACATAGGAAGTTATTTAATATTCATTCCTCTGAAATACAACCATGTGGACAGATAAATGTGTATTAAAAATATATTTAAGTCCAAATTTTAATACTTATACCTGAAGGAACAGCAAAGGGTGTAAAACAGACCAGTGCAGTTATAAGAAATCCTTAACTGAGCATTGTGTGGTATGTTATCACAGTTTTACCATGAAATGTGAAGAATGCAGCTTGAAATGAACCTCTGTTCTCAGCCAGCCTCTTGGGCAGATGGGTGTCAAAAGGCTGTTTTCTTCTGTGACCATCAGAAAACCGAATTATGCGTCCTGTAAAATGTACCAGGACTACAAAGACGAAAAGCATAGCTGATTAAAGGAAAGTTTTGCATTTAAATTTCAACTTGCTGTTTTGTCAACATAGATTTTCTTGATGTGAATACTTTCACTGACTCTGTTCGTGTCTCTTTAGGGGAGACCAGAATCACTGAAACTCTGGGGAAACAGCTAAGCCACGTTATTCTTATCTAATTTAGAGCCTTGCATATGCTGCGTGGTACCAGTGAGGTAACTCTTTTCCTATAAAGTCATGCTGCAGTGGTACCTTGCCTGTGTTTAATTATGTGCTGCTTATTAACAGAAAATGGTGAAAATAATCAGCTGTTGAGAGGACAAGAGCAAAATTACTAAAACAAAACATTGAAAAGTTTCAAGTGAACAGTTTTGGTGTTGGAAATTGCTGGTTAAGTAAGATGGAACATTTCACATACGTAGACAAATTCTGCTTAAATTTTCAAGGAAAGCTTTTGAACTTTTTTTTTAATTTGACAAGGCAAAAGCATTTCATTCCAATTATAATTTTAGATGTTGCATACAATGTAAGTTGGTACAAAGCACTTTGAAAGGCAATTTCAGTATTTTAATTTCCCTTTTTTTGTTTTTTTAATTATAAAGCAAATGGGAACGTTTTGACATTTTCCTGAGAGGATGAAAATTCTATTTTGAGGTCAGTACTGCCTGAGGTTGGTCAGTATGTTATGCAGATGTGAGGTCAGTACTCTACATATTTGAGTGGAGGAGTTAAATGGAAAGGGTTGAGAGAAAATAGAGATCTAAACACTCACGTTGAAACTGTACAGCCTGTCTATTTTAACCTTGGTCAGACTTCAATGGATGGCTGCTTTAATGTGCCTACCTGTAGCTGAAATCTGAATCAGAGGGCTGTTAAAAATGTTAAAAATCCTGGGGTTTTGGGACTCCATCATCATTGGACTTCCCCACATTATGGAAGTTTTGAGTTTTGATCAGCTGTCACTGATACAGAAATTTGAGGAGAGGTTCAAAGAGGGTTCAAAGAAGATGAGTTTCATCCAAACACAGGGAAAAGAACTTGAGAACAGTAAAGCTCCCAGCTGTTGAAGGCCAAGTAATATGATGGTGTTAGCTTCATTATGTACACTTCAAATGCAGTAACCTAAAGGAAATAATCCTATTGTTATAAAAGAAGTTCTACATTACCCGATAGGTCTGGTTTCTGGTGTCTGAGATCCATAGTTGGTCCCCTTCAGAGTGGTAGGTGATAAAATAGGAAGGGAAAAGCAGGAGTGGTTACCTGGTTCCTCCTATTGGGCATGAATTGAGAGGAAATTGGGCTCTGTATCTCGTTGTGTCATTGTTTGGGGACTAAACTGCTAAGTAATAAACTGTGTGTCCTAGTTTGTTCTCTGGTCTGTTCCTGGCAGGGTGCTGAAATGTCCCTACAGAGATCAGACTGTAATGTTACTAGCTGAATTTGTCACAGCATGACTGTGGCAGTGCTCATAAGGAAAAGCATTGAGGCAATAATTTCTCACATGGGTCACTTGAATATCCTTAATAAGAAGCACATGATTAAGAAAGAAGAAAGTAGCAGTACAACTGTTTCTTTATATTCAACAAATGTTTCCCAAACTAAGTAGTAAATTCTTAAGACCTATACCATGAGCTAATCTTCCCTGGAGTAACACCCTCTAATATCTCAGAATAGTTATGGTTATTACTATTACATAATTACATAGATGTGCTGGGGATTAAGGGTTCATTGTTTCAAGTTGTGCAGTATATAGAGCAAAAGGGGCCACCTGATGGTAAGCAGTTCAACCTATATGGAAAGACAGATGAAGGGAAGCACTGCAGTGTGCTTGAGTCATGTATTATCTCACTGGCCTTCGCTTAACAGGCCTTACTCTGAAATACAGCTTTCACTTTGCCCCGCTTTCAAATTCTTAAAAAAATCCTTTTAGAAGAAATTAGGCAGAGGTTAATAGTAGCTTTACTTTGAAATCTGCTTATGCTTTACATAACATAAAAGCCTGCCTGTCTAGGTTAGATGTCTGCTTAGTTCTGTGCCACCTTGTATGAGCATAACAAGTAAGACTCAGTCTTAAACAACAGAAGGTCAACTGAATTCCAATTAATTCATTTCTTTCAACTCACAGAAAGAGGGGAAAAAAGTAATCAGTGCAGAATAGAATGACACTCAAATGGTGAACTTCTCATGTAATTTCACAGAGTTCAAACAGAGGTAAGTTTAGCCTGTTCATCCACAGTCTCTACTTTGGGATCAAGTGCAGCCTTTTCCTATTCCAAAGAGTTCACCTCACTGGGAACACTACTGTGGCCAGCAGACAGCATCTGGCAGATCTTCTAGCAGCTACAAGAAACACTTCAGCTCTTCAAGTGATGCAGCCAGCCATCATGGTCTGTATAGATGATTCCTGGCTGCTGGGGTTTTTTTCCCCCACAACCCTTTTTTCCACAGCTGAAAAAACTTTCATGGATTTGAGACTTGCGTTGTAGCTGAAAATTAGTCAGCCTGGGTTTTGCCAGCATGCAGTTCTGCTGGCCACACTCACAGGCTGCTCTGACGCTGCCTGTTACTAAGGTAAAACATCCCACTCCTCTGAGATTGAATGGGGTGCCAAGCAAACACGGCCACAGAGGTTTTGGTAACACACCTACCTCTTTCAGAGTGAGCCTGGGTCCCTTGGCACCACATCATGTATCTATGTGTTTGCAGCCCAAAATATATCAGCTTGCATAGCTGCCAAACTGCGTGACATAGGGAGCTAGCTAGGTATGACTACTTTCACTTCTAGGGCACTTCTGTTATTCTTGCTTTTCAGATTTGCCTCTGGTCTTAGAGGAATGTGTGCAGCTTTGTTTCCTGCAGAGAAAATGCTAGTTTGAATTCTTCTCACTCAAGGAAGATCTAAAGTATCACTAAGTCAAGAGCTTTCTACCCTGAATTGAATAGCCTTCAGGTGAGGTTCTAAATCTGCTTGTGATGTATTTTCTTTCTACTTTAACCACACTTAATATTACTTCCCTTGTAATATTTCTTGGCCCTTGATAGTACTTGAGAAAAGTTCCAGTTTAATACTGTACATGACTGTCATTAATGTGTCATTGACTCTGCCTTCCCATATCACTGAGGATGTTGAGAAAGATGCCTGGAGATGTGCCCCTTTTTTCATATCTCAAATTCATACTTATTCTTACTCTGTTTACAGTGTTTAGGCAGATCTGCATGACCTGGCTCATATCCAAGATGATTTGAATCAATTTTGAGAGGAAGCTGTGTGTAAATTATTTTATATAATCTAACCCTATATCTGATGCTTCCTTTTCATTTGCTGGTGGTATGTCTGAAATGGAACAAACAACAGCAATATCAGCAACTGAAATTAACCAAACACTTGTGCTGTAGACACCCAGGCAGAAATTACTCTTACTCTCTTTTATCCTCTGTATGCCTAAAGATTTTTTTTTCGCTTCTCAGAATTTGTCCCTTTTCATTGTTTTGGCAATAGATGCTGTCGTTACTGCCATAGAGCACAGCTCAGCAATTCTTCAAGGATGCTTTTGCTATATTGCATTTTCTGTCCCAAGGCAGAAGTCAAATGTGTTGGCAGAAATTTAGCAGAACCCGAGAAACACTTCCTCGTGCAGCCAGTTTAGCAAAGGTGGTGGTCTAGCTCTGGCTGAGTTCAGTGCTCTGTGAGTACCAGCAGTCACTGCCTTTCATTGAGGTTTCCATAGGTGCTGTAGTTCCCAGTTCCCTGCACATGATTCCGCATTTGTCCGTATGAGATGTGTGGTGGGATGGCCATGGCTGGCAGCCAAACTCCCACCAGCTGCTCGTTCACTCCCCCACCTCAACAGGAAGGGAAGAGAGAATAGAAAGAACAGGAATGAGAAAGCTTATGTGTTGAGATGAAGACAGGGAGATCACTTACAGTTACCATCACAGACGGACTAAACTTGAGGAAAATTGATTTAATATATTGCCAATTACTATATATGTATTTAAGTACTGATTTAGGTATTGAAATGCAAAAACACAACCACTAAAACACTTAGAGAATAAAACACCTTTCCTTCCCCCTTTCCTGGGCTCAACTTCACTCCTTCGCTCCCAACTCCTCTATTCCCGCCTTGTTATCGCCGCAGGTTACTTATGATCTGTCCCTTCAGGGAGGCAGCAGGGAGCGGGCTTACAGTCAGTACCCAGCAGTTCCTCTCTGCTGCTCCCTTCTTGTCGTGCTCCTCTGCTCTGGTGCAGGTTCTCCCCAGGCTGCGGTGAATATCACTGTCCCAGATCACCGACTGATAGAGGATTCAGTACTCCAAACACTCAGGGCTGGCCACAGTGCCTGCTGCTGGGTCAGGTCTCCTAGAAGTGGTGGCACTGCACCTCATGCTGGGTGTCACGAAGGGCAGTAGCATCAGAAGGAGACCCAAGGATGCCCAGTGACTGGGGAGCCTGCACTGGCCCTTGCATGTTTCGGTGTCCATGGTTGAATGTGAAGATGCTCAGCACTTGCCAGGATTAGGCTATCAATAATAAACCATTTTAAACATCTCAAAAGCAGTGCTGTGATGACAACCCAAGTAATTAATTGCATTACTTTTAATAGACCCTTCAAATAGTGCCAAGTCAGTGACATCTGCTGCAGTGTGGAAATACCTTCAGGGAAGAACATTTTTAATATGGTGATACCTCAAAAGGCAGGCTGTAGATAGATAGGCTGAAAATGGCCATGCAGGGGATAAAATGTTTTAATAGACTATTAAGCTCTCTTGCTTATTGCTCAGCCAAAAAAATGACCACCCATTTACTGGTGGATGATTTAATTAGGACCTACATCTAAAAACACAAAACCTATCTGCCTAAGAAGCACTCTGCGCTTCTTGGAGAGGGCCATGTTCTCCTGCACCTTATTTCTGTTTGGTATCATTTTAGCATAGTTATTTGTGATATCCAATGGCGAATCAAATCCAGGGGGGGGCTCATCCTCAGCTGATAAAACAGGCTTGCCCCAGAGCAATTAAGAGCACTGATTAACAGCAGCAGAATATGTGGAGCTGGAGTTTTCATACAAACACAAATTTACTTGCTACTCTGGTTCTCTCAGGGGAAAACGCAAAATATGTTATGAAAGTAGGGTTTGTTTATTGGCCTTCTCTATTTTCTGTGTTCATAAAATAATCTTGTTTATTAACAAGTCATCTTTAACTGAGATGCACTGTGTTCCCTGAAGCATTTTGGGCAGAATTCATGAATCGAAGCTGGACAAACCAGGGAATTCATTTCAGAGGATATGATCTCATAATCTCGCTAACTATTCGTCTCTGGAGATGGATAGATTTTGGCTGGCAGCTGCAACCCTGGAGATAAGTGCATCTATATATTCAAAGGAAATGGAACCTTTTTAAAGAAGATATTTACTATTACATTTTCATGCTGGTATCAAGTCTCAGGGTTTGGATTAAAGGCCAGGCTTGTTCTTGGTTTAGTGCTTGTACCTGGCCCGCTCCTATTCAGTGGAGTTAATGTGGAAATAAATAGTGACCTAACTTTATGATCCTGCTCCAGTGAATCTCAGAACAAGAAGAAATGCAGCTTTCTGGGGCCTCTCTTCAAGCCTTCAAGACTCTCTGCACCAAGTGTGTGCTGCAGTGGTAGTGCGGAGCTGGTGGAGTTGGCTTTATGTCTTGAAGAGCTGGACTTGTATGTCTGGGTTTTTTTCTGGAGCCAGTGTGCAGCCCCTTTGCTCTGTGCACATAGAAATGGTGAATCACAGATCCTACACTGCTTGAGAGAGGGAGAGGGACAGTGTGCTATGCCAGGTGGAATTTTCTTACTGTTTAAAAACATCACCACATAGGCAACTTTTCCACTATTTTCTAAAAGCAACATGGAAGCAGGGAAGGATTGTTCAGTGGGTATTTGTTATCTTTGTGGCATGGAAATAGAGAGCTGGCAACAGTGCTTCAGTGATTGGAAATCTCCAAGGTAATTTCTGAGATTTGCTGATAGCTTACATGGAAATTGGGCAAATAATTTCACATAAGTGTACATCCCAGTTAATTCCTCTTCTCTATATGCTATTTCCTCAGTAAACAACTGTTTTATTGCCAAAATTTACTTATTTGGATGCATTTTTTGTACAAGCTTCCCTTATACAGTATGTGCCTAAATCTCAGAGGTTTCCAAAGGACTCATGATTTCCCCTGACATTAGCTAAACCTGCTGGAGTTCAATATCTGAAAAAGGAGACTTGCTATGTTCCTTTAAAGCAGCAAGTGAAAAACCCAGCCTCTGATGTTTAAACCTAGAGCCAAAGCTAGGTCACATGAGCTCTGATGCAGTTAAGCATTTAGGTAGGTGAGTAGGCAATGTCACTACTTTGATTCCTAGGGTCTGTTCTCATGTTTAAAGTTAAATATGTCTATCTGCTTTGAGCTGCAGCCAAGGTCCCAGAAGCTCAGGTGAAATGAGCACTTTGATGCTGATGGGCCAAACTGCCCCATGTGCAGATCTATTTTCAGCATCCTGTCATATGGTGAGATGGACCCTGCAGAGGAACAGGGGCTCAACCTTAATTCTTGTTTATTACCCTGGGTGAAGGGAGCAGACACAAACTCATATGAGAAGGGAAATGGGCTTCCTAGGAGATACGGGACATCCATAGGGATTAGGACTGAAGATCTAATAGTGAGGACTCTGTTAATGAAGCAAGGCCCTTGTAAAAAGGGCCTGAAAGCCTTACAAGTTTTGGAGAGAGACACTGGAGAATACTGTGAAGGTGGGAGGTGCAGAGCCTGATGCATTAGAAACGGTGGCTCCTGGGGTCTGCTATGGGT
The DNA here is from genome assembly GCF_965140245.1 of Athene noctua. Taxonomy (NCBI): domain Eukaryota; kingdom Metazoa; phylum Chordata; class Aves; order Strigiformes; family Strigidae; genus Athene; species Athene noctua. Next base: position 97,984,367 of record NC_134037.1, read on the forward strand.
GTGGGTGGTATAATGCTGCACTCAAAGAAGCTGATGCTGGTTTTCTTGCCAGGAAGAAAGAAAAGGGATGAAGGAAGGAAAATTGAAGTCTGATGGGTGTTTTTCTCTTGCTTGGACTTTGGTTCTGGAAGTTCAACATTAAGTCACCTCAGCTAGGTCATGGCTGTGATGAGAGAATCTGATATGAATGAGCCTATGGCTAAACTGAATAATCCCCTGCTTGAGGGAAACTGTAGTAGTAGACTATGTTTTACTAAGTCCAGTAGATGTGGTCACCTTGCTCTTCACTCACTGCCATATGTGAGCAATCCCACCATGTAACACATCCAAAGTTATGATAAGCTAAGTGGGAACAAAAGTCCTTTTATGATGTGGTGAGAAAACAACATTTAAGAAAGGTGAGCCACCTTAAAATGTTGATCCTCTGCTGAGGTGATTTGCGTGTTGCAAATCACAACTAGATTTTCAAAACCAGGAGAAGGAAGAGCAGCACCAGAACACCACATGCAAGAAGGGCTGTGTCAAACACTGAATGTTAGTGTTCTCATTGGCAGGCACATGATGAGTGAGAAGTGTTGCCGGAGATTACAGGATGAAATTCAATAGGTATGAAAAAAAGATCATTGAATCCCCTTTTCCATGAGCTTTCACCTGATATAAACTTCATCGTATGAGCCTAGTACTTCTTGCATGTTGTAGCTGAAATGCTGCAGTTGTCCTCAGAACAGATTAACGGGTGAAGACAAACAAAGGTGAGCCATTGCATAACTCAGCGGGCTGTTGGTGCATCTGTCAGAGGTTAGGAAGGATTAGACTACAACAATGAATGCCACAGAGTAGACTGATAAGAGGACTGTCTTCTCCTTTGCCTTCTGACTGCTTGCCCACCAGCTGAACTGAATATGCTTAAAGATTTTTGGTGCTGGTCACTAATTTGTTGAACCTGACAAGTACTTTCCCATCGTGGTTGTAGAAGACTGGGGGATACAGAGCTCTTGTGAGCTGCAGGCTTGATTTCAATGAATGTTTCAATTTATTTTCACTTTGGCAGCTGCGGGCCTATGGGTTGTTCTGTAATTTACATAACAGACCTGAGCATTAAAATCTTTCCTGAAAAGATATCTCTTAGTATAGAGTAGATTTTAGTAAAACTGCACAAGTTGGTTTCTGTAAGGGCTTATTTCAGTGCCCGTTGGAATCCATAGAAACGTTTCAACTGACTTTGGTGACTACTGATGAGATGAAGTAGGCTGTTTCATGGAAAACCGGGAGAATGGTGATGATGCTATATTAAGACTGTGAACAAAAGCCATTACTCTCACTAGCATCAGTAAATGGGGGGAAAAGATTTTTTTCTTAGTCTTTCTTACAGAGAAAGGATATAAAGGTTAGGAAGAAAGATAGGCCCTAAAGCAATATGAGAAATAAGAGAATGAGTCAGAGCTTTCAGCAGGACCTGACACTGACTGACTGGGGTTTTCATCTTTGCACAAAATGAATATAGCATACAGAACTACTAGTGAAATCAAAACTTATATGCAAAATAACTGAAGTGGGTGAATTTGGTATGTATGATGGCTTAATTTTTCGATCTGCAGAATAAAATGTGACAAACTTCCAAAGAAGCGCAGTCATCCTTCGTTTCAGTACTAAGTGCTCTGTGGGAGTTGCAGCACTGATTAAGTTGTAGCCTGTGGATTTCAAGGGCCCTTTTTTAAGTGTAACAGTGTCGATAATGAGTTTAAACTTCACATGGAAGCCAGGTGATTCAAGGAAGTTGAATGACAATGCTGCTACCTGTGCCCTGCTCAAAGGTCAGCTGGAATAGGCAGACCCAGGAGAAAAGCAGCAAGTGAAAGGCAGTTTTTCCTTCCTCTGACATAGCACAGGAAAGCAAACTTTGCCCTCTTCACTGCAGTTTTTCCACAGAGGCACTGTTTTAGCAAGGAAGGTACATAGAAATCTGTTGTTTTTTATCGGTAACGTGCGAAGTTTTATTGATGGCTTTTGCTGATGTGGACTCTGTGTGTAGCAAGCTCCACACCTTTCCAGAGCCACAGTGAGGTCAGGGAGCAATGTGCAAGTGTGGAAGTGTCTTATGCAAAGATGTCTGTCACTGTAGGGTTTTTAACACTGCATGACATATGAATTATTTGTTGCACCAACAAGCAGTTTTGTGTTTGAATGTGTTTCAACAATATGATAAAAGCTTGAAAAAAATTACTTCCAACTTTAATTAAAGACGTAATTGGTAAGAAGACAAGAGTAGGGCTACCCCTTTTCTTGTGTGTTATCTATTTAATTGGCACATCTCAAAAATCAACTGATACAGATAAATCAGCATTTTTGGAGAAAGCCATAGGTAATCCAAATCATATAATTGGCTACACATTCCCACTCCACTCAGATTCCTTTCTGAAGTGATGAAAATGCAAGAAACTTGAATACATGGTGGAGGAATAAATGCTACAATAATTTAAAAGGGGGAAGAAAACCCACGAAGCATGCTGAGCTGCTATTTTCCAACTTGTGAGTTTATTTTTTTTCTGAAGCTGTTACGTTGGTTTCTCCTCTTCCATTCCTTTCTCTGCCTGTTGAAGGATGAAATGAGCCCTGGTGAAAAGAGAATCCTATGGCTTTAAGTCCTGTGCTATGGACTGAAGTGGGTCTTAATTTCTGCTTAGACTTTGTGCCCACTGTCTCCCAAGCAAATTTCATTCACTAAGAAAATACAGCTTTATTTCTCCATTTGATGCATATTAAGTTTGGGTAATGTTCAGTCCCAACTACTGTTTAGCTCAATGAAGAAAAGTTTTGTTTTTCATTAACGCCCGCAACTTAACCACTGTTTGTGGATATATCATCTTTTATTTCCTCTTCAGCTTCATTTTAGCCCATTAGATGCATGATTTTGCCATTTCCCTTGTTCTTGTTTTTCGACCAAGTACTGTGGTGTATGCATGTGACATAGCAGGATGGAGTTGCCAGGCACAGTCTCATGGGCAAAAAACCCCAATTCCCTGCCTTTCCTTTAACCAGGATGATGTCTTTCAGAGAGATCTTTAAGTATTTTTTCTAAATATTTTCCTTGAATAACTTTTATAGGCAGTGAAGAAAGTCCTCGTTCATTCCAGAATCAATTCTGAGAGAGGCAAAAAATTCCACGTAGGTGTGGGGGGCTATCTGCCATCAATGGGCCAAGGACACTGCTCAAAAGTATACAACCCCACACCAATACTCAGATATTTTCAGTTTCTTCCTAATTGTCTAGCCCAGAAGCTACTTCCCCAACAGCTCAAGGTCAAAAAGTGGAATGCAGTTTGTAGCCAAGACCCAAACTGAGAGAAACCAAAGGGTCTCTTGTGCAGGAAATGTGAAAGCTGTGTGTTTCCTCCCCCAAGTATAAATAATTATCTCTCTGACCCCAGTTGCATGATTCCTTGTAAGTAATATAAATAGTACTTTCCAACAAAATGGCAAGATGCAAATGTAAGTAGGCAGGCCTCTAAGACAGACAGGAGGGACACTTGAGTACTGCACACAAAAGCTGGCTTTCAGAATTCATGTTAGCAGCCTTTTCATCCGCAGAAGCTTATTTTTTTCTGAAGCAGTTTTGAAACATTACAGCAAATGTAGGGTTCTAATAGCAACGCTGAGTTGATAATCCTGGAAACCAAAGTTCTCAGCTTAGCCAAAAAACCTAGCATGGGGTAAGCAGCAGAAGTGGATGGTTCCCCACCTGGTGCCCTCCCAGGAGGGGAGAGCATAGCTGCATCCCTATTCCCAGCGAGTGCTTTGCCTGCTGAGCTGCTAGTAATAGTCTTGACTCACTGCCACTTGAAATATCTCACATACTGATGTTGCCCAGAACCCGAAGTGTATTACCTCTGCATTAATTGAAATGTAGCTTTCAGCAGCCCTTATAAACGTGCTCAACTGTAGTGTGAAAGCATTCGTTTCCAGCGGAGATCCTGATAACTAGTGAGATTCAGGAGCGGTGACTGACCTTTGATCATCGCCTTTCAGCTTGGCTTGCTGCCTTGCTGGGAGGAGGAAGGGAAAGTTCTTCCTTATAAAAGCCAACTTCATGTCAGTGTCTCCTGTTAACATTTAGTTTGTTTAGCTAAAAACATGCAGCTTTGAAGGTCCCTTTCTACTGAATTGCCTGGCTCCTTTTCCCCAATGATACTTGTAGCTCAGATATTATGTCTTCATATTTAACCTGTATGTAACTTAATGGCCATTTCAATGGATATTGCAGCTGCTGCATTTCCAAGTTTGCCTGTCTCCTAGCTTTCCCCTCAAAAACTGCCTTGATTTTCCTCAAGGTTGCCGAAAACAACTTCACTTCTTCCTTGGAACCTCCTTAGCGCCACTGTTTAGGGACAAAACCTCTTTCTGGATGCTGCTCAAGCGCTCCTCCGGCTGTACTCCCCCAAGGGCCAGAAAGGTAGGAGTGAGCAGTTGTGGAGGTTGCTGTGCGCTTTAGCAGTCGTTGGACTGCTGAGAGAGCTGGGGCTCTCGTGCTTGCAGCTCCGTCAGGATTCATTCCCTTTCATCCTCCCTGGGTGCCTTTTCTGATCGTTCTTCGTGGCCAGAGGGTCAACTGACACCTGTTCAAATCTAGGTTTTAGATTGCTGTCTGCTATATGACCTGGTTCCTCCAGTGACTTTGGAGTAACTTATGCAATCTGAGCTTGTCTCCATGCTTTTCTCTGAAATTAGTGTGATTTACCCTGATCATACAAAACCCCTTCATGTTACTGGTAATGTAGTTCATTATTAGGGGGAACAATAACAGATAAGTATCTCTGGCTTCCAACACACCCAAAAACAAAACAAAAATGAAAACTCTCTAACACTTGGTGAGGCAAGCTTAAAAAAGGAAATGCAGAAAGCCGAGCAAAGAGGTCACAATATTTAAAAGAAATAGATGTCAATTGAGTACACAAAACAAATGCATCCGAGGACAAAAGCTGACTCTGCAGCGTCAGCTGCCCTCCTGAACCATGTTTTTTCATGGTGCACTGCACCATTACATTGTAGGTTAAATAACCACAGGTAAGGTCAATGGCCCATTCAGGTGTATGCTAATTTCACACTATGCCATTGTCAATAGGCAGGATTTAATGGAAATTGCTCTTGTTGGTATCTAGTCTCCTAAACAAATTCTAGATCCTTTTAATGTGCCTTGTTAGAGGATCACTGTTTCTGGCAATTTTCTTGTTGCAAAATTAGTCTCATTTTGAAATACTGAGAAATGCATGCTGTGGTTTCTGTTGGTGTTCTCCTCCTCTGCTTTAGTTTCATGTTTTCTGGTGTTTGACAAGGTCCATACAAGTATATGTGCAGAAAAGGGGGAAGGAGTAAATCAGTGAGTGGGTTGAACTCTGTTCTGGGAAGAGTTTAGAAATGTAATTGTTTTCCATTTTTGCAAATATTTTTGCTATCATCCTTAATGACATACTTTGAATCTTTTTTGTTGTAAAAGGCCACAAGCCACCTTGCATTTTGCCCAGGCCATGGATTCTTTGGAAACCAGTGTTGGTGTTTTCAATCGATCCATCATATATAACAGTGGTATATGGCTTCCTAAAGAATGCCAGATTATTATCTGGTGTGAACTGATACAATTCTATTGGCTTTAGCACTGCTGCTTGATTTTTATAGGAGCATACCTAAGAGATAATTTGCATTGTACTCATGAGAAGAGGCTTGTAAAGGCCATGTCCCTGGGAATCTCACTGCCTCTATGGTCCTCTGGATTTTGCAGCCTGCCTTGGTTGTGAGTATTCCCATTAACGATCTGCCTGAATGTGCATTGGGAAACATTAGGGCAAGCACCTTCACCGCATGCCTGTTGTTACCTCTTGAGACTTGATGTGCCACTGCATTACAATCAGGCTGTGAAGACAGGAGGACCTGAGTCTCAGGAAAGGAAAATTGAAGGGTGAACATTCGAATTCTGGATTTAGAAGCATGCAAGTAATAGGGCAGTGTGCCTGTCAGAATCTGAATGGCATATTTGTGTAATCTGGTGAATTCACGTTTCAAATCTGGGCTCATGCTAACATCACTCAGTAGTCCATGAGGTTCCTTTATTGGGCTGAAACCCAGCCGTGTGCCATCTTTGCCGAAGTGGAGTTTCTGAGTGGAGGCTGGGGTCTGGCCTGGGTTTTGATGGCTTAAGTTATGGTGAGGCTCTGGACTGAGACACTCTTCTTTTTCAGTAGGTAAGCACATTTTGAAGGTCTGCAGCAAGAGAGCATTTAACAAGCCTCTGCTGGAATGAGCACCAACAGATTGTAAATTGCAAAGTGCAGTGTAATTGAATCTGATCTCTGGCTTTTACAGACTGTAGGAATTGTAAATTGCCTTTCTTTTGAATATATAGCATTCGTAGGATGGCTCCTTCTCGAAACGGTGATCTGATCATTTTAAAAGACATAATAATGTAAAGTAAGAAGTGGTATACAGTCCCCTCGGTACTGGTGGAGAATGGCAAAGTAGAGACTTGGGGATACTTCCTGCTGTGTCATTGGTATTAAACTAAGTCCTACACAGTAATTAACAGCTTAGCAAATATGAACTCAGTCCTTGAATAGCCACGGCCTGGAGCCCAGATATCAGTGCTCTGTTCCAGGTCAAAACAGATGACCTACAGAAGGGCTGAGTGGAAGCAGTCCTAGTTTGCACTTGGCAGCAGGATGCAGAGCGCTGCTGCAAGTGTCCCTCTGGATGGCCTTGCAGCGGTGCCCCCGGCATGGCCATGCTGTCCTGGCTGTACTCTTCGCACCTTTTTAGTTGCAGCCTTTGTCTGAACACTATCCGGCACAGTGGCTAAGAAGTTCTGTGCATAATGCAGGGGTCTAAAATTTTTCTGCAGCCATGTAAATACAAAGATTCCCATGATATTTTGTTCCTATGCATCTAGAAGATCTAAAGGTAAGTTTTGAACTTAAAGAAAGCAAAGTAAAACAGATGAAGTCTAGACCTGAACACTGTTTTTTGTAACATTGTAGACGTGCTATTTAGGGTGCACACTCTTTCTCCTCTTATGTCCCTTTTCTGTCTCAATATGTTTTCTTTTTGTTGTTAACATGCAATGACAGATACGTTAGTTGCCTAGGTATTGATTAAAGACTGTGCAGAAAACGACAAACAGATTTGAGGCCTGGGATCTTTAGTGGAGAGCCTATTTAGCTTTAATAGGAAGAAGGTTCAGAGTTGATTTGCTTAGTATGAAGTACCCTCATTGTAAGACTGTACTGGTCACCAAAAAAATAACTGAATGGCTCAAGTATGTGTGGAGACTGGTGAAGTACATCTTGGCCATCTGAAACCTGAGGCTAATCAACCTCAAAATAGAAATTTGGTTTATACTTTGAAAGGGTGGTATATTGCTAAGAAAAAACTCCCAAGGAGCGATTGTTCGTATCCTCTTCTTTAACACAAGACTGAATAACTTTTCAGAAGACATCTTCTATACGGGGTAACTGAGTTGAAATTAAAAGGGTGGTGATAGATCAGACATTAGGAAGGGTAATTGTAATAGTCCATTCTTGCCTTGAACTTTCTGAATCTATAACTGACCGATTTCTCACCTGCAGGTGACAGATGAGTGGGTACTCAGCTGGGTCTAGGCCTAAGCCAACAGCCATGAATTCTAGAAAATTCAGGATATGATGAAGGGTAGGACCTTCCGTGGTCCTTTCCTCACATCTACCTACCTTTTGCATGGGGGAAAGAAATATTCGCGGTGCTTTTAAATGATGCTGCAGGTAGAAGTTGGCTATCACCTTTTCCTTGTTCTTAAACCAGTTGTTTTGTTGTTATCCTTGTTGATGAGGACATACTACCACTTCTGTTGTTGTGCATAGTGAGTAATAGGAAATACCCTGATAATCAGGTGCTTTGCTCATCATGGAAGAGGCTAACCAGCACCTAATGTTCCAAAGGCTGAGTCTCTTCTGTAGTTTCCAAGTAGTTCAAAGCTGCCATCCACCTGCTCCGTCTGCCAGGCAAGACAATCACGTTCTCAACTTTGTTTCATGGACAGGGAAGTACATGAGAATTTGGACTGGGAAGACAATTATTACCTGCAGCTGCATGCTGCCAAGATGGGGTTACAAGTTGGGTTTCAGTTTCATGTTTCTTATTTGCTGCAACTATTTGAAGTGGCTATGGCATTTTGCTCAATGTTTTTCCTTCATTAAATCCATCTGCTGGTATCTTCTTACTTGAAAAACATTTTGCGTGCAAGTTCCCCAAATAGCCAATGCTTCCCCAATTTTAAACGAAATACAGCTTGAGTAGCCGTGTGTACTGAACACTGGTGTTCAGAAGAGTGGGAATGTGTTACTGTGATCCTAGGGAAGGAGATGGTATTGGCTATGTATTGTCCATTGCTTCCATTATTTTAGTTGGAGTTTGGTGTGCAGACCTCTAGCAGTTGGGTGACTTAAGTGAGGCTCCTGAAATTAGAAACCACTTTTAATAAACACTGTATAAATAACATTAGTATGAGGGATTAAAGGAAGAGCATTGAAGGAATTTAAGGGCATGGGGTTGATGGTTCTCCTTATGATGTTTCTTTGAACCTGTGACCAAATCCCACTGTTTACCCTGCAGTATTACTTACTCTGCTGTGCCAAGGCAGTTGTCTGTTTTGGAAGAGGTAACAGTTTCACATATGTACCATATTTTAAGAATGATTGATTGGCTTCAAGGAATCAGAGTTTTAGTTACACCTAGGTAATTCTGCTAACTAATGAATATACTTAGCACTAACCTCTTTATGGCCACTCAGAAATATCTGCATAGAGAGTCTGCAGGATTCCCTATGCTTTTAACTAATTATTTTTTTTTTTTTTTCCATGTTAATGTCAGTGCTGGGATCCTCTGTTCTCTGGTAAAGGTAGAAGAAGCACTGTTCCTCTTTCTAGGACACAATGTGCTGCCTGCACATTGCTACCTCTGAATTCACAGCCAGGCTTCACCCAGAAGGTACTGTGATAAATTATTAAATTTAGTGGTTTTAAGGTTCCCTCTGGTCATATAAAATAGATTCCATTTGAAAGTGTTTTTCTTAATCAATTTTTCTATTAGCATTTAAGCCATAAAGTTGTGCTGAATGCACTTGGATAGAGCATACCCTTTCAAGTAACTTCTGTTAAGAACCTTAAACCAGAGCTGTTTAATAAAAGTTCAATGAACATGTTCTCTGCTGCTCCTGTGGTAGTGCAGTGTTGTGATATTCCTACAGAAAGTTATACTGCAAGTGGTCATACAAGAAGTGGTTAGCAATGTGTGGAACACAAGTCAGGGGCTCTGCTGTGAATTCCTCTACGAATCTGTTATGTGATCCTGAGGAAGTCGCGTTGCGTGTCCATTCCTGCTTCTTCCCCATGTCTCATCTGCTGACAGTACTCTACTTAACATGTTTCCTTTGAAAGGTAGTTAATACAGCATTTTAGGGTCCAAAGCTGTAAATTTTTCAACTGATGCCATTGTATAAATTTTATACTGATACCATTCCAGTTGGATTAGATAAGACATATAAAGAAGAATTTGGTTGTCACTTGTTGGCATCACACATCCTGAACCAGACTTACAAAGGTATTATCTCCTGCATAAGCAAGCCACAGACATACAACCTCATGAGGGTATTTGCTCAACAGTGCGGTTTTAAAGATCCAGCTCTCTCTGTGTTAAATATGTCTTGTTCAAAAGTATCAAGCACATTCAACTTGAAAATTGCCACATTTTATAATCTCATGGGAATTTGTATCTTACAGGAAAAAAAAAAAAACACCACAGAACTCCCACATTTGATGCTGACACCACACACTGAAGTATTTCTTAGTGGGCCACTGACCAATACTGTTTAGCAAGTTCATTTAAAAGCACTGTTTATTTATACCTTCCATTTGTTTGCATGGCAGGAGGTATTTGTTTAATTTTTACTGACTACACTGTACACCTTGTGCTGCAAAGCAGTTAATTGTTTGAGTTGATAAAATTTCTCTCAAAAAATTCCACTGAATGCAACTTTAAAAATCACATGTTGAATGATGTAAACAATGCAAAAGTTTGCTTTTCCTCAAGTTTAATTACAGAAAACATTTAACTGCTTAGACTTCCCCCAAACCAACCTTTCCTAATACTATTTAAAGTTTCTGATGAGTATGCTCTATATATGTGTGCATGTATATATATGTACATAAAGTGTTAATGCAAAGCCCCATCTTCACTGTGTAATGTGACATGAAATACAGTCACCAGCATGCACATATGTCAGTAGGCTGTGCAGTGGAGGCAATGCATTCATAGCAGCCTTCGCTCTCTCTGTAAATCTGAGGTGGCATGCACTATGTCTAGATAATCTATGCAGGCTTTACCACAGAGAGCCCAAAAAGCTTCATCTACAAAATGTATTTTACAGAGATTTCCATGGGGAAGGAAGCATGTAAATATATGGCAATTCTGAGAATTTTCAAATGGTGCTGTATTTGCTCCTATTTGTGAAAATGTAGCTGGCTCATGATGCCTGTGCCCATCTTTCAGACAAACAGCTATTCTGTTGAGCATTGCTGATCGTCCAGATAAGATCCAAAAGCAGAGCTCCTGCTTTGCTATGCTCTGCCATGACGCAGCTGGTGATGGACTCTTCTGGCTGCGATATCTTCCATCTTCCGATCGATGCCATTCCACTAAACAAAAGGAAATAGAATATTCATAGGGAGGAAGAGAGAAAGCAAGGAGCTATGTCTCTATTTCTCAATGATGCTAGCATGCAAGCAGGAATGCAGACACCTGGATTTTGATTCCCACTCTCCTTTTCAATATGCTATACATGATCCAGCATCTAACAGAGAAAAGGAAATCTCTCTGTAGATATCACATTCCATATTTAGAAATCAGCATCAAGTCCTATTTCTGTGCCAAGCAGCTTCTGGCTAGCTGAAGCAGCTCTCCCACTACTCCCACCTGTGGATCTTGTATTATGAAACTAGGTACCGATTTCTTTAATGGTCTCTCCAAATGAAAAAGCAATCTGCTTGGTCTCCCAGAAAGATTTTGATAGGTCAACTGTAATTTTCCATGTCGGATTTGGACAAGACATGAAATACTGTCTGCAAAGTAGTGAAAGTTTTGGGGCCTTAAATTGACCATTAAGTAGTATCTACAAACATCTATTTTTGTCTCAGATAAATATCTGTGCATGCTGCTGCTATCATTTAGCAGCACTGTTAAGCACTGTCTCAGAAATCTTACTGTTGCATCACCTCAACTCAGCTGTAACTGCAGATTAAACAAGAAGGAAAGCAAAGCTTCCTCTACATTTTCTGCAGCTCTTATACTATCAGTAATACACGGATAAAAAAAGGTGGGGGGCCAGGAAACGGAGATCTTCTGCTACACCGAAGCCTGTATGTGGCTTAATAATAGCCTCCTTTGTGTTGCAGTAGCCATGACTTACCATTTGCTGCACATCTAGTACTAAAAGCTGGACCCTGCTTTGTTACATGGTGTCTTAACCTTGCTTTGCCCTTCTACCTGACAACAGCTGCTTTGTTTCCTTTTGCTAGCAGTCAGACATTGCAAATTCCTTCTCTCTAAAGTCATTAAAACAGAACCAGCACCACCCCAAGTGGTTTCAGAACTAACTGATTCAGATGCTGGAGTCTGCTGCAAGGCCAAAAATAACTCCCCATTTCTTTCTCCTTCATTGGTGAAAGTAGGAGAGAAAGTGGCCAATGACAGAGACACAAATCTCCCGTAGGCATCAGAGACAAATCTATTTCGTGGCAGGAAAAAAAATAATGCTCTTGAAAAATGTTTCTTTGCTCAGGCCAATAGATACAGAACTGCATGCAATTTTGCTGAACTGATGGTATCACTTGAATGGCTCACGGACTACATAAAATGCATTACATAATTATATTTTGAAACACTGTCCCCAGCTGTGCTGATGCACATAAAAGCTGTGTTTACAATGGACTCTGCACATGTAATTATTTTGTGGCACTAGCTCTGTGCATGTCCTTGATGGATGCTCCATGGTGCATAAAATTGTAGCTTTTATCATGGATTCCTGAATATATTCTTTGACTGTTTCAGCTTTAAATATTCTGTTGTCCTCACATGGGTGAACAGAACTGATGCCTGGAAGGACTAAATTGTAGCATCTGAGGGAACACCTTTAAGTCCTCTGGGAGCAGCGGAGGTGGAACATGATGAGTGTTGAAGTCGAGGCACCTGGATCGTGGGAAGCACCAAGCAGCAGAGCTGGCTGCTCCTCCATGAGAGGTTTGCTGTGCTGCTCCTCAGGATGGAGCAACAGCTCTGTTCTGATTTGGTCTGCACATCCTCATCCCGGCCTAATTAACGCTGCATTGACCCAGCCACTGTGCAGCACAGGGAGGTGAGGCAATGCTGTATGTCTGCGTGAATGCGGGAGCGAAGGGGCTGGAGGCTGCCAGTGCGGAGTCAAACAGAACATAGTCTGGATGTCGGGATCAAAGAGCAGCTTTGATTTATTTTCCATTCTGTTTGTATACAGCGAGCCAGCACCCCGCATTTCACTGTGAGCTCTTCCTTGTCTGTTCTCCATCCAGTTGTGGAATACCTAACATTTCTTTATGCTAGTGCAGTAGTTGATGTGTAGGACCCAGCAAAGAGGACAGTGGGATATTTATCTTAGATCTGTTCCAGTATTCTTGAATATAAATATCACTGTGAAAACCTAGATGCTGGAAGGATTGGTACATAACACAGTCCAAGAGTTTTGCCTGCCAAGCAATAACACTTGGAAATAAATAAAGACAAAAAGTAATACAATATCCTTAACCGCTTCAAAATGATGGAAAAGCAGCATCACCTTTTTTAACTTAGGTTTTGGGTTTTTTTTTTTTTTACTATTGCTGCAAAGGACTGGCAGACTTTTATTGTCAGTAAGCAAAATGGTTTGGCATTTTACCTCTCATTCCCAGCTAGCCTTAGATATGAGAGTCCACAAAGGAAATGCAGATTTTGTTGTGAGCCAGTTTATAATGGCAGGTGTTTGGTTGGAAGTCAGGTCTGCTTTCTGGGAGTAGATAGCTTGAATTCCTTTGTTATCATTTCTTGCCCTTTTCAGTCCTGTGTTTGATCATGGAAGCTGGAAGACTATGCTTCCCAAAGGACAGTTGCACCATGTAAAGTAGTAATTGGTCTAATGCCAGTACTGACCAAATTATTCCACAGCAAATGGCCTGACTGTGGTAAACCAAGTTTTCCACCCTCGCATGAATATAGTCTTCTCCTGTCATGGAAACTGTTCAGCAATGGATGTTCTTAGCATTCCCTCTGTTTGGCATGTGAAGTTTACATACCAGCTTCTAGTCTGTTGATGCATTTTGCACCAAAGGGTGAGGCGATGGAAGAACAATCTTTGGAACGGAAAAAATGTGGAACTGCAAAAGTTCATTGTATGTTCGTTTGCGTAGTCTACCTTTCAGATAAATCGCATCCCTGGAAATGTACCGGTACTTGAAAAAGAGTCCTTAGATAACCTGCACAGAAGCTGAACCGCCAGAGAGGTGCTACTTCAGCAAAACAAGCAGACAGAGGTACCAGAAGCAGTGCAGGGGAAACACTTCTGGAGTAAGCACCCCCTTTGTGTTGTTCATATGTGTGTTCATCCTGTTTCTGGATTACAAGTTGTTGTTATTTCATTAGAGATACCATGGGTTGTACATATGAAAAAAGGGTACATTTCTCACTGGGTAAGACATACTTCTCACTCAAGTATGTGTTGATTTCTAAAAGGGCTTGTTTTCTTCTACTCCCTTACTCTAGAGAGTCCTGCTAATGTGGATCAGCCATCTAGACAAAAATATGTTTTTCAAATACGCAATCGTCTTCTACAAATTAGCATAATTCTGTGTACTTTGACAGAGTGACAACTTAAGTCAGTGGAAGATCTAGCTCCTTGATATTTTATGTTAAGTAGATAAACCCCAAAATTTGTGATCGGAGAAGAAATACTTCTAGGTACAACATGCTTGCATCATTAATCTTCCACGTTAGTTGCAGTCCCTTGCTGCAACCCCTTGTGCAAGACTTTTGTGTTTATCTTGACAGTATATGGAGATAAGAGTTGCCCATCTTTTGCAAAATGTTAGTGTTGCATACAGACAAGAATAAGAATCCACACTGAAGTTGGTGCAAATTTTGTAGTTCATCAGGAATGAACAAAAGACTACTGTTTGAACCCTGACCTTTGCCTTTTCGTGTCTCCAGAAGCTTCTGTTTCCAAAAGCAAAAGAATGTTTTGAAAAGTCAAGGTTCAGTGTAAATCATGTCATGGCACTAGGAGTTGAGGTGTCATCTTTGCTGCAGTAAGTCCCTCTTGGAAATGTCTGACAAAGCCAGAAAGAAAATGGGACTTATTTTACCGATTTTTGGAGTACCATAATTCCACTCTTGCTATATAGTTATGTGAGAGAAGCTTTTTCTTTTTTTAATTCTATAAAGCTCTATCACTGTATTATCTGAGCTAAGTACTCAGATTATGTAAGTTAAACATAATAGGATGTCTGTAAAACTTTGCCTTGGAATTTTCTACATTGCTCTTCTAGAGTGACTCAGCTGAAGATCTCCCATGTGATCTAGGAGAATGCGTGGTAAGGTGGGATTTCCATCCTCAAAAGAAGTGTAGCATGGTCCTGGGTATGACCTCAGCTGCAGCCTTGCTCTCCTCCCACCTCCCTTGGAATCCTCTGGGCATTCTTTAACTGCTGATCAGCAGATGCTTGCTGTAGTTCTTGTTACGCATTTCAGCTCTGTCCTTCTAGGAATGTTTACCTTGTGTTTTCAAAGCAATCCACCTTTTGATTTGCACAGCAGGAGAATTCTCCTGTTGTAGCAGATAACAACCTCAATATGTACTTTCACAGTCTGTTTCTTCTAGAGGATATTTTTGCCCCCCAAGTGATGTTTTAAGAATAATTCTACCAGTACTATTTTTACGATATGTATAGCTTCATGGCGCATTACTAACTACACAGCCAAGCACAGTACATGCAGCTGCATGGCAAGGTTTACTGCCCAGCAGGAATGAGGAGCATGTATTTTGAATAGATGTGTATTGAGAAAAAAAGCATTCGACTTCGAAGGTACAGGCTTAGGACCTTTATTTCTTCTCTTGGTTTTGACTGAGGTTCAGCATCAACTCCCTTGGAATCTCACTGCAATAATGTGGGCTCAGAGCAGCTGCTTTTACTTTGCCTTGCTGATGACAGTCAAGAGATAAAATGCAGAGGAGTAAATTCTGCCTGGCTGCTACAGGTTGCATCACACAACCACTGGTAGGTCTCTGAGAAGCATTACTGATAGCTAGATTTTATCTTGGTAGGAGTAAGAGGTCATGAAATGGGATGGTTCAAGGAATGACTAATGAAAGCTTTATGATGAAACTTCTGTCTAAGCCATGTCAACTGTGACTGAAAATTATCATCAGGGCATTATTTGACAGTCTAGGGTGAGTGAGCAGGTGCCCTGAGTCCAACTTGTGGTAGAACGTGTTTTCAATGTAAAATCCACTTGCTCAGTTTTTATCAATTGATGTCAGTGGGGAAAACCACAAATGGTGATGTGGCATGGTGGTGAACTACATTCTTACCCCTCAAGTGGCTTCTCCGATTTAGAGCTGGGCCATTTAATGCGGCAGCTGATAATGCCATTACTTTGTGTTTTTTCTCTTTTGTAGATAAATCATTCCAGTCAGATGTATACACACAGCTGTGTTTTGTGTGTTCACACAGAAGCACAGACTCCAGTTCTCTCAGGAACAGTCCCAACTACTCAACTGGGACTACATTATAAATACAGGCATCATAATATTTAGGTGGGCCTTCTATGCAAATATCATGGGGAGTCCCCCTGCGTGACTCTAATTTATGACTCTGCCAAAATATCCTTCTTCTTCAGCTCTTTGATCCCAGTCTCTGAGATTTAAAATGCTTTACAAGTATCTTTGCTTTTCTTGTGACATCAGTAGCTCCTGTACAATCCCAAATCATTAGTTACGCACTTAAGTCAATGTGGAGGTTTCACCTAGCGTATTGACTTGGTAGAACTCAGTAAAATTACCTACTGCCGCCTTCTGCCAACGATCACATCCTGCCTTCTGTAAAGCAGTGTCCAGTTTCCCCGTCTCTGCCATAAAGTGTTGTTTCCCCTGAAGAACAAACTCCACCTTTTGGGCAGGCTGGCAGATGAGGCAGGATGTGCTCAAGGTGCGGGAGGTAGAAAGGGGATGTTTGCCAGTTTTGCTCTGGGCAGTCGGGAGACAAGGTGGGAATCGGGGAAATCAGAGCTATAGCCTTAGCTCTGATAACAATTTTCTGTGCGGCCTTTTGTAAGCTCTTTCATATTTCCACCTTGTTTTGCCCAAACCTAAAATGGAGTTCAAAATCATCACTTCTCTAACACCTCCCCCTCCCCCCACACACACAGAGTTGTGAGAAGGTTTAATGTTTATCTCAGAGGCTTTGAACAGTATCATACAACTAGGGAATGTATACAGGCACTCAGACCCCAGAATGAGCTTTATAAAATCATCAGTAAAGAAAAGGGCATTTGTATTAATCATAAATTTGGGAATGGAACAGAATACATGGTTAACAAACCTGCAGAACAAGCTTTGTTTCATTGGCTTGAGCTACTTTACAGTTCTGTTTGTGTACGTGGAAGTGATGTTCAGTCTTTTTAAATGAGTCACAGGACTGGAAGGACAAAAATATTTGATGGTAACATATAGCAGCAAAACAATTACTCTTTTCATTCTGACAAGCATCATAACCAGAATAGCAAGTTAGAGCTGGAGGTCTAGGCTAGTAGTTTCTCTCCATGTATCAGGGATTTTAGATCTGCTTGCAAGACAGTGAAACAGAACTGAAATGTCATAACAATAAAAAGACAACACTAGATCAAACAATAAAACCAAGCATGCCCGTTAGGATGCAACTATTTACACTTATGAAGGCTTTCCTGGTCAGTGAGTCCATGCAGCATTCCCACACAGTGCAGCCTTGTCTAGCAGCTTTCTGTACCTTTATCCAGAGGAGACTCCTTTCCACCCTGCTTGCTGCATTGCACCACTGATTTAGTGAAGACATCATCCTCATAAGGATGCTCTTCTAACTCACCTCTGAAATCCGCTTGCTTTTTTCCTCTGACAATTAGGTTTAAATGTGCTGCAGCAAAGTACTCATCCTTAGCAGTCGTATGGCTTTTTAAGTGATAAACTGCATTAGCAAATTCCTTATTAGATAATCTATCAAATGAGGTCATACATAATTTTAGCAGTCTCATCTTGATTTATAGCGTGATCGCAGCAAATTACGCATACACAAACCAGCATGCTGGCTGTCAAAGTCAGGTATTTTTACTCCGCTAAAAAAGCTATTTCCAGGCCAGCCCAGTGGCCTACTGGTAGCACTTTGCATCGCCACAGCTTGCCCAGTTTGCATGACAGCCCTCAGGCTCACCCCTCATGTCTTATTAGGGCTGACGAGAGTTTGAGGCAGTAGTCTAAATCCCTGCTTCATACCTCCTAACAATAATCCTTAATGGTGTTTATTCTCACAGGTTTTCCGTACTCCCCTTAAGTAAGGGCAGAGGCTGGCTGAAAGGGTAAACTTAGGTTTGGGGAAACTGGGTCTGCAGGGTGCCGATCTGCTCCCTGCCTCCCTTCTGTGTTCCCAAGGGAATGAAAAGCTAGTTGGAGTGAATCATCAGGCATGACTGTGACAGAGTCTGCTTCCCGGTCCAGGCTGCTCGGGCCAGTGAAGGCTTGGTCGCCTGCACCCACAGACACTGGAGGAGGCAGTGCTCCATCTCCTACAGCCATCTGCATTGGGAAGCTGTGCCACCTGCCTCTCTACAAGCAGAAGTGATAAAATTCAGGGAAAATGGGAGCGAGCTCCAGGAACAAATGCTGTTTCTGAACTGTGCTTCGCTAGTGCTGTTGCACTTCTCGCTGCACCTGGCATCTAGCCCCCATGCTGCAAGTAAATTGCTCCTGGGATCCAGAAGGGACATGATTCCTATCCCCCAGCTACAAATTTCTTCTGCAAACCTTTCATCCGCGGAGATTTATCTGTAGCTACCATAGGGGGGAGCTGCAATAAATTGTCTGTCTAGTCTTGCCTTCCTCTTCACCTGCTCTCACCTCACATTGGTATTTCTGGGGTTTAAGCTGTGTGAAGTGGTGAGAGTACATGTCATCTGTATGTCTGAATAAGTTATGTCTCCCACTGGACTTAAGGCCAAATCCTGTCCATGAAGGACAAAGCAGAAAGGAACAGAATGTGTTCCTTGTCATTTCAGGTATGTGCCCTGAAACTATAAAATAAAAACTAAATGAAAAGATGAATAAAAATTTCCCCAGGAGACAGAAGATCATAGAGGCCTAACTTATCTCTGCATGAAGACTTCTTGACATGCTTAATACAAAGCCTCCACGTTGTCTTTGCAAGAATATTCCTGGAGTGAGAGACTGGAAGGAATCAAAGTCATTTATCAAAATGAGTAAGCAAAGGGCATGCTTGTAGCAGATGACACTGGTGTTTTACACACCCTAGGGTAATTTTGCCTCATCCTACTGAATGAGTTTTTCATGCATACATATATATATATGTGTATGCATATCTGTCATGAATAAAATCTATTGTATCCTCAGTTGACAAGCTGCGTGTGGCAGATTGCAGCAGGGCTTGGGGAAAGAAATTCATGACCCGGAGTTAAGACTGGAGTATAGGATTTCCTTCCGGAGCCCATTAGCCAACACAGCAATTGCACCTCCTCCCCACGCTGGTATCAACACCAGTCTGGGGTTCCTCTTCTCTCCCGCTCCTTTTACCCCTGCAGCAGAGAGGATGATGAGAAGGGGCTTATTTCCTTGGGGTGCAAATATAGGGTGAAAATTGGGCAAGTGAAGCAGCGCTTCGGTCGTACCAGCCCTACAGTGAGGCCATGCCCCAGGATGGAGAGGGGTGAGCAGGCAGGACTGGCAAGCTTGCTGCAGAAGGGGTGAAATTGCCCCATGGTCTGAGGATGTGTGCTGAGGGAGGGCGGGGGGCTCTGCAGCCAGCCCTGCAGAGCCCCCAGCACCGCCATGCAAACGGCAGCCTCCTACCTGGGTCTGCGCTGCAGGGGCATATTCCTCAGCGGCCACTGAGCAGCACCGACTGAAACCGTAGCTGGAAGCACGGCAGAAAGTCTCCATCGGTGCAGTGGGCACTGGGCTCCCCGGGAGCCCTGCCTGACCCCCAGGCAGGCAGGAGAGGGGGCACAGCCCCATCTCCCCGCTTCACCTCCGCGGGAGCCCCTGGGGAACCATCTGTACCACCCCCTGGGCTCCTTGGGGTGATGGGGGGCCCCCCAGCAGCGAGCAGCCCCGGGTTGGTCGCTCCTTCCCTAGACCTGCCTCTGCAGAGGTGTTTGCAGCCATTGGCACGGGTGCTGCAGAGCCGGTTGCCTGGCAGCACGAACGCGTCCTCTTCCCCATGACAAGCATCATCTCCATCGACCCAGACCACCTCCCGTTTCAAACGTCTGTCCGAGCTGGAGAGCCCAGCAAGGGAAAACGCGGCTCACCGAAACGAGCCGAGTAATCCCCGTGTCATTGTTCGGGTGACGCAGGGACCCTTGCGCTAAGCGGCTGCCCCGCAGGTGAATTCGCCCAGCATCATAAGCAAAATGCTGTTGTGCTCTTGTACTCGGCAATTCAGCCCGGATTAGCGCTGAAAGAACAAGCCCCCTTAAAGAAACACATGCTAATTAGAGTGCATGAATATTTAGCTTTCTGCGAAACTGCCAGAGGAAAAGTCATTGTGAAGCTAAACCCAAGGTCTGCCTTCTTGTGTCCGGGTCTTCAGTTCCTTTTGAAAACACACTAGTGTGTTTGATGCTCTGAAAGAAGGCGAAGCATTGCACCTGAGAGCACAGCGTTGCTCCGGTCTCCTCCGTGGCTTATAAAGCATGTGTAGCCGGTTTATCTGCTCCCAGCTTGGCACTCAGCCTCTGAGCATGCCACTGCATCCAGCCGCTGTGCTGTAGTAACTCAGATGCTGAGTATCGCAGCGATCATAGGATGATGAATTTGAGACATAAAAATTATCAACTTCAGAGATACCCATCTTTCTTAAAAGAAAGAAAACCATTATGAGTCAGGCGCATTACCCGGCAGCAGCCTGCTGAAGAGAGCTGTCTTCTGCAGAGAGGTGGAGGACAGGAGGACGCCTGATGAGTGCAGCAAGGGCAAGGGCACGGGGCTGGGAATGGAAGGGGAAGACTAACTACGTGCAACCACAGAGGAGCTGTGGTTGGCATGCCGGTGCTTTGCAGGGAGCACACAGGAGAAGCAGCTAGCGGACTGCCTGTGCCAGGGGGCTGTGGAGTACTACAGGGATGCGGATTTGGGCTGCTCAGGCTCTGGGAGAAGCTGGGTTGGATGGAAGTGCTTAGGTCCACGCTACCAGAGCTGACTGCTGCGTTGTGAGGTAGGGTGAGTGTTTCTATGCTGGGCTGAAGTTACTTGTAGAGACATAGTATTATGAGACCCTCTCTTGCTCTCTGCAGGAAGGCTGAAATCAGTCATTTTCTCAGTCTACTTTGAAACAGAAGATTTGTCCCGAGAAGGCTCAAGTGACATGAAAGCAGGCACCCCAAGTGTAAAGCAAGCTCTCTTCTGACTGCAACTGCTTGACGTGACATGGGAATGAGCATCACGCCACCGAGGAGCTCCAGCTCCATCCTCTGCAAGATCAGCATCAGCCCTCCCCACCCAGGGTGGTGGCAGTTGCTCAAGGGAGCCGAAGCCAGGCCAAAAGGAGAAGGGCAGAGACCAGTCGCAGGGATGTGCACGGCAGGCGAGCCCAGCAGCTTGTCTGTTTTCAGGTGAAGAAGGAAATCTCTGGTGGGTGCTGCATGAGAGGAGCTGTGGTGCAGCAGGCAGGGGTATAGCTCTTGAGGTTGGGAGAAGGGTAGGGAGGAAGGGCTGCTATTTGCCAGCCCTGGTTCTATCGGCAAATATGAGGACGAGCTGTTGCTGGTGTGGAAGGTAGCAGATGGTCTAATTGTGAGATTCTCCCTTGCAAGAGCAAAATGATATACTGTTTTTAACATCTTTGCCTAGAGCTGAACACTAGCTTCAGATACTACCAAGATACACTGTACAGAGGCACTTTGTGCCAGAAATGTGCTCTAGTGATAATCAGGAGAAAACTGTGCTTGAAGTGACATTTAAAAAATAATTATTATGGCCTACTGCTGTTAGTCACACACCCCAAAAGCTGATCTGGCTAACAGAGCTTTCCAAAGCATCTTCTGCTCAACATATCATCTGGAAATTATGCTATCATTGTGTCACCGTGTCTCACCTTGTAACCACCAGGACGCTGTCTTTGTATTCACCCCATTTTTTCCCTCTTCTTGGAGGAAAATAAATGTCTCTGTCTTCTGATTTTTCTCATGCTGCTTCAGCTGGTTCCATGCAGATTCGTGTCTCAGCTATTTGCTGGAGAGCACAGGCCTTACTTTCCCAGAGACAGCTATGAAGTATTGTCATCTCACCTCTCCTTGTGCAAAGCCCCAGACAGCGCTACCACTGCAAAGGCCTGAGGTGTCCCATAACAGCTCAATGCTCTGCAAAACTCCAGGCCTGCAGGCAGAGAGGGCAGAGCTCATCTGCGTCACACTAATATCAGGTGCTTGAAACTTTATATTGAAGGTGCAGGATCGTTACTGGTGAGTTGCTATGGCAGGTGCATTTTGCCAGCTCCAGCTCTGATCTGACAACAGAGGAGAGGGCAGCGCCTCTCTCAGCTGGGTCAGGTTTTCAGAGAAAACCCCGGTAAGGACTTAGTGGGAGAGAAAACTTTGACTAACCTGTAAATCTGCTTATTATTACCTATCAGTAAGTGCAAAACCCAGGGCGAGCATCAGCTTGAGCTGGAATCAAGTGAATGCTCTGTTTGAGGATAACAGCCCTTTTCTTGCTGATTTTTTTGCGGGCCCCTCAATGTATTTTTAAGCACCTTTGCCTGCAGAGTATACCATGTACTCTCTCTTCCTGTTAGTTCTTTAAACTTCATCATGTTTGTTGGGGTTTTTTTGTAATAAAAGGACTTGAATGGGTTATCTGTAAGCTTTGTCTCCTAAAGTATTAGGATGTATTAAATCTCCTTTAAAATCTACCTTTCCATCTTCAAAAGACTCTTATCCACGCAATAGATACTTATGGTACAGCAGTCTGTCCTCCTTCGCCCCCAGTTTGCTTAGAAGTCTCCTTCTAAAAATCCCGCAGCTGTGACACACCAGCCCATCTCCCTCAAATCCCACTGATTTCATGTCTCTTTCAGCCTCCAATTAAATCTCCCTATCTTCCTCTTCAAGGCCCCCTGTAATGTTAGTTTGCCTTTGATCTCGTTCCTCCCACTCCTCCTCCCGCCTGTACTCCCCCAGTCATCCCTTCTTTCTGCTCATTTTATCTTGTTCTTGGGTGGTTCAGTCTTGCTTTTTTCTTCAAGTTCCTCGATACTTCAACCCATCTCCTATTTTTCTGTAAGCCAAACATTTTCCCTCTTCTTCTGTCAAGTCTACCTTGAAACCCTATCATATTTTTCTTCCTTGTTAGCATTAACACCCTGCACACACTCATGCAGAGTCACCTAAGCTGTTGTCCCATGTGTTTTTCCTGGAGTGCATGTTCTTCGCACAATGAATTTGTGGTTCTCCTACAGTGCACACCTCACAGGTACAAACACACAAGGGTCTTTCAAAGAGCAACAGTCACTGTTAAGTAACTATTCATTATTAATCCTGTTGCTTATACAATACACAGAAAACTCTAAACTTTCTCTAGCTGGGTAATAAGAGGAATCTTTTCTATGTTGCTGTGAAGACACACTTTGGATGCCTTAGCTAGGTAAATGTATAAAAATGCATGTTACTTAAACTTACAGCAACTTAAACTTCCTCTAGGCAGCACAGCCATTCGAGGGAGGTAAATAAGAAGCAGGCTGTTAGAAGAAGTTTCGGGTCCCAGTTCTCCATATTGCCTTGTGCTACCATGGCATCACTGGTTGTGTTCAAATTGCCTTTAATATCTTTAAATTCCTGCACATGACAAACAATAGGGACTAGCTCCCATAGAGCAGAGGAAATATAGCAGCAAGTGTCTCACGTCCATTTCTCAACTGTCATCAAATAGCTTTTATTCATGGCATAGCACAAGTGTCAGCCAACTGGCAAAGGCAGCCTATATTAAAAATGTTGGGGATTATTCATGTCAACAGACACAAGGGAGCTTTTCTCAGTCAGTGGATCTGCACTAGCAGTGGTATGAAAATGCAGCAGGTTCTCTAGAGTCATCTCAAATCTGAATAACTTCAGGAGGAGGCCAACAGCTGACTGTCACTTCCAAGCACAATTAAAAAATCCGCCTAGTGCAATTAGAAGAGAGCTTGGATAGGTCAGAGGTTTAACTGTATGGATAGAAAAGACTACACTGTAAGGATGTTATATAGAAAGACTAAGATGATATTTTTTAAAAAATGTTCAGATTGAAGATGGTCTGCAGGTTGTGAGCTGGTGGTGGCTTCTCAAGTTTGCTCCTGATGATGTAATTAGCTGATAGGTCCTTGGCCTGTTTAATGGCAGGTGTTTACTGCACTGTTTGGAATATAACTTCCATTGGCCACATGATTTGTCTTTTACGGACAAGGTGTGATTTACAAATGGATTAATTCTTTCTGTTTTTAAAAGATTATTTTAAAAGTCCCCGTTTAACTGAAAATACCTTGTATTAAATTTGTGAGAATATTAATAGAAAAAAATAAGATGGACACAAGCAGTAAAATTGCTTACCTTAAAAACATCAGGTAAAGGTGGAAAATTATGGAGGTTTCAGATGTCTTAGGTTAACAGTTAAGGGCAATTCCCTGACCAGTTATTTCAATCCCACTGTATTTGCAGAAGTTTATTATATTCTGTCATCTTGCACTTTTTAATTGTTGCTTTTAAAACATATGGCCTGCTTCTTTTCCCCCTCAATTATTTTCAACTAGTTTAATTCTCTGAACTTGGTGATGTTATGCAGATATGAACGAAATCAGGAGCAATTTAAGTGGAAAATAAAAAATTAAGACCCATGCAAGTTATCATGAATAAGGTGACCTGATCTGCTCTGACACAGATCTATGTTCCACTTATGCTCTGGAAAACTTTGGATACTGTATTTTTGTCAAAACCTAATTTCTGTACAAATGTGTGATGCAGAAGAAACCCAACTGGCAAAACCCTCAGATGCATCTCCATGACAACATATAGATGCACAGTCTGCTATATACATCGCTATGGGGAGACTAACTGCTCCTAGATTTTTTCCCACGTCGAGCTGAAAGGCAGATCAACCAACAGGGTAGCTGGCTGCAGAGGATGTTGCTGGGATTTAAATGTGGAAACCGCAGTTAGTGATTCATTCCGGAGGCAAATGGAGCAGCCTCACTGAAGAGGTAAACTCAGCACTACAGCTTCCCTTGCTGAGGCTGCTTGGTCAAGTAAAGGAATGGGCACTAGCAGGTCCCCACTGAGTCTGAAAAGTCACATGGAGGACTTTTGCAGGGTTCTCAAAGTCTGCCTGAAAGGCTGTTAGTGCAATTTACCAGCAGTGAGATAAGAACGGAAGGTAATTTGGGTTAATGAGTAATCCTGAGAGGGTGTTTTTTTTTCCTTGCACATGTAGAAGGAAAGGGAAAGTGATCCTGTCCTTTCTGCCAGTGGAGAACCCTGAAGTCTGTGACAAAAGGTTCACTCTCTGCTCCCCAGCAGTGTGTAGGTAATCAGGGTCAGCGGGCCAGGCCAGTGGCACATGCAACCAAGGTTTCTCCCAGATGGATGATCCGTTCCTCACAGGCAAAGGATCAGACTAGGACCAAGAAAAAGAACCTGCCACTCAACATGTGGTTTCTTTCATACTTACTTTTGTAATCCTCAGTGTTTATTGCACTGGGTTTAATTGCTCCTTAAATTTCAAGTTAAATCAAACAATAAATGTTGCTGTGTCATTTACTCGCTTCCCGGAGCAGTTGTAAGCGGGACCTTGGGTTGATGAGCAGTCCTGTGGGGCCAGGAGACTGGCTTTTTCCTTGGGGCTGCTCTGCAGAAGGACTGACCCTGTACAGCTGCAAATGCCGGTGCCAGGTCTGCCTTAGGCGCTGGTGCTGCAGCACACCAGCACCCAGCTGGACACTGGAGCTTTAGAAGTGTGGTGAGGATGAGCTGGCTAGGATAGCTGAGCAGCAATAGATTCAGTAAATTCCCCCTCCTGGCTTTCTTCCTAACCTGTCCTTTCCTCAGCACCTTCCCCCAGCCCCGGTGTGGTTTACCTCACTCCATGGAAGGGCGAGCAGCCTCACCTCCGCGGCGACGGCTGGGCACGCACGCGGCCGCTCCTGCAAAGCAGCTGAAGTGCTGTAATTTCATACTCCAGCTGACAGTGCAGGAACTCGTTCATCTGCCTGTCCCCCAGTGTAGACATGGTCCTGGCTGCTGCAGGCACTCTCAGCACAGTCGGTGGAGCTGAGTTAGTGTTCACAGTGGTCAGGAAATCACTATATAACCTCCTATATAAGCAGGGTTGTGTGCGTAAGCACCTGAGTAAAGCAAGGTTGGCCTCTTTATACTTGTTTCTGACTTCTGGACTGGGGAATTCTTCTTCTGCACTCCTACATCCCTCTAAGTAAAGGCACCTTAGGCACCTTACCTCTACTGTGTTGCTCAGCTTTCCTTTCTGAGAAACAGAGATAACAATATTGACCTTCTTGGTAGAGCACTTTCTCATTTTTTTTATGAGATGTGCTACATAAAAGCTGATTGTTAGGTTTTGTTCAGCTATAAAAAGTCCTCAGTTTAACAGTGAGGCATGGTATGATATCAGCCATAAAAAAAAAAACAACAACCCCTTACACTGGTTTTTAGGATTCAGGAATAGACCTTTGTTCTGCTTAGTTACTTATAATCTTTGGAGTGGTGTGGTCTGGGTTCGGTGTGTTTTTTTTTTTTTTTTTTTTGCTGCTCTCTGTGTGTGTAGGTATTGTGTACATATGGTTGACTTTTGTTTCTGTTAGGGCCAAAGATCACTTGGTTTAGTTTAATGTATGGATGTCAGTTGGCATCAGCCAAGTGACTGGCCTGTGATCTGCCATTCAGCACATTTCCTCTCAAATATATGGGAAACTAGTTTGCTGACAGACAAGAAATGGAGTAAGAAATCACTGAACCAGAAAGGACAAAAAGAAGGACTATAATCCCCAAGAAATAATCTGCCTTTCCTTCAGCATACACTCTATGAATGTTTTATGATGACAGCCAGAGCTTGTCCATTCCTTGCAGGTAGCCTTTTCTTTCACCATAATAACAGATATTTCCCTCTATGTATCCTCTGAAGAAAAGAAATTCCCTTTTTGTCCATAGGGCAGTTGAAAGCTTTGTCTCCAGCCTGGACACCATGGTGCAAGCGTGGAAGTGTTGAGGAGTGCCCAAGTTCGTGGCAGGTGGCATCTGGGCACAGTGGAACCCAGAAATCTTAGGAAGGTTCCTATTTAACAGCATTTCCACCGCAGTGTCTAGTTACGCCTGTCAGGAAGTTGTAGACAGACAAAAACCTATCACAGATAATACTAGTTGGAAGTCAAGATAATAGCAAGAGCAGGAAAGTCAAGCTCCCAAATAGTTCCCCATAGCCTAACTCCTCTTGTTCTGAAAAGCAGTGTCTGGAAGTGACAGTGGAGTGTACAAAGTGTGGGGAGCGACTGATGCTGATCTGGATGATACTGGAGCCCCAACTCTCCAGCTACAGTGTCAGGAATTGGCAGTGGTGGTGGGACAGCATTTACAACTATGGTCACTGAGTTTAGGGTGTTTCAGAAAGGTTTCAGTATATTCTCTTGGCTTGGGCTGATGTTCCTGATCATGCCAACCATTCAGGCGAGAGCAGAATAATTAACCATTCTTTCACTTACGGATTGGGTTACTGAAACAATTGGAGCTGGGCAGGCTCTCCATAAAGCTCTTCAGGAATCTGAACCGAGCAGCAGGGTGCTTTGGCTAGGGGCTAATCTACTCATTAAGGTAGAGATCAATTTGAAGGCATCAATCTCCTCGCAGGGCGGAGGGGAGTAGAAGAGAGACAGGAACAGGACAGAGAGCCAAGAAGGCTCAGATGTAGCTGGAGGAGCCCCCAGCAGCTTGACCCCAAACAAAAGCTGAGGGAGGGATTTTGGTCACAGTGCTTTCAAACAAAAGACACTTGAAATTGCAACTAAAACTTTTCACTTCTCATTTGGCCTTTGTTTCAATAGTTCAAGGACAAAAGGCTTCGTGCATTCAGTGTTAATCAAGAGCACTGATGTAAGGTCCCAACTCCATCAGTACTCTCATCCCAATGGAACCAACCCAGAATAACCCCAAATTGATCAGTGCTATGTAACTGATATGGGCTGAAAATAATGGCCTCTATATTTCTTAAGAGAAAGTTCTGCCCATTTTAAAGACTGTGGTAATAAATACATGCAAGAGTTGAAGGCAGCAAAGAGTTGGATAGGCTATTATTCTCCAACCAATTCAATTTTTGAGCCTTATTTAAAGAATGCTAATTTTAAATGAGATGTTCTTCTGATCATTTCTACAACTGAAGGGATGTAAATTCACATTCGTAATGAATGCTTTTTTAAAATATTTGATTGCAGTAATCCAAACGATCCTATTTAATATCAAGGACAGAGCTGGTGTCTATTTTTTGATAACTGCTTTGCATAGCATACTCCATACAGTTAAAATCTTTGGAGAACGGTTTTAGAAGATACAACTCTTTTGTAGGACAGTCCTGGTGGCTGGAATAGGCTCCTCTTTCAGACAGAGTGCTGGAAGGTCACAAGAGTTAAGTCACAAATTCCAGGTCCTTTGTATTTTGTCCTAATAATGTTTTAATGCATTGTTCTAACCTCAAGCATCACCTGTTTGGACTTCAAAGAATAAGATGTGTTCATTTTGCCTGTCTTCTCTTCTTCTTATCCTCACCTTATCCTGTTGTCAGAGCTGGCAGGCCTTATTCTGGTTCCCAGTCTTCCTGTCCAGTTGTACCTTCTCCAGCCTGAAAAGAACATTCTTCAGCCTTGCAAGGTACATTTGATTGGCTTCCCATACTCAAGGTGATGAGTTTAAAACCCCACAGTCTTTGGAAAATGAAATGAAAACTTCAGTTCTTAGGCCTGTACATGTGAAAATCCTAGGTAAAGAGTTTTGGAGGGCTTTTGACCAAT
Source organism: Athene noctua (assembly GCF_965140245.1). Lineage (NCBI taxonomy): Eukaryota > Metazoa > Chordata > Aves > Strigiformes > Strigidae > Athene > Athene noctua. The sequence goes on from NC_134037.1 coordinate 98,012,740, forward strand.
GCAATTCAGCATGATAAAAATCCTTATAACAATTTAGCTTTTGTATGCTAATTATATACACTGAGAGTTCATGAGAACATGTAAGAAATGCTATTTATTTCTATGTGTAATATGAATAATCATTATCAATATTACAGAATAGGGAAGAAGACAAAAAGCAAGTGCTGTAGATATGTTGGTGATATGCTGTTCATAACAGGAATATTTTTATGTGTTCCACATGCTAATAAGTAAATATTTCAGTTGAGCAGAGTTTTATGTCATATATAGTTTTCTTAAGATTTAGAAAAAAATCAAGAATCAGATTTTCAGGAAAGCAGCAGAGTTGAGTATAATGCAGATGAGAAGCAACACTGTTCCTTGTGATGTCTTCAGGCATCCTTGAGCTGGAAGTTACAGCTAGCCAGGTGTCATGTGGAATTATGATATATATTACAATATATTACAATGTATACCTGCTATCCACTACAGTGCTTTATTGTTAATTACTATTATTCAGATACTATGCTGCCTGGAGTTTGTAGATACTGAAAGAATTTTAAGAGGGACATAGTCAGAAATTCTCAGTATAAGACCAGGAGACAATCATTTCACCTCTAACAGAGATTTGCTTCATGGCTTAGGACAAAACATCCACTCTCCCTTTGTTCTCTCTGTAAACAAAGGTTGGGATTTGTGTCTCATGGGATGTTGTGAGATTATTTTTTTCTTATATGCATAAACTGTTTTGAAGGTGGAAAGGCCCAGGTCTTATTGCATAACAGCCTTGCAATTACATACACATGGAGCAGACCCCGTCTTTCTCAGAAAGGGTCAAACAGCTTGGAACTCGGCGAGTACTCTACCCAACTAGAACAAATACAATTTTGCAGTCCATTGATTTCCATTTACCATGCCAAGTTTTATTTGATTTATTTTTTTAATATCTACATGCCACAACACCAACTTCCTTATTTTTTTCCTTTTTAAATGAAGTGTCACTGGCACGTGATCCTTATTAGCCTAGGGGTATTTTTGGATAAGTTAAGAAAAAAAGATCAGCAGGCAAACAACACAGGGCTATTTAGGACAGTGTTGATGCAGCCCAAAATTGTTTTCTCCTTATGTGAGAGAGTTCAGGATTTCTGAGCATATTGGGCTACTATATAGCTGCATGGACTATGTGTGTTAGGGTCAGAGTTAAACATCTGGATCCTAGGTGTTGTTTAATGACTCTTAACAAATAATGGTAGCAAATGCATGAATGTTACTTGAGAAAAATTCTGTCCTACAGTGTGACTCTCCCTGCACTCCCCTAGCACTATGTGGTGCCCAGCACAGTACTGTGAGGCATCAAGTCAGAATCCTCCTGATGTTGGCAGGCTGATGCTGGGAGTGGATCCTGACATGGAGTCCTCTCCACAGAGCCTGATTTTGGGCCATTTCACCAACTGGACATGCACCCTTCCAGCTTTCCTCTACCTAGTGTATGGGTCACTGTCACTGACTGTGACCATGATTAGATAGTGCCTGCCGCTACTGAATGAGCAGAGGAGTCTGAGGCAGATCAGTATATGTGCCGTTCTCTTAACTAGAGAAAGTGGGCTATCACCACTGCCGCAGGCACTACGAGAGATGGGGATGGCTGCGGAGGGAGGAGGGAGAGAGAGAGAGAGTAGCTACTGTTGAGAGGAGCCATGCACTGATACCCTCTAAACTGTTGGAAGAAGGAAAGCTGTTGCTGATAATAGAAAGTACGCACAATACCTAGGGGCTGCAAAGCAAATTGACCTATCAATGATTAAATACAGGGAAATTTGCATCGTCATTGTTCACACCGACTGGTGCTTAGGGGTAAATGGGAGATCAGGCTGTCAGGCTGTCAGCTTCTATGAGCCCTAACTTCGCCCTGAAAGGGAGATGGCCATTTTCCCAAAAATGGCCCCAGCTCTTTCAGTTACAGCCAGTCAAGTCCAATGACATCAAGTATTAATCTAGCACAGAACTTGGGCTGTCTGAGTACATTTTATAACCAACAGCATATCAAATCCTTTAGACCTGATGACAATCACTCCTTTGTTGTCACATCAGTCAGTCACTTTAACCCAGATTCTCGGTCAATTCAAAGGAAAGAAAATGGTGCTTCAGAGAACTGACTACTGCAAAAGTACTTTAGAAATATGAAGAGAAGGAAGGCAGGGCTGAAACTCATCACAAAAGATCCCGCCATAAAGTCAGGAGAACGCACAAGGAGCCTTAGATGACCTCGCAGCAAGATGCTGTGTTGCTGTTTTGCGTACAGTTTCTCTGCAGGGGCAGACCTTGGATCATCCTGAATTTAGTCTTTGGGTTCGCAATTAGTTCAGAGCCTCAGGCCTGATCTGTTTGTGTAACAGCATTTATATTCCTTTTATAACAGAATTTCTGTCTGTATAACAGAAATTTCAAGCACTATGAAAGCAGACAAACCAGAAATCAGATTTCGCAAGGGGAGTGTGAAAAGGCAGGTCCAAGGCACCCATCTCTTCCAGCTGTTGTTGCCTGACCACAGCCCCCTGTAATCCAGCAGGCAAATGCCGCCTTCAGAGGGACTCTGTGTCAGGCAGATCCTGCCTACATTTTCTCTGGCATCCAGAACTGGCACGATGCTTTGATCCACCTCTGATTTTGCCTATTGAATGTGCAAGGAAGAAACAACTCTTGAAGATGGTTAGCAGAGGGCTGAGCATGTAAGCATAGCACATTAACAAAACCCTCAGTTAGCTGGGGTGAGGAAATGACAAAAATGAGAAGAATTTTGCTCTTCTCTGCACAGGACTAGAGCCAGTGAGAGAAAATTATAACTTGACCCTAAATTATTCAAAGGAAGCAAAGAAATAAAATATAGGCTGAAGAAGAATCTTCCTAATAACTTGAACTAAAAGCCAAAGCACATTAACATATGAGGACTGGAAGATTCAGAGAAATAGCTGAAAGGAAATTGCATGCCTACAGTCTTGGAGGAAAATGTAGGAACTCACTTAATTTAGTAATATACCTGGCATGCCTCAAGAAACGGAAAGATTCTACACTGTATTGGCACCACTCCTAACCTTACTGTGTACAGAATAGATGGCTCAACGAATAGGTAAGGATTTTTAAATGTTCAGAGGAATTCTGCTGTGGCGTTTTTTTCAAAAGGTATTTCTGAGTGAGCTGGAGTGGGAGAAAGGATCAGAACACCAGCATGATCATTCTTGTTTGCACAGTCACCTAATAAATGATGCTTAGAGGCATAAGCTACCCCAGCTATGGAAAATATTCTACTTCAGGGTTTTTGCTTTAAGAGATCATCATGTGTGCTTTCAGGTGTCTCCCCAGTCCTTGGAAACCTGCTAAGAACCTCTGATATTTCCAAAGTTGGATACAAGTATCTGAGTCTAAGCTGTTTATTTTTAAGAACAAAAAGTCAGCAAATAAAGAAAAAATAGACCCAAACATGTTGCTTAAGGATGTGTCAGAGAATTCATGACATCATGTGAAAAGCTACTTCTGTGGCAATGGAGTGCAAAATCCAAGTGCATTGCTGAAGCTTAAAAGTAATTACTCTCTGGAAGGCTTGATAATCTTGTGACTGTTCTAGCAAGTGTTTGAACATGCGCATGCACACACACACACACATGCATGGGCCATGTTAGTTGCTGGTTCCCTTTGGGGCAGCTTTAGCTGCGAGGACAAAGGCAAACTAAGCACAGGGAAAGGAAGACCCTCTCAGTCCTTGATATTTTCATTACAGGATTTTGCAGTATAGTAGTCAGTGCAGCAGTTATTCTGCAAATGGAGAGCTCTGGTCTAGTGCTGTCAGTCTCACACCCACTGTTCGTGAACACCTACATTCCCTTTAAAAATAAAATTGTAAGAACTCTGAATACAAATGTGCGAAAGTTTTACTATTTAAAGGGATCTTCTGGAGAAACTATGTCAAATATGTAGCTCTTTCGAAAATGCCAGTGGCACCCAGGATTACTCGTTCTGCAACCGCTGCTTTCTGTGGCCAGCCAGTAGATGGATGAAGCTCACATCCTGCGTGGGGCAACCCCTTCTCCCACCCGCCTGCCTTCTGTTGTGCTCTGCTTTGCTACTGCTTAGGCAAAAGCATTTCCAAAAGTGGGGAAAGGACTGGAAATTGCATGGGTTTCCAGCTGGCAGCCTTAGTGGTTATCCTGAGTGATTGAAGCCGGTGGCCTGGGGATGAGTGGTGAGAGGCGTGCTCGCTGCCTCCTAGTGATGCTCTGGAAAGGGAGAAGGAGCAGGAGGGAGTGTGCTGTCGGCAAAGACCACCTACCCCAGCAGCACAGCTTTCTGAAGCTCTGCTAGCTTCAGACAAGTGTGGTTGTGGAGTATCGCGTGTGTGAGGGTCATGGAGGTGTGGGGGAAGCAGAGGGAGGGCAGGGTGATGGAGGATGGCAGTGCAGGCACTATGCCCGGGTCTGTAGTGACCCATTCAGAGGTCCAAGTGCACCCTCGACCATCCCTCTGCTTGATGTATGTTGGCCAGCTTTAGTGGGTATTTGCACAGTTCTCAGCTTCCTGAAGAAGTGAGATGCCTTAGGCGTTACTGTTATTTAAGGGGGAAAGCAGGGTGTTTGAACAGGAATGAAGTCATCAACACCTGATATCCCGTTTGACAGGTAAGCTGATAGCATGAATGAGATGTTCACCCAGTCACAAGGCATTAAATATTTATGCTCTGACTTATACCAGCTCCGAGCTATTGTCAGAAGGACCATTAGCTGCTTACATCAAGACATTAAGCCAAATCCTGGCTCCAGTGAGGTCAGACATAAAACTCAAATTGATTTTAGTGGCAATAGAAATTAGTCTCCTAGACAGTGGTCAAGATGGCAGTTTGCTATCACCTAATAGTGCAAGTTCAAGTTAAATTCATTCAGGTTTTGTGACACATTGAAATTCTGTGTGTAAGTGTGCATACAGCACCAAGACACAGCAGTTATGGCACTAGGAGATCTAGTGTTGGTAGCTACTGAAAGCGATTTCCAAACTTCCCTGAAAATACAGATGACTGTTTTAGGAACTGAGGAACATGGACATCCTGGCTCCCAGCTGTATATGACTGACAGTGGCTCATCTAGCTCGTATCGCTTGTCGCTATTCTTTTCATTTAATTACTCAACCAGACAGAAGTATTAAATGGTGTTTCAAAATTCTTTATTACGATATATGCTTTCCAGTAATTACCTCGATCATTCTCTAATAGTAGTGGGAGAAAAAACCCTCCCCCCAGGTATTTCCTTCCTGTAAGAGTACACACCTCTTAGAGATGGATTTTGTTCTTTAGCCTTTTTTTTGTTTTGAGTTGCATTTAGACTGGTGTCAGGAAGATGTGCCAATCTCTGGGAGTGCTCTTCAGTGTACATTTACATTTTCCCCTTGCTTTTAAGGAAATGCACGTGGACTATTTTTTAAATTTCCTATTTGCTTTTTATTTCTCTGTAATTTCCCATTGTGACCACTTTTTAAACGCATTTTCAGACTCCCTCCATTTGCACACATATGAAGTAAGTTATATTTTGTTCTATCCTAGACCTAAATTTTACATTCATCATTAATCTGAACTGCTTCCCCTTAGATTGGATAAGAAAATCTACAATTCAGAAGCAGGTCTGCTCTCCTGTGGTAATCCAAGTCTTAGATTTATTATCATAGCTAACAGTAAATACTGTATCCATTTTTAGAGAATGATCCAATCTGCTTGTATTTCCTGATCTTTCTTCTCATTCCTGTGTTATGATATGCTTTCTGCTTCTTAATTGTTTCCATATGAAATGGCCTCAGTCAAAGCGGTTGCAATGAATAACGTCCATTTCAAAATGTCAGCATTTTGGTCACAGCAGATAACCACGAGCTGATTACTCCCTGCGTACAGTAGCACTCCTTAAGGACAAGTAATAAGACCTGCAGTCCTGGTAAGTGAAAAACAGTAAAGACCAAATATCGCAGACCAAAGGCAGCTTAGTAAATGTGATTTCTGCCCTTTTAGCCATCTTGATCCCATTTTTGATTTCTGCACAGCCATAAAATTTTGCTTTCCTTTCAGTAGAGCTGAATAGTATTAGGAACTAACTTAGCTTCTCTCCCATGGACTGTGTTTAAAATATCTTTTGTCAAATAACTTGGGGGGTCTCTTTTATGTTTCCAGTACTGAGGCTGCTTTATTGAAGTATAAATCCAGGCCCCTTCATCAAGACAGAAAGCTCTGCTGGTTCTGATGCTTTTCCACGGCTCAGTACAGGGCTGGATGCACTTAACTGAGAGGTGTGAAGGAGCATCCTGGAAGAGATGGAAGCTAAATATATTCTGCTACAAGATTTCTTCCATTCCTCTCTCCACCCCCAGATCCCAGAGACTACAATGGCTTATGCAGGGTTTTACATATGCAGCTAATGGCGGAGGGAGGAGAATTCCCACGGATAAAGAGCTTTAGCCCAGTACCAGTTCAGTACGCAGCCTGAAATGGTGCTGGGGTGAGTTTTGAGGGAAAGCGTTCCAAACTTTGCTTCCAAAGAGACACCCTACACAATTATTTTTAGGAAAGGATCACTGGCTCTAAGGAGATTCTTCCCTACAGCTTTGATATGGGCACCTGGACGAGGTGAAGAGGGGAGGGGATCTTACCTAGACCCCCCTGCACTTAGTGTTTCCTTTAGCTCTAAGGGGCTTCCCAGTTTGGGGAGTTTATTTTGTTCCAAACCACCCCTTAACACCCAGCTATATGTACGCGTCACGTGGCTTGCAAGTCTTAAGTGCTGTGGCTAGTCCTCCCGAGGCCAGGTGCCTGGTGACATCCTTTCCATCTCCTACAAGAGCACCACCTTAATCATGTTTAAGGAGCCCAACTCCATAAAAGCACAAAAGAGCAAACAAGAGTTTCCTCTCATTTGCCCCTGATTTTGTGCTTATATAATTCCACTAATTTCATTTGCATGAGAACAGAAACAGATCCCTAGTCTCTTGGTAGAAATTATTTTACAGGGCTGTTATCCAAACCAGAAGGCCAAGCAGCAGTCTACTTCACATGCACAAACCACCACAGCAGAACTGACATGCAAAGTCGTTATTTTATTCTCACTCTGCATTTTTATGAACATTTATGTATGTTGTATGTAGTGGGATGGGGGGAGAGGAGCACAACAGCTGAGCAGCCCTCCCTCTTCCACACGTGAAAGCTGTCTAGCTGACTGGTTTTATCTCCAGGTACACAAAAGGAAATTAAACCATTAGAAGGGATACTTCAGAGCTGTAAACTCTGAGGGGAAGAAATTACTATCGGTTTGACAGGTTTGTAAGTGAATTACTTATTTATGTAGCTCAATAGATTTAATGTTAGTCACAGGTGAAAGACACAAGTTAAACATGCTTTGCAAACACATGCTTTGCCTTCTCACTTACTCGAGAACAGGTCAAGTTAAAATTGCTCCTCGTATAGCCACAGAGAATCGAGGCGGGAGAGCTGAAATGAGGAACAAATGAAAGCAAACCAAATTGCTTTTAGAAGTTTCAAACGAGTATGCTGTTGGAAGTGCTATAAAGATAACACAAAAGAGCCAGCTAAAAATTGTGGCTCAAGCTCAATTTTTTGCAAACAATCATAAATCTTAACTTCAGCAGCTTTGTGCTCGTCTGGGAGCACTGGACAAGGAAAAAAAAGTTGACCTCATCATCATGTGAAGTTTCCTATTCCTGTCCTAAGTTGTCATTGGTAAAAGCAGGCAGCAAGAATTCCAGTTGTAAACAGTGATGTGCTGCCAATGTTTCAGCAAGGGTAGCCCACATTTTTTCCTCTCTGCAGCTGTAACTCAGCTTGTGCATAAGGGGCTCAGTGGCTGCAGAGGAGGAGGCTGCAGACCAGCCCTCCCTTCGTTTGCTTCTCTGGGAAAACATAAACGCCCTTTCTTAGGTACAACTAAAGAGGGAGATGCCGTAATTTGGCAAACAGACTTTGAGAGTCATAGTGTCTTGTTTCTGTGCAACTGCTCACAGAAATAGGAGCAAGAAGCCCTTATCCTCTCTTGCACCCGCCCCAACCACACAGCATAAAGACATGTCTGCAGGTCTTGCACCCTCCCGACTCGTTCTCAGAGCTCATGGCCCTTGTCCAAATCATCCTCCTGAAAGGGAGGCAGGACACTTGCTTTTTGGGTGGCTCACCAAGAACCATATGGGTGGCATTGCAGCCCTTCCAAGGAGAAGATATTCCTGAAACGTGGGGTGAAATTCAGCTCATCCCAAGTGCTGTGGGCTAGACATTGGTGTGGAGCTGAAGTGCCTGATGCATCAGAACAATTAGTTAGTTCCCTTCAAACATGTCCACCCAAGACAGCAGGCGTGTGCTTCAGCATGCAACTCCCACTCTTGCGTGCAGGATGGCTCCCTCAAATTTAGATTTAAAACCACAGGGATTAGTGACCAGCTATCTCACTGTTTGCCTTGCCTGACAGTCTTCCTTGGTGCAAATAAAAATGTCTCCAGAATACATAATAGGAATCAACTGAATTTTTAAAGCATCATGCAGACAATGTACATCAGGTTGAAAAATGCACTTGGTATCTGCTATCCCATGATTGAAAGATTCAAAAAGGAAAAAGCTCTAGTTAAAGGAAATCAGAAAAAAAGAGCTTTGGAGCTAATTTTGGGGATAGTAACCTCCCTTTGAAATGCGTCTGTGCAGTCATAGTCCTGGACAACCTTGAAAATGTTTGGGGGTTTTTCCTGATTTATATCCTTAAAAGTATCCTGATATCTTTCTTTTTTTTTTTTTTTTTTTTTTTTTTTCCCCAGGCCTAGTCATTTGAGCAACCAAAGGATCAGTTCTAAACAATTGGGAAAAATGTGCTTGTAAAACTGCAAATACCTATTTCCAAAAATAACTAAAACTGCTGTGGTTTCAGGGACAGAATATGCATTTTGAAATAGGACTAAATGTTTATTTACATGAGAGAACACGTTAGCTCTGGTCTACTGCGAAAATAATGGACATTAAACCCTAAACAGCATACAGTCCACTGAATAAGAAGTAGATTATATTTTAAAGAGAGATCTGTGGCTTAGTGAGAAGAGAACTCACTTTGAGGCTTACCAAAAGCATAACTATTTTGGTACCAATCTATTTATTTTGATTTTAAAACTCTTTTAGGACTTACTTGAAACATAATGAAAGAAAATGAGAGGGGATGATAAATTAAAGCAAGAGTGAAGGTGAAGGGGTTTTGCGCCCTATAAAAAAGTGTCAGTCTAAAGGCGGATTGTCAGCTTCTTCACTTGGTCTTCTCTGTGCTGCTCAGTCGACGTAGTGAGGATTTAGTACGGTCTTACCCAGCCAGTGGTGGATTTTCTCCGAGGCATAGGATGTCCACAGAGGTAAGAAAGCTGTCCCGCGCCCCTGCCTACCTCCATCACCCAGCGACGGAGATGGTGCGAGCAGTTAGAGGTGAAGAGATGCAGCCTGAGCAGAACAGGCTTGTGATACTTGACTGCTCGAGCAGCTAGCACTAATTTGAGCTGCCCAAAGGTCACGACTATTTATGCAGATAAAAGGTCAATGGCAAGCTGGCATGTGGCTGCAGGCTATCTTGGTACGCACTTCACCCAGAGCACTGATACAGGCTTCTGATTCACAGTTTGTCTTTCTGTATGAACTTTCAGGCCAAGCTCTGGCTGGGAAATAAAATTCTCTGCCATGGGAGTTGACACAGTTAGGAGCCAGATGCAGTTTTTGTGGCTCGGGCTCATCTGTAGCTAAATCAAACCTTTGAATCATTATTTATAAAAGACAGCCAAAATCTGAACTGTTTGCTCAGTATTTAGTCAGCCCTTATGTGGATAAACTTCTCAGAGAGCATGCCTGTGTACAGATAGAGGAAAAAGTGAATAAGATGCTCAGGATGTGACCCACTGAAAGTAAGCCTGTGAAACACCTACCAACTTCAACAGAGGTGGGCTTCAACTGTCAGTATGTAGACAAAAATCACTTTAAACATGCAGGACCTTAGAGCATAAGACTAAATTACATGGTTTGAATTTCCAGAGCAGTTTCAGTTTAGGTGAAATAATGTCTATTTGGGTGAAAAAGGGAAGTAGATATACTATGTTTAGTCTGGTCAGATTCTATACTATATTTGAAATTTTATAGTTGATAAGTGCTTCATCCTTTGCTGTCATTAGAAAATTAAAACATATCTTAACCTTCAGTTCCAGCAGCCGTCTGTCTACCTGCACCGATTTTAAACAAAATCCTTTTGCCTTCTGTTGTAAATCAGTCCTGTATACCCTGGTCCCCAATGGGAAGTGTGCCAAATGTTTTGTGACATTTCATTCACGCCCAAAAAAAAGCTAATGGGAAAGCATCATCACATTGATTTGTTTTTCATCACAGAGGTATTTGGCACTATGCCCTAATTAAGGTTGCAGCAATAACTCTATTATAAGCCTTGTTTTGCCTCCCCCGGTAATTTTTTAACAGGAGTTAGCTATTCTGTTATTTTTGTTTGCTAATAAAGAAAAAATACGATAGGATTAAAACCTCCCATGTAGAAAATCACCAAAACTAACTGTCTTCAGACATGGAAAAGCATATTTTTCCTCTAGCCATCTTTTCCCATCAAAATGGAGAATTGCCAAGTTCTTCCTTGACCACAGTCTTCCTAGATTTCCACACCAGAGGAAGTTTAAATGGTTCTTCAGATGTGTTTTGTCAAATTTATTAATTCCATTATACTCCTTTTTCACTCTGTATTTTTGTGGGTTTGGCTTTGGGCAAACTGAAACCAATCTGTAACAATGTCATAGTCTGGTTGGTGAATAAGCATGTTTTGTATCTGTTTTCATACTGAAAATGGCAAAATCCTAGCCACTGAGCTTCTGCAAGTACTTTCTCGGTCATATTCGTCAAACCAAAGAGAGTCTCCGTTTGAGACTGAGGTTTATTATTGTGTCTGCAGGTATGCAGCACGCAATTCAAACAGCTTGCAACTCACGTGGTGCAGCTGTTAAGTGCTGTGACAGTAATAATCATGTGGTGGTTCTCATGGACAAAGGCTTCTGGCCCACGTGTGAAAGTGCGAGTTACTCTTGAATTCTCTTTCTCTTACGGCTCATCAAAGGAAAGAAAAAGAAGCCTTTGCAGAGTCTGAAGACATTGGAATATATTCTGCAATTTCCTGGACTTTATACTACTTCTTGTAAGTGTTACGTTATTATTTCCAGTCCCTGGAAAACAGGGCTGTACTATAGATGATGACTCGGATTTCTGTTATCTTGGAGCAAATATGGTTTTTATGCTATCCCTCCTATTAAGGTATTTCAGAAAATGAACCACACAAAAAGCAAGATCTTGCTCTAGTGTTGAAGGCCATCTATTCTTGTACTTCAAGAACATGGTTTGGAAAGGGGATCTCCTACTGCCTCTGCCCAGGTAGCTTTCTCATCTTCCAGAGTGGTATGCTGGTGAGATGAAGACCTAGAGCTATGGTTTCCTCGTAGGAGTCCAGAAAATTCTGCACGTTTATGGGTAATGTTCCATCAGAAATCTTCATAATATGGAGGCAGCTGTTTATCTCTTTAAAAAACAAAACAAACAAACAAAAAATAAGACTGTGAGTCCCACTGATTTTCTATTCTTAATCTTAGTCTAGAGCCTATGATTAGATGTCACATCTTCCTCCAGCCTCTGTCACTTTTATGTGAGTACACCTATCTACTTTTTTGGACTCTCCTGCCTTGTTTCATTTTAGTGAATGGTCACAATATAGTTAAAGACTCAGCTTTAGGTCACCTGAATCAGCTTTACAACATCTAGCCTCGAGTAGGAGACCTGTGTAATCCCCACAGTAGAGCTCTGTATCAGCTAACTGCAAACATGAATGGCTTCTTGAGTTGGCCTGGCAGTTCGTGTTAAGCACCAACACTGCTAAAGCTGCCTTGCTATCCATATCTGAGTTACTTATATGCTCATTTGGATACAACTGCATCGGCTTCAGTGTTGACACAGCTACGCAACATAATCTGAAAGTGTTTGATGCAGTCCCTTCTACCTGAGATTTGGACCATGTAGTGCTCTCATTTATGCACTTTCTACAGAAACCAAAGTGGTGGGAGAAATCCAGTGTCCTATTCTGTGGTGGAAGAGGTGCCGTCCCAGTGTTTTACCGGCACTATTCAGTCCAGGTAGGAGTTCTTCAGGGATTGGGCACAAAGGACAGGGCAAGGCTTTCAACATGCAAGGAAAAAGCACAGCTATTCCCACAACCCTGTTTATATTAGACGTGGTGTCTTCCATCCAACACAGTCAACAAACCTCTATTTATTCCTAACCATTGCTGCCATCCAGGTGAGGTGAGGGTAGCTGGATGAGCAGTCGCCCCAATTCCTCCCAGTTCTCAGCATTCTGCACTGTTCAATCAATACATGCTCTCAGGATACCAGAAACAGGGATGTCTCAATTAGCACCTTAAAATTTTGCACACAGCAACGTTTTTCCTTACTGAGGGATGAATGGGCCTTCCAAGTACATCTGGGTGGCTAAATATTGATTTACACCCTAGTTTCATCCCCGTAAATTTAGAACTGGGGATGAAGGCTTTTCTCAGGGTGGCAGGTTCTCTATTACAGACAAAGCTGGAAAAAATTAGACCCTTTATGCAAAATCAGCCATGAGCTATTTTCCTTCTGTACATAGCAGTTAGTTAAATGCTAAGTTTTAGTACTCACTGTAAGTAGAGAACTTCTTCCTTCTTACCTCAGAAATTCACTTGTAAAACTTGCACTTAATTTCTAATTAGGTTGTTCAGATTATTACTATAATCTACACAGAAATGACATAGCAAAATTTGAAGGCAGCTATAGCATTTTATACCATTGCACAGAAGTCTCTATATATCAGTCCACACAATCTATTAAAGTATTATTAAAACAATAGAATAAATTGAATTTATACAATATTAAATATACTACATAAAGTAACTGTGAAAACTGCTGGCATATACAGCTCATCTAACCTTGTAACTCAAATTGCTTTTCTAATTTGTTGCCTTAGTCCTGAAACTGAACTTTTATAAGACTGTATTTCGGGGGAGGGGGGGGGGGCGGAGGGAGGAGGGGGAAGGCATAGTGCATAAACATTGACAAATCTATTAAATTACATACCAGAGAGAAAAATCCTCACGTTAAAAAGTCCGACTTAGTAGAGATCTACTGGACCATTCCGACAGAGGAATTACAGTCAACTCCCATTATTGCTCTGTCAGAGGTGTTAGAGTCACAGCCCGCAGCTTCGGCCGGTCATTTGAGGTATTTCCCTGCCTCTCATGGCACATGCAGGTTGCAGAGAGTGTCAGCTAGGCTGCTGGAAAGGAATTCTGCCTCTCTAGGCTACCGAGAGAGGGCCCTGCCCTCAGCATACCTGAGAAGCTGCTCTACCCACCTAAGATTGCTGACAACCTGTTTGTGAGATGGGTGACTTCCCCCTCTCCCATTAATTTCACCGGGGTGTTCGCTTTAATGCTTAGTAATGCTGCTGTAAGTGTTGGTGTAATTTCACTGGCAGTGTAATTGCAAGTTAACTTCGTGGCTGATCTCTTCAACAGATGGAAGCAGGGTGGGGGTGGTGATGAAACCCACAGGAAATGGGTGCTGCTGGAGGAAAATGCAGATGGAAAAAAGGAGACACGTAAGAACAGAGAAAGGGGAGAGAAAGAGATCAAGGAACTGGGGGCAGAAGAAACATACGGCAGAGAGAGGATGCTCGGAATGACCACCTCTTCTACCTTTAGAGGAAACTGAACGTAACTAGAACAAGTACAGATAAATTACAGATACGCAATACTTTAATGGAGATATACAGAAATAAACGGTATGGTGGTCATGTTCTCTGGGACCTGAAATTCTTGCATCCAAGTCCCTGCTCCTCAGCAGACCCTTAGGCCATAATTAAAGAGCCTACGTTTTATTTACGCTGTGGGCCTCATGTTTCCTACAGCCTCCCAGCTCCTGAGGCAGGCAGTGGCAAACTCCAGGAACAGGACACAGGCAGAACATGCCGTCTCAGTACAGCCCTTCCACACACTCTTCATCAGATGTCTCAGGACCTGCTTCACAGAAATGTTTATACACCTCATCTCAATCGATTCCATGAGCCTTGGCATCCAAGTAACCCACCTGTGAAGCTGGGTGTCACGATGTTTTGTCTCTCTGAGATACTGTGAGGATAAAGGACAGATGCCAAGGAAAGGGCTTGGTAAATCAGGCCCAGCACCATGCACCTGTGGGTGTTTTGTTGCCAGGCCCCAAGTTCACATCTCCACAGGAGATGGTTTTGCTCCACACGGACGCGCCAGCACTCTGCTCTGCTCCGGATTCGGGGGGTGTGACATACATGCACCTTTTATCCCAAATCTCGAGTGGGTGATTAATTTTTTGGTCAAGAACTTGTCCGCAGGAATTCACGCCTCTGGGACTGTAAAGAAGTTGGCAACATCAGAGCAATCCTTAAAACTGAATCAAAGGGGGCATGGGGAGGAGTAAAACTGCTTAAAGCCATCTTGATGCCTCATCTATCCATGTCGAGCATAGCCTGACCATGGGTGGGGATTTGCTCCTATTTCATATCGCAGAGGCATGAGGAGGCGTGCATGACAGTAACCCTGGCATTTATTGCTTTCTCAGACAAGCATTTTATTCATGGGGGTATATATTACACACTGAAAAAATGTTATCAGAGTTTGAGAAGACGGTAGTTTAGTTGTGCTTGATTTGTGAACTATAAATACACTTAAGCGGAAAGGAGGCCTAAAAAACTCCTGTTTCACAAAATAGTAACTGCAGATTTCAAGGCTGAAGGCCAAATTTAAGTACACGGTGTTGTTTTCCGTACTCCCTATAATCACAAAATGAGGCAGAGAGAATGAGACGCACTGGGCTTGAGGAAGGGGTCTCTTGATTATTTTAAGAAACCAGGCCTTGTTCTTTTTCTCCTTTGTTCCTCGATTTGGTGGACACAAGATTAGCTCTGGAAAGAGAGCAGTCCTGAGAATTTCAATTAATATTCAGTGAGAAACTCACAGAATTTTTGTCAAGAGTTTGCTCATGCCAGTCCCCTCCCAAGCACATCCTATTTATACGGCCTATAAACCAAAAAGACTGTGAAGAGCAGAGATGCATGAAACCTCTTTAGGATGTAGTGAGAGCTATTGCTCTGGTTTGTGTGATAATGGTAATGAGTAGGTAATTATAAAATACCATTTAAGCACTGTATAAATATCAATCGTTCTTGCAATAGATTTGGAAGTCGATAATTTTTATTATAATGTGACTGGTAATTTGTATTCAAACTTAGGTCAGGAAACTCAGACTTGGGCCCCCAAAATTTAATAATGTATTTACAGTCCCAATATAAACACTGTAGTTTCCAGAGATGACAGATAGACTTGCTTTCGCTGAACTTGGCCAACACTGCAGCTATTTGTTGAATTATCTGTTGATTTTGCCTTTGAAAACATATGTGCAAGTTTGAAAATTTTGTCTGGGGGTAATTTGCCCAAACGCATCTTAGAGAAAACCCCGTTAAGACTCGAGACTTTCACTCAGAATTGCAGGCCATCTGTCCTTCTGATGCACAAGACCAGGCTGTATGTGGTTTGTAACAGAGGGATCTGTTCTTTAATGTTACCAGCGATGAAGCATCTCTGGCTTGCAGAGTGAGGTGGGAATTTTTCTGGACTGTGCTGGATGCAGAGCAACTCTCATTTAGTAACTCTGTGGGTGAGGCTTTCCGGAGCACAGCGAGATAAGGCTTGAAATGTTCTGGCAACGCGCTCCTGGGATTAGGTTTCCCAGGTGCGCGTCGGTGAGGTCTCAGGGTAATGCACCAAGAGACACTGCGGCCAAGGCCGGGCCGCGGCCCGGGATCTGCTCCAGCCGGGCCTCCCTCCCCGACCCAGCGGCGGCCGAGCGACGACGCCCGCCGCGGCCTCCGCGGTTTGCTGGGGGATAGAGGCGGCGGCGGGCCCGCTGCGGAGCCCGCCCCGCTCCGCTCCCCCCCGGGCCCTCTGCGGCGGCCGCCGCCGCTCCCGCCCCTCAGGCGCGCGCCCGCGGCGGCAGCAGGGCGCTGGGGCCCTGCCCGCCCGGCACACCCTGCCGCAGCGCCCGCCGCCCGCTGCAGGCGCAGG
This sequence comes from Athene noctua, assembly GCF_965140245.1. NCBI lineage: Eukaryota > Metazoa > Chordata > Aves > Strigiformes > Strigidae > Athene > Athene noctua. The sequence goes on from NC_134037.1 coordinate 98,028,939, forward strand.
GAGCGGGGCAGCGGGGCAGCGGGGCAGCGAGGCGGGCCGCCGCCGGGCCGGGCGTCCCGCAGTGGGCCAGGCTGCGCGCCGCCGCACTGGGCCGCGCCGCGCCGGGCCTCGCGCACTGCGGGCTGGGGGAGGGGTAACCGCTTCCCAGCCCAGACTGTGCATGTCCAAGTGACGCATTGCAGGTACGAACCCACCAATCAGCGCCCTCCTTCTGGAGTCCCTGCACTCATCGGCATTTTTTTTTCTAAAATTTCCTCCGCCCAGAGAAATAGTCCCCCAGCCTGGCCCCTCCGGCAGTGTGTGTCCCCCCCCGCCGTTTCCCAGGCGCAGCCCCCTCCTTCCCACGCCTCGCCCCCTCCCTGCGTCCGGGCTTGGGGCCTCGGGGGCAGAAAGGGGGGGTGCGCGGGGTGCGGGGGGGCCCGCTGAGAAGAGCGCGAAGAGCCGGGACTTCTTCCGCAGCTTCGTTCCCTGGCGAGGGAAGGGGAGGGGGGAGGGAGCGGCGCGGAGCGATCCGGGCGGGCTGTGAGGAGGTTTATGAGGCACTGCTGGCGGCCAGGCAGGGCTCAGTGTGAGGCGAGCCGTAGAGCGGGCGGGTTGCTCGTGTCCCCTGTGCAGCCGTTAGCTTCCACCACACCCCACAGCCAGGCCGAGCCACCATGGTGAGTCCCTGGGCATGGGGCAGCGGTAGGGATTTGCGGGTGCTGGTCCGGTGCTCGGTGCGTGGGGGGGGGGGGTGGGGTGGGGGTGCCTGTGGTTCGGCGCGAAGGGGGGGCGGCGGGGGGGGGGGAGGGCGGAAAGGGGGGCAGGTGGTTAGACTGGTGCGGGGTGAGGTCGTCCGCAGGAGGGTGGCGGTAGGGGTGGAGGCGTCCCTTGCCGAGGGCAAGGGGCGCAGCGCGGGCAGGCTGGGGCGGAGGGTCCCGCTCGGAGGCGCCGTGCGCGTAGGAGGAAGCGGTGGTGGACGAATCCCGCCAGGGTCCCTTTCCCGCCCTGGGGCGTTGGTGCGGATTCAAAATTCAAACTGCCACTCGGTTCGAGCGCCATGACGCTTTGTCGGGGCGTGTGTCGGGGAGGGGGGGGGAGCGGCAGATAACGGTTCCTCCGGGGAGGAGACCCGCGTGGGGGGGTGCCGGGAGGGGGGGAAGGAGCCTGCCACGATGGCACCAGCTCCACTTTCTTATCGCTTCCTCCCTCCCCTTCCCCCCGCGGCTGAATGGGGCTGGGGAGCCAGCGGCGCGGCAGCGGCTGCTGCGAGCGCTTAAGATGTCTGGCTCGCTAGCGAGGTGTGTTGCGCCTGGTAATAATGCAATGCGGAGCCCTGCAGCTTCTGAGCAGCATGATGATGAGGGGCAGGCTGCCTCACTGCACCATCTCCTTGCCAGACCTGTTGTCAGCTCACGTTGGAGCCGCTCTCCCCTGCCGATTTCATGATAACGTCTTGCTGTCGGTGGCTCTGTTGAACAAGGGATTTATTTTTTTAACAGTTTTTGGCTTCCCGTTTTGGGCATTGCGGTGGAAAGCCCTGCATTTTCGTGACCAAGCACGATTTTTTTTTTTTTTTCCTAGCAATACGTTTGTTTAGGATTTTAATCAACTGTCGAAATAGAACATATTTTGTGGAATTGGAGAATTGTTTCAAATTCGGTCTAAAGGATATGAGTTTAGCTTTTTTAATTAAAACAAGTGGATGCTGAAACACGTACAAAAAGGAGCAATTTTGTCACAAAAGCAACACCAGTGGCCACTTTAGTACTATCTCTGCATTAAGAGAAGATGCAGTATAGTGGAATTGCCTTTTCATTCATTACATGCTCTTAAGGAATCAGATCACTATCAACTCGCCATGTCTAATGTGAACGATGGGTACTTAATTTTAAGCTTTTTCTTTTTTAAGGGTTCTCCCTGGGCAAAGAAATTAGGTGAACAGAAGCCCAAATTTGTTCTTTTGCTTGAATTGAGAACCTATACAGCAAACCATCTATAAAGGAAAAGAGCAGTGAATCTAGCAGTAAAAGACTTACTTTTAGTCATCATCTGTGCAGAACCAAAAATGGAGTATCTTCAAGCAAGGTCCATATAAAAATGGGTGTGTCCAGGAGGCACAGTGACACTTTGAATGTGGTTATAGTTCGTCCTGACAGACCAGACTGGCTAAACCTGTGAATATGTTGTCCAATACTGCACTGCTAGGTAAAGCAGAATGCTTTGCTCCCAAAATAAGCTAACCAAGCATAAGCATAGCTTTAGCCCTTGCATGCTAGTCTGTCAAGTTCTTGTTCTTCAGTTAATCTGGCCAGAACAGAACTGCCCATTCAAATCTAACACCTGTGAAGCATACTGAAGTGCCAAGTTTTGGAGAGGAACGGTGTCACCTGTTCTGTGATTTGCGGATAGCGCTCTATCGGGCAGAGTTCGGCAGCTCTGTGGAGGATCTTCCAAACCGGTTACTGCACAGCAGCTACGACTGTAATGAAACACTACCTCTAGAGGCTGCGTGTGCCACTGAAACTGCTGCACACACAACGGTTCCCCTTCTTTCCTAGGAGGCTTAGATTCTTTGTCGGGCCCTGAACGTAATCTGGGGGCGGGGGATGGGAGCTACTGCAGTGAAAATGAAAGTGCTGTACCATGAATCAGAGAATGCCATGTCAAAGCTGTGATGGGTTCCCTGACTTAATGAAAGGACTTTTTTGGGCGGATCTTGGGCCACAGTAAGGGGCATGTCAAAACTTCAGCATAGGCACGTTACAGTTGTCAGTCAACTGTTTGTTTCTGAAACTGGGTTGCATTACTGAGGGTGTGCATACACTCACAACTGTGGTGCATGAGGCTCCATCTTAAATTCCGGACCAAGAGCTCCAGAAGGCCCTTCTAGGAAGACCAGAGTGGCCTGAATCCATGCTGTCAGCCCTCCACCTGAGTGGCATGGGAGGGAGCGATCTGGCAGACTTGCTAGCTCCGCCTTTTGCTGCTGTTGCGCAGCAGTCCCTGCAGAGCCTAGCACTGCGGAGTACAGATGGTGTTTGTTCAGCCTTGCCCCACCTCCTAGCTTATCTTTCAACTGCCGTATACCTGTGGCTTCTAATAAGCTTCGTGCTCTTCTCAAACACTGTACCTCTTGCAGGTACTGATAAAGCTTATCCAAATTCATGGTTAGTGGCTATAGTATGTTTTAAGTCGCTAGAAGAGTTCAGCAACACTTAACAGCTTAAATGCTGCTTAATGTCATGCCTTTATATAAAACTGTTTATATAAAACAGTATGTGAGTCAACTTGGTAACCCATAAGTATTGACCTAAATAAACTAGGTTCTTGCTACTTAAATCTGACCTACAGCTTTCTGTGGATATAAATACCCTACCAAAATGTAGCACATAATTCTCTTCACTTGAGCAATAAAAATGTAAGTAGCATGCAAAGGTACGAGTCTGTCTGTGTTAATGATACACTCTGGGCACGCAAAAATCTGTTAGGCTTCTGTTAAGTGACCAGCAGAATTCTTCCATCTCGAAGACTGATTTTGAGCTGGTGATGTTCTCAGCAGTGTTGCTGCCATGCTCGACTATCTCATTGGTTTTTAAAACAAAAAATTGAACCTGCATGGAAATACTTCCTACAGCTGCTGAAGCTGGAACAATTGGAGTCTATAGCTGCATATACCCATTGGCTGCTTCTCTTAGAAATTGCTCAGTAGTGTGGTCTTGATTCTTAGAGTAGGTGAGCCACAGGCAGCCTGGGAAATCACCAGCTGTGGCCTTTATCTTGGGCTGTGGCTGTATTGTATGCATATTTTTTGTAAATGATTTAGCTCTTGTATGGTTGCTTGTACAGCTAACTTCACTTCTGTTACAGGAAGAATAACCAGAACCTGGTAACTACTAAGTTTGTATACAATAAGAAACTTCATTCAAATTTAAATGAGTAAAGTAAAAATTGGCAGATGATGTATATACCTTTTTCCTGAGTATTTTGTTGGCAGATGGCTAATGTATAGAGACTCCTTTGTGGGCACAGCTGATGACTAGAAATTGTTTCTGACTGTCAATATTGCAGTAATTATAAAAAGGTGGTCACAGAAATGGTCACAGTAGGAACAAAACTATGAAGTGGTGTTGAACTTGGGCAGTGAGTGTATCTTTTATGTATTTTTAAAACTTCTTTTGACTCTTCAGCAGAGTACTATGGGGTAAAGAGCTCAAGGAGCTTCCTTGAAGGAAATGTGTGGTCTTGTTACTAAAACTCAACTGAAGCTATCCAGAATTTGTTTGAAGAATCAGCTGACTTGAAAACCTAGGGAAAATATTTCTACAGTCCTCAAACATGTTTGTGCTCTTTCAAGAGTAAAGTCCATTTTGGGTTTGACCTTGAAGACTGAGGTTTTCTTACTGCTGTAGAATCTAGTTGATTCAAAACTGTTCAGTGACAGAGGAAAACGAGATATAAACTGGGGCTTATCCAACTGGTAACGAAATTGTCTTACAGCACTGAACCTTCCTCTAGTGGCCCTGTAAACTGCCTTGTGTTACTTGAGTCTGTAGACAACCATCTGAAATGTCTAGACAGTCATAGACAAATACATTGAAATTACCACTTTGGGCTGAAGCTGCTAGTACTAATTATATGGACTCTGGTTTTTATGGCTAGATCTTGGACATGAAGCTTCGTGTTAATCAAGGGATGATTTAAATCTAGAGAATATGTTTTTCTAATTATAGCATTGTAACTTAGCAGAAGATACTAGTCTGCCTTAAATTTGAGATATGGGGTTTACTGCTGTGTTACTTAAACCTGAAGTGTTTAGTGTTAAAGATAACGTTAATTTACCAAAGTATTACTACCAGTAGGGTTTTTAAAACGAGTCTAGAGAGACCTGTGTGCCTTGACTTTGCTAGTGTTGCTTGGATAATTTATTGATACACATGGTAATCCATTATTTGGGTGTACCAGATATTGCAGGGTCGGGAAATGAGGACAGTCTGACAGTTCTTATTTAGCAAGCAATCCTGATGACTTTTGAGCTGTGTTAGTTGGAACTATTTCAGAATGCTACAGAAGTCCTGCAGATCAGCTACCATATTCAGAGTCCTCTACAAGTCTGTGTGTCTTACTTTGCCTTGAACTTTTGCTACAACTATAATGATTTTCTCTTTTATTGCAGGCTGATCAACTGACAGAAGAGCAGATTGCAGGTGAGGTTGTGTGCTGTGTTGCTGCTCCTACTTGACCTGGCATATCTCTTAATCCAGTGACAGTCTGTTACACAAGATATTTAGCTTTCTTAGATACTAAAGAAGTACTGTGGAATGTTTTAATTTATCACCTAAGTTTTAAAGGCTTATCTACTGTAAAAGCACCATGGATACAATGAATCTGAAGTTTTATCCTCTAGAATAGTTAAGACTATCCTCACAGCTTTACTAGCTAGTAGACTTGGGACACTTATTTTTTTCTCTCACTATTACAGAAATGTCCCAAGTGCAAAGTGAAAGGCAGTGGGGTGGTGAATCTCTGGTGGAGACTTGGAATCTGTTAGAAGAGCACTCCGCTCTTCTAACAGAAGGCAAAAGTAATGTACTTTGAGGTCTCCTGTCAGCAGAGATGTTTGAGTGACTGTTTTTGATGACAGCAGAGACTGGCTTCATGGTGATTGCTCTTTGTATTCCGTATTTGGAACTGCATTGTGTACTTAGACACAAGTGTTCTGTGCACTGTTCTGATGGTCTGGCACTTGCTCTGAAATGCTTGAATAGATATGCATCTCTTACATTTTAGTATTGGCCCCCAAACAATGGTTTCTGTGCACTGACAGCTGTCTACTAGTGGCTAAAACTTCTGGTTATCATGTCTCCTACTCATTCAGGCTGACAAACTAATATCTGTCACTGCTTTCTGAAGGCCAATTTCAACTTCAGTAATTGTTGTGACTTAAAGCTGGTAATGCAGAATTCATCCTTGCTGTGGATGTTCAAAAACTTGGAGGTTTTTGATCTGACCAGTGTATAGTGTTAATACTAGAGAGTCTTAGTGCGTAACTGTCATGTGAAATGATTTTAGGTGTTTAGGGTTCTGCTAATCTAATAGTACGAGGTCGAGCATACAAACAGCATCTAAGAAGTATAGCTGTCTACAGTGTAGCTCTTGAAGATACTGTATTAAACAGAAGTGTCATAATGAGCTAGTTTGTTTTTTCTGTAATTGCCAAATTTGAAGTGTAAGGACATTCTTCTGTAGCTTTTAGACTTCAGAAGTTTGCTTTAACTCATAGGAGACTAATTATGGTTTAGTGGAAAGTCCTTAGTCTGTTTACTTGTTGCTATGGTACTGTCCTATGAGTAAGCACAAGACAAATCTATTTCAATGTGAAGATATTATTTTCTGGAAGTGGCCTACATATCTTAAGGGTTTTGAGATCAGTTTAGTTGGAGCAGGCTTTATCAATTGTCACTGCTGTCTTCTCAATAATGGTTCATTGTTCCAGTTCTTAACTGTAGAAGCTTTATTAGTTGATGTAGCTCATTATGGAATATAAACAGGAAGCTTATTAACACTACCTCGGGATTAGTGCAAATGTTAGCTATTCAGTAATGATAGCTTAGTTCTCAGAGCCAAAAGTGTGTATTAATAAGCTTGTCATACTGGAATAGAGGGCTTTCATCTGTGTGGAAAGAGTAAAAGTGTAATTTGGTGTTAGTATCCAGTGTAAAATGCCCTGTCACTTTCAGCTCAGTGAAGCCGATATGTTTGCAAGTAAACCATAAACCTGTGATGTGAAGACACAAGCCAACTGCTGCTCTGTTAGGGAACCATCCCTAGCACTGCTTAGGAAGGGTTGCAGGTGACTAAGCAATCTGTGCTTAGTCTTGCTGTTGAAGGATAGCATGACGCATGGGAAAACCGTTACAGGACAACTGTGGTTTTAAAGTCTTGAGCCCCCTACCATTCCATTTCAGCTTATCTGAAGATAACTAGTTCTTGATTTGAAAGCAGGCTTAAGAAAAGAGTACTATGAGGTAGAGACAACATTCCCTTTCATAAATAGAAAGCCAAAGTAGTTAAGCCCAGGAGAGGTGGCTACTTTAAAACAAATCTTCCACCTCTGCTGTGAAGCACCAGAATGCAGTTGTTGGATTCCAGATGTTCTTACTACCTGTGGAACTCATTGGTTGTATAGGACTGAAGCTTCTTGTCATTACAGGTAGGGGTGAAAGACTTCCTAGGTTTTGTTCATATGAAAGACTGATTTTTGAAAGCTGAGTAGGTACAGAATATGAATGCTAGTTGCAGCTTCATTCAGTAAGAACTGAAGTTGCAGAGTTGAATGGGTATCCCTCTGGTTAAGCATTGTCTTTAAAAAATCAGTACCATTTGGTGTGGGTGGTTGGGGTGGGGGGAATCTAAAGATGCTTTTGTTCCAGAGCGGCTGGTCTAGTGCTCTATACTTCTTCCACTAGACCTCAGAGAGGTTTGAATGGCACTCTGAACAAGTAGGCCTATGTATGGTGTTCCTTATGCCTTGTTCCTTTAGTGTGCTGTGGTTCTCCGGGGATCTAACCACAAGAGTTATTTAGAATTTGTTTCATAGTAGAAATAGCCATGTTTAAGTGTTGAGCTCCTGGTAGCTGTGAAGAGAACAATTGATTTTCTCCTATAAAAGTTCCAGGCATAGCTGGCTAAACTGTGTGAGTGGGAATGGTAGTTCTGGTTCACTGAACATACTAGGTCACTGAAGACTGCCACTTCATCTGGAAAGGTGGTGTGGTGCAGAGATGCCTTGGAAGCTATTGTTAAATAGAACATTTTGAGCTAGGGTGTTAGGCTAGTCCAACAGAATGTGAACTCTTTCATGAGGCCTGGAAGTAGTCTTTTCTCTTGATCCAGTGTGCTTTTCAGAAGGAAGGAAAGGCTGAAACCTTGTAGGCTTGCCTGAAGATGAGTGGTTCTGCTGGCACTGTCCTTGGATTTCTGACAGGTTAGCCTTAGCTAGGATGCAAGAGGTTTTTCATTTGCAGGTTGATACAGAGGAGTGTTGAATAGAGGGCGGATTTGCTTTACATACTACATGGAGTCATAAGCTCTTTAAGTGTGGGAGGTGTGTTTTATAATCTTATGTTGCAGGAAGCCAGAATTGAGTTGCACACTGAATGAACCTCAGTATTTCACAGGTGCCTTCACTGGCGACTGCTGTAAATCTTCCAAAGCTGTGCTTGGGTTGTTCCTATTCTAGTCTAAACTGTATCTGCATAGGTTGTTATTCCTTTGTTCTAATTACTGGAGGTGGTTCCTAGAAGTGGCTAGAGGTATTTTAATCATATTCCTGACTTGATTCAGCATTTCAAACGGGGACATGCTGCTGATCTTTGACTCACTTTACTTTCTGGGAATGATTTATAGCTGCTTGTTTCTTAGCCTATAGCATTTTTGAGTAAAAGAAAGGCAAAGAGTTGACCTCAGAGTGGCTCATTTTAAGTGTTCAGTGAATGACCCATGTTGTAGAAGGGAAGTCTTTGAATTTTGTGTAAAATTGAATTATTACTACTTTTAAGCAGAGCTGTTGCAGTACTGTGAAGTATGCTTTATGTTTGGGTTAGTGACAGCCTACTTTCAAGCTAAGGATGAAGTGGTTAATAACTGAACATTTTGACTAACACTTGAGTACCTGACTTTTGAAGACGCAGTGTTGCCCTTTTGAGGTCTCTCCATAATATGCTATGAACTTCTCTACTAGGCTTGACCCAAAAGCCTTTTCCCTGGTGTAAAACTTTACTCCTAATAAACCTGTTTGTTACCTCCAAGCTAACTGAAACTAACCCCAAAGACTGCTTGGAAGTTACAGTAGGTACAGGCTGTAGCTGCCTGTTTAGGTAGGGCTGTTTCTGCTATGTTATGATACAATACTGGCTTGAAAGTATTTTTTCTGGTCCTGTGGTAGCCTTGCTCTGATTCTTATGTTCTAAACAGTGGGAGTTGGCTTTTGGAACGCTTCATGCTTAGATGTAGAAGAGTGTTTTTTTCCTGGATGGGACTCAACTGTGGCTCTGGTATTAGAGCTGCATTCATGAACTATAAAAAGCCTATTTTTGTAGTTGCATTTTTAACACTTGCCAGCTTGTACTCACCTCGAGTGTTTCAGAATATGAAATGGATGAAGTAAGACTTTATGCAGTTCATGTGAAAGGAACTTTTATTGTGACTAATTCTGGCCTGGGAAACCCACCATCTGGAAAGCTGGCTGCTTGGAAATGTTGAAAAATTAATTCTTGGAAGTATTTCTGATGCAGGGGAGTACCCTTGGACTAACCAGTTCTCCAGAGCATTGATCTCGGGTGCCTTGGAAGGGTCTGTTAAAGGATCTGAACTCCACAAGGGAATAGTTAAGTTTTTCACATTAAATGCAATTTATGTATGAGCTGCTACAGTCCAGTGAGCTAGTTTAAAGTCTGTGGCCAAAGACAGATGGCATGGATTAAAACCAACTCCATTTCTTGGGATGGACAATTAAACATGTTATGCTTGTATTAATATTGCTGGCTACAATACAGCCATTGTAGGGGGTTAAGAGGTAACATTGAAACAGTTAAGCAGTCTTACAACTATTTTTGACTAGTTCTGTGAAGGCTGTTTCAGGATACAGTAGGGCTGAAGCAGTTTGCTAAGCAACTTCTAGGAAATTAAGATTCCAGAGGCTTTCCTACTTGAATAACTGACTGGAGTGTTGTATATACATAGACTGAAGAACTGCAGAAGTCCAGTGGGGGAGAGAGCAGAAGTGCCTTTTCAGCTAGGTATGGCCAAGTGTTAAGACCTGTGGTGCTTGGCACTGCAGCTTCATGTAGTGTATGCTGTTCAGACTTGTGTGTCCAGCAGAAGTGTTATAATGAGAAACTATTTTTAGTTTGGTCTGATTATGCCTTTTTCTGTTGACTCATCTCCTCTATTAGTAATAGAAGTGCTACTAAGCTGTAGCATTTGTATTTCGAGTACCATTTTTCAGGTTCCTCGTGAGATAAATAGTTCCTACCAAGTGTGTGTGGATCATTCTAGTTGCAGATAGCTATTCCTTTAAGCTCTGTATTGGGGATCCTTGTCCAAGATACAGTAACAAACATCTGTGAACTTCTGAAATGGATGATGTTCCCATTTTTATTTAGGTCAAAATGTGGTTGATTGGTAGACTGGAGGGTTGTTTTTCAGATGCAGGTGCTTCCACAGTGGTGTTACACTTACAGCAGACCAATCTAAACTGAAGTTTTCTTAAGAGAATGAAATCAACTTTTGTAATTGCAACAATAAGTAACAATGGATTCTTACATGATTAAGTAAACCTAACATTTCAAAACTGAAGGGATTAACTCATTATTTTGTTGTACAGAATTCAAAGAAGCTTTTTCACTATTTGACAAGGATGGTGATGGTACTATAACTACAAAGGAGCTGGGGACAGTGATGAGATCGCTGGGTCAAAACCCCACAGAAGCAGAGCTACAGGATATGATCAATGAAGTAGATGCTGATGGTAAGATACTGCTAATAAATAATTTAATCAAGTGCCTCAAATGTGGGTTTTTTTCTAACAAAGTAACTGTCTTGCAGGCAATGGCACAATTGACTTTCCAGAGTTTCTGACAATGATGGCAAGAAAAATGAAAGATACAGATAGTGAAGAAGAAATTAGAGAAGCGTTCCGTGTGTTTGACAAGGTACTAAAATGTTTACCTCAAAGAATACTTGTTAAAAAAATTCAATCTGACTTGTAATGAGCTTCCTCACCAAATTGAGGGGTATCTGCAGTCCTGTCATCTAGAACCTCTAGGTTAACCGGTCACCCTAAAGTTTGGTCTACTGTGGTGCTGTACCAGAAAGTCAAAGGAGTCATCGTGATAGTGGGTGATACTATTAAACTACCATTTGCTGTGATACTACAATACTTGCAGAAGGCTGACAGGGAAATTGCTTAAATATTTTAAATGGTAGTCTTTTAAATCTTTCTCTTAGTCTTTATTAAGTGAATTGCTAAGTGAGTCTGAAGTTACCCAACTTCTTAAGCAAGATGCACTTTTAAACAGAGAATCTATAATGGTAAGTACCTTAGGTTGTGGGGAGGAAAAAGTTGGTCCAGAGTTTGTATACACTAGTACTTTGGTGTCCAGTGTCCCAGCTAGGATGGAATATGTAAAAGTGGTCTCTGAACACCTTGTGGCTTTGCGCTGGACTCCCATGAAACAGGGGAATAAGTGGCTTCTAAGAAATACATGTTTGAACCAGACAGTCACAGATTGAACAGGCTCTGTCACCTAAAAGGTGCCGATTGCTTTGTCAGTGATAAAAATGTATTGGGATAGGACAGCCCAAAGTAGAGTGTATTGGATAAGTTGTTTTTAAAATGCCTTTAAGACCAGGATTCTGGACAATACTGAAGATACGCTTACAGCTTTCGTTTGCCTTGTGCAAATGCTAGTGGTTAAAGCTATGCTGACTTCTTAATGTTCAACTTGCTCTACTGTGTTCTGAAGTTGGAGTTAAGTCACTAAGCCTTAGACAAGTCTATTTCAGTCGGGTTTTTTTTTCCCTCCCAGGATGGTAATGGCTATATTAGTGCTGCAGAACTCCGTCATGTGATGACAAATCTTGGGGAGAAGCTAACAGATGAAGAAGTTGATGAAATGATTAGGGAAGCAGACATTGATGGTGATGGTCAAGTAAACTATGAAGGTAAGGAGCTGTTAACCCAATTCTTTTTGTGTAGTGTTCTTCATGCTGGTGACTGTGTGGATGCTGATAGCCACACCAAGTTTAAATAGGGCAATGTTCAATGAGATCTTTTCTACAGTTAGTATTCCTTTAAGGTAATGTTTTTTAGTATGTACACAGTGTACCTCTAAGTAGGTTTAGGTTTGAGTGGGTTATTGCAGCCTTTGTGCCAAAGGCAAAATGACTGTTCAGCTGTGCAGTGTAAGAAATAACTTTCTAAGGCTAATGATATCTAATGAGCATTGGAATAAGGAAGCTAGCAGAGATGTTCATGTACTGTTCTGTTCACTAATGAATGCTGATCTGACTGTAGCAAGACACTCATTTTTCATTAATGCTTTCCCCCTTTAATTAGTAATTTTAAAAGCCTCTAAAATATGCAGAAATTTCAAGAGCTTTAGAAGACCTCTTAAATAACTTTACACAAATCAGCTGCAGCAGTACCTTTTATTTCCTTCTTTCTTCTTGGCATTGAAACTTTGATCAAGTCATGCAAGCAGGAGGAGTTCTGTTAGATAATTGCTTGCGGCTCAGAAGCAGTAAGGTTGTTTTCATTTTAACTTTCTGCACATCTTATAGAAAGGAGCTAAGGTACTTTCAGATAATACCCTTTCTGAGGTGTAGGTGTTGCTTCCCTTCAAGGCCTTTTAGCTTCTGGCCTTAGGATAAGCACTCATCTGTGAGTGAAAAGGTGTTTTATGAATAACGGTGTTGCTCTGGAACTGTACTTACAAATAGACTGTTTAGAGGCTGGCACTAGAGAAGAGGAAAGCCATCCCTCTTGTTTCTGTTGCTCTTTTGAAACTTGAGCAACCAGTTAACTCCTTTCAGGTTCCTGTTTTCTTTTTGTTGTTGTACCTGAAACTATGGTTCAGTTCAGCAAGACAAGTGAAGAATCCTATTTTACTGGAAGTTAGATTCCATGTGCTGTGAATAAGCAATGATTCTGTTGCTTAAAGTTGGTCAGGCAAAATAGTAAAATGAGCTATTTTGCTATGAAAAAAAGCTAATGCAATGTCTTGCTTGTATCCCTACTTACTGATTGTTGCTTCAGCACAACCTCTACCGACCTCTTAGTCTGTCTTTAGATATCTTGTCTATCTGTAAGTCAGGGGGTATGAGGACCCTGTAATGTTTTATTTTGGAAGTAAGGCTGTTCCTCAGTTCACTGAGGGACCAACTTTTTTGGTAAGAGACCTTTTGTCATTAAAAATAGGAAGTTTTTAGATGCGATTGGAAAAGGGGACTGTCTTGAAGATGTAACTTTTGAATGCAACTGAAAAAACAGTTTTGAAAGTGGTCAGCACTAGTAAGGCAGTTCACTTCTTAGATCTTGCAATTCAGATTTTTCTCTGAATAACTCTTATGCAACTCTTTCCTTTTGCAGAGTTTGTACAAATGATGACAGCGAAGTGAAGATGTTGTACAGAATGTGTTAAATTTCTTGTACAAAATTGTTTATTTGCCTTTTCTCTGTTTGTAACTTATCTGTAAAAGGTTTTTCCCTTACTGTCAAAAGAATATGCATGTATAGTAATTAGAAGGCCATTCCTCCATGTTTTTCTCCTTTATCTTACTGTCATTGTTCTGATTTTTGGAAAATTGATCTAAGTAACAAATGTTGCATGTGGCTTACTCTGGATATTTAAGCCCTTCTGCACATCTAAAGTTAGATGGAATTGGTTAACTGAGGGAACATCTGGGTTGTCTGTTTTTAAAAAAAAAAAAGTAGCTTTCTTTAGGAGACTTAGGTATGACTAGTGTAACAAGTTACATAAAGTAAGCCAGGGTTTTCCATGCATTAGCAATTCCTTAAAGTGACATGCTGGCACTCTAGTTCTCCAGTACTTACAAGGAGTTTATTCCACTTTCTGTGATGGAGGATAAGGACTCTTGCAGCTAACCGCAGGATAAAACCATGTGACTAGTATATATGCATGTGGCTGATGCACTGTAAAAATCATTCTCCTAGCTTACTTCACAGTAACTTGCTTGTGGCCATACCTGTAACATGTTGTTGAAATGTGGAGTCTTAACGTTGTGGACGATTGACAGTCAACAATATGAAACTTAAGTTGCACTAATGCAAAACGGGTGATTTATCCAGGTACTCGTACACAAGTTTTTTTGTACTGCTGGTCCTGTACCAGAAAACATTTTCTCCTCTTGTTACTATGCTTTTTAAACTTTGTTTAGCCACTTATTTTCAAAAAAATCTGCTTATGGCACGATTTGCCTCAAATCCATTCCAAGTTGTATATTTGTTTTCCAATAAAAAATTACAATTTACCCATACTGTTTCAATGTATCCTTGAATTATTTACAGGAATTGTTCAATACAGTTGCTGCTCTATGTGTTTCAGTATGTAGCAGTTTGGTTTGCTTATGCAATGGATTGGCTGTCTTAAAATAGCTTGGAAGGTGAAAACTTAGTCCTTAAACTCTGGCCCTTAATAGTATTGTTGACTTGAAGAAGCTTTCTTACTAGTAGTTTAAAATGTATTTTACAGTCTTGTGTGGAGCTTGGTGCTTCAATAAACTTACCGTAGTGACTGGCTATGCCCACTATCTGTAGACATTGTGAACTGGATGTTGACCTAGTTCAATAGTTGACCTAAAATTAAAATTCCTTGTTCAGACAACTAAACCTGTTTGCTTTCTTTTAATTATCTTGGAGTTTATTCCCTGTCAGCTGCTACATCGGGGTAACTTAGTCTCACACCTGGACTTTTCTGAAACTGCCATGTCTGAGTTGCCTTTGAGGATGCAGTCAGCTCGGAGCTCAGAAGGAAAACCTTCTTTTACTGATCTGCTAATAAGCATGACTGTGCTTCTAGCACTGGTGTTTTTGTCAAGGTTTAAACTTTTTTAGAGCAGAAAAACCTGGTTTTGACCAAGGACAAATCCAAGACCTAAAAGAATGCCAGAGGCTGTTTGTGCCCCTTGCTTCTCTACTCCTGGCAAGAGCTGACTCTTACATATGCTATATGGTTATCTTGTTTGGGGATCCTGGTTGCCTTGAAACAAAGCATTGGCCCATGCATCTGGTTACCCTTGCTGGTCCCAGCAGAGCTGTTACTTGATGTTTTAAAATTGTTTTAATCATCTTTGATTATAGTGAAAATGAAAAATTAGGACAGCTGATCAACCTGATTTTGGAAACACTTGATCAGGTGTTTATGGTCACTGACTTAAAGCCCTGCTCCCTAAGGATTATAAGCAGCTCTGTTGGCTTTCCAAAGGAGGCTTGTCAAAAGTGTTTAAATTGCCAGCATCAGAATTCCTTAGAATTAATTGTTGCTTGTGCACTGGCAGTCTGAAGAAGCTTATGCAGTCTAAATATTGTAGCAGTTAGGTCTTGCCTTCTACAAAATGAGTGACTGAACAAACACTTCCTATCCAGTCCTCCTCCTGTGGCCT
This sequence comes from Athene noctua, assembly GCF_965140245.1. Classification (NCBI taxonomy): domain Eukaryota; kingdom Metazoa; phylum Chordata; class Aves; order Strigiformes; family Strigidae; genus Athene; species Athene noctua. The sequence continues at coordinate 98,044,104 of NC_134037.1, forward strand.
AGCAGCCTGGGGACAGGACATACGTGCTTGAACTGGCCCGGGATGAAGAGAAGTTGACAGAACCATCAGAACAACCCCTTGAGATTCTGAATTGCAGGAATACTGCAAGTGTCATTTCTAGAGGTAAGTAACGCAAACAAGGACCTGACAAGAATTTGTATTTGCTGATCGAGTGTCTTAACTTTCAGTAGACTGGGAATGACACTGACCCACAGTCTTCTGCTACACCTCAGCATGCATTTGGAAGCATCTGATTAAGGTAAAACGGAGAGGATCTTCTCTGTTTAGAAAAACTACCTTGGCCAAGATAACTGCCTTTCATAAAATGATTGGGTGAAGAATGTGTGATAAGGCCAGCCATTATTTACTGTCATTTTAGCTCTTCCCCATTCAGAGTGTTTAGTCACAGGAATCAAAGCTGCTGCCATTTTTGTTCAGTGTGTCTGTTGCTGTTACCCAAATGAAATGCCCAGTTTCTGCATCAATATTGAAGTCTTGTAGCCCTGTTTACATTGTGCTTTAACTGCAGAATAATACCTTTCTATTCTGCTAATAGAATATCTTCAGAGGTAGAGTCAGTAAAGAAGTGTTGTGGAAGCTGATGGCCTTGATCACTGGAACTTGAATGTTCTGGCTGAGGTACATTTGCAGGTGCTTTTGCTATTGTGAAACAGGCAGTCCCTAGGTCACTAGGGAGATTTCTGCCTAGATGTATCTGTAGGAATACTCTGAAGTTTCAAGTTTAGCTTCTGGTAGCTTGCTGAGATACAATCCTTCACCTTGTCTGTTAAATATGGTGGAGGTCCTTATCTTCCATATTGTAATAGCAAGAACAAGAACTGGTACAACACTGCAGTAAAACACCTGGTGGTGCTGGTTTATTCTAAATGGGGGCAAGGCAAGAGATCTTGTGTGTAATAACTGCTGTTCCATTAATGTCTGGGCTTAGGGGGAGATCCTATCTGGGTATAAAAACCTGATGGGAGGGAATGAAGACAGAACCAGATTCATCTCGGTAGCACCTACTGGCAGGGCAAGAGGCAATGGGCACAAATTTAAGTTCTATCTGAACAGAAAACACTTTTTACTATGAGGGTGGTCAAACACAGGTTGTGGAGTCTCTGCAGATTTAAAACCCAGCTGAGAGGGTGCTGGGCTGATCCTGCTTGAGCATCAGGGAGTTGAACTTGGTGATCTCAAGAGGTCCCTTCTAGTCTAAACAGTTCTGTGAAGGTGTCCCTGCTAGCTTCCTTGGCTTACCATGGTGTGCAATCTGGTGGCCTTTCCCTGTGAAAGACGACGTGCAATTGCTTGCTACAGCCTGATAAGTCTTAAGAGTATGTCTCTAACTCATTCTAGTAGTGTTAAGAGTCACCAGGCAGGACTTCAGAAGACATTGTACCTCAAGGCTGTGAGCTGTCCTGAAAACAAATACTCCTCTAATCACTTGTCACTGTGGAATTTGGTGGGGGAATATATCACTGGATGAGGAATAGTAGCTGGTAAGCTTGCAGCCTGTTAAGATACAGCTAATGGGTAAAGGAGACAGTAAGTGAGGATTAGGAGCCTGCTAATAAGATCAGTCTAGTTTGAGGGAGACTATAGGTCAGAAGGTAGATGAGTATATAATGCAGGAATGCAGCTGACAGGCCTACTTGGGGGTAATGCAGACTGGGCATTTAGTCTTTCAAATGGAGCCACTGGTCTCAAAAGACAACTGCAGGAGTGAGGTAGCTAAATGACACTGACACTGCTGAGTGGTCAGTCCTTTCTGGAATTGTTTGGTAACAGCCTGGGCACAATGAGTAGCAAAATGACTGCTTGCTTATATTAATGTATAACCCGTATATGACTACACTATATTTCTTGGACAGTAACTCAGTCCAATTAAGAGAAAAGCGGTGTTAAACTAGTTTTACTAACTTGTGTGAGTAAGGGGAGTTTCCATAGTTCAGGACTAACATCATTGCCAGCTGTTTCCAGTGGGGATGGGTGGAAAATACTAGAGACTTGAAAAATTATCCTTGAAATACTGCATTTAAAAATGGCTTTTCCATTGAAGTCTTCATATTGTGATGGATACTTAAGGAAATTTCATTCTAATTCAGTTAGTCTGACGAATGATAGACTTTTCAGTTAAAAATGTTCAGTTTAGTGAAGAACTGTAAAAATCAATCCTAAAACCCAATCTTTTTTTCTAAGTGAGAATAGTAGGTATTTGAGATGACAATAATACATGGGGGGGTGTGGTCTGAGTATAAAAAATAACCCTGTCCTCTTCAGCCAAAAGAGACAATGCTGAAAAAAATGGAGGACTACATTAATTTATGCTTAAACAGAACTTTGAAAAGGAGATGGAATCATCTTTGGGACAGAGCGAGCTGATTGGAGAATTTGTTAGAGTAAGCTTATTTTTATATCAAACTTAACTATCTATTTTTCTACTTACATATGCCTTTGTTAGTACAGGTTTGTGACTGGAGTGAAAACAACCATACTGCATCTGTTCCAATTTCTAGTTTTGAAGAAAGTTCTTACTCCCCTACAAGAATAGTCACAGTTTGTCATGTTACCTATTTACAATGTTTATGAAGAATTGAATCTGATAGCTGTGTATAGACTAAAAAAAGCAGATTTTTAAGGATGAAGTTTGCACAGAAGACAATATTGAAGTGGGGATGGGGACCTTAATATTTCAGTTTCCCCTAACTGCAAGCCTGATGTCAGTGTCATATTCAGATGATGTAAATGCAAGTTTTCATTTGAAATTGATGATTCCTTTCTAGCTGCTCCTTAGAAAAATACTTCCTATGGCTTTTTTAATAACAATGGCAAAGAGGACGTTTATTTCAGTGTCTTAAACCTGGGAGTCCTGACATACTGTTTAAGAAATAGCCCAGAGATCTAGTCCTACTGGAATACCTTAAGATGAGATTTTTTTCAAAATATGTGGAAGATTTGGTAAATGAGTTTAACAGTAATAACCTGAAGATGAGGCATATTCCTTGTAAAACTGATTGGATGATGTGATACAGTAACTTAATAACATTATTCAGAGTTTCAGTAGGCTATTGAAGAATAGGTCTGCATTTTACTGCATGCTTTATGTATACAGAGCAGCAGATAGTGCTGCTCTTAGATCTTCCCATACAAACGGGATATCGTGCAGTGTCATGTAATGACAGTGTACTGCAGGTTGGCCTTTTTTTTTTCTTTTTAGGAGGAGCTGAAGTGGAACTAAGAGAAAGGGGACAGGGAAAAGGAAGGATGAAAGAATATAAAAACAGGAGAATAGGAGGGAAAAATAGGTTGGATACAAACATGTAATAACTGGTGCAAGGGAAAATCCAATGCTGTTCTCTGAATAACACCAAGACCCTAGAGCTGGAGCTCCTGCCTTGTTCCTGTGGCTTGTTCTTAAATGGTAAGGGTGGTAGTTGAGTTTGATGCATTTCTAGTGGCCCCCACAGCTAGAATAAAGTATTTAAGTTCCAATTGCATAATCCTCATCTTGCAGGTAAGACGTTTGGGTAGGCATGTACTTGCTCAGAAATTAAACTTCCCCGTTAGTAAACTGGTACTTCTATTAGTAATTGATACCTTGATTAGCAAAAAATACTGGTTCTCCCTTCAGCACCCCTCCCTTCGGTAGCTGCCATCTTGTGGTGCTGGCCGGTTCCTTTCATGAAGAGGCAACTTCACAGAGGTCAGGCAGGTATTCCCCTTCCTTCCAGGTCTGAGGGATTAGTTGCCTACTATATCATTACAGCAATACGTCCCTGGTCCTGTGGCACCTTCTTAAAAGGCACATTCTTTTTGGCAGTCAGAAAAATGCAGCTAATGGCCCTCGAGGGAAGGAATTTCTGCTAGCTTTCTGTGCCAGCAGGGTTGTAAGAGTAGTATGTTTCTGGAGAGCTCTTTTTTTAAACTATAGGGTTTTCTTTCCACAGATACAATACACTGCTATTGAGATTAAAAGCCAAAAAAAGTTCAGAACTCCCCCGCCCCCCCAGTCTGTTATTAATTGTGAAGCACTGGATGATTAGCAACCCCAGGAAGGCTGTGGGGTTTCTCAGTTCCCTTCATTTCCTCTGACTAATCTATAAACATTTTTTTTTCCTCTTAAAAAGCCACTGTTTTTCTAACATTAACTAAATTTAAGCCTTTGAAAGAGACCTTTGAAGCTCCCTATGTCCAAAGTGGAAGTGCAGAGTCTTTTGTTGCGGCCAAATAATTCACAAAGAATAGGAAAATTGTAATTCAAGGTCTACTCTAAAGCTCTATGGTCAGTGTAGTCTTTACATTGATTCAGAAGGCCTTGAATATGCTTAAAAATAAAGCTGCTTAATGGATTAGGATGTGTGAAAATTTCCAATAATTTGGAATTGATTCACAAAGCAGTGTAATATGTCATTAGATTTTTCCTTTTTTTTTAAGATGGTAGCATTAAGACAGACTATAAAATTGATTTGCATTTTCAATTCTTTGAGAATGCTGGGCATTTTTCCATGGAATTAATATTGGCATTTATTTATACATATGCTACATTTTAAAAGGCTGCCAAGATTAAAAAGTACTAGAGGATTCTCTTCTGTAGACTTTCAGTGAGGAAGACATCCCCATTGGCCTGATTAACAATCCAGTTTGCAAGATTATCTGAAAGCAAGAGCAAATAAGCACTTTCAGCAATTCTTCCTGTTTTAATAATGCATTATTCTACCAGTAGGACAAGTTTTTTTTCACTTTTGAAATGGGCTGTGATGCTCAGGCTAAACGTGCAGGGAAATTATACCTCTCTGCAAGCTTTTCCATCCTCTTTCCCCCTCATGCTATAGCATCATAACTGATTTGTTTCTGCAGGTGGTGGCTTCCCCTAAAACCTTTTCCCCTAAAATCTTTTTATGATTCTTTACTAGGCTTTGGAAGAAATGCTACAAAAATCTCTTTTACTTCTGGCAGCTTTTTCTTTCCCTTGAATTTCCCATGTTTTACCCTTTAAGGAAGCATTAGCTAAGGAGATGCATCTCCACATACCCTGAAGAAATGTCCACGTGTTCTAAACTGGAGTTCCCTCACAGAATGGCCCAGATTTCCATGCTGTAGATTCATCATTTATCTGGCATAGATTACACTTGAGGACAGGTTTTATTGCCATGGTTCTGATAAGTTCTCTTTGGCTACTGAAGAGGCATAGAAAATGTTTTGTTCTTAAAGAGTAATCTTCTCTACAAAAGCAATGAATTTGGGCAAAATTGTAGCGGGGGAAAAGGTTTCATATCCCTGGTCCTTACTTTCTTGGCTGCCTCTAAAGATAAGTTTGCCTGCCATGTTAGCAGTTAAAAAAAATAATCAGTCATTTGCTAGTGAAGCAGATTGGAAGCATCTCCGTCAATCGCAAGACCTTACTCCTCATCTGCATCTGAGAGAAAAGTACCTCCTTGCAATCTGTCTGTGAAGTGTAGGCAAGCAGCTATTGAGGTAATTTCCTGAATAGTCTTAAGCAAACTGGCAGTTTTCAGAGAACATCTGACGCAATTACATTTTATATCAGAAGCATGGGGAAAATGCATCCAATATTCAAATGTATCTGTGTTTCTTTCTTCAGCCCTCATCCAGCCTTCTCTTCTGCACCTAGCCAGAGTAGGATGTTTTCATCAAAAATGCTGATAGTTACATCCATTCACTGTCAGCATAGTGGGATGAAAGGAGTCATATAAAAGGTATCCTCCACTTCAGCTGCACTTTGTTTCCTCAAAGAGGAGAGGCAGACCCTCCCTTGCTAATCGTTGGAAAAGCAGAATTTCACTGCTGACCTGCGGAACTCCTGGGGGAACACTCTCAAGCCTTTCTGGATGAGAAGCTTCTTTCTCTTAGCCTGTAAACATATCGATAGTTCTGGATTGATGAGCTATTTCAATAATTTTCATAAGAATCCACTCCTCCATTTTTAATAATTTTGCTGATGAAACAATTAGGATCAAATATCAGTTTGTGCTTTCATCAGTCTTTGACTAACTTTTAATTAAACTAAAGACAAATTGAAATGAGAGTTTACATTTCTAATCTGCCTTCAGAGAATAAACTGCACAAGAAACTAATTTTACCTGCTTAATCAGCCAATGCTAATACTAGGTAGTTATGCAGTATGAAATTTCCTTCAAGAAGCCCAGCTCAGCTGAGTGAAGCCCACACACAGTTTTAAAGGAGAAGGCAGAGGGAAAGTATCTGTAAATCAAAAGCTTGTATCTTGCTACCAAGTGCTTCTGGACACTTTCTTCCTACTTTTGTAGACTTGACAGGGAAAATGCTAGCAGCATACTCATGTAAAAACACCATGAAGCTATCCCAGCACCTTAAGTTTTAGAGACAAGGTAAGCATTTATGTAGATACATGTATACAATAGGGAAACAATAGCTGTGGTTCACTTTCAGTAAGTGGGTGAAGGCTCTAGGGATTACTTATGTAGATAATACATGACCTGTATTGTCTACTTCACCTGAGTTTTAGAATATGTTCCTCAGAATATTCTGCTTTTGTGTGTTCATGGACAAGAAAATTTTTTTTTATTCCCCCCCCCAGGTAGCGATTTGAGTGGTGTAGTCAGTGGTCCACACTTTTGCATACTTATCCTATTGCCTCAGATCTTACCACCAGTCTCCCCTTTGTGGATGCAAGCAATCCCAAAATAAACCTGCATATTCAATTTTCGAGTTGATTTCTGTGAAAAGCACAGGTGCTGCTGCTCTTTCCTCATCTTGTTCTCATTTTTCTGTTTGGAACATAGAGCAGGTGGATTTAATTGTTTGATGAACTGCAGCAATTCTGAACTTTTCTGGTCCGCAGTCATTCTTGTAAGATAATTTCATGTTGCCAACAGAGCTGCTCTTAACTCCAAAAGTTGTCTTCTCTGTATCCTCTTGGGCAGTGCTCTTGCCCTGAATCTCTGTGAGATAGCATGGGGAACAGGAGACTGTCTAGTATGACAGGTACCCAACACAAAGCTCTTCACCTCTTGAACAGAGTTTTTACCTAAGTGAAGCTTAGAAGGCTGTTCAGGGCACCTAGAGAGGACTGTTGAATATAGTCTGTCTAAACCTGTTGCCAGGTGGAAAACAGCCCCAGTTCAGATCCTTAATATTGCTCTTGATACATGTACGTTCTAATTCACTCATCATGGGGAGGGCATGCCTTCTCTGCAAACTCACAGCCCCAGAGCTGATCCTAGCCAGGAAATCCTTTTCCAGATGGACTTGCTCTTTGGCATGGCACAGAATCTCAGTAATGTGGGGATGAAAACATAAGTGGCATATGAATTTTGAGCCATTCATCAAGCTACCCTGCAGCAATGAGTCTGCCAGAGTCTCAGCTCAGCTTGAGTTAACTTACTGAAGAGGGTTTTGGATTTTGCCATCTGTAATTCCTCTGGTTTTGCTTGAAGGCTTAAGTATTTAATTTTTATCTGAAGTTTTTTTTTTCCCAAATACCCTCTGTAAGTATGATTATGGTAAAAAATACTTTTCCACTATTCAGAGCAGTTTGGTAAGAGTATTCAATTATGATTAACGCTTTAGAAAAGCATTGGAGCCTCAGGTTTATGGAAAGTTGTGCTTAAGCAATACAAGAATCTTGAAAGATATGTATGTAAAACGATAGGCCATACCTCAAGTCAGATTATACTTTCAGCTCCACCATGTTGTTCTGCTGTTGTGTGAAAGCCTGGGGAGATTTGGTAGCTTCTAGGTTCTACCATCCTCCTGTCAGTGCTGACTTGTTTCCAGGATGTTAACACTACACCAGGACACTAAGCTCCTCAGCTCTCCTCCAGCTCCATTACTTTGCATGCAAGTAAGTAAATGAGATGAAAATTACATGATAGGAAAACTGATTTATGTATTACAACATTGAAGCACACCTGTGACTCCCATTTATATGTTTCAACTGAATGCCACTGAAGTCTCCTGTTAATTTCAGTGTTATCTGGATCAAGCCCTTGGTTGGTATCTTGATTGTCTGTGGGGTAGGTCCTGACACAGCATTTTTTTAAAGGATATGCTTAGTTCTATCCCCATTTAATAAAGCAATTAAGTGTGATTAACTTGTGTAAGAGGTTGAAGCCTGAACTGAAAGTCAAGCATGAACTTTGCTGAACTGGGACTTAAATAGTAATTTACATGAGAGGATATCCCCATTCATCATCTGAAAAATAAGGCTTCTGCAGAGACATGGCCCTGGTAGATATTACTGTGGTTACAGATCTTTCAGGCCAGAGCTGTCTAAAATGCAACTATTTTGAAGCAAAAAACCACTCAGGCTTGTTTTATGCCCAGTTGTGTACACAGGTTCTTCATTTTACAGCAAATTTGGTCACACTGCCTGAGGGCATTCATAATGAAAAAGTTATTTTGAAGTAAAAACTGATAAACACTTGAAAAAACAGAAACTATAACTGTTTCTTTTCCAAAGTCCAGGCAGTTTGTCTTGTTCTGCTGCCCAGAGGTCCTCAAAAATTTACTTCACTCCAGTAAATACTATGCAAATGAGTATTTCCACTAATAAAATATGCATGAACATCTGAAATGCAAATCATATACATAAATTGCCATGTGTTGGCCGAGGCATAAGAGCTTTATGTATGACCTGAGCACATGCGAAGTAATTCAAATCAGCTTAGCCCTCTGGATTGTCAGCTCAGGTAGTGCTATGAGGGGCTGCCTTATTTGAATAAACTCACACTTGTCAGAGACTAGACTTGCTGATAACTGAGATCCAGTGGATGTCTCTGCGGTGGCTGAAGAAGTTACCTCTGCCAGCTGTTGACAGTAATCCTGTTTTGGGGGGATTGCTCATTTCCACAGCAAAACTAGCAGAACAGAATGTGTGCTGCACCTCAGCTGCTTTATTGCCACAGTCTGACTGTTGCTTTAAACCGCGGGTGAAGCAAAATTTAAGTTAAACCTGTCAACTTCACACTGAAGCTGTTGAGGCACTGACTGTATTCTTTTGACTTCATTGTGACCGTGGCAACACAAATACGAGCGTAGTAACTCTTTAAATTATTACAGAAAGGCTTGATAAGCTCCTCTATTGACACCCTAACAATCAACAGTAACTTCATCTCAGCTGGTGCAGGAGATCCTGTTACCCTCATGACCATTTAGTCCTATGCCTGTGGCCTTTGTACTCTGTAGCACACTAGGGCATCGACCTTTTAAGAGCAGCTTGTGAAGAACCGTATTGCAGGAATTGTCTTTTTAATGGCAATGAGACTGCTGCTGGAAGAAAGGTGCCACATCAGCTCATGTTTACAGGATTTTTGCCCAAAAGTCTTCAGAAGGCCACTAAAACACCTCAGCTTTCTCTTTGTGACTATTCAATCTCAAAAGCCCTTTATGGTGTGCATAGTGAAAAGCAGTATATGTTGTTGCTATTGTTAACCATGCTGTAAAAACCAGACAAACAGTATTTTTTTCTTCCCTTGTAAGGGTCTAAAAGAACGAAGAGTATCTTGCCAGATTTAGGAGGTGTATTTTGGTGGTGTGGCGAAGATGAATTCAGATCATAGATGTGCCAAAGTATGAATATTTCTGCAGCTGAAAACAGGAGCGAGTAGATGCATATCATGTCTATGTGGCAGAAAAATGATTTGTAAAATTCCTTTCTTGCTTCAATTACAATACCATAAAATGCCTTACAGCCCTTTCAGTATTGAGGCTGATTCTAATCACTTCAGTAGTAGCATGACTTCTCTGGCCTCTCTAATACAACTCTTGATTTACTGCGAGAGATCAAACTCGAGGTCATTTCAGCTCCATTTTCTTACTTCACTCAAAATATCCTGTATGTTGTGTATTAAATTGCCAGCTCTCCCTGCACAGGCAATACCAACCTGTATAACTCTGAGCTAGCTATACTTCCCAGGCTGTGGATTCTGTTCCTCACTGAAGAGCCCTCTAGTCACGCAACTTCCAGTAAAAGAAAAGCCAGTTTGATGTATTATCACTGAAGAATGCTCAAGTTACTCTACCATTGGAGTATTACAGAAGGGGCAATTGCTTCAGACAGAGTCACTGACTTTTAAAAGCTGGTGTCTCAAGTTTACTTGGCTGAATTTGCTAAATTGGAAAGGGAAGTATTACTGCAGTCTCTTCTTCCAGCAGAACTAAACAATGGGCCATGCTGAACAGCTGGAAAATGGTAACATCTCCAATCAGTACCACGCTTCACAAAGTGAATATCTGTCGTGGCCCGAGTTAGGCACTTAAGGGAATCTACACGACCTTCTGCAGGAAGGCTTGGGCTTTCTCTGCCCACATCCCAAGCAGGTGCAGGCTCCGGGCTGGAGAGAAGCTGAGCAGCCATGTTAGGGTGGCAATAAGCATGAGTTAATATTCTCAGCCTCCCAGCAGGATTACTAGGTCAGGTTTGGCATTCTGCTGCTGAGGACTACACTCCTGGCTCTAAGTGGCTCATGTCCAGGAGACACTGCCCAGCGGAACCAGTGTGCAACATAGGTAGGTTCTGTAGAAGAGATGACCAAAATATTGCCTGACCTAAGCATTTCACTTCCTACATGCCAGGATGCTGTAGATGGTAAATCTGATTCCCAGGTGCTTAATTCCTCTCATTCCATTCATTTCATAGGGATGATGGGCACTTAACTCAGCGCTGTGAATGGCAGCATTCCATTTTGCTTTTAGGTATGGCATTATTAAGTGTCTAAGCCCCTTTTTGGACATGGCATTATATATCTCTATGTTATTTTGGACTTCCTTGAGGACCAGAATTTTAATTTTTAAAGAAATCATATTTTATTAGGAAACATGTGCTTAGGGGTCTATTAATCTCTCTACAACTGACACTCAAGCCAGTCTGTGCAGCAATTTGTTACAAAGCCACTAAACCTGGCACTGTAATTATGGGATGCCAGTTCTTGCTTCTCTGTTGTGAAGTGAACATAGAGTCATCAGTGTTTCTATTTTTGCATGAAAATGATTCACAATGTAGAATGTACTGTACTACAAAAGGGATAGAAGAAAATAGTTCCATGATACATGTTGGAAGACAGAAGCAATGGCTTGCTGCTGTGATTCATGCGTGTACTGCCCAGGCATTCCAAAAATGGCTTTCTTCACAATTAGGCACAAAATCTGTAAACCATAAAAGGGAAACCATCAGTCGAACAGCAAGTGATTCCGGCTGGCTGCTTGAAATGAAGGAAAGTGATAATTCATGGAGCGGGCAAAATGTCAAAACTTACTGGACCTTGTCTCATGATAACTGGCAGGTTTTGCTTTTAAACTGAAAAGACTTACTGTGCTTCAAAATCAATATGGTCTGATGAGAACCAATCACTGATATTTATTAATTGTTTGACTATGGCATCAGGGTCCTGCATACAGCCGCTTGCTGAGGACAGGGGCACATAAGGGAGGGCTGAACTGCAGCCCTGCTCCGGGGAGCTGAGGGGCTGCTGCCCACATATTCCCCATGGAACAGACTTGGCAGAAAGAAGGCAGTGAGTAGGCTGAGCCTTGGCAGATTGCTCTTCCCCCAGCACAACTGAAGAGTGAAAACAACACTGCTGAGAGCACTCAGCTGGATGTCAGCTTAAGTATGAAAATGTGGGTGTTGCTTCCCTCAACATGTCTGCATTTTTGGGACCCCCTTAAGCTTGTCATAACCAAGTGCATCTCAAGGACAACGTACTCCTCCCAAGGCTTTTTACGAGGTCCGAGGATCTGTCATCTTTGACTAGGAGAAGTTTGCAGTAGCTGGAGATGCTATAGCTATAGCTGATGATGCGCCTCATAATTTATAAGTGGAATATTTATTAATGCATGCCTCCTGAGAGCCTTTGACACGTGCTTGGGAATGACTCTGGGAAAATATATAAGCAAATATAAGTATAGAAGCTCCTACTGGAAAAGGCCATTTATTGCAGCCGCTAATTCACTTTTTTAAAACCAGGATCAGCAGCAATAACACTTGTGTACAATTTGTCCTTTGCCCATCAGGAATTCATGCCTAACTCAGCCATGGTCTTGGCTCTATTTCTGACAATACATAGACAGGCCTTTTTCCCTTTTAGGGCTGAATCTATCAGCTGATCAACAATCTCAAGGTACCAGTAATTTCTAGATATCTGATGGAAATGAGAGGAGACTTTTTATCTTACAAAACAAATTATCTATTTGGCTCTTTGTCACATTTATAGTTCTAGAAGGAACTGTATCTTTAAGAAATAAAATAAACATCAGTACAGTTCCTCACTGTTTATTTGAAAGTATAGCAAAGGATTGTATTAATACAAATTATCATGGGACAGACTTTCTCAGTTAAGTAAATGCTAACCTTTTATTTGAAAATCCTTTAGGATCTCATTAACTGCTCTGTGCCAGGTGGCCTATTGTGGTAGGAGAGCCATTCTGAGTAAACAGCATCTTCTTAAATGAGTTATAGATACTTTTATACAATCATTTGCAAGAAATGTTCTATAACACCCTTTAAAACTGCACTTTCAGCCTTGGAATTTCAGCCCTAATCTGGTGTGCTTTATTGACAGGCTAGATCTGCTTGGCTGCTGATTTGGAGAACAGCTTTACACTTTCTGTTTATTTTGCTGTGTAATTGTTCTGTGCCAGAAATCTTCTCGTTTGACCTCGAGCTAACAACTAGTTATAAATGGCATTCGTGCTGAGGTTTTTGATCGTATACCCTAAGTAATCTCATAAGCAACTGCTCTTCTTCTAAATCTCATCATAATAATAATGACACAAGATGCACTAGTGCAGTTTCGTGATCTGTGGGGGCTAGCCTTTCAATTTCATAAATGCATATCAACATCCTGTGAATGGCTTAAAATACAGTTACAGTCAGGAAAAGGATTTTATAAAAGCAATGTCTCTGTGTTCTATATTAATTCTGAATTATAAACATAGCAGAATATACACAAGTCCTACTTTCCGGATGGTTTTTTTTTATCCTGGTATTAACTGACAGGAGAAAGCTCTATGCTATTAACAGTCTCATGTCTATTGCTAAATGTCAGCTTCTCCATATATAATATTTTTTTGTCATTTCCACATTTTATATTTCCAACATCAGTTTAATCTGAAAACCTCCATTTTTTAACAGTCATGATCTGGAGGGTCTGTGACTGTCAGGATTAAGGGCTCCTGTGTTTTTTTCCTGGGGTCCTGACCATGCCAGGAAATGCCTTTTGCATTAATCACCTTTACTTAACTAATCATCCCCAAGTCAAATTTGTTAAGCTTGTAAATTAAGAGCCTGATCCTTTGGCTGTTACTCAAGGAAGTCACAGCATTTTTTCATTTAGCACAGAGAGAAGGATCACAGGCCTCCAAAAGCAGTTTGGTTATGCTTTTCCCCTTCCCTACTGCTAATCTCTGAAAACCTAACCAGGTCTCTGAAGCTGCCTTGTAGTTTGAGGACAGCCCTGCAATTGCAGATGAGGGTACAGAACTGGCACTGCCCCAGAGATGCAGGCTGCCACCATCCAGCAGGTGCGAGCTCCTGTGTTCAGTACCTCTTCCCTTCTCTGTAGCCCAGTTATGGCTCTCATACTTGTGAGGCTTCTGCCTCAAGCACTCCAGTCCACTTCTGCAAAACTTTGAAGCTCATTTTTGTAGTGCTCAGTCACTGCAATGTTTGTTTCACCACTTCAGTGGTATGCTGGCTTGTTGTGGGTTATGTCCATTCCGAAGCTCTGCTGCTTGCTTTCCCCAGTGTACCAGAACCCTGCATTTAGCAGGAAACCTTCTGATTCTTGCTCGTTCCAAAAGCAGAAGGTAATTTCTCTCCCCTCTGGCCTTGCCTGAGCAATTGGTCTTTTCTTTGATGAAGAAGAAAACCTAAATAATTTAAGAACCATTCACGCATCGCATAACAACATCCAGCCAAATATCATATCTACCTCTGACCAGGATGTTTAAATCTGCAGAATGTATATACGAATGTCTCTGCGAGCACAGGAGAACCATGGCAAGCCTTGCTGCTTCTCTGGGAGGCTGCTGCAAGCCTGTTTCAAGTGGCAGCTATTGGGAGTGGTATTAAGGTGCTCGTACCTTCTTTCTTATTTCTCTTTTGGAGCATGCATAACAGCTGTTATTAACCACCAGCAACTGAATCCTTGTCCTAGAAAAATAACCCATCAATGAAGCAGTTGTAGAATGAGAAGGGCGGTATCTGTAATGACAGCGTGCGGTATATGCTGGCTAGCTTGTAGGTTGGCACATACTCTACCTACTACCACAGCCATTTGAGGTCAAAATGTTTCAAGAGCCAAGAGAAATCTATTAATATCATTCTAAGTACTGTGGCTAAGATCCAGGTAAGGAGAGCCTCAAGAAGGTATCTTTAGAGAAGCAAAATTGTTTATTTCCCATCTATATTATGAAAACTAATCATCTGTTTGTATGGATAGTCCTTAAATGGTCACTGGGTTAGCATCAGAGGGGTTTATCTGCTGTGCAAGTAACAGTAACCATGTATGTGAGATCTGCCAAACCTCCAGTCTCCAGTTTTTGAGGCCTGACTTTTCAGAATGCTTTTCATTCATAAACCTGCTTTCCTTTGTCGTCTGCCACCTCTGTCATGCTTTTCCCACATTGCTTATTCTTCTTCCCCCTTCTGTGTCTTGCCTGTAGTGTTTTACTAAGCTTACTACTCATTTTCATTTCTAACGTACCAGCTTTGATCTACCTGATTTTTTATTCAAAATGATTGACATGAGAGAAATTATGACATGAAAGCTAGGGAAAAATGATGCTGAAGTTTAAGAAGGAAATCCAGTAAGCTCCCTTCTTTTGTAATTATTTACCGTGTTTTGTATTTACTATTTGTCATCGTAGATGAGAGAAGTACTTGATGGCACATTCAGATATTCAAGCTGATGAAGGCTAACTCTGTTAGATTGCAAAGGAAAGACATAATGTGATTTTTTTTACTGTGCATCTCGTGACATTTTAGATTTAAATGGGGCTTATGTGGTTCATGAATTGGCCTTAAATCATCTACATACTGTCACTAAGCATTTTCTTAACAGCTGTTCTCTCCTTTAGTTAATTACTTATCAAATGTCAAAATGTGATGGCTGAGTGAAATGTCCTGTTATCTGAACAAACCCTAACTTCACAATCGTTTTCTGTAGACAAACAAAATGAAGTGCTACATGAAAAATCATGAGATGTTCTGAAGCAAAAGCTTCATTTTTATGCCTGACTAAACCTGACAATCAAAAATAGGGGAGAGGAGTAGGGAGAATTAATAAATATATATTACCCTGCCTAATGGTTATGAACAGGCATAGGCTGGACCACAGCTGTTAAAGACCAAGTTGGTTTGTTTTTTTTCTGGAGACAAATATGAAAGTCTTTTATGGAAGATTATAACTCAGAATTGGCTAGTGGAAGTTGTGGTTTTTTAGTTGAGTATTCCAAAATCTGCTTGGTTTGTACAGCAAAATGTATGCTTTTATTCAAGATGGGACTCATAACCTGAAATGTCCGGAGAAGCAGGCATGGCTCTTATAATTGATCAGCATTATCTACCTCTGCTATGTCTATAAAGTTATTATTTGATTTTGGTTAGGAACAGGATTGAGGATTGAATAATCTGCTAAAAAATTTAGGCTTCAGCTCATTTCCCAGTAAAAAATAACATGGCTACTCAAAAGAAATTTATAAATACAAAGAAAATGCATTACATAATATGCTAGGGCTATTTTAAGATCAGTGTTTTTTCTCTCTATGGACTTGCTATATGTTTTCTGAATGGCTGAGGTCAACTTTCAGATATAACTAGGAATGCCTTTTGGGGATTGCTTTTAATTGCTTTGATTGCAGAAATCATGTTTGGGCTTAAAATGAGGTGGGGAATATGTAAAGGAAAGCTTGAGTTAAAGAGTAGTTTACTATGTCTACAAGCAAGTGATATGGATAGGAATTCAGTTTCGTATCAGGAGGAACATTCCTAAGTACTGCTCCTAGTTCTCCTCTACCCCCAAAATAACAGGAGATGCTGAAATATTGTCAGAGTTATATACCAGTGTCTATCAGGTCTAATCAGAAATAAACCTTTAATGTGACACTGACCAGAAAACATGTGAGGCCAGAGTCTGTTTACATACACAAAACCACTTCAGCTTAACAGGTTGAGTCTACATTTATTTCATACCTTGCATTTATTTCTGTGAATGACAAGCAGGGATCAGAGTAGCTCAAGAATGAAATAACCTGTTTGTAGCTCTGCTCTGGAAAGTATAGATCTCATTTGCGCATGAAAAGCCCAGCAGTTAAAAAGCTCTAAAAGAAACGAGCAGAAGAGCCTCACTGAGCCACGCAGCAGCTCTAGCTGTTCAATGAACAGAGGCAGGAGCACTATGGTAAAAAAAGATGACAAGGCAGCGTTTTGCTCTGGGGACTGGGAAAGAATGTGCCAGCATGCATTTCTTTACTCTGGAACTGTGTTAACTCCCAAAATGTGTGTATGACTCCCTGGAGAGGGAAAAGCAAGGAAGTAATATAAAAAGGGTCTATAAACCCTATCAGTCATTCACAATACCTAGGAGTGGAAACTGAGGCAAAGGGTTATTGTCTGCAGTGCTGTGAGCAGCCATGTTGTCCTTTGATTCTATATAAAACCAAAAGTTTATTTATCAGACCTAAGAGTTTATTTTTTTAGACCCTTCTCCTCAATCAAACTTCTTTACTTGTTAGGAGGGAAATATGGCCTATTGCGGGAGTCCAGGGAAGGTATTTTCTTTTCCAATATCCTGAGCAAGTGTTTCAACTGGTAACAAAGGAAATCTTCCTCCTTTTTACTGCTAATTATACCCAAGAAAACAGTTGCATCTACTGTTTATAAGTAGCAAATTATTCTGTGCAATCTGAATGCAGTCTAAACAATGATGAAATATTTAGAAATTACTTCGTAGTGATGTTCTGGCAGATAATGGGGTTCTCAACTTCTTGTTTGCGTTACAGCATCTATATGTAATGCTTGATAATGTATTTGCTGTGACGTTGGCATGATTATCTGCATCAGTTAAAATGAGTGTTAGTTTATAATCATCTGTGATTGGAATACCGTTCATGGCATTGAATTCTTCACAACAAGAAATGTTCCATGAATAAGTCCAAGAGACTAAAGAACTGTTTTTTAAAAAAAAAAAAATAATTAGCTGCCTAGAGATGCTAACGATCTTCTTAGGCATTTTTTAAAATCTTGGCATAAAGTGAGCACCTACGTTTCTTCAAAATACCCACTTATTCTGAAACCAGTACTCATAAGAAGTTTCTTCCTTGTGCATTGGCTTCTTTAAACGTGCTTGCATCAATAAAAGTACTGTGAAAAGTACGGAGGGCTCAGGAATTAAGATATTCTTTTAAAGAGCTAGTTGGAAATTAAAGAGATCCCTGAACTGAGAAATAATCTCCTTTTACTTCTGGAAATGATAATTCAGCATATACACTGCAGAGTGTTTTTCCTTGGGTACATGCTGATTGTACGAGCTGCACTGAGGACGTGCTGGATGTGTAGCGCACCGTAAAGCCAGGCTGCTAGAAACTGAATGTGTGAAGCAAAAACTCTTAATCAACATCAGCGCTCATTCTTTATTGCTTGATTAGGGTGATCTTGTAAGTTTCTAAGAGCTGTCAGGCATGCTGTTTTTTTTAAAAAAACAAAGTGGCAACAAACAAACTTTCAGTGCATGGAGATGATTCACATCACAGCCACTGGTGCTCAAAATATTGTGAGTTACATATGTTAAAGAATACATTTTAAGGGCATTTATCTAACTCCAACTGGCTTTCACTGTTGAAGGGCAGCATAAAGTCCGTGAGTCACCCAGCACACTTAATCACTGTGGCTAACAATTGGAGAAAAGGAGCTCCCCGTGAAAGCAGTTGTGTAATGTTGATTTTAATAGGTCCTTGCCCAAGCCTACCCTTCTCCATGATGTCTCCTAGTATCTCTGCCTCATGAATAACCCCGGTGACTTCATTGTGAATGAAACATGGAATATTGTGAAAGCCTGACTCCACCAAACACAGTAGTTAAGCATGCACTGTGTGTGGTGAGGACAAGATCTGACCTGCAAGGTCTGGCTCTGCCCAGCTCTGGCAATGGAGAGATGAGGATCGTGGGGCCAGTGTCCTCTTATGTCCGCACTAAGTGAATAGGGTGAAATGCTTGCCAACTAAGCTGATACCAGTCTCGAATGCAGTGGTACTTCCTTATGTCTCTGAGTCTCAGGTGCTTTGTATTGGCTTATGCAATCTGTCTTTTTTACACCTTGGCTGCTTTCAGCCAAGTATTTCCACAAAGTCAGTGGGAGCTCCAATGCCTATGTCAAACCTGGCAGGACAGAGTTATGAAAGCAAATCTTGCAACCACTGCACTGAGACATGCAGACGTGCCAAGTTTTGCCCAGCTGACTTTCCCCTGTATAGTATGGGAGGCCATGCATGCTAAGGACTCTTGGGAGGGCTTACATTAATTTGGCAGAGCAACACCTGGTGCAGAATTCCTGCTGCAGCTCACTTGTAACATAGGCCTCACAGTGTTGTGACTGAGCTGTTTTTATTTGTGGCAGAAATATAGATGTCTGGGCTACAAGACAGGAGCTACACAAGAAACTTTTTTGTTCATCAGTCTTAGGAACCTGAAGCTGCCACTGTGTAGGACTCTCATGCAAGCTGCAGCACAGAGGAGGGGAAAATGCAACATCTGGTCTGTTTTTATAGCTTCTACTCTAATGCATGGTGGTAAATCCATTTAACTAAGCTGTACAAAACCATCATCACTTCTGCTTAATTATAAAGCTGTTGCATATCATTTTGGTTTTTGAAAATGAATATGGATAAACAGGCTTACCTCTAATCTATATTGATCTCTATCAAGAGATGAACAGATGATGAACTTAAAGCATCCAGTTCTATTCCAGTGCATTTCCCATCTGTACAGAAATGGAAAAATGTTTACTGTAATTAAGACCAAACACTTCAAGTAAATGAGAAAATGTTCCATATTGCCAAGGTTAGTTGTCACCAGAATAGAGAGGGCAGGAAATAGTCTTGTCAGTTTGGGTAATGGCTTGCGTTCTTCCTTTTGGCAAAATGCATAAAGGTGAGCATATTGCTTAACATCTATGTGCTTCTGTTTTGCCTCCTCCTAAATGGGGATCATAGCTCTCTAAAACGGATCTGAGAACACTTTAAAGGCATCTGGTTTGTTTTTATCCCGATACCGTATTAGTCAGAAGGAACAATTGCTCATCTTCCGGGTCTATCACTAAATTGGGAAAGACACACGATGAGAGCGCTGAAGAAATGTTAAAATTCAAACATACGGCATGCTGTTACGAGACACAAAACGGCAAATGACACCTATCATAAGCTGCAAAGGGCAAGAGGGCATCAACCTTTGTTCCCTGTGGGCAGATCCTTGCTGGCTTAGGTTTATAAATATCACAACATCTTGAAATGGTACCTTGAAATTTCTGTCTGCCAGGAAAGCATTTAGTACATTTAGTGGATGAACAATCCCCCACTAGGATGATGGAATTTCAGTTCCAGAGCAGTATGTGACCTGGTTGGCACTTGTGAGTCCAGTAATCTGTCACT
This sequence comes from Athene noctua, assembly GCF_965140245.1. Taxonomy (NCBI): domain Eukaryota; kingdom Metazoa; phylum Chordata; class Aves; order Strigiformes; family Strigidae; genus Athene; species Athene noctua. The sequence continues at coordinate 98,063,751 of NC_134037.1, forward strand.
CCCATCTGCCTGGATTTGGAGAAAAAAGATATCTGTTTCCTCTACTTTCTACTCATCATCACTTGCCTGATGTAACTTCTACGTAAAGTATCTGAACAGCAAGGAACTTCATTAACATGATGACCATAGGGATATACGTCCAGAGATGATAAACCTCAGTGACAATGGGCTTAGGTCTATTTAGCCAACTGTGAGAAGGAAGTATGAACAAGGATGAGACTGTTTTCAGTTTACCCAAGTATAAGCATAATGAAGACTTCCTTATCAGCTATGACTTTAAATTCTCACAGGTGTCTGGATACTCAAGCCAGCCCTGGGGCCAATTAGCACATGGTCTAGTCCACACCTCTGAATAGCCCTTCCTTTGATGAATGTTATTTAGAAAACCACAAAACACAACACAATGATTCTTTCTCCAGAGACAAGAATCATCACAGTACATTTGTTTCTTCCTTGGAGAAGGAAATACATACACAGCTCTGTTTTCTTCTTAATTTCTGAAGCTGCAGGAGATCATTAACTTATTTCAATGTCCTGTTCCAATTACATTCTGTTTTACAATCCCATAAAATTCCAACTAACATAAAAATCCTTATATACCTATATAGATATAGAAGTGCTACATGTAAGACTTTGCACATTTAAAGCCAAACACTTTAAAAATAAATCCAGTGTAATTCATTTGTGCTTGCTTACTTGCATTACTTTTCAGCTTGGATAATACCAATTAGGTGGTTTATGATTATTTCATGTTGTATTTCACTCCAGGCTCCTTCTGCACCAGCATAGCTCTTCAGTGGTTGAGTGGTTGCGAATGCCATGGGGAAAAAGTTTATTTGTTGGAAGATAGAATTTCTTTTGAATTTTGTTTAAATTGCTGCTGCCTGACGACTGATCCTGGGCTTTACCACAGACTCATTACCATGGAGGCCCTGGTACTGTAATAGATGCCTTGGCAAACCCCAGGTCTGGCTTGGAAACCCTTGCAATGCCAGGGAATTAAATCCTCTCCCCATTGAGTGCCAGGAGTGAGGAATGACTAAAAGAAAAAAGTTAAAAAATGTAAAAGTAACTGAAATAAGAGTTTGGCCTGACTGAGTTAGCCAAGAGCCCAGGAATCCCAAACTGGTGCATGACTCATGTACAGAGTGACCTGCTGTATTCCCTCAGCACACAACGTGCCGTGGTCCTGTCACCAGCTCTGCAATGGAGATAGCAAACGGGCACTCACTTTTTTTAAATTAGTACACTCTCACCATGTGTCTCATACTTAGCCCTTGATTTTGCAGAGATCTGTGCCTGTATTTCCCTCTAAGTGCAGGAGTCACTTAACTGAAAATTGGATCGTATATGCTTGTAAATTAGTAAAATCCAGGAATCTTCCCGGACATGTTTTCAGAGCTGTCTGTTACTGGGGCCAGCATGGCTCAGCGGTGCGCTCAGGGGGGACTGAAGAGCTGTGGTGACCATGGGCAAATCATTTCATCTTTCTGTATTTTGGCTACCCTATTCACCTGTAGAGATAATGATGCTCTCACACTTTGAAGACTACTTTGGAGATCTCTGCGTGAAAATGGGTGTTCAAAGGCATTAATTGTTACTGAACAGTATGTGGCACAAAGAGGCTCGGCTCTGGTTTGTAGCTTTCGGACCCTTTTGCAACATGGTACTGTTAAAGCAAGTTCTTTTCTAAAAGCCTTAGGAGTTTACTGCTTGTTTCTCCCTCCTTTATCTGATATTTCTCGTTTTCCATTTGTGTGGGCAACACCAGGGCCTGGAAGCTATTCACCCACAAGGTGGTTTCCCAAGCACCCATGAACTATTCCTGGCTTAGTCAGGAGCACAGCATCATCTTCAACTTGCAAACTAGTGTGAGGGATGCAAAGAGGAAGGAAGGCAATGGCCCTTCTCTTCAGACACAGTTTTGCACCTGGAAGAAACTGGGAGGTGGTTTGTATGTAGCTGCAAAAGAAGGGTGAGGCCATGAAGCTCAGGGAAAGGAAGAATATTGGGGGGGTGGGGGAAAAGCAGGAGAGGGGAGTAGATGGAAATTTTTTTTAAAAAAACTGAACAGTCCTCTGGCAGGAGAAGCAGAAATAAACCTGAATGCAGGAAACCACGATTAGGCACATGTTAACCAGAAAAGAAGGCTCTAAACATAAGGGAATCACCTTATTGATAGTAATAAAACAAGGTGCAAATCCTTGAAGTTTTATTTTCTGGCCCAATTTTAGGATTGTACTTAGGTCAATGTATAATTTAAAGTATTGACTTTAGTGGGAATACTTGTGCTCTGAGAGCTCTGTGTGTTACGTATCTGTCAGAGCCAGGGGCTCTGGTGGCAGTGGTGCTCTCTATGCTGGTTAAAGTTGCTAAAGTGCTTTAAATTCTATTTTTGCTCCTTCTCTGGCACTTACAATTGCTTATAACTTTCTGAAACTTCATGTACCGAGCTGAACTCTTCCAGATGGTTTCCTTTTGAAACTGGTTTCATGCATGTGGGCTTGAGGGAAACCAGTTCAGCCATTTTAAATGAGGAATGGCCTTTATTTCTATGTACTGGCTTTAATATTTCAGAAATGCTTTCTAACCCATGCAGTTTTTTTCAATTAGAGGTCAGCCTTGCGAGGTGCAAGGACCCTATCTCCTGAGACTTGTAAGACTGAACACTTCATAGGGATGTAAAGTTTACCTTTTTTGGTTTTATTGATAATTTTCTTGAAGTAGTCCTAAAAATATGTAACGGCTTGTTCATAAGATGATAGTGTGCTGAGCTCCCAGTGTGGGTGGAGTTTTAGGTTTCAGCTTAGTGAAATAAATAACTGGGGCTTAACACTACAAGCGAGGTGGGACACAGACAAGGGAAGCTATAGGATAATCTTTCTAAAATTTAATATATAAACTCACAGGGTATTAAATTCATCACCATTGCTTTTGCTGAAATTGAAAAATTTTACATCTGTGTAATTTTCCTCTATGCAAGGCTGAGCAAAGTCTTGGAAAAGCTTGCATTAATGGAGAGGGATTTGTAGGATAGGGTGGGTCTTTGCTGATGACAAAACAGCAAGACTCTCCTGGAGGTGTTTTATTCATGTGGCTCCTGGTGTTCCTCAGGCAGAAGAAGCTTTCCACAAAGTGCTGTGACTGAAACTCACTTGGGAAACACTGAACTGCTTTTGAAAAGCAGTAAAAAATTCTGCTCTGAATTTGGTGGTCGAATCTGTATGGTGGCTTTGGTGTCCTGTGTGCTACTGTCTCATCTGCTGACTGGCGTTAGCAATGCATGTGCCCGTACTGACATACTTGTATTGATGTGCTACACCAGGAAGGTGTCCAGCTGCTGGGAGAGGGAAAATCCCTTCTTGTCTCAGCTGTTGTTTTACCTCCTCCTCTGGTGGCATAGTTTCCTTAGCAGTGGTGAAAAATGGCCTGTATCAGGCTTGGTACTGGGTGAAATGGAAAGCAAATAAACTTGGGGGCTGCAGTGTGCCATGTTCTCAGGCCACCATCCGGAAGGTGGTGAGCTGCCACTGGGAGCAGAAAGGTGAGCGTGGCCAGGGGTTGCCACCCAGCCCGGGGAAGCCCTCTGAACAAGGCCTGGTATCACGGGAACGCCTTGGCCCTATTTCATTTGTGTCGTACAGCTTTCCTAAATCTTCTTCCCTGTGAAGTTCCTCTTGGCTGGTGTGGTGCTTTCCACCTAGCCAGGAGTGGAGGTGGGTCCCCCCTGATACACCTACGGGAAAACTAATGTTGTTGTGTGTTGTTTCTCTCCCTTGTAGAAAGACATGGCAGAATGAGGGTGGGGCAGATGGGTGTGCCTGCCTCAAAAGGAGAATAAGGACAAATGGAGAAATATAGGGGTGGGAGAGCCACCCTTATCAGACATCATAAATATCTCTTTGATTGGGACACATCAAAGGAGAAAGCTGTAATATCTTCTGATATTTCTTGCTACAGGAAGACTTCAGAAGAGTTGGGGCAACCCAGAGCAGACTTGTCCCCAGTATCAGGTGGGACTGGTAAATGTTCCTGTCCCTGGGACGAGTGATGTCTTTGCAGCCTGTGAATTATTTGTAGCGGTGTTAGTGGCTCTGGTAATCAGTACCTAGCTAAGGATACAAGATAAACTAGAGTGGTTTACTGCACTTAGCACACAGGAGCCATTTTAGGTACTGGGTGAAGTGTGGTCTAGCACATATCAACCAGTTCTGCTTGTGCCCTACTTACCAGTTTTGCAGCACAGTGTTCCTAAGGGGGCAAGGGAAGAGACTCGCCATGGGGGTCTGCATGCTTCCTGGCTTGCCTGTAGTTCTGCATCGGTATTAAGGAAACACAACTTGTATTTCAGCCCACCCCCTTTGTGCTCTGGTGCTTATCCACAGACAAATTGCGTTCCCATTCTCTGCTAACAAGCCTAGGCATTATCTTCTTAGGCAACAAACACTGGGAGCAAGGCCCCTGGGGCTTTGCAGCACCTAGCTCAGAGGGAATCTGATCTCAGATCAGACTTTGGACTTTCTTGAAATTTGAATAATTCTAAAGGTCATTGATCCTGTGAAGGTTGGGAGAAACTTGCACCTGAAGGAAGGGGAGAGCTTAGGCAGCCATCTACTTCTGTGTTGTGAGCACTCATAACATGAAGGTTGCCCAACACCATGTTTTGTCAATCCCTGTAATAGATTGCTTTGTGCTCCATCGAAATGGCTGAGACAAAGTGTATGTAGAAAAGTCTGGTTATACCTACATGGCCCTCTGGGCAGATGAATTATATGCTTCTCCTTGGTCTTGGGAAGCACAAAGGTTTCCTGACTTGCCTTGTTGCACCAAGTCAGATCTACCAACTGAGTTGCTGATAGGACAGGTCTGTCCAGCAGACTTTTTGCTCCTTTAGCGCATAAAGGATTTGGGACAGCTTTTGGAAATGCTGGTTGAGGAAAGGAATGAAGTCTGAATGCTGTAGTGAACTTGATCCTTTCCTTGCTTGTAGCGGTGTTAATTGGGTCTGGCTTCACTGTGGTCAGCAGAGTGGTAACTACAGAGCCGGTGAGAGGGGAGAGGAGCCCCAAGCACATGCTCCCTGCCTGCTGGTTGGTGGGACACAGAACAACCCGGTGAGCTGCTGTAGAACAACCCAGTAAGCTGCTGTCCTTCCTACTAAGTGTCCCTGGCTCAACTTAGTTTTCTAGGAAAGGTCTTAAGTAAGATCCTGATTCTGAAGTCCTCCCACCCCCCTGACTTGCTCCGTTGTGGAGAAGTCAGTAGCTTACGTGCTTATGTCTTCCCACCAACACATCAGCTATTGTCCATTGAAGACAGCTCTTGACTTGTGTCAGGTTAAGGGCTGGCCTTTGCTCTCAGGTTACCTTTACTGCAAACAGATCTGCGGTGCCTGATTTAATGAGTCTCTGTGAGAAGTGGTTACACTGTCCTCTCCTTCCCTGAATTAAAGGAAAAGGCTGATGAATAACTCAAACCTGCAACCTGATCTTCAGGGGGTTTTGCCACCAATTATGTTTCTGCTGGTGTAACCCTGGGGTTTCCCTTGGAGTAGGTGAGGTGGTTCTGCTGTTCCCTCATCTCCCCTTTGAAAACAAATCTCATGATCTTTGATACTGGTATTCCTCCTGTGTCATGAAAAGGCAGACTCTGATGGGTTTAAAATAAAGAGGTTTCTATATAAAATTGTAGCCTCAGCAGAAATCGATCGAGATCAGTACCTGTGAACTTGGTACATTCAACCTCCTTGTTTTGCTGTTTGTCTGGACGCGGCTCCCATTGTACTGATGTGGCTGCCTGGTAGGTAGCAGGGGATGCATGGCTGAGTTTTCTTTATAGTTGCTTTAAAATATTTATCTGCAGGAGAATAATGGGAGAGCTGTGTTTCCTCTTGTCGTCAGAATTTCAAAAAGGATTTTAATCCCCTGTGCTTCTGCTCACGGAACCCTGACAGAAGTAAGTGGTTTGATCCTGCTGGCACAGGACCACCTGTCCTTCTTTCCCTCTGCCCCTAACAGGGATATACTGGCCTTCCTGGACTGAGAGCATATCAGGAAAATATGTTTTGGAAACTCAGCTGAATCTGCTTTTCTGAGCTATAGGATACAATCTGTGAGATCCAATGGGGGGTCCTGTTCCTTATCCTCTTTTTTCTATTCCTTCACTCCCCCTTTTAATTGGTGAGAAAGTGGGTAAAGCTGGAGGATGTACCATTCTGACTCCAGTGTGAGATGTAGGTGTGCAGCACATCCCAGAACTGAGCACTGATTTCACTCTTGCCAGCATAGCCATTAATATGAACGTGTCTCAGGATGATATAAACCTGACTGCAGCTTCTGTTCTAAGTGCTTACGGCTTATGAAGGGTCTCAAATGAATCGTTTAAAACCTGGATTAAAACCTTAAAAGCTGCTGAAAGTCTGGTATAGTGCTCAGTTTTAAGTAAGTCAGCTCTGAGATTATACCATTTGTAATAGGGCTGTCCACAGGGACTGCCTTAACATGCTGTCTGCTCATGACTGTTTAGTGCATCATATGTCCTCTAGTTTGAAGGTCTTCTCTTCCTTTGCTGTAGCTGTGACCAGGCATTAAGAGTTTTATTTTGTCTTTGGAAGTACCTTGCACCACAGCAGCCAGAGCATCAGTGTGCCTGGCCTTTGCATTAATGATGGTGTTACAGGCTATGTGCTAACAAAGATAAGGATTGTGTAGGGTAGCTTCTCAAACTGTGGCCCTTTTGGAAGGTGCAAGCACTGCTGTGGTGCACAGGGGACAGGGGGCGTGCAGAGGGGAGAAGCACAGCCCTCTGTGTGTTGCTACGTTGTGATGTGGCACCTGTGTTTTCTTACATGTGAGAGATGGGGCTGCAACCTGCCTCCCTGCACACCAAAACTGGTCGTTTCACAGCTGCCACCTCTCTTTATCCAATGCATTTCACTCTAGCTCTAGGCAGGAAAGTGGATCTTCTCCTCTGAGCCCAGACATGAAGTGAAATTCATCTCTTCCTGTTTTATAAAACAAATTCTGCAAAGGAAAGAATTCTTTAGCTGCAGAAGGCCACTGTGAGCTCTCCACAGGACACACCTTGAGAAGCACAGTCACCAGCTGCCGGGGCTCAGGGGTACAAGGAGGTGAGAATGGTCTATATGCTCCCCCGTCTTTCCCAGGCCCAGTTATCATATAGATGTTTTACATTTACATTCTGGCTTACAGTGGTAAAGTACAGCCTGGTGACTGGCAGGGAAAAAAATTCCTCTGTAATGTAACCGAGAAGTATAGCCTTGCACTGTCCACTGCAAGCCAGTTTGAGGTACAATACTGGTGTTAAGCTTTACCCTGTTAACAGCTTGATGGAACAGCTGGGTTGATAGATACCAAGATATTATGCTTAAGTCATGTTTAAGGCAATGTGGGTTGTTTTTTTTTCAGAACAGGGCTCTTCATTAGTATGCGCACACGTAGCAGTGTGTCAGGGGAACACCTAAGGCTCGCTCCTCTCCACGTGGGAGGAGCAGCCACAGAACCGCATCACGCTGAGTCCTGCTGGGTGCTCGTCCCTCTGCAGCCTACTTGGTATGCAAAGATACCTTTTCTGCAGTGAAAAGGCTTTGATTCACCCGGGTTGAGATCAGTTTATTAGCATTGCAAAAACGCTAAGAGCCTACACAGCTGATAACCTTGTGCTCAGTTTGATCGTCTGCTACATATGTGATCCTAGCAGAGATAATTTGGAAAGGTGTGTTTATTGCTTTGCACTTAGAAGATATGGATATGCCTGGCAGTTTCACAAACATGTCCTTGGTTAAAGTCTGTTGCTAAGCAATATTTAAAGATAAGGAATATATACAAATCCCCGAATGCTCAATTTTTAGAGCTTTAGGCACTCATAGGGGAGAGGTAAAGCAACATCCTGCTTTTGTCCAGAGCACCCAAAAGAAATGTTAATCTTTGTTTGCCTGGGAACAGCATTAAATTGTAAGGATCTGCAGTATGTTCCCCCTCCTGCAGCCAGCTGCAGTGCACGGCAGAATAAGCAGGTCGGATGAATAACCAGCTGTACTCCCAATCTGAGGTGACAAAGTACAGAAAAAGGACAATTCCTTCTACCCGTGCCTTTATTTAAGGCAGACTTCTGCACAGGGAGAAGACAGGGAGGGAGCCAGAGCCTTTCACTTCTTATCCCTCTTTATGCTTCTGTGCATGCCATCTGTGTGGCCCCTGTAGCTAGAGGTCACCTTGGTAGCATGTCTGTCACCCACGTCACCTTGCGCCCGTCAGCCGGTGAGTCACTTCATCAGCAAAGGGGACCTCTCCAGCGGCAGTTCTCTGCTGCTCTCATGGATCTCATGGATCACATCGCAGACTTGGGCTGATTTCATCTAAAATTAAACCTGCTTCTGCATTCTTCCTCTGCCCCGTAGCTTTAAGTCACCCAGTTTCCACTTATGCCCCTTGAACAGTTTTCTTTGCTTTACGTCCTGCCTTCAGTGGATCCAAACAATGCTGTGGGGACAGAAGGCAAACCCCATCCCTGTGTCTCAGAAGTCTCATAGAAAATCTGCTTGTCTTCTGCTCTCCCCATTTCTCCAGTGCATGTGAGGGAAAAGCTGGTAACTGCAGGAGCTTGGCAACAGTGGTGGGCTTGAGCTGAACTGACACATAGGGTGCAAATAGAGTCATAAAGTATATGTGGCAGTGTGATGCATATTAGAGTGATTTGCAGGGTAATGTTTCCCTGACTATATTTTTAGTAACTGAGAGAAGTGATCTTCCCACCTTAGCTGTGGGCACATTACAACGCCCACCGAAGAGGCTGTCAGAAGCTGGATGTAGTGCTGGCTCCAGAAGACCTCAAAGCCTGGGTCTGCAAGGGCCCCGTCCCTGCTCTGCGTGGCCGGTCTGCACCCTGCAACTCTGCTCCGTGCGGAGGCCCTGTGCCGTAAACCCATGAGCGAGCACATGCTGTCTCCTGTTCCCTGGCTCTCAGTGGCATATATAAAAACATGCCCAAGAAAGGACTATGTTCCCTCGGGAATAAGGAAGGACCAGCCTGGCTAAAATGAGAGGAGAAAGTTTTATATCCATGTAGTTGCTAACTCTTTATTTGGAAAAACAGAACTGTATGTCTGGTGCTTCTTGGACCTTTGGCTTAATATTAAAATGACCTTCACACAAACCTTCTCCAGCTTCTTCTCAGAGGGTAAGACAGAAGTTACAGTTTTCTTTTCATCCACTCTTTCTTGAGAGCAGAGGCTTAAAAACTGGGCTGCAGCTGCCTTCTCTAGTGATGCCACAAATGAGGCAACTGCATTTGAGCTCAGGAGATTTTAACCCCTTTGTCTGCAGGGTGGGTCACTGGAATGCCAGCTGGCAAGAGCTGCAGTGAGCTTCCCTGCAGCATGTCCCAGAGCAGGTGAGGGATCTTCCTTCTCACCTGCTCTTTCCAGTCTGAGAGCTCTGAATCTCTGGCCATGGGATTGCCTCCTCCTCTCCTTCCTCCCTACATGCTAGCACAGAAGGTGTGTGTTGGGGTGACAGGGACTGGAAAGAAGGAAAAGAAGCTCTTTTCTTTTGGTATATCTACATAGTTCCTCCAAAGCCTGCTGCCAGACACTGGTGACACCATTTTCAGCCCGTGGCCTTGATTTGCAAGTTTGTCTTTCATAGAATTACAGCATGGTTGAGGTTTGAAGGCACCTCTAGAAACTACCTAGTCCAACTCCCTTCCCCAATCCAGGTCAACCAGAGCAGGTTGCTGATCTGATGGGATTTTGTCTATTTCCAAGGGTGTATGCCCCACAACCTCTCCAGGGAAACCCATTCCTGTGCTTGACAACCCTCCCTGAAAGAAATTTGGTTTGATGTTTCAATGGAATTTCTTGTATTTCACGACCACCAACAACATACCCTTGTCTGGGCTGGGACAGGAGTTCCTGCCTTCCGGTATCTGCCCAGAGAAGGCAGGTGCCTTCCTTCATATGCTGTTCCTGAACGGTACATTTGTTCCCATGTCAACCAGCTACTCTCCTCTCTTCCAAGCAGAAGGAAGTAGCAGTATCTCCTCTTGGTTTCAAATAGATTTAAAAGTCTGCTTACATGTTTCTTACAAGTGTGTGAAGTCGTATGTGCAAAAAACCTATTTTGAAACACATGCTCATCTACTTAGTATGTACTTTACAGTCTGTGCTGATGGTGTTCTGGACCACCTTTGTGCTTTGCTGCCAGCGTGAATGAAGGCATCTTGAGATCATGCCCTACCTTTTCTGCAAGTTACTTTTTAATTGATAAGAATAGTGTTATCATATGGCCTTTGAAGCCCAAGAGCACAAATGCCTGGCCTTCTGTTAACAAACATGGTGAGAGCTTTCTTGCATATTCTCCTGGGAGGGTTTGATCACGGAAGCTACTTTTGTTATACCCAATTCCACTAAATACATCTTCAATTTTCCTGTCTCTTCCCCAAACGTTACATGTTAAGGAGCCTAGAATAACAGCTGCTGCCACTCATGTTAACTGAGAGGAGCACAAGACACTGAAGTGTCTAGTTTCTCATCACTTACGGGATGGATAAAAGTATCTGTTGTACTGACTAGTCCATCAAATATGAATGATGCAGATAGAGTGGCTGTTTACACACAGTGATCTATTTTAGTTAAATTGAAAACATACACAGGGGAGTGTTTCAGCTTTGTGGATAGAAAACACTGGAAATATTTTTTTTTTGTTTTGTCTTTTCCATTTGCCGGTTGCAATTAGCTCTCAGGGGTGCCCCGACTGCGGCTGGGAGAGGATGAGCTCTCTTCTTCTAGAATGAAGATTCAAAGAGTGTTAGTTATCCAATCAAACCTCATGAAATTGAGGACGAGGTGCTTGCCTCCCTTTATCATTCTAATTTTACTGGAATACTCAACTCTTTTGTACAGTGTTAACATAAGCATTTACAAAGCAGGTCCCTCTGGAGGATGACGGCAATTGTTTTGCTTAATGTTTAATGGCTTCCTCTCCCTCTGGACTCCGTGCCAGTGCATATTGTAATGAACAAGCTCTGGAAGAATATTAGAGACTCACTTCATCTATTAGGACACTCTACATCGAAATTTATTTTGCACCACCATGAATTATATAAACACACAAATTAAAGATACATATGAAATAACTGCTTGCAGAGAGCATTGTCTGCAGCAAACTCATTAGGAGAATGAATTACTCTGTAGAAAATCACTTAACCTTTGTGGATTTCCTGGTACTGTGTTTATTAATGCCCTTGCTTTGTTTTGAAGTAATATCTCTGCGTTATCTGAAAACATGCTCCAGATTTGAAAATTAATGTACAGCATTAAGGTTTCCCCTGAACATACTAATTATACAGAAAGCAAAAAGTGAGGTCTTGCTCTGCTCTCCCACATCTGTGTATAAAAGAGTATGGATGTGTCCCTCTGTGCAAAGACTTTCAAAACCAGACCCAAATGATACAGGGCTAAACTCCTTCAGAGAAGGAAAAGAAAAGAAAAATAAAGGGCTTTGGTTTCCATGGGCAAATGTTGCTTACAAGCAGAAAGCTTCACTGAATAGCCTTTATCAGGATTTGTCTGCAGTGGCTAACATTTTGCTGTGGAAAATATTTCTCCAACAGCAAATGGAGATGAGGGAAAATAGCAGACTAACTTTTTGGCAGAAGCTCTACTTCGGTTAGAAAAACAATGCTCAACATGTACATGTTTCTGTCAGGAAGACTGCTAGCAGGAATACGGCAACTCTAGTAATTTTGCAAGTAGTAAAAACAGGATATATCAGGAATAGCATGCTTGGTACAGAGTAACCCACACAGAAATGTGCTGCCACAGGAAGCTGTGTGTGTGTGGAGACCTGCACCAGCAGATATTTTCAGTGGCAAAGCATCGCTGAAGCTTTATATAGTATTTTTTGTGATAACAAAAGCTAGTGATTAGTCACTGAAAATTTCAAGTGACCTTGGTAACCCGACTTCTGACTTGTCTGTGGCAAGACGGTGGCCCGTCCTGTTTATTGGGAGAGCTGTGACCCAGGTGGCTGAGGAGAAGCTGTTGCAGGTGCATATCAGGGTGACTCACTTGCTGTCACGCTGCTGGCTGCATGGACATATGGGACTATGCAATGAAGGCAATGGGAAAATTTGGTTCGGTAGGTTTGAAGCCTGTAGCCTTATTTCAGGGACATAGTAATGGAAATGAAAGCGGGCAGTAACTGGTGCATATTGGAGCAGACTCATGTTCCTTGAATCTGTTGAATTTGGGTTTTGTGGGGTTTCTTGTTTCTGTGGCACAGAGTTGCTTCTGCCTTTGCTGACAAATCCAAGTCATTGTGTGCATGCTACATCATGCTTGTATCTTATATAGCTGTAATTATAACCCTGCGGAGTAAATCAGTAGAAAGCAAAGGTTATTGACTTCCACTGACACGTTCCAGGTGATATTGATACAAAGGGACTAAAACTTCAGCCTTGAGGGGAAGGCTTTAGCAAAAGGCTCCTTGGAAAAATCAAACCTATTGTATAAACCATGTCATCCTGAAATGAATTGACAGGTAATATTAACCTGACTGAAACTCCAGCCTCTTTACAGGTCCGAAGGAGCCCTGGCACTGCCTGAAAAGGCTGGCATCAGGGGGAGGGGGGGTGGGGGGGGGGGAAGTGGTCCTGAGGACAAGCATGCTCTAGCTGGTAGCATATCTGAGTCTTGCAATTACTTAACTGTAGAGCAAGAAGAAAAAAAAATTTGCTGCTTCTGCATATCTACTGCTTTATCCTTGTATGTTGTAAATTCGGTACGGAATAGCTGCTGGCAGGAGAAGAAGGGTTAGGTATGGAGGGAGTTGCAGATACTGCCCGTAAAGTAAGTAGAAGACCTGGACGGGAGCAGTGGGAGGAATCAATATGCTGGAGAAAGATCTGAATTCCTGCAACCTCTGTGCTCTGATGTTTCACTTCCACCTTAGAAAAGGAAACAGCTTGTAAGAAACTGCTGATTTAGAATGGTTATGTATCAACAGACTTCAGTCTCCTATGAATTACATGAACAGTCTTATTTATTACTGGAGGTTATAACAGGTTAACTCTGTGTATTGGGACCGTAATACAGTGTTTCACACATGAGCTGAACAACTGAAGTGTCTAGTCTGTGAAAGCTCCCCATCCAAACGCTTTAACTTGGAAAGACAAGTGAAACAAGGTTACTTATTTCTGGTGGAGCATTACAAGAACATACCTTGTAAGTATTTAGATTTTTCTCCTATAAGAGGAAAGGGAGGAGAAGATGATACTAACGTCACTCTTTTCTGTAAGAAAACCCTATGAATTCTAGAAATGTTCTTTCTAGTGAAACCAAAAAGCTCTGGTTTTGAAACTGGAGCCGGAGTACAATGATTCGTAAATTGAAACTAAAACATAACTTTGTATATCTTATCAGCATTATCTGATCACAAATAAGTATTTCCTAACTATAACAGCGGAATTCAACTCTTCAACAAAAATTCTTCCTGGATACTGAGCATCTCTTTATATTTTAGGTTTTGCATAATGAAGTTACAGGACCCACTGTATGTGGACAAATGTCTCTTTTGATAATAGGTTGCTACCCACATCTTTCCTTCATGTGGGATGATTGGAAGCACAGCTGCTTAGTTAGCATTTAAGTTTTCCTGATACAGTCATGAACATGAGTAACAATGTGCATACACAGATTTGAGAAAGTGGACAGACTGTCAAATCCATTGATCAAATGTTCAAAGAGATAAAAGTTGAAGGCATTTTTCAATGCTGTAAGACAGCTGTTAGTCTCTAATTCAATAGTGAATGGTGAGCAAAGGTGATGAATCCTCTAACTGCTCTTTTGCAAAATGTGCATACTCCTTGTTTTTAGAGATTACAGGATTTCTTTGTTATTCTTTAAAGTTTTTCAACATGCACATATTCTCATCTTCCACCTCACTCTCCTAAATGCAATCATATTTGTGTGTGATTGACCTAAGTAATCACCATGGTTTCCAATTCAATTCAGGTCCCCAAAGAGGTCTTTTAATTAAGAAGCTCTAATAGAATCTTGGAGAAAACTTCTAAGTCCCCAGGCTTCTGGCTGTGAGCTACAGATCCCAGGGGTGTCTGTGGCCAACTAGTACAGGACCCCCAACATGTCCTTTTTGGAGAGGTCATATCCTATGCAGAAATTTGCATAAGTAAATCTTACAGATGTAGACATCCCATGGAAAATACCTGGGGATCACAAAAAGTTGAAAAGCTCTGTCTGTAGTAGGCTGCTGTTGAGCAGTGGGTAGTCACTGAGCGTGTGGGGAGCTGGAAACAGGTGCACACAGAAATGCCCACGTGTGAAGCTCTGACCACTGTAAGATGAACAGTCTTACACTGTTCGTGTAAGGCACTCTCCACCAACCTCACAGACAGCTCAAGCTCTGCCGCAGCGGCAGCGCAGACTACAGGACTTCACTAGTGCTTTGCTATATGTAAAAGCGCTCTTGTTTTGGTAGCAAGACCCGAAATATTTCAGAACTAATTTTTACCCAGGGTGTGTTTGAGCCAGCCACGGACTTTAACCACCATCACCTGAATCGCAGATGTGTACATGGGTGGGATTTCCAAAAGTACTTGGGTCTGGTCTGTATTTATTTCAGTGGGGACAATCCCAGCTTGTGTGTGTGTATGTGTGTGGAGCAGTGTATGCTGATGTTTACTCACGCTCATATTAATCTCCAGGAAACAACTCGTGCTTGCTGGACTGGGGATGCAATGTTTGGTAATGTTGTGCAGAAGTACTTGAGAATGCTTTCACACCAGGAACTCCAGTATTAGCCATGTATGAGAATAAAACGTGGGACTGAAAAACACTTCTAAATTCTTTCGAGTATGGTATTTGCTGAAAAGCAAAGTCCTAGAAAACTGGAGCCACTTATAAACTTGAGATAACTTTGGTGAATAGTTCTTGGCTGGAAGACAAAATGGAAAATTTAAATGTTCTGTGTAGATTGTTTCAGGATTAAACATCTTGAATTTTTGTTTCAAAATGCTCTCCCTTCTGGCAATTCTTTCAAAACTTCTGGTCATATAAATCTGAGTTATTGAAGATACTACTTGAGGACTCCTGTCAGAACAATATTTTGTTGGTTTGGTTTTATTTTTTAAGCTCTTTATTTAGTTGAAAATCTCTGAAGTTTTCCTTTGGAATGTAGCTTGAAACAAATTTTTTTCAGTTTATTACTTCTCGGGTAGCTGGCTGAATGGAAAGTGCTTTTCAAATACCCAAGAGGGGATGACAGGAAAACAGAAGAAATTCATAAATAAGAGCTTCAGTTGTGATAAGTCTTCTCCCCTTGACACAGTAGCACTCCAAGGCTAGACCTGGACCACTTGTACAGAGGTACCTGTACCTTTCTGTATCTTGTAGTTGCACCAACATGTGTCTAATGTGGGCCACTCTGCTGATTTATGGAAGTCATATATACTGCATTAATATAATGAGTGGAAACTTCCCTTAGCTCTCCCTCCACAGAAGAAACCTGAAAAAAAGGGAGTTGAAGTAGGACTGCACCATGCTGTGACTAGGGCACGGTAGTCATGGGTGGGAGGCAGACTGCAGGAAGGAACCAAACCCGAGTCATAATAATTCAACCAGTTCTGTGCAGAAAACTGCCCCTCTCTGAGCTCAGACTTGGGTTTCCAATCTGGTGAAAAATGAGGATGAAATACCTCCCTTGCTACCCTTTGAAAAACACTTCTGTACCCTCCGAGGAGCTACAAGAACAGCATCATTGTAACTGGGAAATGAATTGCTCACTTGCTGGGCTTAGCAGCTTCCTGTTTTGGAAACCCGAGATACCATCTCAGATTTCTATTTGTTGTCAGCGTAGAAGAAGAGCCTCCAAGGCTGCAAAGCCTCTGGTGAGGCAGCGCTTCATTTGCTAATTGTCTCTGCCAGACAATGCCATTTACACTGAGCACAAAATCACCTCTAACCTCCACTGACCAGAAAATCATTATATCCTTGAACTCCCATCCTTCTGAAACAGTACGTGGCATTGCAAACTTGCGCTGCCTATGTCAGATCCTCTCACAGAACAACAAAATACAGGAATGTTTATTGCTGATTAATTCACAAACAGCCCTGCTCCCAGACCCAATTATCGTAAGCAACTGCATTATAAAAAAATGCCTGACTTTTCATACATAATGGAATGAATCTTCTGCTTTGAGGACCACCACGCTGTCCTTTGAGAGGCAACGAGAGCTGGGTGCAGGACTGGCAATTGCCGTAAGCATGCTGTATAAGGGGCTAAGGCCTGTGCTCTCAGGCTGGACTGTGGCTATGGCGCAGGGGAGAGGCAAAATTAAGGTTCAGAGAGGCCTGTAAGGCTTTTTTCCTCCATAATTCAACATTTACTTAACTTGTAGCACTGAGAAAAACTTTGGATCTTGCTCTTCAGTTGGTGGACCTGTGGGGATGTCTTTGGCGGTGAGATGTTGCTCTTCGTTTTGGAGACAACATAGCACAGGAAACTGGCCTGACAGCCACAGTTCAGTTACATGCTGTAGTGACTGCTAATGGCAACGGAATAAGACAGTCATACCTCAGTCTACTTTCTCTAACACCAGTCTTCAAAGATCAGTAGGTTATGTGTATTTTTCCTTTGCTTCAAAGACTGGTTCAGGCATATCTGACTGGCATGTGACATCTCCCAGGGAATGTGGTTAAACACAGACAAAGTCAACACCGCGGCTTTGGTGACTCCACAAAAACCTGACAGCCAGAGACTGTCATGGAAGTGAGTATATGGGCAGCAGCAACACATCTCATCTCTCCCCTTGCTGTTTATGGGACTGCTAAATATCTTGCCTTCACACGAGGCAAGAATATACTGTAGGTATCCGAGTTGGTTTTACCCATTCTGCAGCAGAAAGACGGAAGCAGAGGTATGAATCAATTATTAAAAACTATATAAATATATACTAAATTATTTAAAATGATGAAATTATTCTTAATGACCTTTCCAAGAGTCTCATGTCAAAATTACCACTGTAATATAACTTGGTTCTCTGCAAGGGAAGAAGTGATTCTGAATTAAGGGTGGAGAGTACCCAAATCATCTGGAGCTCCTCCAGCAAAAATGAGGGTCTAAAAGGTTTATTTCCATCCCATTTAAACAGAAAGGGAATATTAAACATCTGTGTGATGAAGCAAGGATAACAGGCAATGTACCAGCACTGGGTTGGAAGCAAAGCCTAGTGGTCTAGAGTAAGAAATTCTCCTGTTTTTATTGGGATTCAGTTCTATACCTCCAGTTGGGCTCCTGCTCAGAGGGGCTACGGCAGCCTTTTCCCACCCTCCATTCCTCACAGAAACCCCACACCACTGTTTCACTTCCTCTCTGTATCATGGGAAAGAGAGGGAAAAGTCAGAGATAGTATTTTGTTCGCTTTGATTTCCAGTCTTTAAGACTTTGTACTAACAGCTGAAGGACTTAATTCTGTTATTGCCACAGAGGAACCCCATTCTGCTTGAGTTACACTGAATATGAGTGTAGCCACACTTATGAATAAATGCTCTTCAAATACCCTGTCCTTAATCTCATTTGACTATGAAACTAAGGGGCTGGCTTTTTAAGATGGCCCTCCTGAAGCTTGCCCAAAAGATTAATGTGTAAATGCAAGGAATGCTCTGGAAGCTCTTGAATGGAGACATTTTATTTCCAAATAACCACAGGAGTAACTGTTTGTAGCAAAAAGGTGATTAATAGCATTGTGGACAAAATACAGTGAGTCCCTAAACTTGATGGCATAGTATTTTGTATATTACCTCGATGTTAGAGTTTCTCACACTACCTTTGTTTATTTTTACTGGAAGAAGCACAAGAAAAGCATGATGCTTGCTTAAATCTCCATGAATCCAAACATCTGAGGCTACATTACTCCTTTTTCCTGGCTGTGTTCCTCTCTGAAACCACTCTGCTTGCATGCTCACTCTCGTTTTTCCCATGAACTACAGGGTGTAGGCCAAAATACCCTTTGCAACTGGTAACTTGCTAGGCACACTAGGTTCCACTTAATATAACAAATGTTTTTTTCATAATGCTTGAAGTATCTGTGGCATGAATATATTAAGTACTGAAATTGGCAGGAAATATGAGGAGCAATTTTTGTTTTTCACAGGGTCAATTTTATTTGTCTGGTGAAAACATCTTACAATGCAAAAAAAGTGAAGTTACATGGAAAACCTATTCCGACAACCGTGTTAACAGTATTCAAGTGGTGGGTAGGAAATGCTCATACATGTGAAAACTGAGCATCAGCTCGGGGAGGTTCTTACTTGTATAATGACAGGATGCTCTGCAACGGTGCAGGGTCATGTCCCTGTCAGTGGTTTTAGCTACGGACTGCCATGTGTTTCTCTGGGGAAACAAGCTGAATCTTTTAGCATCCCCTTACTTGGGAACCTGTGTTGGTTTGCTGGGGCTGAGGGCATGAGCCAGTTCATTAAAGGCAACGTTGAAGGAAGCATCTCAGCAGTTGCTGAGTCAGTCGTTACCCCCCCTCCCACCAACATCACCAAACTGATGTAAGTTCCAGCTTCTCATTTCTAAGAAAATAACTCTTAAGGTGACCACGCACTGATATCCTGCGGCACTGAACAACAACTTAACAGTAGGGAGACCGTCGCCTGGAGCCAGGCTTAGGGAACGGTCAGAGGGTTGGTTAAACCAGCACAAGCAAGGGGGTGCTGGCAAACAAGACCATGTGGCTGGTGGCAGCAGCCACCTCACAGGTGAGAGCCAGCACCAGGACAATGCTGACGGGCACCCAGAGGGCACCGCAGTTGTCCCTTTGGGCATAAAGCAGCTCTCCTTAGCCAAATACATGACATGCTGGGGGAGGGAGAGACGTCTCAGCTACACATGCGCGTTGCATAATTGTCAAATATGCCCGTAATACAATGCTGTCAGAGGCAATTATCACTGCAACGCGGTTGCTCTGGGAAGCCTTCCTCTCCTAGGCTGAATTGCATCTATCAAACCTCGGTTGGTTTGGCTGAAAAATTATCACGGCAGTGATCTCTTTTCACTAAAAAGGATTGTTTCCCACTCTGCTGTCATTAAAATGAAATAGAAACTAACCAAACACTCTCTTCACCAAGATTCTCTGAAAATGGAACATTTTTTTGAAAAAAGAACTGTAATTCAAACTGCAGCAGTCAGTGCTGTGCCTACTTTGGTACCCAGCCAGTGAATTTTAAAGTAAACACCCTCCAGGACTGTTCTCCATTTGGATTTATTAGTCATTACTAAGAAAAGATAATTAGCACTTCTGAAGCATTGTGATAATCAGTAGCATGAACTGTTACCAATAGAAACGGACTGGCGTACTTGTGCAGTGCAAGAATATGGCAGCTCTGTTGTACTCCCTGTGCAGAATGAGGACACCAGTGGGCAGATCCTCAGCTGGAGCAAATGCTCGTAACTACCAACAACTCCCGTGGAGCTAATGAGAGACTACACGGGGTAAGGCAGGGAGGGGACTTGTTCCCTGGCCTGTTGGGCTTCTCCTTCTGTTATCCTGGAGGCAGAGTAATTTTTGTTACAATAGAAAAACCTTCTTGTTGGTCAAAGGCAACAGCAAATACTACCCGTTTACTGTGCAACAGAAAAAAGAGAGGCTAATTATTTTTCTTTTGTATGCACCCTGCCAACACAGAGGAAAATAACCTTGTGGTGAAATGAGAGGAACCTGGGTGTCTATCTGGATCCTTTAGGCAACGATGCCTTCTTTCTCTTCCTCTTTCTAAACTAATGAGAAAACTCTGCTGGACTCAAAGTCAGTGCTAAAACCTGCAAATTACCATTTCGCTCATTGTTCCCCAAACTACCATTAATCATGATCATTTGTAATAGTCATACAAGGGATGGGATGTAAACCTTACGTTCTTAGCCTCAAACCCTGAGCATTGAGCGTGCCAGGCTCCCTGCTATACAACGAAGCATTACTTACTGAGCTCAGGGAAGCAAATCTATTAGATTTATCAACGTTGCAATCTAAACAAAGACTATAATACATAGGCTTGTCTGAAGTAGTTGTCTTTGCTTTGCTGTACCTGGAAGTATGAACAAAATCCATGCTGCAGAGGTAGCATGTAAATTCGGGAAGGCTTCTGTTTTGGTGAGCACTAATGACAAATGCAGCTGGAAGATTTACTCCCCAAATACTTGAAAGTCTGCAACAAACCTCCCTCTTTCCTGCACTGTACACAGCATTTCAGGGCAATGTAACAGCCCTCCAGCCAACGGGTGCTTCGGATCCTCTGGGGAGCATGTAGCAGGTCTTGGATTGAGTCCAGTATGCATGTAAAGTACTTTGTCTGCAATTGTTGTTGGGGCTGTGCTGTGCCGTGCTGGTGGAGGGTACATTACCCTTGCAATTCCTACTGATGCTGGTGGCATTTACTCGTGTATGTCTTCCTTGCCACACCTGGAGCAGAGGCTCTTAGGACTGGAACTCCAATGCCAGTAACACTCATTAATGCACATGACAAACATGGGACCACCCCGGCAACATCCGACTGGTTGATGCATTCAAACTACGCATGCACATTTGCGCCTCTCCTAGGAAGATGACTGCTGTGGCAAGTCGGATTATCACCAAGATGAAGTCTGCCTGGTGGCAAAAAATGTGACGGGCTGGTGACTGTTTACAAGCCACTCATGCAGAAATAAATGAGTCTGTGAGTGTTTGCTTTTCAGCTGCTCCTGGGAAACAGGCACCCTCCTGCCAGGTCACAGACCAGCTATGTTACAGACCTCTTAAAGCAGTTCCTCAGCCGCAGAGGTAGTTGCATAGCTTGTACTCAAATAGCTGTCCGGCACACAGAGGTTGCTATGGCAGCACTTTACAGATATACGTTGTACAAGCAAGCGGTGATGTCGGACCACGCCAACTCTTTTTTTGTGTCTTACACAGAAGGCTTGCTCCCACCCCGAGAACTGTGGAGCAGAACAAATATTGGAATATCTATCTATCTATCTATCTATATCTACTTAAGTCTATTGTCAGATTGCATCTGACCGTGGAACTGGGTTTAAAACACCTGGGTAACAATTTATGTATTATGTCAATAATGACATCTCTCTCCCTCCCCTTCCCCCTCTCCCACCTGCAGTGCAGCGCAAGCCGACTTCACCGCATCCTTCACAGCAAAATGGGCCTCTGCTGCGTCTTTTTGTCTTCATGAAACTCATTTAATTCTGGTACTTTAACACCTACTCCTTCCTCTGCTGCTGGTGCAATGAGAAATGTGGCCGGGTAACACTGTCTCCTTGGGAACCTGCCTCTGGCCTAAAAAGCTGGGTTTTGGTGCCTGTGTGGCACTGGAAAGCCAGAGACCTCATGGGCTGAGCACACCTCACAGCTGGGCTGCTTTCACTCCAGATCCCTTGGTCAACAGATGAATAAACTGAGCTATTGCTCCAGCACAACTTAATGATAAAAAATAAAAATACTGGCTTGGGAGTGCAACAGGCTGCTGAGCGAAACCTGAGGGCAGTGTACATCCTCACACATAGGCGCCTTGAGGGGAGGCTGCGGGGGCAGGAGCTCTGGTGTGGTCTGAGAGCAGCATGAGGGGCTCACCTCTCCGTTAGCCTGCAGGTTTCCAAATAATTGTAAACAACGCTGACTTCAAGCCTGCTGCCAGAGCCTCAGGCTCTTTAAGAAATAACCCCTCCTCGTTTATTGCCTGAGGATATTATTATTTCTGGAACGAACTAGCTGTGGATCACAATACTGGGCAGAATTATAATACAAAGTGTGTTTCAGTGCAAACCTACTTATGAAATAGTCACAAATCTTCTTTGGACAGAAACAGGCACAGAGCCCCAACCTTTTGTGTAGCAAAGTGCCTGCAGCTCATTTCTGCATCATCTTCATCTTGGGACTGGTCTGGCTCTCGTGTGTCATGTGACAGCATGGCACAGCTCTGCCTCATTGCCCTCTGCCCGGGGGAGGCCAAGCTCAGCTAAGGAGCAGCTTAGCAGGGCGTGTGCCAGCCGTGTCCCCTGCTCCAGCTGTGCCAGCCATGAGGCGGCTGTGTGGATTAGGAACTCTTCACTCACATCTGATACAATACGTAAAATGATCCTGCACTGCTGAAGGCTCAACTCCGTACCTCTAATGTGAAAATTCTACAGATAAGCCGAAGATTTGGTTTTAAGAAAGAAGTAATTCATATATACACATACAGCCTTAAGTGTACTTTCCCTTAAAAGACTGCTGCCATCTTCTGTATCATAAAAAGATGGATATGAAAATGTTTTGTGCCAGGAATGAAAATGCAGTAGAGCACAGAGTTCAGTCACTATATACTGGTAATCACTATATTCTTCACTAAAAGTGACGTAACAGTTTCTTTAATAAGAATGAAGCTCAGAGTTTTTAAGTGGCTACTTCATGTAAGGCCTTTCAATAAATATGTAACTGGAGATACATATATATGTTTTTAATACTAGTTCAACTGTGAACTGATTTGGTCTTTGGTCTTTCTGCTTTTGTGAATCATACTGCAATAGCAGCTTTTAAAAAAAAAGTATTTTTAATTTAAATTGCTCTAGGCAAGCGCCACACTAAATATAGTGAGCATATGCAGTATATAAGAGCAAGGCAGGAAAAAGGATTATCAAAATAGCTGAAATAATTTTGTAAACGGTATATACTGCATGTATATATGATTTGTCACTCCTATCTTGTCAGATCTGTGTGGAGATAGCCACATATTTAAGCACAACTTGGTCAAGTTAGTTGGTGCATTTACTCCTGTTTAGAGCAGGTCTGGGCTTTAATTCAGGGCTTGGGGTTTTTATCTTTAATGAAAATTGAAAGGTGCAAGTGCTTTCAACAGCTGTACTCTAGCATAATCTTTCTACAGTCACCTTGAACCAACACTCTGAAATAAGCCTTGCTATTAACTTTAACAGGAGGTTAGTCAGGCACCTGTGAAGAAAAAGGCATTCTCTATTTCTGCCTATTGCAAATTCTTCTACAGTTAGGCTTGTCTCAGCTAAGCATGCAGACCCAAGCCCCGCCCTGGAATTATCTTGCCCACTTCCAGGTTACAATGGCACTTTTCTGTTGGGCTTTTTCTTTATTCGTTTGGTTTTGGTGTCTGTCCACAGAATGAACGTGCTTAGCTGCAGGGCAAAGCTTCAGAGCTCCCTGGGTATGACAGTGAACGGGATGACAGGACTGCTGGATTCAAGGTCCAGAGCGGTGAGGAAGCATTCGATGGCTGCTTCGTTTTTCCCCTGAGCTTGCAAGACCTCCCCAAGGCTGTTCCAGGCCCTGTGACTGGTGGTCTGGATCCGGATGGCATCTCTGAGGACTTTCTGGGCCAGGTCCCTCCGCCCAAGTCTGCTCAGCACCAGGCCCTGTCAACAAACAAGTGACGAGCAGTTAAGAACAGCACAAAACAGAGGAAGAAATGGAGCACCCCGAGCTTCCAGCAAGCTGGGTGGATGTACGAGTGCAGGCGCAGGAGTCCTGTGGGGGGGAACTCCACCTATTTCTGGAGAAGAGAAGCCATCAGCTGTTACGCTCTGATTTTTTTGATTGTGATGTGTAACTTAAAAAAATAATTGTGAAAATATATTTTTTTAAGGAGAGACTGATACAGTGCTGCAAGCACTCCTACTGCATGTTACTGGAGAGTGTATACTGGTGCTATATAGCAGAAAGGCTACAGGCCCTTTAACGCTTCCCTCTCTCCTTGAGTAGGTTACACTGGCTTCTGATCCCCAGGAAATTATACCCAGGTTCTAAATTGAACTCTTGCACATCTGGAACATCCAGCTGAGGCTGAGGTAAAGTCTTTCAGCTCCTACATATTCTGACCATACAGAAAGATCCTTCTTCTTAACACATGGGTCTAGAGGGACACGGTGCCCTTCCAGCCTTCTAGGGGCAGGCTGTATGTAACAGCATGGGGCCCTCTGTCCTTCTGCACTCCAATGTAGATCCTAAAGCAGTGTGGGGGAGGAGAAGGATGGAGGAACCTTGTTTAAAAAGCTGTCCTTAGGGTAAGAAAAGACACAAGTGGGTGTAACCATCTGGAAGGAACAGGAGGGGGAGGATGAAAGAAGTGGTAGGAAGAACATGTTTTCCTATAGGGCTTGCATGGATGCATCTGAACCCACAAAGCATCTAATGAGCCAGGCTCCCTTTTAATTATACAGCAGTCAACCACAAGGAGCCCAGATGGTCACATGGGCTTTGCAGGCCACAACACATTAGTGGCATTTTTCTGCTTCCTCCTGAAGGTGCACAGACCAGGATGAATCTCCCACTAGTTTTACCCAGGTGTGGCCTGTGGAAGAAGCGTTTTCCTGTCACCTGCCAAGCTCTGCATGGCCTCTGCCTGCACTCACCCACGGAAATGTTGGAAAGTGAGATGACTGCCTGACTTCATGCTTTGCCTGGGACTAAAAGTAGCACGTGGATGAATATATATAAAGAAAAGCATCACCTTCACCTTTAATGTGTCTAATTGCCTGTAGTTGATATGAAGACGTAAGAAACCTGTAATCTCCTGCAACTAGAACCCAAGTAAATTTCTGATAAAAGAATGGTGATGCTTTTGGAAGCAGTGAAGATTTTTCCTTTGCCTTGTTTGCTCTTCCAAAAGTGCCATTAGACGTAGGATGCATCAGCATGACTAAGACCCTATAGTCAGTTATAGTACTAATACCTACAGCAACACACTGCTTTGCCTGAGAGAAAAATTAAGAAACACCCATTTAACCAAGTATCAGCACTACTGTGAAAAGTTTCAGTGCCCCTTTCTTGCCCATAATCTTGACCTGAATAATCATCTCAGTATCAGATCTGATTATTTAGAGATGCAGTGGGGATGTTTTTTCTTCAGGTTTCTCTCTCTGTTGGAAAATGGCAAGGCAATGGGGCATAATCTTACTGTCCCCTTGCAAGCAGGCACAGGTGGCACAGAGGTACCCCGATGGGACAGGCTGGTTCCTCTGGAGGTAGCTGCCCGGAGATGACCACAGGCACGTAATGACAGACTGGAAGGAATTTGTGCAATTATAATTTGAGTCACCCGCTTGGCAGGGATAATGAGGCATAGAAAGGGCAAGTAGTGTGGCCATAGCAAATCTGCTGCTAAGCCAAGAATAGACAGGAGCTATCTCAGCTCAAGTTTGTCCTCAACCACAAAACCATTCTTCCTAAAAACTCTTCCTGTTGGGCTGACCGAACAGAGCTGACTGTGCTCTCTGGTGGCTGGGGACCCATTGCTGTCCTCACCCTGACACTAAGCAGCATCAAGCCTCTCGATGCTCTGGAGGGCTGCTGGCCCCAGAGGCACAGGGGCCAGCGAGTCCATGCAGCTGCTGCCTGTCACCCCTCTCCAATGAGGAGGGGAATTCCCTCCCTGGCTGACATCTCGCGCCTCTCAACAATGCTGCAGTGAAATCCACCTCATCGTAAACTGCTCGTGCAGCACAGCTCCCTTGTCTGCCCCAGCACCCATGCTGGTGAAGGACCAGAGGCCAGCGTGGCTTCCCCTGCCACCGCTCCCCAGTGCAGAGCCGCTGCATTTATTGTGACTCTGCTCGAGGTCCTTGCAGCGGGTTTGCAGCACTGGGAGGAGGCTGTACGCAAACCCCAGGTACTGTGTTCATCTGGGGGAGATGCTGAAGCTGATGCCCACCACTAAGTGCAGCACACGTGAACATTTGCTCATCAGGATTCAGAGCTTTCAAGCACACCGGTTTAGCTGAAAAAACACCTGTGAACCCTCAGAAAGGGTGATCTCAGGCTCCCCAAAGCCAGAGGATAGCCTCTTGTTGATGCTGCAGTATACTGCATGAGTGAAAAAACTGTTCTATGTTTTTGGGAAGAAACACAGGAGGAAATATTTGCTAAAGGAGGTAAAGATTCTGGCCAGCCCCCCTGCTTACATGCATGACTGTTAGATCCAAGGCTGCCTTCTTGCCCATGTGCCTGGACTTCCATGTGGTATGGGCAAGATGTGCTGAGCTTCAGGCCTCAGCCCAAGTGGAGGTTGGGGTGTGGCCAACCTGCTCTCCAACCCAGGACCCGCCAGTTTTCCCAAACCCCAGCACAGAGACCTGCTCCTTTGCCCAGTGAGCTGTGACAGATGGTGTCAGCCCTTCCAGTGAGGCTTAACTGAACCGGCAGAAATACGCTGCTGGATGTTTAAAGGACAGGTTGAACATCATTAATTCTGAATGCAGGAGAGTTTCTTGCTTTGGGTTTCCTATCTCTCCTCCTCCCCACCCTGCCCCTTGCAAACCACAAGCATTTTCTGAGAGCTGGAGGCAGTACAATTGCCAAGCCTCACAAAGATGCAGCACTGAGCACTTTAGGTTTTTGTTTCCCTGAGGTATCTGCACTTGAGAGCTTCTCCTTGCTACTGAATTTCTTATTTCCCCATAGAGTCTGGCTTGCTATAAACAATGCCTGCATGTTGTTGCTATGTAGGTCCAGCTGGAATCTGCCTACAGTGCAAAAGAAAAAAAAAAAAAAAATTCAGAAAGCCACCCACTGACAGGCAATTTGCATTTTTATCTGGAAGATTTTTTTTTTAAAAAAGATTTTTCTAATGAAAGTTCAGTTCCTGAGTTTCTATGGAAACTCATCTGCTTGGTGTGCATGCATAATTTCATAAAGTCAGATCTCAGGAAGATGAGCAATTAGTATAAATGCAAGCACGAATGTGATTAAGGGTTTCATCCTCTTATTCCCGAAGATGGAGGGTGAGGCTGGGTTTTGTTGTCTTTCCTTGGTTTTATTTGTGCTTTTGCCAAACTAATGCAGAAACCGGTGTACAAGGTAGCCTCACTCCTTTGTCACCTCCTGGCTAGCACTGGCACTTGTGGTTTTGCCCAGTTATTTTCCTCCCAAAGATGGTGAGTACATCCAAGTATGGTCTCCTTTGCCAGTGTTGTTGGTACCAAGTCAGGCCCTAAGGAGCAATGAGGACAAGCTTCTTTTTAAACTCAAGCATATTATAAATAGTAAAAAACCCCAAACGGAACCGAAAGGTGCGTAGGAATAATTTTGCTTTCAAGCTCCTGTGGGCAGCATGTTGCTAGGGCTTGCACCAGGCCTGTCCTGGCATTTCATGTGCTCCTCCCATTTATACAGCTGTACAGTGCATGGATGCTAACTCACTCACTCAGTGAAGGCCGAGGGTAACTCACGCAGATTAATTTAATTTTTTTCTTTAGGTCTGAAGACGTACTTTGTATCTTGTAAACAGAGGCAGAGTAATGAAGGTTGTGTTTTTTCAAGCCAGACTGTAGAAGATGTCGCTGAAAGCACTGGAAGAAATTCATTTGAGGTGAAGGGCTGTGGCTCAGTGAAGCTTGGACAGTCTAGTGGTGCATGAAGGCAGAGGGGAGATAGTGAATTCAGTTTGCCAATTTAGGGTGCCTCATGCTGGCAGCTGGACTCCTGAATTTATTGTTTTTAAATTCAGGGGACAGGGGATGCATATGAGAAGCTTTTTCAAAGGTATTTTTGAACTTGCCCTCAAACAAAATGAACAAAACCTAAACCACTTCTATAGTGACACTGGATTGGACTCCCTTGCCTTTAGTGATGTGATACTTAGTAGTTGATGCTTGAGTGAGGCTGTTTTTGTTTCAGAATAGGAGAGCCATATTTCAATTTAAATTAGATGAGCAAAAGTGACTTTTTTTCAATTTCTACTAATAAAGCGAGTTTAAGTCCCACGTCAGAAGGTTGAGAAATTTCTGATTGGTGCCTTTATTTCCCTAAAGTTTGACAAAAACCTCCTTAAAAGTCGTTAGCTCATAAAATTCCCAGAAAGTAGTGCAGAAAAGATATTATGGAAGACTAAGAAATGAGCCTCATGTACAAGCTGGAGTTATTTTTAGTAATGAAAGTCAAAACTTCCTTTGCAAATGTTTAGTTCAAACACCTGATGAGCTGCAGAGAACTATCCTGAGTCTTGGCATCCTTGTCTCCTTTCACTAGGGTGGCATGGATTTATTTACTTGTCCTTTCCTTTGGGGCTTGCATTGGAAAGAGAAGTCTAAAAAACCATTTTATTTCATTCCTGGAAGATTGTTTTTTGATTTGTTTTCATGGTCATCTAATTCTTGGGAGAATCTCTCTAGGTGGACTAGACTCTATCAATGATTTACAAATTTATTTTAATAATTACTTTAAATGCAAGTTCTCTCTTTTCATGCAACTCATATTCCAAAGTGAAACTGTCCCTGATGCTTTTCCCAGCTGAGCAGATCATTTTCGCCCATTATTGTCTAATACCCTAAGAAGTTTCCAGAATAAATTAGACTTTGCTGTTGAGCTTCTGTTAGTGTATTATTTAATTAATTTCAAGGTAAATGGGGTATCCTTACTGTCTACTCCAATCTATAATACGGACATGTCACTAGTGGTTAGTAGGAGGGTAATCAGCAGCTGGCAAGATTAGGGCATGCTGCAGAAAAGTGCTCGTTCAAAACTGTGCTTATTCAGCAGAACCCTACAAAAAGCCTTTCAAGATGCATTTGGCACTTGGTGATAACAGTCTCATGTAACAGAAAAATCCGCACTGCTACAGGGCAACATACGCTTCTGTAATTATTTAGCAATCAGAGTAAGTTGTAAGCAAAATCTGTTGCATAAACCATGAAATATCTGAGAGTTCTTTTGGAAAATGGCAAAGATTAACCCTGGAAGTTCTAGGTCTCCTAAAATAAAGACAGACATGTAACTAGCCAATTGCTCTGTGATTCTTTCCCCCTACATTCCTGACCTTTGCATTTCTGAGGAGCCAGGATTTTTTTTAAGCTGTAAACAGTTAAGTGAGTTTTGGTGTGCTGTTACTTAGCCATGCAGTGGCTGGCAGTATGTGGTGTAGCTAATCATCTATTTTGCTGATTCAGTCCAGGTTGTGGCGAACCCAAGCTATACAGCTGAGCTTTGTTCTCTGAAAATACACTGTAGGAATACATGGAGCACTCAGGATCTGCTCGACAAACACACTGAGTTAGAAATGGTATCCTAATTTGCTGCCCTAACAAAGGGTGACTGGGATCCACTTCTGGAGTAAAGTTCATCCTTCAGTGTTTCTGCTGCCTCTTTTGTTGACAGCAGCTTTTCCTTCTCTTCCTTCCCCCTCTCCATCTCCTCCGCTGAAGCTGCTGCATCCCCTGTCAGTCGGTGACGCTGAACTGCTGCATTTGATAACACAGAGGAGGGGAAGGAGAGAGGAGGAGAGGGAAGGCAGGCAGGGCTGCTGCAAAATGCAGCATGTGGAAAGGAAAAACGAAGGAACAGTACTGGAGGGGGGGAACTGTCAAGTCCTGGGAAAAGCAAAAAGCCGAGTTTGCATCATGATCTGCTAGTACTTGTGCACTGCCTGTGGGTTTCAACTCAGCAGGTTCAACCCAGAGGTTTCAGCTCTGGTACTGCAGGCACCAGAGCCTAGCAGCAGATTGCTGCTTAAACTTCACTGCAGCATCTTCGTGCGCTAGAGATCAGTGTGAGGGAAGAGAAGAAATGAGACTGCAAGGAGGTATTGGGAGAGACAGGCTAGCTGAGCATGAAGACAGAGACGTCTTAAGCCCACCACAGACCTGGACACATGGATATGCTTTACCAACCATACCCAGGTAGCTTTGGCAGGGAGAGAAAAACAAGCAAAAGAAAGAAAAGCTCAAAAGTGGTGAAGACCGAATGAGAGGATCGTCGTCTTCCTTAGCCTGCCAATGCATTTTTCAAGGCAGCGTATAACTGCAAAGGCACCATCTTGCCCCGACCCCCCCTCGAGGCCAGGGCAAGCCCCCCCCCCCCCGACCCCCCCCCGAGGCCAGGGCAAGCCCCCCCCCCCCCGCCGAAGGGGAGCACTGTGCCATGCTGCATGCTGCCCTCTGCCCAGGCTTGCTGTCTCTATTTGAGTTCATCAAATGTTAGCAGGGATGTTTGTACCGTGTTTGAAGCTTAAATGTGATAAAACATTTATTGACATAAAAAGCAAACCCTAAGGCAGCATTTCAAACCAGGAGGCTCTGATCTCTTCACAGGGAGGCTCATACAAGCCTAGGGAGAACCAAGAGTTTTTCTGCCTTGTTGAATTGCCGTCACTTAAGCTTCATTCAAAGCAGAATTGTTTGCTGCATGCTGAATATTCTCTTGATAGCTCTTGCTTTGCTGAGACCTACCTGGAGATGAAGCAGCAAGCAAGGAAACCGACAAGGATGCCTCGACCACATGTTTGAGTCCTAACTAAATGCAGCATTTGTTTCGCACTCTGTTTTCCTAGGGAAGGCAAGATTTCTCCCAGCCCTGATCTTAGCAGTTGTCATAGTAATGTTGCAGTAGAGCACACAGTGGCTTCAACTAGGACTCAAGCTCATGGTGTTGTCTGTAAAAACATGCACTAAGAGAAGGTCCCAAACTAATAATAAATAGTAATTTAGAATACATAATTTATAACTTAAGGTCCCAATTCTGTTATGCACTGAACCTGCTTCTCTGGCAGAAAGCCTTGTTGAATTAGTGAGATTCAGCTTAGATAGATACAACTGTCTCAAAATACATGCAGAATCAAGACTGATCAGCATCAGCAATGACAGACAGAAAAGGCACGCAGCATACATGCAGGGTGCTGAAGAGTGGCAGCTAACCTGCTGATTAAAGCCCTTGACTAGAGACTAGAAAGGGGTTGCTGCGCTTCACTGGCTGCTAATGCATTTCACATTGAATAATCTGCCATTACTTAAGAACGATTCAGAGAGCAGGGACAGGGTCAAGGGACAAGCTCTGGGAAACAGAACTCCTGGGTTTAAGTGTTCTCAGGCTGAGGGGAGTTGAGAACTTGCCTCTTGTGCCCAGGCAGCTCTGCCACTGTTTTGATAGTAATCAGGTGCCTATATTCTGTTGTACATAACAAGATGTTGCTGCATATATCTGGGGAATGTCTAGGCTTAAGGCTTGGACACACAATTAATCCGAGTGCCTACAGCGTGCTGTGGCTCAGGAACGGGGAATTTTTGTCTGCTTAGGTTTCCTCTAGTGCCAATGCTGGATCTTTCCCCAGTTTTTAATGCACTGCTTTGCAACAAAGGAGGGGCTGATGTGCACATTTCCCATGCATGTTATCTTCTCCTCTCTGTACACAATAAATCTTGCCTGAACGTATGAGTCATGAACAGGGGATAACAGACAGCTTCAGCGCTGCCAAGGGTCTCTGTAAACCTCAGTCCCATAGAACTAATTGCCAGAGCAAGCGCCACCTTTACTGTGTCTCTGAGGAAGGGTGTAGTGCAGCAAAGACATGGCTGATAGAAGCACACAGCATGCCAATGTAGATTACAGCAGATGTCTTCTGAAAGGAGAGCTGAGATATTTTAAAAATCTTAATTTGCTTAGTTTTGCACTACTGGCAGTCTCTGGGATAGCATATTATTAATGACATCCTTCACACAACTACAGCGGGAGCCTCAGAGTGCAGTATCACAGCTGAGGGCTAAGCTAGCTGAGCTGCTGGGAGACACAGACTGAGCCGGGCAGGAATGCACTGCTGTGGTCAAGTCAGCGCTCTGGCCTCTGCTCCGGTGCCTCTGATCCCACAAAGAGCATGTTTCCTTACAGAATCACAGAATCATCTAGGTTGGAAAAGACCTTGAAGATCATCCAGTCCAACCATTAACCTAACACTGACTGTTCTCAACTACACCATATCCCTCAGCGCTATGTCAGCCTGATTCTTGAAACCCCTCCAGGGATGGGGACTCCACCACCTCCCTGGGCAGCCCATTCCAACGCCTAACAACCCGTTCTGTAAAGAAATGCTTCCTAACATCCAGTCTAAACCTTCCCTGGCACAACTTGAGGCCATTACCTCTTGTCCTGTCGCCTGTTACTTGGTTAAAGAGACTCATCCCCATCTCTGTAGAGGGCGATGAGGTCTCCCCTCAGCCTCCTCTTCTCCAGACTAAACACCCCCAGTTCCCTCAGCCGCTCCTCCTACGACCTGTGCTCCAGACCCTGCACCAACTTCGTTGCCCTTCTTTGGACACACTCGAGTAATTCAATATAGTCTCTTAACATAAAATCGCCTATAAATCATGAACCTCCATGCACAAAGAGATTTTGCTGAATTACTGATAGTATTTTCTGTTATCTGCTCAAAAGAGAATGAAGAAACTCATTGAGAAGATAAATAATTTAAGACTTTTGATAAATACTGCACATAACATCAGTCAGTGTAAATGGAAGCTCCAGAGACACTGGAGAGCTGTGATGTTTCATGTTCCCCATTTGGTTGGCTAGAAGGGACTTCTGGTTCCTTCCCCTGACTGTGGCCAGCTCAGTGTATCAGGACTGCTTGCTAAAAACCTGGAAGTCTTGCTAGTTCCCATCCCCCTGTTTTTTGCAGCGGTGTCTTAAGTACCAGGAGGCAATGTATGCCGCTATTGTGATACATGCTATTTTATATATTACTATAGTCTACCACTCTGTCCTGTCTTTGGTGCGATATCAGGCAGCCTAAATAGCACAGAATTTAAACTAATTATAACCGTTTTCCTTGACTGAAAAACAGTGTTTGAAGGTTGAAGTATAAAGGGGATAGTCATTCCACGCCATCTCCCTTCTGACAGTTCCCTGAGCACTTTCTGAAATAGCATTTATGAGTTCTGCTGTAGACCAACTTGACTACTACAATTTCTAGGCTTTAATTCAATCTCAGAGCAAAGCACAGCATGAGGACAATACTGATTAGTAGAGATGCAGTGATATCTCGAGGGCTGTGGATGGGAAACCGCAACTAAAGCTAGCAATCTTCTGGAAGATCCAGTTGGAGCTCAGTGGAGAGGCACCTGCTGCAGGGAGAGATCAGGCCAAGGACAATCTTAGGCCTGGATACAAGTTTTATTCTCCAGAGATGACTGAACCACCCCACGAACTCGGGGGGGTTTAAGAAATGTATCAGGTTCTTCTCTCATAAGGTGTTACACACACTTCAGAGAAGGGATCAGAGAAGAGCTGGGGAGTTTTGTCTTTCAGGAATTTATTTTGGTTTCTAACGTTACGTAAACAGAGACTGAATAATGTGGTAATGAGCACCTCAGGGACATGGAGAATAACTTACCACAACAGAGGAACTCAAGCGCTTGGCACAGATAAACAGGAGCTACAGATTCCCTGGAAACCGGGATAATCCACCTCTGAGAAGCAGAGCACCAGCCCTCTGGCTAATGGACTGAAATCTCTGCTCTGCCAGTGGATCAGATTTGCTCCTTCCAATGACCCCAGCCACCCCAGCGGGTCTGATCTCTCACTGATGAGGGAAATGCGCAGTTCCCCCAGGAGAGGAAATGGCCACTCATAGGATCTAAGTGATGGCTTTGGTGCCAGAGAATCACTTATCACCTTGTTTGTGATGGCTCCACTGTCTCCCCTGGATGGAGGAAGGAAGCCTGGCAACTGCAGAGGAAGAGAGCGGCAAAACAACTCTGTCAGCTCCTGACTGGTGCTCAGGAGCCTGATCCTGCTGCACAGCCAGGGATTTGCTCTGATGGCTGTGCTACCGAAGCTGCCAGCTAACTAGTGGATTTGCAGGGACGACGGCAGTGGGGGATGGGGGTTTCTGCAGCAAACAGAGGAGAACAAGGTGTTTGCGATTCCTTGGACAGTGAGCGAGCTGACACACAAACTTACTAATGTGAGCATCCAAAATGCTCATTTCTCCTGTGGGAGCCAGTGACTAGAGGCAGAGACAAGTTCTCTCCCTCAAGTTCAGCTGCTTCAACACAAAAATTTGAGTTAGGAGGCTGCTCTAAGGATTGCTTTTCCCCAAGGACAGCTTAGAGCAGTTATTTTGGGATATCTGAAGAGCAGGAACATTCCTGGGATTCTGCAACAAGCCTCAGAGTTGGGAAAACAGAATCTGCTAACCAGCCGCAGTTTGGAAGGAGGCTACCAATCATCTCCAAAAGCCAAATGTTGCTTTACTTGGTCCTTGGTGGAGCTGCAAAAGGCACGTGCCAGACAGGCATTACACCTATTGGCAAGCTTCTCTTAGGGTCAGATTCCAATTAGTTTTGATCGCTCTCTCCTCCCCAGCCCATAACCCACCTATTCGGGACTTGCAGAGTGCCACTGCTGTACCAACGGGCAGAAAGCAGCTGTCCTGATTACATTCAGCATGACTGGGGATGCTTCCAGCCACCACAGCCTTATGTACGATGAGCGTGCGATCACTTGACGGGGAATTCCAGTGGAGAGCACGGTCCCACAGGAGGCTACGTTGATGGTCCACCAGCAAGTGCTGCGCTGCTGACGTGCCATTTCTGGGAGGAGGTGTAACTAGCTATGTCACCCTGCAGAGCAGGCTGAAAATAGGATCGCACTCACTGTGCCATGTGGCTCAGCGGTATGTCAGGACATGTATTTTTAGGAAATTCCTCCTTTGGGCAGAGAGGGCGAAGTGCTTGGCCTGGTTTACAGGCTGCTGGCTTTGCCCAGATCTTTCATGCAGAGTGTGGGAGCATGTTAGCTACCAGTCGGCCTGTGGATGCCCTTAGTGCCTAGATATGGCGCTAGTCCTAGTTACCATTTGATCAGGGTGGTTGTGAAAGGGTAAAAGATGGCTGGTCTGCTGCTGTGCTTTTTGTTCAACGTATGCATACTTGCTCTCTCTTTGCGGTGCTTTTCAGAGAGGGACCGACCTCCAACAGAGCAGGGATAGAGAAAAAAGTAAGGAAGATCAATGTCTTGGGAAGAATACAGTCTCTGAGGAACAGCAATAAAAATGTACCTTGCAGAATGAATGTGTGAGGGGAACAGGGAGCTCAGAGAAGATAGCTCATGCAGAGAAGGAAAAGAGAGAGAGAGAGAGAGAAGGAAAAGCAGACAGTAAGAAGAGGATTTAAATAAGCTTCTGGAGAGGCAAAGAGGAGTCTGACTTCATGAGGTACTTTCTGGGTGCAGCATAATGAAATAATGCAGTACATTTCCATGCCCAGCCAGTTACTGATGCATAGACAGTGCCATGACTTGTCTGACCCCAGGAGAGAGGCGAGGTAAGGCAGCACTGGACTCAGAATCAAATTCTTGTCTCTGACAGATAACTTGCCGCTTCCTCTTTTCCCCAGAACATCACTCCTATCAGGCAGCATGTGTTCAGCTCCAGCATCTGGGTTGTGATTTTTTGGCAGCTGCATAAAATTTTGCTATTAAATCCCACCTGCCAGTCTCATGTCTGCTCCCACAGACCTTTGCCTGTTAGCAAATGCTTCAAAATCACACTGCCAGGCACAGCATATCATTCTGCAATCCTACCTCGGGCAAAAACCCTCATGCAAGGGCTCCTTTTAACTTCAGTAGGCTGCAGGAGGGAAAGGCTGGAGGACAGGCCTCTGGATTACAGACAGAAATATTCATTTAGGCCATGGTTTGCACTGTGTTCTTTTCAGCACTAATGTAAACCAGCTATTTTCCCCCTGAATTATCTGAATAACACTATTTTGTCTGTGACATTTTAAGAAGCTTTCTTCTGAGACATGTTCGTGCATACAGCTGTGCAGTAAGAGAATTTGTGAACTTTGTTCACCAGGATGCATTCATGTGAAGTCATTCTTCTTTACAAACTCTTCCTTTCCCTTCTCTTACTTCTTAGCAGTTCCAGATGAGCAATTCATTGTTGAAACAGTTCATTAGCAAACAAAATGCTGAAATACAGCTTGATCATCTATCCTGGATTAAGAGATCTATCCACAGAAATAACTGCAATTTTTAATTCTGTACAAGGAGAGAGGACTTAAACTTCCACATAAATCATCTGCTATAATATTTCACAATCTGACTTTCCCCAGCATGAAATTAGGCAGTGAGGCTGTGCTTTTGGTGCAAAGGACAGTATCTCTTGGAGGCGGTCTAAACTATTTGATTATGGTATCTCTAAAATTGCAAATAAAGGAGACAATCAGTGCTTTTTGATGTGGACATCTGTCAGCAGAGAAACAACTGCTAATTGTCATGTAATAACCACACCAGACACTTACATAGCAGTCATCTTTTTGGAAGTCAAGCATGAAAAAACCTGTTACTCATTCAAGCACCAAGCATATTTTGTCCGGATCTGGCTGCATTTCTGTAACTGCTTAAAACTCCAAAGTGATACGATGCTATTTTATAGATGGATAGTTGAGATCAAAATATTTAGCCAAAATATAGCAGTCAGTAATTGTTTTTGTTGGTATGTGATTAAGGTATTTAGCTTTATACTCTTAATATTTGCATTTTAGTTTTAGAAGCAACGTAGGTATACTGAGAAAAGGTGCTGATATTCTTACATAAATACAAGCACATGAGATTTGTAGAGAACTGGTTCAGCAGCAGAACTATCTAGTGACACTTCACCATTCAGAGAAGTCCCTGCTCTTACAGAACACCATAGGAGCTGTCAGTTTGGCAGGTACATGGATCTACATGAGCTCTGAACAATGCTAAAGTAGTACAGTGCTGTCTAAAAGCATGTGCAGGGAGGAACAGTTAATTCTTTTTTTATGAAAGGACAGACTCTAGACAGCCTGCCATCTATAGTAACCATACACGTGATTTTGTAAAGCATCTGCATACCTCCTTTGCAGGCATGGGCTCATCAGCCTGTCACTTAATTTAAGAACATGGAAAAAATAGTTGCAACCTCTCCAGAGACAACAGGTAAGGGGGGATGACTTCTAATGACTAGTAACCTGAACCAGGCTTGAATTAACCCAAAACATCTGTAGAGTATCTCTTGCTTAGATGGCATCAGAGCCTCCTGCACTACAGACTAGTTATTTTGCTGGTTACATAGTGTGGCAGTATCTAATGATGGATACTCTATTTGGAGGAGGGAAAAATGAATTTTCTTTTGTCAGAGGAAAAATATTAGATCACCAGGAAAGAGGGTAAAATCAATCCCTCATTATTTTCCCCAAATCGGTGAAAAAACTCAGCTGCCTAAATATAATGAATTGGGTAACTCCTGCAATTACACAGAAACATAATACATACAATATGTTTTAGTGCTGTCCACAGACCCAAGCAAAAAACAACAACCGAAAAAACCACATTGTGAAGCCTTTTAATCCATATGGAGTGAAGAGGACATTTACAGAGCAGTACAGCTCCTAGCATTGCAACCATTCCTGAGTCTAGCAAAGCCCTTCTCGCTTTAATGAGGTTCATCTGCCTTTGTACTAGGAGGAATGGGCATGGGTACATTAAATGAACCAGCCTGCATCTCTGAGACGCCCAGGGAAGCAGCAGTGTGGAAAAGACCCACCGTGCAGCAGCATCACATGAGTCCAGCACTCATGTGTCTGGGGAGCTCTGGAGACAGCCAGCGAGGGAGAGGGGCATCTTCAGCTCTTGTGTCGAAGCCTCAACAAAACACAGGCTCCAGCAGCAGCCCCTGATAGGGATGATATACTTGTAAAACATTTACATTTTCAGCAGGATGTTTCTAATTAAACTCAATTGGTTTCCACACCTGCTGGGAGTGACTGCTCTGCACCTCATCTCCCTTTCCTACTTGAGCACAAAGAGGATTCAACTTCCTAGGCTACCACATAGCACTGTGTTCCTTTTGTGCACTGACAGTAATTGAGAAAATGGATGGCAACAGCCATGTTTTGTGTTCGCTACTCTTCTAGGAAGCTCTTTCTTTTATCTCCCCCTGCCCCCCCCAGCATAAGACTGCTCAGGTTTTACAGCCCTATTGAGAGTGGGGATCTACAGGGCTTTGTGCAGTTTCCCGACTGTAGGGCATCATGATTGATATCGATAATAAACCCCTCAGGAC
Source organism: Athene noctua (assembly GCF_965140245.1). Taxonomy (NCBI): domain Eukaryota; kingdom Metazoa; phylum Chordata; class Aves; order Strigiformes; family Strigidae; genus Athene; species Athene noctua. The sequence continues at coordinate 98,101,636 of NC_134037.1, forward strand.
TGAGGAAAGTACCCTTACAGATCCTGGCTACAATCAGATCGATGGGGAAAGGATAGTATTGAAGCATTCTATGGTTATTAGTACAGGGCAGAACAGCCAGCTGTCACTTATGAAACACTTTTTAGCCTGTCTTATGAGCACAGCCTGACTTGAAAATTTTAAGAAAGGATTTTATTGATACTGCATTATATTGTTCCAGAGGTATTTATGGTTTTGCCCAGAAAGGTCTAAGACAACCAAGTCTACAGAGAAAGCTGCTAAAATTGTGTGGACAGCCAGCAGGACTTACGGTTTCTGACTGCTGTCCTAGACTCCCTTTCTGCATCTTTAGGGAGCCAGCACTTGTCAGTGAGATGTAAGTCATGCCTCAAAAGAATACTTGAATGTACTGGCCTTGTTGTACTGCGGCGTTGCCCTGCTGTGAAATGAGAAAAATGCATTTACTGTGCCGTGGCAGCAGGTCAGCATCCCAAATGTTCTCCCCTCCAACAAGCTCACTGGGTCAGAATAATTCTGTTTTGGATTGTACAGGACAGTCTCCTGGGTAACATGCTTCTCAGCAATGCTCGGGGGGAACACGCCCTTGAATGCAAGGCAGTCAATGAGATTTATAATTACCGTGTTTTATAACCTCGTTCATTCAGGCGGGGAAGGATACTGCTGAAGAGATCTCAAACAAGAGAAATTATACATTTGCAGCTACATAAATAGTTGTTGCTAATATGATCTGAAACCTGCATGGCAGAAGGTGCTCTTTTTGTCCACTGTGCTGTCCAGCACAACGCAAAAAATGCTCAGACTAGTTTTAAATTCAGGCATCAGTATGGCATAAAACTCTTGACTTCAGCTACCCTCTCTCAGAGAAGGGAATATAAAATCCGCTCTGTATCACTGAAATCTTCTGATTACATTAAACAAGATCTTGGCTCAAGACCAGGTCCCAGCTGTCCCAGTAGTGCTAATGACTACCCTCCCTCGGGGTGCTGAGCATGGGCAGAATCCAGCTGCATTTTCACAGATGCACAAATGTAAATTGTCTGAAGCCGGTGGTGTTAATGCTTCTGGGATGACAAACCTAGCCCATAGATGTCTCATCACCAGCAAGCTCCATGCAGAATATATTTTATTTTTGGAAAGGCCTGGAGGTAAAAAAGTAAAATCTCCTGGTACAGTTTGTTTCTGAGTGTCCTTGATGCATAACAGCATGCTATCATCTCTAAAGATTAAAAACAATCCCTTCTTATTGCTCTGCTGGGTATTTTAAAAGAAATTCATGCACAGATGAAAACAAATAAAAACAATACCCAATGGCTCTGCAGAAAGCTTGGGCCTCTAGTTTCAGGTAGTCTGGAGACAGTTTTAAACAAACATGGACCTCTTAAATCCTTGGCTACAGCTCCAGTGAGGACATGCTGGCAAAACATCAGTAGCTTTAATGGGTTAAGGCTGGTTGAGGATTTTCAACATCATCTCCATTTTGTGGTTTTTAGGGTATAGCTTAACTAAGATTTAGTTTATCATGTGCAATAGTGGATTTTCATTATTTTTTAAACTGCAGCTTCAAGTTAAATAATAACACCTTTGTTCAGGCTTGGTTTAAACAAAAAAAATCAGAGTAGCTAGGTTGGGTTTCATGATGTTAAGGTCTGGGTTTTTTTATGGACTAAGGCATGGGTGGAAAAAGTCATCCTCCTATCATCAGTGCAGGATTGGGGCCCAAAATGACAGAATTAAACACAGTATAAACCAAGAGAGCCTCAGGCACTGATGAAGGAACAGTTCAGCTCGCTTCAGTTAACATGTCTTTTGCTTTTACCCACTTGGCTTTACTGTTCAGAGGATCTGGCCCAGTACAAGAATGAAATCTCTCCTCCAGCCCCCATTCTCCTTCCAGCCTTTGCTGCTGGCTAGCTCTGATGGACAGCTGCAGGAGTTTCTCAAGGAGAAATTTATGTGGCATCACTGCACTTAGAAAAATCTGAATATAGACTTTTTTTCTTTTTCTTCACTCCTGCTTAGGCACTACCTTTGCTCAGGCTGAAAACCAGTCTGCAAAGGTATACCTGAAGGCTTGGTTTTTAAAGGCTGAGCATACTTGTTCACAGGATCACTTGCAATGCAAAATAACTCCAGACAGAACTAGCATAAGATGCTTGTGCCAAACACAATGCAAGTATTGATTTAGGGGTGCTGGTGGTATGGATATAACAGGGATAACATTGTATACAAAACCATGCTCTGTTGCTGATAAACAGCCCCACAATGCAATGTACGCAATGCATAGGAAGGAGGCCACAGCAGGTTACGTTCAGACTGTACCTGCTGCACAGCTTCATTCCATTAAAAAAAATTCTCTCTTTTATTTTTAAATTAACGTTATACCTGCCTTGCACTGCCCACCTGCTTTACTGCAGTTGAAGTTTGTTTGCTCTTAAGTCTATGCTGGCTGGGTGTCAAAACCACCCTCAAGTTTTTGGACAGTAATGTCTAAAAAAATCCTCCTCTGGCCCTCCCTCACCTTCTTTAAAGTGTTAGACTTGTTGCTTTTCAAATACTTTGTCCTTGTTAACCTTAGCCATGCCCTGTCCTCTGTTGGGAGGCCAGGGCTACTGACCACAACTGCTGTTAGGTGGTTACCTGTGGTGTAAGAGCACTAGTAGCACTTAAGATGCACAATATTGCAGAAAGCCAGTTGCTTTCAAGGCCGCCTTTGCCTCTTCTCCTTCGGATGAGGATTACTAGAAGCACGGCAGCTTTGTTTGGGACAGTTTTATCACCTCCCTGGTTTGCCTCTTGAAGTGCTGATTTTCCAACATCCTGGAGGAGCTGTGGAGGTTCTTGTGTTGGGTGCAATCAGTGAGAGACTGCAATGTTCAAGCACAGTTACTTAGGCTTGTGAAAGCTACATGCAGCAGTGCTAGCCACCTGGGGAAGGGGATGGCATCCACACCTACACAGCTGTTTCCCTAACCTCCTTCCTTGAGGACAACAAATCCTATCTAATATCTCAAGCCTAGGCAGTGTTAAAGGCACAGTATAGGCTTTTCTACCTTGCCCCAAGCACTGGGATATGCTGCCACAGATACCTAAAAGCCAACACAAGTTCCTTTTAATTTAAAAGGTTTCACCTTTCACCATCAGCTCTGTGGTATTTGAGCATGGGAAGTCTCTTCTAAAAGGAGCTTTCTTCTAATAGGAGATGCAGAGAAGCTATCCCTCTAGTTCTTCTCAAACTGTGACAGGCTCTATGACCACTGAGATGGAAGAGGTTTGCAAGTTGTCTAGTTCGAAGTATGCAAAAATATTAGGGCTGCACTTCCAACAAGGCTGCCGGTCTGTCTGTCTGATGCCAGCTTGTGAGACTGAAACTGAGTAGTGCAATACTATCAAGATTTAATAAATTTACGGAATTTCAGTTGTACGAATTTGATTTTAAAGTATTTGCACATGTATAGACCATGACTTGTCATAGCTGCCTGCATTGACACTACATTATGTGAGCATTCTTATTCCAGAGACTTAGCTACATTGATAAAATCACTTAGTACAGCTGACCAAGCTGAAAATAAATTTATAAAAAATAGGCTGCCTTTTGGCTCAAGGATCTCACATATACGTCATTTTAACTCCGTGATGCTGCTATTTTTGATGCTGCTATTTTATATTTGCTGGTTTGGGAAAGCTGCTTTCAAACAATGGGTTACTTCCAAACCATTTCCTTTGATTGTTCTTCATTCACTATGGAAAGTAAGAGATTAGTTAAAAATGGTATATGCTTCCAGTCTGTCTGATTTGCTGTGTCAGCCAGCAAATAATATCCAATAGAGAATTTCTCAATGTAAAATCTGTGAGCTCACAAATTCTTCTAACCACTGGTGACTATGGTGATATTCAAAGAAAAAGAATTTAAAGATGCAGAAATGTGAAATTAACACTTACCTCAAATAATTGCACTATCATTTTTCATTAGTGAAAAGCAGTTCTGAGCTTTCAAGGTTGCTTGTTTGACCTATTTGTGGTATTCTAGGAACAACAGCAAGGAATTCTAAAGCGACGGCTTTGCTCCCGATGCCTGGAAAGCTCCAGAGCTTGTGGATTTTATCAGTCTCTCTCTACATTTATTTACTCTTCTTGCTCTCAAGGCAAGACACACTTCAGGCAAAGAGGATACCAAATGGTCCATGAACCTGGTGCTGAAGATACTTCAGGCAATTTTGCTCTTAATGTGCATGAAATATGTGCAGAATCTCTTACTGAAGTCACAAGAAGAACTGGTATCTGCTTGTACTGCAGAAGCCTGTCCTGAACTATCCTCATGTACATAATCTCAGTTTGGAAAAGATCTAAATGCTCTGAGGTCTGGCTGTATGTTAACAAGTCTATAAACTCTCCTACAACATCAAGCTTTGAGCCTCACAATGTAGTAATGGATCATATTGGACTTTAGAAATGCTTTACTGTGGCATTTATTTAATTTGACCTAGCTTCATTTATCTGTATTAGTCACTCCTGTGCTCTGCCAAGCTGTAAGTGACAGCCTCAAAGAGAAAATATCACTGCCTGCCAATCTGGCACGAAAACTACTATAACTAGAAGTTCAGAAATTCTATAGATTTTGTTTAGATGTGGAGGGAATAATACTGCTCCCTTCTTAAAAACCATACAATCCCACAGAAGTGCCAAACCTGCTTACCATTAGCTGATTTGGGAAACACTGCCCAGAAGACTATTTATGCAAGGATGAGAAGCTAACCTTTCTCCTTGTTTAAAAAAAACAATCACAATCTCGGAGCTGCTTGAGAATTTATTTTAAATGTCATTCATAGTTCATCCTTCACTACCAATTAGGTTTGACGGTGTTAGTATGTTTTGCGTAAATGTGCTGAACAAGTGCTGTGTTTCAGCCATATGCTGCCTCTTTAGTGCTGGTTCATGTCATGTTCAATGCAGGTGTTAAGGTCTGCAATACATAGACTGGCTTGACAGGTTGTGGAGAAGAAGAGAAGGGGGAGATGTTCCTTGCAATGCAAAGAAAGGCAGACCACAAGGATAAGTTTACTACTGAATGGCAACAGCATTTGCCATGCTAATAAATGGAGTAGCAGCTTTTCATGATCTCCAGGGTTAACAGCCCGACACACAAGAGCCAAAACATGGATGGTGGTCTCCCAGTGGCTCTCCATTTCAGGTATCCAGCACTGCCCTCACTCAACCTCCCACTCTACTTGTTTCAGGATCACTAACTGCTTACAAACAAGGCTTCACTCTTTCAGCAAATTAGACTTCTGGCCTGGCCTGGCTAGTTCTGCAAGGAAAGACCTTTTTAGAATCTGGCTCTATTTTCTTACTCTGCTCTAGCCTGGGGCACAGACCATTTATGGTGTTGGAGACCTGTCCCCTTTCCAAGGCACCTGACCTCCACCAGAAGAGATTGCTCAGGGGATGCAGGAGGTGCTCCTTCCACTTAGGATTTTATAACCAAACTTGAGCCTGCAAAAAACAGTTGACAGTACATTTCTTGCAGCTCCAAGGTGGACAACCGTGTGTTTATACACACACACACACACATTTACTTCCCTGCTGTAGGCCACAGAGGATGCCAGAACCATTCTAGCAGTTCAATTGTTTACAGACAAACACTGAAAGCCTGAAATCAGGCGACATCAGTCCCTCCTACCAAAAGTGTCATACTCCAATAGCTTTCCAATGACTCGTGATTTCTCAACAGGCCTAACTTTTTCACATTTCTCTGCCTTTGTTCATGTTGCCTTGGGCAATACCATTCCTTATCATCTACAATGTGGAAAAAACCCCCTGAACACTGTGTAGCTTTCTGTACAAAGGGCACTGTGGGTTACTGAAAAATTCAGTGTTGATACCAAAATCTCAGCATAATTCAGAGATGGCAGCTCTATATTTTATTTAAGCATTGACCAAAATTAATCTTTTACTTAGTCTGAGTGTAAAAGTCTTACTTGCTGTAAGTGATCATTATATGCAATTCGCCTCTGGCCCTTAACGATAAAGGTCTTGCTTGTCATTTCAGTGCCCCAGTCTCCTTGGAGCTTTAAAAGGAACTGCATCTGCTGAACAGTGACATCTTGCACCTAGGATGGAATAACCCCATGCAACTGTACAGGCTGGACATCAACTGGGAAAAGCAGCTCTGCAGAAAAGGACTTGGGGATGCTGGTGGACAACAACTGAGCATGAGTCAGCAGGGCACCCGTGCAGCGCTGAAGGCTAATGGCATACTGTGCTGCACTAGGCAGTGCATCACAGCAGACTGGAGTAATTATTTCCTTCTATTTGGCATAGATCTGGAGTGTTGTCACCAGTTTTGGGTTCCCCAGTACCCAGAAAGATGATGACAAATGGAGAAGGGCAAGTGGAGGGCCACTGAGATGGCTGGGGGGGACCATGACATTATGAGGAGTCTGAGAGAACCTTTCCCTCTCCAGGCTAAGGAGGTATCCAGTTGCCATCTTCAGTGATTTAATGGGTGACTGGAAAAAAGATGGGACCAAACTTTTCTCAGAGGGGCTCAGCTGCAACGGATTAAGGTACAGCAAGGAAAAGTCTGGTTGATTAGCTGTTAAGAAGAGGTGGTAGAATATCCATCCTTGGAAATACTTAAAGCTCAGCTGGACACAACCCTGAGGAACCTGCTTTATATTTGAAGTTGGCCTCGCTGTGAGCAGGATGACCTCCAGAGGAAAGGTCCTTTCTCACCTAAATTCTTCGAGGATTTTAATGTGCCTCACAACATGTGTGCTAAGATATTAAGCACACTTAATATATCATCACTGGTGTCAGGTATCATCAACACTTTCATCTGCTGGAACGCTCCCAAGCTGACTCAAATACTGTATGTCTTGTCTAAATGCAATTAAAACGGCATACGGCAGTTTCTGTGTTTCTCAGTTAGCCTTGCATCATTGATGTTGACATTCAAAATTAGCTGACTTAGAGGCCTGTTCTCCACTCAATTCAGAGCTTATATTGAGCTTGCCTGGTTTGTTGTAAAACTTACTAAGGCTCACAAACTAAGGCCCTCCCTTCAGAGTCCCATTAACCACAATTTGGATTTTGGGGGTATCAAAGCAAAGCTCACACAGTACTTAATGAATCAAACCCTAAATGATTAATGTTCCTGAATAAAGCAGCAAACCTCACATAGAGCTCCACAGACCTTATTGCTCTGCTCTTAGGACATAAGGGGAGCAGTGGGCAGTGAGATATCTCTCCCACATTGGCATCTATTATTGTAATGCTGAGTGCTAGCTCCTATCACCCCCATAATCTTGTTTGGGAAGCTCTGCTACACCATTTACATTCTTATCTTTTTTTAGTCAATGCTGGCAAATAAAAGCATAAGCAAATAATCTCCACTGTACAGTTTGGCACTACTGATATGCTGCCATTTGTGTTCCAGTCGATTTTTATTTGCAATCTCATATGCTGGTGACAGTCTTGGAAAGTAGATACAGCCCGGTAAGTGATGTAACTGTAAAACTGTTTTTATGAGCCTACTCTTCGTATAAAAATGAACGCTGAACAGGTGAACGCAAGCAGTGAGAGAACTGGACTAAATATGAAAACATCAGTGCAGTAATTTCTCTGGAACAAGTCAATTAATTTCACCTCATTTCCTGTCTTAGGCCATGCACTAGGAGATACTCAACTATCTCATGTGGCATTTAAAGAAGTGTGTGATCTATACAAATATAGGCACCCACTTTAATTGCACAGTCTCCCTCTATCTTTAGGGGAAGAACAGAGGTAGACTTTTCAACAGAACAATGCTGAGCGTGAACCTAACAAAAGTGGCTCTACACCTATGTTGGAGAAGTCCCTGTCTCTGGGCAACAGGTGGAGAGAGTGACAAACTCATCTACCTAAGATAAAAGGCTGAGAACTAGGCAACGTGAATTTTCACCTACGACTTAAAAGGGAATTACCACCTCAGACTCTAAGAAAAGAAGAAGTATAAAAGCCCATTGTTTTGTTTATTTCATGCAAACCTGATGGCTATTAAGTAAAGCATGACAGAAAAATTACTACCCACCCAACTTCCAAAAATACTAGTAATGAGGACCGATTTAGGAAAACATTATATTTGACAATGCCAGTGAACTGCATGACTCCAGAGAGCAACCGCAAGATGCTCAAGCCTGTTTCTGATTAAGCAGTTCCCAGTTGGTATGCTGGGCCCAGAGACTTGTCTCCAGTCCATGCCCTTCCTGATGGAGGAAAGCCTTGGTTAACTACACTGGCCATAAATTTCCCCACTGAAAGATGATTAGCTTGAAAATCCCCTGTTGTTCTGTCAGGAAGCCATACAGAAGAGTTGCAAATCCATTAAATTACGTCTTGCAGATATGTATCTAAGGAGAGTACATGGCATTTAGTGATATATGGAAACTACCGTGTTATACCTTCAGACAGCTTATACAAGTATCTCTTTCCAAATTAACATTCTTGCCATCTGATTCTCATTAGACTCACTCAACTGTTCCACTAATCTTATATTTTTCCTCCCAAGGGATTAACATTGATTTTTTTTTTTTGTCTTGCGCACACACAGGAAGGTCATACTGTTTCCTACAGGGTGGATTCATTCAATAAGGAACTATGCTATTAAACCTGACCTGACATAATTGTCAATAGAGCTGAGCTGCCACAACGCTCCTTATTTTTAAGAGAATTTCAATGGAACGCTCCTGAGGCCAGCTACATCCATCATTCCACTCCATGATACACACAAGCTACTTGACAACTCATTAAAAATACAAATAAAAAAAGCAGGTCAAGGCTGTGTCTCAGGGAAACCCTACCAACATTCAAAATGTACCTCTAATTTAAAAAATAATAAAACAAAATAATTACAAAATGGTTCTGGGAATAGAAGTTCTTCAACAGGAAAAGGAAATAGGAAGGCAGGGCAGGTGAGCCTGCAAGACATTTTTAGCTGGACACTGCGTTTCAGGTCACATGGAAGGGCAGTATGAATTCAGTTACGGGTGGTCTGCGTAGGGCAGCCTGCATGCCTGAATGGGCAAACACTGTTTTGTGTTTGGTTAAGTCCTACTTATAGGGACCTTTGAGGATGACCCTTCCCCCCTCCCTCCCTCCCAAATTGATCAAGGTCCAGTATCAGAGAGGTCAGATTGTTCTTCCCACATCTCACTCTGGAAGACTGCTCCAACACCTCTCTGCACTAATGTCTGGGAACCCTCTTCAATCTCCAGCACCAATTTATAGCAGATGAAGCTGCATCCTTTAGTTAATACAGCTTTTCTCTTCACACAGCATTCACTATTTGCTTCCACATGTATCTGCAGAGAGCAAATGTATCCCTTCCCAGTCTTTGTTTTGCTACTCTGACAAGTCAAGCTCTCTCCTGCCCTTCTGTGACCATCATGGGCACTGTGGGATTTTTTACCCTGCTCTTTTTCCAGCCAGGGCTTCTCTCTCTTGAACACTCTTGCAAAAACATAGGCAAAAGTTACATTAATAATATTAAACAGCAGCTCACTGATAGACTGGAGCTTTATAGAAGCATAAAGAAGGATGAGAGGAAAGGAACAAGAGGAGTGTTTTCAACACACAAAAACTGCCCAAGTTTAGATGTCACAAACAGGAAACCTATATTAAGTTCCTGCCTCGGGAATTGAATTTTCCAAAGGGCTGAGGAGTTCCTCCCAATTTCTTGGTCCTGGATGGTTTGTTCTGTTGTTTTCAGACACTCCTTCAACACCACTGGAGTAAGCTTCTGACCTAAGTGCACTTTCAGATTCTTTGTAGTGAATGTTAGCTTTCTTGGATAAAACAGTAAATAAATATCATTGAAACAGCCTTTTTGGGCAAATCAAGGTTAGGTTCATCTCCTACAGAAGTCTATCTACAAGGCAGAGAAGGACAGAAAAGTAAGAAACAACCTGTTGAATGGCTAATGGAAAAGAAGTGATTTTAGCTGCCTCTGAATGGTCAATGTTTTACCTTGGTATTTTAAAGTAAGCAGCAGTCTATGTTTTTTGCTGTCTCTTCTATGCCCCTTCCAATTCTTTCCCCTCTCCTTCTCTCTTTTACACCCATATATCACCATTGTCCTGTTCTCCAACTGTACTGGAGAAATGCAGTGCACTGAACAGAAAAAAATTGTGAGAAAAATTGTTAACATATAGGGATTTCCCCACATTGAGGGAAAACTTACAGCATGGGCTAAACTGTTTAAATGTTTTGTACTATCAGAGTAGTCCAAAAATATCCTGCTGGAGACTAGGACCTAGCAAATTCACCCTTCCAGTGTTTTCTTGTACAGTCCATATTAGGTAGACCTAAGAGAGTCCCAGAGCCTGTAGCACTCCAAGCTGCATCACAGAAGACGTCACTGGTCTTCCTTTGGGTTGTTAGAATCTCCTGTTGACTATCACTATTACTTACTTAATTAAGAAAGAAAAAAAAGAAAAAGCACTTTGTTCAAGGTTGCTCCATTTTTGGAAAGGCTTGTAATGACTGTCTACTCGAATGGTTTTTCTACCTTTAGGTCTGTCATCTCTCAAAAATCCAAACTCGTTCTCGCCAGGGGAAACAGCAGAACTGTACTAGTACAAAGATGTTCTGCTTGCACAGAATTTGCAAAGCAGAAGCATACATTCACTGTCAGAGAAAGGAAGCACCCTTCCTCCCTCCCTGCAAAAGCTATTTTTTGCAGGCGTTGTCATATCTTATCCCCAGGAAGAGAAGAGGGCTGTGCTAGAAAGTCGTCAGATTCACATTTGCTTCTGTTTTACTCTGTGCTTCACAGCACCGCTGTAACAATTTATCAATACAATGGAGGGCAAGGCACAACAGACAGGCAAGGCAGACTCCTCTAATGAAAACAAATCCTTGTGAGGGGAAGAAATAGTTCGCACATCTGCCTTCGAAATCCCACTCTCACCACAATAATGTTTTCATCACTACTTACATTTAGGGACATAAGGGTACTCAGAGCTGTAAAGCACATCATTTGTGCTGAACAATCGCAGCGCTTTGCCCAAAATAATCTGTGGTCCAAAAGCCCAAATGAATAAAGCACCATAGGAATCAAGACATATAATTAGAATAAATAAGATTTTGCGCTTACAGAGCGCCTGCCATCTGAAAGTATTTGCAGATATTAATTAAGCTCCACAAACCCCAGATGAAGTAGATTAGTAGTTTCATCCCTGTTTTACAGAGGTTTAGAGTAAAGCGTGACACACAATCACAGCTGAAAGTGCAGCAGAGCTGGCGGTGCCAGGGATGGGGAGAGCCAGGGCTCCACCTCCCCTCCAGCCCTCTCCAGTGAATTGCCTTCGATGGAAAATGACCGAGTTGCAGTTCTTTGCTCTCTGGAAGAGGAAGGACCCACCCTGTTGCACAACAGTAGCAAAGCCCTAGCCTGAAGTGTTTTGATAAATACCATGAAACGCTGCTTAGTTTGGGAAGAGAAACCAGGAGCTTGCTTGCTCTCATACATTTGCTTTGGGTGCTCTATCTCACTCTTTCTAAACACCAAGAGATCGCCTCTGCGTCAGCAAACCCCACAAACAGTTCTAATAACATGGGTCGTATCTTCTCAGGTTTGGAGGATGTGACATATGTAATATCTTAAGTACTGTAATCTGCAATGTTTGCTTTTATTTTTCTGTTTCTGTCCTAAATATTACAACTCAGAAGCCACACCCACCTAGGATCACACAGACACGATATAATTAAAAACTATAGCCAATACATCAAAAGCTTAAAATAACCCTCTTTTATAGCAGGTTTTACATACAGAAATTCTGGATAATAAATATAAATAATAAACACATCTGATATAATCCAAAAATATTTAAAGTCACAAACTCAATGCATGTATGTATTTAAGAAAAAGCCCTTTAAAAAGTCTTACTAGTAAAGCTTCAATTGTTTAGTATGTCAAAGAACAGTTAGAAATTAATTTTGCTGTCATCTATTGAAATTCAAGTTCTTATGACAGCAATTTCTCAAAGATTCCCTTTTAATATTTGTTTAAGTAGTAGCTGTGATAATGAAAAATATTCTCAGTACCACAAAAATAGTACAACTGTCCACTTAATCAAAATTACCCAGTCCCTAACTCTGCTTATCATCTTTGCCAAAACAGGAGCAAGGGGAGCATCATATGTAGCTAGGAAGAAATATCTCTGGAATAGATAAAACCAGGTCGCTTATCGTGTCTCTAGATACAATTATACACCTAATTACACATAGAACAAATGCACAGTTGTCTTAACTACAGGGGGATGCATTTTAATTGTGATGTTCAATTCTCTGTACACAAATTTAAAAAAAATGAGCAAGAAATGTCACTAGAAAATGGAAGCAGACCATGGAACACTTATCTACAAAATAGCAAACAAATTGGATAAACTATGGACATAAAGCAGCTCCTTAGATGATAAATAACTCCATTAATGTGAAAACTATGCTCTTTTGTTCCCACATTTAAGCACAGAAAGTATTTTAACTTCAGCTTTCAAGGTAAAAATGTTTTTAATTAGTGTCCTAGCTACCTTGCAAGACATACAGAGCTTGCTATGATGGAGCTATGATAATTCACCCATGCTGAGAATCTGCCCTGTGATTTATATGATTACTTCATGGCAGCATGAAACAAATCCCCAAGGAAGTAATGCATGTCATCCTTGAAAATATTAAGCAATCAAGCCATGTTTTTATTATGTGAATGGATGCCTTTGAAAACAAGGATGCATGCACCATACTGTGAGGTAAAATGAAATAAATGAACAGAAATAATTCATTTCCATGTTCTAATCAGTGGAAACTGTAGTCTTCAAATTATCCCGATGCTACCAAATGCGAGTCTGGAGACAATAGGTTGACTCTTCTACTAAAATGAACATGAAATTGCATCCTAAGTACACAATGAAGGCCAAATTAAACAGTGCAAGAGTCTGTAAAGGCTCTTTCTTTTTATTCAGCCCTTGCATTGAACTGAACAATTAAGAGCAGATTTAAACAAAGCATCATATAGTTTTTAAACGCTCAAATCTAATCAAAAGCAATGTACTTCTCTTGGGCAAAAGGAACATAATCTATACAAAAACCTGTTTTCAGTCAAGCTCTTCAGTTTCTAGCATTAGCAGCAGAGAGAATTTTGTGTTCCACCAGCTAAAAGGATGTCTCTGGTAAGCAGAATGAAGCATATATATCAAAGGGTAGAACTGCATGCTTCCTGGCTGTGCTGTATTCACAGACCAGGACACTGACATTTCTGCAAGGACCTGAGACAACAGTTACACTGCTCACTGCTGTTATAAATCACCATGCATTCATTAGAGATGCTGACTGTTGAGAAAAAAAAAATCTAGCCCCTACAGACACAAGGAAATGGAAACAGAGCTGTGATAATGAGTTCAGGTTAACATAAAACATTTGAAATAGAACGCTGTATTTGTACGAAAATGTATATAGGTAATAATTATGAGTAGAAGACTACAGGACAGTGAGGTCTTTTTTAACAGAGTCTACAACACTGCCTTTGAAGCTAAGCTATTTTTTTGTAAGTGCATTATTTGCTCTAGCCTTCTTATCTTAAAAAGAACCGTAAGAAGTCCAGAGAGAGGCAATGGCAATAATGAAAGGAATTGGGCTGGTTCAGTGACAGATACCTATAAAATCAGTAATGGAAGGAGTGATGAATAAGAATCAGTGGTGCGTTATATCTTCCAAAATAAGAACAGGATGCATCAGTGTGGCTAGGAAGAGCTACAAAATACAAAATTTGGTAGTTCTTTGTACAGCACAAAGCAGACCTGTGGGTCTCCTTGCCGAAGGGTACTGTGAATGCTGAAAGCTAACACAGGCTCAAGACAAGTTCATACAGGAGAAATCCACTGTGAATTACTAAGCAAGTACAATCTAAATCCACTTCAGGACGTCCCTGAGCTAAGTCATAACCTTAGAAGTACCATATATGCCTGCCCTGCTCTCACTCTTTCCCAGGCACTTCCTTATGCTTGCTGTTGAAAAGGACTAGTTGAACCTCTGGTCTGACCCAGTACAGTCATTCCACTGTTACATTTAGTATCTACTAGCAGAAAAAATTCCTGGTATTAGCTTCAGATTCACTCTGGGGGGATGACTGGATGGAAAACAGATTTGCAGAAAAGTGTCTGGTGAACAACAAGCTGGCCATGAGCCAGCAATGCATCCTTGCATCAAAGGCAGCTAACGGTATCCTGGGCTGCAGTAGGAGTGTTGCCAGAAGGCTGAGGGAGGTGATCCCTCCCCTCTACTCCGCACTGGTGAGGCCACACCTGGAGTACTGTGTTCAGTTCTGAGGTCCCCAGTATAAGGAGGACATGGACATAGTGAAGACTGCCCAGCAAGGGGCCACTGAGATCATTAAGGGACTGGAGCATCTGTCATACAAGAAGTCAAGAGAGCTGGGACTGTTCAGCCTGTAGAAAAGAAGGTAAGGTGTAAAGCAGATGGAGCCAGACTCTTCTCAGTTGTATCCAGTGACTATATGGGCGCAAACTGAAACACAAGACATTCCATTTAAACGTAAGAAAAAGCTTTGTTTATTGCAAGGTGACCAAACGCTGGAGCGGTTTACCAGATAGGTTGTGAGGTATCCATCTTTGGAGATATTGAAATCCCAGACGGACACAGTCCTGGTAGCCTTCTTTAGCTGAACCTGCTTGAGCAGGGATTTGGATGCCATGATCTCCCAAGATCCCTTCCAACCTCAACCATTCTGTGATTCTGCTGTGTGGCTGATTCCTCACAAATTGCATTTACCACAGGAACTTTTACAAAAAATAACCAGGTCTTCCTGGGGAAAGTCCAAAATCTACACTAACCTCAGAAAACAAGCGTTACAGAACAGCCTACAGTCTGTTGGCCCAGCTTAGGTGACTTAAACTCAGGTGAGTGGGAAGCTTGTTCTTCCAACTTCAGTTGGAGGGTACTGTATGACTGTAAAGCCCATCTGCATGGCTGCTGATCTTACATTTTGTGGTGCAGATGACAGTCTCTCCAAGAAAAAGCAGAACTCTCATGATTAGCACAACCAGTGTCACCTCTATATTCCTGATTATGGAACAAATATATTTTCCCTAGATTATGTTTTCCACCCATTTATGTGGTCGCAATGGAACACAGAAATACATTATGAAAGCTGCTTTCCATTTTAACCTTCACAAAACCTCACCAAACAAAACCCAGTATGTATTTCACTTTGTTTTTGCTATCAAGCACAGGGATAAGGCAGTGCAGACAGCTACATGGCATTCTGATAACAACCTTATCATCCTTGCCCCAGCCTTCAAGAGAAGTGAGGAATCACTACAATCTTCTACTGCAATCAATAAGACTCAAGCATGAGTTGAGCAAAATTTTTGGTTTTATGTTTTGGGTTTTTTTTGTTTTCATTAAATCTAGCACAGTGATGGAAATGAGGGTGTCCATTTCCTTTTCTTTTAAATACACAATTATCTTTCTTCTTTCCTGAACTAAAACATGTTGAGAATTGCTCTAACTTGACAAAGAGTTATGTGAGATGCATGCTGGGCAGGAGTCTTCTGAATATCCCAGTATGTTTTTAGTTTATCTTGCAATACTACATATGAAGCTTTAGGACTCAAATCCAACATGCTGGCATTGATTTTCTCCTCCCCTAAATCAAAAGGGAGAATGGTACCAAATGTAGCGTGGCTGGGAACTAGCAAATTTCAATGTCTTCTCTAGCGACATACAGGTAGGTGGATTTGTTTTTCACTTTACAAGGAGGTGTCATCTGCCCCATTTTATGTTATATTTTCTGACTTGGTTGGGCACATGTCGGTTTTGTTATCACCATCCCAAAACTGTGTATATCATGATGTTATATAACCAAATTTGGTACATACTGAAATAAGTAAGCTGTAGTTATTTGGTTTAGAAATGTGCTGTCAGAGATTAGCCTCTGGCATGGCTGACTAGTCACAGCATAAGATAAAAGGATATGAACTAAAGCTCTTGTTTCTGGACCAGTGAAGATACCTACTCAGTGGAAACTCCATCAGCCCCCCTGGGAGGGAGGAGCGCTCTACAATCTTTGCAAGCAGGCCCCAGAAGGAGCCTGTGAAAGGGAAGAAGACAAGAACAGGGATGTTTGAGTACAGGGAAGGAAGATAGAAATTTGTGAGGCAGAACGATAAGAAATGTGGAAAAAAACCCCTAGCAAGTCATATTTCCTAAAGAGAGATGTGGTCTTACAGTACGTACAGTTTCTAAGGGCCGGGCCAAGCCAAGCTAATTGTTTCTGACAGCATTTTTTCAACCAGAGAAGGAGCTCCACACATCAAAAGTACTTTGGTACTTAAATATGCTCCCAACAGCCCCAAATCCTGATTCCATGTATTTTTTCCAAATGAAAACAGAACCCCTCAACAAATGTGCTTCCTTAGATTAGGTATTAGCCAGTAATATTTACTTTGTAAAGGCCATTGGTGGATTTTTAACGCAGGCTTAAGGATCCTGTGGCATCACTTACAAACTGCAAGTGCTAGCACGAAGCAGCACAACTACACAGTATTTTCAATGCTCTCATGGTTTCCTAACCACAGTATCGGACACCAAGTGCCAAGAACCTCCACGATGAAGCACAGCGTGCTACCTACCTCTCATCAGATGCACTTAGCACTGCAGTCCTGCTCTACAGTGCTGCTCTTCCATGCAGCAGCATGCTTTATATGGAAAGCACACTGATTTGACAGCTTTTGTAAACACCCCACAGTCACAGTAAAACACAGCCATTTTCAGCTATGCAGAAAAAAGAGCTTGTGTTTCTTACGGTGGTGACTTTACCCTGTGTAAAAGTGAAGTTATTGACACCCGATGGACTCAGGCATTGCTAGATCTGTGCCCTTCATTTAAAGCCAGCAACACTCTTCAGGTTGGAGTTTTCCAAATATAGCTTTGACAACCCAGTTCTGAGAGCCCAGGGGAAGAGACATGACTACTTTGCTAATTGATGCCGATACACCAGGGAGAATCAGCACTGTCTACAGCAGAGTTTTCCCTTAAAGTGGACTAGGTCAGTTGGATGGCAATTGCACTAAGTCAAACAGTAATTCTCATAACCAGACACTCATTCCCTAAATTATTACACATCCACAACAGTATTACTACAGTGGGAAAATTACATACCAACACTGAAACAGCATATGTGAATTTAATTTCAGCTGCCTGTGTATGTGTCTTGCATAGTTTGAAGCCCTTTGGAACTATCTGATAATCCAGTCTGGCCTCTTGCATAATCCAAGACACAGATTTCCCTCTGGTAGGGGACTGAACATACTATGCTCAAAATCTTGTATTTTTAATAACAGTACAGCTAGTACTTGGCTGATACATACATTTCAGAAAGGCATACAGTCTTCTGATAGCCTCGAGGAGATGCAGAATTTACCACTTGTTATATTATAGCCTCAATTGCATAAACCCAGTCTTAAGTTCTCCATGGGGACACTGTCTCATTCAATACACAGGACAAAATCACTTAGCTAGCAGCCATTCAATATTTTATTTTTGCCCTTTTTATTTGATGCATAGCCCTAAAAGCCTTGTTTACTGCTCATTATTCCAGCTCTGTTCTGAAGGCAGAATGATTAATTTCTTTACAGGCTTTTCTATAGTGCTCATCAGATGCTTCTAACTTGTTATGTGCAATTTCCTAGCTTTTGGAAAAGCATACAAAGGAATACCATTATGTGGCATCCTATAACTACTGCCATGATTCATATCAGCAGGGATAGACCAGACCTTTGCTATCTTTGCTAACAGGTGTAAAACACAGGCTGCCAGCATGGCCAAGCTAAAGGAGATGAGGCACATGCTTAAGCAAGTGATTTTCACTGATACTTGCTGGCATTGAGATGGGAAGATTCAGAATTTTAAGGAGACTGAAGGCTATGAAGTGAAAGTATTCTTACAGGTTCACACTTCTTTGTTTCTCTCATAAGACAGACCCCTCTAATTCATCCTTTCCAGCATGCCTGCCCCTCAACCCATGAGTATCAGCCTGGTTTCTTAACCCAGTTTCATTCTTCTTATCTATAGAGAGTTATCTATCTTCCCTTATTTTCTATCTATCCCTATTTCTCTCACTTTGTTACTGAGTTTATCTTTCCTCTTCCCTACTTGCTTATAGACTGAGTCTCAGCCCCCAAATTCTCCATTTCACTGTCTTTTTCACCTCTCCTAAATTTTCCCTCCATCCCTTTGACTAAGAGAAGATGGAGCTTACTGGGGTTTGAGGGGAATGAGCATTCACAGACTCCTTAGCGGTTTCAGAAATACGTATCTACTAAGAACATATAAAATGTGTTTTTTAAAGGTTATAAATTGAATAACCCAGGAAGGATTTTCTTAAAGCTGGTAAAAAGCACATTAATATATTAGAAAGACTACCCATTCCTGACAAAATCTGGAGACACTAAAGCACAGTAAAGAAGATGTCACAGAAGCCTTTAAGGTCTCTTCTTTAGCCTCATTTTCAGAAACAGTTAAGTCATGTTGGGTGACAGTTTCCAGAATAAACTGGGCCAGAACAGATGTGCATCTCAGAAATTCTTATTCCAAATTACTATAGTTTCAGAAAATTGCAAGCAACTGAAATGGGAAGACACAGTATGTGGTTCTGCTCATAAAATAAGACAAAAATGAAAGCTATTAGTATCATGTTGGCTTCTAACTTGATGGCTGCTCTGGTATCAGTGACTCATCTGAAATCATGACACTAACTGAGCAAAGAAAGTCATTCTATCTTGCCAGGTTTTTACTGACTGATCTTCTAAAGGTTGGATCACAGCACAAAGTAATATTATTGCCCCATATAAGCCTGATACATGCACAGCTGTTTTGTAACCTTCTCCCGACATAGGCGCCAGCTATTCATTTGCTGGTTTTGCACTGAACATTCATTATTACCAAATATCTCCTCCCTTGCCTGTAGGTTCTATTATTTTCCTCTCCATTATACCTTTACATTTATCCTCTTGTGCACTGATATCCCTTCAGTTTTGGAGTTGCCTGCAAACCTCATCAGAACCAAATTTATGCTAGCAGATTTGTATTTCCTGGCTAAGACACAGAGCAGTCACATGGATATTAAATTCCTGTAAAAATTAAATTAGTCAAGAAAGACTTCTAAAATCCCAGAGAGACCTAGTAAGGGCTACAGCTAACAAGACACATCACTGATGAAACATTAACTACTTTGACTTCATAAGAGAATTGGGTTTTGGTCTTCCACAAACTCCCTGTATTAAGTTCTAGGCCCTGTGTCTGTAAATAAGCTTGTTTTGGTGATGATGCAACAGAAAAAAAACCTTGTTGGACAGGAGTGTTACCAAAACCCCCCACAAGTGTGGAGTCATTACTGCTATAAAAGGTTGGAGCTAAGCTGCAGTTTAAGACAATAACAGATTAATTTTACCGTAAACTCATAATTTAGCTTGATTTGAATAGACACAAGACTCCAGCCCAAGGTTTACAAACCCTGTATACATCTATATTCTATAGTTATTTAGTCCAGATCTCTCAAACATCAGTGTACTGTTTATTTAAAATATGTAACAGTTACTAGGAAAAGCAGCAAGACAAAGCAGTGAATTGACTTCCAAAACTATCAGCCTTTGTCAATTAAAATATTTACTTTTGAGACAAGTCCTAATTAGTTAAAAACATTCAATCCAGTCTTAAAATAGAGGTTCAAGCTACCCAATTTATTCTTGGAACAGTCACTTGCTCTCAGGATTAGGAAGACAGTGGCATCCAGAGCAAGCATGAGCCCTCTCCCCTCTTATTACAGTTAATCAGAAACATAAATACTATAATGGAGCTGAGCCCCTGCAAACTCACCAGGCTGTGCATAATTTCCACTCCAGCTGGATTCACAGTGAGTGCTTCATCATACAATTGCCTAGCCTCCTCCAAATTGCCTTTCATCTCTGCAAGCCTCCCACGCATGTACAGTACAGCATGAGATGTGGGGAAAAGACTAGCTGCCTCCTGGATACAAAAGCCTGCTTCTTTGAGATGCTGCTGTTCCATGAAGAGTTCAGCTAAAAAACAAACAAACAAACAAAACAACAGACAAAAAACAAAACAAAACAAACCCCACCCTACCGTTAGTTGAAATAAGTCAGAGACCTTTCTTTTCATTATTTACATATCATCTCCCTTAAGCATATTAAAACACGAGGCCATGATCCTGTGCAGTGCTTACTACTATGGTTAGTTCTTACTATCACAAGTGGATTCACTGAGTATTTTTTCAGTGCTAAAGACTCTAATACAGATGTTCATAGACATCTTTGGGTATTGTCTGGACAGAGGACGGCCTTAAGGATTCCACAATCAGGAATGTAAACAGTGCTGAACTGAGCCCTAAGGAAGCAGGGCTAGTAGCCACTTGGAGCCTTCATATGTATTTCTAAATAATCTGGGGAAAAAGAGAACAGAATAAGTCATCACTGTCTACTGTGATCTTTAAACATGTCAGAGTAATAGGATACATCTGACTGGGCTGGACATTAGATAACTTATTTAAAAGACTATTTCCACATTTTAAAAGATTATTAAAAGTGTTTCTCTCTGCTTATTTGTCTAGTTTATGAGACCGCTGTCTCTTAACTTTCAGAGACTATTAAAAGCAAAAGGCTTTTATCATAGAGACTTATTTATATCATGTATTCACGCATTTACTTCCTCATGCATACTCTACAGAAAAACAAAACAGAGCTCTTAGAAGAGACTGCTCAGTCATTTACTTTCTTCAATTATCATCAACTATCCTAGTGATTTTCTTAGAAAAATCTAACAGGCATACTAATGTGCTTGATTGTTAATTTGTTAATCAAATAATTTATCATGTTAAACAAATTTCATAACCTATCTCATGGTTAAACTTTAATATTTCTCTGGATTTGGACTAGATCACTGGACTAAAAGATCATTGTGGGTCCCTTCCAACAAAAATTGTCTATTCTAATTCTAGATTTATCATGCATTAAATCCTTGTAAAAGGCTTCAAAAGTGATAACTCAGTTTTCACTGCCGCACATAACTGAAAAGGGAAATTGTGTTTTTCAGTATATATGTATGTATGCATGCACATATGTATATAAAATAATTCTCTCTATACAGCGGCCATTGCTCTTTGGTCTATAACGTGTTTGTGTTCTATACGTTATCACTGCAACAGCTCAAAGTCTCTTTTTTAACTGATGTGGTAATGCAGTAAGTATTGACAGTTCAGGAGTCCAACTCAAAAAACTAATTCAGGCTCCAGATTTAGATAAGTAATTCTGAAATTAGAGACAATGGTAAATGCCCTAACTGTTAAAAGGTAGTGAATATTCTCAGGAAGTCTCTGTGAGGGTGGAAATTAGCCTATACATTCCTCTTAAATAGCTTTGAAACTCTGCCAGTCTCAAAATGTTGGGAGACCCAGATGACTGTGAGGACCTGGCATGCCGACATAGAGCTTGCTGAGTAGAGGTGAGCAGGAGAGCATCTCGAAGGCAGTCCTGGCCTGACCATGGAAAGGCTCCTCCTTGGCCTATCTGGCATGAGCCTGGGACCACAAATAACACTTCTAGTTGCACACTCAAAATGATCATGAACTGAAATAACAGCATGGCTGAATACCCTTTCACTTCTGAAGTGGTCCTTCTAGAGGAGGGGTGAGACACTGTTGAGAAAATGCTTTCTTAGCCATCCTTAGGTTGTGCTACAGATAAATGTCATTGTCCAAGGCTGTCAACGTGAGCAAAACCTTAATACCTTGGTAAGAGCTATACCCTCTCAGAGTGAGTCATATACATTTCTCTCTAGTTAATCATTATCAAATCGCAGGATGCCTCCCTTCCCATGGCTCCAAAAGGCTGCAGCTATCCATAATAACAGAAAGCAAGGCCGTGTACTTTGTCAAGCTGAGTATGTGTGCAGCTTTATTCAACAGTTTGTGGGAGAACAGTATTTTACTTGCACTTCCCAAGGAACAGAGCATTTTCCTGCCAAGTGCTGCACAGCAGCTGATGCCATGCATGTGGCAATAATGAGGATGGAGATGTGCAAAGTGACGATTCACAGCCTGAAGATGAACACTTTGTTTGCAAAGTTAGCACAAACTTAGTGGCACAAAAAAAAGGGGTGAAATCCTGCCACTGAAGTCAGCAGAAGTTCTGGATACTGCCATATTTAAAGCTCTATTAGCAACTAACAGCATAATGTAACTTGCTTCATTTCAGAAAAGAATCAGGAGCAAGGGGGTTTAGACGTGAAATCAAGCACAGCCGGTGTTTCAATGCATACAAAATGGAGAGTACTTATTCTTTCTTTCAACGGTACCTGCAAATCTTCTTCAGTAATAACAATTATTTAGAGGAAGTGCAGCAACACAGAATCTAAATAAGATCTACAAATTGTGTTTTATGGTATGGTAATGTAGCATATTAAAGTTCAGTCCATTTCTTTGCAGGCTTAAGAGTCAATAAAAAATTATTTAATGGTGAGGGAGGCTAATTTACATTAAAAAAAAGAATGAGAGATGTGCTTTTGGGTTACAAAAGGAAAAAAGTGCACCCACCCAGCTAAAAATAGACATTAAAGGAAATCGTTTAGGCCTGCATTAAAATGTGTTTTCTGTAAACTCATTTTTCATTTCTATTACATACTCATTTTATTTACAGATTAACAAGATACGCTTACGCAACATAGAATAACAACACAGCTAGAGGCAGAAATCAAACTCCAAACCCAAGGACTCATTAAACTCATCATGGTAATACTACTGCCTCCTCCATGGCACTGAAAGTACTGAAACACCCACCTTTGTATTACCTGGGTTAGCAGCTTCCTGTCCAATGGATTATTCAGCGTATCTTCTTATATCACCTAATCTTGCTGTAAATAAACAGCTAACCAAATTAGCAGTCCTCTCAAGGAAGTTCTGTTATAGAGATGTGACACTCAATTCCATTCCTAAACAGAGGTTATCTCCTCAGTCTGACACTGGCACAGAAGATCTGTAATTCTTACCTTGTGAAAGGTTCAATGCTTCAGAGAAACTATTTAGGAACCTCCAGTTGTCAGACTACATCAATCTTGGTACTGACGTTCTTTGCGGCTTTGAATCTAAAGGCCATGTTAGCAAGGTACCTTGCTCTCTCTCAACACCATTTTCATAAAAACTTCAACAAATTTGCATTCTGTTTTGAACTAGGTACCACCAAAGGCTCTCTGAATGCTACTGAGCAAAGAGAGATGATCATCCCAGATGTACCAACTCGTCTATTAGCTATCAACTCTAGAAACTCTTGAGTATGAACGATTATTAGGAACTATTTCAGCGTTTTTACATAGAGGTATAGGCTGAGACAATACACTGCATGGATGGGCAAAGACAGGATGAATTGTGCACTATCTCCTTTCATTTACTAATCGAAGCTTCAGCCTGCACCCACTGAGACCATGCGCAGCTATCCAGCTGACTCCAAAGTCCAGCCTAGCACGATTCATTTCCTGTATCTAACTTACGCTTCACGTCTTTCTCGTGCAGTACCGTTCAGTCTACTCTGCTGTTGTTCCAGACAACTGTCGTCTCCTCTAGTGGCTGTGGCCTCCTTTGTCTTGACTTGCAACTAAACTTCCACTGATCTTAATGCTGGGCCCAATCCTTGAGAGCAGCATGGATCTCCACTCAGATTATCATTAGCTCCTAATACGAGCTCCTAGTTCCTTCAGCTGTTTCTGCTAGCATTTAAGTTCATCTACAGTGAAAATCCTTAATCAAGTGAGTATTGCCAGAAGCATATAATCTACTTGCTCTCTAAAGACCAGTAACAAACGCACAGACCCAGAGCACTTCCCAGAATACTGACAAAGCCAGATCTCCTACAGTCAGACTCCTTTTTGCTTGTCTCCAAGACAAATTATTTGACAGATCTCCGTTAGGGAGTCCATCAGAAGAGTAACAACAGTGTAATCTAGTCACATCTGCATCACATTCTAGTCTGAGAAACAGAGGTGTTTGCCATCACCTTGAACACTGACTCTATTTGTCGTTTCCTAAGTGTTTCAAAGCAGCATCAAGAATGATTGTGCTTGTCACCACAAAAGCAGCAACAAGTGTAATTCTAGCCAAAAAATTCAAACTGATTTGAAATGTATTTCTGCAGCGTGAACAACCCAAGAGTTAACATTCCATTCCTTGCGAATCACGTTTGGTGTTATCCAAGATGCAGCACTTAACTCCCACAAGCAGACTGCTCTACATCACTCGGTTGTGTGTGCCCACTGGATCTAAACCACTTGTCTACTCTTCTCATCTACCCCAAAAATGCTACTGCACAGTGACATGGCCAGCACAATGCAGCCAGATGCCCAGCACGATGGTACAGTGGGGAGCAGCCCTTCACACTTTAAGAAGGTGAGAGCACCTGTAAAGGTGTGTAGGGCGGTGGTTTCTGTCCCACATCACATGCCTTCAGGGGCTATTAATGCTTGTTACTGCAGCAGTCCTTAGCCAGGTGGAAAGACTCACTCCTCTGAGACAGCGCTGCCTTCAGCAGTGAATACAGAGCTATTACCGTGACAAAGGGTTCCCCTGCTGCCTTTCCCTTCTGGCAGGTGACGTTTAGTCATTGTTCCATGTTATGACACCACCCTGTATGCACCCTGCTTGACAATTCGTGGGCAGATTAGATGGAAGATTGCTCAAAACCGTATCCTGACTGCAATAATTTCATTTGATGCAAACCTTTGATACAGAAATGAAGAACAGAAACTGCCACGTGTTCCCCTCCATCTAAGCTCAGCCACTTGGTCTTTTGAATGAGGCAACAGATTTGCAACCTCAAAGGCTGCCTTTGCATGCAAACTGGTAGTTAACTGGAGTCCAGGGACCTGCTTTAAATTTCCAAGCTCCAGGTCTCACAGGGGATGAAATGACCACTAAGCTTTAAATAAATGGCCTGTTTCCTTATTCATGATTGTGTACACTTTATCACTTGCCCAAGACTTACTGAGCAGCTGAGGAAATACTAGTATTTGGTACCCTCTGTTGTTCTCCGGGTACCACTGGAAGTGCAACAGGTTCCTCTCCAACTCTTGGCAAAGGATCTACAGACTGCTTAACAAAAAGCATTGCTAGCTGCTGCCCGTTTCCTTCACAAGCGAGTGTTCAACACACACGTGCATGTTTGCATGTTCCAGACTTCGAGAAATGGCATGTGCTCTTTGAAGGGTGCCCATGCCAACGGATTATCAGTCCACAAAGTTTCACGTCCTCCTCCAGCAATGAGAAATATCCAAAACCCTCAGGAATGAGGAAGGCAATTCAAAATTCACAATACTGATAAAAGGCCAAGACTCCTTTTTAATTTTTAAATTAATTGTTGATAGAAAATAAAATAAACCAAGCTGGAAAGTGCAGCCCAAAACCTAGTATCCCCCTGAGGACATTCAGATGAAGAGAAATGGGGAATTTGGTGATCTTAGCCTGCATCAGAAAGGCCTAGTAGGACAGCGCTTGCTAAACCAGGAGGCTTAGCAGAACCACTGCTGGCTTCTTAACTTCACTAGTAGCATTTTGAAGGGGACAAAGTCAGCTCACTTTACCACTTCAATCTCCTGTGTGAAGTGTTCCTAATACCTCCTAGTAAGTAAACACACTGCACTGCAACCATCTTTGCACTACACCTTTATTTTCCTCAGTAATAGCTGTGGAATAAATGACTCCCTCCTGCTCCCTCTCACCAGGCTCCTGCTTTTCACCCTGCAAAAAGCCACAAAAATCAGCAGTGCTTATGGAGCTCAAGAACTCAGTGAATAGGGAAGTTCTAAATTTGAAATTCTAAAATTTTGAAACACTTTTTCTTAAAAAACAAAAAGAATGAAAAATATTAGAATTGCTTCAACAACCAGTGCTGCATCACCGGACAGTATCTGGTCCCGGTTATTCTGGCAATGTCAGTAAAGATGTCTCCCAAACCTGATAAACACTTTTAATATCAGGGCTAATAACTTGAGGGGGCTTAGGATTGTTAAAAGCTTCGGGAAGAAAGAGCATTTACATACCCGTGTGCAAGCTCTGCAAATACAAGTTGTGCTGGGTGAGCCGAGGGGCAGCAGGGAGGGCCTGGCTATGCCCTTTTGGCTGCTGCTGGGGTGCCTGCCGTGCGGCTGTGCGGCCACGGGCCAGCTGGGGTTGAAGATTCCAGCCCACTGGCCCTGATGACACGTTCTCGTGGAACAAAGCCCATCTCCTCTAACACAGCTTTTTCCCAGGAATTAGCCCATACAGAATAAAATAAATAAATCGCAAGTGTTTTGTGAAGGGGAAAAAAAAAAGTTCCTGCTGTACATAACTCGGGGGAGCAGATGTTTTTCCATTAGCTCACTGTTCTCTGCTACACTGACTTTCTTTACATTTCTTGTCTGTGGCATGTTCATTATAAGATTTTTTTCCTGGGGTAAACTTTAGCATGTTACTGAGACAGCAGGTAGCCCACTCCAGCCCCACTGTGAGTACATGGAAGAGTTATCCTAGTAATTTTTCTTTAAATGTTCCTTTAAATTAGCCTTAGGTCTACCTGGTGAAGTTTGCAGGCTGTGCTTAGCAGGCATTTAGCCAATCTTAGATCAAATTACCAGACCTACTTTCCTGTGAGTGGCCATATTTGGTAAAGTATTGGGTTAGTCAAGAAGCTAAATTGTCAGATATAAAGTACTAGTAAAGACAAACAAAGTGGACATTGTAGTTAAAAGTAAAGCTTAAAATAATATAGTAACACAAGTTGGAATTAGAACTCTTATTAAAACTGGCTTGCAGCATTCTAAAATGCTCTGTATAAATAGAGCATACAGTTATTACTGTCTGGAAATATAATCAAACATACCTCAGATAAGAAATCACTCCAGTTACCCAAAGAGCTTAAAACTATTAAAACTATTTCTTTTCAGTACTGATATGCTTTGCTCTCTTGGTCAAAAGTGATTTTATAAAAGTGTCAAATGAAGGTAAATTTTGGTC
Organism: Athene noctua; assembly: GCF_965140245.1. Classification (NCBI taxonomy): domain Eukaryota; kingdom Metazoa; phylum Chordata; class Aves; order Strigiformes; family Strigidae; genus Athene; species Athene noctua. Next base: position 98,128,739 of record NC_134037.1, read on the forward strand.
CGAAATTTGAACCACTTCAAGTACATTTTCCTTTGCCAAACAGCACGACTATTTTCTAATCAGAAGGGAGGAGTACTGGCATGATTTTAAAAAGGAAGTAAGGGGTAGAAATAGTTCATAGGTCAGACATTTCTTTTGGTAACACAAGTGGTATTATCACCATTTACCACCCATTATCTAGGATTACCCTTGTGGCTCTTTCTGCAACAAGTGGTGGGAGTTAGTAAGGTTTACCAGTGCTACAGAAGTTCCTTCTCTCCTCTCAAAGCTGAATTCAAGCTCTCTGTCAGGAAAGTGGAGAAATGAGGAGAAAAGAGGAGAAATGAGCATATGTATTGCATAAAGACCACCTCTCTTGGAGCTGCACCACCGCAGCATGTGCACTGCAGCACCCTTCCTGAGTCCTCTCTGAAATGAGTTGTTTCTCAGACTTTGGGCCAAGAATAATGTTTAGGCTTATTAATGTTAAAGACTAATGAGATGACTCCTTTTAAGAAGCCATTACATTTCAAGAGGACTGGGGAGTGTATTGCTAAAAGGGCACAGACCAGCTGTGTTAACAGTCTTTGCTGCAGAACACTTGAAAACAGAGTATGCCTATTAGTATTCCAAGCATGCCTGCTGCTGGGAGTGGACAACCTTTCTAGTCTGTGGGGACAGCAGACCTCATACTCTTCCAAAGCTAACTGTAACTACCTGCAGGGAAAACAGGAAGATATGGAAGCCCACTGAAGAAATGTGCTAAACTCCCTGCTGCAGATGACTGTACTCCCAGCTGGTCCTACAAGAGATAGCTGGATATAAGATTAACGGTGAAAAATCAGTTTTATTTAGATGTGTGAAAGAGGACTCTTTCTAGAGACCACAGATCCATTCAGTAGTTCTTTCCTTGCTTGCCAAAGTTCACTAGGCATTGCTGCAGGGAAAGACAAGGTGCAGCATCCATTATAGTGCAGCACATTTGGACTTAGCAGCTGCACTTCCAAAGCCGCTGCTTGACTGTCTTCCCTATGTAACTGTGCTGGTCATAAACCCAGAAAAGTTGCAGATAAAAACACTAGGTCTATGCCCTCATATGTGCAAGGTAAGTACCTTCAATCACAGCACAAAGGAGATCAACTATTTGCACAGGGTTCACAGCCTTGCCTTCAGCCACTCTTAAAGGAATGCACATATTCTCATGCACTAATTGTGAGACCTGTTAGGAGCCCAGCAAGGGCTCTGCACAAGTAACTCCTGTTGCAGCTGCAGGTGGAAGATGATACAGTAAGGATTCCCTTATGTGAGCACTATCTGATAGCTACCGCCTACAAATGGTCACTTTTACGAGTGTATGGGCTACAGGAAAAAGCAACAAGATGCTTGTCAAGCACTAGAACAGCCTGCCCAGGGAAGTGGCTGAGTCACCATCCCCAGAGGTATTTAAAAGATGTGTAGATGTGGCACCTAGGGACATGGTTTAGTGGTGGACTTAGCAGTGCTAGGTTAGCAGTTGGACTCCAAGATCTTAAAGGTCTTTTCCAGCCTGAACGATTCCATGATTCTATGTATGTGCTGGCTTTGTGGCCTGGCCTGGCCTGGGGGGCTGTAAGAACAGCCTCACACAGCTGTGGGATAGCTGGATTTGTATATCTCTTTCCAAATTAAGTGCAGAAAGCTCTAACCGGATCAGTCAGTTGGTACCATTAGTTTTTATGCCTTGGGATATGAAGAGGCACAGGAACTGTAATGGCTTTAATGGAACCCAGACATGATTGCAGCATGGTGCTCTAAATCCATACCCACACATGGAGACATGGCCAGCTGCATCCTGTTAGTGTTTGAAAAGGACAGATGTTTTGTTATAAATTTACTGTAGTATGAGGTTAGGAAATTGTAATAATTTTATCTAAAGATTTATGATTCATGTTAAAAAGGTTAAAGTGTTAATGACAACAAAAACAATACACGAGTCATTTCCCAAAGGCAGATTAACATTTTTTCCTTTTAGTGATAGGGCACCGAGGTATGAAAAAGTTAGGCAACTTGCCTAGAGTCACAAGATGACTCATTGTCTGAAAAAGGACAAGTCCAAGCTAAACCTGATAGAAATCTACTGCATACTGGTGCAGCTCTTTCATGAATATGAAGGAACTCTGGATGCAGGTGTCAGAATGTTATGCTAATTGCCTGTTGCCTTCCACAGCTATTAATTTTGGGGTGAGCTGTAATGCAAAAGCACGTGACCACCTCAATGGTTCTTAACCACTCATTTCTGTTTATTTTGTTGTTTATGAAATATCTTTATTTTGGAAGTTATTAGCTTTTTACAAATATACCTGCTCCTCCTTTCCCCTCCTTCTAGATGGGAAAGATTCTAGTACAGAGGGGTCAGTGATACCCTTTTGGACTACTCCACTCACTAAGCCCAGTGTAAGATCCAACCCACTTCAAAGAAGTCCTCTAACTATTCAGGTGCTGTGCCCTTCTCCGCAGAGAGTAAAGACTACTCCAAAATACCTGCATCTCTCCTCATCCATAAGGAGGAGAATGGCAGTACCTCACCAAGAGCTTATTAAGCTGCATCCATAACAATAACTGACTACAGTAACAAAATTACAAAGCAGTCACAGTATGTATTTTCTGAATATCAATCCTGATTCAAGTCCAGTTAAAAGTAAGCATGAAACAAAGCAAAGATTTAAAAAACGATAGAATAAGGCAGAAAAGTTACAACTTATAAAAATAAATTCTATCTAAAAGAATTAACACCTTTGAGAAAGGCACTCACTCGATTTACACTGAAAAGTAATCGTAGCAATTCACAGCTAGGTCACAGCAAGCACTAGGCCTTTATTGCTTTTGTCTTTTCACACAGCAGCAAAAATGTAAACTGCCTAGAGCTATCTGCAGGATGATGGCCAACAGACACCTGACTTCTCATCACAATAAACTCCGTTTTTTCTGCTCCCAACCAGCCTCCTCTGCAGCGTTAAATCAGGAGCATATAAACTGAATAAAGCAAAACCTTGTTAGAGATTTTGAAGCCCACAGCACATCACTGAAATTTACATACACACAGGCCATTAAGTGAACACATGTGATTAACTTAAAGGATGATGCATTCCATCAGGTAACTTCTTTTGTTTAACAGTTAGGCGATTGTAACAAAAAGAATGTCACATATTTTGTACCAAAATTGAAGTCTAACTGATAGGAAATGGCCCACAAAAACAGCTATAAAAATCTTTGCTGAGAAGTCGGGTGAGACTGTCAGGTTTTATGTGAGAATTGTCAATTGTACAGATTAGCTAAATGAGAATTTGAAAGGTTCTCCTGAATATAGAATAGTAAATTATGAGCAAGGTTCCAGTGGGCTCTGCTTTTTTTTTTTTTTCATTGCAAATGGTAGCAGACAGATCTAAGAAACAATCACAGCACTCAAATGGTAAGTTCAGGCACACAACTGTGGGCCCAGTTGTGGAAGAAAGGCTGTGTCTCTTAAGAGCAAAACTGCACGGTCAGAACTCCATCAGCCCTGAAATGTTGGAATGCAATGGCAGAATGTGCTGGTCAGCTTTGTTCCTCATCGAGTGTCCTACATAAATCCCATTTAAGAGTTTGGAGATTGCCTCCAAGTAGAGTTCCTTCTCACGGTTTATGTGCTCTGCTGTACCATCGATGCATGAGTGTCTTAAACTGACATGCAACCTACAAGTCCTTCGGATAGTCAAGGATAAAATGAGTGGAGGACTTGTTCTTTTAAATAATTTTTACTTAAACCTCAGCAAAGATTGGAAAGTTCCCAGTTTAAATAACATTTAACACATAGTTTGCCCAGTCTTATTGCAGGGAAGCACGTAGGAAAAGGAGAATGAAAATAACTGTTCCTACTAACTACCTTTGTTGATGAAGAACTACTTACAATCTTCTAAAAGCATATTTTAGCAATGATTGAAGTTTTCTGTGTGTTATGGAAAAACAGAGGCAAGCTGAAAAATTGGACTACTCCAGTATTTTCTTTGGTATATTGAAACAAGTAAGTGGTATCTCAAAAACTGGCTGGGAGAGATAGGCAGATTTTCTGCTGGAATAAGGTGATTTTCAACTACTGATTTCAACTACTCTGTTAATGCTTGTGTCATCTCATTCACCACTGGGGGGAAAAAGGAACTCCAGGTGGTCCATGACTTACCAGCTCGTAGCCAGATTTGTTCAAGAGCTATCCACAGCTGCATGGGTCCTTGTTTCATTGCACTGCTCTGCATAGTTATTTCAGACATGGCCTGTTCCAGTCTTGATGCAGCAAGGGAAGAGGCTCGCTGTGATCCTATAGACCAACCAAACAATAACATTCATGCATTTTATATTTATTTTGGATATTTCTTTGACTCATTAAGGCAGCAGGTCTGATTCTCCACTCACTGCATCAGTTTTATGTAGTAAGAATTCCTCTGGATTCTGGGGTGACCAACTGGAGAACCACATTTTATAGAAGGTTAATTTACTGAAAAAAACCCTACTAAATTACCCAAGGGCTGCAGCTCAAACAAGCAAATGAAGAGACAGACAGTAATTTTATAAACGCCTGCTTAGCATTCATCAAGGAAACAACTGTAATTCACTCATTTGGAAAACAGAACTCTACCATCAAATATTGCCCACCAATACTTATTAGTAACCCATTTTATAAGCACACAGTCACCATACAATTACAAAATATGGCCCAGTAATGTAAAATCTTAGTACAGCACTACAGAGTAGCTTGGCACCATTCACACAGCACACACGTTTCAAGTGACATCAATATTGTTCTGCTGGTTTAGAGGCAGTGTGGTTTTTAACCTCAGGAGCAGAAAGCTCAGTGCTTTGACTGTATTAACCTTTAGTATGCGCTGTAACATTTATGCAAGAATAAAGTATTTGACGCCCACATCTCTTGGACAAAACATCACATCAAAAGCTATTCCCAGGAAGAATGCATGTGCAGAGACCACGTTCTCCAGTACAGCAAGTGGGATTATACTAGTGAGTTGGCCTCCCAGAGGGCTACCAAAAGGGTGACAACAAAATAAGAAGCAACTAAGTAAGATTTCAGAGTTGGCTTTGTAAGGTTTTGGGAAATAAATCTTTTTTATATATATACAGGTTTAATGCAACTTTAAGGTTGATAAACTCTTTCTCTGGAGAGCTGCTGTGACTGAAGCACTTGCACTGATTAACATTACTCTTCAATTGATCCTTATAGGCTGGCCTTGTAGACCACAAGATTCTGGAGTTCAAATCCCACTTTCTCTCACCGCAGACACCCTGAGGGAGCAGCAGAGCCTAGGAACAGGTACTCTGAGAAGCTGGGATGGCTCTGGGCAAGGGAAGGGACACAAGGGCAAACACCTGTCACCGGGGCATATGCATTAAGCGGTCTCTCCGAGAGGGACAGCATACTTTTCCAGCTGGAGCATGCTGAAGAGAGGGTTGCCAAACCACACCCCCTCACCAGCAGACCACCACCCGGGGCCAAGGCGCCAGCAGGCAGAGCAACATGGTCCCCTGGCTCTGGTTCACTGGCTGGCGCTCCTCTGAACGCCAAGCTGGGACGCAGCCTTCTGCCAGGCGTGGAGAGGCACATTTCAGCCCCACACTCCTTTGGGAAGACACCTGTGCAGTGTGGGGCAGGACGTGGCCCGCTGCTTCTACCTGACACGAGGCAGCGCTGCCTGTCCCTCTGAGTGTCACGGCTAGGGAGAGGCTGCAAGTGCGACTCCAAGCCTAAAACTGCTGTGGGAAATATCTGTCCCATTATCTCACCGCTAACTAATGTAATTCATTTTAAGCAGAACTTCAAAACAGCCCTGAAGCGCAGGCGCCTCCCACGGCTCCCTTGGAAAAATGCAAATGTGCTCTTCCTAGATGCATTTCTTAAATTCCTACATATTTTCAAAGACATTCCTGATCTAATGTTCCAAGAGATGACAGTGCAGTAATGTAGCAATTATGGCTTTAATGGTACGGTAAAAGCCATTCTGCTTTGCACGGAGAATGTGTTATATTTAAGTTTATTTAACAGATCCATCTTCAGCCTGTTTCACTACACGGGATTCCTCCTCCCCCAGCCCTGCCCACCCACACTTCCTCTCCCCATTCCTACCTACACCTGAAAGAAATTTCCCTGAAAGTCCCAGGAATTCAAGACAGATGAGGGTTGTTTAACATGGGGAAAACTACCAAGCAGTCACCCCCCAGTCATCCAAAACACAGACAGCTTCTTTGCAGGGCAGAGGCAACAAGAAAACGGCCACATGAACAGCTAGTGATGTTATTAGGAGCACTTTGAAGTTAGGGTGGACCTCTTGTCTCCTAGATTGGCAAACTTGGCAAAAAAATTACATGGGCTTTGAGGATTTTGCAGTCAGCCTAACCAGATTCTTGTATTAGCACTCCTGATCATGTTAGCTTGCTTTGAAAGCAACTTTCAGTATGACATTTCTCTGCCAAAACTGCCCTCTTTCAGGGTGGCTTTCTGGAGCTGTTTCTTGCAAGCACCCGTATAATGCTGCTCTAATTGCATTAGGTGGGCAGATGGGCTAGTGTTTTATTCACATCCTCACAGAGCTCGGGGAAATCCTCTTTGCCTTGCAAGTCAATCCAAGGAGACTTTGTCACCGTAAGGCACATTTGTGCGTTTTGGAGAGGTTCACACACTGCTGTGAGGCTAAACAGCCACTTAGGATCTACTAAAGCATCCTTCCCCCACAAAGCAGGCTTTACAGGAATATCACTATGAGCTAGTTGCACTCAAAGGAACACGAGTTAGCTGCTCCTCCTTCTCTTCATTAGCTGGGTAGTTGCCAAGAGGGGAAAGCCTGCGATCTGAGACTGATCTTGCCCAATGCTGTGGGCTTCAATCTGCACAGCTGTAAAAAGGGAACCTAAGATACTTAGCAATTTACACTGGAGGTTCTTTGCATTTAACAACCTTTGGCATTCCAGTCCTTTCATGTTTATTTTCTTTTCCATTTCAGCCTACACAAGGAAGCAAACCACACTAGGCAGAGACCATCTGATCCCTTCCCATCCTTGCTTGGCCTCAGACACAGATATACACTCCTTCTAGACATACACAAACCAGATGAAAAGGCTCTCTCCATCCCAGCCCATACCAGCACTTTTGCTACTGCTCTTCTTACCCATCTCTGCTGGACAGCTTGGGAATGCTCCTTAAAGCTTGTCTGCCCAAATAAACTCTGTAAGAGACGGTCTTTGCCAGTCTGGCCCTTCTAGACTGAAAGGGGCTCAGTCAAGCTCTGAACCTCAGGCAAGCAATATGGTGGCTCTGGGGGTGGGCTGAAGGCTATATAGAGTATAACTAATACACACTGTCTCCCGAGAGAGGAGGTAGGCATGTATTGCACCAGTACCACTCTGACCTCAGGGTGGTAAGGGAGCCAGAAAAACTTCAAGCAACATTACAAAAATGTCTCTGAATGTCTCATTATAAAATATCTCTTCCTAAAGAAATGTAGATCTTAATATGCTAAAAAACCCCACAAAACCTGTCTCACAAAACTTTAATGTCATGCCTCAAAATACATGCAAATGTTGGCATAAGAAGATATCACATCCATTTGTTATTTTAGTGCAGTCTTTCTCTTTTTAACAGCTCCACTAGACAGAATATAAACTTCATATTTTACAATAAAGCCCTCCACACATTTTGGAAAGAAATCATAACAATAACAAAATTGATTTTGTCATGATGAGCTCTGCATATAAGCCATACAAAATATATCTAAATAATTTCAAAGCACCGTTCTAGGGTTGTTATAAGACCAAGAAGGACCAAGTTTAATATTTTGCATCTATGAAAAAACTCCTATCAAAATAGAAATGTTCCTCAGTAGATTTACTAGGCTTATAAAGAAACACAGAATTCCCTAGCCTAAATCACTTCAGGCAAGAGCAGGCAAGAGCATTATAAGATAAGACTAAATCAGAAAAAGAATGAAACAGCAAGGCAGCTGACTGATATCGGCGAATTTAGTTAGGAACACTGCTTTAGTTAGGAGAAGATGAAGAAAATAAAGAGGAATTAATCTTTCTGGCAGCAAACCTAAAATTCTGGCACAGCAAATAATCTCATTGTGGTCTAACTGAGGGAGAAGCCAGTGTCAAACCCGGCCACAGTAACCCCCCCTTCAGTGACGAGCCCAGAGATCACAGAGCGCCTGTGCATTACAGCGATACTGCTGCACGCTCCTGGGGGATTTCACGACAGAAACCAGAGCCTGTTCCAGAAGGATGGAAAAAGTCAGACCTCCTCCCTCCTTCAAGCAGCCAGCCACAGCCACAGCTCTGGGGACGCACAAGAGGGAGAGGGGCTAGAGCTGTATTCTCCAATCTCACCTCCTACTGTCTTCAAAGAGGCTTCCAACCGGGACAACAGACCCAGCTGCCTCCTTTCTGCAGACGGAGAACAGCAGCACCTAGAGCCCGCAGAGCAGCGAGCCACAGACCCTCGCTGAAATCAGCCAGTTCCAGTCTTGCGCTAAGGCGGATGGTATAATTTCAGCACAAGTCTCATCCTTACGGCCACCGTGGGTGCAACCATATTAGCATGCAAACCTACATTCTCGAAGTGGAGGAGGAATAAATTTCTTGGCTAAAATCAAACCGCATTCAGTGAAAATCACTTTATGTGCGTGAAAAGCTGGTTTAAAGCTTGCACTTTACATTAATTTGCTCTTTCTGGCAGGCAGTACCATGGCATGCAGCACTCTCTGCTGAACTACAGCTGCTCCATTGCATGCTGGCTGCTAGAACTGGGCTGAGAGCAGGCTGGAACAGGTACCCAACCCAGGTGCTTTTTGAGGAGGGCACTACAGAGAGATCACACATGCCTGAGCTTAGCTGTGGCTCTGGAGAAGGTCACAAAATATTACAGGGTCTGCTGGTGGCAGTTTGGTCTCAAAATTTCAAACTATGCTGTGAAGTGGGTGTAGCCCAATTCTGGCCACACTCCTTTCTCCTGACGATTACAAAGCAAGGCAAGGGATCTCCAGAAGAGCACGGAATCCACACGCAGAATAGCTTTTACATACCATTAAGCACCAGCTAGAGCTGAAGGGGCAGGGACCAGTTCAGGCTCAGTCCCACAGTCTAGGCACCATAATCCACTCGCTGTTTCAGCAGCAGAGCGGGAATTGGATGGATAACAGAAGTACTGTGGCGAATAATATTTCTGGGGTTTATTGCTTTCCTAGTAATGCTTTGTGGCTGATGGATTCTGCAAATTACCCACAGTGTTTTCCAAACCATTTTCATATATTCACTGAAACGGAAAGTCCATTTTACTGCCCAGCATCAGGGATGATAGGATATATTTTGCAAATCTTCACAGTTATTTTCAAGTGATGAGTATCCTAAATGATTTTGTATCACCAGGAAACTTCCATGTCATATCCACTCCCTTTTGCAGATAATTTTTAACATGCCAAACAGCACACACTCACTTAGTATATCCTCTTCATCTATTTGTGCTGAATTTGGCCTGTACTCTTCAATTAAGCCAAAGACTATAAACTGCCATATTAACAATGAGAAAAAGGACCTGTACAAAACACAGAGACTCATCTCAGCAAAGGCTAGTAAAAGGGAAATGTAACAAACATTTAAAATTACATAAATATGCATGTATAGAATCAGTAAGATTACAATGTCATAAACATTGACCCTAAGTGTTTAACACTACAAACAAAAGGACAAGCTGAATAATGTTTTGATGTTCGAATGTTTGTATGCTCAAGACCTAACCTTGCAATGCTTTTTAAACCATTAGTGGATGTAAATATGGGTTAAACACATAATTTAAATACAAGTCATACACTTAACACTTAAGAACTTGTCCTCCGTCTCAGCCATATATGCTGAGCATGACTTCAGTTTTATCAATTCCAAATGCTCAAGACTCAAACTGCAAATCCCTAGCCCCAAAGCATGAGACTTATTTGTTAGTTTTTAAAATGAATCTTCTATAGTCTTCTTGTCCAATTTCTGAGTCTGTGAGGTTCATTTTTTACAAGTGTTTCCTCTACATCCACAATGGTAGGAAGTTGCTCCCCTAAAAAAACATCCAAGTTTCTCACATAATCATCTGATTTTGAGAGTTAGGATTTTAAAAGAAGCACCAAATATCACGAGACATGGTAAAATCACAAGTCAGCAGCACTCTCTGAAAGCTCCCTTTCCCCTTCCTGCCAAGATTAGCTTTGACATCTCAGTTATTTACATCTGCCTGTATCTGTTACTGTGAATGTCTATTTGCCATATAATAAAGGATCACAAGGTTTATGTACAAATCCCAAAGCAAATCAACCTCTAATAGGAATTGACACTCATTCAGCTTCCCAAAACCACCATAATAGCTGTCTTGATCAGGGCATCTAAAAAGGATTAAATTTTTTCAGGGGAAAAAGGAGGAGGGGAAAAAAAAAAGGGACAGAATTATACAGTTCTTGCAGAAGTATAGTGAACTCACTTCTAATACCTTTCATGCTCATCTCAGAGAACTTTGTAAAAGAAAGCAGGAACTCAACTCTTTGTTTCACTGCATGGGGAAACCAAGGTACAGTGACATGTTCTGCAGCAGAGATGCCCCTGGAGACAGAACGGGACCTCCTGACCACCAGCCCAGCAAGACACACTCGTGTAGCACCACCACCCCCCCTCGCCAAAGAAAGTAAAACATTCCCCTCTCACAAATGCATGCATTTAGGATGGGAAAGCACAAATCTTGTTTCCTCACCAGAATCGGTATCATGAGCATCCGGGAGAGTGAGATGCAGTCCATTATGCTTTTTGATCACTGGTGTTTCAGTCACACTACTTCCTTTCTCTGAGCCACTGCAAAGAAACAAAACTGTTTTACTCAGTCCCCTTTCAGCAGAGAGATATTTGCCTCAAAGCAGGCAACAGCCTCATCTTGCTGCCACTGGAACAGGAAACTCAAGTGTTCCACCTGCCCGCAATCAGCTTCTTGATGTGTTGTTTGAACACCCCCACCCTGTCAATGGACAGGAAGCTCAGAGACACGGTGCCCAGCAAGGGCTCCAGGGCACATGGTGGTATCAGTTCATTTGGCTGTTGGGAGTCTTTGCAAACCACTGGACGAGGAACATGTTGGCAGCTAGAAGCCAGACTAGAGGAGGCCAACCACCAGCCCCAAACCCAGGAAGAACGACCCTCCCTTGAGCTTGTCTGCAGAAGGATTTGTTGACAGGTCTGCTGTGCTGATCCTTTTGAAACAGACCAATTACCACCTTCCACCCAGGTGCTAATTTCTTCATTTCAAAGGGATTATTTTCTCCAATTCCACCTTTGTTCTGTTCAGAGGAGAAAGATAAAAGCTACCACATAGCACCACTTTATGAAAGAAGGACTATTTAGTCTGCTCTTCTACCAGGCTTCTATTCTCACAGGAGAAGTCTTCCAAAGGGAAACTCAAAAAAAAAAAAAAAAAAAAAAAAAAAAAAAAAAAAAAAAAATCATGTGCCTAACGAAAAATCACTTAACAAAGATCTCTTGAGGCTTCCTGTCACCATATAGTCTGCCATCCCCCCAAGATCAGATGGTGATGATATCTCCTCTCATCATCCATTAAGGGACAAAATATCTAAAGTAAAAGTGACTGCCCTGGCTACTTTTTCTGGCCCACTTCCAAGCCTGCAGCTCAGCCTTTGGACAATATTCCTCCCAGGAAACAAGCTGTCACAGAGTCATGATTGCTGTGGATGCCCTGTCTTCCAGTCTGATCCTCTGGTAGGGATTGCACAGGATTCCTCTGAATTTGCATTAATCCAGCAGAAGAATTAGCTTGGGACTGCTCTTTTGTTGTAAACATGACTACTCTGTTATCATAGAAAACAATAGCAAAAGAAAAACCAAGTCTTGGCCTCAGCTAACAATCTAGGACTGAAAGCCATTTACTGTTGTTCATCATAGCGATAATCATATTTACAACAGCTAATGAACCATTTACTTGGGCTTTGGGATCTAACATTACGGTTTCTGTTAACAGACCCTGAGTTCTTGGCCATTTTCCTGTTTGCACAAATCTCCAGCCTTGACTGGGCCTCCCTGTCTTCTCTACAGGTTTCCACACTGATACCCCATTTAAGACTATCATGTGGTGACAGATACAAGGGAAAATTAAATTCTCTGTCCTGTGCATCAGCCTTGCCTAGCCAGGATTAACCCAAGTGTGAGTGCCCTTAGGGGCACTTCTGTCTTTACTGGTGCGTTGTGTACACAGGAACATGGCAGCTGCACTTCCAAATATTACTCCCATGAGGCGAGTGCTGCTTTGCTGCAGCAGCCATCACCACAAAGTCACTGTTCAGGCATCTGTTCATGGCTGAACACTGGCTTATACTTTATACTCCTACACAACAGACAGGTTATGAGACTGGTGGATGGCCTAAGATTGGCCACAGTTAAAAACTGACCAGAGGAGAGCAGCATTCAGAGAATGCTTGATGAGATGGTCTCAGTTAACAAAATGCACCTCAGTACAGTCAACAGCACAGCCTTTTAACTGGGAGAACAGACTGAAATCCCAGCCTGAAAACCAAGTTTTGCATTGTGCAAAACAACCACTCCAAACAATTTTATTCTTAGTCATTATCCTGGAGAAGGGCTGAAAATGAACTACTCCTTCCAAGCTGCAGTACAAGGCCTTCAGCCAAGAAAGCTTATCCATGCACCACAGAAAGAAAGGCCAGTAGCCAGATGATTTGCCTCCTGCATACAGCACTGGAAAGGCTGACAGTGGGACATGCTGCCACTCCTCTTCCCATGCTTTTAAAAGGTAGTTGAGACAGTGGATAAAATGGTGACAAAAATTGATAAAGGAAACACTTGAATGTGAGAGACTGCAGAGACACCAGTTTATCAGAGAGAAGACAAGGGGGATTTGAGCATAGCAAAGGAATAGCTGCCTGGGGAGAAAATACTGGGCCCTGAAAGACTCCTTTAATCTAGCAGAGTCATAGTGAAGTTGCAAAGCTGGGAAATTTAGGCCAAACAAATGCAACCAAATGTAACTATAGCACAATGTAATTGTGTAGACAATTAGTTGCTGATCGAACTAGTAGAGTACTGGGTTCAAAAGCTCTCAACCTCATATAAATACAGGCTTCTCTTCCAAGAGGCCCTAAAAAATGTTCATGTCCAAGTCTCACTGATAAGAATTCCCCTTAAATTCCTTTGCAAGCCCAACCCAGAATATTTTACATATTTGTTAGCTGATACTGCTGCAATTTGCTTAATATAAGGGGTTTCCTGGGTCACTGAATCCAGTCTAAAACTGCAGGTACCAAGTTCATTCTTGTTACCTTTCAAGCAGTGCTTCCCAATAGAAAAGGCTTTATGAAGTATTTTTTGAGAAAGCCAAAAAGTCCCCCGGGAATAGCAGTGAAATACACATTAGAGTTCCTAACAGCAAAAGCAAAGCAAAGCAATTTGTTTTGTTTAGGCTTCTATGGCTAAAGCTTATCAAAAGCCTCTAAAACTATCACATCTTGGGTATTTAAGTGTAAAAGCCAAAGCACAGCTTGGGATCTGAATGCACACCAAATGGCTGAACTATTTATTTGTCTGTTTTCCAGTGTACTTTCTTCAGACTCAGGCTTGTAGCCCCCCCTTGCAAAAGTAAATCTTAGTCATAATTGTTCAGTGTGGATTCGATCAGCTTCATGAGGACTACTCATGGGTATAAAGATTCATGTGAGAGGTACATGATTGAATCCTTAGCTAAAGAGACTAAGTCCTAAGGAAATCAATTATTTCAGCCTATAAGAGACCATTATCTCTGCTGCTATGTAAATATCTTGATTTTTGTGTTTGGTCTGCTGCTCATTAGCTAAACCAACAGGGAATTACTAATAATTCCTCAAGGACAACTTGTATATAGAAATGCATCATTCTGTACATATACTTCTAGTGTTTATAAAGCTTATGTAAATGCATACAGAAATTGGGGAGCAATGCAAGCTTCATCAGTCTGCTGTTGTGACTGTTGCCATCAAGCATGCTGTCCTTCTCATCAAACACAAACTCTATCGACATTATAGGTGAGAAGTAAGTACAGTCTTAGGATAGCATTCTCAAGACAGCTGTACAGTGGTATCATGACTAGGACAATATCCAAAGGGTGTGGGAAGGAAGAAAACCCCACCTGGTGACTTTCACACTTTCTAAACTTTTCCTTTCAGAGGGGAAGCAGATGAGAGAGGGAACAAACAGGGAAGCCAGCACTGTTTAAATGCAGATTTACTGGGACATGGGAAGGGAGAAGGATGTTAACATTCTTCACTCCCTTCCTTGCCTAGTTAGCACCACATGCAACTGGCATGCAACCACAGCATATGACAGTCTTGGCTGTGTGGCTTTCCTTGGTTTACTCGGATCAGGACTGTGTCACCCCCACACATTCCTGGGTGGTGCCAACTACTGCAGACTGTGAACAATAGCTGATGGATGCTCAGCGCTACTGGGAAAAAAAAAGAAATCTGCCCTCCATTCTGGACATCTGAATATGGATAGTGATGTTTAGACATTCAGTTCAGAAACTCTTGGTTCCAACTGCTTCTTCAGTCTTAAAATCTTGAGGTTTTATTGTTTGGGTTTTTTTCAAATCATGGCTACTAAAATCTTGCTTTTTTAAAAAAATCACAGCTAGAAATATTACTTACGTTTCTTTTTAAACAGCACTGTTTACTGCCCTTTTTGCAAAATACGTATCTAGACAATTAAAGAAGATAACTGCATCTCCATTATGAAATCTGAACTCGTTAGACAGTAGAGAAAGCCTACCTGTGCTGTAAAACATTATATACCATCTGCCACACCTGCAACATATGTCTGCATGTCACCAGAGCCTCTTCCGGTCCTTTATGTACCCATTCCAGTTTTACTTTGGTGAAGAGTAAGCTGCAAGATAAAAAAGAATAACTTCTGTTTTATTGGCATCTCATAAATGTGGAGAGTCAGTATCACTCTAGCAAGATCCTGGCAGCCAGCATTTTTACTTGCTTTGTATGTGCAGCAATAGAAGAAAACACCATAGCAAAAAACATTTCATTTGGCTCAACTTTGATTCCTCACAAGGAGATGAGAGAATTAACAATATTCCTCAGCTGTAGTCAAACTTGCATCACAAAGCTGGCAGGACAGTGTTAAAAGCAATGCATTGCAAAGATAACAAGGTGAAACATACAGCGAACCTCATTTTAGTTTGGACAGCATTAAAAACAGAATAAAAAGGAATTGCCAGACTGTTTTCTTAGTCTGGCATCTTCTTATAGCACTGGTTTATATAATAAATTTCAGACAATAACACCAACACACTTCATATACACAGACAATTATGTAATGCCTCACAGGAAGGAAATGCTTTTTCTTAACCTCAGCTGGCAATCATCTCATGCCCCTAGGCAAGACAGCTGATAGCCCTTGTACATTCTTGTTCTAGGTAGTGTAATTGCTGCTACTGTCCTTATACCTAGAAAACTAGTACTTGCACAGACCACTGGAATTCAGCAGAATTAGGTCAAGCAGAGGTTAGAAGACAAATTCAGCAATGACACAACCTACCAGTTGCTGCTAGCATGGCTGTTAACACCACTCTTCACAACACCCTTTTTTAATTGCCAAGATGATTGAATTTATTTTTTAATAATGTAAGTTTACTTCTTTGCTTTAAATGTTTTCATAAAGCCCAAGATCTACACATTTTGAATTAGCTCGATATGGCTAGCAATTAATCTACTGGATGCACATGTATGTACATACATGCATACAACATTAATAGCTGAACATTAAAAATCCTAAAACCAGTTTTGTGGATGTGACCTGCAGGCTCCTGGGGAATCCAAACAACTTCAGAATGAGGCAACAGCTGCACAGATGTTACAGAAGACTTTGCAGCTGTATAAGAGATCCTTCACTTGCAATAAATAGAAGCCTGCAGCCAAGACTCCATGGTGCCTATCTACAGTAATGTGCTCAAATGGCAGTCCCATTCTGCACTAACAAACTTTTTTTTTTTTTTTGGGGGGGGGGGGGGGGGGGGAACAGGACACGACATAAAAAACACCCAAACATCATCAAAATGTAGCCCAACTGTATCAACTGCTATAGGCAAGTCTGCTCATGGCTGCTGTTACAGTTTGACCTCACAGGACAAGCCTTCAACTAAATTCCCCAGGTATAAACAGTAAGATCAAGATTCATAATCAAGGGAATTTATCCTTTAGTATTTTACATCCCTACTCTAGGTCTACCTTTGATTTTCCTGTTAATGATCTGAGCTAAACAAATACTAATAACACATCCCCTGCTCTTAGAGATGCTGACCCCCTCACTGAAAGGAAGCGTCCTTATTAGGATTCAAGTAGTTATTTTGAGGCTAGATCCATAGACTGATCAAAAATTTTGCTGGGACAAAGAATATAACAGTGGACGCACTCTTAATAAAAATGGGACTGAATTCAAAGGAGTGGTTAGCAATGGAATCTGGCCAGTGATGCATACTGCTCCATATGCCTTAGTTAACTGGGCTCATAAAAACAGAGCTTGTTTTAATACAACAGAATACAGAATCTATCACTTAGGAGCAAGGAATATATATCACACTAGAAAGATGGGAGGTTATACCCTGGAGTGCAAAAGCATTATAACAGATACCTTCATGAACGTGAAGTTCCTGAACAACAATGCATTTAAGAGGTCAAGCAACCCTTAGCATCCATATATGGAAGCACAATCAAGTAGGAGCTGGAAGATGTGGTTATTCCTGTTCAAAGCATCAGCAAGACACTTATTGCAATCCTGTTTCTAGTTCTTGCTCTTTAACTCCAAAAGAAGACTAAAAACGGGATGAGGTTCACAAAGAGGTTATGCAAGTGATCTGAAAGCTAGAAAAATGTATTTCACCAGAGGCTTAAGAAGCAATTGGTTTAACTGAGAAGAAGGAAAGAAATTATTTTGCCCCAGCCTGCAAGCATCTACATGGAAAAGTATCTAATTGTGAGTCTTTGATCTCAAAGAAAAGGTATCAGAAAAAATCTAAGCATTTGCTGGAAGCTGAAACTAGTCAAATGGAGATTTAAAAGTAAATGCAGACACATAACTATCAAAGAAAATAATCTTTGCAGCAACTATCTTGTGTGCGCAGTAATTTCTGTAGTCTTTAAAGCCTTTTCAGGACAACAGGGTAACATCTGGAAAGGAATGGTAATGCACAAGCAGAAGCTGTGGGTTTGATGTACAGGCTTGTGAGCAAGCTTTGGACTGTGCTGTGCAGAGGGGTGAGACTGCATCATCCCCTTCCTTGTGGCAACGGCTCTATTACAAGTATTCTACTAGTCCAAGAAACAACCACACTGAACAATCTATGCTATTTTAAGCATACAAAATATTTTTTAAACCACTACAAACTTTTAAAATGAAAGACCTTCTAAGGCACTGTATGACCCTCCTTGCAGAAGGAGAGTGGTGGTCAAGAAGCCTAAGGCCTAGAGAACAGTCGTATTTACATCCCTGGGTAAATCCATGCTTTTGAACACTGTAAGATACCACTCTTAATATTAGTGAAATAGAAGAATATAGGAAAGAAGTATTCTTTAACAGTCAAACTACTATACAGGAGGGTTAAATTAAGGGTTCCTTCTCTCTTTCACATTAGTAGGGATACGGATGGCTTACTTATCAGCAGGCAAGTAAAACTGCCACATAGTATATTTAAACATCGCAGTTAAACATTCAAAAGACAAACACATCAAATTCTTCCCCCCATTACTCTGTGTTTATTGCTTACAGTGAGTATATGTCTACTTCTTTGGATGAAGATGCAATGTTCTCTCTCAGGAGAGAGAACTAGTGAAACATAGGAAAAAAGCAAATCTTACAAAAATATAATGGAATCTCAGCACAGTATTATCAGTCATAAGGCACACAAGGTTTAAAAAAAAAATAATCATGCAACTTTAGCAACTGTCTCTACAGTACAACACTACCAGATCTCAGGGATACCACGCACTGTTAGCTGTGGAATACTGCTACTCATGTTACTGTGTAATAATATAATACAATGAACCAAATCAAAAGGCAAATAGAAAGAATATAAGTGGCAAAAGGAATCAAACCATACTGACAGCAGTAGTAAACAATGCAATTAAACATGATCATTAAAAGGTGGAAACACAATCAGTTAATTATGCTGTATGTATATATGCTGTTCGTATTTCTCAGCTTCTAGTAAGTTTTGTCACAGCAAAAACATAAATAAAAATATAAGGAAAACATTGAAGTAGGTAACAGTATCACCCATCTCAAGCTTATAATTTTATTACTGAGATAGCACTCTTGCTACAAATAAATCTAATGGGTATCAGTGTCTTTGCACAACTCTCGGGCATAAATAAAAAATACATATACATAGATCTCACCTTATTATATTTTCTTAATATCAATTTACTGTACTTTTATATGATGCTCGTAATATTAATCAGAGCAGACTCTTTAAGAGATTCAACATATAAAAAAAGCCCTGAGACTATCAATACAGTCAGTAGTAATTGTGTTAGCCTCTGAAAATGAGAGCAGAGTGATTTGGGCTAAAGCAAACATATACATTGCTACTGTGTAGGCATAGAAAAAGAGAGCAAAAAAATCCACAAAACATTATTGTAATGGGTATAATTTCAGGAACTGTATCAATGGAAAGTAACCAGTGCTTACTCTTGATACTAGACTCTAAGCTCCCTCTCAGAAGAGGTTTTCTTTTATCACACGTGTGGACAGTATGCAAAGGCTTCTATTCCCTGATGTAATGTCAGGTTACTGCCACAAGCAAACATACATATCTATCACAGTAACAAACTCAGGCAAATTAAAATCTGTATACAGTTGACTTTGCTGACATATGAAGCCCTGAAAATTCAAAATTATGTTTCCCAAGTATCAAAATTTCAGCAGCATGACATAGACATCACTATAATATGCCACACATTGACAAAAACTAGGGGCTGGAATACTGGAAGACCTATGAAAATTTTCAGCAGCAAGCAAGCTACCTTGGTTGATTTCAGGAGGTATTCAACATTTGTCTTTATAACGATTGATTACAGCTGCTGATACTCACCATGTTTCAAGGCCTGGCCAAATTCACCTACATAGCCTTCCTGAGAGTCTTCTAATCTTACATGGCTAAATGCTCAGCCTTTAAGTTCTTTAATATTACCCATGAAGAAAAGAGGCAGTTCCTTCCTACAACTGACAATCTAATTACTGAGGTTTAATATTTAATACTTACTATCAGGCAGGTTCACATGTGCATATGGTATACTATAAATGCTTATGAGCACATCTGTGGAAGAAGTTGTAAGTTGCTATGTTTAGTAATAATCTATTGACTACTTTATGGATGCTCTAGGACTACATAAAGATTTATTAATCAGTTAATTATTGGGACTTTTAAAAGCTGCTTTAAAATGGAGTTTTTACTGTCAAATGCAGCCCGTTAACTACACATTTATACAGCATCACAATGGGATCTCTGTGCCCTATCATCTGACAAGCAATAAATAATGCTAGTATTATTACAAACAATAACACATTCCACTAATTTCAAGGTTGAGAGACTAAGTTAGGAATAATGAGTATTATGTTGTTGTTTATCTATATGTTTTGCCATTCACTGGCTGCTTATAACCCCTCCAGTTTTTCAGCAGCTGCTCAAAGTTCTACGCGTCTTTGAGCTTTACCAGATCTGAGCCACCATTCCCCAAAGTTTTTCATTATTTACCCAGATTTGCTTACCTACACACACAGCTGCTAGGTTATTTTGGATTTTGAATACAAAAGGCAACAAAACAAAACACTGAAACCAGCAGCAATACGTCCCAATTCACAGAGGCAATTGTGTACATTAGCATGAAGATACTGAACTTTTGCAACTAGTATTTGTACTATGTTTCTTTCTTTGTTAAATGAGAGGATGCATGTGCACCTTTGTTTGTGTGTGTGTTTACAGACATTTGCCTGGAGAGAGAAACCAGAATCCTAGTCACAGCTCCGAGGACAAAAAATGCACTTTATCCAATGCCTGACTGATGGGGTGTTGGAGCAGCATGCAAGTCCCACTGGACAGCAGAGGCCAGCTCACCCTCCTACTTCTTTGAAACCCAGATAAATACTCCACACCAGCTCCAATGAAAAGCAGGGGAACTCCATGACCTGGATGGGCAGATGGCCCAAGGATGCTCTCTGAGGAACTGGGAGGCACGAATTCAAACCCCAATGCTTTGATCACTGAACTCTTTAATTAATTTCTTCCCCTTTAAGGTAATGGCTGCAAAAGGAGGATACAGGTGGATACAGGACATAGACTGATCTAACAGAGCTGGAAAGAGGATGGAGGAGACAAGAATAATGATCAGAGTTTTGGAACGCTTTTGATACACGGAGATGGTAAGTAGACCTGGAAAAGAGGCTGAGAGAAGAGATGACAGATTTATAACATCATAGCATGCAGAAGATCAGAAAATCAGAGTAGTCTGTGTTATTTCAATGAAAGAAGGAATATCCAATAAAGTAATCAAGCAGTGGATTTAAAATGAGCAAATGAAGTGCTTTTTCATCCAACACAGAAGTTCAAAACCTATTGCTACAGGATGTTCTGGAGCAGACACATAAATAGGTTCAAAAAGGGATAAGATAAATTCATGGATGACATGCCCATCAAGGGCATTAAACACAACCTATTGCAACCTCTGGCTCCGAAGGCCTCTGAATCACTCAGCTGACAGAAGCAGGGAGGACATATGAGGGGTAGGACCACCTTCCTGCCATGTTTCCACCTGCTTTTCCCTGTCTATTCACCAGAAGCCCTGCTGAAGCTGTTAGTTTGATCAAGAATGGCCACTCTTACACTTTGATACAGCAGAAATCATTGCAGTCCACATTCTTTTTATAACCCAGATTGTCTGGTCTTGTTTTATCTGCCAGCATGAGAAGATGGTGTATCTGGAACTGTAGTATCTTCACAGCAAATTAGCTGCTCAGTTTATCAGTTGCTGCATTTAGCTTCAGTGGTGAGTCACCTATACAAGCCAATTAGTTAATGTACACTCTTTTTCATTAACCTTCCTAGAGCACCTGCTTAAGCCCGAGTCACATTTATCAATAAGAAAAAAGTTTGCAAAACTGGAAAACTGCTTTTAATCTACCGCATTTTTGTTGATAAAATCAACATCAAAGTCACCATCTTCTCAAATAACTCTGTGCTTCTTTCAGTCTCCTGACATTTAAGGGCACATTCTCTAGTTAAATTAATGCCAGCAACGCTTACTGCAACCTCTTTTTATAACTTCATGCTGTGCTATGTTATCTATCACTTTCCCTACAAAAATAAATTGATCATATACTTTTACAGACATACAATCCTTTTTTTTTTTTTTTTTTTTTTATGACTCCCTGCCCATTTACCCTCCAGTATGAACAAAACATAAAACCAAGAAGCCTAGTAGCATATCCAAAGAACTGTTGACTTCATTTTCCCAGCCCAGGAAAACTAGCAGACTCAGAGCTGACATCTCCTTTAGAAGAATGTCCTGCTCAGAGCCGTCTTGCATGACAAAAGCAATTCAGCTAATGTTGCTATGTGAACTATGGCTGCAACACCAAAGCACAAGGTGAGAACAGCTTCCAGAGAGACAGATTCTAGGCTATTTAGAAGTTTACATGATGAAGACAGTTTGCTAGGCCTAGCCTCATGACACAAAGGCACATAGAAGGTTCTTGCTCACAGAGTAGGAGGGAAACAGAAAGAGGTGGTAAGATTGCAGCCGAACCTGTCAGAGACTGCACAGCAAAACCAAAGGAGCGGCCACTGGCACAGCTCAAGATCTGGGTGGTCTTTTTTTGGACTGCCTCCTCCTGCAAGCTGCAGCTTGTGCCTGATGGCAGAAGGGCCTCCTGTCAGTCAGGTGAAGGTCCTGCCGATGAACTACGTTGCGTATCTTTGTATAGACCCAAATGTCACTTCCCAAGACAAACATGTCTGCGGCCAGTCCAGCAACCGCATGCCCCTATTTCAGCATTCAGGTCCATCAGATTCACTTGTGATACAGAGGGCAAATACGAGTCAATGTTGATGTGGCCCATTCAGAAACTGCCACTTACATTTGAAGGAGGTCTTGTAAAAAACCGCTTTATCTGCCAGACCCAGGCAGGTTGTCACTCAAAGAAAAAACAGCAGTTAACTAACAGTCTGTTGAAGAAAAAGCATGCTGATTTACTGGGGAAAGAAATAAAAAACCCACTGAAAGTCCTCCTCGTCTTCACCCTTCTTCAGAATCAAGCCATATCTAGTCATACCCAAGAAAAAAAGACACACAAAAAAAGGGTGATCAGAATTATTGTCTCCTTTCCTTTTAGTTAGATCATTAATTTTGAATCCCAGACTTGTGGTATTTTGCTTTTTGTTAAGAATGTAGGAATCAAGCAAATTGTTAGCAGAGCTAATAAATCCCTTCTCTCACCCTGTTATGTAGGATCCTTTGGGTGATACAGCTGAAAAAGAGTGAAAAGATTTTGTGCCATCACAAATCATACATATTTCAGGCCATAGCTTACCTGAATAAAGAAAAAAATAATTTTTCACAATTTTTACAGCAAAACCTGGGATAAAAGTTTCTGGTTTAGCTATGCAGAGTGTTTACATCAACTTTTTATATGTAATTCCCTCTGTATGGACAGTGTATTAGACCTTCCCGTGCAACACTTGAGAAGATGTTAAACTGAAGTTTGGTTTGCAAGCGTCCCCCCAAATTGTTTTGTGAATTGTTTTTTTCTCAGACAGGCTCCAGTTACACAGAGTATTCCCCACTGCACTGGACGAGCACATTTGAAAACCAGGGCCAAGTCTCAAGCATCCAAGACTAGGAGCTTAGAGGTCTACCTGCTGTTAAATTTCAACCATGAATTTAGTAGGATTTCAATGCATAGTTTCTCCAGCATTTAAATTCAGGGGACTCTCTGGTGCAGTATTTCATTTGTGGGTGGAAATGGACACCTAAGTGTCAAGGTGCAGAAGTCAGTGCAATCTCAGAGGTGTACTGGAAACTGTGGTCCACTGCATTTCACCTGTGGTGGCAGTGTGGTCAATACCCTATAGCTTGGGCTGGAGACATGGGAGAGCCATGCTCCATTTCTTGCTCTCACATCGCTTCTTGGCCACTCTTGGTCAAGTCACTTTTAGCTCCTTGTGTTTCAATTCTTCTAACTGCAGAGCAGATAACAGGGATGACATTTGCAAAGCATTTAGAGAACTAGGTTTTTCATCATCACCTTCCCCATATCCTTTATATTTAATCTCTTAATACTGGTGCTCTCAACTTCAGTCTTATTTCTGGACAGGAAGGAAAGCAGGTTGCGTTCCTCTAACTGACATCACTTTCAAAAATATTTTTCTCATCTGTTGGGCCCAATTCTTCAGAATTTCATCAGATGTACCCCCAGGTAAATCCAGCCAGATCTGATTAAATAGGAATTAATCTGGAAGGGCAGATCTGAGAACTATCATGCTGTCACAACCACTGGAATAACTCCTGATTTACAGAAACGGAAAAGGAAACCAGGCCCAGTGTCTCTAATTGCTGTGCTGAGATCCTGCCAGACAAGAAAAGAGCATTAACAGGCCTAAGCTGAAGTACCAAATATGCTGCCAATACTTCCTATCCCCAAAGACTGCAGAACTGGATGCTTCACTTACACTTCTAAACTGTTTTATTTTTCAGAAAAGCTTCTAGGACACGCAGTTTAGGCAGCTTTTAGAGGAAAGGATACCAGGACTCTTGCTAATAAAGTAACATTCAACATCAACCTCCAAGTCACCTCAATCTGCAACCAAGAACACACCTTCTATCTGGAAAGGTATGTCAGAATCCTGATTCATGTATTTAAAATAGAGTGAAATACCTCCTAAGTAACCTAGTGTTAAGGTAATAAAAAGCGATATTATGGTTGTCCAAATTATGCAACAAAATATAGTAAAGCAGGATCCCCCAGTTGCATTAATAACAGATTTCTACCCAGCTTGACACATATATGAAATCTTGTGTATTACTGATACTTGGAGTCAACAATCTGAAACTGCATCACACCCCTATGGTATTAATAAATCAGAACCACACAAAAATTTTCTTTGCTATAAAAACAATAGGCTTAGTGTAAAATAAGCTTTTCTTTTTTGAAATGCATGCTGCAGTGTTGTTAAACTGACCCCACTCCATCATTTTAATTTGGGGCCATATAATTT
Source organism: Athene noctua (assembly GCF_965140245.1). NCBI lineage: Eukaryota > Metazoa > Chordata > Aves > Strigiformes > Strigidae > Athene > Athene noctua. The sequence goes on from NC_134037.1 coordinate 98,153,094, forward strand.
ACGCCACTTTGGCACTACTCCAGCAAAGCACTTATAGAGGTCTTCATCCTTAAGCATAAGAGTAGCCCTGCTGAAGTCAACAAGAAGTCAATTATTCCTCTCCTTAAAGCTAAGCGTGTGCCTAAGAACCTTGGTAGATCCAGCTCTTCATGAGGAGAAGGATTATGAGAGTCTCTCCTAACTGCTTAACTTTGCAGAGGACAAAGTGTAAATGTGAGTAATGCATTTACACATTTACATTGAGACTACCCATATTTAGTGCTCTCTGTCTGCATGTCTCAGCGGAGGTGAAAAAGATGAAAATCCATCTGCCAAATACCACTGAATTTCACTAGAGGATAGTGGTTCTGGGGCACATGTGGGCATGTTTCAACCTATGTTCTGGCTAAGACAACCCACCATATACCTATGACTGTTCAGAGGCAGTGCTTTTTATAAGATGAGCTTGTTCAGTAAGATATGGAGGGGCAGGTTTCTATGCCAGCCTGAAAAAAAAATGGGGAAAGACATGCTTAAAAGGTTAAAAAAGTGACAGAAGTGAAGACAGACAAAAGCTCCTTCATTTCAGAAAAAAACCCCACATAACCTAGAACAAACCTGTGTAAGTAGAAAGAAAATTGCTGGCTTCAAGAAAGAAAATCCTAGAGAAAGAAATGGTTATTGTGCTACCAGCAGGAATCATATTTGTCTAAGTCTGCAAAGCAAAACCATGATGTAATTGCAGTCCATGTTAGCACCAGCACAGTAACAGCAGCAGGAAGACACAGGAACGCGACCTTTAACACAGAGGCAGCAACCAGCCTACAGACCCTGGTCTACTTCAACAGACAGATGTGCTGAAGATCATGCTGCTGTAGTTTCAATCCTTCGCTGGCATGATTAAGTCAATCTAACAAAACCTGTCCTTACCATTTGGCTCAACACAGCCCACTGACTTATAAAGATTAGACAAAATTGTATTCATGGTAGTGCTGGGTTGCTTTTTCGCCACAGACACTGTTTTTGGAGATGCACTAAATTTCCTTATAAAGTTCCTTTAGAGTTTCTCTTCATCCTGTACAAAGGTAATTGCAGGGTCAGGACTTGTGGCCCTTAATACCCATCAGGTTTGAGACCATGCAGACCGGCTTTGGTAACCATGGCACTTTTTGTCACTTTGTTACCCTACCACACAGTACAAGTTCCCCACTGATCTCAGGCCAGTTGGTTGAACTGGTATCATGAAAGCTCTCCTTAACCATTACTCTGAGACAAAAATCAGGATATAACAGAAACAGCTCTGTTTGTTTCCAGTCATATTGAAGGGTGTCACCATGATTTAAATACACACTGGAAGCACAGTCCAACTGACTGTATTTTTTAATAAATTCAGTTTCTTTTATATATGTAGAGACACTTCTCAGAGTTAAGATATGTGTGCAGCCACTTAAGCATTTCAGCTTAAACTAAACATTCTTGGCACAAATATAATTAAACATAAAACAATTCTTTAGATTTTATTCCGAAAAATTTCCCAACTATACACAGCAACCCAAGGATACTGCCTCCTTACAGAACCCAGCTCCACAGCTTGCATCTTTGACTACTACTTCAGCACAAGGTTTTCCTAGCAGAGAGCTGTGCCCAGGTTCAGCTGAACACTAATACAATTCAGGATCTTGCAGGCTGTGTTTTAAATGTGAAGCTTTATTTCTTAGCCTTGCTGGAAGTCATAACTCCACTGTTGCACATATGACTCCAGCAGGCACACCTTACACTGTACAAATAAGCTGTATCAGTGCTCATGAATAACAAAGCGAAATCAGCAGTCTCTCAACCTGTCAGAAATACCCAACCAATTTCAATTAGAATTGCCCACAAAAACTAAAAGCCTTACGAGAAAGGTGAGAAATACATGCATGGCTGAAAAAACAAAGAGAGAATTCATGGCAGACTGAGCCTAAAATCAGATTAATGGATTATTTTCCTGCAATATCTATTATAACCCCAATGTGACAGATCTTCCAGATGTGCTGAGAAAAGATGACACAATGTTATAGATCTCAAGCATTGCATGTGTGATTAAAGAAAATCCTTTGGGAAAACAGGCATAGTTATGAGATTTTAAATGTTTAAAAATAGCAGTATTTAGCCTTCTTTCAATAACAGCCTGAAAACACACCTCAGTATAAAACTGCAAATACAACTGAAATGCTTAATAGAATAAAACAGGCTTGACTACTGAAAACCAGGTCTCATTTATACAGTACAGTGCAGGTGGTAGGATTAGTGTTTTTTGGACTTACTTTTGGGTTCTTCACCCACAGAATACTGGAAGGCTTTTTTTTGAAGAAACAGTACAGCACTTAGCAACCACTGACCTTCACATATTTTTAATGCCACAGTGCTTTATAAAACTGAAATCTGTTCCAAAATTTAGAGCTAATAGCTGCAATGAAAGAGGTAAAAAAACCCTAAACTTTCAGGACCAGACAGTCAGCTGAAGGGAGTCAGCTCTGTTCAACTGAAATGAATGGATTTTTGTCTTTTTAAACTAGCTAGGGATCTGGCAGTCAAGCTTCAAAGTCAGAAAAGCTCAGGCAGGCTGTCTTCAACTCCTTAAAAATGAGCCCACATCAGATAAACAAAGAAATGAAGTGCAGGGTCAGTGCAGCTTGATTAGCCTGTACCAACTGACTTCCTACTTCATCCCTCTAAATAAACCATTCATTTGCAGAGTTCTAGCCTGCAAATTAAAAAAATTAAAAAAATAAAATTAAAAATTAGTTGCTTGAAACATTCCCAGTGACTCAGAGAGAAAAAAACCAAACCAAACCAAAAAACACCCCTCTTCAGTTCTTCCATCAGGCTCCTGTGACTGAAAAAAAGAAATGACCAGAAGCTATGATGAACAGCAAGCCCCTGCCTTTCATAGGGAAAAGCTTTATACTTTCCCCTCTCCTTTGTGGAAAGAAACTCCGTGTGGAAATGCCAAGCTCTGCGAGGCTGCCAGTTGTGCGGAGCAGCCCTGCAGCAGAGCTGCAAGGTGCCCGAGGTCAAACTCCGCATCTCGACACCTCAGCCAAGAAGGGGGACAGAAAGAGGCTCGGCTGAACTCCTTCACACCCAGCTCCTGCTGACAGAACACAATGAAATCCCTGTGTTTATTCTGTTCCACATATCCTGTTAATTCAGTACGGAGCCCTCTGCAGAGTAAGAGATCAGAGCACACTAGCATAAATCAGAAGTGTGTATTTATAATCTCTGCCTTCTGATAAGTTAGCAGCATGTACCAGTTTTTCCTTGAAATAAGTCTGAAGGGGAGGAACAGATGTCAACCTGAAAGTGTAAGAGCATAACAATCCTGTCTTTTACCATTAGGCATAAAAACCACTTTGACTTTATGTATGCCTCTACTTTCCCTCTTAAAAGGCCATCATGCAAGCCAGCTGTAATTCAGAGCACACAATCTAATTTCTATTTCCTTTCCTTTCTAAACCAATATATCCCGCACACAAGTATAGTGTTCCTCTCCATTCCCACCACAATGAAGGCACTCTATTTGCACGATTATGTCCACACTTTTCCTGAAGTATCTTGCTGAAAGGATATCCAAAGTCACTGTGCAAAACTCCTTACTCCAAGGCAACTGAAAGCGCTCAGGCCCTCTGCTGACCTGATTGGTACTTTTGCCTCCAGAAGGCTTAACAGAGCCTGTCATTATGTATGGGATATATCCTACCATAATTAATTCCCTCAGGGAATGACATCCAGAGGAAGCAAACACACAGCATGCACCTGAAATCTGACATTTTGAGTCAGATTCCCAACACCAAGATGTATTAATGGAAGATCCCACATTTTTCTTTTCCTCGACATTACATACATGGCAAAACCAAATCCTGTCATAAAGAGACAGATTTAAGAACTGTTGAAACATATAGATTAAAAATAAATAAATAAATCAGTGTTCTTTGTTCTTGAACAGATTTGATTTAATTCATTAGAAATCCAGAAAGTGTTTATAATGATCATGTGCCATTTAATGTAAGATGAAGTAATAGCTTCCTTCAGCCTTAGTGGTAAAGACACAGAGCTGTAATCCTTTTTCAAATAATTACCCTGTTCATCAGGCTTCAGCACAAGATGACTCCAGGCAGAAGAGAAATGGAGAGACTGGATATGAAAACTTGGTATATACACATACCAAGCTGAATGGTGATGAGAGCACTTTGAAGGCGTTTGTCAAGTCACAGGCCTGAATTAGGCTAAAATTAGAACTGCAAGGGAAGGGCAAGAGCACACAAAAGTATCAAGTCCATCTACCATATAAAAGGGTCTTTGGAGGAAAAAAAAGTAGGGAGGCTGAGTAGGGATGCTGACTGGGTGAGGCAGCTCCTCAAAGCTACAGCAGTGAATTAATACTTTCACACACATAACCTGTGGTTTTGACTCAACCACAAGCTGCTCCGTGTGGCTACCCAGTGAAAATCAGCTTGTAGAGAAGGGAAAGTTAGTGGCTGACATAAAGAGCTGGCACAGCTTACCATTACCCCGCCTCAGGAGGCGGGTACGAATATTTCACTTGTGCAATTCCAGAATAGTGCAACTATATCCTTACTCAGGATAATCATAGTGTTTGCTACCCAGTGCTCAAGGAAATCCTGCATCAGCTTGCAGAAATAATTCTCTCCAACAGAAATGGCAACATAAAATCCAACATGCTGACTAAACAGTACTGCAAATTACATCCATGAGGTCAATTCCTGTACAGAGTATTCAGGACTGCGGTCAATAAGCTTCTTGGACATCTTTTTCCTGGAGGCCCTAGAGAAGTTAGTAAAAGCATGGACACATGAACTGCAGTGCACTTTTAGCATGAATGAGACAGAGAATGAATTAATTTGGAGAAATATCAGCTCTGCTGGAAGCTGACAGATTCCTTAATGCATCAGATTTGTGACTGCTTATGGCATGACTATTTTCCCTGTGTGTTTTTCTTCCACTTTGTTCCTTATTTATAATGTGGTTCAACAGTAGCTACATTTGGCAGATTTTATATATTGGATATATTTGGCCTTTCCATTAAATTTTCCCCAATCCCCTTCTCATCCCACTCTATGCCAAGATTGCAGATCTATCTGTCAGGTCTCTCCAGCTATAAATTTATTTTTCAGGTACTATCTGCCTTTCAGTCAGCCTTAATGCAGAATTTTTAGTGTGATTCCAGTTACCCAAACAGTTTCATATCTCTACTGAAAACTGTAAATAACAATGTAATGTGCTTGGTTCACTCAAATCTGGTGAAGTCTGCTTCACTAAACCCTCCAGAGCCATGTATTCCAGACTGCCATCTCTTCTGAGCAGTCTACTGTTTCCAATGGTTACAAATTCTGATATTTATATTCAGGATTACAACCAATGGACAACTGAAGGCTCAAGTACAAAAATATCACTTTTGTAAAGCCACTGCATCACAACAACCGTGGCACATAAATTCCCAAGTCCATAAAAACTATCATCTAGACACTGAAGTTGTAGAACACATCATCTACTTGGTTTGCTCCGTAGTACAGTTCTGTAGGAGTTAACCCAGCAGAGACTATCCTCGGAAATGGATTAAACCACTGAAACATTTCACCTCTTGTGTAAGCTGTGTGTTCTCTCTTGTTAAACCAGCTAATCGCATTGACGAGGTAGCTTGGCGTGGCTTGGTACAGCTCTGCAGCATGCAAACTGCTCCATCCTGACTTAAGATACTGTGCTTCACTGTGGGCAGCATCTGCAGCAGCAGATAGGAGCAGCTCTGTTCAGATATACCAGCCCTATCCGCCTAAACTGTGTACCTGTGAGGCTCCTTGTGTAACCAAGAGAACATAGCAGGGCACTGCTCTCATCCCTCCCTCTCCTCTCCCATGGGCTGCACCTCGGAACACACCCATGTGACAGATTTTTCTTTTGCTGCCGTAAATAAGAGTTAGGCTGCAACTTACCTTGTCAAATAAGTCAATTCCATGGTTTATGAGTGCTACTCAGGAAGCAGGCCTAAACTACAAGAGTGAAAGAAATAGTATGACTGCTCTGAGTTGTGTCTCCGCTTGGGCCCTCAGCCAATTTTTCTTAAGTTTTACAGCACAGACCCGTCCCCAAAGCACCTATGACTACTTCTTACGAGCATGGTGGACTGGTAGAAGGAGGAAGGGACAACCTTAGCAGCAGCAATTACAGCTGCATCTCAGGCCCCTGTATCCACAGAACTGAGCTATGCTGGCTGCTGTATTACAATCTATTTTGAAGGCTAGTACCATCCTGAAGGGAACTGTGAGCTACAGTTCTGGGAATTTTGTTCTAGAGAATCCAAGGGATGAACCTGTCCAACCCACAAGCATTAGTCTGTGGACCACAAATCATGAGCACAGTTATGCAGGAGACACCATGAAGAAACTGCTACTCTTAAAGCTACTATACAACAACACAAAGTTAAATGTTCTTGGGAAAACACCACAAAGCGACATGATGTAGAATGAAGCCTGAAACTTACTGCCTACATTAACTGATCCTATTATTAATTTATTAAAATGGAGAGAAAGGCAAAACTTGAGTTTTTAATTAATAATCCTAATCAGAATTGTGCAGCAAAGATGGAAAACCCAGCTAGTTCGACTAATTTTAGAACGTTTCTATTATGGAATTTAGTGCTGTAGCTGATTTACCAGAAGTAAGAAAATCTTTCCAACCGTCAAATGAAAGAGATAGATTCAGTTATATCTGGCCAGCTTTTCCTAACATGTTGAACTAAATTGCTTTTATTTGGGTCTTTTTTACATTTGTCCCCTTAAGATTCATCCTTTTTAATACCTGTCCCATCCCTTGTTAGGCTCATTAATTTATTTTAAATTAAATGTAAAACCCAAGTTTTAATTAACTGAAGATATTAAGGAGCCTAACACATTTTTACATGAACACAGGTGTTAGCTCATGATATGGTTAAACTTCAGCTCTGGTCTCTACATTCTTCCTTTCTACAACCATCTCACCAACTTCAACTGGCAGATTATTCTTCCTAGATTCCTGGCCTCATCTGATACATGCTATTATTATTCCCTGTTAAACAGCTGTTCTACTCTTCCCCAATCACAGCTGCATTTCACTGGTGTATAAAGTGATTACAAAATGTTCTGATGCATCACAGCGCTGCTGGGAAGTTCAAACAGAGTATCACTGCAAGGAATCTGGGTCTCAAATGGTTTACTACAGTTATACACCATCTAGGGAACGTGCTTTTTGCTTCCTGTCTGCTGGTGGACAAACAGCATCTTACTATGCAGAAGAGGTGAATTACTAGATTTCCTGATCTGCAGGAACAGCCCCATAAAACCACATAAAAGCGTCAGATGGATTTTCTACCTTTCCACAAGTCCAAAGAAGAGATTTTGGCTTTCACTCTGTTTTCCCTTCTATCTTCCACACCTTCATTTCCTTGCCTGGTGCTCTAAATACTTTGCCACCAAATGGGTAGAGAATTAGCAGGAGCAAGAAGCTGTTGCTTGAAAGAGGAAACACATGGAATGGGAGAATCCACTCCAGTGCAGTTTTATTGGAGGATCGTAATGTGAATTTATATCTCATCCATTTGAAGAGATTTAGAAAAGGCAATTATTCACAGACAATAGAAGAGAGGGTCAGGGATCCCTTTAAAAAATAGTGCTTTTTTAGCTTATGAAGCTGGGATAAGGAAACTCATACGTAGACTGTCCAAATGCAGTCACAGCTTTGGTGAAACAGAGCCAGGGCTCAGTACTGTGTTTTCAGCTTGCTTCAGCAAATGCCTTGCTTCCTTTAAAAATGTCTTCCTGCTCCTCATAAAACATAGGTTTGGCAAAAGAAAAGCTCTCCACTGAAGTTTTATGAGACCTTTTTATTAATGGAATAATAATTCTTTCTGCCCTTATTTAACCAGGCTGCCACTTTCAGGTTAGGATTTCTGTGAAAACTTAAAAGAGGTGCAGTTCCCTGGTTTTCAAGGGATGTTGATTTCTGCGGGCCATGCTGAGACCCCAGCCTTCTACCGCACCTCTAGCGCGTGCAGATTGGGTTAAGATGTGCTGATTACCACCTCCAGCATCCCTCATTACCTTCCTTACTCATTCTGCTATCACTTGTTACACATGCAAACAAGCATACAAGACAAAGAAACAAGCAGTATGTATTTATATACCCTTCGCTTAAAATGCCACAAACTGTCCCTTTCCAGGTAGTATGCAACTTCCTACAGATTTGCATCCTCTGCCCCTGTCCCTCACTGCAATCTGTCTCTGTTTCTCCCTGCCAGCCCTTCTGCCAGAGCCACCACCCTCGTGGGCAGTGCTGCTGCCATGTCCCGCCATGTGTGATCGCTGGCCCGCTGGCAGTGCCAGCCCCGGCACAGCATGGCTCAGCTCAGCTCTGCCTGCCCTCTCCAGCCTCCACTCAGCCAGATGCTTTTAGGAAACTTGCAGAAACTTAATTATCTCCGGGACTTCTAACACTGTCAAAACTTAAATTGGCCAAGATTTTCAGAAGTGCTCAAGGTATAAAAAGCCCAACTACACAATCCCCATTTCTTTAGGAAAACATGTTAAAAGAGCAGGAATATAGTTAGAACTTTTCCATTTGAAGGCAAAAGGAGCAAGTTCCTCCATAGGTTTCAAGCATAAAAACCTCAACCCCACACCAAAAACAAACAAATGAAGATTTCTAAATATCTTTGAAAATACAGTAGTAGCTACTAAAATAGCATTGCACACAAACCTGATAAATAAGCATATTTCAGGGGCTGGATCAGAGATTGATGTCCTGCTCATTGGAAATATTCCTTTGCTAGCTAGAAACTTTGTTTTGTTACTATAGTTACTCTCACTACAAGTGGCCCTGACTAAGGCATGAGGTATTTGTTATATAAAACCTCGATGCAACTGCAGCCTTAAACTTCAGAAAGTACCAGCTCTGTGCTCAGTCCCGCTTGCATATTCTATTCCAAGCTCAAACTCAGAATGCTTTCATGCCAATTAGGGCATACTCTTGAGCAACAGTTTAATGGCACTATTTAAGTGCTGAAAACATAATCAGCATTGTTCACAATACACACTAAAACCATGAAGGAATTTAGATGGACTGTGCACTAAGCAAGACAAGCAGTGACTTCTTCCCCAGACAATTTAGTTGTTAGCAGTGGCTGTCATGTACAAGAAAAACCGGCAAATGAGTTTAATAAAATTTGCTGAGAGGCCACTGAATTTGATGGTGAAAATGCTTTTAGCCAGTTAAAAGAGCACCACATAGAAAACACGTATCTTGCAGCACTGTGATTTTTTGTTGTGTTACATTTTTATCTGCTTAGTTTGATAAAGTTTATCATCAGTAAGAAAAAAAAAATCCTCTATTCCTTGTCCTTTAATGTATTCTGGTTTCACAGGGTTTTTTTGTTGTGTGTGGGTTTTTTTTGTTTGTTTTTGTTTTTTTTTTTTTTTTTTTTTCTTCTGGGGGATATTTTCAGCCAGACAAACTGCTATTATGCATAATCTTGGAAAAGTGGCTTATGAGATCCCCAGTGAAAACAGGGAGATGACAGGACCTCACTTTTTAAGGTAGTCATCTGATGCTGATACTCCAGTACTACATGCCAGTCAGATTCAGGCCATCTATACCATTCTCAGCTGTATTTTTTTCCCCTACTTGGGCAGGGTAAAACAGTGTGGCTTTCCTTCTTTTCAGCTTGAAGTCTAGACACTAAGCTTTTTCTTAAAAGGCCAATAGTACAAAGAGAACCTGCTCACAAGCAAGGATAAGCACTTACAAGTGCTGAGGATAGAAAATATATCTGTTTGTACACTTGTTTTTCAGCACTAAGCATTGCTCAGGTTGGGGCCAAGCCAATGCCTAGGGATTTTTCTACAACAGCGCTGATACAGGGTTATTTAGTTAACTTTTGAAATGGCAGATGTAGCCATTTATGATACACAGTTTAAGCTTTAAGCAATTTGAATGCTACAGAAGACTGAAAGGGTATCTTTCCCTTTCCTTTCCCTTCCTCCCTTGGTGCTGACACATTGTACTATTCTTAGTATGCAGAAATCAGTAGTGTTAATTTCGGAGTTCACACATCAGAGGAAGCATTTAGAATTTATTCATTCATTTGTGAGAACCTGTATATGGCTTTGTCCTTAATGATAGAGCAACACATTTTTTTTTTAGCTGTGACATTATTTGCAACCAGTCTTACAGCTTATTAAAGCCTCATAAGCACTGAAGAGCAAATCTGCCCTACTCTGTAAGAAACATGATTTCCTTAAGGTACTGTTTGGATACAGAATTGCTTCATTGGTTCTTTCCTGTAATAACAGTGCTTGCAGTGTTAAAACCATGATTTTTGTCTCTCCCACATCTTGCAACAAATCCCAGCCTAATGGCTTAGTCTATGTAGGCAAATAATGAGTACCTGCTGGAATACATAATTTGCGAGTGCTGCTTCTAGCTTTTCATGGCACTGCAACTTTACACTGTGCTGTTGCTTATACCGTTATAGAGAAAAAATAAATTATTGTTCAGCTAAGATACTGCTTACATTCAGAAGTCCCAGAATCAGGGTACATATTGCTATACCTTGTAAAATAGACACTGCTCTGCCATGTGCAGGGGCCAGTTAGATGAGATCAGAAGTGGATACTGCTATATCTAAAATATAGTTTTTTGCATTAGAAGTTTGCAGGAGATCTAGAGGGAGAAATAAGCACAGTCTAAATTAATACCTGATGCACATCTGATTTAAAAAAACCCCACCATATTGCAAGGATTAGGTACGTTCTGAGCCAGTAAGGCATCTGGAGAAGTTATTTCATTCTTTTAAGACCAGTTTGACCTCTAGAACATCAAAAATCTGTACCAGAATTCTTTACATGCTTTCCAATGTTACTTCCACAGCTAATGAGCTGATTAAAATACCCCTGCAGCAGCTTATTTAGATACTGTCCTTCACAATATCATCATAGGGCTTCGATAATTAGTTAACATTGCAGAAGTTTAATATGCTTTATTTCTACATGCCCCAAAAATTTAACTGAAAGGATAAGTCAAGTCAAGCTTGATTTGCTCTCTTCCTTTCTATATCTATATATATCAGTCAATCCTTTTTAAAACAACGAAGGCTTGACTCAGATGCATTTTGCCTCTGCAAATTTTTTTTTTTTTTTAAATTGTAAGAAATGTAATGGGTCTTTGCTCAAAAGCGGTTTTACATACGTGGGACAAAATATGACTACCAAAACTAAGAAATACACACTGTCTGGGGCGGCACAGAAAGAAGTAACACTAAAGACCATACTTACATTTCAGATGCAAGTTTTCGTGTCCGCACACAGCAGACACACACACACACTTGGTCATCATTATCCTACAGGATCTCCCTTCCTCTTCCTCATAGACATTTTCCACAGGACTAAGCCCCTGCTATGCAAAACCTTGACGTTTGCAGGTGGCCAGAGAAGTACAAGGCAATTGCTGGTTGCCACTGAGAAAGAAGCAACATAACCTCAGAGTTGCTGGTAGAGCAGGCTTCAACCCCTATTGTATCTGAAAATTATCTGGTGTGAAGGCTACAAAGAGTGTGTATATATTCAATCTTTTTTAATATTTTTTTAAAGTGGACTTTAAAAATAAAACCTTTCTCCAGTTGGCATTTCCAAACAGAAAATGTGCAGCCTCTTGATTAAGATGTTACATAGCTTATACCCCTGGCAACAAAGGAGACTCCAAGTACTTCCATCTGCTTTAACATTAGATCAATAAACAAGAAAATGTACCATCCATTTTAGTTTCAGAAGAATGTTTCTAATTGAAAGATAATGTAGTATATGTATCCTGACTCCTACATGCGTATATAAGAAAAAGCATAATTCACACAAGCACTTCAGATGCAAAAAACCCCTTCCAAATAATAAGCTCCCAATACTACTGTGCACAGCTCTGGACAAGTCTTTCTACAGAACAGGACTATAGCAGCAGCTCAGAAAGGCAGAGGAAGTCTCTGAGCTCTCCCTCTCCAGAGCCATTCCTTCCAGAGGTGTAGAAGTGCACAGATTAAAGCAATCCCAGGTAGATTAAAAATCCCCCAGGGGTGAGATCAGCACAGCTGGTTGGCAGTAGCATAGACTACCCCAAATGAACACTGGCTCCATGCCTCTTACCAGTGGCTTCCTGAGGTGCCCGTTACTAGTAGCTTTGTTTCAAGCCAGTACATGGGACACCAAAGCCCTGAGGATTGCTCTGTCCATTAGCATGTGCTTGGAAAAATCTCTGATTCTTTTGCTCTCAGAGTCTCTGTCTGCTACCTAGTGCTAGTTACCACCAATGCTTTGCCTGCCTTGCTGGCAGTTGCTGTAGCTTGATACATTGAGGTTAGTCAATGCCTAGCTGAAAAGCTGCTGTGCTGTTCAAGACAGTCCACGGGGTCCACAAGGCTCAAGAGTGCAAGCGCAAACAGCTGGGCAGTTTGCCCACACAGATCCACGTCTCTATGGAGACTCTGCCACCAGCAGCCCAAGGAGCTGGGCTGCCACTGGCCCAGACACAACCATGCAAGCAGCAGCCCCAGCAGGGCGGACATACCCTTTGCAACCGGTGCTCCCTTGTATGCACCTGCTGTTTCTTGCTCCTGGTGAGGATGGTCTGGCAGCCAGCATCTATTGGTTCTGCATCATTATTTGGCAGGGAGTGCTACCCCTCCTGGTGGGGCCACAGCCACTGGCACGCACATGCCGGGATGTACAGATGCCGCACACTCCTCTCTTCACGTGCCATTTCTGCAATGCTGTGTCATGGGGGACCCTCCAAGCACTTGTGCTGCAATGATCTGGGGAGGGCTGGAGAAGGCTCTAAAGATGATCCTGATGCTTGCATTGTATCCCTTTGTTTCATGTTGAGTTATGTCATTCCTATTTTGCTATATTGCACACTTAACCATTACTGACATTTATTAAGCCAAGTGAAAGATTTTTTTTCCCTTTATGCCTCAACAGACCAAATGCCTAATTTTTGAAGAAGCAGACAAAATGACTGGTTGCTGAAACTTGTGAGGTGGGAGGCATGGCTTCCTCCTTCACTCAGTAGCATAGGTGCTTGCAGTTCCCTTGTCCACTGACCATCTCTCCTGTTAGTTAGACAGCAGTGGCATGCTACCCTCTCAGCTGGGTTCAGAACCCCACTGCACTACATACTCTACCAACAATGGAAAGACACTGACCTTGTCCTGAAAAAATACAAGAAAAACTACAGAATAATCTGAAGTCATTGCAAGTGCTCAGATAGTAGATGCAAATGGCCAGATTCCATGAGAGGAAAAAAAAAAAAAAGATGTCCAGGAGTCTTTTCACTGTGAGTTTCAGTGCAACGGTTTACTGGTATGATCTTCATTTGAGGTGCTAGTTATCAGCCTCCTGCCACTTCTCAAGTTGATAGAGCCATATGGAGTAGAGGTCACTGCATTCATTTCCCAACCTGCTAGATCCCCAGAAGTTCACATTTCCAGCCACAGTGCTTAAAAACACAATTCTATGTCATACTTACATAGTTCTGGGTTGAACTGTCTGTTAGTGTACATTGAAAGAACTGTGCTGATAGCTGTGATGCTTGATTAGACCATTTAGCTCTCCATCCTCATGTTCACCTTTCCTCCTAAAATACAGGCTGATGACAAACTTACTGAACTACATACATAACAGAAAGCTTTAAGCCAAGGTAAAAATAAAGGAAAGAGTAAAATGATTCAACATTATCTGTTTTGTGTTGTAAAAATGTTAGCATACTGAGAAATATGTCTGGACATTTTTAAAAGACATGTTGGTAATGCAGGATTTCTACATTACAGTCTCTCTCTCAATTATAGCATCTCCATCCATCACTCACTAACAAAGACTATAACATTAAGTGACATAAATACTGACTAATATCAAATAATATGATTGTGCCTGCTTACGTACTTGGTTCTGCAGACATTAACAACAAAGACAACAGAAGTTGCATCTAAGGTGCAATTATTACCAGTGTTTCAGAGAGTGAAGAGCAAGGGCTTTCCCTGTTTTCAGAAGGTAAAAGCCACATTTGTGGCTGAAAAATTACTATACTCTGTTTCTGTTCCCTGGTGCGTTCCTCCCTCTTTTTTTTGAAGAAAATAATAAAACCAAAAATATTTTATGCTCTTCTCATTAGATAGGTCTGTATGTTTGACAGCACTTTCCACAGAATTCACCTTCACTAGATGTACAAAGATGAAAAATAGCTGAGCAGGGCATTTTGTTTCCTCCTTTAACCATATAATGAAAGAGCCTTGAAGGAGTTCAGTTCAAGAAGGTTCTAACCACGTTTTCCAGCAGAACTGATGTCTGAAGCTGCTAATAAATGGTGGCACCCTATATACATGTGTAGCCCCACAGAAGGAAGGGCAAGTTTAGAGCTAGGCTTCCCAAAACAACACCACATTTCCCCTTGGTTCTCTTTTTTGACTGCAGGCAGCAAGCATGCCTCAGGTCCTCCTTCTGACCTCCACGACCTGAGTGCACCTTGTAGTTCACAAAATTGTCTGGTAGAAACACAGGGATCCCAAGCACCAAGTCCCTCCCTATCTTGGGTAACCACCCCTACACGCACGTACTATGGCTACACTCCAGCCTGTGGAGTTCCTACTGACAACTTGACTGTGCTGCCCAGATAATACACACATGCTATTTTTCAATACATTCTGGCATTCAACATAGACAGGGCTACTAAACACTTCCTTTGAATATAAAGCAGAACACCCTGCAGTTGTTCAAAAGAAAATGGCACTTAGCAGGGAGAAAAGTGTGTGTTGGGGGGACTAACTCACTGATATGGCAGATACATACAATACACTCAAGTGAGCCAGCAGGAACCAAAAAGCATTCATTTCTCCATCCAGGTGAGAGAGTACTGGCAAGAAGTTAATCACATAAGATATATACAAGTAGAGCAAAACAGAACTGACATTTTGCTGTTTCAAAAAGCAGCTTGTGCTGCATGATCAAAGTTTATTCTATTAATACCTGACCCATCAATGAAACACAAATTTTAAAGATCAACAAGTAACTTAACCACTTACCATTACCAAAATGGTTTGCTGGTTTCATTTTCTTCTGACTTATCAGTAGTCACTAAGCCTTAAATGTCATGTCAAAAACAAGCTAACAGCCCCAACAAACACAGAGCAAGGATCTAGAGGAAAACCCACAAAATCTGAGCTTGAAGTCTCAAACACAAAGTTACTGACAATTCCTTGTGGAACTTCATGTTTTACGCAAATGAATTGCTCTGAAGTACAGAACCTGTGAGTGGTAACTCTCATCTCAAATCAACCATGTTATTCCTGCATTTTGGGATTTATTCTCAAATTTCTGAAGTGAAGCCTGTACATTTGTAGAACTTGTGTCACCTCTCCAAAACCAGCATCTAGAAGCACTGCTGCTCACTATAATGGTCTTAAACGAATGGAGACAGTAGCCATTTACTCAGGTGGTAGAAAAAAAAGTTAGTTAGTTATGAAAAAGAATTGATTTTTCGTCCAGAGGAAGGACTTGAACCATTGCTGCTGAAGTTAGAAAACTGCATAGCTGTTCCTTCTTTTCATACAATACTATGAAAGTAAGTCTGCAGTAGGTTTCCTCTCTGAGCTCTGTTTAACTCCTTTTATTCATATCCTGAACCCTGTGCTATGAGGGAATGGAATTCTCTCCAGGTACCACTGAATCCATCCATATAATTTTAAGATGAATAGGTATGTACACTAACACAAATCCATTGCTGGCACAAACAGACACGAACCAGCTAGGGGGATATTTCTTCCTGCTGCATTAAGATGGTAGATAGAAGGTTATCATGCTCATCTGCTGCATTTTTGACTTAGATCAGACTGTGATACTTAGAAAGGGGTGCATATAACTGTTTGAGCCTGCCAAAATGGGAATCCAATCTCGGATACAGTAACAGAAGAATTCATTTGTTTCTTCATCATACAGGGTAATAAAAGAAGAAAAAAAAAAAAAGCTAAAAAGTGTGGAAATAAATCCAAACAACTTAGATTTCATTTTGAAATTTTTTTTAGCTTTAGGTATCCCTGTTACCATTAATAAGAGTCAAGAGACTAGCTTAAAGCCTTCCCTTCACGTATCTGGCATACAAATACTCAGTATCATTACCAGTTCCACAGAGTATAGTCCTGATTATTGCAATGTATCACCAAGATTTTTTTAGGTTAGTTTAAAAAAAAAACAACAAAGGATCATGACATGCCAACAAAAGCAAATATTCATAGTTACTATAGAAAAAAACCCAGCTCAACCCTTCTAACTCCACATAATACATCTCTCTTGTTTAAGCGAATCACAGAAGCCTAATATATGTTTTGTATTCTTGTAGCAGAGTACTGTCATATCATCCAAGTACATATTTCCATTTTTTATTTCTTTGTATTATTGTCTGAGGCATCAATACAGAGATAAAAACATTTGTGGGTCCCCCTCAACAGCCAGGGTGTGAACATACCACTACAAGAAGTCAGCTTACAAAAGCTCCACCCTTAAGACTTTTGAATATCCTATTTATAAAAGTTGTCTAGCATGATCAAATGCTACAGTCAAAATATTAATTTATTCCTGCAGATCCTCAGGACTCATATCCTTGAGGAATTCAAACAAAAAAATATTCTGAGAACTTTTAACAAGCTGTTTTATCACCATGTCCAGTTACAAGATGTACCAGGCTTCCTTGCCTCTTGATCAGCTGGAATCATATAAACAGTTTGATCTGATTTGCTAAAGCCATACCTCTGAGTGAGGTCACCACCACTTTGGTGAGAAAAATGGTAAAACCATTCTACAGCATACACAATCATATTACTTCGGGGTGAGGTGGGAGGTACAACTATCTTGACACAAAAGTTGTAGTATGGACTAGGCCTTGCACAAAGGTGCGCAAACTGTTGACTGAGAGACAACTGACTCTTTATTCCCCATTAAGATTATAGGCAAGAAGACAGTTCTACTTTACAGTTGTCAACAATACTGCAGTACTCCACTACTTCCCATAAAGATATTGCTCAAAGAAGGCATGAGCTGTTTATTTTAAAGACACAAGAAATAGCTTAACAAGTAATGGAAAAAGAATCTGAACTGGAAATGCCAGTTTAATCATGCATTTTGAGATCCTGATTTTACATTAGGGTTTCTTTAAAACACCTGGTAAATGACATTGCTAATACACCACAGAATAGCTCTCCCTACACTAAGTCTGCACCAGGCTACCACAACTAAATCTTGGCAGACCATTATTTCACACGTCCTTAATGAAACAATGTAGTAGTGATGAAGTCAAGGACATTTGCTGTCAGTAAACCACTTCTAATCTAGAAGAGGACTTTGTATTTTGAGGGCTGGCTGTAGTAAAAAAAACCCTTTCTGCTAAAACACCACCAAGACACCACACAGAGTTCCCCATGCAAAGTTTACTACTTTTTTATTGATGGTCTCCCAGATGCATATTTAATATTTCTTGGCCTTCTGAGCTTTTTTTCACTACATTTACAGTAATTACTTCTGTGATAGCAAATATCTGGTTAGAACAAAAGAGTCTGCATTTGACAGCTACATTGCTCCAAAACACCAACCCACCTGCTTCTTTTTGAGTCTCTATGTGTAGAATAGCAGTGCTTCTCAAGTTTTCTGTTGTTTCTCTTTAAAACTAGTTTTGAAACTCTGAAAGCAACAGAACAGTGACTTATAATTTAGGAAAACAGGAGTATTAGCAGGTATTCATTTAAGAGAGTTACAACTCCTGTGCCACATGCAGTACTGCTACAGATACAAAACATTATCCACCACATTGGACAGTGATTAGATGTTGTTGCATGTTAAGCCAGAACCGTGTCGTTCTAATTTAATGGGCAGACATCCATGAGACAAAAACCAAGCTGGCACACAGCAGAACAGGGTCTGATAAGCAATCTGGGAGCAATTATAAAGCAATAAAGTATCCATAAAATTGATATCCTTTTTCCAACCTCAGGCGAGGTACAGACCTTAGTTTTTTTCCCAGTGCTGGGAGCTAACCAATTAGAGCTAAAAGATGACCAGAGAACAAAACAGTCTCTGGAAGAGTGGGCAAGTCAGGAGGACAAAATCAATTTTACACAAGCAAAATGGGAAAGATGAAATATTATCAGCTGAAGATAAAGGCCATGTTGGACAGGTTCTGTGGTGGGTTCTGCAGGCTGCCAGATCTATGGGACTTATGCATGGAACATTGTGAGGTGTGAATACAGGCTTTAAAGAGGGAAATATTCTTCTTTCTAAATAAACAGTGCATTATTTTTAGAAGATCACCTGGAGGGAAAGAGGGGTGCTCACTAGTATTATTTCTTCTGGGTAAAAGATCTATCCCTGAGAGAAGCCTGGGGAGGTAAACATAGCCAGACCCAGGTAGAATGCTGCCCAAAAGGCTGGCCTTTGAGTTGGAAAAAAATTGAAGGAATCCATCTTAAGAAAGGCTCACGATCAGCATCACTGACCTGGAGGGGAGATACCTGATGCTATCAGGAGTCTTCTCTCACAACTGTGCTGAAGACAGTACTTTGAAATATATACCAAAACCAACAGTTGGTACTGCATTCATTAGCTTCTTTTAAAGCGTACCAACACTGACAGGATGTAAAAACACTAAGCTTTATGCTGGGCAGTCTGCCTTTGTAGGAGTCAGCAATTTTGGGGGTGATACCTGCCATGTTGCTATTATTTCTGTCTTACACAGTCATGGCAAGGCAGTGCATTTGTTGTGATTCACTCCATCTTGCAATATGGCCAGCATAGCTAGCTCCCATTCTTCCTCTATCCAATCTTCTTCTGTCATTGCTTGAGAGTACATCCAAGTGCCCAAATTCAGTCATTCACTAACTGTAATTTAATGCATTTGTTATTATATGCTGCCTTTCAAGCAGAAGTGATCTTCCTAAGTTCATGTTTCTGAACAATTTGTGCTTCTGAATATCCAGCTGTTCTTCACCATTCTTCTCCAGCAGGTTGACCCAAAACATTCCAGTTTATCTCTCACTGTATTGACTGTTTAGTTTTCATATTCATCCTCCCCATGCACCATATTGACAAGTGAAACGTGAAGTAAATGTTTTAAGTTTAAATACTCCAACAAGGGGCTCTTCTAGACACATTTGTGTCAGTATTATGGGGTTCATGCCAAAGCATGCGGTATGTTAGCTGAGCAATGCAGTTTATTTACTCCAATTGCTTCAGCCACTAACCAACTACGTGACATCCTGAACAGTTACTTCTTTAAAATATATAATGGAAGAATTTAATACAAAAATAAAAACCAGGAACAAACTCATCTTAATTACATGCAGTCAGAGACTAACAAAACAGTATGAGATGTCTGTAGTTTGGGCCAGCTAAGACCTTGATTTTTTTTTAATGTATTATTCTTTCTTTTGTTTAGGATATACATCCAGGTAATGCTTACTTTTTTTGCCATCTACAGAGCCCTAAGATCCTTTAATGCAGCTTTCATCTTCTTTTCTTGACACACCGTCAAACTATTCTTCCAAAAAGAGTTGTCTCTAGGAAGGGAGCCCCCAGGCACCACATTACACAGTTGCCTGGTTCATATCAATGGGAATTGGGAAAAATAATCAACCACTTTTAAATACAGTTTTAAAATCATGCAGTTGAACTTGCCTATCCTATTTACATGAAGTCTCCTGTAGTGATCCCATGCAGTAGTAAAATTTACTACAATTTCTGTAAGGCAATAACAACTGGAGATACACAATAGCATCATGTCTCTCTCCCTTCAAAGAGGTTTTACAAAGCAATAAAGCCCTCCTAGCATAAACTGTACTTCAGACCTCTAGAAAGTCTGGAACAGTTTCAGATTTGGTACAAATTATAGATGTATTCTGTTAATCTTCTTGCTTTCCCCTCCTCAATGGATTCCTGTTCTTCTTTTTCTTTAGAAATGCTTTTTTTAAAAATGTTTTTTAAATTTTTTTTTCTGTCTTGCAACCCTGATACTCCTTCTCCATTCCCTCACCCATGAGTTATTTTCTGCCTGGTTTAGAGAAAGACTCACGCTGAGACAGGCTAGTCATAGTAGCAGAGGCAAGAAGCCAGCCCTTACTCCTGCATCCGTGTGTA
Organism: Athene noctua; assembly: GCF_965140245.1. Classification (NCBI taxonomy): domain Eukaryota; kingdom Metazoa; phylum Chordata; class Aves; order Strigiformes; family Strigidae; genus Athene; species Athene noctua. The sequence continues at coordinate 98,173,316 of NC_134037.1, forward strand.
CCTGCGAATGAGCCTCATTGCCAACTGGGTTACATACCACAGTGCATGCAGACACCAAAGAGGGGTTCTTCCAAGAGCGCACACTCTAGCAAGTCTGTGTCTAGAAGTAAGCACGAACCTGTAGCTTTCACTAATGATATTAATCTTTTCCATCAGAAACAACCTATTCTGCGACTCCTTGCAAAGGTCTTTCTGCACATGAAGATTGGCACTCATATAAGCATAGGAGATAATATTCTTTTCTGCTTTGGGGAAGTCGTATTACCAGACAGCAGAAGAGAACCCACCCAGCAGCCTTCCAAGCTACTTAAGCACACAATGTTTTCTTTTTTTGTCCTCCCCTGAAACATAAATTATCAGTAAGTGCTGAAGTAAAGATCCAGGACTTGATGGACCAGTTGGTTGATCTGACATGGCAAATACTCTATTCCTCACATAAACAACCACTTTCTTCTTCCTCTTCCACCTATCTTACCTATCTTTGAGCATTTGTAGCCCTCTATAAATATCTGACCTTTGACTGTATGACATGAGGTTTTTTACTATGCTTATTACTTTCAACCCACAAAACACAATTTAGCAGCCACTGGAATACTGCCTGTTTCAATCATACCCATGTTCATGCTCTGAAGAGATGTTGGCACCATTTTAAGAGCTTTTCTGTTACTAACTTTCACTTTGTTCTCAAAGATGTGCACTCACAGTCTTAGTTCCATATACAAAGTAACTAACCTCAAAAAAAACGGCAGCAGAGCTGTGATGAAAAGCATTGTATGTTGATATGGCAGCACAGTTCTAAAAAATCCTAAAGCATTCAAACTGATATTTAGATAGCCTCAATCTCACCTGTGACCTTCCTCTGGTCTAGTTTAGACAACATCCCACTCAGCTGCTGGACTATACCTGTGGAGGCTGCTCCCTCTCTCCACTGAAAAAGCAGGCTGTCTGAAGACAATGCTGCATGGGTTTAAAACATCAGTTAGATACAGGCAATTTTGAATGGATGCTGGTCTCCATCAGTGCAACAGGATTTTCTGCAGTTTGGCTGAGAAACTCAGTTAGTATGTGATCACCAGAAAGTATTACAGTAGCTTAATTTTTGCACAGAACAGAAAAATTCATTGTTGTGAAATGTCATGACAGTAAATCGCAAAGAATTCAATTAATCTTCCTTGGATGAAGGACTGTGTCAAATGTAAACCAGTGGAAACCTCTGGCTCCAAGAAGTCTGTGCTAGTTCAAACCTGCTCTTAGGCAGCCAAACCATCCTTTCAGATACACATTCTTACAGCCTGTGATTTTCAACTGATATTTTTCCCCAGCAGTGCTATTGCAGCAAGCTGTCACACATGAGCATCAAAAGAATGGTCAATACATGAAGAATTTATTTGTCTTTAACCAGGAAGTTTACCAAATACAAAATTATTTGTGGTACAGACATCATCATAGTTGTCTCACACTCACATCTCCACATGTAAAGTGACATATGAAAAAACCACAGGGAGATATATGGGAGAAAACACCATCAGCACAACACAGCAAGACAAATACTGGAAAAACAAACAAGGACAAGGATTAGTTTTAAAAATGGAAAGACCATGAAGACAGGAAATCAGAAGAATACCCTGACTTGTTTATCTTCACAGTACACCCAGGAGGAGAGTGACACACCAGTAGCACACCTCATTTAACAGGCTCCTTGTGTATAACTGAGAACAGAGTTAGTGAGCAGATCATTCCCGACTAGATGTATCGCATCATGCAATAACTCTTACCTAAAGCTTTCCGGGTATTCAACAACAGCCATGTTGATAACATCCAGTGCATGCTGATAGTGCTTTTGAGCTGAAAAGAGGAGGGCCAGTAGATGAAGTGAATTCATGTCATCTTTGCACAGTTGCAGTGCTTCTTGAAGATGTTCTATAGCATCAGAAATCTGGGAGGGGATGGGGTAGAAATAAAAAGAGAACACATTTCTCCTTAAGTCCTACATTATATCCCAAAGGCAAGAAAAATATAGTAATTAGAATTTCTGAAGAAATCCTACTGAGGCACCTTTGAGAAAGACTTCTACCTGAACAGTTTGCCAAAATTAACAGACTGAACTGCCTGAAAAAACATACACACTCTAGAGAAAGAGTCTGCAGCATTACTAAATCACTGCTCGTAAACAGGAGCAGCAAACCTGATCCAATCAACCCCCTTCTTACTTTGACATGGTGTTTCTATGCTGTAAACAGCTCCACTACAGAGGCCCAATTGTCAACTCCGTTTTCGAGGATGGGTGGCTTGCTCTTCACCTGGGGGAGAGCATTACACATCTCTGCTGCATATTGTCTCTTGTGATGATGGTTGTACAAGGCCTTTCATGATTTGGATCAAGAACATAAAAATTAAGTTTGAATGTTCAAGGGTAAAAGAGTCAAGATTCAAAATGCTGTCAGAAAAAGAAATATCTTTGCATGCAGTGATGTAAAGAGCAGTCCTGACACTCACAGCAACAGCATGTCATTAGAATCCAGTCTCACTTGGCAGAAAGCTTAACATCTATAATGAATGCAAGTGTACCACATGCTCTTTGTGACCCAATACCCTATTTTAGTCTATCTGTTCAAAACGGAACTTCTTAGTTGATTTTATTTCCTTTGGCTATCAATAAGTTTTATATAGAGGATTTTCTTTAAGATTCCCTAGTGTCTGAAATTACTGTTACTTAAATTATTCCAGATCTGTGTTTGGCCCTGGAAGCCTGCAGAAAACAAAAGAGAAAGATTTATAAATTTATTTTCCTCATATATACTTTCCCTCTCCTTCCCTTAAGGGATGAAGAACATAGTTCCTTCTTTCCTACTACAAGAACTTCCCACCTAACAAAGCTCTGCAGATTTTCTCCTGCCTTGGCATACAACCAGTGTCAAATTCCCACTGCCTCCACAGATCACTCAGGAAAACAGGTATCACATAACTAAGGAAAGCAACAATTACACTGCCTGAGTTACAACAGAGGTTGCTGTTTATCTAGATTTCAGGTATAGTTCTGTGAGCATGGTACATATTTTGTTCATGGGACAACTTCATCCTAATGTCCAAGTGATATTTCACTCCTACCATGCATATGCAAGCCAAAGTAATTAACTACTCTATTAATGGTGACTCCATGCAAATCTGGAGATCAGTGCAACTGGCTCCACAGACATAACCCCAAACTGGCAGCTGGCCCACGGCTTCAAAACTGCTGAACGTGCTGGCTTAGATTCAGGCTGGGATATAAGACTGAGCGCTCAGCTTTAATGAATTACTGCTTGTCAGTGGAGCCACTTTAACCACATGTGTTTGCCTACTGCAAAGGTAAACACATTGGCTTAAATCACGAATGTTCCCTCAGCAGCGTACTAGGACACATTTTCTTACAATGTAAAACCACATGCCAGGACACCAGGCATGAGACTGGTGGGCCCAGATCTGTCTGTCCATGAAGTTCTTCAGTAGGTATACTAGAGGTATATATATTTGACTTGCTCAAACAAAGCTGCTATCAAGACTCTTCTTCAACTTAGGACTAAAAACACCTCTTATTTTTTCTATTCCTCTGTCTCAGACTGGCACAAGTAGTCATAAAGAAATTCCAAGTTCGGTGAAAAATAAGTTCATTAGAAGAAAATCTGTAAACTAAACAATAGGATGGGGCTTTGAGCAACCTGTTCCACCTGACCCTGCTTTGAGCAGGGATTGAACTGAATGTTCTCCAGAGGTCCCCTCCAACTATTCTATGATTCTGTTCAAAGACTTGCAAATGTGATCCTGATTTGCAAGTATGAATCAGACAATAATACTTGCAACTAGTGTCTTTACTGAGAGACTTTGAAATTGTAAGGATACCTTACTTGCACGTGAACATGCAAACTAAGTCACTGAGACTTTGCTTTATATGTGCAAACATCTGATGATCACACAACTGCAAGTTCATAGCCCTAAAAGAGGCCAGCTATTAAAGCAGCTCTCGGACCGAAGCAGCACAAAAGTCAGCCATTGTCACTTCTGGAAACCTGTGCCTGCTGAACAGGCAGTCATGTACTGTTGAAATAGACATAATCTAAAATAATTTTCCCCTGTTCTGTAGCACAGGGCTTGCAACAGTTACATCTCATTTCAGTGCTTCCCTCTAGTACCATCAGAGTCACAAGCAATGGCTGTTCTTGGAAGCTAATCATGCTTTCCTGACACCTGACTGTTCAACTAGAGCCCAAAAAGATTCCTTAGTGCTGTAACAACATTAGTAGCCTACATAGTACTGCTGCATAATTAGAAAGAGTGGACAAAACATAGATAAGAAAAAAATAACCTTTAATAATATGAAGAGACTCTATTCCTTTATGGAAAACATTATACAAACAACAACCTGTAGCAAAACAGATGCAATGAAATACAACCCCTAGAACAATAAAACCGAGATATTTGGCAACAGTCAACAAACTTCTTCTGAAAAGCAGAGATCAGTCTATTGACAGATGCCACAGCTTATTTATTTAAGTAACTATAATATGAGAAAGATGGAAGCTGGCAGCCCAGATGGCACCCTAAAACTTCAGGGCTGTATCGGAAATAGGCTGCCAGTTCAAATTCCCTACAAGTGCTGCGCTTTAAACTAATCTTTTTTTAACTGGACTGCAAGGCTGAGTGGGGCATCCAATTAGAAGATGCTATGCTTCTCTGATTCATCTGTCTGTTAATAAATATACCACACATGTTCTGCATAGCACACAGGTATATTCAGATCACCCTGATTATGAAGCAAAGATACTGCAGTAAGTCAGAAATAGCATCTTGCAGCACTACCAAAATAATGTCACAATATGGATTGTTTAGGCTGCCAATTATATAAATAGGTTTTAATTCAATAACACTATATGTTTCCTTAAAAACAATACTGGGATATTATAATTGTAGGTATAAAAAGGAAAACAGTATAAGTGTTAAAAATAATACCCAACAGTAGAATGTCCTTGCATATTTAGAATGGTAAATGAAACAGCATCTTACAATAGGAAGTTTCAGGCCTTGTAATTTCACATCAGTTGTGAGTTACAGTTAATTAACCATTGAAACTATCCTCTCCATCTCATTTTATAGCACAGGGATTATAGAAAGGAGAAAGCTTTATCGACTGGGAAGAGCTTCCATTGGAAACGGACTTGCTACAGTCCACCAGAACTTCAGGAAAGCAGACAGGGACTCACCTCTGTGTTATTACTGAATTCTTAATACAAGCTGGGTTTGATCACCAGAAAAATCTAGACTAGGACCTAAACAGAAAAGTAGCAGGTTGCTGTTTAGCAGAGGAGGCACTAGCTGGTCTGGGAGAAACACAGACCAAAACTACCCACCATCCAGCAGTTGCTGAAAGAAGCCCCTCTCAATACCTGCTAAACCAGCACTCCCCTCCTGGGGCAAAGAAAAGACAGCAGCATCACCTTCTTGAAACCAGAATACAAAGTGTAGTGAAAACAACTGAAATATTTTCTCTCGTGTCTTAACCAATGTTTACTTTATTTTTACATCCAGACACTCTAGAAGGCAGTAGGTGTTTTTTGGACATTGCCACTTGAAACTTCAGGTCTGTTGGCAGCCCACAGATGAAACTGGTAGGTGAGATCTCTAATTCTCAGCTGCTGGCCCCTGGCTGTCTTTTCCTTCCTATTTTAATGCAAAGGTCAAATTAAATAAAGTATTAAAATGGTACGAAGCCCCCATGTGTTGTTTTTATGTATCTGATACTGATTTACATGGCATTCAAGGTCAAAAAAACCACTACCACCCAAAACGAGAAGGGAACCAGCACTTAAAATTAACAAGAGCACTGACTCTCTAGAGTCATTTCCATAGAAACTGGCCTGCTAAAAAACAAGGCAAGGCATTAAAATCAGTGAGCTTTAAAATGTTCATTCTACCTTGTTTTTGCTTATCCAAATGCTGTTACCACAGAAACAGGAGAAGCAGCCGAACCAGCCGCCAGGAGTTGGGAGTTACAAGTCATTCGTCAATCGGCTTGGCTGGCTGCCAGGCAGGCGCTGCAGGTGGAGATAACCACCCGAGCAAATACTGACCTTGGCCTTACGGCACTTCAGCTCTGGGGGAAATCCAGATTGAGACCAACCTTACAGAAGAGGGTATTCTAGTCTCTATTTTGCTGAAAAATCCACCCTAAAATGCTGTGGGGCTGGCCTAGACCCTCCAGGAGTCACTGAAGTCCTTCCAGTGATTCCAGTGATCTTCAAGACACAGACACACACACACAGAGAACACCATCATCATCTTTCAGTCTGGTTGCCAGCTCCATGAAAATCTTTTATTACTATTCCTCCTCTTGTCACATCCTTACTGTGAGTCAGAGGGAATCTTATATTTTTCCATTTCCCCTTTCCCTTGCCCAGTGTTAACAGAGACAAGTGCTTTTGGAAATATTTTAGAGTCTTACAAGAAAGATGAATTGCTCCAACTTTGCTTGGCACTCTACCGGTCAGCTGCCTGTCTTGCTTTGTTCCATGAAAATGCTCTTATCTATGCAAGCTGATACCTAGATTTTTTTCAGTGTTGGGTAAGGTTACCTCATTTACTGACCTTGACTATGGAAACAAAAAGGCCTATTTGTCAAGAATAACATTCAGGTATTATATTATAGCCTGATGTGTAGGAATGGTCTCTGATTTATTGGTACTGTAGCATCACCTGATGAAAGTCCTAACTGTGACATTCAATAGTTAATGCAATCTATAAAAAAAAAAAAAAGGTATCATTTATCTTTCAGTTAATCAGAAAGAGAATATATTAGATACTTCAAATAATTAAGGATATTAAAAATGCATTACCAAATGTTTATCATTAAGTAAACTGGCAAAAGAAGAGTAGGATATTTTACAGCAGTCTAAAAATAAAGTTGTCTCAGGTATCTCCTCTCTCTCCAAACATGCATTAAAGATTTATATCTTCCTAGATGGAGAAGAGCAGGAGCAGCATTGCAGGGGTCTACATAACACACCTAAATCACACATGTGTGGCAGCAGGGGCAACTGGCAGAACATCAAGGATGAAAATACACAGGTGAGGTAGACAGAAGAGAAAGTGAATATGAGACTGAATGTAAAGAAGAGGAGGGAAGGGAAATGATGAAACGAGACATATGAAATAACACTGTAAAAACAGGCTACACTTGGAGTAGTCCAGTGAAGTTCCTGCTGACTGGAAAAAGGGAAACATAAACCTCATTTTTAAAGATGGAAAAAAGGAAGACCCAGGGGCTACACGCTAGTCCACCCTGTGTCCACGAAGATCATGGAGTAGATCCTGCTGGAACTGTGCTAGGGCACATGGAAAATAGGGATGTGTATGGTGACGGCCAGCATGGCTTCACTAGGCAAATCACGCCTGACAAATTTGGTGGCCTTCTACAACGGAGTTACAGCGTTGGTAGCTAAGGGAATGGCAACTGACATCATCTACCTGGACTTGTTTGAAGCATTTGACACTGTCCCGCATGACATCCTTGTCTTTGAATTGGAGAGACATGGATTTGGCAGATGGACCATTCAGTGGATAAGGAATTGGCTGGATGGTCGCACTCAAAGAGTTGCAGTCAATGGCCCAATGTCCAAGTGGAGAGTGGTGATGAGTGGCGCGCCTCCAGGGTTGGTATTGGGACTGCTGATGTTTAACATCTTTGTTGGCGACACAGTGTGGCAGGTGCATCTGCCCAGTGAAAATACGGCTTATTGGCTGCTGAAGTGTAGCAGCTGTTGATTGCCTTTATTCTCAGGGCCTTACAGTAGTCCCAGCCTTTGGCCAACGGGAGCCGCTATTGACTACAGGTCAGATTCAGCCTCGGTATAAATGGAGTCCCCTGGGGGAACCATTTTGAGCTTGTCCCCTGGAGCAGCACTCTGTGGTTGAGTACTCTACCCTTGGGTGGGGATACTGCCCAAGGAAACTCCTCAAGGTGTCTTGGGTTGGGATGCTGCCCTGAGCAGGTCCTCGAGGTTGAGAGCCCTCACTTGTTAGGTCAGTGATAGAGCGTTTTGGGTTGTTGTTAAATCCTAGGGAGTGGTGCTTTGTTCTGCGTTTTGAGTTGTTGTTAAACCCTAGGAAGTTGTTCTGTTCTCTCACAAATGTTTGAACCTGTAATTTACAGAGAGCTAGTTAATTGTGTTAATAATATATTTTTAATTTTTGGCGGTTGGTTGTTTATTTGAGAGCCTCTGTAACACATGGACAGTGGGACTGAGTGCATCCTCAGCAAGTCTGCCAATGACACTAAGCTGTGTGGTGCGGTTGACACGCTGAAGGGAAGGGATGGGCCATCTAGAGGGACCTGGACATGCTGGAGAGGTGGGCCTGTGTGAACCTCATGAAGTTCATCAAGGCTAAGTGCAAGGTCCTGCACGTGGGTCAGGGCAATCACAAACACAGGCTGGGCGATGAGTGGATTGAGAGCAGCCCTGCGGAGAAGTGCTTGGGGGTGCTGTCAAATGAAAGACTGACTATGAACCAGCAGTGTGCTCATATTGCATCCTGGGCTCCATCGAAATAAGTCTAGCAGGTCAAGGGAGGTGATTCTCCCCCTCTACTCCACTCTCATGAGATCCCACCTGAAGTACTACATTCCAGCTCTGGGGCCTCCCAGCATAAGACAGACATGGACCTACTTGAGCGGGTCCAGAGGAGGCCATGAAGATAATCAGGGATCTGGAGCATCTTCCTTATGAGGACAGGCTGAGAGAGTTGGGATTGTTCAGCTAAGAGAAGAGAAGGCTCCGGTACTTAAAGGGGGCTACAGGAAAGATGGGGAGGGACTCTTTATCAGGGGGTGTAATGATAGGACAAGGGGTAACGATTTTAAAGTGAGAGAGGGTAGATTTAGATTAGACGTAAAGAAGAAATTCTTCACTGTGAGGGTGGTGAGGCACTGAAACAGGTTGACCAGAGAAGCTGTAGGTGCCCTCTCCCTGGCAGTGTTCAAGGCCAGGTTGGACGGGGCTTTGAGCAACCTGGTCTAGTGGAAGGTGTCCCTCCCATAGCAGTACGAGTGGAGATAGATGATCGCTAAGGTCTCTTCCAACCCAAACCATTCTATAGTTCTATGAAAAAGAAAGGGTAATGAGTTAAAATGGAGTAAACCAGTCACTGTGAAAACAACAAAGAACCAATGACCAGAAAAATCTTGATTTTATTAAGCATAGCAGTGAAGAGCTGTAATGCTTTTGCTCATGGCAAGAAGCAGAAGAGGCAGCAGATCAGACAACCTCCCTAAGAGGCAAAAGCTTTGAGAGAAAGAAGGGTAGCTGGATATTTTTTAATGAAAGACACTGAGCAAACTGCACCATAAAGCAGCCAGTAGGCAGATGATAAAGTTAAATAAGCCATTTTAATTATCCTTTCTTATTGCAGGCTTCCTCACAACACACTGCTCATTATGAAAGTGTTACAAAAGTGACATTATCAAGAGCGTGCTCTCTTGGAACAATTAGTTTAACTTAATGAACACGCAGGTCCCCTAATTAGCTCAGGAAAGTAAGAAGGATCCAACTCTTTGACTCTGTAGTGTGGACTAAGGAGACAAAACTGCAGCACGCAGAAAGCCTGCCAAAGAAGGAAACTATGATGATGAAATTTCAAATCTAGCTAGAGAAGCATTTAAAAAATAGAGGCTGCTCCAATATACTCTGGCTTTTAAACAGAAGGGACAGAGAAATAAAACACATCCCAATCATAAAAAGAAGAGACAGAAAACTAAAGCACAGCCCAAATGTTTTTTTTTTTTTTTTCTGAAAGGCAGTGCAGTGTATTTTCTGATCAGCTTAATTTTTTATGAGTTAACACCTGCAGCAGCATTCAAATGCCAACTAATCCCACTCGCTGCAGAGCTCCAGCACCCATCAAAGCCTAACACCGAACGTGCCCAAGTATGGAATAAACCCATCCCCAGTGCAGAGAGTGTGTGATCTGGCGTGATGCAGAACCAAGCAGTAATGAGAGAGCCTCTGGAGTGGCCTGCAGCAGGACACAGCATGATACCAGGGAACAGGAATAAACACACCTCACTTGCCCCACACAAAGTTGCTCCAAGAGGGAACAGCACTGCTCAGGAGTTAGAGCCAAATGCATGCCCTAGAGAAGGTGATTCCATGTGCTATAGAATTACTATTTAAAATAATAATAATTAAAAAGCCTCACATGAACATATTCTGATTGCTTGTTATCAATTACAATGCAGGAAGGACCCTGTTTAGCAAGTCTGTGTCCTGTTCCAATTGGACTGTCCTTCTCCCACCCTCTCATGACTCAGTGGTTGACAATTATTGCACATACCTGTCTGACAAGAGCCAGCTGCAGTGACAGGTAGAGGATGATTTGGTGATCTTCTGGGGCCAAGTCACGTGCTCTTTAAGGACAACCACACAATGCAAAAAAAAAAGTGACTGTTAGATCGTACTTTGCAGAACTCCTTTGCCATGAGTCACACACAAGCACAGAACAAACCCGTCCTCTCTCACACAAAACTATTCCAGTGATGGGGCAGCACACTGAAAAGATGACAAAAAGCAGATCAATGCTGGCCTGGCTAAGCCAGGCTCACAGGAACAACTGCCAGGATGTTATACAACTTACATGCTACTTCATTAAATGCCACTCTGTGTTTTGGAACTTGGATAATTGATACGGAAAAAGTAGCTCTTAACTCACGACAAACCTGTTAAAGCATTATTTTAAGTAATTTAGGTAAGGAAGATAGTTGTCCAACTGCTTCCTATATTGCCACTTTCTTTTCAAACAATAGGAGAGGGTTAGGTTAGCACTGAAAAAATAACAACTATTTCTGATATTATTGTGACTATGAGCATGTAGAAGGCTAAAGATCAGGATTCCATGACGTGAGCTGGTGCTCAAACACACAAAACATCCTCCACCCTGCAGCTTCTAATCTAATTGTTGACAGTAGACTCCTAATTTGGAAAGGGAAGATACTGAGGGAGGAATAAGGATTTGATGGCAGGAGCTGAGCCTGGACCAAAACCAAGCTCCTTACATCTCAAGCTGGGACCTCTTAGATATTACCTTCTAGTCCACCGCAGGCAACAGTGTGTTCTGCAGTGATCCCTTGGCTAGTGAAGGCTGCAGTGGCTCCACGACGAGATGTACAGGCCCTTCACACAGGCCTGTGCAAGGGAACAGGGATGGACAACCAGGGCAGAACTGTCCCTGTCAGACTATGCTAAGCATGAAACTGCAGTCTGAGCTTGCTAGTCTGTGGAGAAGGCAATAACAAAGGCAATGTGAAGATAGTGTTTTGGGGACCTAACCTAGGAGCACTGGCTCATGCCACTCTGGCAGCCTAGCCCAGGGACCAGTGGATTATCACCTCACTGACCCACAGAGCTCACTCCTAGCACTGCAGCAGAGGTAAGTCATTTCACATGGGAGAAGTGGGGAGGAGGAAGGTCCCCATAGCCAAGTAACATTCCTCACCCCTTTCTGGGCTGTGTTCCAGGACACCAGGGAAGCCTGCACCTGCATCACCCTGCCCAAAGCGAGCATGATTAACATCCTTATGAGGGAGAAAGGAGAGGCTGACAAGGCTCGTGGTTAAAAACCATGCCAGAACTATTATTTTGCTAATAATAAACAAACAAAAACCAAAGAACTACTTCAGGAAACAAATCACACACCATTTTAATGGCAGCCACCTCTATTGGAGTTGACCTTTAATGGTTCTAGAACAAATTAATTTAATATGGACTGGATGTATCATGTAACTCTGCAAGTCAAGGTAGCACTCAAGGATTCTGAAGCAATGACAAAGACATCAAGGTGTAATTGGTACAAGCAAGTCACAAATTTCTCCCCCCACTTAAAAAAACCCTAACAAAATCCCAACCCCACAACAAAAATAAAACCACCTTCAAAAAACAAACAACAGGACTCCACAAAATAGAAGCCAGCTTTGCCCTAAGCTGTTGGAGCAGGGTAAGCCACCTCTTTAGCAAGCAGATCCTGTGAAACCTTCAGTAGCCTCTCCAACAATAAATAACAGGGGAAAGTTCACATGGGTGTATGGGAGAAGAGATTAATGGTGCTTTTGGAAAGAAACAAAGAGTTGTTACTTTACTGTTCAATTTCTTCAAAAGGTATTAGAAAAACATCTGATCCAATCTTCCAGCTGAAAAGGCCACTTAGAAAGATGGCTATAGGCCAAATCATGGTCTGAGAGATTATACATGTACTTTAAAAACAGGTGAAAAACAAGGAAGAGTAAAAAAAAAGAAAGAAACCAAACTAGGACATTTAGGAAGACATTAGCAACCAGCTCACTATCACTACATCCCTGTTGGCTGAAGTTTGAGTACCTAATGTTTGGCTAGAAGCTTGTCTGCTTCCTAGCTAGAGTTAAGATACCATGAAAACAAGCCACAACTGGTGGGAAAGGTCAAAGAATAAAAATAAGTGCAGTTTAAAAGCACTGCATCACGGCAATTACATCAAAATTGGGCAGCAGTAAAAGTATTACACTGGAGTCCAAGAACTAGTGCGACTTAAAAGTCTACTCCTGATCTACAAAGTGATCGAATAAATGGATTTTTAAAACTTTATCTTTCAGATCTCCACAGGGTAAATATCCAGAATTACATCTGTGATTTCAGCTTACTACATGCTTTTGCAACCACCGCAAAACCAGTGCAAAACAAACATGCGACTCCTTGCTTAGCATCAGAAAAACAGCTAAGATCCAGTAACATTTTCAACCTGCTATATCTGTACTTTGAGATACCAGAGATCCCAAACTTTTTTTCACTTTTGTAGTGTATTTATGACCACACCAAACCCAGAATTAGACACTTCAGCCAAGACTTAGACCATATAAGCTTCCATTTAGTTGTCATCTGATATCTGCAGGCATCAACATTTACAATGTTAACTGCCCAAACACCACCTAGTGTATTTTGGGTGGTATAACTTAGTTGTAACAGGGTCAGGAAGCTCACACCTCACCTTCCTACCACAACAGAACTGACAGAAAAGGTTTTTAACCCAAGAAGTTTTGCTTGAGGTAACTGTAGTTGCAGAGGAGTTTAATTCACAGACACTTTCAGGGCCAAGCTACTGTATCAGGCTCCCCCAACAAAATACAGCAGTGAAGAACAGGTGGTGGCGACTGCTTTGTACCACTAGCTTCATAGGCCCCTTTTCATAAAACAGCTCATGTAAACACCCATTAGGACAGCAATCATCCCCTCCCCAGTAAGTACACTAATGCCAGGTCACCCCATAGCAACCTACACCCTGCTGGTGAACATACTTTGCCACCACAAGGGAATTAGGAGTTGAAGCCTGCTTCACACAGCAATGGAGACAAAACTAGCTTTCCACATTTGCTTGCTGGCATCATGTGAGGAAGTGGCATCTCCCAGCACTGTAGATCTCACTGCAGCTGATTTGGGCTAAGGTTATTACTGTTTAGTGGCAGAACAGGTACTCTTACCTTTGGATATGCAACCAAATAATCACTGCATTTAGCCATTTCAGGAATGGTTCTGCCAGACTATTGCTAAAACCTACTGAACTGTTTTTAAACTTCCAGGCAAGGAAGCCTTACAACAAAGGAAAAAAAAAGCATTAAACCCAACAATTACTCTGAACTCATCCAAAAAAATACACAATGCAAGTATCTGCAAAATTCCTACTCACCTCTCCAAAGTCTGAAGTGCTTTCTTGTTTAATTCATCCTGAGTGCCCTTCAGAGTAGCTGTAGGACAAGATACAATCCCATTTAAGAGTTGATTTCAATGTTTCAGATTAAATATTTACATGTGCACAGAGCATTTCAAACTGGGAGCATAAAAACTGTGAAAATCTGGTGGTGTGTGTGTTCATGACTGGAAAACATGCCGTTTTGTTTTGTGTACAGCACAAAACCAGTATTTTAATCTGAATTATCAATTTAATTTTTGTTAAAGGATCTTCCAACTCCCTTGCCTGAAAGTCAAAGCTTTTTTTTTTTTTTTTTTACATATGCCACTGAAGGGGTCCAGGAGAAGGGGACATATGCTAACTAGATACTAAGAGCATAAACAGGCCCTCTGCCAGATTGGTGTATATGCTAAAAGCAGTAACTAGCAGTATATTCTGACTCAGATACAGTCCATCTCCACCACCATCTTCATGTAGGAGGGTGTTGCAGGTTGAACAGGGAACACCAGGAGCCAAATTTACAGCTCTACAACAAAATCTTTGACAACACACCACCTCCCTGGAGACAACAACAGACTTTTAGACTACCCCAGGTGCGGTATCAACCACTAATGCCCTCCTTGGTGCCTCTAATTGCTTGACTAAAGGATCCTGCCCACTACACTTACTTCTCAATGTGTGAATTAATTCTTAGTCAAAAACATAAGAGGAGAAGAATCAAGTTCTTGTTATGCAAGGGTATCATAAGATATGATCAAGAGCCAGGGGAACAGATCCAAAATATCAGGAAAGCTAGAGGTCTTGTTATGGGTATTAAGTTTTCAGATTTTGCAGAGCAGTTGTTTCTTGTTCTGCCTATCCTGAATTCGAGAACTACTGGTCAACAGCACCAAGAAGAGATGAGTAGTCAATCCATGAGCAAACACCCACCTATTATTATATTTTACTTCATATATCAAGTTGATGGAAACTCCAGAATAGAAAGTTATAGTAGTATATACCTAAGCAACAAAACCTGATAAAATTCAAGCATTCTTAAAAGTTACTAAGAGGAAAGAATTGTGTTCTTCTACAAGATATACAAAGGTAATCAGTTTCTCTGGATTCTGTAACACACTAGTGAGTGAAACTTTGTAAGTAATTTTGCTGAAGTAGTTATAGTGATCAGATCTTTTTATTCCTACATTCTTCCGACAGTTCTTCAAAAGACCAGGCTCATTTGGGACAAACAGCAATCTTCACAATTTCCCAAATCATAAAGATCAAAAATTGCTTATGCCACAAAATCTACTTAAGTAGTAAAAACTGAACAAAAAATTTGTGGTTTAAGGAACAAATGTGAATATAGGAGGTTGATGCAAAATGCAGCATTAATTAGAAGTAGCTGGAAATACTTTACTCTCAATAGCCTTAAACTGAGTATTCAGGTCTACTGCCAAATACTGGAAAAAAGGTAAGAGGAGGATAATTTAGGGGGAAAAAAAAAAAAAAAAAAAAAATCAAGATTGATGTAAACATAAAAATGCTTGAGGCAACATTGGAGAGGATTTGATCATCAAAAAAAGTAATCTCAGATTCTTTTTCTCATGGAAACTATAAAATTCCTTATGTAAGCTGAAGAGCAGTTCTGGAGATGCAACAAAATGAGGAAGAAAAAGAAATTTTACTATTTTGCCCCCCCAAATGAACATCAAATGGAAAGGCTAGGAGAACTTTTAGGTTCCACCTGGTAAGACATTTGACTGATGTTCAGCTTGTAGTCAGAAGGAGCACAAAGTATGTTACGGGAATGAAGTGATTACAACTATTGGCTTTGCCTCTGCACTACTGGGAAACAGCATGTGAGTTCCACCTCCCACAATATGAACTACACCTTCAGCCACGACTAAGTTGGAAATCTGGTTGTACATCTCTAGACTTGTGTCTGACTTGGATAAACATGCTGAAATTTGTGTCTGACAATACTCAGGACTGCTGCTGCAAGTTAACCATGCCATTTATAGAGCCTTTACAGCTAAAGCAGATAATTTTTAAAAAAGAAAGAAAAAAAAAAAAAAGGCAGTGAAAAGTGATTTTGGAAGGATGCATAAAAAGAAGCTTGGCCAGCAGGTCAAGGGAGGTGATTTTCCCCCACTGCTCTGCTCTCATGAGATCCCACCTGGAGTATTGTTAGACCAGGTCAAGAGGAAGGCCATGAACACAGTTAGAGGGATGGATCACCTCTCCTATAGAGAAAGGTATAGAGAGCTGGGGTGAAGAGAAAGCTCTGGGGAGACCTTATAGCAGGTTTTCAATACTTCAAGGGCACTTATAAGAAAGATGAAGAGCAGTTTTTTTACCAGTGCTTGTAGTGATAGGACAAGGGGTAATGGTTTTAAGCTAAAAGAGAGAAGATTTAGATGAGATAAAAGGAAGAAATTCTTTACTGTGAGGGTGGTGAAACACTGGAACACGTTGCCCAGAGATGTTGTGGATGCTCCCTCCCTGGAATTGTTCAAAGAAGTCATCATCACTGCAACCACTTGTACCACTGAAAAGCTCTCACTTCAGACAAAGGCAAGTTTGCACCAAGGAGACAGAATTAGGTGGCTCTGACTAAACTTCTAGAAGTTGTGCTCCATTCTCCAAGGTTGACAGCACTAATAAATTCTTCAGCCTCTACCCAACTTTACCCACCATGAGCATGGCTGCTGCAGTTCTACCACCTAAAAAGCAGTATGACTTGTTCTTAGATTAAAATAACACACAAAGCAGTCTGACCACAGCAAGGTCGAGAGCACAGGGGAGTTTAAGTTTCTGAAACTTCTGCAATTATCCTTGTAAGACACAGTACTTTTGCAAATGCCACCTTCAGAGCCCAGGATTTATCTTCTACAGCACTCTGAGTTTTTAAAGGAGCTTGAGCCTTACAAAAGGCAACAGGATCTTCAGCAACATTTTGGTACCTAAATACAAAGCTCTAAGGTCACATTTGAAAACAGGGTGAGTCTTGTGTTAGTAAGCAGGTGCAGCACAGTAGGTGTGAATGTGTGGAGTGAAATATTTAATGCTGAAGAACAGCATCAACACTACACAGGGACAGGGGCCTAGTTCTAGTCTTGTCCCATGGACTGAACACCCATTAGCAGCTGCAGCATAATCAGGTCTGTTTATGTGGTACATTAGTTTTATGGGAAAGAATTCTGTTTGTATTGTGCAAAACTGTTCCATTATGTGAATCACAACATAAAAAGTGGGGATGATAGAGATGGACTTCAAAAATACATTTCTGATCCAAACTAAAACACCAATGTGCATGCACCCTTTTGCACACACATATCAATGTGTTTCAAAAAATCGTTTCCTTGTGTTAAGACACATAATACAGCAAGGTGTACAGTTTTAGCACACAGAATTATAATTAAAGATTGCATGTGTTGACTGTTATCTCCAGAAGCAAAAATGATGGGCTTGTCCACTAATAAGCAATGTCTATTTTTTTTTTTTAACATTAACCAGTGCTGTCAGTATACTGATTATTTATAAAATCCACAAGGACTGATAAAAAAAGTTTCCGATTCAGTCTCCAATCCATGGTGATCTCTAAATTAAAACAGAGATATGGCACACACTCTCATCTCTGAAAGAATGAGGGTCTGTTAAATCTACAAATATTTCACAAGATGTGATGTGGTGAAGTTAGGTAAGAGCACTTCTATTTCATGATGCATTCTCAACCTCGTCTTTCCTCTTTAGACTTTGTTAAATTCATCTCACCTCCCCCTGTCTTCAGTGGATGCTTCATCAGACCTAAGGGAGGCAAAGTTGACAATACAGCTTATGTCAAAACTGGAACTACAAGAGGAAAAGAAAGGTCTGCTGTTGACATTGACCCACTGGGAACAGATCCGCAGAAAACTTAGCGTAGCAATAGATGGATATTCTGTACGAACAAGAGATTCGTGTTTCTAAGAGTGAGGCAAAAGTGGCAATGACTTCTTCTGAGGACACGTCTTTCAGCTACTTCAGTGAGACTTATTTCAAGAAACATGTAATTTGACATTAAGAACAAGGAAACTACACATACTACTACCCAGCATAAGTTTCAGGAAGTCTTATTTCATCCAGGAGTAAATCTAATAGTTGTGGGAGCATTTGATAAGAAGTCACTTAACAAGTTCTTTAAATTGTCATTCTCTCTTCTGACTCAAGTTTTTTAGCAAGTACTTTTTGCAGGTCACAAAGAAAATACTTTAATACAAGTCCTCAGTGCCTCTTTCACACAAGAGGAGAAACATTTACTAAAAGGATCTATTAAATAAGAAAGCCTAACCCAAGATGGAAGACATCTTGATATAATGCTGTAAGCTTTATAAGGCAATGGGTCAAATGTCTCTAAAACACTCAGCTACCATCGAAAAATGGTGACTCACTGAAAGTCAGCTCAAGTGGAAAGATATGGAATTATATATATACACAGATATTTGACCATGTGCCTGCATATGTCAATATGAACTGATATAAACACAGTCAGGATAAACAAGATTGACAGTATGAGGCAGGATTACATAGGGTAGTTGTTCTCTTCCTTTCAGCATGTTCTATCCTTACTTCCTTACTGTGATAAACTATTTTTTAACAATGCTAATGAAAAATGTCTTGTTAGTACAAATTTGACATTTTCTAGTAAAATGCTATTCCATATTCACGATCATCATAAGTATGCTTTTGAAGGACCTAATCCATTTTATTAAAACCTGAAAAATGGAAATATACTCGTCACATTTCCCTCAAATAACTATTGACTTAAAAGCTAGAGATACAAAAAGAAGGCAGACAGTCCACTGTTTCACCACATAAATCAGGTCTAATCTGGAAAAAAAATCCAAGGCAGCTGTTGTGAAGACTGTTTCTTTTACATTAAAAAGGACAGTTATTACAACACCTGAACTAATCTCTTGAAAACTCAGAGAAGACTTCTCTTCCAGACAAAAAGTTTCCAACTCACATTTTGCTGCACCAAAGTATTTTTAGAGCCAGAATACAGCACATGCTTCTACAACTCCATTCTTTAGAAACCACCTTCTTTCCATACTGAGGATAACAAATAGATCATAATGGGCTAACACAGAAAACCTTCTATCTCTGAAAATAGTCTCTGGGATCTTGTATAGCTTTAGGGACACTTTAAACAAAATCTAGGCAAAATGCACTAAAAATCTAGGCTGTTAAGCAGAACTCCATGTTTAATGAACTTAAAAAAAAAAAAAAAAAGAGAAAGTTCAGGCTAGAAAGGACATGTATTTCTTGACATGAACTTTCTAGGGGAACCTACTCTGAGGCAGAGAAATGGAGAACTGAAGAGAGCTATAGTGCCCATTAGCCTCCATGTTGGAAAGCAGTTGTCAGAACAGCTGATCAAATATGGCTGGCTGAAAAAAACCCACTTGCACTACTGAAGAGCACAGGCCACTTCCTCATACACATGGCTTGCAGATTTCTGGTGTAACTTGCAAGGCCAGCACACTTCTATGATACCATACCATACCATTATTTTAGCTTTGTTTCAGGCTTTGTTGGAAGAAGTAGATTTGTTTCTGTGAGACCCATCTGACAGAAAAGCCCTTGCTGGCCTGTGGGCAGGACTGCCAAACTGATTAGAAAACACACTAGCTCAGCCATTATTCAAAGAAATTATGCTAGCAGGCCTTCTACCTATGTTACAAGCTGTAGAAGAAACAAAGACTGTTCCCACCTGTGAGCTTGATGAAGGTCAGACCTAAAACTCTCCTAAACACTGGGACTTCAGGCCCTTCTGGCTACCAAGCACCAAATCTGCAGGAGTCCACTGTCCAGTCATTCAAAACCCAAACAAGCAGCATTAAAATAAAATACTTCTTATATTCAGTTGTCTGTATCTAGTCAACATCCACATGTACCAGTGAGGTAGATATTTTTATCTTGTTTACTTCTAAGCAGAGAAAGAAACGACATCACAGAGAGGTTGAATCTCTGTGGGGAATCAGTATCACACCAGGAACTGAAGTCAGGCATTTCTGACTCCAGTTCTTGGATTGTATTTCTTCTTGTGATTTACGAGTGGGTGACAAAAATATGAAAATAGATGGAAAGTTTGACTTTTTGTTGTGTACATAGGTAAAAGAAATGTAATACAAATATTCCAGTAAAACACACCAAGCATTGATGGCTGCAGTCAGATTATCACCTCCTAAGTAATGATTTGCATTTCTATCTTTCCCTAAAAATTTCACTTTTTATTACCACAGAAGACAGCTCTCTGAGCAAGTGAACAGTCCCCATTTGTCTTGCAATCTGATTGTTTTTCATGTCCAGTCAACACTAAGAGTATCTAATAAATTTCCATTGCTTTTGCACTGAAGACTTTGAACAGATGCTCTCCCTACAATACACTTGACAAACAGGATAACTCACCATCAGTAGCCTGAAGACTGTATGTCAGGCCCAGTGCCAGGTAACCCTTTGCTAGGGACTCTCCAGCATCCTCACCCAGGTCTATCACCATTTTAGCGAAGTGTTCTCCTTCTTCCAGCTGAAAAAAAGGTAGGCTGAGACTTGCAGGCATTTCCTCTATACTTGCTTCAATAAGATTATCCCATTAAACTTACCTGTAAGTGATCCGAGAGCCATTCATACAAGGGCTTTCAGTGATCACAGTAAACGCTCATAGGAAGGAAGATGTAGAAGGTCAGATAAGCAGACCTTGGTGCATATGCACAGTTTTGAGACAAGTTTTGGTTTTAAGCATCTACCCCAGATTATTTCAAGATGTTTAAGGTTAATGAAGAACACTATTTTATTTTTGTATTTCCCTTCAGGCATGCTTCAATCATGCAACCTTAAATACAAATGTTGAACCAACTGACAACTTATATACCATCCTAGCAGTACATTGAAAGGTCTAACAAGTTGACCACCCAGTTTTGCTGTACAATGTTTTTAAACGTTAGCAAATTTTACTTCCTTTCAAAATGTTACAAGAGTAAAACTAGAAAGCACTTCACTGCAAGCCAAGTTCAGCTGCTGCTTGCAGTTCTGCTGCCGCAAGAAGGAGGCAGCAAATTCAGGACACAAATTTTGATCTGAAAACTACCTTAGCAGCTCATGCTGCACTAGCCACATTTTGCATCTTGTACAAAGACACAATGTCCTGGAAAATGCATTTTATTACAGATTATAACGGGAAGAGAAAGCAGTCATGACCTCACAGGATCAGACTCCAAAATGGTGAAATACATAAGCCAGTCTCTTCTACTACAATACAGACTGCTCTCCCCCACCTTCCTTTCTAGCTGACCACACAGATCTAAATCTAATGAAAATATAAAACTTTAGTATCTTCAAAATCTGAGTTAATGTTAATTTAAAACAAAAAATAATTTGAATATTTGATTACAGAATAAGAGTGTTCCTCATGTCTAACCTTTAATTTTCATTAACATCAGTCACCCATTATAAGTAGAAAAGACTAAGACTTGTAGACTGTACAGGTATCTGGAAAGGTATAGGTTGGAGAGGTAAAGGCAAAAGCTGCAAGTGTTGCTTTAAAGACCCAGAGCCAACAGAAAGACCTCATTTCTGTACAAGATAGTCTGAAGATTCTGTCAATGATAATCAGTCACCCCTAATCAAGAACATTATCCAAAAAATCCTCCTTTTGGAAACTTTTATTATATGACAACTGATTTTCTGGGATGGGGCTGTTTAATTTTGAGGAAATACATTTTTGTTTGAAAACCAACTGGTTTATATGTAAGTACTGCAGGCATAACTGAAACACACTCTCTTAATACTCAGCTTTGTCAGACTATAGCACCCCCATAGTTCCTTAACATCTAAAAGGAGTCCCCTGTAATGAATCAAAACATACCAGCAGACCAGAAAGGTCTCTACTACCTATGAACAGAACCTATTTGACTTGCTATACTATTCGGTCAATTGGCCTCCTAGTTATATCACCTGAAGACATTCAGGTGACATTAACTAACAGCTCCATAAACAAAGGACCTGGTATTTATTAGATCATATCAAACATAAGAAAAACATTTATGTTAATGTAAGCATGAAAAAAGGCTGGAAAGTGCAAGGGAAGAAGCAGTCTCCACTGCCTGGGTCTTTCCCTCACTTGTACAGCCACTTGAGGCCATACAATTCAAACTAAAAGCAGACCAACAATTTGCAAATTTCTGAAACCTTAGATCAGTCAGCCCAATGACCAATGTATACTTTGCCATCAAACTCTTCCCTGAAAACATTACAGTCTTGCTGATTGCCTAGTCAACTGTGAATCTCGAAATTACTAATTGAAACAGGAATACCCTCCTGGGGCATAACTTGGGGCCACTAACTAAACTGCAAGGACTGTCTTTAATGGCATAATCCAAAGTCTACTGAAAACATTGGAAATAGTTTTATTAACTTCAGTGATGCTCAGATTAGACCCTTTAAACTCTGATCACACAAGGAAGACTAAAATTTGTTCCAGGAGATTTCTTAATCCTGTCAGTAGCCCTGTTGACTTCCCTGACACATACTGAAGCGTGTTGTGGTCCAAAGCCTAGGACAATGGAAGAAGAAAGTGTTCCATGACTTGCCACACAGGAAAAAAACCCAACCAACCAAAAAACTAAAACCAAAAGAAAACCACCACCACCAAAACTCTTCCCAAGAAAAAATAAATAATTTTTTCAGCTCTAAGGAACTTTTTATGTAAGACATGTAGACTCTGCAGCCAGGAAATTAATTATGCACCTATTTTGCCTTAATAAACAGCTATATTCCCACTCAATTTTTTCATTGTTTCTCCTCCCCACACACACTTTTGTCCAAGAAGTCTCCATGAGATGAAGAAAAAAGCTATACAAGGAATTCTAATAACTAGTGAACAAGGGTAGGGGTGGGTAGAGCGTATGAAAAAAGACATTAAATGAAAGGTTTGGAGTTGAAATGGAGACATTTAAAATTGGAGAGATTGTGCTCCATTGTTTCCATAAATGGTCACCTGATGGTGTTTCCAGTCTCTGACTGCTGGCCTATGCTGCATAAATCAGCAGCACACCATTCAGCTTTCTTGCCTGCCAGTTATCCAGGGCCACCTGTGAGTGTCAAATAAATGTATTGTATGAATAATTAAAACCACAACTTTCCAGAATGGCCGAAAGAGCACTTCTAGCACAAACATTCTTGTAAACATTTATTCACACTAAACACTAATGGCACTTTGACCAGCCACAAAGATTCTCATGAACGCCAGCTTTGGTCAGCTGAAGGCTGCTTTGAATATAAGTGGCCTTGCAAACTCCAGCACAGCTGGTTCTGTTTATAAGAGCACAGACTTTTCCTTCTTACACTACTCAGTCACTTCCTCTGCCAGCCCTGCTGTGGCTGCCATCTGCCCCATCTTCCCCTGTTCTCCTACTCTTCACTCATTCTGGGTAAGTGTGAAAAGCCAAACTTTTCACTCATGTCACTCACTGGGAGGTTTCAACTCTCCAGTGCATCAGTCTTGCTGATTGCCTAGTCAACTATGAATCTGGAAACTGCTAACTGAAACAGGAATAACCCCCTTGGGGCATACTTGGGGCTACCAACTAAATTGTAAGGACTACCGCATTGCAGTCTGGATGAAAACTCCCTCTCCATACACCCAAGTGAGGGACCAGTAGTGAGCCTGAGCTGTGATCTGCCACTAAATCTGTGTCCATGGGGTTCTTAAGTATATGAGATGTATCCACTCTGTGCTGCAGAGATGGGAAAGGTAGGGGAGAAGACCTCCAAATGAGGCATCAACACCTTCAGAGTCACACCAGATACAACATACCTAGTTGCAGCTCCTGCATGCTGCCACATGACCTGAAGCAGCAGGAGCTGCTCCCTTTCCCCTCTCCCCATGTGGTGTTGGGTACATGAAGTCTCACCCTGTGGGACTCCCAGAAGTTACGAGCTTGAAGTACACAGTAGTGATCTAAGTGTCAGAAAGCTTTATCAGAAGAATCAAGACATCCATGCCCACTGTTACTGCACAGCCAGGGGCCAGCCTTAATATGAAGGGAACCTAAATGGTTCATGCACTTCAGAGGATGACTGCAATCTTATGGTGACACAACACTGCATTGGAAGGGTGTTGGAGAACGGCTTGCAGAGAGCAAGGCCATGGGTCTCTGCAGAAGCTGATTGCAGCCATCTGAGGTAAACAAAGGAATAAACCCAGGGTACAGTTATGCCAAACAACAGACTGTTATGTTAACAAAGAGAGAAACTGAGGTACACAATGGCCTTGATGGTAAAAACAACCTTGGGAAAGGAGGCAGGCCAGAAGAGGGAAGATGTTGTGACATGTCTGAGATGCCACAAGGGGCTGGGATATTATAATGTAGCTTTTTACATGTATCCAATAGATTTGTGAGTAGTATGCATGATTATTGTAGAGTGCTTATATAAGGTGTGATTTCTGTCAATAAAGTTGAAGCTTGCTCTATCATTCACATTGAATCGGCTGCTTGCTTCCTCCGCCCGCCGCAAGTGGCGCACCGAACAGGGTTACCCGAACCCTGCTTTTCCACCAGACGGAACCCGGGAAGCGGCGGAACGGATTTTACGGAGCTGGAAGGCGATAAGGTCGCTGCTGACGGCAGTAAGACGTGTGCCATCTCCTAAAGCGTCGGGATTCGTAAGTCTGACATCGAGGCAGCTGGTCCGGCTTCAGGAGATTTTGGTGTCCGTGGATGGCTACCCCGTTATTGGCCGAATAGGGGTGAGACCCAGGAAAGGCCAGGCCGAATAGGGGTGAGACCCAGGAAAGGCCAGAGGAATTTAAGGCTGAATAGGGGTGAGACCCAGGAAAAGCCTCCCTGGTGTTTGGCTACTTGATCGGACTTTAAGGAAGGTCGTCAGCTGCGCCAGGGGTGTGGAATTTGTGGAATTTGTGGAGTTGCTGCCCGGGCAGCCACATGGAACGAGAGGTAGCCATTCAACTTTTACAGCGCTTTTTAGAAAAGCGGGGAGTAGGTCCGTTAAAAAAGACTTAGCCGCGCTGATTGGTCTGGGCAAGGCTAAGGGACACTTTAAAGAGCCAAATTTATTGTTTGAAGAAGCAGAATGGTGAGATAATCTTTTAGACCCTGATGCTGTAAATCCTGAAAAAGAATCTGGACTGTCTGGTCTGTATCCTCCTTTAATTGGGGATGATCCATAGATAAAACTGAGGCGAAAAAATCGTAAAAGTGAGGCGAAATAACTTTGGTGCAAGGGAATATGGACACGGCAAGAAGAATTCTTACTCCTGTAAGCTATGAGCCGAGTCATCAGCCACGTTGGGAAGAACGGCATTTTTCTGTTATTAAAGATGTAAGCATTAATAAGAACGGGCTGCAAAACTCAGACTACAACAGCTGTACTGGAGGCGATGGCTCAGGGATATCGATTGCCCCCCTAGAAATTGGCTAACACTTTTAAGAAGAAAAACCGGCATTCACGCCGGGACAGTATTCTATCTGAAACAACGAGCGTGTGGATCTCCGTGCTCAGCGTTCGGAGCTGGCGGCGGCGGCCCGGGGCCTCCCCGACCCCCCCGCGGAGCGGCCGCCTGCGGCTGAGCCCGGCACTGCGCTCTCGGCACCCCCCCCCCCCCCCCCCGCCAAAAGCGGCAGGGTTATGCAGCACAGGCTTTAGATGTTCTTAATGGAATCTTCGTATTTGTAATATTTGTCATTTTATGTTGTGAGTGATGAGTGTCAGGAGCTCCTTTTTGTGTGTGTGTGAGTGTGTGTGTGTGTGTGTGAGACGCGGCCCACTGCAGCTGCGGAGTTCTCCGGACAGGGAAGCGGCCGGCCAGGAACTGCAGGGTCCTGGTGCCCGCCCGCTGGGGCATCGGCGCTGCGGTTTGTTTGGGCTCAGTGCTCTAACTGTTACAAGGTAAAATACCTCTAGCAGGAGGCAGTAATTCTGTGTTGATTGTTGTTTTGAATTTAGGTGCATACTCTGCGGGGAGAGTGCACCTTTGTACCATCTGCCTAACGAAAATATTGTTAAAAAGTCATCTGCAACCTTACACGGGTTGTTTGTTTTACCAGGGGTTGTAGATGCTGATTATGAAGAGAAAAATCAAAATTATGGTCTGTACCCCTGTGTTCAGTATCAAAAAAAAAAAAAAAAAAAAAAAAAAAAAAAAAAGTAAAAAATTGTTCAGCTTGTTAAAGACGCTGCAATTACTCAGGATTTGGATCAACAGGTACCCCTAGAGCGCACCAGACCTTGAAAGTGCTTTTGCAAAAACAAAAGGGGGGAGAGATCTTGGCTCCAGATCAACCATTTGCTCTGCTGTAAAACGCATGCATTTCTTCCACCAGAATGTCAGAGCAACACAAAAACAGTTTTCTTTATCAAGGTATCAAGCTAAAAACATCACTGCAACTTGCCCTGAATACCAGACAGACTCCATCTCTTCAAACCTTTTTAAATATCTCCCCTGTGTTACAGGTGTCACCAATATTGTGTCATTTTTCATCACAGATACCAGATCAACAAGAAGTCCAAAGCAAAGCTCAAGTGTTAACAAAAACCTAGAAAGGGGTAACTGGGAAGGACCATTTTCTTTAATAACCTGGGGAAGAGGTTATGCTTGTGTCTCCACAGGTCTCAGTCTCCAATGGTCACCAGCAAGGTGTGTGCAACCACAGCTGAGGGTGAGAGGCAGCCAGCACTCAGGATCCAGCTGTGGGTGCTGTGGGTGCCCCTGTGCTGACAGTTTGCGGTCTCTTCGACTGATCTTTTAAGCAGAATGTCTGAGCAATGTTTGCTACTGCAACAGAACAAACTACACTACAGTTGCCAATTCTTTTAAGAGAAAATGCTAACAGTAATTGTAACTCCTTAATGAAATATATAGGCTTACTAGTCACTTGTGCAAAATGTAGTTTAGATAAAATATAGTTATTAA
Source organism: Athene noctua (assembly GCF_965140245.1). Lineage (NCBI taxonomy): Eukaryota > Metazoa > Chordata > Aves > Strigiformes > Strigidae > Athene > Athene noctua. Next base: position 98,200,008 of record NC_134037.1, read on the forward strand.
TAAGGATAAGATGCTGTAAGAATATATGTATTCCATTTTCTTTGTTTAGTAATATTAAGAATTAAGAGCTCAAGTATTTAACCTTATTTAGAAACTCCCTTGGTTTTCCCCCTGGAGTACTGGCCAGGCTCCAGGTGGAACCCAACAGGAGGATGAAATCAGATGTTTCCGCTCAAAGGAAGTTGCCAGTTATTTTGGCCTGTTACTTTGAAGGCTGGACCTGCTTGCAGCGACTTTGGATGTCTCACCTACGGATGGACGCATCACGTAGGGTTTCCAGTTTGTGAGGAAGGGCACTCTAAATTCTCGCTGCATCCAGGGTTCCCCAGCAATTGCGGATCTGAATGTTAGTACCGTATTTTCCTTACTGTTTATTTTTGTACTATTTAGTCATATCCCTTAAATATGGATAGTGAAATTAGTCTACTCTTTTTAATTAGAACTATTCTAAGTATGCTGTGTTTTGAAGTTTGTCTAACTCTTAATTGATACAGCTCTCAAACAAGTCTTGCAGGTGCCACAGCAAAACAAAGAAAAGGGAGGGCTGGAAGGCATCGGCCTCACACAACTTCTGACAAACAGCTAAGCTTTGATGAAGAACAGGCCTCGTAAGATAGATAAGAAACTGCAGAGTTGTGCCAAGGTGGCAGGGAAAGATCAATCAGGACAGTAGGCATTTTGCCTGGGCTTAGCAATTGCTGCCGACCCATCTCAGACCTGTTTGGTATGCCATTTGTACTGGTCATTATGGTTGGTATAATCAGACAGTCTGGCTGAGATGGCAAGATGTGACTCATTCAGAAGTACCGGTGAACAGCACTAGGTTTTGTAGTGATGTTTATACAATAAATTTACATCTTGAAGAAGGAAGAAAGTTTAATAATGATTTGACTAAAAGGTTACCAATTACTAGATGGTTAAAAAATTCTTTTGTTTTTACATGGAATAACAGTTTAAATTTTCATTGTAATCCTTTTAATGATATTAACCTGTGTGTGGAAGTGTTTTATAAGAACGATGGACTGAACAATAAAAGGGGGTCTGGATCACTCAAAAACAAAAAGGGGGATTTGTGGAATGCCTGGGAAACAGCGGACATGTTATGAGTGATCCAGACTGAGTGGCATCACTGTAATCAGGCTGTAGCTGTTGGGAAGAACACCGGCAAGGCCAAGAGGATGAGAAACTGCGTGAGTAGCAAAGAAATAAGGATGCTGGACTGTGGGAAATAAAATGTTTGCCTAACAGAAGAACTACGTGTGAACACCATAACGGGACCAACCACAGAGGGCGTGAAGGCTTGTGGACAGTGGTATAGAACCAATCCTAGTTTGTTTGCTTTCATGTGATTGCTCTTCGATAGTATGTGGGATGCTTTGTACTTGATAAGGTACCTTCGACAGTTTAAGGTGTGCTGTATTACAGAGTCGAGCTGCCATACACTTTATTTTACCTGCCCAGGGGCATGGATGTAAAGATTTTGATGGGATGTGTTGTTTTAATCTATCCGACCACAGTCAATTAATGCAAAACCAATTACAATGGATGAAGCAACGTTTACAAAAAACACAAGTGGTTGTCAATCCTTGAGACAAATGGTTACAATCTGTTTTTGGTCTGTCCCTATGGCTACAAGGTCTGTTACAAGAAGGATTGCGGTGATTAGGAATAGTACTATTGATTGTGGTAATTATTAAAATAGCATATAGTTGTATAATGACAAATATTAGTAAATTTATGCTTGTGCAGCCTGCACAAAAAGAAAAAGGGGGAATTGTTGGAGAACGGCTTGCAGAGAGCAAGGCCATGGGTCTCTGCAGAAGCTGATTGCAGCCATCTGAGGTAAACAAAGGAATAAACCCAGGGTACAGTTATGCCAAACAACAGACTGTTATGTTAACAAAGAGAGAAACTGAGGTACACAATGGCCTTGATGGTAAAAACAACCTTGGGAAAGGAGGCAGGCCAGAAGAGGGAAGATGTTGTGACATGTCTGAGATGCCACAAGGGGCTGGGATATTATAATGTAGCTTTTTACATGTATCCAATAGATTTGTGAGTAGTATGCATGATTATTGTAGAGTGCTTATATAAGGTGTGATTTCTGTCAATAAAGTTGAAGCTTGCTCTATCATTCACATTGAATCGGCTGCTTGCTTCCTCCGCCCGCCGCAGAAGGGCAAGGAACATGGTTCAAAACTTCTTGTGGCAACTTATAGGCCATTGTTAGTAATGTCACAGGATGCCACAGGATGTCCTCCCCCACAGCAGGCACTGCACAGTGTCACTTTGTGATTAGGAAATGCACAGCATACTGCTGTTACCTGGTCACTAGCAGCACGGACAGCAGCTCCAAACATCATGGTAAAGATATTTCTTTGGGCATCAAGAGTGCCCGTAACAACTCAAATTTAGTTTCCCTAGAATCACTATTTATTATTGTCTCACAAGCAAGCAAAAAACAAAGTCTCAAAGCCACACAAATATACCTCCAATTTGGCCCTTACTGTCCTTCCATTCTTCAGCATGCCTTGCACTGAACAGCTGGTGGAGAGAAGGGCAGTACCACAGGTTACAGGGAGAGGTTCCCTGCCTCCAAGACCCGCACAGAAGAAAGCTCAGAGAGCAAGTGTGGGGGAAAAACAACCTAAAAGGAACTTTTCATATTTTGAACTCAAGCTGTATAAACAGTCAGGCAGCACCTGGAAGCACTAGCTAAGCAACCAACCTCTCCACCATCAAAACCAAGCACACACCTGGCACCTGTTAAGAGACAGACTGCCAAATTGTGAGCTAACACTGATAAGACTGTAATACTGTAGGGTGGTTATGCTGGGGTTTTTTTTCCCCTTTCCACCCTCTCCATCATCTTTGATGGAAAAGGAACAGTTGTCAGCTGTGTAACCCTGAGGGATATTTTCCCTGAAACAGAGTGGCTGTTCCAGCCACCCTTGTTATTTGACCGCAGGCTTTGGTGTGTGCTCGAGCCAAGCCTGGGGGCATACTGACAAGGGAGTGGGGAACAGCAGGTGCTGTCCCCTGGCCTATCGCCACCCAGCTGATTTCCAACTGCCGCCCAGCTTGTTTTTAGAAAAGCTCAAGTCCTACCCCACTCAATCAACACCCTCCAGGACCATAAGTGGGAGCTGCAGTTCTCACCAGCATGGGTTTAGAACAATTGAGGACAAGCAAATTGATGATGTACAGCAGCATGGAAATGGCATCATACTGCGCCAAAAGAGAAGAGTGCACAAGGGAGGAGGCAGGAAACACATCAAGTCACACTGGACAGCACAGCAGACAAGGTTAGTGAAGCAGGAGAGTTTGGACACCAGTGAGACTGAGTGACATGCAAGCACATAAGAGACCCAAATCCTACAGAAAGGGTATCCAAACAAAATTACATTATATTAACTAGTTGGATTGACCTTTTCTTAACCTTTTCAGTATATTGGGTTGTATAATGAAAATATAGAAATATAGAGACTAATTCAAAGATGAGAAAAAATTAAATACTGCGGAAAAGAATGAGAAGAGGAAAAATGCATAGGAAGAAAGCGGCCAATAAGGCCCAGTATAATGGAAAGGTTTTGTGCCACAGCTGCTTACAGCATACAAAGCCAATCATGTTACGTATGTTAGGAAAGAAAATTTCTGTGCTTTCTGTTGTTGGTCTAGTCAGGATTTTCTCCATGCATCACCAGTGCTAAGCCCACCGATTTACTCTGCATGTAAGCTTAGCCCCCAAGCACTTCTGAATTCTGTGCCTTTCCTCCACTGTAGCAAGAGTGGTTTGTTCACGGGGGAGATGTATAGAGGCAAAATTCTTGGTCATTTCTGATGTCTAAAACTCTTGGAATTGCCCCAATAACAGAAGCTACAATGTAAACAAGAATGTTTTTTAAAAGATGGAAGAAATCTCTAGCGGCTCCTTACCATTCACTGTTTTCTCAGTAGCCTCTTGCCCTAGCGATGTGAGTCCTCTAGAGTGTCCACTCAGCAGGCAGAATAACTCAAATAATGGGACTAGATTTGATTTTTCAATATTATTCATACAGTATGCAGTAAGACCTAAGCATTTCCATGCGACTCCAGGGCTTCTGGGTGACTGGGTACAAGCACATGCACAGCATTTATTATCTATAGTGACAGGGTCAACAACGGACAGGAGAGAGAAGCACTCTCGGATTAAGTGGTCTGTGAAAGTAATGAATGATAAGCTGTTACCTCAGAAGCATGCAGCTCTAAATCTACAGCCAACCTTCCCCCCTCCCACGATGTATTGACCTCACGGTACATCTTACTTTTTATGACTCCATGCATGGTCTGGCCTGGCCCGACCCCACTGTCTTCTCCCCTTCCCTGACTGATGGCATGATCTCTGCCTTCCCAGCGAAGTGCTGGAGCAGAGCACTTCACTGTGCACACTAGGATCGGTGAGTTAAAAGAAATGAGGGAAACATCTGAGAGGCACAACGTCATCTTGTGCTGCAGCTTTTCCCATGGGGTGAAGTCCCTCCAAAAGCTCACGGTAGCTGATAATACTGGTATCATTTGGTGCTACACAAATTTAGCACAACACTATTTCTACTGTATTAACTATGGGGTAATAAAATAGTAAGAACATGCCTCATGTCTTCCTACTCTGTCAGACCAGAGTCCTAGAAAATTCAAGCCTATCCTTGTCTCTATATGTATTTACAAAGTCTTCAATATGCCTCCATTGAAATCAATGGAGTAAAAGGCACAAGAAAGCATAATAGTAACCCTAAATGCCTTTAACTAAAGCTCCTACAAATGGAGAAATTCAGTATTTAACCCTTGCCTGTAGGCAGAAGTTCTGGTTTTAGTATTTTCACAACACATTCCATTACAGGATCCTGGAGACCCTAGATTAGTAGTGAAATTAATGGTACTGTGCTATTAAAATGTTAAAAACAACAACTCATGCTGCAACTCAAAATCACTGCCAAAATAGGCAAGTGAGCATTCAGCTGAGGCCTTGCCAGGAGTGAAAGAGGAAATTGCAGCAAGCCTTTTAATAAGTGGAACCCTGAATTTATAGTGGACCAAGGCAGAACAACCTCAGTATACGCATATTCCACTCTAAACTACATTGATTTTCCTATGAAAATGTAAAACAATACACAACTGCAATAGTCGAAAACTTTATAGTTCATTCTGGAAAGCTAAAAGACAGCTGGCTAAACACAAATGGGCTTTGTGTTCACTTGCTGGAATCATTCATATGTGAGTTCAGCAAACTGTTGTGCTGAAACCCTGGCAAACTGGAAGGCTAGGCAGCATGATGCCTCAAAAGTAACTGAGCCTACCACAAAGACATTTGAAACACCTGTGTAATGGGCTAGACACAGTATAAAAGTTCCAACTTTGCCAAAACCTATTGTATCTTATGAACTTTATTAAGCACAGGTCCAACTGCATCCTGACCAGACAAGTTGGTCTATATAGGTGCACTAGTTCTGGAGCTTTTCTGGTCCTCCAAGACAACTGACACAAGCTTTAGAATTAATGAAGTATTGATTTATTGGTCACTCTACTTTTTTTTTTTTTTTTTAAATTTGTGAAAATCTGCAATTTTGAAAAAGGTAACCAAAATATTGTTTATATCACTCAGCTATTTACTGCAGATCCAATCCTGAAAGCTAGTGGTCGATGGGGCAGATCATCTGCTGATGTAAGCCAGCATGGTGCCAATAATATGACAGTGGAGTAGTGCCATTTTACATCAGCTAATAATCTGGTCATACTGTCACAACAGAAGCTGGGGGCATTTAGTTCTTTTCCACATCAGGCTGTTATACATTGATTTGCATGACACAGTATGAATGTATGCATGTTTTATACTTTGTTTTGTTCTGCATGAGACATTATTTCATAGATGTGCATCCTCAATGTTGTAAATCACTATGTTACATTTCAATTAATTTTTTGTTTCCCCGGTTCTTAAGTGTGCTGAGACACCGTGTACAAAGCCAGCAAAATGCTTTAAATGACCACTAGATTAATCAGGAAAGAAACTGTTCTGTGCTCCTCATGTCATTCTGTAATTATCCAGCTGCATAAACGGTTTTGAGTTTTTTTATTGCTAGTAACTGAAATGAGATTAAAGTACTGCTTGTCCACGGACCATAAACAGAGTACAATTCTGCACCAAAAGCACATAGTAGACAGATGCAGTACATATAAATTAGCTGTTTCATTTGGATAAATGGTGATCTGATTTTACCCTTTTCCTGCCTAGCCAGCAATCAAGTATATAGATATATTTCCTAATTGAGAAATTAATAATATTTTATATGTTCTGAAAAGCAAGATACATTTGTGTATTTGCAACTGTTAATATTTGTCCATTAGACTGTTCCCATGCCATGTCTATCCTCCTTTCTATTTATACTGGCATTGATCAGCTTGTTCACTTCCAATTTAAATGATTCAATTCTGATTTGATTGCTATGTAATTTAAATGCAAATAATTACTGTAAGGATGACATTTAGAAAAACAGCTCTGCTAAGCAGGAAGGTCTTTATTAGGCACAGGAGTTTGCCAGTAATATCAGAAGCATCCCTTTGACTATGAGATGTGGGACTCCATCAATTCACTTCTTTTAAAATATGCTCTGATTTCCCCCTAACTCCCCTTAATTAAAAATCTTCTATACCATCATCAAGTTTGGTATCAGGGTAGAGCATAAGCCACTGAGTGAGAGGAAGAGGGGAGAAGAATATTTTTAATTTGGTTTTAGTTCATAAGGTTGCACTCTATATAACTGCAGTAAAATTACCCTCTTGTGAAATCATATTTATATTTTACATTGCACCCCAGTTCTGAGTCAGGGTCTGATTGAAAGCAGTAGATAGAGGAAAAAAACCCTCTTACTTTGCAATAATCAAAACCAGATCGTTTTTTCCTTTTTTTCCTATTTTTCAGGGTTAGACTGTACTTTATCAGCTCTGCCATGTATGAGAAGTCTGGATATACTAGATTGTCTGAGGACAGAGTTGGGACAGTCTCACCATCTTTTCTAAGTATCTCTATACCAAGGTATTTTTTATATGCTAGCTGTGCTAGCAGATTCAAAGAGACTTTGGGGAGAAGCACCAAAGAGAAGGACAAATCCTGACTCTGACCATTTCCTGGCACAGCAGCATCCTCAATTTCGGCTCATAATTTCACATTCAACTCCTCATCCACCACAGTCAGCAGACTTTAATGGCACTATTTTAAATTTATTCCTCAATAGTGAGAGCTGTATAAACACCATGAAAGAAAGGGATTCTATGCTATTTCTTTTCTTACTCATCCTTTCACCTCAAGACACATCAATGACCCAATGTTTGGCAGAGTGTCTCCGTTAAAACTTCTCTATATAGAGAAGTATAATGGACTTCTCCATATAGAAAACGCAGGTAGGTTGAGTAGTTCAGCAAGAATTCCTTCAAGACCTGAAAGATTTTTCCTAGAACAAGATAATTCCCAGTTTTTGCTGACTCACATGTAAGTTGAACCATTATAGTTCAAACAGTACAATTAATTCAAAAACATACATAACCAGATCTCCTTGTTGACACCACTGTAGTGTGTAAACTGATATAACTCAATTAAGCTTAGCTGAATACCAACTTTTCACCAGATGGGGATGTAGAGGATGGGGAGGCAGAGGGTAGGGGGACACAACAACAGTAGATCTAGCTCCTACAACTTTGCACCAAAATCTGGGCAGATTCTTCTAGTATTTTCTTTCATATTTTCCTGCATCTTTGTTTTACTTGTAGTAGAAACTATAATCCTTCATTGACTGCAGGGACACCTCGTGGTGAGGACAGGTGAAATCAGCAGGCTGCCATTCAAGTAATTAAACCAAGCAGCAAAAGACTGACAGATGTTTTTGCTCCTTGGGATAATCAGAATTTCACAGGCACAGACTTCCACTCCCACTCTGCTTCTGGGGTATACATTAACACATCCAGAACAGAAAACACTGACACAGCAACTTCAAGAACAAAGGACCAAGTCATCCAGCAGACCTGAACTGTCTAACAGTCCACGTAACAACTATTAACTTCTGTCTTCCAGGGGTTACATGAGTGGCCCATTCAACTCAACACTCGGTTGAAGAAGCAGTCCCAGAATGGCTATTATGACTTTCCCCCCTCCTCCTTTGTTTAATGTGCCAGCAAAACACATTTCAGTGACTCACCGCAGAATTTCTTGCTGGAATTTTCTTTTTTTTTTTTTTTTTTTTTAAAAGGCATGCATGCACGTATGATTTTTAACAGGGATTCTCTTTCTCCCCACTGCAACTACACGGTGGCACTGTCACTGCCGTACCTGATCCCTTACATCATAAGAATTGCATCATGTTGCTTACCCAGTGCAGTGGCCCAATGCAGACCTTGGCAGCCAGAAGAGGAATGGTGGGATCTGTAGGTCGCAGTTTAGCACACTCTTTGAGCACTGACACAGCATATGCTGACTGGAGGAGGAGGAGGGGGAGAGAGGAGGAGGAAATAAAAAAGGCTGATTAGACAATGCTGTTAGAGTCCAAGCAAGATAATTCAGTGAAATGTACAAAGAAGTGCTATGAAGTAAGGAATCAATGTCAGCAACAAGTTAGCAACTTTATTCCCACCTCCACACACAGACACATGTGTGCGCACATGCGCATGCAAACACACACTCTTCCCACGCTCAGAGGAAACATGCCAAAGAACCAGCCCTGGCTGTGCACTTTACAAGAAACAGTTTTCCTCAGCTGTTAACACACTGGTTATTTTAACTCTGCCCTCCCAATTCACAAGAATGCTGCTACAGTTTTCCTTGCACACAACCATTCTCCAGTAATCCAGAAAAGATCATAAAGAGCTTATCCTACAGTATGATAACATTCTAGGCCAACTCAGAGAGAGGTTTGTGCATCTAAAGTAGTCTGCTATGTGGATTGGTTTATGTCTTCTCCAGTTCCAGAACATACAACTGGGATCCCACCATACAAAGGGTGGAGCAAGCAACTGCAGAGCAATACACTGTTCAGAGGATGGTCCAATTAGCATATGTTAAAAAGAAAGCCCATAAAACTCTTGCTGTCTTCCTGGTGTTAGGTTACCATTAATGAATGACATTTACGAAGATTAGCAGTTACATAGCCCTTTTGATTCAATATGCTCTACAAACATTGCTTTTTACAGCACATATGCATGGCTGCCACATTTCAGTAAGTTTAAAGGGGAACGAGGAAACCTCTGTTCTGAGATCCTGGTGAGAAGGTCTGGTCAGCCAATGAGGAGGTGGCAGGGTTGCCCTGCCACAGTCCTCCAGCCCACCTCACCTGAACCACAGTTTCTTTCATGTTTCCAACCCTCCTCACTGCTGACCCGTGATACCCCCAAACTCTCTCATCCCTTGAGCTCAAGGGGAAGTTTTCTCCTCTCAGAATTTCTCCTTACATGTTCCTTTCCTCCCCAACTCTTCCACACAGTCCCAACGCATACACAAGCCTCTCACAAGCACATTAATCATGGCCTTTCCATATTACAGGAGAGCAGCAACGGAAGCTTGCAGAGTCATACTAACCACTGCTTTTATCAGGTCCTGGGCACCTCCTCCTGACCCCCGGGGCTCTCCCCACCAGAGCTCTGACCAGCACAGGTGGCTGGGTCTGGTGTCTGCTCCGATCTCTTGCAGCCCTGCACTGCAGCTTCATGCTCTCACCAGATAACAGTACTTCCCCTCCCTCACACCACACCAAAGCAGGCTGCGCCTGCTGCCTCCTTTCTCCACAAAACTGAAGGTCCTCTTCTTGCTACGAGATTCAAAAACCTGGATAGGAAATGGCTTGGAAGGGAGCCTGGGAAAAGGGAAAACCAGATGTAAAGCAGCCCTGTCCATGCTAATCTCAAGATGGGTTTTGTAACCAAACGCAAGCTCCACAGCAGCAGAGAGCAAATCCACCTACTTGAAAAGCTTGGGTACCTGCTGTGTGTGGTCTAAAGAAGATCAACAGCATGCCCTAGGTTCTCCAGTCTGCTCCCACCTACATAGAGCATCAGGTATCATCAATAAAATTAAGGAAATGCTGGTTATTTTACAATTCCAAATGCACAATTTGCCTAAAGCCAGAGGCAAGCTTGTCTCAGAGTAAAGATGGGAATCAATAAACCTCATCCTAGAGCTTAAACTCTCAAAAACAAAGACTTGGGTAATTCAACTCTGAGGTACATGAAGAAACACATCATTGTGTTCTGCTGTCACGAGGTGACTAGCATCCCTCAGAATGAACCTCCCTGACACCTACTTTTCAGAACAAGTAGTGTCTCAGGTTTTAATGGCATCTTATTCCTCTCTCTGACAGAATGCTACCTGCAGAATTCCCAGTAGCACTGCTGGACATGTTGGAAATGCAAGCATAACCCTGTAAGGGTCCTAGCCTGGCACATCATGTTTCTGTCCTGCTGCCTATATTCCAGCCCCACAGGGGCTTCCAGACAAGAGATATCCGAAGAGTAGAGCAGGACAACAATGTACCTTGCCGGTCAGTGTAACTGCAGCTGAACCCCCAGCAACCCTTGTCATCTCACCATGCGAAAGTGAACTGAAAAGGTCAGGTATGTAAAAGACCACACACTGTCCGGTGCCAAAGCTTTCAGAAACAGATAGAAAACAAAACCAGTGGTAATTTCTCAGCTTCCCATCAGCAGTGTGACTGAAGGAAAAGCAAGAGGCATCTGGGAGCTGGTGTCACATGCCTCACAAGCCAGCACAGCCAGCACTAGCACAAACCAGAGCAGTGAGAGGACCGTCCTATTTTGGGCCACAGCTGTAGCTCCTTCCAGGGTCTACACCAGAAGAGAAGTGATACAACCCAGCTCCTTGCCAGTTCCTTTTGACCTCCGCTCCCAACCTGTCTGCAGCCTGTCTACTGAGTCAGGATGGAACTTGGGACAAACCAACCCTGCAGCCTCCAATAGCCTTAAACCATAGAGCACTTATCATGTCTGTCCTGAATCTGTTCAGGAGGCAACTGCAGAACACAGTGACTACTGAATGCTGCAAAGCAGAAAGTCCCACCCTGTGCCTACACCCAAACACCTCACGTGTGGAGTCGCTTCATCACATGCACTTGGGAGCTTCTGAACATGGATTTACAGAGCAAGAACTGCAGTTTCCACACTGCTTCTGAAACATTTACAAAGCTATGTCACTTTAAAGTTTATAAAATTTGCAATTAAACATACAAAACAGAAGTGGTTTTTGAAACATGGTGACATGAAGCCCTTCTCCCCAGCTGCATTTTAAAAATTCAAGAGATCTAAATAATTTCACCTTGAAAACTTAATTCAGCAGAAATTATATACAGATGATCAAAATGTTAGCCAAGGAATGATGGGAGAAAGAATATCCCACTGCCACAGTGACCTTACTTAGGGGAGACTGGTATGAGGTGTTTTAAAGATATTAATTACATACATTAATAGGCAGGGAACAAATATCATCCATTAAGTATTGAATACAGATGTCATTGGTTTGTAAAAATATTTAATATGAAACAGTGTTTATGTAACACTGAAATAATCTGATAATTAAAATGTACATATTCTTTCACTTAGCGTGGGTGCACCAGGCAGCCAAGCGCATTGTTTGTGAGATTCACTGCAAGGCAATAATAATTAGATTTATTGGCGAGGCATGTTTTGAGAAGAGCAGAACTTGAACTCCAAGTGCGGGCATGCTTCCTACTCACAATTCCAAGCTTCAGAGGGGCTCACAACAAAATTCAAGCCAGCGTTTAAGTTCTGTCTGTTTAGCTTGCTAATTGCTGGATGATAATGACTGCACTGGAACCAGTTCCCAAGGACTTTAGAAAGCTAGGGATTTGCCTCTGGGTCTCATTTGGCCTCTCTCTGGGAAAAAAGCTTTTAAATCCCCCCAAACACATGGTTTAAAAAAATGGCAAGCTTGCCAACAGCTGCCTGATGGGGGTTTCAACTTTGTTTATGGGAGGTCTAATGTAGGAGTTCTCAGCCTTGGGATTCTCACCAGGCTTAAGGAGATTCATGACCATCCTTTCTTTGCTATATGACCAACAAAGCACAGAGCTCAAATCAGGCTATGGAGTGAAAACACTGCTTTAATGGGAATGTTCAGCCACCAAAAAAAACCCCAAAAAAACCCAAAAAAGGTGAACTGTCTAAGGGACTTTAGAACTTCACTTATCCGAGTTGGGCATCTCCATCCCTCACACATCAACACCTTTGTGCTTTTTACAATGGAGATGGGGAAGGAGGTGACACTACTGCTTCATATTTAAATCCAGTATCTATAGGAAGCTGATTTTGTCTGTTATTTTTTCCTCACCTAATCTACTTGCATACAGTATTTTCCTTCTGCAGAGATTGCAAACATGCTCCACAATAATTTATGAAAAGAAAATTAGAAAAGGCAGTTTCTGGGAAGTAGCAAGCAATACTGACAAATGGCTTGCTTTCGATACAGACCTCTGAAAGAGCTCTATGTATCACACCCAGTATCGGGGTGGGGGGGACATGACACTTCTCAGTCTGCAGCAACAAATCACAAGTAAGTAATGGAGAAGGAGAAAGATGGAAAGGAGACCTCCCCCTATGTAATTACAGCAGCCATGGTTTTGAATCCTATAAAGGGAGTAAAACATAAAGAAAAACTTCTATCCAAATACAAAACACAACTCCCATTCCCCATTTACTAATATTATATAATGAAGCATGCAAGCATACTCCTCAACAATGCTTGCACATGAGCAGTACAAAATGAAGAATAGTCTACAGTTAATTCTCTTTCTTACTTTTCCAAAAGGCTCAACAGATCTTGCCATCAATTATGGTAAACGCATACATGCTGCCCAAATGCTGGTTTGCCAAGTTCACTCCAACACAATTTTCAATCTTTCCCCTCCCCTTCCCTCCCACCATACCAAATCAACAAAAGAAGGATGTCAGAGATTAGTTTCATATTTAGAAGATAAAGAAACCACAAATGTAAGTAAAAGGAAGAAGAATTTCCAGACAGTAAATCATGCCAGGCAGACCTGACACACCATAAACAGTTGCTCTTCTCTTGCAAAGGTTCCAAAAACCTTCTTTGGTAACACTTTTCAGCCAAAGGGAAAAATGTTCCTTAAGGTAGACAGCCTCATTCCCGATTCACCTGGCAGTTTAGTACACAGATGAATCTCCACAACTAGTACTGCTTCATTTCTAGCATCATCCTGTCTGATTTTAAAAACTGCACTATTTTAAAGAGATTGTGGGGAAGGGGGCGGGGAAGGCTTTCATCATTATGCAAGAATTAGTATTCCCTGTATCCTGGGATTCACAGCCATCTAGCTATAAGTGACCTTGAACCAACAGGAGATGACAGAGTGAGCCAGCAATTGAGAACTCTGGAATTAGTTGTTCTGGTGTTAGCTTTTCACTGAATTTCTGGATTGCTGCAAATCCCTCAGCATGAACATTATTTCCCTAAGACATTTATTTCTCTCAACACAGGGATCAATTCTTCCTTTTTACCTTGTGTTTAGCAAATTAGAGCACTGGAGTTCAGCAGCTTCAAATACTTACTTTTAAAAGTACCTCTTAAATTCAAATATTTATAAGCATAAATTTGTCCTTGCTAATGTGACAAACACCCCACTTCACACTTTCTGTCAAGAAAAGAGTCAAGCCTGAAGGCAATTATTTAGCCCACCTAGGTATTCTGCTTGACAGTCAGTCATCTTTGGAAATTTCCATTTTTTTGTACTGTCTACAGAACAGAGGCACAACCCTTTCTAATCTTTCTTTTGCACCAAAGGAAACCAAACTATCCCTTAGATAGCTGACCTTTGTAACAGGATCTTTAACCAATGAATGTTCAATATTTTAACTTTCATTCCCCAGCAATGCTATTTAAGGAGCCATCTGAGGCTTCTGCTGCTCCCAGGGTTCCTGCCTGCAACGCAGAGGAATGTACTTTTTTTTCCCCAGTTGCCTAGCAACCAGCCTAAGCTTTTGCAAGGAAACCACGAGAAGAACAGCCTAAATCATAAAATTCGTCTGCTGTTACTGCAGAATTATGTATCAAATATATTTATAACTTTCCTTCTAACCTTCTGGAAAGCTGTATGTTGGCAGTACAGGCATGGTGAAGTCAAATTTGAAGCTCCTCGAAGCTGTTAGAGACATCTGCTTTTGCTGCACTGTTTAAATAAGGGGAAGTATTCCTTTTTTTGTGTGCAACACAGATATGAGCAGCTCAGACATTAGCTTGTCATTACTTGGCTATGACCACTATGTATCAGCAACTTGCAAAGGGCTCCAAAATCAGGAGTGCATGTCTGTGTAAGACTGGTTTCAAAACACTAAAAATGCTGCCAGCACAAGCCCTGGGCAGGGTTGCAGTATCTCTGACTGTGAAGAGCCAAGGGGAGCACAGTGACACTGCAAGACTGGCTCAGGGAAGAGCTGGAGCCTAATCCCCCAGAAAAATGTCTGAATGACAAATGTCAAGAAGGATGTGATTATTTCCCATTGTGTAACACCTGACACCTCCTGAAGCATTATGTTATTAAGAAAACCATTCAGGTAGACAAGCATGACTCTTTCTTCCTCTTTGCCTTAAAGATGAATAAACATAAGGGGTAAGAGCAGAGGAGCATTTTGCGTAGTTGAAAGCAGCTTCATCTGCCTGGTTTTGCAAGGTGCCATGCTTGGAGCTCAAATCCCCCTACTGCCAACCTATCTTATCCGTATGGTAATGTTGACCGTTGTCCCTATGGTGTCCTCAGTGTGGGCTAGCAGGGGCTGGAGGAGGATCAGCAATGACGCGGTTCTTTCTAAATTCATGCAATTGCTGTCCTAAAGGCAAAAACTGGGCTGATGATGTTCTGTCAACCCTGGATGAGAGAGACTGTACAGCGGTGTGCGAGGCACCCTAGGAACCCATAACCATCATCGGCAATTCCAGCACAAGGCCTGCTGAGCATAGCCCTTGCCTCCAAGTAACTGCTTCCAGCTCTACTGGGCTCTCACAGAGGCTTTTCCCCACAGCCTATTCAATTGCTCCTGAGTTCTTCCTTTATGCACTTTTTGCTGTGCTTCATCCCCTAAATACAGGGTGAGGGGTAAGAGCAGATCATCCTCTCCTAAGCAGATGCTCCCGACATCCCCTCAGCTGGCCCGAGATGGTATCCCTCCCCCTCCTCCTCTCAAGAAACACAAATCCTAAAGCTTTTAATTCAATGAGTTGTGTCGTGGCGGGGTTTTTTTGGCAGAAACATTAAATATGAGCATGAAAATGGTTTTATGTATTGCATACACTAATAACAATAATCTTCATCTACTGGGCATAAGAGATCAGTGTAAGGCTGCTGCGAACTGAATGACTCAATTAGGGTACCCAGCACTTTTAGACTAGTAGACTCAGTGTTCACAGAATAATTTCACAGCTATCCTTGAAGAATTCCTCCCTCAGTACCCTTAGGAAAATGGCACATCATTGTCACTAAATACTAATCTTGTCTCCTTGGTTGGTAGGTAGAAGAGAGGCGTCAACGTTGCCTCACATTGTTCAAGGCCCATATTTTATCAGTTTATCTTTCCCTTAAGCAGTATGGCAGGTAAAGAAGACATGATGCAGATCTAAAGACTTTCTGAATTACTATCAATTTAAGATAGAGCCCAATCCCACGATGCACTTGTGAGTCTCTATTCCCAGAGAGCTCCAGTGACATGTTGGGACACACAAGCTGGGTCCCATGTGAGGCTGTTAGGTGTGGAAGGGAACAGAAATCTGAACAAGGGAACATGTAACTGATCCAACTGGTCTGAGGCCAGGCAAATGCTTGTAAGTGCACAGGGACCCTATTTCACATCCCTTGTGCTTGTAATACATCATCTGGATACTATGACAATTTTGTCTCTAACTAGATAAGTCAGTAGAACTATCCGAGTCTGCAGGAGTGCTGTGTGTTGGTAATCTCCACAACCTCCAGTGGAAACGGTTTGGCTGAAAAGCAGCAGCAAAGTCTGCCCCGAACAGCTGTCTCTCCACTACTGTGAAGACTACAGTGTCTTCTCTACTCTGTAAATGTTTGGTCCTTCCTTTCCCCATTCTGCTGAACACAGGTCACTTTTTGAAAATCTTAAGACAAGCAGATGCAACCCTACTGCACTCATTCTACTCTGGCAGCAGGAAAGTGGCTCATCTGATTGCCCAAGGACTCTGCCAGATGGCACCCGGCTATCATACTACTTGCCACTCAGACTCCAGCCTGTCTATGCATGGCAGCAGAGCCAGGGATCTGTTATGCCCACTGAGCCTCTGGCCGTATTACCACATCACAAAGGTTATTACCAGCAGAAGCAGCTTAAAGCATCTGTGAAGAGTTTAGCAGTCAGTTTTTCACCACCAGTTCAGAACAGGAGTGCTGCATTAGACTGATTTAAACCTTTCTCTTGCCTATCCAGAACGGCACTTGGTAACCCAAGATATCTTTTGCTATGTCTCTGCCATTGTCTAGACTTTCCCAGCGTTTCATCTAAAACTGACTACAAAAGTCTTTCAAATTTCATGGTGGATTTTAATTATTTAAAAAAAAGCGTGGTCCTTTTGTTCAGAAAATATACAGCTTGGTATACATGCATTCCCCAAAATGGGTTAAAAAACAACCAGACCACACCATCTCTCTCATTATGCAAGTTGTTGAGAAGCACAGGAAAGCATAATTGCTGTCATTCCATTATTTCCACTGCTTAAGTGGATAGAAGACAGGCACGAAGGTTAAACTTCTCTGAGTTTTTTCATTCACTATTTTATGAAGCCCTAAGGCCTTGCTTGCTCTGTAAGAACTTACTGAAGTGATGTGCCTATTTTTGTTAAGACACATGCTTTTTAGAATAATGTGTAAACTCAAGCCTACATACAGTAATAAGCCTAGGTGGCTGGCTTGACATTCAGACTGATCACTTGGGAAATGACAGTCACCATTTGGCAATTTTTTGGCTGGCAGAGGAAGAAGAGAGTTTGAAATTCAACTTGATTGACCTAACCTGAAGAAGATGAATATATAAAATAAAAGTAACACTAGTGAAATGCAGTGTAGAATAGAGGGCAAAACAGGATTTTACAGCACTTAAGAAGGTCAGAGTTTGCAAATCCTAAAAACATGTTTTTTAAAAAAAACCCAACAAAACCAGACACCCCCAAGTTTCCAGCATTTACAGGTTGATAAAACTGTTCCTGTTGTACACAGGATTTATGAGCATGATTTGCTGTACTGCAGAACAAGTAATGCTGCAGGATGTGAGATTTCATTACCAAGAAATGAGATCAGGAATTGGCTGTGACTTAGACAGGTGAAAACAGATCTTCTACCTATAAAAGCTCAAGTCTATTTTGCATTCTGCAGTCTAGACAGACCACAGTGTTTTCTCATCAGTTCTTTCTGCTACACTGGAGCACTTACTTTTAAATGAACTCTGTCCTGCTATCAAGCTTCGAAGCCATATAAATGTGTATGCCACATCTCCCATTAGTAAGATGACGCATTGCAGAGTATACGACAGGAATCCTCAGGGAATACTTTGGGATTAGAAGTGAAATACTGCACAGATGGGATTGTTGGGTAAGGGAATTCCCTCTGCCCCATATAGGGCTCAGAACATTTAGAGCTTTTTTACATGAATAAGCAAGATTGGGCCATTTTACCTTGTAAATATTTAAAGTACAGGCAAAAAGACGTAACATACTTCAAAACCTGAAAAAATAGGGCAGTTACAGAGATACAGACACTCGTGCTGCTCTTTTTTCCTCTGACATACCAAATATTCATTAACTTCTAGAGAAGGTGAAGAGGTATGAAAATATGTAAGGACAAGGACAGAGTTCTCATGCAAACTGTTAGAAGCTCAAGATTGGCCCCATTTCTCTCTTCATACTAACCCAAGATTGAACCACAATTACTTTTTGAATACACTCACTCTCTCAACCATCAGCAGTTAAAAATTTAGATCTGCTCTCTGGCAGATTACTAGAGTTACAGCCTTGTCTGCTGTTGAGAAACAGGTTACACAACCTCTAAAGCCAATAAAGCTCCCAGACAAGTCCCGTGTTTATGGGAAGATACCCCGCCTTTCCATTATGGTCTATCTAGCCATTGTTGCCCTCAGTATCAAGAGATCAGGTATCCAGAGGATTTGCAAAAGGCACAGAGGGCAGCAACGTGTTAACTCCAGCTGAATAACAAGGGGAGCTGGACCTGACTTGTAAACTCCCCACCTGACAAAGGCCGCTGCTAGGTATTAGCACCATGGCACCAAGCTCATTGTTTAAGTATTCCACCAGTAGCTTCAGGTTTCCCTATACATGATTGAGTCTAGCCATCATTTTCATACTTGGAATGGGATTTTGAAATGCTTGTACTGAACTCCTACAGGAATCTGTGAACCTCTTTCTCACTATACATCTCCCTTCAGCTCCCTGCTGATCTAACATGTTTTGTCAAAGTTTTGATGTCTCCTTTTGATTATAACTGATCTAGCTGATTTACAAGATAACTGTGAAGTCCCAGAACAGTCAGAGTTTGCAAGGTCCCACCAAGTACACCCCTAGTGCCTCACAGTGGGATCACTACTGACCGATACTTGCCTAGGGTGTCCCACAGAACCCCAGTGACACAGGCTCCACACAACCTCTACAGGCAATCTTTTTCCAGTCTACCATTCTCCTTTTTTGAGTCTTAAAAGGAAACATGAACTTGTGCTGCTGCAACTGGAAGCCATCATGTCCTGTCCTACCCACCACAGACAAAATTAACCCCTTCTTCTAAGAGCTCTTGAAGACTTGTTTATCTCTTGGACTTTTTTCTCCCCTTTAAGGTAAAAAAAATTAAATTCTTTCAATCTTTCCACAGTCCTGCTTACTATACCCTTAGCCATCCTTGATGCTCTTTATTAGACTTTCTCTTGTTGTTCCCCATTTTCTTGGAGTATAATGCGTAACAACAGTCTTCCAAGATGAGGCTTTGCCTATGCTCACAGAGGTGAAGGAATCCCTTCAGACATCTTCCAAGCTTTGCTGCCACTTACACATCACAAGATGACAACTTCTTTGCAAAAGCATGACCCTGTATATGCATCTCCCATTCCCACACCAAAGTCACTGTTTCCAGCTCAGCTTACAGCCATCAGAGGGCAGCAGTAGTTACAGTTTGGCAGATGACTGCTAGTTGGTGATCTCTGCCCAGGTCCACGTGGATTCCTCTATAAGCCATGGGCACAAAATATAGGAATATTAAGTGGTCTACCACTCACAGCATTACTTTGCTCATACCTCCTGAAAGTGTAGGCAGGGACCCCCAAAATGAACAGGCTAAATTTTGTATCATCCATGTTTCATGCAGGAAGTCTGCTCTTTTAAGACTAATAAAGAAAAGCTGCTGCCACCTCTGCCTACCTTTCACAAATAGACTTCAGCCATCTCAGTGGTTAACTGGTAACTTTGACAAATACTAATTTAAAAAAAAACTTACGCTAAAACACACGTCCATACAAACATTCACACATAATTTCTTTTTCCACAGTATCTTTTGCACCAAGCACTTAAAAAATATCAATCCTTGCAAGCTCTCTATGAAAAAGCATTTCCCTGATCAGATGGAAAAACCATAGCTTAAAGAGAAGTTAAGTCAACTGCCCAAAGACATAGAATGAGTTGATGACAGTTTTAGACATCTTTCTTATACTAAGCACATTTATGTTGGATCTGCAGAGAATGGACAACTGTATAATGCTGCATAATGCTTTTCAATTCACAGCTATGTACAAAATCGGCTTTCTTCTTGATAATGAGAAGCAAACCCTACATGGAAAGAACAGTACTCAATATCAAATGCACACACCTGATCACAAAGTGTCCTCACAGCCTAAACGGAGAGCACTGTCCTTCCACATAGCTGTCTGGTGGCACCTACACCCACAAAATACATGACTGTGCACATTCAAACAAGCAAGCTAAATACACTCTACCAGAAGAAAATGTGCCCTTTTAGAAGTCCTTTGGTTTGAACCTTACCTTTCCACAAGCCACCATGGACAAGGCAAGCTGGTACCAGAGGTGAAATTCATCAAATGCAAACTTCATAGCTCTCTCCAAGCACTGAGAAATAAATGTTCGGAAAAATATCAGACTTTTTTTGGTTTTGCAAATATCTTTTGTCAAGAGTACTGCTTGGCTCACTAATCAAATTAGGGGAAACAATCTCTTGTGGCCCAGGGTCCAGGTGACTTTTAGATTTTTTGATGACATCATTTTCCTCTTCCCAGTTAATGGGGCTTGCTAGCATACACCATCACTTCAGATGACAGCCACTTTGTTCAAGTGCCTACATATAAATTATTTTAATGTTTCAAACAGTTCTGTGCACATTTCTAGCCTGTGCTGCCATAGGTCTGTAGCTGTTTCTACTAATTGCCATCTAGTGTGCTTCATTTTCACCTTCCCCGACAAGTTGCTGCAAAGAGGGGGTTTGATTGCACGTTTCAAATGGCAGTTTCAGCAGAAGCCGGGAGGAGGTACCTCAGAAAGCATGACATACTGCCCTCTTCTGCCCAGCGTGATACTCAGGAGGTCGTAGACTGCAGAAGCATCCCGGAGGCTGACAGCTCGGTCATCCTGCTGGTCTGGCGCTCGGCTGATCACTGCGTCCCGGTTTGCCTGGGTACAGACACAAATGAAGCTTCAGACCCCAAAAGAGCAAGAAAGAACGGACTCCTCCATAGGAAGTTCCTCCCATCATCCATAGCATTGTTTAAAATTATCTCTAGTTGTTTTTGTTTTCTTTTTAACTCATCCCAACACAAGGAAGGTGTTTCCAAGACTTACTTTTTATCCACACAAAGCGAACCCAAGAAGATAGCTGTATGTACAGAAAGCAACGGCTAGGAATACCTCATCTGGATTTGTTTCACAGAATTAGAGCATTAGGAAACAGACCTAACATCCCATTTCCGCAATATTCAAGGCCATTCTTAAACCACATTCCTTATTACTTCAACCACCTGCAACTGTGGTAAAATATCAACCATGGAAATAGTTATCTTCTGTCTTTGCACTTGATTTCTTCCCAATAGCATGTGGTTTTGCTCCTCTTTTCTGCTACTGACTTTTTTTTTTAATTTGAGCAGGTTGCCTTCGTAATCAGGTTTGTCTGTCATCAATTTAATACAATTAGAGGTCTGGGCAATGCAATGCCAAATAATTCTTTAAAAATATCGTATAAATGTTCATTTTGCATAATCTATCAGTGCATTGCTGAGCCTAGATTGAAAAGAAACATTATTTTTGACAGATGATGATCAGTCTAGCAATTTGTGAGATCCCAGGCTCTCTGTTTTCCAAGCAGAGAGGGGGAGATTCCAATCCTAGAGTAAACAGAAAAAGTCTCTCTAATTTCCAAATGCAGAGGACTTCACCCAGACTGCCTCACCTCCAAGACAGCCCGGTGCTGGACACCACAGAGTGCTAGTACTGACTGATAGCACAGATACACTGCCCTGGGCTCCTCAGCTGAAAGGGGTGCAACACCAGACATTCAGGTCTAGACAACTAAAAGATCAGAAAAATTAAGAAGATTGCCAGCAGTTTCACCTGAGGCAATCGTTCCCTCCCTGAAGCTGGAAGGTTATGAGATTTATTTTATAATATTTACTACTATAATTTTACATCCATTTCTTTCTAATTGCAGGGAGATTTTTTTCCTAAAAAGGCTAAACATGGGAATTAAGTGTAATAAAAATTTCCAGAATATGTAGCCGTTAAAGCCCACGCATATTTCATTATGATTAAGCTGCAGCTGTTTCATCATGATATTATCTGTGTAATGCCCCAGTTCCAAGCACTCTTCATCACAGCCTTCAGCCGAGACAGCAAACACAATTACTGACAACTAACACAATCACAACCAAGAACTAAATGGCGACTGCAGTTGAAGGCAAACTGACAGGTCAGACTCAGTCTAGTGTTTGCACAAATAAACTTACACTGACTCTTGTAGCCACAAAAGGATTTTTCTTTTTCAAAAAAAGAAAAAAAATCACAAATTATTCAAAAGACATAATTTGTGATTTTAAAAAAGTAGTTCAGAACAATAGGTTGCATGAAAGAATGAAGCCACTTTCAGAGAGAAAATCCTGCAACCAGAGTACAGAAGCATAGCTCATCTACCACTATCGGCAGAACTAAACAAATAAGAATTAAAAAAATACATGTTTAAGCCCTGTTTAGATTTAATCCAAGACTGCTATCTTAAAAGGAAAAAAACAGGTTAAATGCATATATAGAATGATTCTGAGATTGCTACTTCAGAGTTAAAGACAAAACATACACGGAACGATCCTTATTGACAAGTGAATCCTCCTACATATATACAATAGCATTAATATTTTTTTCTGCACTGATTATATTGTTGTGACAATTGTTTGTAGAAAATAACTACTGAGATAGAACTCCTGTGTTGTGTAATCTCATCAACCTCCCATTAGTGTCAGCTATAGCCTGATGCTTTTTTGGGTATCTATCTACTACCAAGCTATGATTTTTAAATTGATGCATTAGCACAGATAGGAAATTAATCAGAACTGGTTAATGCCCATTAATGTCTGCTAACAGACATTGGTACTAGAGAGAACATGTCCAAATCTTGCAGTAAGCAGGGATGTGCGACATATTACAAGGATGAAACATTCTACAATTTCAGTCATATTGAACATATCATACTTTACCTAAGCAGACAGCAGTTAAAAACAACATATGGATAGACATGACTAATATTCTTTCCAAGAAGGTCATAAACCTGCTTATTTTGTTCAAGCTTTCAAATATCAAAGCTATAGAAGGTCTGTGTAATCTATCACTCTCTGTACTTGCATGCATAACAGTTGCCACAAAGCAAATTCACTATCACTTCTATCCCAACATTTTTTTAATATGGAACTTATTTCCAATTGCTAATTTCAGCTGCTCAAAAAAAAAAAAAAAAAAAAAAAAAAAAAATCAAGAAGCTCCTGCATTATCACAGAGATATAAAAAAAACAAACCCAAAACCAAAAGGTGCAAACCTCATAACAAACTGACTGAACAGCAGCAAGGACATGGAGTGTGTCTAACAGTAACGTAAATCATCGTACCAAGGCTCAAGGTATCATTCACTACTGCAGTGTTACATACAGGAGGGTGGAAAGGGAATGTTGAATCACCATTTCTTGAAACCCACTCAGGGAAACTGGAATGTTTCTGTGGCCTGCCTCTCACAGAAGGAAGGGTGCTGTGACCCAGATCACCATTAGCCAATTTTTTTGGCTTTACCTTTATTTATGTTTTTGTAAACTTCGATTTGGCAGTGAGAAATCCTGACAGTTGCAACACAGCATACACCTGTTCTGTTGGACACAGAATTTTACTTACTGAAACATACACAGAAAGATATCTCATTTTGCATTTGAGAATGCATAAATTCTAAGCCATTTACAGCAACATTTTTTCAATACCTGTGTTTCTGTTGTTTCAGATCACTAATTTTCCTGAAGACAAATGGAAAAAGGGTTATTTGTAGATCACACATCTCCAAACAGCGGATCAATAACATAAGCAGCAATTCCCAATTTGTCCTACCACGTTACTAGTTCTTCCTCCTCCACTGTAAACGCAGTAAAACATAGTTACAAATACATTTTCAACACCCCCAGCATGACTCTTCCCTTTAAGCTGTTCCCATTGTCACACAGACATGCCTCGCAGCACACAAGCAGGATGCAGAGAGATGGTGAGTCACATCATTAAAAGAAGAGAACCTCTGTTCAGGGCTGTTGTGTGGGATGGAGAAGGTCACTAATGCTACCAATAGGAGTTTCACCATTGGGAGATGGCGTCACTTGCATTATACAGAGCAAAAATATACAGTCAGTGCCCCTTTATTTGAGGTGCTCCTAGGTAATGGAGCAACCCACAGATGCAGATTGCATTTGCATATTCTGAGATGCATTAGACACAATTAGCTGTGCATGCAGGTGGCTCAGACATGACACCAATCCTATCTGAGGAGATAAGACACATCCTGCACTCAGCCCAGACTGAGCCACACACAGGACAGTGAATACCTTCAGCCCTCCCTCCCTTTCTGTAGCCCAGGGACACAGCCCATCTGCAGGCCACACACATCCAAAAGGTTCCAGCACAGGCTGGTGCCCCCGAGCTGACCTAGCTAGCGCTCAGCCACTGAGGTGTCCCTGTATCATGCTTGAAGCCCCACTCAGGTGTTCAACCTGACCAGGCACAGAACCAACTGGCATTCAGCAGGGCTTTTTCAGTCAGGCTCCAAACCACAGCAATACAACAGTATGGGACTTTCAGACCCATGCTGGCTCTGACAGCAGGGAAGAGATCTGCCTTTCCGGGGATCTGCGATTTAACTAACAACTCTCTGAGCTACAGACAACTTGTGTCTTCCTATCCTATATACAATATATGTACTGGCAAACTAGATAAGCGACCTATCCACAGAGGATTTGCTGTACATCAGTGACTCTGATAATTACAGCTTATTTATGGCATGTTTATTACA
This sequence comes from Athene noctua, assembly GCF_965140245.1. Taxonomy (NCBI): domain Eukaryota; kingdom Metazoa; phylum Chordata; class Aves; order Strigiformes; family Strigidae; genus Athene; species Athene noctua. The sequence goes on from NC_134037.1 coordinate 98,224,661, forward strand.
TGTAGAAAGGAAGAAAGCCACAGCAAATCCAAACAGCCATTACTTCAGCAGTTATTACGCACGCAGTTACGCTGCAGAAAATTAAATTTTACCACAGTACAAAGATGTGCTTCTTAATAAAATGTCAAGCAATCATATGAATTACAATAGCATTATATATAATATTCCATGTAGCAACCCCTTCTCACAGCAATTAGCTGTGAAGTATCCTTTAATTGCTCACTTTGAAACATGGTTCCCCCTGCTTTTTTCCAAAGAAGAAAAAGAAAGCAATTAAAATCTTTAATGAGTGCCTGCTGCCTGCCCCCTAATTCATGGGCATTCTAATGTTCAACTTGTGTCTCTTCATAATAGACATAATTGCCAGATTCACTGCAACCCATCTATACAGAACGGCGGCATGTTTTACACAGTGTACTGTAATAATGTAATTGGTGTGATTCAATACTAGCATTAAGAGAGAAAAACAAATGCTATGTGTGTAAGATTGACAACAAGCCTTTGAAATCATGCAATCGATGCCTCTACTGCTAAAAGCTGGGAAATATTTAGCCCATACCCTTTGGGTCTCCATTCTGGCTGTTTTGCTTGTACTGCCAAGAAAATGAATGAATTCTTCACAATGGCAAGGACCCATTCACATGAAAGAGGCTACAGACTTTTCACCTAAGTTATTGATGACCCCTACACAGCACTTGAACGTGCCCCTCGTTCATAAATAACCCTGAAAATAAACCTCGTTCATAAATAACCCTGAAAATAAAATATTCAGGGTTGATTACAAAGCTGCCGTGAAAATGGGAAGCAGGTGGAACAAGGAGCAAATATCATACCTCAGCCACCCCCAAAACTCCTCTTACAGAGATAACACAACTTGTTCCACACTTCAAACGAGAAGCACAGCAAATTAAAACTTACTGCCTTGTGAACTTACTGGCATCAGTCTCATTTCTGGTAAGCAACAGGTCACAAATTACTCGTACCCCATTCAGATGGCTCCGCAAAATTGCCCATTAGTTATCAAATATGACCACATAGATATATCTTATCTCTCACCAGGTATATTTTAACATCTTGTACTGTAGCAGAACCAGTTCTGAAACATCACTGAAAGACAGACAGACATAACTCCCAGCCAAAACAGCCCAACAACCCCACACAAAAGGAAGAGAGGGGGAGAAAGTCATGAAGCCATTTGATTATGGATACTGTCTTGGGTAACAAATTTGCATATTTGCTATCAGTAACCTGCACTTAGAAAGCTATGTTCCAAGAATTTGTATCCTCCTTGCAAGTTTGGAAACAAGACTTCCTACTGCAAAGCAGAAGAAAAAAAAAGTTCTCTACCCCATCTCTAGCATGTCAAGTTGGAACTATTTATTCAAGAGGCAATTAACAGAGGTGGTGTATTTCCCACTAGAAACATCCTGCAATTCATCTTTGCAGGTCCCAAACTAGCTTTGCCTTGCAGACCAGTTAAAGAGACAGTCAGATTTGCTACTGTAAGTGTATGACATGACCATGGTTTGGCAGGAACCAACAGAGCAGGCAATCCTGTCTCCAGTTGTCTCTTTCAGCTGCCATAGTCCAGTAGCCCTCAAGAAAATACTCATGATGGTCAGCCAGCTGCTGGGCTTGGTGGCATTGAAAATTTAAAAAATCCTACAGAAGCAACACGAGACTCTTCTTCTTCACCAACCCATTTGTTGGACAGCATTATTTTATAAAGCTAGGAACTGCAGAGCTGACAGGTTATAATTATTTCTGTGCTTAAAAATGCATGGGTTTAATTTTATTCCATTACAGGCATGCTCACAGCCATGAGCTTGCTCTCACCAGTAAAAAGAACAGAGCAAGTCCCAGTATCTTACTTCCTCCCTCATCATGTATTCTGTGCTCTCAGGCTCTCCAAGGTCAAATCGCCTACAGGGATTCAAATCAGAGATAAGATGGGGTTGACATTTTCAATCTTTGTCACACAGGCACAGAATTTATTAGTTTTGGATACAAGAAGCTTCGTTTCCAGTATGAGTGAAGTGAACACAGAGCCAAAAAACCCAATCCATGTTACCTGGTATGTTTGGTGAACCGCATCAGCCAGAATCCCCAGCTGTAAGAGCCAGGGCTGAATAAAGGGGTCTCAGACTGTGCACTGCAGAATCAAGAAGGGAAGTGCAAAGAAAGAATTTTTTTTTTATTTTTTACCTCAAAAGTAAACACAAAAAGTAATAAAAAAGTGTTCCATTCCTGGCTCTGAGAAACTTTTGGTGAACTTTGAGAGGCAGTGCAGTCAACTTGGAATACTCCTGAGAATGGCTATTAAAATAAACAAACTGCAGCTAAGGGTTAGTCCTGCCAAGCCTCCCCTGCCTACAACCTGCAGCACAAAGCACCAGTCCCAACGGCAGAACCAGTGCCATTCCCACTGGTAGAATGATGCAGAAAAAACACACTGTAGCATCACAATATGCCTTCAGTTCTCCCCACAAACAGAGTAGCATTGGTTTTGATGGGTTAAATGCAGTAAGGAAGAGGACTAGTGGTTTAAAAATAGGACAGTCCATTTTTTCCAACATGTGATAGGAACACATCATTCTACCACAGCCTAAGCTTGTAAAGTCTGTCACCAGCTGGCCTTCTCCTTGGTCTGAAGGAGAGCTTTTCCTCCTCTCACAAACGCAGCTCATCCATACCATAACTTGGGCTATGCAGAAGGAATGAGAATTTAGCCAGGAGGCCACAAACCCCCTTAAAGACAGTCCTGACTGTGGTAATCTTCAGGCTGCCTGATTTGTTTCACTAGATTCCTTCATGAGAACTCTACAGCCACCCACCGTGACTAAGTAACAGCTGGCATGGAGGAGGAGTACTTGCCAAACTCAACAACTGGGATGCTTTTCATTGTTTACTGAAATGCCTTAGCTTATGAAAATAGGTTCCCATTTTCAACAGGACAGAAGGAATACAGGAGGCAACTCAGGAGAGTGTCAGGAAGAAACAGGCCTCAATCTTTCACTGTAAGTGTTAATATACCTACAGAAGCATCTTCAAAGCTATGAAATAGGCTACCATGTTATTTGCACATCTGTAAAACTTTTACATGCTTAAGTGAAATACTGAAGGAACCCTTAATACCCCTTTAGAAGCTATTCTCATTTCACCTCACTAGAACATGCAAAGTTGCTCCCTTTCAATGCAAGGGAAGCCTCCAATGCAGAAAAGCTGGGGCAGCATCACAAGCCAGAACCCAGCATCACTAAGGCCCAGAAAAGGCTTGCTGGAATGTAGGGTCTGGCTCACAACAGACTTCTTTTTTCCCCCTTCCAGGAACAGTTCTTGTAACCCCCATAACATCTTCTGGGGAGCTGCACAGATCCCAGTGAAGTAGATGTTAGCTTCGCTTTAGGAAGGCAAGACAGACAGAAAAATTGAGTGAATTTCAACAGCAAACTACCTAGCACTGATCTACTCCCTCCCTGTATGGTTCAGGGGGGAAGAAAAGGTGTTGCAGGTATATACTACTTTAAAAAGCTATCATGTCCCCTTTTCATCAAATGTAGCACTTATTTACTTTGAGGTTCTCTGATGATTTAAGCCTCTCCCCAGTATATCTTTGTTCTGTGCCCCCTCCACATGCTGACAATTCTTCTATGTCTCCTCCCCCCAATTTTGACCTCCTTGAGCTCATTTTGGAATGGCAAAAGTGAGGAACAGGCATGTGGGACAGCTGTTTGGCTTTGCAGTCCTGCAAAAGAGTTATAATGGCATGGCTGCTCTTTCGTTTCTTTAAAAATCAGACAGGAAAAGTACCTTTCCAGTGAGCTTTGCTCTGACAGAGCAATCAAAGTGTCAGAGAAACTGGAGAGTTCCCAGCAAGCCAACCTAATTGTATACTTCTATTTCATTTAAAAGGGTTCATAATTGTAAATACTGAAAGAATGCCTAATCCAGCCAAAATTGAGGAACACCAACTATGTTGCTTACTGGCTTACAGAAACATATCATTATCACTTGCTACTGACACTCGCTCCAGGAAGGAAAATATGTTTTATTCAGTTGTTAACACTGTATCATTAGGGAAATCTCAAATGAAAATCTGCTTCTTGTTAACTCATTTTCCATGAGCTTCAGCAAATTTTGAAAAACAAAACAAAAACCTTTAAACAAGAAACAAACCTGTACATGAGAAAACTCACTAGCCGACAACAAAGGTGTCATGGAAAAGATGTCTCATGTCATAAATTAAAGAAAATTTCCCCTTCTTAGTACCATAAAACTACAGGAAAATATTTATGGATTGCAAACATGTAAAAATCAAATTGCTCCCTCTGTTCCTTCACTTCCTTCCACACTCCTGTGGTCCCAAAGTGTACTTCTATACACAGCTATATTTCCATACACTTGTCCTGTATTTTTGTTAAAACAATAAATTCACGATAGGCCTATTGCTAATGCAAGAGAAAGGCTCAGATGTTCCATTTCCCAAAAAACGTAAAGACAGTTATGGTTACTGCAGTGTTCTGATACAAGATCTCTGATTATTTAATTATTTATATACAGCAGATCTAAATGCCTTGTACGTACCTCCAGAAATTTCCTACATATAGAAGACAGCACTTAAGCAAACACAAGCTTACTTAGTTAACTTTGAAGTCAGCACAGCAGTCCTGTTCCTATCAATAGCATTTTCACACCGCTTCATCCATAAATTAGTCACAGGAGTAGTTCGCCATTTTACACACTATTGGATAAAACACGGATAGCTTTCATTCCCCTCAGAACAAGACTATAGAGTTCAAGTTCCCACAAGGCCTTTATGACTGCAAGCCCAGTCCCAGAAAAGGCTGGAGCAGCCGGTACTGTCACTGCTGCAGACCCCTGATCACCTCCTGCTTGGATCAGCCCTGACAAGCAACGCTGACATGAGTTCTTCTGATTTTAATAGAAGTGCATGTGGTGTTCTACAAAGCCCTCAGCCCTGGAGTCTCCACTTCCAACCACGAAAAGCCCTTCTAACTGCAGAAACACCCTTGAAAACACAAAGCAGATGTACTGTAAAGGCTTAATCTAGAAAGCACTAAAAAGCACGAAGTATAGTAGCACTCAAACATACCTGATTAAGACAATTTAATATTTTGGGGTGGTTCCGCCTCTTCAATTTTCCCCCAAATTTTAAAAGCAAACAACATTAAATTGCCATGTTCTGAAGAAGTTTGCAGGATAGGGGAAAGACTTGAGCCAGAAGAACCAGCCAAAGAAAAACTGAGGGAAGCAAAAAACAAAACTTCCATAGTATCTCTTTTCAACTTGTCTGAAAGCTGTTTAAAAGTTCCTAAGAGGGTCACTGAAGCTCCAAGGTTTTCAAATCTCACTTTTAGCAACAATTTAAAGCAAAGTAACGTTCCTTACACATTTTCAGAACACATTTCTTACACATTTTCTGTACATTTGCATCTTCTCAGAACATGAAAATGATCAAAGGTTACCATGCAATTTTCCATGCAGCTGTTTTTTTCCACCTTTTTCCCTTCCTCTTAAAGGAATTTTTTTAAGCAACATGTTATAAATAGAAAAAATCTAATTATTTCACTGTAGTTCATTAGGGATGTTTCTGCATGTGACAAAACTCCCTGTACCATCATCATCAGACACTGCCAAAGATAACTCAGGACTGAAACAACTAAAACATTATTCCTGCAGACTAAGGAATGTAAGCACGATACAAATTCCAAACAGTGGGTACCATCATCATGCCTGGCTTTAGGCAAGGCTCCCTTCGTCTCATTCTTGATCCATAAATCCACACAAATGTTTTGAATGGAAACATCTATCTACTGACAGGGTATCTGGATGTCAGAACGTGCATGCAGCTACAGTGAATGCAGTCACTTCCTCTTCTTGACAACTCCCAAACCCCTTCACTGACAGTCCATTTAATGAAAGTGGTGTTACTAATAAAAGAATAAATAGCATTTCCTTTTCAGCAGCTGAATCCTTGCTTCTGTTTATCTAGGGAAGATTCTGTAAACAAAACCAACTAGAAGACCTGACACAGAAACACCAGATATTCCTTTGTGCTATTAGTATTACAAACTCATTTTTGGCTTACCATGGATTCACTGATTAAGAGAAGAAGAAGAGCCTCTTCTACGTTGTCTTGAGGGCAGTAGGCACTGAAAGACAGAACACATTTTTCTGAGTAAGGTCAAGAGTTATTCTGTCAGCCTCTTTCTCATTTCACAAGAGTAGCAGTAACTTGAAACACCTCATGCATAATTCAAGTGCTAGGCAATACTTTCTTTTGCAGGTTCACACAATTAAAAGCTCTACTATATACCCTAGATGAGCTATATTGAACATAAATAGATTATTTCCATTTCATAGCAAGAAGAGCCATTTGGTTGGATTTTCTTCCTTCCTGTGAAAGAAAAATCAAACACTCAAGATTTAATGTTTTACTTTTCCAGCAGGCCTTTTGATGGGAAGTTAAAAACAAGAACACACAAAACTACTATATGAATCGGTGACATAATTAGCAGTACCAAAGAGTGTTCAAACACTTTTCTTCCTTCTGCCAATTAACTGAAATAAAAAAAAAAAAAAGGATACTTACTTCTCTTCTGTGTACAGCTCGGGCCTCCGACAAAGAAGATTGCTAACATAAGACTGATCTTCCTTGTTCATGAACTCAGGAAGTGGATCAGATAAAGGGCTCCAGTAACAGTCTTCACTGAGGGAATGGAGAAGTACTTGGGCTAGCTGTTTGGCTGCAGTCTAGAGATGAGTGAACAGTACAGAAAGAGACACATCAGTGATACCTTCTCCAACACAAAAGATTCACCTCTCCCCATGTTCCACCTTGGGAACGAGATACACCAACAACACAGTAGTACCACTTTTCAGAAAGCTAGAGTAGCTAAAGCAGCTGCTAAAAAGTCTACAGCAGTGGCAGCTTCTTCCCTCCTCTGAAAAGGCCAGTCTTCTGCTTTTACATGGTCCTGTTGCAATACTGTAAGAAAAAGGTAATAAGGCGGCCTGCCAAGGGACCCTCTGGTGAATGAAGACAACAGATTGCCACATGAACCACTGAGACAATCTTGCAAATGTTACTATCTTAGAATATGATGGAACTCCACTGCATTCTCAGCCTCAGCATTGTAAGCAAGTCTTAGCCCAGAGGCTACTTTTGTACTAGGTTTAAAAGATCAACCCTTTATCTGTTAATATTACTCTTCCTGCAGCCTTTTACAGCGTCACCTTGGTTCTGCTTCTCTTTTTGTTGCAATAATGAAGGGCGGAGAAAAGAAGGTTAGGAACTTATTGAGGCAACCACATCATATGCACTCTTTTCACTATTGAGCAGCCAAGGATCCTTAAATACTTGCTTTCCAGTTCATGTGCATAGCTTGCAAGCTGGGCACAAAAGCGAGCAAGTTAACTTGACTTTGCAAAACTATCCTTGGTCCTTGTCCCCCACCCAACAAATCTCTAAGTTTTTGCATTGTGAATAGTTGGAACATGCAAATAAGCACAAAGACATCAAAATGGGTGGCATCTTCTCTGAATTCTAAAGCATCACAGCACCCAAAGCTGTAAATACTGCACAGAACAGTGGCAGGCTGAAACTTCTCTCATAATAATTGTAAATATTATTTTGGAACTTCTCTGACTACTGCATATGCATCTCATATGCAATTTACACTCTGAGATGTGTTATGAGGCCACCAATAGTAATTTTCTTTTAAATACCAGGATAGGTATGATTGATAACTGAAGCATTACTCCAGTTGAGGTATGACATCTATAGGACCAAATAAATCATACTGAGGTTAAAGTTCCTTTTATCAGATTCAGAAAAATAACTTATTTTGAGGCAAGGTTCTTTATTTCCATCCCCCTCACCACACATGAATTCAATGACATTTTAAAATGCAACCACAGTAACATGTACGGTTTCTTAACACCAGAATGGGAGGTTTCATAGATATACCTTGCAAATGGCAAAATGATCTGAATATATAATGGTGCCTCAAAGAAATATTGTCATGCACAGCTCCCTGGAAACCCCAAGACCTTCCATGTACTCCTAACAAGTTAAAGAAAGCCTTCTATTTCTAACTAGGCTTTTCTATGCTTTTTATAGCAAGTAACCATGAGCAAAATAGCCTAGGGCCCTGCAACATTAGCCAGTATCATTTTATCATCTCAGTGTGTAATTATTCAGTCAGTTTTACCCCAAGGAGCCAACTCTCCTTTATTTTTTCCTACAGTCTTAGAGGGGAGGGAAAAATAATAAGACAGCAACAAAAAGATCTCTGCTGGTTCACACAGAAGTAGGAGTACAGTTTGTGATAAGCCTTTCAAAAGGCAAGCACCAAATACTTTAAGTGCCTTTGATTTTAACATACAGTACAGTAGCTGTGTAAATTAGCTTCACTCTTGTTTTGAATAAGACCAAACAAACCAGAACAGGCCAAGACTCTGATTTACATTATTACTGCCTTTGGCTAAAAAAAGCATCATTATGCTTGAAGAACACTGTGATCCCAAAAATTAGGAAAAAAAAAAAAAAAAAAAAATCAAGTGTTTCACTTTCATGCTTGAAAAACTTGTTTAATTAAGGACATTCCTCCCTTTGTCCCCTTGACAGCTCTTTAAAAATAGTAAGAAAATGAATAAGCAACTTGCAATAAAATGAAAATCCCAGGAAAATCTATTGGATGAACACCTTCAGATTTCCCCTTAGGGATAAATCCCAGGGGTGTTGTACAGCTCTCCCCAGTTGCACAGGGACAGGAGCATTTGAGTGCCACTTTCTGCCACGGTATAGCAACAGCAGATGGTTAGACTCATTTCAGCAAAATGGTAAAACAGGCAAGCAAGAAAAATCCCCTGAACCCTGATCTCAATCTGGAAAAGGACACAACCATTTGAGCGTGACAATTATTCAAGTCACCTCTTCTAATTCCCTGCACAAAGTTCCACATGCATCTGTATTTTCAGGCATAAGGTGGTCCCAAGGCAACAAGAAGCTTCATTTTGGAACTTCTGTTCTGGAAATAGACAAATGTGAGGTAAAAAAGCACCCAGGATACCCTTTCTGCTCATACTTTCATTTTAGCTCTGCATTTGCATGTGAGCTAGACACACCGTCAGTCCATCCATTGGAACCTGGCACTCTCCCATCTCCAAAATTCTATGGAAATTCATGCCCACATCCCTTGCCAAACTTCTCTGTAATCACACAAAACACAAAGCTTAACCAAGCAAAACAACAAGTTTAGTTGTATCAATGTCAATGCTTTTAAGGCTGCAGAGTTTTCATTTGTGTTCTTGAGATCGCTATTCTCCATGCTGCTGACCTTGTCACCTCCTGAGTAACTTCAGGACAAGGTCTCTTAAAGGGGAGACAGGGAAGAACCAGTTAAAGCTCTAAGAAGTTAAACAGGCACATAAATAGCTTTCTCCATGATTGCTTTACCAGAGGCACTCAGTATAACAGGATGAAGAATGCCAACACTAACAAAAAAAATATTCATAAAATTAAAATCACTCTGTACTGTATTGAGAACACAAAAGCACTTGAGTATCAAAAAAAGCACTGCTTGTTGCAAGAGCCAGAAGTCTTATTGCTTCTACATGCAAATGCAAAAAGGTGTGCATGCACACACTGAAAAGCGAGAAAAAAACCAAGACATCACCAGAGGACAGTATTGTCAAACTAAATACATCCCTATTTCTACCAGAGCTAGAATAATGCACTGGAAAAAAAAAAAACAAACCCAGAAGTAACCCACATGCCCAGGTCTGAAAGCTGAGGTTTCAATTGGGCAGGTCTTTGAATTAAGTGCATCACTTGGCACATCACTTCCAAAAGTAAAAAAAAAAAATAAATAAAAAGAAAGAAAAAAAGGGCAGTAATCAATTGAATGAGGACAAATACATTTTTTGTCCTACTGCAATGGTTACTAAACAAAAAGAATTCCTGCATAGCAGGTTACCCCACCTTCCCATCTCCCATTCCCCTTACCATTTTGAAGGTCTGAGTAGCTTTTGTTTCCGCAGTCCGTAGTATTTCTCGCAGACTCCTCATTCCTTTCACAATATTTCTATGGGGAAGGCAGAAAAAAACCACATCATAAAAAAAAAAAGAAAATCAGAAGGAATCAGCACATTGGAGACAAAATATTTTTATGATGCACCAAAGCTTGGCAACAAACTTGACATCAGATAAACTCATGAAACAACCACTGAGTGTGCAGTAGCGAGACAAGTCACTCTGAGGCACAGATAGGACAATGGCACCAAGCGAGGTAGTGACTGTAGCATGCCTACTCCAGATGGCTTCCTAGGAGAAGATCACATTCACATTTGATGAACAGAGGGGACATTTGGAAGCCTTTCATAACTCATATTTATAAAGCAGATGCTTCTTCTTAAAAGCATCCACATCTCCTCTTCATACACACAGATTGTACTTGTTTGAATTACACTGAGCTTACGTGATGCTTTTAAATGACGATTTCTTTTAGGTGGTGCTTAAATGCCTGGTGTCTGAATGGTCCAGACACATGATGAAATTACAGTGCTTTGAACAGTTTATTATCACGCAGCTGATTTGCACTAACTGTCTGTAAGCACAGCTTAACCTGCAATAAAAGAGGGTTAGGCTAAAAAAAAAAAAAAAAAAATCACATTACTCTGCATACATGATGAAAACTTAAAGCAGATTACTTACCAAATCATGTGTCTGAGCATCAAGAGAGATGTAAAGATGAAAGATTAAACACTGGACATATTACTTAACACACTTGCAGTCTATAAGTTCTTTAAGGCTAAGGACATGGCCCAACTACCACAGTAACTACAAAACAGTTCAGATCACTTTTACTGCAAGGTGGAAGCTACCCCAAGAAATACACACTACCAGAAAAGAAGCAATGCTGCACTGAAATAAAGACAACCAGATAAGCAGTTGTACTGGCACATTAACTGACACTTCAGCTTATTCCAGAATTTTCTGTGCAGACGAAACCTAGATTTCATAAAAAAAGCAAGCCATACACTGTAACAACCTTTTTTGTCAATTTGATTAAATTTTGAAGGTACGAAGTGAGGAACCTTAACAAAATGGATGCAGGACAACTAAGAGAGACACTGGACAGGCAGGATAATGCAATAAAAGGGTGGGCTCTCAGTAGGAGGGACTCTTTAGAGAAGGAAAGAGCTGCAACTACTGAGTCCCAAGATAAGGGACAGGACTCAACGAATACTGAGTTATCATGATTATGGAAATACTAGTTGGGTAAAAAGTCACAAGAGGAAGAGGAGGCATCTTCAGTCTTCATCCTGAAGACCCCCGCCCATGACCACCAGTGGGCCAGGACCCACTGCACAGGCGTAACTAGGAGGAGACCAGGGCAGAACACACGAAAATAACTTTTAGAACTCGTTATAATAAAACCCACATTTCGTGGAGAGATCATGAATATGTACAGATGTTTTTGGACCTATCATGAATATGTAACACTTCACTGTATAAAGCCAAGTCAAATTACCACAATGGGTGTGCATGCTTGAGGAGGAGCGGTCCCCCATGCACCCAGCACTGCATTAAGCATGCCTGCTTTCTAATACTCTGATTCTGAGTCTTAGAGAGTTCTTCCTCAACCGGCTTTTCAGCATCAGGTAAGCAGTACAGACTGCACTTGGGCCCACTTTCATGCACTGCAAACCTTCTTGCACTGCAGAATCAATGGCAAATATTTGAATAAATAAATAATAATTTTTAAAAAAGTAATTTGAGAGGGGTGGAGTGGTGGGTGGGCCAGAATTTAAAATGGGATCACATTTACCATGAATATTGACTACATAAAATGCCACCCTAAAGCTTATGGTCACCAAGTCACAGAATGTGAATGTGTGTGGCCTTACCTCCAATCAATACTCATTTCAAAATTTTAAACTTTGAGGTAATCTGTAGGTTACCTAGGAGTGGGCAATCTACAAAGAAGCAACGAAATAAGGCAAGAGGAAAAACACTGGAAACTTGCCCCTGTGGAGAAAGTGGGATGTCTTTATTTTAATTTCCACTTTCTTTTAAGTAAAAGATGTGCTTTGAATTTATCAAGGAAAAAAACCTCAAGGAAATTTTTGTGAGTTGGACTTTAATACTCCAGCAAGTTCTCTTTAATACTTCAGCAAGACATCAGGTGTTCTTCTGTGGGTCTAGAAAAGAATATACCCACAAAGATACATTCTAGACCTTAAACTGAGGAAAATAATAAAGCACGAGGTGATATTTATGCACATGAGTAGCCACACCAAATCCAACAGAACTGTTCACATGCTATTTATTATCAGATAGTTAAAATCAATAAATACCCCATCTAAACAAAATGCACTTGCTCAATGCTCTCCTCAGTTACTGAAAACTACTGGCATTTGCTGTGCTTCCTTGGGCTCCTTAAGAGGTTGGACAGAAGAGTTATGGTGTATAATAGTTCTATATTTTCAAGAATGCATATGTTTACTATTCTTGTTAGGATAATGGTATTTATCTTAAAGTGTCAATGAATTCCCTTAACTAGCATCAGAAGGAAGATTAGTGACTGCTTGCAAAGCCAATTAACTCCACATTTGACATACACTTAATAGACAAAAAACCTAGAGAACATGCTAAAAAGAGACAGTTTTGTAGGAGCACCATTTCAGTTCCACTTTTTAGACAAGGCCATAAACCAAGTTAAGTTTCATGTGAAGCTTCATTGCTCTGGGGGAAAGGGGAGAGGAAAAAGAAGGAATATTGACACACTGAAGTGAATGAAAGAATAAACAGCAAATTGCCATCCATCTGCAAGCAGTCAAGAGTTGAAACCATGAACCATGTGACAAATACCTTGGAATACCTTCAGCAGAAGGTAGAAGTGCAAAATGGGCATCGTGGGAGAAGCACCCAGCACTTGACACCTCCCAGAGAGGTGCTTGTGTGGTCAGGGTCTCTCAGAGAACACCTGCTCCACCCTCTGAGCTCTCAACTCTGGAAGTGCAAAGCATCTAACAACAGTTCCACAGGATTGAGGATTTGGTTTGGCAGCTTTTGTATTTTGAACTTTATTGAACATTACTGAGCCGTGACAGGAGACAGAGCACACCTGCCAGCAGCCTGCAAGCATACCTCACTACAGGAGTCTGTCCTTCCACTCTACTGTTCCAAGTCTGGAGGCCATCTGAGCACACATTTCATTTTAAGCATATGACTTGCACTACTCATAACAATATGGAACTTACTGTTTCATTAATCAATGTCCTTCATATACTACACATGTACTTGGAGAGATTTTTTAAAAATTAAGACCTGAAGCAGCTAACAAAGAGAAAAGCATGTATTTGAATAGAAATACACGTACATAGATAAGTGGATGAGGATGCAAACCTAAAGCCTCGGGCAATCCATGGTGAATCCATTTGATCTTGTCTAGATCAGAAACTAAGCAGTCTTGAGCCTCTGCAGAACTTGGATAGAAGACTGGAAATCCCAGGTACTGTTACCTCAAGCCACGGCATGTCAAATCATGGAAATTAAAAGAGTTGGAAGAGTCCATGGGCCCCTATTGCACTGCTAAGATACCAGAAGAAGAAATGAGGAAGAACAGGAAGGAAAAAGCACATGGTCATTAAACTGCCTTGGTTTTAGCCATAAAAGTGGCAAGAGGCATTAAAAAAAAAAAAAAACAAAACACAACCCCGATGGAATGTGGTTTAGGATTCAATTATAGCTAATCTAACAAAGAGGAACACAGAAAATCATGGGCACAAACTGTGCAAAGAGCACCTCGACTCCAATCAGTCTAGCTTGGCATGAAAATTTGTTTTGTTTGTACAAGTACCCTGTTAATACAAGGTAATTAATTACCAGTCCATGAATCAAAGCAGTTGCATCACATTTATGTCATATTGTTGACACTACACAAAATTTTAAGATACACGAAAATAAAGAAACACACTGTTTTCTATGCAAATTGCTAGGAAAAATATTGATAATGAACCAGAGTGGACCATGGGCAGAGAGGTCTGCAACGACAGGCCCCCAGCAACATGGGCACCAGAAGGTCTTGTTCTTATCCCCACTCATTAAGTGTTACAACAGTCGCTAACAGTTGGAAGAGACCATCTTGAAAAGACTACATAGCAGTTTGCAAAGCCATCTTTCCAAGGCAAAGGGGTACCTGAAGCAAACAAACAGCAGGAACACCACTGCCTCTGCCCAGCTCATCCTGCATCTTGTTCGGGTTTCTAAAAATTTACTCTCTTCTTAGACAGCTGTTCACGCACAGGCACAAAATGTACTTGAAGAAGTAAGCCTCTGAAACTCAGATTCCTGTCAATGAAGATACATGTAACTACAACAAAGTGCATTAGAGTTTCCTAACGGCAGCCTGTCTAAGTAGGGTGCTCTAAAAAACCCAACACAAAATAAAAGCTTAGCACTTATCTAGATCCATCCAGTAGGCAGTAAGACTCACTTCCAAATTACCAGCTGCAGTGTCCTGGATAAGGTGCTAGATTGGGAGAACTGAAGAGGAGATATATGACAAGAAAGCCCACATAAATTCCACAGAAGAGATTAATAGTCTGGCAGAGACAGTCCTGCCTCCCTTTGTACATTAGATTCTACTGTAAAACAACACATACATGAAGTTACTCTTTCAAAGTACCCCTGCAACAGAAGCCTACAAAACTTCAAAAAGGGAACTGATCACTCTAGAAAACTGACATAAAGGAAGAGAAAGGATTGTGTAATCTCTCCTTACTAACCATTTTCATCAAGATTTTCCAACATAATATAGGTCATAAGTTGAGGGATCATAAGTAAATCCAATTTCTAATAAATGCTTCATATTTATTTTCAGAAATTAATTTTCTTCAAAAGTGTCCCATCTAGAGCTTCCAAAATAAACCTCATCCTCTAGAAAACTCTGACTTTGTCTTGCCTGTGAAACTCCACACATACTTCAAGTGTCATTAAGAGAACAGCATACTTATAACCATTACTTCACACAGGTGAAGACTGTTTGCCCTAAGAAAATACTAAGAACATCTTGACCAAAGCCCCCATAACAGTATGGAGTGTAATACCTGATCAATACTTTGAAAGGAAAGACAGTAAGAAACAAGTCTAATCTTCACACATCCACATCAGAAAAAAAAACCAAACAAAATCCAGTGCACATGCTAACATGAAAGACAACTGACTAACTCCTACAGTACGACAGCATATGCCTCCCTGTATTTTGCATCCACAACATCAACACTGCTCACCAGAAGAATGAAAGAAAGCTTTCTTGGGATGCAGCAGGGCAAACAACTGCAGGAAACGTGTCTTCAGCACCACAATATTTTTAAGTAAACATCTTACATCTTATTAAAATCATCTGGGACTTTCAGAGCTGCAAGACTTGCTGGTCCTTACAGCTCGCGGCTCACCATCGGAAAGTGAGACCACACCTTCTTTTGCACTGGTGCCTTCTTTCCACTGCATACTGCAAGAGAAAAGGGCATCCCTGACCATGCTCCATGAAGAGCATGCCGGTTCCTGCCAGCAGGAACAAAAGCACAACGCCACCACTCATATCCTTCAGCTCTTCTGCCTGACAAGACAAGAATAAAGTGCTTTCTATTTCTTTTGTACACATGTGCTGCTGGAGAAGGACATCCCACCTGGTAAGACCTACCCCCCCACCAGCTTGATCATTCATCATCCAAGGCTTATTTGCTATCTGAACATGCTGGAAGCAATAAGAACAAAAACATTTATTTGAGTTGTTCAATATCAGGTAGAGAAATTTATTATACACATGAAACATCCTAAAAAGCTTCTTCCCACTTCCCTTCTTTCCTTATATCCCAATGCTGCTTATGCCCTCTCGTGGCAGAAACCACACATTAATACTAGCTGGGGGCACAGAGACAAAGCTGCTGAGTCTCACCAGGCTCCTTCCCCCCCCCAGAAGACCTTTCATTTCCCTGGCTGGTGTTTTTCACTTGCACTGAAGGAGGCGAGGAAGGCGTGGGGCTCTGCTCCTGTCCCAACCACAGGAGCTCCATCACACCGACTGGGATGTTCTTTCATCAGGAGACAGCTACAGAGAACGTTTTCCTTGCTATTGCAGCGATTCAGCTTACAATCAAAGCACTGCTTAATTCACCGTGTATTTTGATTCAAAATTGTTTTCCTGTAGGGGTTTGGGGGGTTTTTTTGGTTGGGGTTTTTTTTTGGTTTGTTTTTTAAGGCTGTCATTTAAATAACATGGGAAGGGAGTAAGCAGGGCCCACAGTAATAGCTAAAACAGCCCACTAGATATATTGAACTGATGAAGACTGAATTCAAACACCGCTGAATAAAATGAACATGATTGACTTTGATATTCAAAAGGTGCCTAGAGGACATCAGTGCCATATGTTCTAAATGAGATTTTATTACATAGTTAATGAGCATACTGGCAAGACCTGAGCTTTCTGTTTGCCATGAGAACAGCAAAAGGCTCGGAAAGCACATGCTGTGCCACAGCTGGTCAACCACCAACTCACTCAGGAAAACCAAATTATCTGTCCCCTACTGTCAAGGTGATACTGAAACTACGCCTTATACTTGTAAGTCCATATTTTCTTTACACATAAACTTGTACTCACCTGACTAAAAGGGTCATTTCACAATATTAGGGCTTAGTGTATTTGTAAGCCTTTGGGTTAAACAAGGCTTCCCTGAAGGCACCTTGTATGGATATGCTTACTAGTACAGCTTCACTGTACATGCAGGCTTTTAATGAAAGAATGGGGAACACTGAGGCTATTCACAGCTGCATTTAAAGTCATTCTTGGGGAATAAAAAAATAGCAAAAAAGCCCTAAATAAGAAGAAATCCCTCCTCCAACAGAGTCAAAAACTGGTATCCATCTCCTACAGAAGAATTTAAACTGATTTTTGCTGGGATTGTCTTTTTCTAGTTTTCTTCCTTTCAATCTCCCCTCATTTTTCACTTTCTTCTCCATTCTACTCAACAGGAAAAGGAGAAGGAGTGATGACAGAAAATATCTGTGATTGAGTGTGAAGGTAAAAAAGCAGCCAAAATTAAATATTTTCAAAGATGGTTTGCTTGAAGTTTATATAACTTTGACCAGCAATATTACACAGAGCAGTGAGAAATTTAGTATCTTGATTCCTTGAGAACAAATGGGATAATATGGTACAAGAAAAGCGAAGGATGGATTCTTACAAGTACTGTTTACACACGTTGAAGAAACACTCTCTCTACACGGCAATCTCTCCACCAGCTAAACAGAGTTGATTATGTTTTGAAGACACAGCCTGGTTTAGGTAACAGTGTGCCCTCACCAATGGCCTTTGGAAGTGGGCATTAACAATGTCTTTTTTATTGTTCTTGAGAAGGTTTTCCTCAGGTGAAATTCACTGTAGGCTTGCAGATACCAACTTCTCTTGCCCTTCCGAGGTTCACTGGGAGCTGTATTTCAGAGGCATAATAAATACCATGAAGCAGCACTGTTACCACATGCATCCTCTCTAATAAAACCACACAGATTTGGGGTATTGATCAGGACATTTAAGATCTTAAATAAAACAAACAAATAAATGAAAGAAACTACCCTTAAGACTTCACTGAGCTCTAAACCAGGCCCTGTGGCTGAACAGTTTAAAAGCACACAGTAATGTAAATTCCGCTCTCTCTTTAAGGTCAAACTCCACTCATCTCCACAGGGAACAGAGCTGAGCCAAGACAACAAAACTGTTCTACTCCACCCTACTTATGGGTCTGGAAAGATGAGGCTTAGGACTCTTAAGAGACAGTGAGAGACAAACAGGAGGGAGGGAAGGATACTGAGGGTACTTGAGGTGAGTCAGCAGCAAAAAAAGTCACAACAGAACACATACAAAAGAGATAAACCTTCCTCTGTTCTGAGACAAAACATGCAACATTATCTATTTTTATTAACATCTGCATCCACCTACCCCTTCTTCAAGTGAGTCACATAGGCACTCTGTAGAGCTGCTTCCAGGAAGTAGGAAAGTTCAAACTCAGAGTAAGTCACGTTGCTGCCCTTGACACTCCTTGAGTGTGTGTTGTTTAAGGTCTGCAAGGGGAGGAAAGAAATATCTGGGATTACAGACAACTGTTTGAACTAGCAGTTCCTCATGAGCCAGAGACATCTCCAACAACAAAATGTTCACTTCTGACATTACATTCTTCTTCAGACTACTTGAAAACTTATCTTCATTAGTTATTCAAAAACCTTTCAAAGTCAACTTCCATGACATACTCTGTATGCAATGAGTTTTGAAACACTATCCCTTATTACTTTCCAACCTTTAATAAAGTAGAAAGCTACACTCTAATACCAAGGGCTTCAGAAGTACTACTTCAACCACATAGATGCAGCAACTTGCACAGAAATATTAGTGCAATGTTTGAGTAGGTATGTCTAGCTTAACATAACATAAATATTTGTTAGAGTTAGTAAACTACCAGGAATCCTGATGGAAGAATCTTAGCCTTTCATCTGTTTCTCCAATCAAACCCTTCCTGCTTTTGCTTCTGTACTGGTAACAAACACTTTTTTCACACTGTTGAAAGTTGCCCTATATGGAGTCTCCAAAGCAGGATTTTACATCCAGGACTGCAGAAGGCCTATGGATTTTAGTACACCTATCAGTAATCCTGCATCCTTGTCCCCATGTCCAGAAGATGAATGAATTAGTTAAAACTCCTTCCCTTCTTCGCAGACACAAGCTGTCAGTAACATTTACAGTGCCCAGTACTGGCAGAACTTGTCCTTCCACAAGGGAAGGACAGTACTTAAATAAAATGCCATTCAGCTTTTTCCTACAAAGAAACAGACCAGACAACTTATTAGCTGGCTTTCTTAATGCATTTTTATATATGCACTAAACTAATTTTTTCTTGTTTTAATGCAATTAAAAACAAAACCTGGAACAGACACATACCTTTGCTGCTGAGAGGAGCAGAAATATCTGGTCAGAAGGTCAACGGCCATTAAGTTACAGAAGAACATGTAACATGCATTGCCATTAGAGCTGCTGGTGTCAAGCATAACGTGTGGCAAAGGAAGGGCATGGGAGCGCATGGCGTGCCCTGTTAAATTCAGCTAGGCAAAGTTACAGAAGCAGAGACCACAAAACGTGCTCAGCAAATCAGCAGCACAGCTCAGTGGAGGGCTCACAGTACTCCTCTTGCTCACCATCCTAGCCAACCACTGACTAAGCAGTTACTTGCTACTAATGATCTAGGTTCCTCCAGTTTCACTTGGAGAAGGCGAAGCACTGGCACTTAAGCTGCTATGGCTGACCCCAAAAGGTTACTTTCAGCTCATTAGGGATCTCAATATCTACTACTGTGTATCATTTACACAGCAGATATGCAAAATGCCTTGAGTTCCTTCATGCTGGCACTTGCTATGCAAAGTAAGAGCTAAACTTGAGATACAACCTGAGCATATCTGAAGTATTCGGTGCTTTCCAGACATCATTCTCAGAGGAAACTAGCAGAGACCAGATAAACTGCTTATACTGACACCTCACTCCTTCCAACTTGTTCTCATACTCCTTATTGTCTATGATCACTCGGCATTTCCTCATCAGTTTTGCTGTCAAAACCCTGGAAATTCCACCCAGGACACCAGGTAACACCCTGAGCACATTCTTACCTTTTCAAGCTCCTGCAAGTACACCTGGGCAATGACACATGCTGTCTCAAAACAAGAGATGACTTCCTCCTCCCTTTCACACAGTCGAGCACGTGAGGCAACTGAGTTGGTTGAACGCTCCAGTGACAGACCTGCAAAATGGCAACACCTTCTTTAACTGGAGCCTATCAACAGCATTATGGCCATGTCATTCCTTCATTTACCAGCTGACAGTAAAGTTTTTCCGCAGGTGGGTTTCCCCCTTGTTTCAGTGACTTTCAGAAAAAGACCCCCAGGAAAACATAACTCCTACGCATGCAAGGCATTTTGGTCATGCTGCTCAAACACCTAGTGCCACTGCACGCTTCTACAGTGCCTTTCAAACACTTTAACAAGAAAGTATGTACAATCCTTCTGGTAGGGAAGAGCAAGCAGAGAAATTAATGCCTGTTTTTCCAGAGACAGCTATAGATTTTGGGTGCTTCAGTGCAAGTATTGTTTCAGAAACACCCTGGCACTGGATTTGACAATTTCTAAGCATCCACTATTCCAAGTGAAGCCTTCAATAAGCAGCAGTTTTGAGGGGAAAAAAACCCTGGAAAATGATACCAAAACAAAGTTGGAAAATCTGAGGCCTCTCTTGGAAAATATGAGCACATGCAAATTGCACATGGACACACAGCAAGCTCTTGGCAAGGCACAAGAGACTCTTAACCACAAGATCACCCTCTTTTTCAAAGAAAGGAAAAAACCCTGGGTTTTATACTACTAAAACTCTTCTTTGTATCATCACCTGACCTCATTTACAAACAAAGAGCATGTTAATTGAAGACCCACAGCTACTGTCCCTACATGAAAACCTTTTATTCCCAGATCCTTGTCTAGCATCACACTATGACATCCTTTATATCTCTGTACCTGTTTGGAGAGGCTACATATCCACATGCCAATTTTACTCTGATCAGTGTAGGTTCTTATGCCACACTGGACCTTTTCAAGACACCACTGCTTGGAAACTCATGTCTTCTACACCATACACAACTGTACTGATGCCCAGTAGCCCAACACAGGTTGTAAAAAGTTCAGAAAATACTTCCCAATAAATTTTATATATTACAACACTCCCTAATACCAATGAAAAATGTATAAGATGTAACACAAAATCCTAGTACTCCTAGTACAGATTCACAGAGGTCATGAAAGAGGAGAATTCAGCTGTTTGGACAGTCTCTCCAAGGAAGCGATGTAGACTGCTGCAGCATATAGCAAAGGGTTCTGCTCCATGTGAGGAGTGGCACTTTCCTGGGCCCCCACGATCCCAGGAAGCACAGCATCTCAGCACAACTCATGTCAAGAGTCTGACAACAAACCCTTGTGAGGCAGCAATGAGGAGCTAGGCTTCCCCATGATAAATGATGCAGTACAAGCACTCATGCTGGAGGAGCCTGAGGCTCCTAGACAGTTTTGTTTACTTCTCATGTTCAACGTTTCTCTTTTGTCCCCTTGGTTATTCTGCTAGGAGTTTCCCTATCTCATGTCTTGTATCTGAGCCAGACACGAGCTGTTAGTTCAGTGGGTTGAGAAGATGCCCCACTGGTGCAAGCTGGGGAGGTGGCTCCCCACTCCTTCTGCCTTCTCCCAAGTCAGAAGCACACAGCATGTTCCCTCAAGGACCTCTCTCAGAGGAACACGTTAGTACCTTTCACCTTTGAAAATCCTGACCAGAATAGAGCAGGGGGAGCTGATTTACTTTAAATCAGGTGTATGTGAGGGACAGGGTCAACAATGATTTTGCTGCTTTTAACTAATGCCCATTCTGTGTTCTCCCCTTTCTACTGGCATACACCACGTACAACACCCGACACAGAACTGATTTTATGTCCCAGTCCACCTATGAAGTCTCTGGCTTTATTTCATAGGTTGTTTCCTGTTATTTCCACTTCCTAACCCTCTTGCTATGTAATGAAGGGAAAAGAGGGTGTTAACTCTCTATAATAGAAACCATCTAGTGCTGAAGCTAGAACAATCAACCTACAAATATTCTTCTTACAAGTGTCTCAGTTTTATCTACCTCTGAATTTCCAGTCATTCCCCTTAACTGAAGATAAATTTTAAGAAGTGTTGCTTTTCAGAGACACTATCCCCTTAAGTGCAAAGTGGGGCCCTGAAAGAAATCTAGTACAATCCACTGACATTCATACACATGCAGCATTTATTCAAACTGCAAGAGCCATCCTAGCACAGTCTGTATGGGGGTGGTTATCGTGGGAGATGTCACACAGAGAGAACAGGCTGATAAAAATCCATTTACATACATGCTACAGCCCACTGCAAGGAGCTACTATCTCTAAGCTCTGACATGAGGGAGGAAAGCAAGCACTAAGCACTGACAACAAACGTGCCTATCCGTGCGGTCAGAAAAACAGCTGTGGCTGATCAGATACTGGGGAACAAACATCTCCAAAAAGATTTCTTGCCACAGTAAGTACAGAGAAATATACAGTGTATTAAAACAGATACTATGCTATATTGCACACATTTTTCTACTTGTAAAAGTCAGGAAGGAAAAATGACCCACATGATGTGACATTAGCCAAGTCTGCTAATACCATACGCACTGACCCAAAGTCATCAGAGGATAAAATCTTCTACAGAATCTGAAGGGCTGTTCTTCCTTACCCTAGAAACGCAATGAAAAGAAAACACAAAGCAAGCAGACTGCAAATCCAGTAGACAAAGTGAAGAACAGAGGAATAACAACAAAAGTTCCCTACTCTTGCAGCCATCAGTTCAGTTCTCTCAGTGCAAAGCCCCAACAATTACAGTTTTGCCTAAGGTGTAGTTGGACAAGACTGTTTACAAGCCCTCCAGACCTGAGAGCACAAATTCCACTCTTTTCCATTCCTCAGTTATCAGCACAGAAAAAGCTTTGCAGCACAACATACATTTTAAATTCAACTCAGTTCCCAAAGTGTCGGAAAGCCACAAAAGTGCATGCTACTTCCACACTGGATTTAGCAAGAAAAGTGTAGCTCTTGCTAAGACAGAATTAGCTTCTGACTAAAGCATAAAGCCATATGCTTTCTTGGTAGCTGATTAAGGTAAAGGGACATGGGTACTTTTCACAACCAGTTACGGTAAGATAATATCAACTTACAACTTACCTATGCTCAGATTTTTCTCATATGAATCGGGTGTCCAAATTTAAATATATACATACATACATACCACAAGAACATTTTATATAGTGAAGATACGAATTTCTAGTCGAGTATGGCCCAAGCTCAAGATTTAGAGAGAGACATGTTTCCAGATTATCCTTTTTAAAAGAACAAACTCTTTCTACCCGCTTCAGAGGCAGTAATTTTCTACATAGAGAAACACTGCTTTTCTTTCCCGCATAGATAAGGCTTCCATTCAACTCCTCTAGTTCTCCCAAAGATTCATCTCTGGCTCTTGATTTCTCTATAATCTTTGCTCTTTTTCTTCTCCCCTTCTAAAGCTAACGTGCATTTATGTCAGAAACAAAGCAAGCCCATAGGTTTGTAAGAGGTGTCACTGAACTAAATTCTTCCTAGAGCTGAAATGCACTGCTCTCATTTATGGAAACCTGAAAGGGGAGATTTTATGAAGACTTCTTTCCACTTTCATCTCACTCAGTCCTTGCCAAGGGAAGGCTTTGTATCATGTAATTCCAGTGCTCTGAGGTGATGTTATTACCAGAACTGGAACATACCTGTGTACATGGACATGTATCAGATTCTCAGCAACATAAATGAGATGAAAATTCATGCTGAAAGGGATCCCAGGAGGTCCATGGTCCAACTTTCTGCTCAAGGCAGGGCCAGCTCAGGGTGTTACTCAGCCTGGTCTCAAAAGCCTCAGTGCATAGGTGCAGACCACACAACCGCTACAGAGGAGACCAAGGTGGCTTTCTTCTCCTCCAGTTTATAAACTAGTTCACCAAATAGCAGCATTCCTCCTTCCAAGTACGAAGAATATACTAATCCACCCAAAAGTTCTTTTAAATTTCCTTTTTACACAGACTTCTGGCCTCCTGTATTTGGATGAACTTACGCAACTGGGGAATGGTGGGCTCATAGGTGCAAGAATTCAGGGTCAGCAGCAGCACCCTACTTTCACCAACAGTGTTAGCATGCAGCTGCTAAAACCCCATAAGCCCAGAAGCATCAGAGCTACCTGGCCATCTAAGGAAGGACTCAAAGAAACACAGAGTGTGAAGCCTACCTCTTGTGTTGTGTCCTGGCTACACTCGCGTTGAATACAGCTATGGCAACCTGAAGCAAAAGACAGCTTAGGGTAGAATTTACAACCCTGCCAACAGCATAAGCCCCGGTTTGCAGAACAAGGTTACAGCACCTATGGTCCTGTGCCACACAGACAGGCCATCCTGGCCAGAAGTCAGCGTGCTGCTAAGCTAAATGCATGAAATAGTTTTACTCTAGCTACAGAAAGGTAAGTAATTTGTCTTGAGGTACGCAGGGTGTGAACATACTGCACAACTGCTTCAAGGAAATGGGTTGTGTGCACATCCTCACTCTGTGGTGAACACCAGGTCATTCCGAGTAGCTGTCCTCAAGGGGAGGGTGCATTTCATTTCTAGCATGGGACCTTCAGCCTAGTTCCAAAGTGTGCCTCTAGAAAATAAATTAGCATTGAAACAGGACTATTTTTAAGACTATGTCTTCACACACATACACACGCATGCTGACTAATCAAAGTTCAGCAGAATACTACACCCTTTTCAAAGACAAAATTCAAAAGCACAACCAAACAATTTTAGAGTTGGTATTATGACCAGCCTGTCCCACTGGGTAAGGTCTGAACTTAAGAGCACAGCCCTCAATCAAACTATTACAATAGTGTCTTGGAAAGCAAAATAGCACGAACCTCAACAAGCCAAAGCAGCAGTCACGATTAGGTTGACATAGGCAAGACCCAGCACTATGCATTATTTCTGACACAATTCACAGCAGTTTAAATAATTCACATCATGGGTCTTGACACTCATCTCCTCAGCAATTAAGCTGTGATTTTTCAGCAGTATATATTTGCAATGCAAATAGAAGAAGAGGGGGAAGAAAGGCCTAGAAGCCCCTGGTTTTGAACATGTTCGTTCATACTGCACCTCATGAAAGCTGGAGAGGAGAAAAGTTTTGTTTTGCAAGAAAGCTGCACAAACTTCTTTCACCATTGCTTGCTATTACACAGGATTATTGTATATTCACAGCAATCCTGTATAATCTTGAGGTATTTTTCACATAAAGATCTCAAAGGTAGAATGGCAGAAACTTCCAACAGCCCTAAATAAAATTATCTGAAGACCATTTTGTCCATAAACTGGGAATGAAGCCTGAAAATTTAAGTAACCTGTGCAAGGCTGCTTTAGTTACATCCAAGCAGAACTCACAACCCCTACTCCCAGCCTTCCTACTAGATCCAATAAACCAATGCTAAATATGTTACTCCAATTATTTTGAAATTAAGAACTCTTTCTGGTTAGACTTGTAATTACAGCTAAAGCGGACTGTTAAAAACTAGGACAGCTTTTTGATTTGAGTGGCTGTGAAGCCAGAGGGTGGCAAGCACTTTTCTGAGATGCAACCTCAGTCACCTACCCCTGATCAATGCCATGTAGGCTCTGCATCATACTGCATATCTTACTGCAGAGCAGAAATCAGCAACTTTAATCCAAAGATGCTAATTTTCCTGAGCATATCAAGACCTGCTGTCTATGAGCTGACTGCTCTTAAGCTTCATAGCAGATCTTTGAACCTTAGCTTTAATCTGTATTAAAGTGGTCTCCAAACTTTTTTGACCATACACTCCTGTGAGTAAGAAAAACTATTAAGCATGCGCACACAATGTATGTATATAGTTATATGCACACATTGCTTTACAATGTATTTGTTATATATTTATATGTCTGTTTTTTCAAAAATACCCACTAGGTATCATGACAGCCACCTGTTATCACAGAAAAGGCCTGCAAATTCAGAACACTTCTTGTAAAAGCAAAAAAGGCATAACTTGTCTTTTAACTTTGGCAACGCTTAAGAATTTTGCCATGAGGCAACCGGTGAGCTTTGGTGAAGTACTAAAGATTTTCATGGTCACTCTCCATCTCGTTATAAAGTATTATAAAGATTCTATTTAAAAGTCCTGTGTTTAAAAAGTTAAGCTCATCGATGATATCTTACAGCACTTTGTGTAACTCTGGGTTCCACTTTGCTGCTAAGTAGTTCTTAGTGTATTTCATTATTGAACCAGCAAACTCCTTAAACTGAGACATGTTAGAAACTTTCATGCAACTGTACAGCAAACCTCCCACACTGCATAACTTGGTCTAATACTTGTTTCTTCCAGTCACTGGCAATGTCTTCTATATGCACATTTTAGTTTGCTGCCATACTGTTCTCTGCATATTATTTCAGCCATTTTGCCATGGCAGGAAGAACAAGTGTTTCCCCAATGGTGTGTTTTTTCATCTTTTACTCTCATGTAAGAAACCTCAAAAGTAACTTCAAAAAATTTCATTAAATTTTTAGAAGTACTGAATTGAGTATCGCTGAACTTTAAACATTACTGATTAGATCTGATTAGATTGTCATTGCTTTTGTCTGACGAAGAGCTCATGCTAGGAGTAGTGTCAGCTCTGCCATTTTCTTATTGTTCACTTGTGCTTATGTTATTAATATTACCCGCAATTCCGTTTGTTTGAGGGAATCTTTAAGCTACTTGACTATTTCATGAGGGTTAGTTAGTTAAAACTAGATAACATAATAAACAAATCCACTCAACCAGGCACATGTGAACTGCAACACACCGGAAGTGAACAAACAAAGGAGGGTACCCTGACATACAGACTGAGTGAGGGCACCTCTGTCAATCCAATACATTAGTAAAGCTTAACTTTAATAACTTTTTTTTTTAAGAAAAAATAAATATAAAAATAAGTTCTAATAGTTTTTCTCCACCCCAATGGATCATCTTGTCCACCCCCTGGGGCACATGCACCCCACTTTGGGGACCACTGCTACAAGGTATTAACTGTCCCAATACAAGAGATCACCTCCATTCCATGACATATCTGATCTCAGTTAAGGAGATACCTCTGCTCGAGTGATGCTCTGGGGCACAGCAAACACAGGGGAGAACAGTAATGTCGTACAGCCCCACATCTAAAGGACTTTGTCAACACCATCCACATCCATAAACTTTCATGGCATGCTGCAAGAATTGCATTTTTTTCTCTGGTCTAAATACAAGAGGCAGAGGCAGAAGACAAAAAATGAAAAGTGGATGGGGCACAAGGGTGGGTGATGGTACTGATAACCAAGTATTGGGATTTATTGAGCGGGATTTATTGAGCTCGAGCTCATCTGCATCACAGCCAGGCAGCATCACCAATGAGAAAGTTCTCTTCTAGGTGCAGTCACAGTCGCTGAACCAGACTACGCCGCCTTCATGTGTACTTTGGGAGCAGGAGGAAGAAAAGGCAAGGGTAATTGAGATTTTATTATGCCAATTCATATCAAGCAGTCCAGTCTATTCTACTTAAAATTTGTTAGAACAGACATAGCCTGTGAGGACTAACAGGCTTGTTACCCTGTCACTTAAAAGATGGTCAAAGACATTCGGAGCTTACTCCAGGGTAAACCAGCACCTGGAAATCATTCCATAGCTGCTGGAAGAAAATCATGTTATGGACCACCGCCCCAGCACGGTGACAGCATCATAGCCATCTAAAAGCTACCTCTAGCTTATGCCATCTGAGAGTATATTTGTAGTTGTTTTCTTCTAGAGAAAATATGTGTAGCATGTTGTCTCATGTTCCCACAGAAACACTGTGCATTCCTTGTTCTGTTTCCTCAGAAAAGCATGTGCAAATATTCTTATATCTCCTGATGCTGCTGACCCACAGCTTCAGAGAACTAAATCATAGTGCAGAAGGTGGAGGTTTGTGTGTGTATGCAACCAGCACCTGCAATTGTGCATGGAGAAGGGAGTGGAAGATTAACAAAACTTGACCATCAGAAACCAAATTATATTAACAAAAGGAACAAGAATTTATTTTCTTTTTCCACTTTCCAAATTTCAGTTACTTGCATTTAGTGATCTGCAGCTAACTCTCCTCAGAAGTCTAAAATCACACATATGCTGCATTTGTGCACAGCAGATTGTGCTAAACAAACTAGTTCCAAAATGCAAACAGAAAAATAGTGAACTATCCTACCCAACAGCAGAGAAGAGCTCCCAGATTACAACAACAAAGCCTAAATACACCAGGAACACCAGGGCTGGGCTTGGCAACTCTTTCACATCCAAGCTGGAAAGCAGTGGCACCAAGTCATACAATTCACAAACATGCCACATGGAAAGTCATCATTGTCACAACATAAAAACAACTCCAAAGACTTAGATTTCTATTCTGAAAACCCAATTAAGACAGTAATATTAGGCCCTTTTATCAAGGCATCAGCATCTACAAACTGGGGCTTTTGCCTATCAGACAGCTATTCTGATAACCAGCATGAATAAACAGCATGCTTCCTATCTAGCTGTCAGAATTGTGAAAACTAGCACTTTGCAACATATACCAGGTATAGAACAAAGTCTCTCTCTCCCTCTCTCTGATGTGGATTAACATTTAAAAGATGCAGCTTTTGTCAAGCAAAAGTGAAAACAAGTTCTGCCAACAAAATGCCTTATCCTCAGTTACTCAGTTTTTAGTGTCATATTGCATCACGTATCCTTGTGGCTGGGACTCAATTTTTCCAACAGTCAGGCAAGAAAACTAGTTTTATTATTTAGGCTCTGTCTGAAGGAACCCATCTCCCCACAGATCTCAGTGCTCAGAGAGATGAATCTCATCCCTTTTTTTAGTCATCAGAGAAGGATTCCAAGAAAGGAATTTGTACCCTGCCCCGTTAAAAAAAAAAAAAAAAATAGAAAAAGCAGACAAATTTTTTCTTCCATTACAGTTCTACTTGGTCACAGCAGAAGCTGAAAACATTGACAAAAGTAACCTCACTGAGTCGCTGCCAGTAGAAGAAATAGCAGTTAAGGAATAGGAGACTACTGCAAGCCAATATTATCATCTCAAAAGCAACACAGAGGTTAACACAGCGGCATACTCCAAGTGTCAACTATCCTCATAAAGCCCCTTATCACCCAAGAGCAATATATTCATACGAAAAAAGTGAAAGCAAAGTTTCAGATAACTTTTCTCTCAACTTTCACTCAAACCTATGCTTTTCTCTTAACTGTGTGCCCAGTATAATTCTAGCTCTTCATAATCAACACACTTTCCTAAAGACTAGGAGAAACAGTGCTGTTGCCTTTAGGAAAGTCTTAGATGCCCTCCCAAACACTACAAGGAATTCAAGCCTCTCAGCCAAGGTGGACAGGTTCCAGACAATAGTGAACTGGGGCCCCAGGGATGTCAGCATACTTTAAAAAAACAACCCTTCCAGTTTAAAGATGATGAGCGGAGAGAAGATTTAGACACTCAAGTAAAAGCCTGCAGTACACACGCCATGACGTCCACAGCACCTAAACATAAATAACATTGAAACTAATGGGGAGAGGTAGGGAGAAAATTCTTAAGATTTTCCCTGCCTCTTACAACCTACTGCCCATTTCTGCTAAATGGGTACATTATATAGTATGTTGCCCCCACGTCAGTCAGTAGTAGCAATGCAGGCAGGATGAAAACTCAGCTTTTATTTGCTGAGGGGGAGTGAGGATGGTGATGTCACTTGTGCTGGAAGGAGGGGAGAAAGAGCTGGGTTTTTACCACTGGCAGGTCTGGACATTTTCCTTGTAGTCACATGGCTACTGAACAATAATACAGAAATAGATAATGAATCATCTTTATCTTGACATGTGCAATTACAACATGCTTTCACTTTCCCCCATTAGTGCCCAGAGAGGACATAAAAATTACTCATTTTAACATGGAAAAAATGCCATCAACCTTCCATTAATCCATTTCTTACACTTGTCTCAGTTGACAAGGTACATCTTTATGTAGACCCCCCACACTATCTCTTTTTAATTATTACAGCAAGTTTTTCTTAAAGAACTTAAAGAACTCTTAAAAATCAGCCTGTAGAAAAGAGCCCAAGCACAAGAGTACGCATAACCACTGGGAGATTTTTTGGTATCCAAGAGGCAGAACAGTATTCCAAACATTGGGAAAAAAGGAGAATACACCTTGCAAAATGTCATGCCCTTTGAAGTGAGGAGCAGGCTCAGAAAAGTGCACGTATAGCTTGTTAACAGGTTTAGAAAACATGACCTTAACTAAAATACTTCCTGCAAAAAGAAGTTCAAAGTGTAAATTCACTCTCAAAAGATTATGGAATAAATTATGACCCTGCAAAGCTACATAATGTTTCCAGTTTATCTGTACTTGAAACTGCTCAAACTATTGGCATGCAAAATCACTCCACACTTTCTGTATTTCAGTACACTCAATAGTTCTGGCATTGCCATCTCACTTACCAAAACTAAGTGAACAAAAATCTCATCCCAGAGAAGGTAACTGGAAAATCTGCTTTCAGAAAGACTGTAAAACTGCTTAAATTAAGCATGTAACACACAAGAACCTATTAGCATAATCTAAATTTGAATATCCTTGCACTATGGGATCAGTAGCATTTTGTAAAAAAATTGAACTGGAGAAGTTACTGGCTTAGGATCTGAAATAAAGAGTTTGATGAAGTACTGAAATGGGTCTTTAAAATAGAGGCGTTCTCTTTCAAGGAGGACTAAAACACAAGAAAAAATACCATCTTTCTCCCTTTCAGTTCTCTCCACTAATTTAGTTCAATGATTAGCTTTTCAAATCTGATGAACCAATAAAGCTTTGACTAAATAAAACCAAACAGGAAAGCTTATTTTTCATCTTAATCTACAAATAAAAATACACACATGAAAAAGAAATTTACCAGTTTTAACACTTATCAGAAACACTGAGTTAAAATACTGTCTGTAGCAAGTGAAATTCATTTGTTTAACTGAACATATTTTCTTAATCAAATTCTTTAAAAAGAGGATGAAAAAGATTTATCAGAATGTAGCTTTGCAGTAAAGCTATCTTTAACTGTACATTTATTATAACTTGCAAACAAATTCAGCTGAATACAAATCTCACCTAGGAAATTAATCATCCTGTAGAAAACTGTATTAGAAAATGCATGACACACAAGCACATTTCAAAATTAGACTCCAATGACTTCTATGAACAAGTAGGTGATATATCCTCCAATTAGCTAGAATAAACAATTTTAATACCAGACTTATGTTTACTGAATGCAAACCTACATGTTTTTAACAGTTCTGCAAAACAAAATAGGAAATTAATTAAGTGGCACAAGCACAACTGAAGTTTAAAATCAAATTTTGAGGCTTCAGTTAGTCAACTTAAAATCTTGACTGAAACCAAGCATGCAGTTTTCAAACCAACCGAGTAAAAGGTCACGTTTTCTGTTTATTATCTCTGTGTGATATCACCATTGCCTTTTCAGGACACCACCATAACCTCCAAATGACCACTTCCAGTATTACAAATCCAAGACAAAGATTCCACATGGTGAGAAAGCAGAGCAATATACCTCCAGGGAGTACTGACTTCATTATCATTAAAGTTTTAAAAGATACAACCATAACAGAAGCAGAAAAACATTAAGCTCAGCAATTTGTCCTAAAAATTAACAAACACCCCCCCCGAAAACCCACAATAAGCTGGACTGAACCTAGAAGCCTGGATGCAGGCTCCAGGCTGTTTATCACTATCAAGCTCAGAAAAAACCCTCCTGTGGTGGATTCTGGGCTTTGCTTTCAGCAATAGCATTCACAGCTCTTAGGAGGGCTCGAAAGACCAGTGGCTCAATCCAACAGTCTCATGATCTTACTTTTTTTCAGAAGTGTCACACTACAGATCTTAAACATCTTTAAATTACTTAAATGGGTTCAAGAACAAAATAAAGATTGCTCTGAGCTACTGATCTAACAAAGGCTTGTTTCCTTATACGTGTGACTTGTGGTTGCACTTGTAACAAAACACAGACTATGATCAAGGCTTCTTACAGATGCAGTACCACCTTGTTCTCTTCCACATGCATTTTTCTAAAACCTAAAAAGGCTGAGCTCACACAGCAGCCTTTTGAATGTATCTCTTTTCTGAAGTTTTAAAAAACCAAAACTTTTAGAAACAAATTTACGAAGGATCCATCTCATCCATCTCTGGACATCCACAAACAAGTTAGTTCACAGCCTCCTCTCACAGTCGCTGAAGAGGCTGTATTGTACAACCATGCACTTCCTCCATGTCAGATGCCATCTGCAGAGGTAATGAATCACCCCAGAACTGCCAACTTCATACTGTACAGAGTTCAGACTGGAGCTGCACAAATTAAATCCAGCCTGAGCTGAAAATGGCCAGTAAGAACACAAAAATTACTGCAGGGTGGACTGGGAGAAAAGGAGAAAAAGAGGCAGTGGGACTATGAAAGCTTTAACTCAATAAATAACCAGCTAGATACTATTTGCAATTGTGTTATCACTTGCACAGATTCGGATAGCTACCTATGTCCAGGCTACCCCACCCCAGGTGGGGGAAGCCCAGCGCCTGGCCTGACAGCTGATCTGGTGGACACAGGAAGCTCCTCTGCACAGGGCTGATTCATCTAGCAGCAGCTCTGAAGTCACGCATGCTGACCACAAGCCAAAGACCCTCTTGGTCATTACAAAGACAGGACTCACAGGCCACATCAGCCCTGCCTGAGCCTTCATCACTCAGACTGGCAACAGTCTCTGCCAGCTAACGCAGCTTTCAACATGCTCTCGCGCAGTGCAGCCAGGAAAGTCTGTGTAACAAACATTGCAACAACACGGACGCCTTTCTACAATCAGGTATTCTGAAGCCCTGGCTAGAGCTAAACTGTGCTTTGTAAGGGTTAGGTCATGACCTACCTCACTACCAGGAAGATTTATCCACTAGGAGCAGACAGCGAGCTTTGCAACGTTTCTGCAGTAAGCACAGCCAGAGACAAATCAGTACGCTCTGGCAGTTACACATATTGTTCTTTTTTGCTTGCTGTGTCAAATGGACACCACCGGGTATCAAAGCCACAAGTCCCAAGTGACTTAGAAGCAAAATGAGAGCAAGTTTGCTTACTCAATATTGTTTTATGCAACAGACTGCTTGCATCAGACACTACCTGTGAACTGAACAGAGGTTTTAAGGAGGAATTAACTTCACAGAGGATGGAGAGGAAGGAGACAAGTACAGACCCACCACCTATTAACTAACCATAGTGGTTAAAATTAGTCATAGTGAAAAAAAAAAAAAAAAAAAAAAAATCAAACTGTTGTCAGAGCTCCACTCGATGCCCACAGAAACTTCTCCTCACCTCACCACACATGGATTTAGAAACAGGACAAACAGAAGCAGTCAGCTGAGAAACTGGAAGTCTTGCCATTTCTGCCATTTCTCCTGTGACTTGTCAACTGTTCAAGTGCCCACATTTATAAAGAACTTCAACATTTACTGCTTGTTACTCACCTTGGGTAAAAGTCTACTAAGCAAGGCAACAAGAAACTTTTTCCCTGTTCAACTTCTGCACTTCAGTCACAAGGGTGGAAATCCACATCGGTTCTCACCAGAATATGAACCTACTATGGACCTTCAGAGAAAGGCCCAGAGATTTAGCTCAGTTCAACCTTCAGTGTTGTGGAGCTCAAAAGGTGCTCTAAAAAAATCAAACTCAGTTTTGCTGCTTCACATTTCATTTCTACTACTTTCACCTGTGCAGCTCCTCCCAGTGTATCTCATTTCTCATTACATTTTTGTTTCCAACAGTAAAAGGCCATGAGTGCCTTTGATATGACCTTTCTTTCTTCCATGATCTTACCAGCATAATCCTGAGTGCTTGAGAATCTGCACTGCCATTCTGCATCTAAGCACAATCCAGCAGTACTAGCTACACAAAACCAAGGTGATTTCAGGTGCATACTAAGAAGTGATACAAAATTCTGATGTTTAATGATGGATGAACAGGGATTTTCTATTAAACTAACTGCCTACTCCCATTACTGAAAATCTAAATAGGAAATTAAGCAGGGAACCCAAGTTCTACCCTGAAATAAAAACAGGACTGTGACTTTTCTGGATTGTTGCCTAAACGACCCCTGCAAAAATTTTACTATCAGCAATATTCAAGAGCATCTTTAAAGAAGGTTTCAGCTTGCATAATCTATCAGTAATTCAACTAAACGTAGTAACACAGTACGGATCAACAGAATTTCTGCAGCGATACCAAATGAAAAAGGAGAATAAGAAAAATCTTTAGCATAAAGTATAAATAAATTTTAAATAATTCAACTCTATGCTGTTACTTGCCCTGCAAAGGGAGCCTGAACAGACATGTTTTGAAATGAAAATTTAAATCCACACTGCTATTGCCATAGTTACCTGTACAAATTTCTTACATTTAAGGGTTTATTTCTGTAAGACTGGGAAGCAGAGCCCATGGCATGGGGGAAACAGTGATCCTAGCAATGAGTGCCCTCTCCAAACTGAGCTGGACAAGCTCCATTCTGCTGGACTTCTCTCTGTCAGAAACCATAGTAGAATACTGAGTGACTTACTATATCCTTGACATCTTGGCTAATCTGCAAATAATCATCATGGAAATAAAAACTGTGGAACAGTAATAGCACAGAGGTT
Source organism: Athene noctua (assembly GCF_965140245.1). Classification (NCBI taxonomy): domain Eukaryota; kingdom Metazoa; phylum Chordata; class Aves; order Strigiformes; family Strigidae; genus Athene; species Athene noctua. Next base: position 98,259,137 of record NC_134037.1, read on the forward strand.
GTTCTGCAATGGCAGGGGCTCCTTACAGTTTACGCACAAACACAGGGACAACACAATATTTATGTTCTGTGCTAAACCACATAAGAAGAAAAAATTACGGCCTGATCCTCTGAAGCAAACACCTCCACCCCCATACCTTCATACACAAGTGAGGTAGACAATACCATAGAAGAGACCTTACAGGATCAGCATTATTTCATCAGTGTTCATGCATGCCTTATCATAACACTCACACCTCACTTAAGGGCCTTATCCCGTTTCCAGTGAGGATAATGCATCTCCTTTAGACACCAGGAGTGCACTAATGGTTACTCGCAAATATGCTGCTATGACTATGACAATGCTAATGCACTGACAGTTACTCCTCTGCACCATGCAAGTGTTAATGTGAGTTACAAGTAAATTAGTTCTGCTTCACAAAAAGCTCATTAATGAAGCAGATTCAACCGATGCCACAGGAAACAAAATCAAAACAAGCAAAGCAGCACAAACAGGTTTTCAAAAAAGCTGAATGACTGTGTGAGATTATGAAATACCCGAATTATTATCGGTTAACAATTATTACTAGCAGCCCAGTCAAACAGTATTTTGGGTTGATTTGGTTTCACTCTTTTACATACCAGTTGAAGGTATCTGATCATCAGAGTTCTCATTCACCTAATTAGCTGGTGGACATGCTGAAAAGAGTAGAAAGCAGTAGATAGGTAGCAGTACTTGAGCAACATTTATAAAGGAACTGAAAGCAAATGAAGGAGAAGATTACCAATCCTTTTACCCCCCAAGTCAAAAACTGACTAGGGTCTTCCTTTCTCCCACTCAAAAAGGAAATGCAGTTTCACTACCCATAGAGGGTTTTTATTAGGATCTCTCAAACAGTGCAATGTCTGTAGAATTACAAGGGGGAAGAGAGATTCCTGTTTGTACATAAGGTCTGATACTGTGTGACATGCATTGCAAAAATACACTACCTGCTTTGAAAGCACATATTCCATTAGTCCAAAGTTTAAAACTTGGAAACATCATCCTTGCTCAATTCACTGAAATCATTAAAATTTACAAGTAGATGCACTCTTTCTAAGAGAAAGAGCAATTCAGCTGAGTGCTTGATTTAGACTTTCCCAAAATGGATGCACAAGCTCAAGCGTGTTGCTGACTTACAGCAAACAGTTACCACAAGATTTCCAATTTCAAGGTTTTCTTTACAAGCCAACCAAGTTTAAAAACCATGGACTAAGACTCCATAATGCCTTTAAGTTTAAACTACACAGACCATACCCAGTAGGATTTTCTAAAGCACACAACACTGCCCTAACTCTGCTCCAATCAAATCACTCGGAGAAATACCTTCAGCTTCAACCTAAACACAGCATACTTCAAATATGCATACACGGTCCTTTACCTTTAATAACGAAGGCCTCAGTTACCAAACGCAGCATGTACAGAGGTTCATCTTTTGTTGAGAGGTCATCAATTCCTGCTCTTGCATACATGCTGATGGCATCTCTGTAGGATCCCTCCACATAATGAAGCTTTCCTAGGATCAGCATGGCTTCTGTCATATACTTAGGCTGAAACAGAACAGGGAAAGGAAAAGTGTTTACATGGTAAAATACCATGACATTACATGGTAAAATACCAGACAGCAAGAATGAGGCACTTCAGAACAAATCAAGCAGATTTATAAAGCTTTCCTCTCAACATTGCTATCTTTGCAGGCCAGAGTAGAAAGGATTTAAGTGTCTAGAGATCTTACAGCTATCACGAGAGGAGCAGGCAACAAAGGTCAGGCAACTACTTTGGAGCTCAGGAAATACACAGCTTACAAGCCACCAATTTGGTTTCAGCTGACCTACTGATTCACCAGCTACAGATAGCACATAAAAGCCTGGCATTTTGGCATTTTCAGAACTGCCTACATACACACCAAGAAACCCCCCTGCTTTTAAACTAGGCAGAAAGCACCACTTTTTAGTCAGGTGCTCCCCTCTCCTCTGTATATTTAATTTAAGAGTGAGAAAGCTCCCAAATTTTCTTAAGTTATCAAAGAATTTTCAGGCAACAGTAGAAAGACAGAAGGCATGCCTGCTATTTCTAAGATTTGTGTGGTTTCTTAAGGACTGAAAGCATGCATACTGATCTGTGTAACAAAAAAAATCTCAGTAAAACACATCTGTTTGGACCCTTTTTATGCTTTGGAAAAAGAGGTTCCTATGCTTTCATACTCTTTTTTTTTTTTTTAATACATACAGTCAACACAGGGTCAATGCTGCATGAGTAGCCAAGTCACCACTAACAAAGAAATAGCAATGGCAATTCATACAGTCAAAGTTAACACCAAGACCTGGAAGAATTCAGTCACTGGGACTAAGATATAAACAAAGAGGGTTGGAAGGACTCCCCTTTCTTCCCATTTTTAAAATACACTGACTTTCAAGAAATTAAGAACAAGGAACTCCCCCCAAAAAGCTGCTGCACACTTGCTCCCTGGAAATTAACACGATAAAAGTATAGCATATACTTCCAAGCTAACTAGCCTGTAAGTTTCAGGACCAAAAGTCTAGAACGGACTGTTGTAATCCATTATATTTTTAAAGCCAGTTATGCAATTGTGTGTCCAAGGACACCAACACAGCAGCAGCCATTGACGCATTTCTTAAAACACTCCTAAAGCTCTGCAGCTGAGTTGACAGGCAGCTACTAACCATGCACCCAGACCACAAAATAAAATAAAAGCATAACTCTACATAACTTTTCTGACAGAGACTGAAAGCAATGCAAGGCTGTAATCCTGGACTCACAGCCCAATCTTAAGTGCTTGACAGCAGCTTGCGGCACATTTTACCTCTGATGTGGAGCTGACCAGGTATACAAAATTCCCTCAGACTTGGCATAGCAGTAGGTCACTCAGCTGTGCTAGCCTGACAGCACCGTTATGTGGCCATGCCCCACTATCCCAGAGAATTCCTAAGTATTTATTCTGCTTCTTTCTAATAAAAAAAAATAAACAGGGTATATACTTGCAGCACATAATTTGTTTGCATATGAAAAAGCAAGTCTCCCAGAAGACACAACAAAGGGGTACTGAAATACAAGTCCATTAGTAATACCTACAATACAGCACTGTACATACAGGGACATGAACAGGCAACACCAACACTTTGTATCAGACTAATAGGCATACGAAAGAAGCAGCCAGTTGGCAGGAATTACAACGACAGAGCCCACTTACTCGTAGTTTTCCTCTGTTTAAGATATTGGTCAGATACTGTTTAGCTTCACTCAGTTTTGGTTCATTCTTCTCTGTCAGTGGAATAGAGTCCTTCAGTTTGGCAAAGTTTTCCTTCAAGCATTCTTCCAGCAGAGCCTCTGCAAGCAGCATACTCCCATAGTCCTCTGAAAACATACACCAACCAACAAGAAACATTACTTAGTGCAGTACTGCTGATATATCGTATAACAAAAACAAAACAACACACCTTTGAGACACACGAATAACTCAGACAAGCGGATAAGGAAGAACTGGCAGACAGAATAAAGTTCCATTAACTTTTAGCTATTGGAAACAGTACCGTTTCCCATGAAAAAATGAGACAACGTTTCCTTCTAAGATTTTCCCTAATAAAACCTGTAATTTTGACAGCACAGTTCATTCTTGTGTCGTCACTAATGTAACAGTTAAGAATTTTCATCACAAAACTCACTTTCAAAAGTGTAAGTCAAATCTTTACAAACATTTAAGTGCATGCTTTAGATTTACAAACGTACAAGCACGAAATGCATGCTTCGGACTACAGATAAACTGAGTTTCATTGCAGAACAGTAACCACATCAGAAACTTTTAAGATTTTCCTGAAAGTTCACAGAAAAAAATAGAAAATTTAGACACATTCTACACATCCATTACTAAAGACTCACAAGGCTTGATCAATTGACATAACTAACATGCCACATAAAATTCCTCCTGCATTAAAATCCATTCCAGTTCACAGTTCCACAGAAGAGAAACTCAAGCATAAGTAGGAGCACTGGATAAGGCATGAAGCATCATACAATCCTGCAATCATCCTCTGAAAAAAAAAAAATCAGCTTCATCTGCTAGTGTACTTGGGAGGTCTTGCACGATGCGTCCAGTTCTGCAGTTTATTCATTCATAAAATAATACCTCAGTCAGCTGACTAGTGAGTCAAGCAGGGTAAGAAAATCTTTGTAAATCAAAGAGCCAAGCCCTAGATTTCATATATACTACACATTTCAAAGTCTGAAATTCTAGAATGCAGGAAAACTCTATATTGTATCTATTTCTGAATTTTCAGTCCATGCAACAACTTATCCCCACTTACTACCTATACATTACATACAGCATTAATAATCAACTTAGGGATGGGTGGTTTTTTTGGTTTAGATTTTTTTTGTTGTTGTGGCTTAATTGTTCACCTGCATATCAAAATATAACCATAGCTCTTCATGCTCAATTGCAGGTCTACAACTAACTTGCATAAACAAAGTACAAGTACATAAAATGAGAAGTGTAAATGCTGCATGCAATCATTTCTACGCAACACTGAAGAGCTTTCAGGTAGTTATTAATCTCTTAACCAAACTTAAGGAATTACATAAACCCATATATAATTAAGAAATAAATATACGCTATCTCTCAAAGCAAATACTACTATTAAAAAATCCCATCCAGACACACTATTGTTTCTAGAAGCACAAAACTGTAGCTAGACCCTTGCTATAAGTTCTGTAGCAATAACAAAGCCTTACTTTTTTGTAACAAGAAAGTTATGATGACATTGCAGCAAATTAACAAATAATGTTTTTATAGCAATCATACTGTTGTTATGCCTCTTAATTACAAAGGAACAAACTAATATGAACTCTTCAGATACTAATGCCCCAAACTACCACGACGATCTCTGCACCTCGGAAGCGCTGCCGAAACCTGACTGAAGTTCAAAGGTTGGCCGTGTGGTTCTCAACACAGGGTTCGATCTGCCTCACATATACACTTGGAAAGCCTCGTAAATAAACATTTATTAACCTACCAACATTTCCCCCCACCATGCTTTTCCATTGTGAAGTTTATTATTGCATCCGACAAAGTTTCAATTAACTCTTGGGCCGCATCCTAGAAACACTCCTCTAAAGAAGCGGGTTTTATTCATAGAAATAGCTCCTCCGACTTCAACAGAAGAACCTCTTGCGCCAGTGGGGTGGCTAAGATCTCCTTACAACTTACTGGTGTTGGCTACAGACACAGAATTTCACATTTCTAAGTTAGGCTGCCTCACTTCTTACAAGCAATTTCATTTAAAAAGAAGTAAAATTGTGTGTTGTAAGAGGGGAAAAAAGCTAAGAATACATTTGCTATTTATGAAACCCATCTTATATGGGAAAGGATACTCGGATGATCCCAAGCCTTTAAATAAAGCAGCCCCGTACGGAAATAGAGAGAGATAACTAAGGGCATCCGGAGCAGGGTGGGGAAGGCCAAGAGGCAATCCGCATCACACCTATCGAGAACTTGAAAAGAGACGTTTCCAAACACGGAAGATTTCGGTCGGTAGCCCAGCCGCAGCCCAGCCGAGTTTGTTAAATTAGAAGACGGGCACCGAGCGCAGCAGCCGCCAGCCGCGTCCAGGAGCTTATCGGGGCGAGGGCAACACCCCAAAGGCAGGGAAGCGCCGAGCGAGCGCCTCAGCCCCCCGCTCCCAGCGACAGCCCCAAGCAGTGCGTGTCCCCTCGCAGCCCGGCGGGCTCGGAAGCGCTGACACGAAGAGGAAGCTCGGAGTTGTCATCCTGAGCGCCGTTCCCCGGGCATCCCGCCCTCCCGCCGCCGGGGGACACCGGACGATTCCCCACTCCCTCCGCCAGCATCCTGGCACTCCCCAGCCCTCTTCCACAACCGCGGGAGACGGGGCAGCCGCAGCTCCCGCCCGCGCCAGCCCACCGGGCCGGGGCTGCTGAGCCCCGGGCGGCGGGTACGGAGCGAAAAGCTGGCCCCGCCGCCGCCCCACGCCCGGGCGGTCCGGTGTCGGCGGCCGTGCCGCCGCTCTGCCCCACCCTGCCCGCCCCCTGCCGCCGCTTACCCGCGTCCTGCGCGCCCCCCACGGCATCCTTGCGCGGCGGCCGCGCTGGCGGCCGGAGCTGCTGGGCCAGGTACCGGAGCGGCCCCCACTGCCCCTCCGCCCGGCACCGCTCGATCTCCCCCTCCAGCTTCACGTGCGAGTGCGAGCCCTTGGCCGCCATCTTAGAGCCGGGCCCGCCCCTCCCCGCCCGCCCGCGGGGACTCCACGGCGGTGGCGCCCGGGAGGCGCCCGGAGCGTGTGCGGGGCCGCGGTTCCGAGCGGGTGGCCCGGGCAGGTGCCCGGCGGCGCGGGGCGGCACGGCTCGGCTCCCTGCCAGAGGCCTGCGACCGGGGCCGGCGACTCCTTCCCGGCCACCCCACCCTGCCGCCTCTCACTTGACGCCCGAGGCAGCGAGCCGTGCCCCGGCGTCGCGGCCCGCCGAGGGCGCTGCGCCTACCCGGCCGCCCTCGGCCTGTCACGCACAGCGGGCCTGCGGGGCCCGAGACGCGCCGCCTCGGCGGGAAGGGCCAAGGGTGCTGCTCCCTCGCCAAGGCCCTCGGAAGCCCCTAAAACCCCCGGCCTCTGCCGTCAGCCCTTCCCCGCGGCCACCGCCCCGCTTCGGTCGCGCCGCCAGCACGGAGGGATCGGCGAGGGCGTGAGGGACAAGCCAAGAGCCCGCATCGCTCCTCGAGGTCGGAGCTTGCTCTGAGGGCTGTGACTCGAGGGGCGAAAGCGCCCGGTATTTATGTGCCACGTATAAAACATCGAGAGCTTCGACATGCCCTGAGGGGGCAGCCGGGGACAGCAAGCGCTTGATAAAGCACAGAGGGGAATGGCGGCCGCGCGGGGCGGAGAAGGGGCTGTGGAGCGGCCGCGCGGGAAATGCGCGGGGCCAGAACCAGCCTTGTGAGCCGGCACCCCCCGGGCTCACGCTGCCGCTCCCCGCCGTCCTCCGGCTTCGCCCCGGGCACGGCCGGCGGGAGCGCCCCGCGGACGGGGATTCCCCTCACCGGAGGCCGCCGCGGGGGGAGCGACGGGGCGGGGCCTCTCGCCCCTCCCACCCCGGCGGCACCGCCCGCGGCGGGGCGGAGCGCTCCACCTGTCCGTCCGCGATGGCTCCACGTGGAATTCCAGGAGCGGTGACGTCAGCGCGGCTCGCGGAAAGGTGCAGCCAATGGGCGGGCAGGAGGGGCGGGGCGGGAGCGCGGCGCGTGCGCCGGGTCAGGGGTGACGCCGGGGATGGTGTGGCCGCCCTGTCGCGCACCCGGAGCCCGCGGGAGGGACGGCGTGGCCGCCGCGGCCATCCGCCATCCGCCGGACGGTGCGTAGCCTGGCGGCGGCGGGACCTCTCCTCCCGCCCCGGCAACCGAGGCTGGAGCGGGGCGTGCCGCGGCCTCGGCGGGGGCCGCCCCGGGGGTCCTGCCGGGCGGGGGGGGGGCGCGGGCGGGAGGCCCGCGCGGCGCCCGCTGTCAGGGCCTCCGGCATCGCTCTGTGCCGGGCCGGCTGCCAACCGGGGGTTGCGTCCGCGGGCGAGAACGGAGAAGCCGATCCCAGCAATCGCCTGCTCTGGTCACCGCTCGGCTCCGCTCACCCTGCGGAAGCGCTTGAGCGCTTCAGTTTTCCGTGAAGCGAGCGCTGCGGCCACCGTTGCGTTTTTGAAGTTGGATGTTATTTAGGGTATGCAGTCTGAGTAGATGTACTAACTAGATGCAGTCCCTTTGATACCGCAAGCGACCTTTGCTCCCGTAGCTGCAGGGCAGGTCTGCGCGAAGCGGGCACGGTTGTCTGGAAGCTGTGTGTGGTTAAAAGAGTGTGCGTTCGCTGCGTGGAAAAAAAAAAATAAAAAATGTGATTCTCTGTAGATTACTGCATGCTTCCTTGAACCAAGGATCCTCAGAGAAATTCTTGATTGGAGCTCTCTGGTCTTCTGAGTGCTAACTGCTTCAAATGAAGCAACTTCTCTTCTAGGCCTTAGTGGGATTATTTCTAAGCACTCTGTAAATCTGCTGAAAGTAGATTGCATATTTCATCTGGGGGGGGGGAATGTTTTCTTTTTTGTAGGTGATCATGATGGCGCAAAGGATATTTAGAATACGTTTGCTGTTCTGCTTTCTGGCTGCATTCTTCATCTCTGCCCTAGCTGAGGAACATGTAGGAGAGAGTCAACATGCAAATATTCGCCTTGATAAGAACTTGGTACAAGATAAAGAGTATGTGTTTCATGTTCTAAAAATATTAACTTCTTAATGACATGGTTATCTCTTAAATCTTGTTATGTGAGTTGGACTTAAGCCTAGGGCACCCTCTTTTCTCAGTATATTGTATGACTAGTTAGAGCCAGATATGAGACATACGTGCTTGATAACTTTGTAGAGATACCAGACCTAGAAAGGTCTCCCTGGAGCCTTTAGCACTACTCATACTATAAAGAATTTTTTAAGGAGTCCCACTTACCTAGATCAACATACTTTAGACAAAATCGTATTCTGAACAGGCAGAGTAAGAGGTTTTTTTCTCATTTGCTTCTTGATAGAGATAAAACAGTGGTAGCAGCAAATATATAAGCAATAAGTTACACACTAGAGTACTTCGTGTTTGACTGGGAAAGATCTTTCTCCAGTTCCTGTGCTTTGGAAGACAGCCAAAAAGAGATTTTGAGCACTGCTTCCCTTGTTTTGATAACCTGCTAAGCAGGCCAGAAGAAATAGACATAGCTAGATACAGGTGCCATAGTGGCCTCTAATAACAACCAACCTTTGTTACCCCTTCTCCTTAGTATAAAACCTGGTTGTTAAAGGTGCTTTTAGAGGTACAATATTTCCAGTGTACTTGACTGTCTGATCAAAGACTAAATTTGATATAGACAGAGCATTAAATATTAACTGATTAATATATTGTGGGGTTTGTTTGTTGGGTTTTTTTTCTTAGCCACATCATGGAACATTTGGAAGGTGTTATTGAGAAACCAGAATCTGAGATGTCTCCACAAGAGTTGCAGCTTCATTATTTCAAAATGCATGATTATGATGGCAATAATTTGTTAGATGGGTTAGAGCTTGCTACTGCTATATCGCACGTCCACAAAGAGGTAAGTGGAATTTTGTGATGACGTATGTGTTTGGAAACACGACTCTAAAAGCAGCTGACAGTAGAACAGAACAGTTACAACACATCTTTGGTGCAGTTACAGTTTTGCCTGAAAATAAGATTATTTTCCCCCTTATAGTTTTGGCTTGATTTATAAATGTGCTAGCATTATCAGTGCTGCTCTTGTCACATTGCAGTTTTCAAGAAGTCTCTATTGTCATTTAAACTTTACAGTGAGGAAGGACTGTAGAGTGAAAATGATTTGACAGAGGGGATACTCTGGTAGACAGGGATAGGGAGAAGGGGAAATTAATCTGAAATGGGATAATGATTATGAGGTTTGTAGAAATATTGTGTGATATGATGCTGTTTGAGGTTCTGAGGCTGCTGTTTTCAACTCCAAACTGTTACTGCTGTGGATAGACAAACTGGAAGAGACCTCTTGCACAAAATTAACATTAGAAGAAGCAGTCACAGTCTGCTTTTTTTCTAAACACAAATTCTCTTTCCAGCTAGGAACATTTAAGGGCAAAGTAGGAGGATACAATCATTAAGGAGACAATACTAACACATCATCTCACACTGACCTTATGAAAGTTACAATTCAGCATAGTGTTAACTTCCTGCACACACCTGTGGAAAAAAAACCCTAGCTCAGAACAGAATAATGACTTACAGTTTCTTGTGCAAAGGCACCTCTTTGCATTCCTCTTTGCAAGGGGTGTTACTAAGAATTTTACTGACTTTAAGCTACAGTGCTGGATTTCTTGACTACTCTGCTACTGCATTTTGCAAGTTCTGACCCACAGGAAGACGTTTCTATACTCTATAGAAACTATAGTGTCTATACAACATCAAGATCCAAAATAAGACTAGATCTGTTAGATTATTATCCATAACTGTACACTGTGCTAGTCAGGTTTTAGAAGTTTTGGTTAAGAATATTAACTGGGTACAGTGCTTGTTTTGAAGTCCAGAGAACTCAGACTTCATACCTTGCACCTGGTAAACGTTGCTTATATTGGTATAAATGATTACATAAAACTTAGTGCCAAATCAGGCACCAAACATGAATAGTGTAACAAGAAATTAGGTGTTGGTAATCTGTCACATGTGCCACTAGATGAGAAACACTGCTAAACTGTTCAATGTGGTTTTGTTTTTGTAGGAAGGTGGTGATCATACCCAGGCAATGAAAGAAGAGGAGCTGATCAGTCTAATAGATGATGTCTTAAGAGATGATGATAAGAACAATGATGGATACATTGACTATGCAGAATTTGCAAAATCACTGGAATAAGGTTTTGCAGGGGGCTTGTTTCTCCTTCTAACTACATGGAAATGTGAACCAGTATAATGTGATTCATTACTGTCTCATATCAACCTCTGTGCTGTGAGAAGGAGAGGTTTACTAGCTCCAGCTGAATTTATTTGAAAGTTGTATGTGTTAAGAGACTGGCTAACTCGGGGAGAGAGCCATGTTTGAATAAACGTAGCTACACGTTTGAATGTTAAAGCTTGGAAGCGTCAGCAGTATTCGCATAGGGTACAGCTGGCAAACTTAAGTAGCTGTGTATGAATACTAAACAGATCATAGACAATCTAAATTACAGATTTCTGTCATTGAGTTACATAGTACTTGTTTGCTTACATCTTCTATTTAAATTTTTAAATATGCCTAGAAAGCAAGAAAAGATTATTGCATATAGTTGTATTTCAAGGATATGTGTCCTTACCTTCCCACTAATTTCAAAGGAAAATTTCATATAAGTACAGGTGCTTTAAACAGCTATTGTAGAGGAAAAGCATTTGAATGTGGTTGCTGTTTGAGGTCCACATGATACCATGTAGACTAACAGACAGTCTTTGAAAAAACTGAGAATTTTAAAATAATGTATTTCCTAGCATACCCTTACATTTTACATATAAATATATATACACATAATTTTCAGTTTCTTGTCCTTCACAGTTTTACTTTTTACATCTTAATTTACTGGATTTTTTCTCTACCTTCTGTGGTATTTTATTAAGAAAATGAAAGTATTTTTATTACATTTATACATTGTATTAATGCTGTATAGCATTTACTAGAGTAGCTTCTGCTATCTCTGTTTGAAGGTCATGTTTAACAGTAAACCAGTTAATATTAAAGCTTCTGTTCAATTTGGTTTCTACAGTATTAGCCAGGAAGTAATGCTGCCTCGTTAAGGTTTAAATTCATGTTCCTTAACACTTAAATTATGGTATTACTTTCAGGAGGTATTTCATAGTTTCAAGATACTTGAGTGTTTGCAACTTAACATGGTTCTAAGAATGTTTTCAGTCTTGACTTAATACTTGATAAGTCAGGTAGTTTAAAGATATTAGGGAAGTGATGTATTGCTGTATTATTGCTATTTGGTGACCCTAAAACATAACTGAAATCTCACAGAATCACAGAATTGTCTAGGTTGGAAAAGACCTTGAAGATCATCCAGTCCAACTACTGACGTAACACTTGACAGTTCCCAACTACACCATATCCATCAGCGCTATGTCGATCCGACTCTTAAACACCTCCAGGGATGGGGACTCCACCACCTCCCTGGGCAGTCCATTCCAATGTCTAACAACCCTTCCTGTAAAGAAATACTTCCTAATATCTAGTCTAAACCTTCCCTGGTGCAACTTGAGGCCATTACCTCTTGTCCTATTGCTTACTATTTGGTTAAAGAGGCTCAAACCTAGTTCTCTGCACCCTCCTTTCAGGTAGCTGTAGAGGAGGATGAGGTCTCCCCTCAGCCTCCTCTTCTCCAGACTAAACACCCCCAGTTCCCTCAGCCGCTCCTCATACGACCTGTGCTCCAGACCCTGCACCAGCTCCGTTGCCCTTCTCTGGACACGCTCGAGTCATTCAATGTCCTTTTTGTGGTGAGGGGCCCAAAACTGAACACAGGAATCGAGGTGCGGCCTCACCAGTGCCGAGTACAGGGGTAAGATCCCTTCCCTGTCCCTGCTGGCCACGCTATTGCTGACACAAGCCAGGATGCCATTGGCCTTCTTGGCCACCTGGGCACACTGCTGGCTCCTGTTCATCTGGCTGTCAATCTCAAATTGTATTAAATTGTTATCCATTAATAGAGAATCTAAATGTTAGCATATTTCTGTAAAATGTATGAAGAGCTATTTTCTGTACAAAATTATTCTTATACAAGAGAAATACATTTGTAAAAAATTATTTCCTCTGTTTAAATGTTTGTGCAATGAATCCTAAGTGTCAGACTTTTCTTGTACTTGTTATTTATTTTGATAAGATACTTTTGTGGCCAGGGTTGTGCTGGTTGTACAAGCAATAAAAATAAGTTGGGATTCGTGCACTCTGGAGCTAGACACACAAGGCTGCAGTCCTAGTGAGAAATGTACCTAATTTTCTGATGTACTTTTAAGCCCATCTCTGTCACTAGCAACTGTCTCAAAGTTCTTTCAGTTAAATTATTTTTAAAATATCTCTTTTGAGAGTAATTAATCTGGGTGAATGTTGAATCAGAAGAAAGTATAGCAAATGCATGCAGGTAGGAGGGGAGAAGAGGTCAAGCCCCTCACCTTTGAGCACTTACGGCAGGTTGCCTGTAGATCTGCCAACTCTTATGTGCTTATTGCATAAGCTTTTGAGTTTTGGATTTATTTGGGATGAAAGAGCAAGACCAAGGAACTGACTTTTATGTGCTGCTCAAGAAATCATGGTTTTCTTACCAAGTGTAGCCTGTAAACTTAGTCCAGCAACTACCCATGGGGCACACTTATATACATATGCTGTATTTATATACATGTTTGTTAACTGCTAATGTTTGTGGCAAAGGCATGCACCATAGAAGCTTTATATCAGAAATAATTATGATCAGTGCAGGTAATGTGGACATTTAAAACTTGATTTTAAGGGTTCAGAAGTATCTCTAAATAGAAAAACTGTTTACCAAAAATTGAGAACAAAATTGGCACATGGTACATGAAGAAAGATCAAAATTCTGCTTTCCTATAAAGAACAGATCAAGAAATGCTACCCAAGCTGAAGCCTTCATCATCACATCTTTACTCAGCCTCCTAAAACAAATACACAGACTTAATTAAGTGTACTTAAAGATAAATGGTTTTAACAGCTGTCTAGGGAGCTTTCTCAGTTATTAAGTAGAAAAGTACAAAATAGCTGAGAGTGTTGCTGAGTCAGACTTTTTTTCTTTTGAAATGTAACAAATCTGTGTGCAAGTTGTAGCTCATGTGGTACCCTAAATATGCTGGTACAGGTCATACATAGATACAGTATTTTCTATTTCATATATATATATATCTATAGTATAGAAAATACGGCCTTTACAACAGAAGTACTCATCAAGTATAAAGCTTCTGTAGAACAGTACTGTCTCCATTTCACAGATAAAAAACAAAGTGGAAGGAGTGTATGATTTACTGAAGGTCAGGCATCCCTGGCAGAAACCGAAAATGGTGAGAATGCTGCTGTACGTGATCTTCACATCTTCCTAGTCCATGATCTCAAGGGAGGGGGATTAGTTTTCCCCATTAGAGAACACATCTGGCCTTGCATTACTGTATACTATGTACCGGGTTTGAAGTATCTAGATTATCTGCTTTTACCTCACCAAATACTGCATAATCTAGCAGCTAAAGAAAATACTTAAACTTGTTCCTGAAGCATTCCTGAACTAGTCAATCTAGAATATAGTCCATACATGAAGGAGAAAAATCTTCACTGCTTGTCCAGTGCGCATCAGAATGTTAATGACAAGAATGACTGCCTGGAATTTCCCAGCAGCCGTTTTGTCTGCATAGTCACACAGACTTTACTGCCTTTTTAAATTTTCTTTTTATGTATCACCTGTAACCTCCAAATGTCTTAGATTCATTAAGGAGTGGTTACAGACTTACTGATTTTGTCTAAAGCATTTTTTAATACTACAGTTCACAAGTGGAAAAACAGTAATTCAGAAATAATGTCATAATCGATACAGCCACTAGATAGCGTATTGACACTGCACATTCTTTCCCTGCAGTATGTAACTTATAACAACCTGCATTTCCCTAAACCATCACCATTACTCTGATTATAGGGGAGGCTTGCTCCTCTGTCTTCCAACACCACGTTGTCAGTATGATGCCCACATTTTTGTTGGTTTATAGCTGTCATACAAGTTGACCACAGCTGAGACTGGTTACTGGTAATTAATTTTTGTTGTTTAGGGAATGCAAATCGACTTGAAGTGATAGTAAAGAAACCTGCATTGTAATATTGTCAGTAAAAACAATTGCGTAACAGTAAGGCTTTCTAATATAAGCACCAGGTTTGGCCTGACTTCTTGACCATCTCTGGTTGACCTATGAGAGAGTCCATGAGGTATCCACAGTGGTCTCATCCAACATTAAAGAATACTAGAGGGAAGGACCTAAAGTCTTACTGCGTTTGCATTCGATGTCAATAAGAGCTTCTGACACTGTTCTTACAAGGCATAGGTCCAGCGTGGTCTGCTCAGCCATTTTTGCTTAAGGTGAAGCTTATTGTTTTTTTCTTCCTCTCCCCTGTTACAGTTTCATTGTTTGCCCATTGCACCATGAAACAGCTGCCTAAAGTTCTAAATTTTTTGTAAATGAAGTAGGGCAAGGATCATTGCATACCTTAGTCTGGATTATTTATTATCACAAGGATTTTGTGTTTTAAACGTTTCATTAACACAGATCCTCTGTCCATGTTGAATGAGATCTATTATAAGGGCAGTTATTAATGCCTTACAGAAGATTTCTCTGAAGTTTCATTTTTCTTCCCATTCTTCAAGCTAAATTCTGAACTGCAGCCTAAATCATAAGAGCTAATACATACTGTAATTGTCACTACTTTTCTCAGCTGAGCAACACTTCTACACGTAGGTAGAGGGCAGTGTAAGACACGACTCAAAGTCTACTGCAGTACTGCAGCGAACATAGTGTCAACTTCTGCCACTTGATTCAACGGAGTGACTGACAGCACTAGATTTCAAGAAGGCAGATGTCAATAAACTCAGAGAATGGGTGGGGAAGAGCTCATCAGTGGCAAATCTAAGGGAAAAACAAATTAGGGAAAGCTGTCAATTCCTTCAAGAAATGCTAATAAGAAACCAAGCACAACCTATGCCATTTTAGAGGAAAGTAAGGAAATTCAGCAGAAGTCAGCTAATTCACAACCTTTCAATTGACTGCAGGCATAAGAGATGTATCTGTAAAGTATAAACTAGGTCAGCTAATTGAGAACCCAGCACAATAGTCCATTCATGAGGGGGGTTGGGAAGGTGTATACAGTAAGTAAAGACAAAATGCACAAGATGCAACTAGAAAAACTTAGCAGAAATAAAAGAAATTTTACAGGTAAGGCTGTAAAGGGAAAAACAAAGGGAAGTTTGGACCACTACTCAAAGATGATGGGGGTGTGTGTGTGTGTGTGTGTGTGTGCTATCAGCAGAGGACATTAAGGAAGCTGAAGAGTTTAATGTCCTTATTTTCTCCCTTTTTCATCAACCTTTACTTAAAAAAGTCAACAGCAAGCAGACAGTGCAATTATTACCAGGAAAAGGGGGTAACATTTCAGCTTAAGATATACAAAACCTGCTTAGAGAGTAACCAGTTAAGATAGATGTTTTCCAGTTGCCTGAGTCCAATCAACTTCACTCTAAAAATCTTAAAGGGAGGGTGAAGTAATGGCCACAGATGTCATATAGTTTTAATTTTTTAATTTAATTTAATTTTTTGCAAGGCCTTTAGCAGTACTTCTATAATATCCTCATGAACAGGCTAGTGAACTGTAATCTAAATGAAACTGTTGTGGGAAGGGGCAGGAGGTCAAGTCTAGTTGGATAATTGTATCCACAGGGTAATTCCATTGTAACCTATCAAAATACATGTGCTTTGCAAGGAATTCTGAGGGCCTTGGTCCCATATCAACTTTTATTTGATGTTTTCATAGAAGGCATAGAAGATGGAATATGAAGTATGATTACTAAACCTGCAGATGGAGCAAGGAAGAACTGCAGATGTTATTATAGATGCTAAAAGACCAGAATTTAAAATGATCTTGATGTATTTAGAGAAGTCATCTAAAGTAGATGGAATGCAATAGCGCAAAATACCATGCTTAGAAGAAATACTCATTTGTACTTGCATAACAGTCTAGGTACCAGTTCACAAGAGAAAAATCCAGGGACTGTGGTGGAACAAGCTGAGCATGAATGACAAAAGCCCTCCCATTGGGATGTCTAAAGGGTCTTAAAGACTCAAATAGTCTATGTGGGCTTCTTCCCACTGTTAAAGATTCACCTGGAAGACCGTGTCTTGTTTAGTGCACTGCACTTCAAGAAGGATACGAACTAGTTGGCAAGAGACCAGCGGACATCAGCAAAAATGGACAGAAGTTCAGAGAATGTGAGGCAAGATTGCAAGAAATGCGGAGTGTTTTTGCTGAAGAAGTAACAACTGAGAAGATGGAAGGTTAAAAGTCTTCAACTAAAAAGCTGTTGCAAAGAATAAGGAAATAATATGTTATTGGTGGAAAGATCAGGAAGAATAAAACATGAAGCATAAAACAAACAGCTTTGGAGATTTAGATTAGACATTGGACAAACTTCAATATCAATGATAAGATACTGTAGTTTGAGGTGATGTGATTGTAACTTGGTCTTTGGATAGAAAGGTGGAAGTTAATGACTTCTTCAGATCCCCTCTGGTGAGAGCCTGTCTCTCAGTGAGTCTATGACTGTCAACATCTGTGTGGACTTGTACTGGGAGAAGTCCCTTGTGGTCAGTTCCACAGCTGAGAACTGAACACAGGAATTCAACACAGGAAACCTGTGCTCAGCTCCAGGTCTCAGAGAAGTCTTCTCCAAGACCACAGACCATCCTCCTCTCTCCCTGCTGTAAGCCTTTCCTCTTCTCCTTGTAATCTCTGTAGACTCTTACCAAGACAGCCATATTCCAGTTTTCCCCTAATCCATCTAGATGTCAATTTTACCTCTCATCTTCTTACCACCATAACCCATTTTCCCTCTTGAAAGCCCCAGAAAACTTGTTCGTCACTTCTGCCTTCCAATCGGGCAGTTCTTCCATCACAGAAGACAATGGCCATTTGGACAGTCCTGCTGCACTTAGTTCCTGTGCTGCATGACAGTCTGCAGCCGGCAACATTCTGCTCACTGTCAACAGCATCTAAGTGCAAAACTGTACCTAGTTTCTATGAAGCATGTTCAAAATGTGGTTGTCAGGAGCCAGAAGTGAACACTTTGAACCAGATGGGGAAAAAAGGCATATCTTGACTCCAAGATAATGCTTTGCTTAATATTCAGGTCCTAGCTCCGGAGCACAGAGATACCACAGCTGCTTCATAAAAAGGAACAATCAAAGGACTGTTAAGTCTTTAAAATTATGAAGTGATTTCCTAGCCCTGTTTTCAGCAAATAGTCAACTGTTTATGTTGACATTGATAATACAGTGGAAGACCATCTACACTGAGTCTAAACAAAGGTCCATCTACTCCAAGAGCTTGCCTCAAATAGTGGCCAAGAACAGACTAGAATAATAAACAGAGAAAACATGGTGTCATATTTCTCCCAAATACACACACAGGCTCCAGCAATTTGTAGGTCAGGGATTTGACTTCAGCAACAACAAAACTGACTAAAGTCAGGAGCTCAGAAAGATCAAGGCTTAAATGTTAAAGTCTGGTCATATTATTAAGAAGGTCTTATGGGACATGGGCAATGGCCCATGGTCAGTGGTACATGCTGGGCAGACTTTACTGTTGACATTGCTACGCTATAACCTTCAGTACAAGCTAAGGGGGTGATGCAGTGGGCATGTAGTGATCCCAGGAGACTGCATTAATGCAGTGGTATAGCACAACTATACTATTTCCAAATGTCACATTCTTACAGTGAGAGACACTGCAAGTTGTTTAATGAATCTGTTTGCCTCTGGTTTTGGTCGCACGTCTTTAAAATGACCCAATTACGAGAAAGTCTTTAGCACATATTTTGAAATAAATCCTCTTTAAGAATAGAACATTATGCCTCAGAACTTATTTTGTCATAAAACCAGAAATAAGCTGCAAAACATATATGCTGAAAAATACTATTAAGTGTCATCATGTGTGGCTCACAGTCCTCAGAAACTGACATACTGGCACAAATCATAGCAGGTATGAGTTTTTTGACCCCAGAAGGTGTGCTGGGATGAATAGAATGAAATTTGAATACTGTTCTGTTTGGGAGAGGTCTCCAGGGACTGTGCGGAAGGGGCTGTAAAGCCATGCTGTCAACTTCAGCATGGATTGCAGTGAGAACCAGGAAGCACACAGGTGAGGATTTTAGACAGCAGTACATGCAGACAGGACTAGTCTCAGAGAGGGAACATGTTTGTTTAGGATACACGCAGAGTTGTTTAGAAACCTTACATATGCCACCATAAATTTATGAGCACATTGGCACTGACTAGTTGAGTTAAGATCTCCAAAGAACACATAACACATATACGTGCACACACTGAGGCAGGAACCACTTTCAGTAACCAAATAATTCTGTCACCAGACAGCCTAAAACTATTCAAAGGCACCATTTCTAGCCAAGACCAACAGATTTGAAATATTTTTTGAATCTCTAGGCAAATGAATTTTCAGGATATGACAAGCCAAAAAGTCTTTAGGAAACTCTCCAAGCAGATGATCTCATTTTTTTTAGCCATCATCTCTCTTAAACACCTTGACCAGTTTCCTGCAACTCTTCCAAAAAATCTGTCCCAGAATAAGATTATGCCTGTGAAGTTGTAGGTGTATGGGGCTAATTTTGGCAAAGTGAGGAATAGGAATTAAATCAAGTTTATAATGGAAACTTAAGGACATCTGCAGTTTACTGAATACTGTTCAGTGTGATCTATATAATGCATGATCTTTCCATCGTAGCAAAAATAGAAAGTGCTTTTATGATCACCAAGGGAAAAGACCACTTCCTCCATATGAAGTCCTACCTATGAGAGAAAAAGACCTGGCAGTTCATGCAAGTATTTTTGCTTCCTTCCACTAAAATGTTTATAGGATCCAGATTAATTTCCTAAGGTCTGGCTTGAGGATTTGTGGCGGAGTATTATACCATGTTGGCAGTGCAGAATGATGACAATTTCTGACTGCAGATGTGACTCTACCACAGACCTTAATAAATTGCAGCATGGTATTGACATAGCCAACTAGCTTTAAATTAGACAGCTACGGTACTGCTAACACCGTAGCAATGCCATTACAGAATACAGCACAACTGAAAAACCCACTATAAAAAGAGAGTACAGTAAATGGTCAGATATTTTTTGCAGACCATCCTGAATGTTGTGTTCCTGGGATAATGTTATTAATTGGACCCAAGCGATCTAGTTTAATGAAAATTCAGGTCTGTTAGAGCTCTAAATCATCTGTAGGTCCAGTAGCGTGGGTAGTTAAATGAAAATATTCTGGGTGGTTGTAAAGTCGCCTCTAGACAGGTCCTAGCCAATAGCTCCTACAGTTCACATTGATGCCCAGTTTGGGAAAACAACACACACAGAGTTTTTACTGAGATCTGGACGTTTTCTAGGTTGCACAATGGTTACGGAAAAACTCCTCTAGGGATTGTTACACAATCCTCCTCAGATTCCTGTGGCAGTTAGAGGTCCTTTCTAAGGGCTTGTAAAGCTCACTCTAATAAAAATATCTGTAGGGAAAGGGTTATACAGGCTGCAGATCAGAGAGCACATTTCCACCCAATGTGCAACTGAGATGTCATCTGTGGATACTACTCCTAGAAACAGCATATTATCCTCAAAGTTACTTTGGGTCCACTAAACCCCATCCCACTTCTGATCCACACCCATGTCACCTATTTCTGATCACCAAATGGTCCAAACACAGCCATCTTACCTGGGGACAACTCAGTTCAGCCTGAAACCTCTTCCAGTTGACCTCTTCAGTGTTGGTTGAAAACGTGGAGAAAAAAAACTGATTCAATGGACCAAATTAAAGTCATTCTAAAAGCTGCCAAACTAACTCATCTCCAGGAACTACCAACTTCAGCCTGGTGCTCAGACCAGCAAAGAGATCTGAAAAGGTGGTCCTGATCCTATATGACAGGGAATGCCAGTCAGAAATAAGACAACTGGACAGCAGTGGAGAAGGTAGATCGTGAGCAGAGGAGAGCTAGAAAGCCATCACAGATATCCAAACCCAAGATGTGCTCAAACTGAAGCCATTAGATGTCATCTTCCTGAACTGTGCTCCCTGGTAGCATAATCTCAGTCTGCTTAAAATAACTTCTGTCAACAGCATGGGCTACAGTATGGGACTAAGTATATCAGTGGGCCAAAGGAGAGCCTCAGAAGATGTTGGTCATT